>NC_133458.1:117514977-118858529 GCF_048565385.1 Saimiri boliviensis
TACTGATGGTTGATTGGATGAAGAAAATGTGGTGCAGATACACTATGGAATACTATGCAGGTATAGAAAAGAATGAAATAATGTCATTTGCAGCAATATAGATGCAGCTAGAGGCCATTACCCTAAGGGAATTAATGCAAGCACAGAAAACCAAATACTGTATGTTCTCACATTTAAGTGGGAGCCAAGCACTGAGTACACATTGGCATGAAGATGGGAACAGCAGTCCCTGGGGACTACTAGAGTTAGGGGGAGTAGCATGGGGTGAAGAACTACTAAATGGATACTGTGTCACTACTTGGGTGATGGGTCCAGTCATATCCCAAACCTTAGCATCATGCAATATATCCATGTAACAAACCTGTACATGTAACCCCTGAATCTAAAATTAAAAATGAAATAAATAAAGTTGGACTTTTCTGGACACTCTGATTGATATTTGTCCTAAACTCCTTTGGGGGGATTCTTGCACTTTTCCATAGCCTCTACTCTGTATTCGGGCTTCACTGGCCATTCTGATACCCTTTATCTATGAGAGAAACATGGCAGTGACTATCCTACTAGCTGCAGAGTCCTCCAGCCCAGACTGCAGACACCATCTTTTCATACAGCCTAATTTCAACATGGCCTTGGTCTTCCCAGCACCTCCCACCTGCACAGCACCACCCCGTGTACCTGTCCTCCTAATGTTGCCTCCTGCTGAGAGAAATGGGGAGCTTTAAAGTGTGGAGGAGAGGAGGGGAAGACACACAGGAGTGAATCTCTGGGGAGCAGTTTGCTTCTGTTCCCAAAGCAGGGGTGGGGCAGCGTCGTGCGTCACAGGGGTAACCAGGGTGCAACTCCCCTCTGTCTCTCCACGGTCATGGAGCTCAGAGCCCTGGCCATTAGCAGATTCCTGTGCCTGCTTTCCTCTGGCAAGTTCCTCTCATGGAGGGCAAAGGCTGTCTGTGTTCTTTCTGGTACATTTTGCATGTAATATATACCACAACAATGGCCTAGGAATCTGTTTTAAAATTATTGCTCTTTTTTTATTTACTTCCGTCTAATCCCCACCTTAGATTTCTTTAAAGGGTTTGATTGCCTTTGTATCACCTAAGATTATCGTTTGAAAAAATATTGCTCAAAAAATTTAGAAATAATTTAGAATAAGCAGCACTGATGTCTTTATCTTGCTAGATCGGGCTTCCTTTAGGGGAAATTTCAGATGCAGATTTGTTTGGCCCAAAAACTAGTGTTCGTTTTTTTTTAACTACACATTTAAATATCAGGAGAATCCAAGTAGTCTCCTTGATTTCATATTTCTCTAGAGAAATATGAAAATATGGCAATACTGGGTTGGCTTTCCCTCTTGACAGCAAACCACTGGAGTGGAAGAGATGCTACCCTATCCAAATGTACCACCTCTTCCCCAGATGAAGCCTTAGCAGATCAGCTACCTCTACTGAGTCTCAGGTTTCTTAACCATAAAATAGGACAATAACAACCACCTCACATATTGTTAGTAGATGACATGAAATCAAAGCACCTTGCAAGATGTCTGATACCAGCTGGGAAAGTAGTCAGTATAAGATGCTGTCCTCCAAACAGCTGGTATCCAGGGTTAAGAGGAGAGGGCGTGTTTTGGGAAAGTGTCTTCAGGACATCAGTAGAAGTTACATGGAATTCACTGGGATCATTGACCTCGCAGGAACCTTGTCACCCTAGACTCCCTTTCTTGCCCCACATCCATCCCATCAATAAATCATGGCAGCTCTACTTTCAGGACATACCTGGAATTTGATCGCTCCTCACCACTCTGACCCAGACCACCATCGTCTCTCATCTGGTTATGGAACTGGTCTCCCAGCTTGGCTTCCTTCTTCTTCCTATGACCCCTGCAGCCTTACTCCACACAACCACCAGCATGCTAAGGCCAGAACTTGTCAGGCTTCCTCTCAAAGCCCTGGATGGCTCTCCATGTCATGCAAGTAAAGCCACTGCTCTCACCATGCCCCACAGGTCTTCATTACCTGGCTGCTTGTTCCCTCTTTGACCTCATTTCTTACCACCCTCCAGCCAGCTTTGCCTGCTCCTTTTCTCTCCTGTCTAGCTTCCTTCTTATACCCTGAGCCTTACTGTCCTCTCACGCACTATGTGTTGTATTTACTTGTCTTGTTATTTCTCTACCCAGTCAAATGCGAGTTCTGGGTAGGGATTTTTGACTGTGTGTTTACTACTGTATCTCCAGATCCCAGAATAGTGTGCAGCACTTCAGCAGGTGACCTGTATATGTTTGTTGATGAAGGAATGAAGGTGAATCAAAGCAGGACCTAACGCGGCATTCTTCTTGGCAAAGCAAAGCTATCAAGTAATGCAGCAAAGTAATGCTTGCCGTTTTTATAGAGGCAGTGAGCTCCTGTGATGGGACTGAGAGCAATAAAGGGAAAATTACAGGTTCTTTAGTATTTTCGTTTGACTTAATGTAAGAGCCACTCAGGAATGCTGCTTGTTACCCTTTGCATGTAATCTCTGTTAATTCGGTGGGGCTTGTTCCCTTGAAACACACATTTGATAGGACGCACTGGGAGTTGCTTGAGATTTTGTGTTTTCTTTTCTTTTTCTTTATTTTATTATTTTCGAAGACTACTAAAGCAAATTGGTAGAAATGATCCTACACTGAAAGAATAGTTTCTGTTTTACTAGAGTGAAGTAGATGCTTTTATGATCCAAAAATAAATAATCGTTTACCCTATTGTTAAGACACTTTGTGGTTTCTTTCTTATAGAAAGCCTTTCATTTGTATCCTGCAGCCAACATACTTATTATGCCCCTACTGTATGCCAAGTGCTTTGTAAGATATAAAGAGAAGTAGTAAAACAATGTACTTGCATTGTTTTACTACTTGAACACTTCAACTGGATTTCAGTTACAGTGGAATCACTTGCAATTTAGTTGGAGAGATAATGACGGTGCAGAAGAAGTTACACGAAGAGGCACAATAACAGAGTCCTGGCTTTAACAGCAATGGGGGCTAGAATATGCCACACTTTGGCCTGTGCTTCTCAAAGCAATGCTCCTATTTATTCAGCTATGAGGCAGGTATTGGTATTTCCTCTTTATTTCTTAATGAACCGAGATGCAGAGAGCTCAGCAGCTGGCCCAAGATCATGCAGGTGAGACCGCACAGTGGGAGAGGTCATTGGACTGAAGGTTTTTTTTTTTTTTTTTTTTTGAGATGGAGTTTCACTCTTGTTACCCAGGCTGGAGTGCAATGGCGCAATCTCAGCTCACCGCAACCTACGCCTCCTGGGTTGAAGCAATTCTCCTGCCTCAGCCTCGCGAGTAGCTGGGACTACAGGTGTGCGCCACCATGCCCAGCTAATTTTGGCATTTTTAGTAGAGACACAGTTTCACCATGTTGACCAAGATGGTCTCGATCTCTTGACCTCGTGATCCACCCGCCTTGGCTTCCCAAAGTTCTGGGATTGTAGGCATGAGCCACTGCGCCTGGCCAGGTTTTTGTTTTTGTTTTTTTAACTGAGGTCATTGGACCAAAGGTTATATTTTTTTCCAATCAAACATGGCTCAGAAGAGGACATGGTAGCCATGAAGAGGGAATGATTGTATCTGCAGTGAAAGACCTGAGACAAATGTGAATGGCTTTAGACATTCCTCAAGGGATATAGTTGGTTCCTTGGGACGAGTGTCAGGGCAGTGAACAGAATTAGGGAGGTGGTAGAGATGGCATGCTAAGGACAGCTGTGGGCTTGTCAGCAGTTTGGTTATGAGTTTATTGTTACTGGTGGTGGAGGGATGATAAGGTTTGGCGTAACTTTGCAGAATCTTTCCACTGTTGGGACCCTTTCTAACTTATGAGAGCCAGGTTTACAGAAAGGAGCCATTTGAGGCCAGGCGTGGTGTCTCATTCCTGTAATTCTAGCACGTTGGGAGGCCAAGGTGGGTGGGTCACCTGAGGTCAGTTCGAGACCAGCCTGGCCAACATGGTAAAACCCCATCTCTACTAAAAATACAAAATTAGCTGGGCATCGTGGCACATGCCTGGAATTACAGCTGCTAGGGAGGCTGAGGCAGGAGAATCACTTGAATATAGGAGGCAGAAGTTGCAGTGAGCCAGGATCATGCCATTGCACTCCAGTTTGGGTGACAGAAATGGAACGCCATCTCAAAAAAAAAAAAAAAAAAAAAAGAAAGAAAGAAAAAAGAAAAAGAGGCATTGGACTTCCAAGATTCCTAAATTATTCTCTCTTGGTTGAGAAGGACAGGTTGAGATCATTTATATTTGAAAATTGCCTTAGTTCTAGGGAACTGGAGAGCTTGCCATGGGAGTCAGAGAATACCTGGTAACCTAGTCCTAGGCTAAATAAGCCCTAAACTTAGCCCCTGCTAAGTAACAGGATTTCATTTAGTAAGAGGTATGTGGTATAAGGGGAAGGACCACCATGGGCTTTGGACGCAGGTCAACCTGTGTCTGATAATTTTGTTTAACAAAAACTGATTCCCTCCCTGTCAGTAAGTAGCTGTGTGGTATGTTTTACTCTCTCTCAAATGATGATGATGACATTTGCCACATTGTCCTGAATATAAGACAACTGTTGTGAAGATTCCTTCTCAAAATATCCCTCCTATTTATAAATGAATTCTAAAGGCTATACTGCAAATAGTTGAATTCCAACTTATAATACTAGTTTATTAATTTAGTAACATTTTGAAATCTCTTATAATATAAAATTATATCTTACCTTCAAGATAGAACTATTTATTTTACTGTTACCTTTTATGAAAGTTATATTGGTCTTTGATATGTATCTATGGCCTGTGGTCATTGTCCTCAATAGAGCCACCCTTGAAATTATCCCACTCAGTTTTCCAGGGAACTTCAACACTCCATCAATGTCATTTCAGACAAAGCTCTGTTTGAAGCCCTATGAGATACTAACCCTTGAAATTTTATTTCAAGAAATAAGAACCCATTAAGGCAGTTTACTGTTTTTATCCATTCTGTGATTGTTGATGATTTCTACCCACTGAATTGTTTTATGTGATCTCTAAAATATTGCCTGTGACAAGGTCCAACATTTGCAATTGTGTGTTCACAGGTGCCCTGGACGCCAAGCCATTAAACATTCTGCTATTTAAAAAAATTACCAAGTAGTATAAGACAGTCAGTCTTATCCAATATGTAAGTTTTACAGTCACATCAACCCTGAGATGAGGATTAAGGCAAAAATAGGAATGGGAAATGGAGTGAGGATTTGGTGGGACGTAGAGATGGGTAAGTGATGGTGTGAGAGTTAATTGCAATCTGGAAGTGAAATCATACCTCACCAAGAGTTGTGTGTAGACCATATTTGTTTATTCTAGAAAGGGATATTACTTGTTCTTTATAAAGCGTTCTGCTCACACTTGCATTTTTTATTATCTGAATCTCATATTATCTTATTTCTACCTTAATGTTGGATAGTTAGACTGATATCAATTAAAGTTATTAATTAAAATTGGAATTTGATTAATAGGAATATGGTATTTTCTATTCTAAAGAATGGACCCACCTACTTTTTGTAGGCCTTTTTACTATCCTTATGATTATATTTAATTATATAATTAAAATCATAATTATGCTTATAATTTCTTGTGAAATAATTATTATTTCAATTAATTATATTTGTTGACTGTGTAATAGTCAGTGGTCATTTAGGGGGCAGGAGAAGGTGTGGAAGAAGGTGTTCAAACTTAAGATGCCCATTAAATATTCAATTAAAGTTTAGCAATTATGGTCTCAATCCCAGTAAAATATATATTAAAGTTAGTATACAAGTCTTCTTTATAATGACAGTTTGGAGGTAATAATAACATTTAGAATTGAAGGCGGTTCTAACAGCTTTTCTGAAAATATCTGTTTTTCCCACCTATTATCTGATCTTTTTTTCCCAATAAATGCACATAACACTTAATCCAATATGGTGCCCCATAATTGGAGAGTTGGTTAGGTTCAGAACAGAGGCAGGGATATGAGTAATGCACATTGGCAAAAATTTAAAAACAGGAGTTTTACATCTTGACAGGTTCATTTTGATGTGGTGCCATTAACATGTCTGGCACATGCAGTAAACATTTAGAAAATCTTAGTGCCCATTGCTTTCCCAGATCAGTTCATCGAGAAAGGAAAAGCAGGATTGTGGTTACACATATACCTGGAGTTCTGTAGCTTTCTTACATCTAGGAAACCAAGATTTAATGGAGAAGATTCAAGATGATATGGAACCCCTCTACGTATGGGTTATTGAGAGAGTGATACAGAACTAAAGTTGGGAGAAAAAGACTATTTGGGATAAAATGGAAGATGTTATCCCATCTCCCATCGTAATTAATAGTAATTAATAAGGCCAGGCATGATAGCTTCCCTGTAATCCTAGCACTTTGGGAGGCCAGGATGCTGATCGCTTGAGCTCAGAAGTTTGAGACCAGCCTGAGCAACATGGCCAAACCCCATCTCTGGAAAAAAATATTTAAAAATTAGCCAGGTGGGGTGGTGTGCATCTATAGTCCCAGCTACTTGGGAGGTAGGATCGCTTGAGCCCAGAAGGTCTATGCTGCGGTGAGCTGAGATCACTCACACCACTGCATTGCAGCCTGGGTGACAAAGTAAGACCCCGTCAAAAAAAAAAAAAGTTATTAACAAGTGTTTAAAGTTCAGCATTTTGAAGCGGTGGAGCCTAGCTGATGACCCAAGATTATATGGGGGATTAATATTAGAGTAAATAATGTAAGTAAGGGTTAGAGAATGAGCACGGTTGGCAACACAATTATTGTCAGTTTTCGTTTGGAATGGACTGAGACATTGGCATACACATGGTATGATGCATTAGTGTATCAAATCAGGGCCATTCTTGCACCACTTTTTTGTACTATTTGAAGGTTTCTTCTATTATTTAAGACGTTTGCCAATTAAATATTTTCTTCCAAGAATTAAGTTCAGAGGACAACTTTGCATTCCCCAGGCCCCTGTGAATATCTTAGGTTATAACACAGTGCTTTCTCTTTTGCAAGCTTTCATTAGTAACTGTCAAAATCTCCCCAAATACCCATTCAGGTGATTTCAGTACAAAATGTGATCCAAGTAGCAGAGGGCCTTTTATTACCTAGACTTAAATACCACAGATAACTCAGAGAGTTTAAGCTGACAGTTTCCTCTGGAACTATATCTTCTGAAGCATGTGTAGGTCGATGTCAAGATTGGTTTTTGGTGGCACTAAATAGTCACAGCTGCTAAACCTCCTGTCCCACCTGCCTCAGGAAACATTAGCACCCAGAGCTGTTTCCTCATATTCAAGGTGCCTTGAAGTGCAATAAAGGGTGTTGGTCCAGCATCCAGATCAACATAGCTGCAGCCCCTTAATTTGTTTATTCTCTTCAGGAGTCAAAAAAGTTATAAAATTGGTCAGAGCCCCACAGTCTCAGATTTTAACCAGATATTCAACAGGTACTGGTCATTTTATTCATTAGCACACTAGAGATTCAGAATAGGTGTGGATTGTGTGTGTGTGTATATATATATATATATATTTACACAATTCCTAATATTTGGATTAATAATACTTGGAACCGAAGTGTGTGATAGGAAAAATAATGCAGACCTCGAAGTTAGGACAACCTGGTTTCTAATCTAGACTCTGCTGAACAAGCCATGAAATCTGCAAGTTGAAAATAAAAAGGATCTCTTCTGTTGGAGATCAAAGAGAAGATGTGTAAAGTGCTTAGCATGGGGTGCAGGATCGCACAGGTCGTCAGTAAATAGTCATGAGGAGGAGGATGATGATGAGGAGCAGGGACCTGTGTCCTCTCCTTGGTGTGGCAGAATGGAGACTGTGTGTACCTTTGTTTCTGGTTGGAGACACCTGCTATCACTTGTACTCTGCCTCAGCTCTAGACGTCTCCTTACATCTCAGACCTTGTATTTTCACAAGAATGTGATATATATATATATATATATATATATATATATATATATATATATGAGAAAAGATCAGTCTGTGTTGCTTAGAGCTGACTCACTGGCAATTGGCACTTTCATATCTTGATTTGTTGCAAGTGTGAGTTACTGTTTAGAGTAGTTTTGAAATTGAGCAGATGCTGTTGAGTTGAGATACTCTGTGATTGGTACCACAAGGTAGAGGAGTCTGCATTATTATAGAAAAGACAACATTTGAGACACCGCTGTATTTCCGATGGAAGGCTTGTTTTGCTCAGAGAATGCCCTTTAAAAAATTCTGATGAGATTGTCACGTGACACAAGAATGGCAGAATGTTGATAAGGGGTTGAAGCTGGATGAAGGGTTTGTGGGAGTTCTTTATGCTGTTCTCTTTACTTATGTGTTTGTTGGAAAGTTTCCACAATGAAATTTTTCATATTTAAACAAATGCTGGGATAGTTGCCTTCCTGTTGAAATATTTGGAAGTCTAGGTATATTTTAGTTCCATGTCTGGACTTCATGTGGCTGTCTTTTGGTGTCATTTAATGTAGCATGCCATTATTTGTAGGATAAGATTGTTTTACAGGGTGAAAAAGATGACAGCTAAATTCAAAAGAAATGTGAGAAAATTATCTCAGTGCAAAAAGATGAAGCTTAGAAAAAAAAATCTCTGAGGCTAGCTGCTACTTCACTCTCCCCTGGTTTAAGGATTATGTAAGTGAAATCTTCCGTGCATCCACAGCTATGCATACATTAATATTTAACACTCCCATCAGAAGAAGTGATCAGTGCTGAAGCATTAGGGAGATTTAGAAATTCTACCTATACCACACTTAAATGATGAAAAATGTTTCAAAAATAGCCTTTGCCATATTTAAATAGCCTATTAGGAAAATTCCACTGGCACAGTGGATCGTGAGGCTATTGAACAGATCCATGTTTTGGAAGCTTAGGCTAAATTTAGCTCTGTGGTGTGTAAAATAACAGCAGAACCTAGTATTAAGCACTTTTCCTGCCTTGTTACCTCAAAGATCCATATGCATAAAGGGATTGTATTTTTTTTAAGCCAGGTTTGTGTCCTCAGGACCTGGTACTACAGATGACCTTAGCGCTGCTGTCACCATCAGCTGATAGCATCTTCTTACTTTGCACAAGCCCCTGTGAATGCCCTAGTTAGCAGAGTTTATGCATCTCCACTCACCACTATCTGGGAGCTAGTAGCCAAGTTATATTCCCACCGTATGTTCTGCGGATATAACTGGAGAAAGGATGCTTGTTCCCTTCTTTCTCAGAGTAATGGCTTAGTGCATCCACCTCAAGTCAGAGAGACTTGAGTGTGGCACTGCCTCCTGACAGCTTTGAAACATGTGGCCTCGTAGATTCTCAGAATCCTCACCATAAACATGGAATAATAGTGGTATCAATGCCATGGGGTTCTTATGAGGGGAAATGAGATACTTCCTACTTAACTGGTACCCAGTAAACAACTGTGGGAATTGTGGTGATGATTGTGATGATGAATCATGGACTGAAGTCTGAGTGTTGGAACATGTAGCTTGCTGTTTCTTGAGGTTGGAAATTGCCACCTTTCTTGGTTGCCATGGAGAATTCAGAGATGAAGGCTTTGTAATTCTTACTCAGAAGGGACAGGAAATTTTGGTCTAAAGCTTGAAGCATGTGAGGGAAATGTAGACCTGATGGCTATTTGGCTGAAATATGCATGTGCCCTTGCACATTAGATTCAAGCTCAATATTTATATAATGGCCATTTTATTTAGGTAGAAGTTGCAAGGACTCAGCTCCACCTGCTCAGGTCTCTGCTGAGGCAGTGATGGAATCAGGCCATGTGCCCTAGAGAGTGCAGAGGGAAAATTTTTAGGAAGGTTGATGCCTAGGAATGTTGATTCCCCCGTTCTCTCATCAGAAACTGGCCTTCAAAATCTCTAGGAAGTTCTTTTCCTTTTCCTCATGGTCACATGCCAAGAATTACCTACCAGTGGAGGAATGGCACATCTCTGCAGGGAGCTTTGATTTTTGACAGAATAACTGCCTTCAGGGAGTCATCCCCTCATGGACGGCATTGTCAGAAAAGGATGGTGCTAGGTGGTAGTAAATGACTTACCTGACTGCAGTGACATCTCATGAATGTGACCACATCAGGAATGATATTCAAGTCTCAAAGCAATGACAGCCATGTAGCAGTGCCACATTTCTTACTAAAAGAAACCATATCCTACTAAAATTTCCTACTACCAGGGCTCCTTGCAGAAATAGCTGATTCCAGGTACAGGTAGGAAATATACAAGAGGCATCTGGAATAGCTTGATATCCCCTGAAGCAAGGAAGCTTGTCAAAGACTACCTGGAGTTACTTCAGAGGCACACAGAGGCCAATTTGAAGGTGCTCCGGTAGCCCCAAATGTTACAATAAGAGCATGAAGGGACAGTGACTAAAATGAATTGAAACAAGTCAAATATATAAAAACAAATGAGCTCTTAATAACCTTAATTTTTTATAAAAAAAGAAATGCACATATACAAATAAACTGGTTATAAACAAGTCTTTTCCATGGATTTAGATAGATGCTAATCAAATTCTAAACCCCAGAAGTATGTGACCATCGCATCTCTCTCTAACCCCATCATTACAGAGCAGGACTCAGTGAGCTCAGAGATGTCAGTGGAAATGGTAGTAGCAGGGTTCTTTAGGGAAAGAAGACTATAAGACTTGGTGGGTAAGCAGTGCAGGGGCTCCTGGCCCCCCTCACTTTGCCTCCAGGGCTCCCAGTGCATGGCTGACACAGCTTCAACCCTCTCTATTGCAGTTTTGTTCAGAATTTGTTTCCCTCATGGACTGTGAGCTTCCCTGGGGGCAGGGGCTCTGCTTGGTTTTGTTTAGGATTCTTATTGTCCACCACAGTGCCTGGCACACAATAGCACTTAGGAAATAAATACCTGATAGAATATGTCTATCCTGTACAGAGGGGTTCTTCCTCAAAATGAATGCAGAAGGCTTCACTATGAATATCTACATGTAAGTATTGTTTGAATAAATACTTTTTATTCTCTCTTGCTTTGAACAAGTGTTTCATATTAGTATTCCAAGTTTAAGTATTAAAAGGTGTGTGGCTTATACTTAGTTACTGAGATACTAAAAAAAAAAAAAAATTCACCATTTATTGAGTACCCTTTGCTAGGCTTTCTATTAGGTTCTTTGTATAGCTTATTTTATTTGATTGTCATGAAATTATGAAATCTCTATCTTAAAGAATAAAGTCTTAGAGACGTCAAGAATGTTGCCAAAGTCACTGAACTAGGAAGTGGACAAGCCCAGGTCTGTTGATTTCTAAATTTCTATGTTTCTTTTACTACACTGAGATACAGAAAATGTAATCTTGGGCTCTTTATATGTTTTGAGTGAAAGGAAGCTCTGATGCATATTATCCTTGAAAATGATAAACAGGATCGTGGTGATTCTTTTAACTTTAGTATTTTATTAAAATAATTCCCTATTCCCATCAGTAATAAACCATGAGATTGCCAATACATTGTCAACTCTTACGTATGGTGAGCCATTCTAAACTAAATTTCCCTTTAGACAAAAATATAATAATGATAAAGAGAATTTGAATCTATGGACCAAATTGTGCTTGAGTGAAGGATGGTCTTACTCATTTTGACAGCCAGCCCTGAATAAATAAGATTGTATTAGGCTAGAGGCTTTCAGACAGTCACAGATTTCACTGAATAGAATCAGCTTTTAACTAGGATCTTGTGCATCGTCTGATGTGACTTCTGAGGCTAAAGCTTTGCTATAGATACATACTTGCATGTCAGCCATTCTTAAACTTTTTGGTCTCAGGACCTCTTTACAACTCCTAGAACTCTTTAAAACTCTTAGAAACACCTCTAAGGAATTCTTTTTTGGTTATGTTCATTAATATTTCCCATGTTAGAATTTAAAAACATTTAAAACATAATATACAAGCACACATTTCATTAGTTGTCAGTGCAAGATGTCATCTGTATGTCATGGAATATTTGAACAACTCTGCCATAAACTTATGAAAGAAAAAGAGTGATTTTGACTCTGTTGATGCATGGAAAGCTCTTGGGAATTCCTCAGGGGTGCCTGAAACACACTCTAATAATTGCTGATCTATATATTTTTTATTTTTCCTCTTCTCTCTTGAACCCAGCCTAGTCGGGCTTTCTATATGACCATGGCACTTAAAATGCTATCAAGGTCATCAGTTACCTCCACATTGTTTAATTCAGTGGTCAGTTTTCCATCTCTTAGAATTATTTGGCACAATATGCCATTTACTCATCCTTGAACCATTTTCTTCATTTGGCTTCTAGGGTAAGCCACTTACTTCCTTTTTGGCTGGTTCCTCTTTATCTCTTTGACTTCTTAATGTTAGAGTTTCCCATGGCTCAGGATTTGGGCCTCTTTTCTTTTTTTAATCTATGTTATTCATTCTGTATGGACATCATTCAACCTCATGTTTTTAGATGCCAGGCATGGATTTCTAGCCTCAGCCTCTCTTCTGAACTTGAGATTTGTGTATCCAGCTGCCTACTTGACATCTTTTCTTAGGCATCTAATAGCATCTCAAACTTAATGCATGAGAAAATGAATAACCCATCTCTCTCTTCTGCAAACCTTTTCCTCCTACAGTCTTCTTCACCTCAGCAAATCCCATCTTTCAGGTTACTCAGTCCAGAAACATGGAGTCATTCTCAAGGTCTGTCTTTCATGCTTCTCATCTCAGTCATCAGACAAGCTTATTTGCATCAAATTCTAAAAGAGATATAGAATGCTACCATTTTTACCACCTCCACTGTTACTAACACCATAACATCCTGCCTGAGTTACTGCAGAGCCTCCTAACTGTCCCCTGTCCTTCCCTTGCCCCACTAAAATCTCTTCTTCACACAGCCATCAGACTGTTCCTGCTGAATGCTGAGTGAGGCTTTCTTGTGTCACAAACCAGCAACTTTTCATGTCACTCAGAAAGAAAGCCAAAGTCCTTTAAAAAGGCCCACAAGGCTGGGCGTGGTGGCTGATGCCTGTAATCCCAGCACTTTGGGAGGCCGAGGCTGGTGGATCACAAGGTCAAGAGATCGAGACCATCCTGGCCAGCATGGTGAAACTCTGTCTCTACTAAAAATACAAAAATTAGCTGGGCTTGGTGGCACACACCTGTGGTCCCAGCTACTCTGGAGGCTGAGGTGGAATAATTGCTTGAACCCAGGAGGTAGAGGTTGCAGTGAGCCGAGATTGTGCCACTGCACTCCAGCCTGGCGACAGAGCAAGACTCCATCTCAAAAAAACAAAACAAAACAAAGGCCCACAAAACCCCATCTGACCTGATCCTCATTTCCATTACCTCTTATAACCTTTAACTGGCCAGTTCCCCTCTACCCACACTGACATCCTTGTGGCACCTCTGGGCTTTTGCATTTACAGTATCATCCTCCTAGAGTGCCTGTCCCCATTTATCTGGAGGGTTCACTGTGTTGTCAGTCTTAGACCATTATTCAAATCCCAACTTCTCAAGTGAGGCCTTCCCTTAATACCCTCTTTAGGATTGTAATTCCTGCAACACTCTTTCCCCCCTTTCCTGCTTTATATTTTTCACTGGCACTTTTTTGACATTTAATATATGAAGTATTTTAGTTATCATTTAAAATAATTTCCTTTCTGTTTTTCAGCTACAGCTGAACAATCTATTATGACAGCCGTTTCTTTTGTCTGTTTTTCTGTTGCTCCTCAGCTTTGAGTATGCCTGGCATCTTCTAGAGTATTAGTGAATATTCAAAATGAATGAATGAGTGGAAAGTAGTCATTTTATGTCTTCATGTTGAGAAATAATTTATAAACATATCAAAGCAATATAATAGACTTAACCCATCCTAAACTCCAAGTTTTGCCAGAGTATGCAAAATTAGGTATGATTGAAAAAAGTCTTTTATAGTGAGTTGTAAGATGAGACTTTGATCAAAGGAATGTCCTAATTTTATTTTGAGGTTAAAGTATAGACTTATACCTACAACGTTAGGTGCCTTGGGTGTAAACTGATTATGTAGTAGAGGAACTTTAGTGTGGGACTCTGCTTTGAGAATGTGTACAGCTATTCCAGACTTCTCAGAGCCTTCATCATCATCATCATCATCATTCTATATCTCCTTTTTTTTTTTTTTTTTTTTTGAGACGGAGTTTCGCTCTTGTTACCCAGGCTGGAGTGCAATGGCGCGATCTCGGCTCACCGCAACCTCTGCCTCCTGGGCTCAGGCAATTCTCCTGCCTCAGCCTCCTAAGTAGCTGGGATTACAGGCACGCGCCACCATGCCCAGCTAATTTTTTGTATTTTTAGTAGAGACGGGGTTTCACTATGTTGACCAAGATGGTCTCGATCTCTCAACCTCGTGATCCACCCGCCTTGGCCTCCCAAAGTGCTGGGATTACAGGCTTGAGCCACCGAGCCCGGCCCATTCTATATCTCTTGGACTTCCCATTCTCAGGTCATAACACTGATATGGAGGGTGAATATCACAGGGTGAGGAAAATGGTCCATTCATGTGGAACATTGTGTTTAATACCCCTGGAGTTTGGTGACCCCAGGTTTGATATGGGAGGACATCCAACCTAGAAAGTGAGCTACAGGGGTTTGGTGATGTCAACAGATGTTACACAAAAAGAGATGACGTTTAAGAGAAAATAATCTGAGATTATTTTCAGATTAAAGTTTCTGTTTGCCTTTATTTTGCAGTTGTGCATTGTAAATCCCTAATAAAGAGATAAAGAATGGAGGGTTTCACACACTTAATGGAATTCAGAGCCTTTTGTTCTTACAGCATCTACTGGGGGAATGTAAGGATATAATAATGGAGCTTTACTATATGTATTTGTTAATTTTTGCATCTTTCCTCTAGCCTTCAGTATTAGAAGAGAAAGACATAAAAATTAAGTAGAAAGCTGTTACAATTAAGCATTTTTCCGAGATTGGGATCAAAATCTAGATTGGGAGGGTATTTTATAATAAAATTGACGTAGTGCTCTGATGAGAATCTCTAAATGTATGTGAGCATCAAAAGTCGACTGGACATTTTGGAGATTCATCCATGTTTTTACATGACAGTGCTTTTTACCTAAGGGTTTCTTCATAAGTCAGGGACTGGCCTACAATTTCTGGCATACATTGTGTGCATGTTCTTGATCCTTTGTGTTTCTCTTTCCCTAGGCATAATTTACACAAAAGGTTTGGGGAAGGAGGAACTAGCTCAGTGTTATATTTAAGTTATGTAGGGATTAACATCAGTATTTCAGATTTGCATACAGCTATAAAGGATGTCTTCCCAGGATCAAGTTTGATTATTTCATTCTCCCCAAAGGAATTATTCTGGGAGTACAACCATTGACATAAATGCCATTGCACTCATGACACAACTGTTGCCTTTTTTGTAAGAAGAATTCTGGACCAGGCATTTCTTAAGTCTTAGGATGTTAAATTATCTCTTAAGACTTCAGTTCATGCTGGGCGCGGTGGCTCAAGCCTGTAATCCCAGCACTTTGGGAGGCCGAGGCGGGTGGATCACAAGGTCAAGAGATTGAGACCATCCAGGTCAACATGGTGAAACCCCGTCTCTACTAAAAATACAAAAAGTTAGCTGGGCATGGTGGTGCGTGCCTGTAATCCCAGCTACTCAGGAGGCTGAGACAGGAGAATTGCCTGAACCCAGGAGGTGGAGGTTGCGGTGAGCCGAGATCACGCCATTCATTGCACTCCAGCCTGGGTAACAAGAGCGAAACTCCGTCTCAAAAAAAAAAAAAAAAAAAAGACTTCAGTTCATACCAACTGATACCTTAACATAAGTCAAGACAATATTCCCTAATAATTATTGCTACCATTCTGGAGAAGTAGCCTATACTTGATGTATATTACATTACAAAGCAACTTAGGATTTGTAGGTATGGAAATGAAGCCAGCTTGATTGTTTTGTCACCCATACCTACACTGAAGCTTAAAAATACTGTTTGGTGAAGAACGGTGCTGGAAGGGAAAGCAAAGCCACCAGGTGGTAAAGAGAGTCTGGCCATGTTTCCATTGAACCAGTGTCCCAGTAGAGAGTGGCCACTGGAGACCGCCCTGGACTGGGGCCAAGAATGGGTGTTTTGGTCTCTCCCCTCGTCAGAGACACTGCACACTACAGAACAGCCAGAAACTGGTGGTGGACACCACCAACACAGCAGGTTTGGATACCTCTTCTGGGTGTTTTGTGGTCTTTCAATTTGTGCCTAGTTGGCTTAGAGTTGTGGTTCCTTCAGTTTGGTCTAGGGACTCCTGGGGGAGTCCAAGACCTTTTTAGGGGCTTTGTGAGGCCAGCATCATTTTCATAATAACACTAAGATATGATTTGCTTTCATCACTCTCATACAAGTGTACAGCGGAGTTTTCCGGAAGCTATGTGACATGACATCTCAACAGATCCAAAGCAGAAATAAATAAAAGAATCCGGCTGCCTTTTATTAGGTCGGACAGTAAACAGTGAAGATATTTATAAAAATGTAAGAAAAAAACATAAAAATATCGTGTTATTATATTGACATGTGATGAGTTTATTGTGTTTTTTTTCTTTTTTTTCTTTTTTTAGAAACAGAGTCTCGCTATGTAGCTCAGGCTGGAATGCAGTGGTGTGATCATAACTCATTGCAGCCTAAACTCCTGGGCTTAAGTGATCCTCCCACCTTAGCCTTTCAAGTAGCTAGGACTGCAGGCATGTGCCACAGAATCTGGTTAATTTAAAAAATAACTGTTATTGTCGTGATTGGGGTCTTGCTATGTTATCCAGGCTGTTTTCAAACTCCTGGCTTCAAAAGATCTTCCCACTTCAGCCTTCCAAAGCGTTGAGATTGCAGATGTGAGGCTCCACAGCGCACCTATTGTGAGTTTAAATAACATAATAAATATTTTCAAAATTTTTTCATTAAAATCTAATATGATAAATACTAAGATATAACTTACATAAGTCAAAGTTCTTTGCGAATTGTTTCCAGCACATATATGTCCCAAATATTGCATACATTTGTACTGACCAACTCTGACAACATAACCTGCTCAGCCCTTGTATTTGCAGTAGGTTTTAGCACCTGCTCTTTGCGGATAGGGTGGAGACACTGCAATTCTTGCTTATTTATTGACTGCCAGCTCAGCAGGCACTGGAACCAACTTTAATAAGTAAGTGCACACTTGATTATTCTTGATGTCTTTATTTCTGACTTTGCAGTGGTGGATATGATTTTCTCCTGAAAAAGGTTGGGGGCTACTTGAAAGGCATCACCTATAAGGCTGTGGCAGTGTCAACAACTGATTTCAGCCCAATGTCTGTCATTTATTACTAAGTACAGTGTTCTCATGTGTTGTCACTCATAGCAGAGCCTGCACAGGGGGCATAGCTATTGTGTTTGTTTTCAGTGTTAAGCCCTTGGTATTTGTCAAGAGGGATGTAGAGATGGCTCCTAAGAGGCTTCACAGGTATTATCTTGACTCATTCTTTCATTCATTTCTCCTTATTTTCCCTCTTCCCTCCTCCTTTCCTTCCTTTCTTTCCTTACTCTTTCTTTTCCCTCCCTTCCTTCTTTTCTTTTTCTGTTCCTTTCTTTTTTCTTCCTTCCCTCCCTTGTGCCCTTTTCTCTTTTCTCCTGCTTTTTTCCTTTCCTTCTGTTTTTCCCTTCCTCTTTTTTCTTTCTTTTCTTCCTCCCTCCCTCCTTCTCTCTCTCCACCTCCCTCTCTCATTTTTCTCAACAGCTGTTTTCTGCACTCATTCTGTGGTATATGAGACACTATGATAAGTGCTGGTTTTCAGGAGAAAACCAAAAAGGTGATACTCTTGCCTTCAGGAAGCTTGGTCAGTATCCCAGAATTCTTTGCAGTTGACTTATGCTAATGAAACTCACAAGGGAATAAAGAATCTAAACCGCAGTGGAAATGTGCAAGTTCACAGTGGGACGGTGTTCCAGTGGATACCCTTTGTTAGCATCTGCATATGGAGAAGGAAGACTGGTATGAGAACTTGTAATTGACAGGGCGAGGGTTGGAACTGCAGCACAGGGATGAAGAGGGAGGTCATGGGAGTGAGACGATTTACCTCCACTGCATGCAGTTTGGAGACCTGGTGTGCCATGGGTGTACTTTCATTCATATGTACCATGCTCCTTTTGTTATTTTGATTTTTTAAAATTAGTCTTTGGATGCCATTTGTTCAGCAGTTTAAAAAAAAAAAAGCTATAATAAAGCAGCACATCCTCTGCCAATACCTGATACATAAACATCGATTTCTGAATTTCCTTACACACTGGTACAGTTGATTTGTATGTAGACTAGAAAAGAATAAGGGGGTTGGCCAGAACCCAATATAAATCCTCTTTAGGAAATAATAATAATCACTGCTAGCTATCAAAAGCATATTGTGAGCCTTAGATGTATTATTTTATTTGGTTTCTCAAAGCATCCCTTCCAGATAGATATACTATCATTTCCTTTGTACAGGTGGGAAAACTAATTTCAGGAAGCTTAAGTGACTTGCCCAAGTTCACACAACTGTTGATTAGCAGAGTCTGGATTCTGACTCTTAAGTCCAGCTTTATAACCACATGCCTAGCGCATTGCCTTGTGTTAGACACAGTAAAGATTTAAATGAGATATCTCAGGCATGTGTCTGGGGGTTCTGTCTCATTTCTTTAGCCTTAAGAAAATAAAAATAGAAAAGAACAATGAGCAACCCCATACCCTATTCTTTTGCCTTTGTCTTCTATATTCTGATAAATAAGACAAAGATCATGATTGTCTGAGCATCTAATTCACACTTCATACAATTTCCTGGAAGGCCTCTGATGGTTAATTCCAGATATTCTCAGGTGGCTAAGTACAAAAACAAGAAAAAATAATGAAGACAGAGTAGCAGTACATTATAAAGAAAATTGCCATAGTTTAGTTATCTGGGGATATTAAATCAAACATGAAGGACTGTTGCATGGAGAAGGGATTACTGCTGCCCTGGAGATATGAACTAGGAGGACAAATAAAAGCAATTATAAGCATGAGTTGTAGAGATCAGTGTTAAGAAGTTGTTTTGTTCTGTTTGTTCATTTATTATTTTTTTAATTAGACCTTTTCAAAGTGATATGGGCTCCTTTGGAAGGTTTTGAATTCTCCAGCAGTGAATGGTCACATCAAAGGCATGTTGTAAAGGTGATTTGGTTGTCAATTGTGTTTTTTATAGCCTGTGATCTTACATGGTGCCACATCTCAACAGGTGTTTAGGAACTCTTGTCTAGCAGCAGTCTATCCCAAAGGCTTATAAAATATTTGCCGCCTTAGAATTAGAAGGCTCTTTTAAAGAGAGTAACTTAGGGAAGGTAAGTAAAAACTCCAACAGTGGTGGAGGAGGTTCCCGGGGGTGCCTTTGCCACCATATCCCTACCAGGTTAGGAAAGGCAGGGCAGCCACTTCTCTGCTTGCCTCTGATCCCAGGGAAATTTCCCATAGGAATAGAGTGAAGTGAGTGGCAGAGCCCAGGAAGTAATTGAGAGGTGGAAATGAACAAAGTGAAAGGAGCATCAGGATGGCTGTGTTAGTCCATTTTCATGCGCCATAAAGAACTGCCCAAGACTGCGTAATTTCTAGAGGAAAGAGGTTTAATTGACTCACAGTTCAGCATGGCTGAGGAGGCCTCAGGAAACTTATAATCATGGTGGAAGGGGAAGCAACCATGTCCTTCTTCCCATGACAGCAGGAAGGAGAGGTTTGAGTGAAGTGGGGGAAAAGCCCCGTATAAAACCATCAGGTCTTGTGAGAATTCACTCAGTATCATGAGAACAGCATGACAGTAACTGCCCCCATGATGTAACCACCCCCCACGAGGTCCCTCACCCAGCACATGGGGATTACAATTAAGATTACGATTTAAGATCGGATTTGGGTGAGGACACAGCCAAACTGTATAAATGGCTTTTGGAGACTTCCCTTAGAATCCTGGCTTTGACATGTAATGCTCACTCTCCATTTTCTACATTCATAAACATTTTGAAAATTAATATTTAATTATACCAATATTCATGACTGTTATATCTAGGTTAAAAAATTGAACTGTTATAGATAAGACTAAATATTTTTTGGTACTGTATCCCCAGTGCCCAATGGATGGTCTATACACAGGAGAATTGAAAGTACATATTTGTTCATGTGTGAAGGATGCAACAGGAAACTTGGAACCTGGGTATACTTACACTATTCTATCATTGTGAAATGTTTTAATAGTGATTTTTATTCAGGTAATAGTAATGAATGATAAATTTAGAAGGCCTAGAAAACAATAGAATAAAAAACTCACCCATCATCCTACCACATGAACATAATGTTGATAATCACTCCTGTTATTATTTTATTTATCCCTAAATATTTATTCTTATAATAAATGTTCTTTGTTTGTTGCGTTTTTTAGGCCAGCCATTTTCTCCCCCTTATAAGTGGCAGAGGCTGTGTGAACACCAGCTGCAATTGCAAATCTCATTTCAGCTTCCTAAATCTTGTAATTAGAGGAAATCTTAATGAGGGAGCAATAGTTTGGCTGAAATTCTAATTTTCACTGTTGTTCTGAGTGTTCATTTGTGTCTTGAGGATGCTGCTGTTTGAGAGGGGCCACTGGAGAGGGTGACTCATGATCTGCTGGCCAGATGCTGTTGGGAGCAGAAGTCTCCAGTGGAGAGGTTTTGATAAATCACCTCTCAGTTGTTTTAGTTATTGAATCTGTAAGAGTGTGATGGGAATAACAGACTGCTTCATCTCTGTCGTCTGGCACATATGTAATATCAAGGAAAATAAGAATATATGTGATAAAGTTGGCATCACTCATTGTGGGAAATCAAGATGATTCAGTAATGCTGCTAGGGTTGTTAGCTGACTATTCAGGATAGCAAAAAAACAAAACTTTGTATCTTTGCCTTATACTTAACATCAAAATCCATTCTGGAGGCAGCATGGCATTGTGTTTGAGCACTGACATCTATGAGAATCCCACCATGTCACTTACTAGCAAGTGGTCATGTTACTTCACCTCTATAGGCTTCTATTTCCTCATCCATAAAATGGGGATGATAATAGTAGCTACTCCCTTAGACAGTCATGTAAAGTAAATGAATGACTATATTAGTTACAATTTAGAACTATAATCTAAAACAATATTGGGCACAAAGCAGGTTCAATACAATTGTTTGATATTATTATTATAAGTGCTTTAATGCATCAACTATTTTTATTGAAAGAAACCATAAAATATTCAGAAGAAAATATAAATTAATCAGAAGGAAAAATAAATTCAGATCAAGGAAGTCTCCCTAAACATGCAGTCAGTGCAGAAAACCAGAGGACTGATAGATTTGACTACATGAACTTTAAAAGTCTGTGTTGTATATGCCAACAAAGCAAAGCATAAATTTTACATATTAAAAAGTAAATAAAGACACAGAATAGTTACAACATGTCTGACAAACATGGAATTAATAGTTAGGCTTTAAACCCAATTTGCTGTAACACCAAAGCTCATGCTTTGGATTCATGTTAAATTATGGTTGTCATTAATCCATTTTCAAAATTATGCATGTGTGCCACTCATAGGAGTGTATGTATGTGTGTGTATACACGCATGTATTTCTTTTCCTTGATCCATACATCAGAAAGCAACTAATCCAGCTGGTTTCTGGATGATCATATGTCATTTCACTAATCAGTAAAATAAAACCAACGAGAAGCTTGAAGACTGGCCTCGTTGTCAAGTCTGCATTACTAATGTAGAATTTAGTACTTATTTTAAAGTTGTTCTTTGTGCTACTTCTTTGCATATTCTTTCTTCACCAAAAGTCTGCATTTGAGTTGAGATTGAGCCTTGTCAACGACTTGAAGTCCTGGGCCTTCAATTTCCAGGACTCATTAAGGCAATTTCCAGGCAGGCTGCAGTGTTATCATCTACTTGAACAGCCATTTGCACTCAGCACAGTGTTATGTAAGATTTGTGCTATCATGGAAAATTACCTTTTAGATCAAATGTAATGTATTTGTTTCAGTAATTTATTTCCAAGAAACTTATGACCTGACAGATGTAACATAATTGTGATATTTTGGTTTTCTGTTTTTATGAAAATTGCTTCAATTTCTAGGTTAATAAGAAAGAACATATATATAATATCTCAAAAGACCTATTAATGCTACTTTTCTATTGCCTCTAGGGCTGTGGTCAGCCTAATCAAAATGGCATTCATAACCAACCTCTCACTGAGATTGCTCTGTTTATACCTCCCCACCTGTCAAAACCCTGGCTGGGATTTGCTTTTTATCCCAAGACTTTCTGAATAACCTCCCTGCAAATTTCTTTCAAAAAACGACTTTCATATTTTTATATATAGTTTATATCAATTTATTAGAAAAATGGAAGCAGCCCTATTCCAGCCATTATTTTTCTTTATGTTCTTTTTTCCACCCCTGTTTCAGTCCTACTATGCTTTGTACTAACGGCAAGTACTTCCATCAGGTGGTTCTGTTTTTCATATAAGGTGAGCTGTTGTTTGTTTTCTTTAGATACAAATGTATAATCATACAATGTTTGTAATACAGATAAATACAAATACATATATTAAAATTCTAGCTAGCACTAGAAATTATGTGTATAGTAATTTTAACAATACCTTATATGATTGTAAATTGCATAATGTTGCATTATACTATACTTAGCAGTTCACCAATTCGGGGGCATTTCTTCTCTTTTTTTTCAATTGTACAATAGAAAAAGATGAGAGTATTTGTAGAAAAAGTCATATCTGGGTTTTAGACTATACTTTAGGTAGCATAAAATATTTCTCAATGTTCATATGATGCAGGTTATATTTATCAGCAAAAATAGATGAGTGTTGGATTATATTATCATTTTAAAAGTGTAATGTTAAAACATGTATCTTCTAATGGCAATATAGTTACAGCTAACAGCATGGACTTTGTTGTTGGAGCAATCTGGATTCTGAGTCTCATTCTGACACAGGTGTGTTACCTTGTGCCTCTCTAAACATCAGTTTTTATGTAACTCAACAATAATAGCATCTGTATCGCCCATTATGTGGAACTGTTATAAAATCATTGAGTTTCCTTTGGGCAATTCTTACATGTTTATAGACCCGCCAGTGCCAGGGTTCAGCTCTCATTAATTCAATTCCCTTCCCTTGGTCCCTGCTGCACACATGACCTGATGCAATCCAGATGTCTTGCTGCTGGGCACGAGGTGTAGTAAGTCAATCATGGTCCTGGAGTTGGTATAGATATTAGGCACTGCATGCGCTCTTGTGCTTGCCCCTATGCCTGTGACAGGTATCAATAATCAAATACAGCACTCTTCCTGTAGCATCAAGGAGCAACTTCAGAATAATTATTATAGTCATAGTAACCATAATAATGCTTCTCAACCAGTTCAGTAGCCATGTGTGATAACAAGCATTTGCTTCAGAATTTGGGGAGATATTAGCTCTAACCCATTAAAGAGTAGTCATAGCTTTAGAAGGAAGGATTCTTTACATATTAGGAAGTATATATTATGTAAATGGCTTACTTACATTGACTTAATTTGCATTTGCACATAATACCCCAATAATAATAAGGAAAAATTGATTTTGTTTTAAAGTTAGTATTTCTTAAAAGCTTGAGAAGCAGGAAGACACTTGGAAAAGTTAATTTGGAATCACATTTATTAAATCTGTAAGATTTTAGAGGTATTACCAATGAAATCTAGATCAACATAATATGTAATGGGAAAATAGAAATATGAATAATAGAATATATAAATATTTTTATTTATACCTGTTATATTGTTACAGTTGCCTCATTAACTTTAGATGCTATCAACATTTTCAATATAGATTCAAATGGAGAATCATAAGAATCACATAGGTGATTATTATTATTACTATTGATGTTAGGGGAATGGTGTAAACACAAAACTCCATTTCCTGGATTATAAACTATTCTAATTATTTTCAATTTGAGTTTTTCTGAACAGTTCAAAGAGCCAAAACATAAGCTTTTCCTGCAGTTGAAAGCTTAGGTTAGTAACATGCATTTGATGACAACATATTTCTGCATGGGCAGACAGATACTCTTACAGAATATGATTTGAAGGATTTATGGATAGCAATGCCTGTGATAATAGTTCTATCCTTGTGTAGTAATAACTAATGAGTTGGGAGGCTGAGGCAGAAGGATCTCTTGAGCCAGGAATTTGAGGCCAGCCTGAGTAACACAGAAAGACTCTGTCTCAAAACAAAACAAAACCAGAACAAAACAAAACAAAAAAGATATTAATGAGTTTCAAGAGAGTTTGAGCTCCTTGATAGCCTGACAACATTAGGAAGAGACACTTTTGTCTTATGGTGCTTTTCCTGAATCATTACTATTGTTCTTTTGTCATTAAGAAGTTTTTAAGCAATTAAGAAGTTTTACCTCTTAATAGGTAGAAAACAATACAAAAGCAAACAGATCCCTGAAATAAAATAAAAGCAAAAATAACAATAGGGAGTAAAGGAAAGGAACAAGCAGATGGTGGGGGATTTAGAAAATTTTGAAAAGAAACAAAAAAAAAGCCCACGTTTCTTCTAAAGATGGTCCCTGTTCATACTGATATTTTCATATGAAGCTTGTGACTCAGATACCTTTTCTTTGATTTTTAAATGGAAAGTGATAATTTTGTACATGTTACATTGACTATTATTTCAGTGTTATTAGTCTAGCAGCATTTTTTCTTTTATTTTAGGGGAAGAGATAAGAATGGGTGATGATTGGTTGAAAGGGAGGGATGGCTTGAAGGAGGTGAAGGACCCAGAACTCTTGGAGCTCAGCCTCCCTTTGCTTTCATCTTCCACTGACATGAGCTGAATTTTGAACCTCCCTGCCCCCCAGATTTGTATGTTGAAACCCTAACTCCTAGTACCTCAGAATGTGACTGTATTTAGAGCTAGGGCCCTGAAGGAGGTGATTAAGTTAAAATGAGGTCATGAGGGTGGGCACTAATCCAACATGATTGGCGTCCTCATAAAAAGAGATTAGGATTTAGACTTTACTCAGAAACTGAAAGAGCAGGAAAGAGCAGGTGCACATAAAAGAAGACCACACGAAGAGGCAACTAGGGAGTAACCACCGGCAAGCCAAGGAGAGATCCCTCTGAGGGAGCAGTTGCTGGCACCTTGATCTCAGACTTCTTGACTGCGGAACTGTGAGAAAATACACGTGTGTGTTTTAAGCCATCCAGTCTATGGTATTTTGTTATGAGAGTCCTAGCAAGCCATTACATACACTTCTTAGCTTAAGAAGCATAGCTCATGGAAACAGCGGCTTGGAATAACATGGTTTGAAACTCTAAATAAAATTATAATAAATCATATTAAAATTTTAAAAGGAATCATTTATGTGAACAAGGTAGAATTCATCCCAGGAAGGTTCTTTTTTTTTTCTTCATAGATAAAACTTACATTCACCTTGATTAAGTTTTTTTCACCACCTCAACCCACAAATAGCCATTCTTAATTCAGAGGGGTGCCTGAGAACAGAAGCAGTATATTAAGTATTGGGAAAGAGACACCTAATTTCCTGTCGATGGCCGTTCATCTTCCATCTGTTAGGTAGTTGGAGTGAGCTGAATATCTGAGGATTTGGATCATCCCAACATCTTTGAGAGTCTCCTGGTGTTGCGCCATCCTTGGTTCATGATGGAGGCCCTGAGGTGTGGCATGTCCCTCATGGTGTTTGGGTACCAGCTCTCTGGTCCCCAGATGCAAATGCTCAGTGCCTTCTCTCCTCACCTATGCACTGTTCCTCTCACTCACCTCCAGCCCTCTTACCAAGTCCGTGGGGCCACTGCCCTGCCACTTGAGAACTTTGCTCTGCAGCTGCTTCTCTATCAGGCTGTTCCACAGCCCTCCCGTCTCTCACACTGCCCACAAGTGGGTCACAGTCTGTATAATCCCTGATCCCCCCTTGATATATGCAGGGGTTCTGTCTCCTCATCTCCACCTAAGTCCAGGGTGATGGATATGAAGCCCCAGACCCTTCATCTGAAACGACACAGCATCTAAACCCTAGTTATGTCCTTGCTTTCACACAATTTGGGGAGATATTTTACTTCAACCACACATTTAATTAAAAATGCTAGGGATTTGTTCTAATTCAATAGAGAAACTATGAAAGAACTATTGATGAGACTAACCCTAAAGCATTATTTTATTATTGTAAAAGACTGGAAGCAACCCAGGTGTTTATCAACAAGGGAATGATCACACCAGTTGGGGTCACTTCAAAATATTATGGAGTGATTAAAACTTAGATGCTTAAAAATGTGTGGTGAGGTGATAAAATTCATAGGATATAATTTGAAGAAAAATATGATTCCAGAAGTGTAAAAATAAACAGATAAGTAATTGCAGTAAAAAATAAGGAATATGTCAAATGCTAATGGTGGTATTTGCTGGTTGTTGAGATAAGAAATTTTTGTTTTCTTTTGACTTTCCATGTTTTGGTAACAGAGCATTTATATGTAAATCAGAATTATGCCTTTGGGGATTATTTTTGTTTTCAAATATGATTCATTTGAAAATAACGTGTACTATTGCTCTTCTCAAGGTATTTAAAAGTCATGGATCATGTGTAAATCTTTCATTCCTCAAATATTTACTGAGTCCCCAAAAGAAAGACTGGAGTTCACAGCTAGTCAGGTCTTAGAGGCCAGATTCTTAGATTCAACACCCAGTTGTAGTACTTTTTGGTTGTATGACTTTTGGAAAGTTACTTAAGTCAGGCTTTCCTTTTGTGGAACTTATAGCCTCCTAGTAAAGTGGGGTGTGAATATTCGCCAAATACCATAGAATGAAATAATTTAATCATGATGTGTTTATTAAGGCATTTGGCTTAGTACGTTCTCACATAGAATTTGAGAATAAGTGATTGAAATAAATAAATGAAAAAGAATTGATTGAGAGAGTCTTCTCCGCTACAGTAGAGATTGGTTGGTTCTATGGGGACATTTATGTGTGCAATTAATAGACTGCCCCTGGGTGAACCATGGAAAGAACTTATCTGTTCACTACTCCATTCATTCATTCATTCATTATCCAGTGCTTAACAAGTATGTGCATGTGTAGTGGCAGGCCTGAAAAAATCTCTTTCTAATGCCTTTTCCTTAGAAAATACATTTTAATTCAAATAGGAAAATATAACATGCTTAACAGTTGGTTTCCCAACTGGGTGCAAATGTAGTTGACTTCAAGGTACTGCAGTTGAATGCAGATACTCGTAGTTATGCTCAGTAAGGAGAACTTTCAGAAACATTGAGGTAAGCTGCATCCAGGACTAATGATGGCTTGAAGTTCTGTTTCAAGTGAAGCTTTACTCCTTTAAAGAAGGGGGAAAAAATCAGTGTGAAGACACACTCCTTGCACTGCTTATTTGTGTTTGTTTATTCCTTTTGCTGCGGTATTCTTAATAATGGCACATCACAAATAAAATATGCTTTTTTTTTCCTTTCTCTTACATTTTCACTCCTTTTTGTCTCCATATCCCTCTCCTCTTCTTCCTCTCTTCTCCCTCTTTTTGTACTCAAATCATGATTCCTTGGAGTATTTTGTTACAAGCCCAGTATTGCCTCAGAGACCGAGACTGTGAGTCTTTCCAGCCCCTCTGGACTTAGGATTCCTCAACTTTTGCCTTGGATCTGTCACTTTCATGGTGTGAAAAGCCTTTAAGTCCTCCTTCCCTTCTTCTTTGCTGTGCCAGTAGGTGATAATATGTATTTATGAACTAGCGATTCCTTCTTGATGCTGTCAGAGTATTATAAATGGCATCACTCCAATTTAAGATGTGCTTTAAAATTAATTGATTTAATTAGAAGAGGAAACCCCAAAGCAGTTAGCATGGCCTCGCCCCTTCAGACGACTAACTGCTCAGTGCTGCCAGACAGTGATGGCTTTCTCTTTTGAATGCCAGGTTTATTGGAAAGAATTGATAATGTCAATGTGTTTTGCTTAGGATTAAACCATTGTTGTTGTTGTTATTGTTGTTTATCCTCTCTCTAGGGAGGTTGCTCCATGCTTATCTTGCTGACTTTTTCCATTTTACTCTTTTAGCCTCACCTTTCCATCCATGAAATGACTTTTTTCTTCCTCTCCTTTATTTCCACCTATCTCACTGGACCCCTTTGTTTTCTACTTGGCCCTCACCTGAAGTCCCACCATTTTTAGAAAAGCCTGGGCTGCCATAACAACAACAACAACAAAAATGTAGATTGGGTGGTTTAAGCAACAGACAGTTGTTTTTCCTCACAAGTCCAAGATCAAGGTGGCAGGAGATTCTGGGTCTGGTGAGAAGCCTTTGCCTGGTTTTACAGGTGGCTGCCTTGCTCTGTTCTTTTATGGCAGAGAGAGGAAATGGTATTGTCTGTTCCTCCCCTTATAAGGATGTTAATCCCATCATGGGGGCTCCATTCCAAAGGTCCTCATCTAAACCTATTTGCCTCCCAAAGGCCCCATCTTCAAGTACCATGGCATTGAAGATTAGGGTTTCAACATATGAATTTTGCGGGGACACAAACATTCAGTTCTCAGCACCTTCCTTCATCTGAACTGGAAGTAGTTGCACCTTTCTCCTTCATTTAAAATTCACTCAAGTGCCAGTCATGAAGCTCTGTGGTTTTATTTTTCTCTCCTTTGCTTCTCTCTAAACATGATAAGCTCAGGAATGCCAGCATTTTGCTCTCTCTCTCTCTGTCGTGCAGTGCCCAGCACAATGCTTGACACATGTTGGCACTCTGTTTCTTGACTGAGTCAGTGACTGATGCATGACTCATTGTGTTGGTACCTCTGGGCTGTACACATGACACTTTCTAGAGGATAAGACAGGGCTTGCGGTCTAACCTCATGAGAGGAACCAGGTATTGCTTATTTAGCTTGAAATGTTGATAATGATTATACAGCCATACTTTCAGGGCTGGAGGGGAATTTTGTGGTTCATTATTGAACACCTACCTATTTCCAGATGGGGAGATGAATATAGGAGAGGTTCAGTGACTTGCCTGAGATCTCACATGGCAATGGCCATACACCTGCCCTGTGAGTTTTACCATGTGCCTGCTGTGGGTCTTGGTTACTGTCCTTCAAATACTGACTTTTAAGTGCTTCAGAAAAGGCTAAGAGTCTGGTGGTGCTTCATTAAATAGAACTTTTCCTAGTGAAAGAGTTAACTTGCTTTAATTGAATGGATGGGTTTTTAAAGTTTCCTGATAGCCCAAGTTTGAGAGAACAAGTGATAAATATGCCATTTCGCCAATTGCAGAGCTATCACAGTCTGATTCTAGAGAACAAAATAGCCAGACTGCAGCCTCACTCTGGACCAAGGAAATCAGAATCCCTGAGGATGGGTCTAGCATATCAGTATTTTTTAGACGCTCCCCACATGATTCTGCTGTGCTGCAGCTAGCCTTGGGAACCACCCTAGGAGAGACACTCAATTCAAAACTTTTGGGAATGAGGTAAGCTGCGAACGACACAAAATAAAACAAACAAACATGCATTGTGCTACTGGCCTGGATGGATTTAGAACAAGTTCTCTTCTTGAACAGATGTAACCCATTCCAAAACTTAGTGGCTAAAAACAACAATCATTTATCATTTCTCTCCATTGCATCGGCCAGATGGGAAGTTCTCTTGCTCTGGGCTGTCTCAGCTAGTATCAACTGAGGTTGCAAGTGTCATAGCTGGGGCTAGATGCATTGATTGGTGGTTGAATTGTTATTGGCTTGGGCAGTTGGGTGATGTGGCTGTGTATCCTGCATCATCTAACAAACTAGCCTGGGTTTGTCTGCAGAGATGAGGGCCTAGGATTCTTTTTTTTTTTTGAAACAAAATCTCACTTAGTTGCCCAGAGTGGAGTGCAGTGGCATGATCTTGGCTCACTGCAGCCTCCACCTTCTGGGTTCAAGCAATTCTCCTGCCTCAGACTCCTGAGTAGCTGGGACTACAGGCACATGCCACCACACTCAGCCAATTATTTTTTATTTTTAGTAGAGACAGGGTTTCACCATGTTGGCCAGGATGGTCTCAATCTCCTAATCTCATGATCCACCCAACTCAACCTCCCAAAGTGCTGGGATAATAGGCGTGAGCCACCGTGGCCAGCCGTGCCCAGGATTCTTAAGCAAAAGAAAATACCATCATGAGTAGGGACTTTTCAAGCCTCAACTTGCCTGTAGTTTGTTAAATTCTCATTGGCCACAGTAAATCACATGGCTTACCTCAAATTCAAGGATGGAGAGACAGCCTTCACCTCTTTATGGGAGAAGCTGCAGGATCACACTGCAAAGCAGACTTACATACAGGAAATGAAAGATTTTGTGGGCATTTTTGTAACTACAGTATACCAATGAGCAGAAATCCATATGAAACAGAAGAATTATCTGTGGACTCACACTTATTTTATTATATTGCTTTGTATTTCAAGTGGACTGGCTAGGTGATCCCAGTCACTACTCCATGTACGCAGGAGCCATAGGTGTCAATTGCCCAAGGAGCATGACAGGGTCTCCTGACTTGAGATGATCCACAAGCTTGGCATCCTGAAGCAGCATGACGTTATTGAAAGCACAGATCTGGATTTCTAGTCCCAGTTCTATCACTTACTAATTGTGTGACATTAGGCCAATTACTCCAACCTACAAGCCTTAGTTTTCTCATCTGTAAAATGGGTTTACGCTGTAATCTCATCTGTAAAATGATACCTACGTTATAGGGTATTTGTGAGGCTTCAGTGAAATAAAGCATGCAGCACCGTTCTTGGCACAACCTAAGTATTCAGTGAGTGAAGTGGGGACAAGGTGGAACTTCCATTCGTTTTTATGGAGTCTGACTCAGGGATCCAGCTGGTTGTGCGAGCCTATTGTCAGTGAGGGCTGACTGGGGCGTACTGCTGGGATCCCTGTCTCCCCCTTCCATCGGGAAACCCAGTGCGCCTGACTTTCTTCCAGGACATTCTGTAGAAACCACTGTCTGTTGTTCCCCATCCTAAAAACTAGATTTACACCTCATCGTCCTTCATCTATATTCACCTTGTGTGGGTGTGCTGTAAATGAGTCAGGCCTTTGACTGCTGTGCTATTTGCTGTTGCCATAATCAAGAGAGAAGCTGAAGAAATACGGCTGGGTACCTGGTTGTGATTTCAGAAATGTGCCTGCTGGGTTCGCCCACAGGCCACGTTACAAAACGCTGGCAGCTGGCAAGCTGCACACTTTGTGGGCCTCTAGGAACCTGAGAAGGTTGGAAAACAGATGAATTATATAGTTTGACAATGTGAGCATGGAAAGTGCATGTCCTTTGTGACTTTAATTTTTCATTAAATGAACTGTTCTTGGATTCAGAATCTCTATATAAATTTTCTTATGTCTTACTATTTCCCGTTTGGTGTGTTGCTGCCAGTATAGATTAACAGGAATGACTACAAGTAGAAGAATGCAAAGTAAACTTCTTTATGCAGGTCTGTTTCTTACATAGGTGCCAATTGCAAAAACAGGGCAGTGCTATTGTCTTTCATCAGTTGTCACTCTAGATGTCTTTCATCCCAGGTAGACTGGCCTCTGTCACTGTCGTCCAGTGTGTCTGCAGGATGTGTCTCAGGACAAATGCTGAACCAGCACTTGAGTCTTTCTAAGGCAACTTTCTTGGACATAGGAAAATTGTTACATAACATGTCATTTTACATCTCTTAACTTACAAACATTACTTTAAAACAAAATGCTTTATGTCATTCTTAGCCAGACGCTTATTAACCACCTCCTCCCTCCTTCCCATCATTGTTCCTGTCTTTCCACCATCCTGCAGATTAAAAATAGCAATAATCAGTGTTTAAAACTGTTCCTTAGATTTAATGTTTGGCATTGGAGACAAGTCCTTAGGTCCAAAAGAGTTTCAGTTCTCTGAGAAAGCCAGATTCAGTTTAAAACCAGACCCCTAATTGCAGAGCTCCTTGCTGAAGGCACTCTCTTTAGAATCCTAAGCATTGAATTTTGGCCAGGTGCACTGCACCTGCTTCTGTCACTTGAGGGTGGTGCAGAGCCCCTGGTATTATGGCAGCCCCAAATCATCAAGTTATCATCCTTTAGCTGTGTGTTGTGGAACCCGATCAAGAGCCATTTGTTATATGCTCTTGATTAGTTCGACTCTTTAGAAACTGTGCTTAGAGTTTTCAGGAAGATACTTTCTTTACTTCAGCACTGAATCAATATGGAGCATTCTGAAAATTCATAGGCAGTTTTGTGGTCATTTTGTCTTGCAGTTTTTACCTCTTAAATGTTTCTTTAATCTTTCTTTCCTTTCCTGTATTTTTCTTTATAGCACATGAAATACTTTTTTTTTAATTCAGATCCTCATAGTTAACCAGGCTGGAGTGCAGTCCTCCCACCTCAGCCTCCCGAGTAGCTACAGCGTGTGCCACCATGCCTGGCTACTTTTTGTTATTTTTAGTAGATACTGGGTTTTGCTATGCTACTCAAGCTGGTCTCAAACTGATGGACTCAGGCAATTCACCTGCCTTGGCATCCCAAAGTGCTGGAATGAAATACTATTTAAAATTATTATTATTATTATTTACTGTCTTTCACAATAGAATATAAATTCCATGAGGGAAGGGCCTTTGTCTTGTTCACAGCTGTATCTCTAGAGATTAGAGCAGGGCCTGGTGTATTAGTCCATTCTCATACTGCTAATAAAGACATACCAGAGACCGGGAAATTTATAAAGGAAAGAGGTTTCATTGACTCACAATTCAGCATGGCTTGGGAGGCCTCAGGAAGCTTACAATCATGGTGGAAGGGGAAACAAACACATCCTTCTTCACATGGCAGCAGCAAGAAGAATGAGTGCCCAGTGAAGGGGAAAACTCCTTATACAACCATCAGATCTTGTGAGAACTCACTCACTATCATGAGGACAGGGATAGTGGGAAACTGCCTCAATGACTGAGTTATTGCTACCTGGTCCCTCCCATGAAATGTGAGGATTATGGGAACTACAATTCAATATGAAATTTGGGTGGGGACACGGGAAAAACCACATCACCTGGCCTAGGAACTACTATACCCAAGGCTGTGATAACTGCTATAGCTGTCTCGCTTTCATGTAATCATGTGTAGTTAAGTAGTTGTGGAATGAATGAACGGATATAGCTATTTCTGCACCTTGGTTCTTTTTCTCTTTCTCTGTCTTGCCTGCTGTTTTGTCCCATGCTTCCCTTGTTTCCCACCCCAATCGGTCCTCTACACAGCTGTTCTGGACCATATCATCCCCTTGTCCTCCTCAAGGGATCTCTGTTGCTCTTGGGAATTTCACACCATGGTCTAATGACAGTGAACTGACACACAGCATTGTTCTGTGCTCATGCTTCTCTTTCTTGACTCTCATTCATTTATCCAGGTCAGTTTGTTTGAGCATATGTATTCTCCGATACTGAGCATAGTACCCAAGAGTTAGTGTTTCTCCCCTTGCCGTCCTCCGTCCCTCCCGCTCTAGTAGTGCCCAGTGTCTGTTGTTGCCATCTTTATGTCTAGCACATAATGGCGATAGCAGTATACCAGACAAAGCCCTTTCCCTCATGGAACTTACAGTGGAATGGGGAAACAGGTAACAAATGAGGAAACAACTGCATCAATAATGTAGTGACATTTGCTGTGACGAAAAATAAAGAAGAGCAGCGGGCAGAGAGTGCAGCGGTGAGAGGAGGTGAGAGCGATGTGCTTTCTCCTTTGCTGGACGCACTTTTCCCTTCCTTTCTGCCTGAGTCGCTCCCAGTTATCCTTTAAGAAGAAGTCTGGAGGCCCTCCTTGACTGCGGGACTAGGGCGAGGGAGGGCCTTCCCTGTTTTTGCCCCGTATCTGGTGGGAGAGCCCATCAGGCACAGCTGGGCTTTACACTTACTTCATTTCTGAAACCCTGTCCCAACTGTGAGCTCCTGAAGGCCTGGCTGGGGTCTCATTCACCTTTTTTTCTCTTATGCCTAGCAGGGTCTGGGATACAGCAGGTGTCTAATAACAGTAAAAGTTATGCAATGCTCACATCAGGGCTTCAGCTAGTATTTTCTTTAGGGGAACCAAAAGATAGCAGGAATTAGATCACTTTTTTTCTTTTTAAAGGTTGGGATGTTCTTTTCAAGGTTAAGTTTTATTGAATAGCTTTCTTTTTCTTTTCAAATTAAAAAACATTAATTTTATTTTCTTTTGATTTTTATTTTAAATATTTATTTATTTAACTTTTATTTTACATTCAGGTGGTACACGTGCAGGTTTGTTGCCTGGGTATATTGTGTGATATTGAGGTTTAGTTAGGGTACAATGGATTCTGAGCATAGTACCCAATAGTTAGTTTAGCCTCCTCCTCCCCTCCTCCTTCTCTGCCGGCTCCAGTAGACCCCAGTGTCATTGATGTTCATGTGTACCCAGTGTTTAACTCCCACTTACAAGTGAGAACATGCAGTATTTGACTGTCTGAATAATTTTTTTTCTAGTTTCCAAAGTATATATGCTTATAGAACATTTGGAAAACACTACAAATTATGAGAAAAAAAGTGAGAAAACTGTAATTAGATTCCTATAGACTTTAGGCAGTGGAAACATATTTGCGGCATAGCCTTCAGCTCTCTCTATCTCTCTTTCTGTCTCTAATTTTCATAATTTTCTTATTATCATATAGCATTTTTCACATAATAAAATACTGTGAATATTTTTCTCTATTTCTGAATATTCTGGAAATATGTTATTAAGCATAGCATTCTTTATCGTACTGTTCCTTAGAACCTAACCCATGGGAATCCTTTGAAGATGGGGCTGAAGTTAAATTCTTCCAGAGGAGATTTTTGTTTGTCAAGGCCAGCCCTTGCAGGTACCATCAATGAGGGGAGTATGGATTCATCAGCTCAGGACTGCTTTATTTTGTATGTATGTATGTATTTATTTATTTTTAAAGACAGGGTCTCTCTCTGTCACCCAGGCTGAAGTACAGTGGCACAATCATAGCTTACTGTAGCCTCAAACTCCTGGGCTCAAGCGATCCTCCTGCCTCAGCTTTCTGGGTAGCTGGGACTACAGACATGTGCTTCCATGCCTGGCTAATTTTTTTTCTATTGTTTTAGAGACAGGTTCTCACTATGTTGCCCAGGCTGGTCTTGAATACCTGACCTTAAGTAATTGTTCACTGGTCTCCCAAAGAACTGCATTAAATGAGATTCTCCACTTGAGGTTCTAACTCTTGCCCTGACATGGGACTGTGGAACTCAACTGCCTGTGGCCAAGTTCATCTCACTACTTCAAGGAAAGAGTGTCTTTCCACTTTCCTCAATAGTCAGGTCAAAACAGGCAACTTTTCATATGCTCTCCTTCTGAGGACAGGTATAATTCTAATTCACCATTTACAGGTGAATTAATTCACACTGAAAATGTAGCCCCTTAGGGTCTTAGCCTTATGCAGGTTAAGGTTGGGGAGAAGAGGGTATACATCTCCTGGTAGACTTCTCACTCTGGCTTAGCCATGTCTAAACTTTATCTCTAGTTGATGCCACCAGTGCAGCTGTTAAAACAGTGAAAGGTGCCCTCCAGGCCAAAGCCTCCCAGACCATTCTGTTGGCTTTCTGGAATTCCTGACTCTGCTAGCTCAGCACCGCATTGAAAACAATGCTTATTATATTTTGTCTGGAAATTTTGAGTGGGAGGGATGTTCTGGGTTTCTAGCCCACTCACAATGTAGTAAGTAGAAATGCCAGTAATATATTTAACTCCCTATTTTTGGATGTTTAGTTTGTCATTACTGTTTTGCTATCATAAGTAAAGTATTTATAATGAACATTCTTATAGTCCTGTCTTTGGGCATATCTTTGATTATTTATAAAGCATATTTATAGAAGTAGGGTTGTTGGGTCAGTAAGTATAGACATTTTAAGGGATTTTGATAAATGCTGCCGAAGTGTACTTAGAAAGACTAACTCAAATTGTTACTTCACAAAAAACGCTCATTTATTTATTTTTGCCCTTTAGAGAACACAATTGTGAATTCTTCTGGGACTTACACATGGAGCAGACAGGAAGGCCCAGGATGTGTTTGGAGTTATTTGAGTTTCAGATTTACCCAGTTATCTACTGAATTTGGGAAGCCACCAGAAATCATCATGGGCACAAATCCAAGATTCCTCATGGGCTTCAAAGGGAAAGAGATTTGGGTGGGCCTGATGGATATGCCCAGAATGTGGCTCTGTGCATCTTCCTGGTGTCAGGAAGCTAGTCCCAGCCAGGCAAGTGAAGTGGGGGAGTGTGGACAATGGAATGTGATGTGGCAGAAAGGATGCAGCTGGGCTGCAGGTCCCTAAGGCCCTAGCACCTTATGAGGAGTGCTCTTTTGGAAGCAGAGTCTAGTGATGCTTAAGGAACCCCAGCCTTTTGGCTGTAAATTCTCTAATAAGCTCAATACTCTTAATAGCTCTTGTGAAACCAGGAAATGATTTTTTTTTAATCTGTAGCAAAAACAAAACTCTTTTTTAGCCTGCAGAGTTGGAGGATGAGACTCCAAGCATGTGATTCCAGCCCTGCCCAGAGGATTTTTGCTATGAAAACTACCAGACTCCAATGTATATCAATTTGAGTTTTGGTGTTTTATTTCACAGAAATCAAATTCTGGCAGCACTCAAACCCCATCAAGTGTAGTGAAAGCTCAGGAGGACAGTATTTAATCTGAATAAATATCTGTTGCCCTTCCTTGGGTGCAGGCTTGTTTTGCAATTAGGACTTTCAAACTTTGACTCAATGTAATATATATTTAAATGCACACTGCTTGGTGTGCTTTAAAATGGCTTGTGAACCCTCAGTAACCTATTTCCAGATATATTTTTTTTTAATTCTGTGACTGTATATTTGCCTGTGTGTTTTAAAACTACAGGAAGGTTGCCCGCAGCCCCCTTGGGTTCAGGATGGGTACACCGGAACAGTGATGGTCTCCAGGGACAGAGATGGTCTGGTACTCTGTCAGCTCAGCAGGCAGGAAGCAGAGTTCAGCTCAGAAGGTTCAAGAGGCTTTACTGCATGGACTGTTTGTGGAAGTGTGGGAAGTGTTAGGGGAATCAACAGTGGAGTTGAGGCCCCCCCAAAGACCAGTAACAATAGCACGAACCCGTTAGCCCTGGAAGGCTGGAAGAGGCAAGGAGAGAAAATGGTGTAACTGGTCCCAGTGAAATCAGACATCATAAAGGAGAGGTCTCCAGACAGGTGTGAAGTGACCTAGTCACTGGAAATAGCTCAAAGCAGGATGGAGCAGGGCTTGTCCTTTCCTCTCCTGCTGGTGTCTCCCACTGGCCTATTAGGATCAAGGGAACCTGGGGAATGCAGTCCATTGACTCAGTCCCCCAGGGCACAGGGCACAGCAGAGACTGGATTTGGGGCTGGCAGAAGGTTGAATCTTTGTCTCTGGAAGGTCTCAATGTACATGTGTTTTACAGACAGTTTTATTTAATTAGTTGTCACTTGATAGTAAAATAGTAATGGACAAAGAGAAGAGGAGATGAGAAAACCTTAGCTTCTACTTGGCAGAGCAGGGTCAGGGTCATGAACCTTTTCCAGAGCTCTTCTCCTCCCTTACTTGAGCCTTGCTGATATTCAGTTATTTACACAGGAAAATTAATTATGCTGATGTATGCATCCTAGTAACCTGATGTACACCTGGCAGGGATTATAATGTAGAGATTCTGTTTGGGCACAAGCGGTCTTCAGGACCCTGACTGGAGATGCAGGTCAGTAAACAGGAGAAAAGGAGGCTCACAGAGCCTTGGTGACTTACTCCAGGTGATAGAGCTTAGCTTGCACTTGGCCAAATCAAGACATCTAATTATTATGTCGTGTTGCTTACTTTTGGGTGTTGTATGAATTGGGTATTAAAATAATTACTCCTAAGGAATGTGCATAGGGATTTGCCCACATCTGACAAATGAGAGAAGTTATGGTGCTCATCAAAATGATCTGTGCAGACCTCCTGCATCAGAAGTCTGCCACGCCGTCCTCATGCCAGCCAGGCCCAGGAGCTCTGTTTTTGAAGTGCTGGGTGTCCTAGGGTCTGGATCTCTATGGTGTGGCCCAGAGGTCCCTCCACGTGCATTTGGTGTACAGATCAGTTTTGCAGGATACTTATTTTCGACAAAAGTGTTCTCCTGTCAGAAAAGAAACATTGGAGCACACTACAGTCTGCATCTTCCTCTTGGAGATTTAAAATGTACTTGGCATATTAAGGCTGTGTGAAGTTTTCTGGTTTCCTGGATAATTGTCTTTGAGAGTGAATTAAATAAATTTATAATTTTTACCTTTTGTTTTTCCAACTGGTTATGTAAATGGTTTGGCCCTTACCACTCAGGAGAGTGTATGTCCACCCCATATTCTAAATTTCAAAGGAATTTAGGAATTTACAAGGAAGTACATTTCAGTTGCTCACGCACCCATGTTGATTCCTGAGTATGATGCAGACATTTCTTTACTTTTCCCACTTTCTAACAGTTTGTTGCTTAACAACCTAGGCAGCTACCTGGGATGTACAGCCACGACATTTCTCTCTCTCACTCTTTCTGTTTCTCTCTTCCTCTCTCCTCTTTTCTTACCATCCCTTTGGCTCTTCACCCACATCCCTGGGTCCATGGGTTGTTGGGGAAGGTATTTGCACTATTTAGGTCCTGGGCATCCTTGGAGGATGTGTCGCCCTTCAGATTCCTTAGAAAGACATTTATACAAAATAAAACTTTCTCCTGCTAACACTGGCCGCCTTCCACAGTATAATTTAAGTATACTGTATGCTAACAAAGTCTGGGGACTCCCAATCAGATGTGACAGGGGAAATGAAAAAAGAAAGAAGGCAATAAGTGATGGGGAGAGAAAACCTGCATTTACTTCATTGACTATTCTTCCTATTTGCAGATGCTCAGGACAGGGCAGACATGGTGCCTTGTTCACAGCCACGTGCTGAAGAGGAATTTGGTTGCTGATTCCTCTTTAGGTTTTGGAGGAAGAAGTGAAGATTGGTTCAGTGTTAATGATGCTGTGGCACACAAACTGTTGGGTTACAGCCTATTTCTTATTTTATGTAAACAGTCATCGTAGGACATTTGACATAGGTTTGCAGTTATTTATGAATATGATTGCCTGATGTTAAAATCTCCTGCTTGCAATCTGAGTTGCTTGAAACACTGGTTCTGAAATCCAAAACCAGATGCAGCTCATCTGGTTTCAGTTGTTGTTTCCACATGAAAGGGCAGGATCATCCACAGGGGTTTTGAGCAAGCCACTGATGACTTATCATTTTGGGTCATGGTCAGGAATAGTTTCATGGATGTTAGTGTTTCATTTATGTGAAGTTTTTGAATGTCACTGAACCAGAAATTCAAATTTAATTCACATTTTTAGGACAAAAATGTGACTAATCAGAATGATTCCCCTTCCTGTGGAGTGATTTGCAGAATTATCTTTTTATAAAAATCTAATTGTGATGGCTTCATTAAAATGCAAATTAAACCACAAACAACCAAAACCCAGTCAACCATCCAAGACACTTAACCATTTGGAAATATTTCCATCCTCTGCTTTAATAGACATTGGAGACTTTGAAAGGTGAGTGGTGGAAGAGGGATGAGGGATGATAAATTACCTAATGGGCACACTGGAAGTCCAGACTTCACCACTATGCAGTGTACCCAGGTAACAAAATGGCACTTTTATACCCTAAATCTATAAGAACAATTTAAGAAAGGGAATGAGGGAAATGCTAAACAGAGATCATGCATTCATTTTAATAATCGGCATTCATGGTGTATCCTGTGATCATTACAGCTTCAACCTGATTATCTGATCTTCGTCTGCATCTACAGCAAATGCCCAGAATAATAACACTGGTTCTTCCATTTACCTTTGGGGCTTGACATTGAGTTTGTAATTTAGAACAGGCTTTCCAAACTTGATTGCACAGACGAATTGCATGAGAATCTTGTTAAATTGCAGATTGCACTCTGCAATAGGGCCTGAACTGATACTGGTGTGAGGACCACTTTAGGTGGCAAGGATTCAGAGGAGGAAAGGTAAGAGGATGAAAGGATTTCATCAAATATACTTATTGCTTCATATGTTCATCAAGATGACCAATTTATTCATGGAAGCTATGTTATAACAAGAATTGGAAGTAGTTACTACTTTCAGATAACCGAGATGTCGTATTGATCAGACTACAACATTCTGTCAATGTTCTAACTAATCAAATATTAGGTGTTAAAAATTATGGCTTTAACTGATACACAGGAGTGGAATAACAAAACCCAAAGTTTTAGAAAGCAAACATATCTTGATAATTTTAAATAGAAGGCAGAGAAATACTTCTATATTATTTCATATAATAAGATGTGGAACAAGTATATCCCATGAACCTAAAGTAATTATCTTGTGAAAATGTAGTTTCCATTTTTTCTTAGTAACATGGTCAGTTATTTATCTGAAAACAGTCCAGCTTTTCTACACTGATTTTTGTAATACCTTACAGCCCCTATGCTTTACATCAAGACTGTGTGTGAGATTTGATTTCCCTGTGGACATGAAATAAGGCTCATAGGAAGTTAGTTGTTTGTTGTTGTTTAGTTTTAGTATTCTTAATCTTTACTAGGTATTAAGGTCAAAGGGTTTGAGTGAAACTCCCTGTTTAGCAGGGCAGAAATAACTCATCCCATTTTTCAGTTTTGTATTCTGAAACTTGGCCTTCTTGTCTCTAAAGAGCTTTGGAGTGGGATGTAGCATCCTTTCTTTATTCTTCTTTTTTCCAAAAATTGTGTTGGCTTTTCTGCATCTTTTTCCTTTCCATGTGATTTTGAGAATTAGCTTCTTAATTTCTTCAAAAAAGCCAGTTGATATGTTGATTTTGATAGCCTTGCATTCTCAATGGAGGAAAGTCAACATCTTACCAATATTGATGAAGCTATGTTGTGTAAAATTTTGTAATAAGTCTTAAAATCGTTAAAAGGGGAAGACAACTTATGCCCTTTTGATACAGCAGCTGGAAAGAAATTATTTAGGCAGATAGTGAAGGTAAAGGAGTCCTTGATAAGGCTTCTCTTTTAACAAAAAGATAAAGCCCCCAAATTATTTCTTTTCTGAAAAAGATCAGCCTGAAAAATTGAGCTGCCAACATAAATAAGCAAGCTGGAGGCTTGCACAGGTGAATGCAGGCAGCTTTGCAAAAGACTATCTGAGAGCCAGGTGTGTTCCACATGGAGGCTATATCTTCCATTTCTTTGTCACCATGTGAAACATAAAAAAAGCTGGCAACATGGCGCTGACCAGATAGATAACTCATCTGCATAATAAAAGATGAGGGTGAGGCAGCCAGCTTCTTTGTGCACTGTGCGAACGGCACACTTAGTCCCAACCAGTACTTCGAGTGCTATGAAAATGGCACACCTGGTCCAACCAATCTTTTGTGCCCTATGTAAATCAGACACCACCCCCTAAAGCTCATCTATGAAATCTCCTGCACTTCACTGTGGACCGGAAAACCTGCTCAGGATTCCTCACTCTGCAGTGCAGAGCTTTTCTCTTTCCTTCACCTGTTAAACCTCCTCTCTTAAGCTCACTCCTTGTGTGTTTATAAACTTGATTTCCTTGGCATGGAACAATGAACCTTGGGTATTACTTCACATGAATGGCACCACTTCATTTTGGGTGCCTTCAATCAAAGGATGTATGAAAGGAAAATTAATCATAGGACCCCAAAATCACTAAGCCAAGGGAAAAATCAAGTTGACAACTGTGTCAGGCACACTTGCTTCCATTTTCTGCCTATATAAGATAGTTATTTAATACAAAGATTAAAAAGCTGCATACCCCCCTCACAATTTGCCCACAATGAAATTTCTAGTAGGCAAAGGACAGACAGAACTCAAAATCATCCCTCTGAGGCTCACATGAGACAAATGCATATATCTGATTGCTTCCTCTGCCCTATTGTTTCACTAAGCCAGTGAAGGCATAAGCGACTATTTCTGTAAGTTACATATTCAGTGAAAGTCTATTCAGAAACTCAAAAGAATGCAACTGTTTGTCTCTTATGTACCTATGATCTAGAAGCCCCCTTCTCCACCTCAAGTTGTCCTGTCCTTCTAGGGGAACCAGTGTACTTATTACATGTATTGACTGATGTCTCATGTTTCCCTAAAACGTATAGAACCAAGCTGTGCCCCGACCACCTTGGGCACATGTCATCAGGACGTCCTGAGGCTGTGTCATGGCATGTCCTTCACCTTGGCAAAATAAACTTCCTAAGTTGACTGAGACTTGTCTGAAAACATCCTACTAAACACTTTTTCATGATAATTATCCTTTGTCAACTGCTGTGCTTATGTTCCTGAAAAGTGTGTGGTTGGCAAACCCCATTGTTGTGGGGTTAGTATACTCAGGCTTGCTTACTTTGCAAATTGTTTTTGGTCTGGTGAATTGTACTGGTTTGTGTCTGGACCATTTCTACAGTGTCATACAAAGTGATGCTTTTTTAGAAGTGCGTTGAATTGTTTTAATTCATTACTTCTCATAGTTGAAGGTAAAAAGTAGTGGAAGATTTTGAGCTAGGAATTTTGAGTCCCAAATTTTATTTCTGGATTCCCTATGGGGAGGGTTATGGGAAACCAGCGAGGGATCTAAGGGCAATGTAGGCTTCTGGGAACATTTTCCCCCAGGTCTGAAAGCAAGGGGAGGGAGCTTTTATCAAAATGTATGGAGAGGAGATGCAGTTTTGGGGGCCATCTGAAAGGCAACAAAATGAGATTCCTTCTAGTGGTGGCTGCCTGGGAGATAGTCAGGGGAACCAGAGCCCAGACCTCTCCCTCCTCCCACCTTTGCCCACCCTTGCATCTCCTGCTGACGCTTGCCATTGGTTGAGGCCAGAGGGAAGCCAGAGGGCCTGGGCAGGATGTGGTTCTTAGGGATCAGCTTCCTGGAGCACCCAGCAGTGTGGAGAAGGGTGGAGTATGGATCTTGGGGGGCAACTGGAGAGAATGCAGCACAGAAGTGTCTGTCAGTATTTAGAGATGATGTGAATGGCTAGCGAAATGTGATTCTAGTATCATATTTTATTTATCTGTATGCAAGGCTGGTAGTTGTGTCACCCAGGGTCACCAGAATACAGATCTATTCTTCCTACCCGTCTGTCATGCAGTCATTCTTATACACCAAACACTGCATCTTGAAACATCCCCCTGTGGTATACTCAAATAGCAAACAAGAGAGTGTGATAATATTGCCCAAAGCACATACTGTAAACACAATATTTCTTTGAATTCCCAATTTTATTTTTAAAAGTCCTGCAAGTTTTGTATTCAACTTTTTTATTATAAAATATCCATGTTAATCATATGAACATGGAAATTTCAGTTTGAGAAGCTCAAATCTGAAACATTGGGATCCAACGAAATACTATTTAAGAGTTGTTTTTTTTTTTTTAAAGAAATTCACTTCATGCAGATCAGACTTTAAAACATCTACATAAAATGGAAAATCAAAGCACAGATCAAAATATAAAAAGGTGTACAAAAATAATTAGTGCTTCAGAAATTCATTCATTCGTCTGTTTATTCATTTGTGTTGATTGCCTATTCTGCTGCTAAGAAGTATTTTCAGCTTTTGGTAACCAGAGCTGGAAGCTGTGTGCTCTGACACAGGAGGCCCCGGACAGCCAGAAGGGCAGCATCTCTCTGCTACCTTCTCTTACCCTCTGTCCAAGTTCTCAAGGAAGGTTATAAAGGCACTCAGAGTTCCTTCCTGAGCACTCTAGAAAATGACCCAATATAAACAAACTGAACTGAAAATATTGTGTCCAGGCTTCAGTTAGGAGTCATTACCAGAGGAAGTAGGGCTTGGTTTTTTAGTCTACTAGCAATTGTCTCCTTTTACTTTTTTTTTTTTTAACTTCCATTTGAACCTGCAATATGTGTAGAATTCGTTTTGTATCACGTCATTTTTATTTTTGGATCAATAAACATTAAAGATAGAAATCGTTGTGAAATTGCCTTTGTGATCACGGACATCCTGTTGGATCTCTCTGAAATCCTCTGTAATTATGAGTCCTGGTGTGTGGCATGTTGCGTGGCATGTAGGGGACCACTTAAGAACCTGTGGAATTTTGGTGGTTGCTCACTCTGAGACTGTGCAGAACATCTCCCAATCTGAGATTAGGCAGAACATTTTTTTTCAAAAGTTACGTAAGTACCCTATAACGTATCTCTTTTTCTTTATTTATAAATGTTTATGAGACAAATTACCAAACGGCATCATTTAATAAAAGCAGAAAGAAAGTTTCCTCAAAGAGGATGGGTGGCCTTCCTCATGTCACTCAGTGGCCCCAGGCAAGACCTCAGTGGAAATTTTGGTGTGAGAATTCTGATCACACTATTCTTTCCAACAAATCAAACCAAATCAACCCCTTGCCCCTGCAAACAAACCACAATTTCAAATAGCTTTAAGTCTTGAAAATAAATCTTAAGGGGGAAAAAGCAAGCTGTTCTTGGTATGAAGCCAGATCCACCCTTAGTCCCCAGACCCAGATTTTTCTATTCAGGAAGACAGGCATTAGCAGATTTGATGGTAGCATTTGGTCAGGTTTGAATGGGGTCCCATGGAAGGATTCCATTTCCTGCTGCTGCAAAAGTCTGCTCAGATGTGAGAAGCCACCAGTAAAAATGATTTCTAGGAATGTAGACTGCCACTCTAAGCTTTCTTGGTTGCATTGGCAACATTGCTGGCACACGTGTGGTTCTTGGAATTACAGAATTGCTTGAGAGACACTTATTGAGCTGCAGAAAGAGAGTTGCCAGCAAATAATGCTCTAAGCACAGATATTTCTATAGGCTTTGCAGTGTCCCTTTAGCTCTAAAAGACCTATCTGTATCATAGAAGGTTGAAAATGTGAGCTTTTCAAAACACATAGCTTTCTTTAATAATCCCTTCCATTGGATCAACTGGAAGATCTAAGCTCCCTGCCAGCCCTTTCGTACTGCAGCTTACAGTGAAGACAGGAAGTCAAGGATAAAACAAAGAATTAAGCCTCATTAAACACTTTTCAGATCAGGCTAGGAGCTTTTGCTGGTGTTCTCACTTAGTCTTCTTAGGTTGGTATTCTCCTGTTTTTGAAGATGAAGAAACTGAGGCGCAACCAAGTTAAACATTTTTCAATTAACCAGCTCTCAAAAGTGATCAAGTGAGGCCCAGTTTTATTGGATTTTAACACTTATTTTCTTTCCGCTTGTACCCATTACATCTCTGAGAATTCAGTGGTTCTTTACCTTATGGAAGCCAGGAGACCCCCTCCTCCCCTCCTGATAAAAGGCACAGCCATATTATATTAGCCACCATTCCAGGCCATTCCTGGACATCTTGGGATCTATTCATGGACCCCAGGCATAGAACTCAGGTCTAGAGAGAAGCCATGGTCATTTGTGTTTTCCTCCAAGAAGACAGCCAGCCAGTGTTTATGTTATTCACTCTGCAGGTCTCAATTGAAGAGATGCTGTGTTAGTGTGATTGTTCCTGTTGTTTTATCTTGATCAAAGAAAGGGAAAGCCACCTTCTAGGGAGTAGCTGTAGAATCACAGAATCTCAGGTTAGATGTGTACCTAGGAATCATCCACAATCCCCTATCTTCAGGTACTTAAAGATTGCTTAATATTATGTGTTAGGACATAACTAGTTCTAGTAGCTAACATTTTTGAGCACTTATTATTGGGCATTGGATAAAAGTTTGACATGTATTTCATCTTTTAATCCTCAGATCCACACTGTGAGTTAGGCACTAGCATTATTCTTCATTCACAGATGAGAAAACTGCCACGGAAAGATGCACAATTTGTCCAGGTCAGACTCAGGATGCCGTTTGTCACTCTGATATGCTGCTTCATGTCCCTGCATTCCTTCCCACAGGGAACATCTACCATTTGAGCTCTCTTTAAAAACTTTAGTTTTCTTTTAAAACTTCTCCAAAATCAAAGTTCATCTGCTCATAGAGTTTATCCCTAAGCTAATTGATCGAGAATTATTTCCTGCTTTTATCTGAATTTATCTCCTATTTATTTACAGACAGAGTCTCACTCCGTCACCAGGCTAGAGTGCAGTGATACAATCTCAGCTCACTACAACCTCTGCCTCTCAGGTTTAAGTGATCCTCCCATCTCAGTCCTTTCAGTAGCTGGGACTACAGATGTGTGCCATCATACCCTGCTATTTTTTTGTGTGTGTGTATTTTTAGTAGAGATGAGGTTTTGCCATATTGGCCAGGCTAGTCTTGAACTCGTGAGCTCATGTAATCCACCTGCCTGGGCTTCCCAAAGTGCTGGGAGTACAGGCATGAGCCACCACACCCAGCCTGTCTCTCTTTTAACATTTGATTATTTTCTCTGAAGAAGTCAGGTTGAAGAAGAAGAATTTCCTTAAAAATAAACTAGAGATTTTGGCTGGCTGCGGTGTCTCATGCTTGTGATCTCAGCACTTTGGGAGGCTGAGGTGGGCGAATCACTTGAGGTCAGGAGTTTGAGACCAGCCTGGCCAGCATGGTAAAACCACATCACTAAAACACAAAAATTAGCCAGGCATGGTGGCACATGCCTGTAATCTCAGCTACTCAGGAGGCTGAGGCACTAGATTGCTTGAACCCAGGATGCAGAGGTTGCAGTGAGCCGAGATCGCATCATTACCCTCCAGCCTGAGTGACAGAGTGAAATTCTGTCTCAATAAACAAACAAACAAACAAACTTGAGGTTTTGGATCCATACACAATTATGCACCAGCTTTTCTAGGGAAAATAAGAAAAATCCATAAAACATGTAGAGAGAATGAAGTGTTCCTTCAATAGAATAGTTATCTTCTAAGTTATTAGTGAATGTCAGGTGTACAAATATGTGTGGAAAATACAGGGTTAAAAAATGTTACACAGCTTCTTTATTGCAAGACTTATTGGAACCTTTAATGTGCATACTGAGAGGAAAAATAATGAAAGGCTTATGAATTATGTCAGCTGGTATGCAAGTGATTATTAGCATGTGTATTTTCCACCTCTATGTAAATTCATTTTAGTATTCCTTATTTCCTATACATGTGAGCTTTTTGAATTATTCTTGGAATGGATTGTAGCATCTTGTCAATTCCCTCATACATTAATGCGTTTAATATAATCATTGACACATACTCATTTTATATATTTATGGGCATTGTGATTTTTCCTTTCTTTCTTTAAAAATGTTCTTTGAGGCTTTATAGGAGGATATGTAGTATTTGGTATTTTTCAAACAGATTTGTCTCTGGATTTTTCTTAATGGAGATTTCTGAGATTGTGTCCCACAGAATACATTTTGGGAAACTTCATTCCAGAAAGACCATGGTAAATCAGAAGGGTGGCTGAAAATCAAATTGCAGCCATGCATAGACTTACAACATCTCTGCAAAGTAGAAAGGGGGCAGGTGTTCTTATTCTGATTATGCTCCTGGTTAATATGGGGTACAGATCGGATAAGCAATGATTCCAAACTCTGCAAAGAGACTGTGCTCAGTCCTGCCCATTATCAAAGATTATAGTCCAGGCCCTTAACATGCTGCCTTATTGACTGTCTTTTCCAGCCACACCTCAATTTGCCCTCCCCAACCTTTCAGTTCTCTTGAAATAAAGGAGAAAGATTATTGACAAAGGTGAAACAAAAATTCCAAAAGTCTTCCCTATGCTTTCCTAATTAGTTACTGCAGGCTCTTGGGCATATGAACTCACTATCAGAATGAGAGGGAAGTTAGCAGCATTTGTTGAAAAAATGTTTTGTGATGCAAAACTTATGGACTGCAAGGAGCTCATGAAGATGAGTGTTGGCAAGAGGGCTTTTGGTGATGGAGGTTCAGAACAGGTGTGATCGGGGGCAGGTACTGCTGAGGACAGGGAAGGGTGGGGTTAGGTCAAGCTATGCACTGTTTGTTCCCTGGGAGTTTATTGCTTGTTCAATTAGAATGATCTTGTCTTGACATCTATGGAATAAGATGAAGTTGTTTTATTTTGTTTTTTTCTGTACCATTTTCTGCTGCTCCAATGAGACACCCTTGGTGGCCTGATCCATAATATTCTTACAAGGAGGGGATGTCCTCTTTGGCCTTTTGCTCATCAGAGGCTAATTAGGTTTCTCTAAGTGATGACAAAGTAGGGAGAATATATGTTTTATGTAACTTGCTTCCTCTCCTAGGGTATTTGAATTAATACAATAACCTATTTTGGGATGGAGATGATGTTATATAGTTTCCATTTAACAAAAGTATGTATCAAGCCGTTATTACATTTGAGTTCCTGACAATGTGATATGGTTAGTCAGAGTAGAATATAAAATAGAGGAAAATGACTTAATTGTCAAGGGGAAAGTGGAAGAATATGGCCACCAGGCTGTGTTTCCTTCTCCGTTCCTATTTTTAGGGCATTATAGTATAGTAGTTAGAATCTTATCTGTTTCCTTGTTAATTAATGAGTGAAAAATAACCATTGTACATATTCACATTGTACTTTGTGGGTATTGTGATTTCTTCCTGTTTTTCTTTAACAATATTCTTTATGACTCTGTAGAAGGATATATAGTCTTTGATGTTTTTCAAACAGATTTGTCCTTAGACTTTTAAAAATAGAGAATCCTGAGATTATGTCCCATGGAACTCATTTTGGGAAACACTATTCCAGAAAGATCATGGTAAATCAGAAGGGTAGCTGAAAACCAAATCCTAGCCTTACATAAGCTTGGTTACATACCAGCTGTATGATGGAGATCAATTACTTAACCTCTCAGTGTTCTCATCAGTAAAATGAATATAACCTTAGTAAGCTAACTCATAAGATTATTGTGAGGATTAAATACATTTTTAGATATAGGACTTTTAGATCTGTGCTTGATATATTATACATTTCCATAAGTGATAGCTAATAAATTACAGAATTATAGAGTTAGTAAAGTGGGTGTTTTTTATAAGCAGAAGAAAAGCAAGAACATGTTCTATTCATCTTTTCTGGAGTACTCCTCTTCATCTGTTTCATACACATCATCACAAGTAACCCCCTCTTGCCTTAGGGAACTTACAGCTCCCAATTGAAATCCTGGGTAGAGTTTTCTGGAATTTTTGTTCTACCTGAGTCAACATCTTCTTTAATATTTGTACAATGGATCAGTGTTTTTTTATTTTTTATTTTTAGTTTTTTGAGACAGGGTCTTGATCTCTCACTCAGGCTGAAGTACAGGGATGTGATCATAGCTGACTGTAGTCTTGACCTCTTGGGCTCAAGCAATCCTCCTGCCTCAGCCTCCCAAGAAGCTGAGACCAGCGGCACATGCCCCCATGCCTGGCTATTTTTTCTTTTTTAATGTTTGTAGAGATGAGGTCTCACCATGTTGCTCAGGCTGGTCTCTAACCCCTGGGCTCAGGCAGCCCTCCTGGCTTGGCCTCCCAAAATGTTGGGATTACAGGAGACCAGTTTTTACATTGCTGACTCATCTTTTATTGGTTCACTGGGTAACTGACATCATGAAGACTGCCGGAGGAATCTGTATAAAGCAATCAGTAACAGACCTGTTTTGTGGTGAATTTACCAAATGTAGAACCCTCTCTGGCTGCTGTGGCCACGTGCGTTTACAGCAGTTCTGATGCAGGATAGGTTGCTGCAAGTGTGGCAGATGTGAGTTTTCTCTCAAACATCTGGCTGATAGTAAATGGAAGATCCCTTCATCTAGCTAAGGAACATAGGATTAATTGAAATGATCTAAAGAGGTTGGAGGCTTATTGCATTATTGTCTGTAATAATGACATGAGACAGTGCTCTGTTTGTGAGTGGGGCCACTGGCGAACGAAAATCTGGTCTTTATCTGAGTCTCATGGGATGACTCACAGGCTTTAGCAGACTCCCACTGGATTTCGGTGTAATTGTTATACTCTGGATTGGATACTGAGGATATCAGGTTCATGAAAAAGTAATTATGGGACAGGATGACTCAGTTTGGAGGGAGAGACAGCAGGCACCAACTCCTGCAGAAGAGGACCACCTTGGATGCTAGGACTCAAATCCTTGCCAGGTCAATATTCCTCAAGCTGTCTTTCCCCGCCAGGATTTTTTTTTTCTTGAAGTCAGAGGGCTAAGTGTGCTGAAATTTCAAGGATTAGGAAAGAAAGAAGAGAGCAGCATTCTGGAACATGATACCTTTTCAGGTGGATGTGTGATTGGGAAGCAGCCTTGGTGGGTACTTACTGTGCTGCCTTTTAGAGCCCTTCTCACTTACCTCTGTTCCTGTTTAGGGACCTGAATTTTCTTTTCTCCATAATTTTCTAATTCCCAGTTGCCTCTGTCCCACTTAGGATAAACCTACTCATGTATGAAACATGTGATTTCTGTCTACTGTATGCCATTGTCAACCTTTTAAAGTGTGAAAGCCATTCAAATAGGTCAGAGGCTATGAATATTCTTTTATCTATTCTTGTTTATTTTCCCTAAAGTGTTTTCCAGAATTGGCAGGAAGGTTCATGCCAGCCTCAGAGGCTTTGACGATGTGATGGCTAATGCACTGTTTAAATCTGCCAAGGTAAGAAGTAGATATCATAATGGTACAGAAATAAATCCCCCAGAGGAGAAGCTGGAGGACAATGTGAGGACCTCGAAGGACCAAAAGATGCATTTCTTGTGTTTCATCTTAGTCCTCTCACATTAGGGCAAATTAAATCTACGTCCTTAAGTCCTGAAACACACCCAGAAAGAGGTCAAAGGACTAAGACGATGAAGTTTGGGAAACAGTGCAGGACGTGCCCAGCAGGAAGCTTTAGGACAAGCAGCTACCCTGCCCTTACCTTCCCTGATGGCCTCTCTCCAGTCCTAAGTTATGGGACTTTGTAGTGTTAGAGTGAGCACAGGATAAGAACGAGCAGATGGATAGGTGGGTACACGGACTGATGAATGAATAAATCATCTGGACATGGGCACAAGTGAAACATCACTCCTCCATGTCCTGTCCAGAAGAGGCCATGGCCATCCGATCTAGTTTACTCCTGGATTAACTACATGGATAATGTATACATTATTTTATGTGCTCTTCTTCTTTTTTTTTTTTTTTTTTTTTTTTTTTTTTTTTTTTTGTAAGAACAGAAAGTGTGAAGGCAGAAGTGTCTCCTTGTTAAAGAAGACTAATTAAATTGTATGATTTTCTTCTTGACTTTTAGAGTCTGGCTCAAGGAAGCATGAGTCACCCGGAGTTGGAAATTTGTCTAAGTGGAGCCCTCATCCAATGGATGAATCTCACTAAGGCATCCTGGTGGCCAACCCTGCCATCATTCTTGTCTCAGTAGCAAGCCATACCTGGCCTTCATCTTGAACTGCTTTGTGATCTGCAGCCTTTCCTCTCATCAACTGCCTCATTTCTGATTGTAGGACTAGTTTTTTGTTTTTTGGTTTTTTTTTTTTTTTTTTTTGCTTGGGGTCACACCTTCTCATAGCTTGACTTTTCTTTGATCTTTCCCCCTGATTAACAGAAGTTATTACTGTGTGGAATGGAATATTGTGAACTTTGTCTTTGACTTAAAATGTCAAACACTTTTTTGAAAGCTGCCAACACAATATTCTACTCCTAATTTAAAATGTTAAGAGAAGGCAATTATTCTCTTACTATAGTAGGATTTAGTTTGTATTGGACTGTGAAGACTTGAAACTTGATCAGAATTTTGGCTTTATAGTTTGGAGAAACTGCCCAAATCAAAGAGTTCTCAATTTTTAGGGACTTTACTTGGGCACTTTATACATGGACAATTGCCCTAGAAGAGAATGTGAGACCTGTATCATTGGGGCAGTCCTTGCCACCCAAGCTGAGGAACTAACTGCCTTAGAAGAGATTGAAAGAGGATTTAAGATGAAATATTCCAAGTTACCATATTCATACTTTTCCTTCCTATTTAATTTTTTACTTGCCTTTATCATCTCATGCCTCTTAGGACTAGATCAGAACTTTTGAGCTTGGGGTGAGGGTCAGAGAAGGAGCACACAGCCCTAACAGAATATGTCAGAATCTCACTGAAAGGAAGTGAAATTTGAAAAGCTTATTCAACGTAGTATATAATTTTGCATTTGAAAAGCTGCAGCACTAAAAGTAACAACACAAATCTCACTGTTTCAAAATACTAAAGTGTCAATGTAGATGAAATTATCTTTGAAGTAAAAGATGCAAGCCTTAAACTAAAATGCATAAGGCACAGAACTTTCTTCTTTTTATCTGTAGGTGGAAGATGTGTCATGTTGATGTCAAAATCTGCATATCAAATACATAAATACATAGTAATCCTCCTGTAATATCAACAGTGCCACACCATTCAGGTTTAATTGGTGTTTTCAACACTGCCAAAGGAGTGGTTAATGAGAGAGGTCATTTAAATTATCAACACACTGTCAAATACTCATGACATAGAGCAAGGCAAAAAACGTTTTTACTTATCTCAGCTCTGGGTTTCACTGTCTTTGGTGCCTTAAGATCTTTTCTATATAGCAGATCAATCTTACCACCTCCATTGAGGTTGCTGCAGGAAAATGACAAAACTGTTTACCTGCAGGCAACTGCACATCATGGCCTTTGTCTCAGTGGGGCCTTCAGTTTCATCTAAAAGTCATGCCATGTATCTCTGGTTCTCATTTTTTCCAGTTCCACATCTGAATCACTCCCCTCTCCTCGGGACCTTTCCCATGACCTTGCCCCACTGCTGCTCAGCAGATGATCTGGTCTTTTACCCCAGAGGAGAGATGGATCTGCCGTGCGTGCATTCCTTCCAATTTGGCCAGGGAAGATTTGGCAATCTTCCCTGCCTTCTCAGAAATCCTTCCTGTTTCTGAGGAACAGTTGTGCCTCTCCCTGAGCAAGGTGGATCCTTTCTGGTGAATCTGAGATGCCACCCTGTTTGAAACTTTTCTTACTGTGTGACACCTTCATAGCTCTTGCCTCCTTTCTGTGGTCAGTTCTCTCTGGCCTAGAAACAGGGTCAGGTATTGCTTCTTTGAATCTTCATGTCCCCAGGTTCTGGAAAAAGAACCTGTTTGCTCTTCTCACTCCTATTTGCTCAATCTACTGTGATCTGCTTTCTGACTGCCATTCCACTCATAGCCCTTGGCAAGGTCCCCAGGGACCTTCTGGTTGCTAAATCCAGTGGACACGTTCAGGGCTTTTGGTTTTTAACTTGCCGAGTTTTCTGTAGCAATTGAAACTGTCTCCTTTGATTTCTATGAATTTGCTCCTGGTTTGACCATACCTCAGGGTCCCCAGTCTCCTGTCAAGATTTTCCTCCTCTGCCCGTTTTTCAAATAATGATTTTTCTGCACTGTCTTTGGTCCACTTCTTTCCATAGATCGTATTTTCTCTGGGCTTTCTCATACACTCTAGTAGCTTTACTGCCACCCAACTCTGGTGATTTCCAAAGTGTAACTGTAGCTCAGAGCATCTGTCGTAACCTTGGCCATATCATGCTGTTTGCTGTATCTCTACCTGGATGCCACAGAGCTGTCTCAAACCCTGTATGTCCAAAATGATGTCTAATTTGTTTGAAGGAATCAATGCCTACTCAGTTTCTCCCACAGAAACCTGAAGTCATCCTTCACTCTGTTGTTCTTCATTCTTTTCATCTCCTAAGCCATTATGTACTGTGTATTATATTTCTTAAAGATTTATCTGTTCACTAGCTCCGGTTCTGTCATTTATTGCCCGGACTATTAAAAAAAAAAAAAAAACAAAAAAAAAACCTCTTAACTGGTCTCATTATTCCTATCTTGCTTTCTTCTAATCTGTCTCTAACCATGTCACCAAGGAGTAGATCTCTTCCTGTGGCTCCCTCCAGAGAAACACTTCATTGGCTCTCCATGGTCTGTACAAGAAAATCAAAGTTCTGAGTCTTGCTGCCTAAGCCTTTCTGTAATCTGCCCTCTGCCTATCAATGCCACCCTTGTCCATGCCAGTTCCACACCTCCCACCCTGGACTTAAATACTGTTGAATGATCGCAGCCTTTAGAATGCAGCCTATTATTCCTGTTGCCCCTTAGCCCAGTGTTTGATGCATAATCTTTAGTAAATATGAAGAACATTTCTTCTCTGCTACTGTTCACTGTTATTTGCATTCTTCACTAGGGAAAATGTCTAACATAATACGTTTATTATGGATTCTCAGAATTAGAATGTATTTGAAATGTGACATAGTCTATTTACCTGGTTGATGAGTAAGTCCCTTCTCTGGGACCCTAACTATTGATTAAGCTCATATAACTTCTAGAATGATGAGCTTATTAACTCTAGCAATGAGCTATTTAATTTCCAGAAAGCTACAATGAAAACTTTTGTGAAAACAAATTTTCAATGTACGTTTTACCTACTGATGTGAGTTTCCTGGCAGAGCAAGTTTGATCCTTCTTTGTTGTGATGGTCCTTCCAGTGTTTGAGGATGGCTGTGCTCTTTTCCCTGGGTCTTCTCTTCTCCCTGCTACTATACTAAATCATATCAAGTGTTGTTCTCATTACATAGTGTCAACTCTGCCTTTTTGAGAGCTCATTTAGTTGGCTCCAGACTGTCTGTGTATTTATGTGTTTACCAACTTGTTTACCTCTGAGAATGTCTAGGGCCACTTACCTGGTAACTGTTAGGCTTTGTTAGTGCAGCCTGAGATTACATTAGATGCTCTGGCAGCAGCATCACTTTGCTGGCTCATACTGACTATGTGTTAAAGTCATCCCTTCTACTTAAGGGTGGAAACCACCCATCCCTAACATCTGTCTTGCTGCATTTTGGTTGAAAGTTGAATAATAAATCTGGTGCTTGTACAGTTACATTTTGTCCCAAGTTTTATCCTTGTTGAATTTTATCTTGTTAAATAAGGTATTTTGTGAATCCTGATTTTGGTCATGTAACATTTTCAACATCGTCCCTGGCTTTTTGTCAGTATAAGCTTATACACTGATGAAGTTCAGTGGGGTTAGATCACGCACTGGGGCCTGTTGGAGGATAGGGGGCTAGGGGAGAGATGAAAATATCTATAATAATAATAAATATTCTTTGTTGAGCATTAACTATATGCTGGTCATCATAGCCTGGTATTTCCATGTGTATCCTTGGTGGTTCCATGCAACACTGTGAAGCAGGCACTATTCATACCTTTATCTTACGTGTGAGCCACTCAGTCAGATATAGGTCCCTCATGGTTGCCTCTGGAAGACTTATTTTCAGTTTATATTAATTGGCTTATCATTATCTTTTGTGGGAGTTTTTAACCAGCCACTAACACATCCACTTACTTGTACTAAAATCTAATATGTACATTAATTATAAAAATTCTATAGTATGATAAACTCATAAATATTTATCTTAATGATTTTCTTGTTACTTTAACTATTGAGAAAACTATGGAAAATGCAGAAAGTTGTAAAGAAGAAAATAATGATCACCCTTAATCTTATCATCCAGAAATAACCGCTATTAACTTTTTAACAGAGTTATAGTCTTTTTACATATATACATAATTTCATGTATATATGTAATTTCATTACATATATATATATGAAACTCAAGTGACAGGAGAGTATTATATATATAGTAATTATATGTCCTTTTAATATTTATGACACTAGATTCCTCTAGCTTTTGAAAAATAATACATTTACAATGAAAAATAACATATTTCATATTACATGTAGTATTGGTCTATGAAGTGAAATTGGATGATATGGAATAATTGGTAATGTGTGAATCTGAATACAATTTTATTTTAAAAATAAATCTTTGTTAATGACAGAGAAAAGGAAAAAATGCTAGCACATTTTATGAACAACTATTTTTAGAATAGAATAAAAAATCATTTTCATTGAGAATAATTACTTTTGGTTCAAAGAAAATTTATTTCTTGCATGGACTCTGAGTTATTGGGTAAATACTTTGATACTTAGGTTTATTTATTAATATAACATTATAAATGAATCTTGGGGAAATATGTGAGCTATGAAAATATCTAGTAAAAAAGACATGTTTATCATTTGTTACTCAGGAAAATGAGTTCTTCATGTATTTCTGAAGTATAATATTAGTTATCTTCTTTCTGTCCTGCCTTTCAAAGGGAGCAAGTACGATTTATTACGTATGTCCTCTGTCTCAAAGAGACTTTATGCTATGTCTTATCTTTGATTTGTTATTTGTGGATCTGTCTTGTCTATTCCACTAGAGTATACATTTTTTTTTAGGATTAAGTGTTAGGGCCTTGCCTTTTAGTATTTCTGGATGACCAGTGTTTAGCATGGGGCTTTGTGTATCCCATGACTTCTTTGAGTGTTAATTGAGTTGAAGGGAGTATCAGAAGATGGTGAGAGGGTACTTACCATTATCCTGGCTTCTAATACTGTCCCTATGAAGTAGATCAGGGGTCCCCAAACCCTGGGCCTCAGACTATTACCAGTTCATGGTGCCAGTGAGGAACCAGGCCACACAGCAGGAGGTGAGCAGTAGGGGAGGGAGCATTACTGCCTGAGCTCCACCTCCTGTCAGATCAGCAGCGGCATTAGGTTCTCATAGGAATGCAAACCCTACTGTGAACTGTGCATGTGAGGGATCTAGGTTGTGTGCCCCTTATGAGAATCTAATGCCTGACAATCTGTCACTGTCTCCCATCACCCCCAGATAGGACCATCTAATTGCAAGAAACCAAGCTCAGGGCTCCCATTGTTTCTACGTTATGGTGAGTTTTATAATTATTTCATTATATATTACAGTGTAATAATAATAGAAATAAAGTGCACAATAAATGTAATGTGCTTGAATCATCCTAAAACCATTTCCCCCTCCACCCTCTGGTCAGTGGAAAAATTGTCTTCCATGAAACTGGTCCCTGGGGCCAAAAAGGTTGGGGACTGCTGAAATAGATGAATACTTTAGTGAGACAGCTTTGGTCTACTGTTCACAGCAGTTGAGTACCAATGATGCATTCAGCATTGTGCCAGATGCTTTGTACAAAAAGACAAGTAAGGCATAGCTTCTGTCTCTAAGTCATGCACAGCCTGCTAAAGGAAACAGTTATGTAAAGAAATAAGTGCAGTGTAGCATAACACTTGCTCAAAGCCACACAGCCTGTGAGGGGCAGGACTGGGATTCAGGTTTTTTTTGTTGTTGTTGTTCAACTCCAGAGCTGCCAAGCCAAGATGCTTCCAGAACAGAAAACCTAGGAGTGCTGATAGTTTTTGCTGTGCTCCTCAGAGCAAAATAGCAGCCTTGCTCCATTAACAGAAAATTCACATCTTCTTTTGAAAACATTATTAAATTAAACCATTTTGTTTTATTTGCAAATTAGGTCCTTCAGAAGCTGGGGAAAGCTGATGAGACAAAAGACGAACAGTTTGAAGAATATGTCCAGAACTTCAAACGGCAAGAAGTGAGTCCATTTGTTCAGTTTCTGGAGTGGGAAATGGGTTAACTGTGTTTGTGTCTTAGTATATAAGTAAAATGCATTAAAATTAATAAAAGAATAGGCAGGGTCAGCACTCACTTGAGAGTAATAATTGCTAATTCTGTAGAATTTCCTATGGAAGATGAGGAAAAGGCCGTAGAGAGTAAGTTTTAGAATCTCGGGAGATAAAAACTTTGCTGCTCTGGACTGCTTTAGTTTTTTATTAAATTTTATTTTTTGAGACAGAGTCTCACTCAGGTTGCCCAGGTTGGAGTGCAGCGACACAATTTTGGCTCAATGCAGCCTCAACATCCTTGGGCTCAGGTGTTTCTCCCACCTCAGCCTCCTGAGTAGCTGGGATTACAGGTGTACAACATCACATGCAGCTAATTTTTTGTGTTTTTAGTAGAAATTGGGTTTTGCCATGTTGCCCAGGATGGTCTTGAACTCCTGGACTCAAGTGATCCACCCACCGAGGTCTCCCAAAGTGTTGGGATTACAGACGTGAGCTACCAGGCCTGGTCTTGGACTATTTTAATACAGATGACTGATGTATAAAAATGCTGGTGTTTCTGATGGTATATACTTCACTGAACATTAGAAAAGCAATAGTTTAATACTTCTAGTAAAATGACCTTAATTGTTGCGTGCTTCAAGAGCATGCATTTGCAACAGGGATTATAGAATATCTTCCTTGAGGGGGCGAAAATTGGTTCTTGGTGTGTGAAGAAAACTTACTCTTTTAGCCTATAAAGCATAAACATACATCAGATAAATAGATGTATAGGATATTCACGGTATTAAAATTGTACTGGGGGTATAATTAGGAAAAAAATCTTAAAAGACTCCTTGGGGAAGTGACAATGTGAAAAAGGTTGAGAAAGAGTTTGTGATGTTTGTTCCTTTAGTTATGTGTTTAACAGACATGTGGATAAAGAAACTATTTTTAAATGATGTGTCTTGATCTCTACGGCTTGGAAAATTGGCTAGAATATCTCTCTGCAGATAGCATGCATGAGGGCTGGGGAGGGGAAGATGGGAGTGGGGCCCTCTGAGCTTAGAAGCCTCAAATCTAGAGATCTCCTTGGTGAGAAGAAGGCTGGCTCAGAAGGCTTTAGGAAATAGGGTTTGGACATTATAATGTCTAATTGTGTGGGGAACAATATAAGGACACGGATTTATTTTCCTGCTGTCATTGGAGCTGCCAGTGTCCACAGAGGGAATTTTGGTCTCAGGGATGACACCAATAACGAGAAATCAGCACAGGTTTTATTTTGCCTCCTTTGTCACAGACCTTAGGGGTTTATCTCTTCCATTTGTGTATCAGGGTTCCTGCTGTTTGTCTCACCAAGACATTCTATTTCTTTTTCTCACCAAAAGGGGTTATAAATTTCAGGAGATGTAGAGCCAGATAGACCAGTTTGCCAAAAGACATTTCTGAATGTCTCCAGTTTCATCCCAAGACGGAGGGTTGGCACGTGTGACAAGTAGTCAGTTTACCACAAATGAGAGCAAACGTTCTATCTAAACATGAGAAAAGGGAGAGGGGAGCTAGAGAACAAAACAGTAACGGGGAGAAAAATTGACCGTGGCTAAACAAACAAATATTACAGAGCACTTTGGCTTAATAAAGGTGGAAAAGAGAATTCCTAGAGAAATGTTGGACCTGGGCCCACAGAATATATAGTCTCCCAGTCTCCTCCAGGAGAAGGAGGGTCTACACGTCAACTTCTGTTCTCAGTTGGTGAGTTTTCACACATCTCCTGCATGTGAGTAGCTCTCAAATAGATGATTGTCTTGGATTGCAGGAACTTCCCACACACAAAGTTGTCCGTCAGTGCCCTGTGACTTTGCAGGCAATCCCAAATGTCTGCTCTAAAAGATTGGATTTAGACTGAAGAAGTGATTCATGTTTACGGTTTTCCCTACCTAAGGATTTACACCGTACCCGTCAAAACCTTTTCTTCCTGTCTGGCATGTCCCCATGGACCTAATTAGTTCTTTGCTCTTGGAGTTTTTCTCTATCACTTTTATGGCACTTTGATGTTGTTAACACCCCAGAAGGTTAACTTTGGAAGCATCAGATTCAGTAATGCAGTCATGCCAGAAGCACTTTGCATTTTCTGATTAGTGAATTTTCATTGTTTTTTTTTTTTTTTTTTTTTTTTTTTCCAGCTTTCTTGACTGTCCCGGGTGAGGATTGCTTTTTATTGAAGGTTACTAGAAGGTACTAGAGAAAAGTCCAGTTGATTAAACTATCAACTACATTGGCAGAGTGATACTAGGAGCAGCAGCGTGGGGTGACTTTAAACTGCTGTCCCACCATCTATTTTGGTCACTATGTACAGTATTCATTTTCAAATGTTACGGGGCATGGCATATTATCACCTGGGAAGACTAGCGCCTTAGTTCTCTCAAGAATATTAACCGATTTTAAAACCTGTGTGAAACTTCAAAACTTGGGAGAATTTGAATAAGCAATTTTGTTTTATAAGAGTAAGGCAAATAGACTGTAAATGTAGGAAATGTTATTTCTCAGGCAGTCTCTTGATCCCATTTGGTTCACTTTGAAAATATTTTTGCATCAGAAACATCTTGCATTTTCACATCCTCATTTTAATCAGAAATAGAAAGTTTATAATCATTATAGTGGAGTGAGGAAGGAAAGTCTTACCTTACCCTTCTCTGTATATTAGAGAGATACAAGGAGAAAGGGAAGGAGGATAGAAGGAAAAGAAGGGGGGCATTTATTAATTTTTTTTGAAACCTATTAAAGGTTGAGAAGTGTAGCTGAAGACTGAATTTATTAATGCTCTGCAGAGAGAAAAATTCTCTTATTCCCAATATGTATTGGTGATCGATTTGCATGTGTTGTGCATGCTGAAAAAGATGTGGTACTTACGTAGCAACATTTACCTAGAAGAAAGCATCTGCCAAGATTATGGTTACATCTGCAAGGTCTATTATTCTCAATATTAACGTAATGATGAATCAGTACTCTGAAGAGAGAAAGCATTACCTAAAGGCTACAGACTCTAAAGGCATTATCTAACCTAGGAAATCGATTCCATAGTTTTTACTATGAATATGTATATTTTATATCCCAAAAGATACTATTGATAGCGTAAAAAGAAACCATATTTGGATTTGTGCTTTGTATTATAGTCACCTGACCACACTCAAGTAGTGCTTAATAAAGAAATAGACCATTCTGGAATGTTCTAGAATGTATTCAAACATTTATAGGGGCTCAGTTATCTTGCCTTTAGATTCCTTTTATAAAATCATAAGATCCTTGTAGTTACTGATATATTCATTCCCTGCTTGTTCATGCTGGAAACGAAAGTGGCAGAAAGGTCTGAGTTTGAACTTTGGCTTGGGACTTTGCTTTCTTTTATTCCAACCCTAAGTTTTCCTTTTGATCTCGAACTTCTTTTCCTAAAACATGGTTTGTGTGAGACTGAGAACAATGACAAAGGATCTGTACATACTTTCTTTCGTCCATTGGATTCCCAATTGCTGTACGTTTTGTGGTCCACGTTTTATAAACTACTTAATTAAAACAAGGAGAGCCTGGTGCCGTGGCGCGTGTCTGTAGTTCCAGCTACTCAGAAGGTTGAGGCTGGAAGACCACTTGAGCCCAGGAGTCCTGGGTTGTATTGTGCTATGCTAATGGGGTTTCTGCACTAATTTCAGCATTAATATGGTGACCTCCTGGGAGCGGGGAACCGCCAGGTTGCCTAAGTAGGGGTGAACCTGCCCAGGTTGAAAATGGAGCAGGTCAAAAATCCTATATTGAGTAGTGGGATTGCACCTGTGAACAGCCACTGCACTGCAGTTTGGGCAACACAATGAGGCCTCGTCTCTAAAAAATAAATGAAAATGAAAAATAAAAGACGGAGGAAGGGAGAAATTAGGAGTAGAGCATCAGGGAATAGAGTGAACTCTTCTACAAAGAACTTGGAGTTTTCCATGACAATGCATGCTAAAGAGAGCAAGGATTGTAGAAATCCAGCAGAACAGAATCTGACTTAATTTCCTCCTCACAGGACCTTTTTTCCCTTTCTATTTTCCCCTCTTATCAAAGCTGCTAACAAGTAGCAAAATTGACTGGCTCGAACGTCAGCTGCTTTCAGTTCTGCAGGTTTTCTGCGGACAGATTTCTTAATGAGCAGAAAAAAAGGTCCCACTGTGGAAGGAAGGTCCTTGGCTTCTCTCTCCCTCCTTCCTGCTAATAACCTCTTCCAGTAAGATGCTGCACCTGTGGCAAACGTGCTGATTAAAAGAAGATAACTTGAGGGCTGGTTGAGCTCAGATAACCAACTATTTGGTCACATTTTATTGAGTGCAGGTGTGAGCACCCTCATCCAGATCCCATCTGAGAACAATAGTTCAAATAAAGGAAAGGGAGCCTGGATTCTCCTTCCGGCATCTGCTTCCATAGGCTTCCATTCCCTCATTGAAATACCATAGCAGTGTTGTGCAGCCCCTCTATGGCCCAGGACTGAGTGATGGGCTAACTTTTGTGTAAGATGAATCAATAAGAGAAGAAACCCCGGGACCTTGAAATCCTTTCCAGTGGTGAGAATTCCGACCAGCCTTGGGTGAGTAGGATGCCCTAGCAACTATTTAAAGCTGGGCCACGTCCTCTCCTTACACTGAACTCACCCCTCCTGGGCACAGGGATCCTGTTTTGCTGCTTGTATGTTTATTTTCAAGGGAGCTAGTACTTTGCTGGTAAACTTAACAAATACTTGTTAAACTCGAAGCTGAACTAGTGGCAGAAATTATCACTTTAAGTGCATTCCTAGAGTACGTTTTTATTTCTGGGATGTAAGAGATACTGGATATGGTATGTTTTTGTAAGCAGCTTCATGACATTTTAAGAACCTAATGTAGGTGCATATAAATGATTAAAGAGAAAATTTTTAGAAGTTTTAAGAAAGAATGTAAAATAGAAGTATACTGCCACAGTATACATGTTAAGGTGTGGATAAATTTTTAATTTATGATAGATTTTACTTCAGAAGCTTTTTGCAATTTGCTTGAGCAGATAGGGCTAGAAAATACCTTAGAACATTTATTTTTGACACAGATAGCCGTGATGTGACTATATTAGTGTGTCTACCTTTCATTAAATATTAATCTTGATCTTCTCATGAAATAGTCATTGCCTTGATTAAATGTGATCCCATTAGATCTGTTTCAAATAATGATCCAATTCTAAATGGCAGTATGGAGAGCCTGAGTTGGCCTACACAGCATTTTGTCAGGTTACTAGACCTTCTGGATTCTGAATAAGAACTTCAGTTGGCAAGTTTTGTGCCCTTTAGAGCAGTATTTTTCAAACATTAGCTGCATTGAAGTCACCAGGTCCTATTCAGCAGTCTGTGCTGTGCCAGTGCCTTCTAGGTGACTTCAACACAAATGAGATCTGGAGCAAGGCCCAAGAATCTGCATTTCTGAGACCTTCCCAAGTGGTACCAGTAATGCTGGTCCATGGACAACACATTGAGGACCAATGCATTGTATCTACTCATGCAAGTTTTTACAAGTGCTTCCTCTGGTTTGTCCCTGAAACTTCTAATTCTGTTTGATGTCTATTTTTAGTGTCTTTATTATAAATATGGATAAAGATTTGGTGGTCATGCTCTGGATTATCTGTGATTTGCACAGATCAAATCAACTAAGACGATCTGATATTTAACAGACATGATTTTTTGAGTGCAGTGTTGAAGCTCACTTCCTTCCAAGGGAAGTTGGATGCCCTGTTAAGAAACAAATGACCCTGCCCACGCCTTAATGAGAAGGAGTTTAATGAGGCTCTTTTAAGATAGTCTAATAGGGGAAAGTATAGAAGGTATTTAAAACTCTGGGCGTACAGTTCTGGGGAAAAAAAATGATTATCTGGGAAGTCAGGTTCAGTGAATACAAGTCCTTGGAAATGAAAGTGTCTTTTCCCCAGCAGTCGAAGCCATGCCGGAAGGGAAATTTATAGCATTAAATGCTTACATTAGAGACAAGGAAAGGCCTCAAATCAATAATCTAATTTCCCTCCTCAAGAAATTTGAAAGGGAAGAAAATAATCCCAAAGCAAGCAGAAGGAAGGAAATAATAATAAAAAAAGAATAGAAATCAATGAAACTGAAAATAGGAAAACAATAGAGAAAATAAATGAAACAAAGGCTGATTCCTTGAAAAAAATCAGTAAAATTAATAAGCCTCTAGCAGGACTGACAACAAGAAAAAAACACAAATTACCCACATCAGAAATGAAATGAAACAAAGGATATTACTATGGCTCCTGTAGCCGTCTAAAGGATAATAAAGGAATACTATGAGCAACTTTATACTTACAGATTTGACAACCGCAAGGGATCAATTCCTTTACAATCACAAACTACCAAAATTTAATCAAGGTGAAATACACAGTTTGAATAGTTTAATAACTATTAAAGAAAGTGAATTTGTGATTTAAAATTTTGAAAAAAATCTCCACACCCTCTAATAGTTTCACCGAGTAATTCTGACATTTAAAGAATTAATATCAATTTTACAGAAAATAGAGGAGGGAACACTTCTAAACTGATTTTATATGGGCTGTATTACCTTGATACCAAAACCAGACAACAATATTATGAAAAAAAGAAAACTACAGACCAGTATGTCTCATGAAGTTACATGTAAGAATCCTTCAAATATCAGCAAATGAATTCTAACAATGTGTAAAAAGAATTATACACCTTGACCAAATAGGGTTTATTCAGGATATGTGAGGAGGCTGGTTTAACATTCCAAAATCAATCAGTGTAATTTGCCATATAAACAGGGTAAGGAAAAAAAATCATACGATCATATCAATTGATGTAGAAAAAATTTGTGACAAAATTCAACACCCGCTCCACAATAAAAATGCTCATCGAGTTACAAATAGAGGAGAATTACCTCATCTTGGTAAAGAACATCTACAAAGACACCTGCAGCTGATACCAGGATTAATGGTCATAGATGGAATGCTTTTCTCCTAAGACTGGGAACAAGGCAGGGATGTCTATTCTCGCCAGTGCTGTGCAGGTAGAAGTGGGAGTTCTAGTCAGTACAATAAGGAACATGAAAGGAAATAAAAGGCGTACAACTCTTAAAGAAATGAAACTCGTTTTATCTGCAGATGACGTCATTATATACATAGAAAATCCCAAGACTTCAACCAAATAAAGCACTCTTAATAAATGAGTTCAGTGAGGTCACAAGATATAAGATCAAGACATAAATATCAATCACATTTCTATATACTAACAATGAACGTTTGGAAATCAAAATTCAAAACACATTTATAAGCATTTCAAAGAAAATGAAATATGTATGTATACACTTGACAAAACACATACAGGATCTGTATGCTTAAAATTATAAAATACTACTGAAATAAACCAAAAGAACTAAATACTTGGAAAAATGTACTGTATTTATGAATTTGAAGACTGAACACAGGAAATATGTTAGTTCTCACCAAATTAACCTATAGGTTTAATGCAATGTTCTGCAATTGCTACAGCATGTTTTTTTTTATGACCATAGATAAACTTACTCTAAACTTTATATGGAAATGCATAGACCCTATCATAATTAAAACAATGACAAAGACAAAGTAGGAGGAAAAATTCTACTCAATATTAAGGCCTACTACGCAACTGAAATAATCAAGACATTGTATTGGCAGAGGGATAGACATGTAGACTAATAGAACAGAATAGGTAACCAAGAAATAGACCCACACAAAGATGTTCAACTGATTTTTGACAGAAGTATAAAAGTAATTCAATGGAAGAAAGATTATCTTTTCAACAAATGATGCTGTAGTAATTGGGCATCCATAGGCCAAAAAGATGTACTTTGACCTAAAACTAACCACCCTTATCCAAAATTAACTAAAAATAGATCAAGAACTTAAATATAAAACATAGAGCTTTGACAGTTTTGGGACAAAACAGAAATTTTTTGGAATCTAGGGCTACACAAAGAGTCCTTAGGTTTTCTACCAAAAGCACAATCCAAAAGAGGAAAATATGATAAATTGGACCTCATCCAAATTAAAAACTTCCTTTACAAAATAACTGTTATGAGAATGAAAAGACAAACTACAGATGGGGAAAAAATATTTGCAAACTACATATCCAAGAAAGGACTAGTATCCAGAATTCGTAAAAGAAACTCTTAAAACTCCATAGTAAAAAAAATTTGATTGGTTTCATTAGAAAATGGACAAAAAACATGAATAAAGATCAGGCGCGGTGGTTCATGCCTGTAATCCTTGAACTTTGGTAGGTCGAAGCAGGCGGATCACTTGAGGTCCGGCATTCAAAACCAACCTGGTTAACATGGTGAAACTCCATCTCTACGGAAAAAAAAAAAAAAATAGCTGGGTGTGGTGATGGGTGCCTGTAGTAGTGCCTCCAGCTACTTGGGAGGCTAAGGGAGGAGAATTGCTTGAACCCTAGTGGCAGAGGTTGCAGTGAGCCGAGATCATACCACCACACTCCAGCCTGGGTGACAGAGTGAGACTCTGTCTCGAAAAAAAAACATGAATAGATATTTTATTGTAGTGGATATGTGGATGGCAAAGAAGAATATGAAAAGATTTTTAACATGTTTAGCCATCAGAGAAATGCAAATTAAAACCACACAAGAAATCACCATACACCTCTCAGGATGGCTAAAATAAAAGCTAAATGCTGGCAAGGATTTGGAGAAACTGAATCACTCATACATTGTGTGAAATGACTCATAGCCACTGTGGGAAACCGTTTGGCTATTTCTTAAAAAATTATACATGTATACCATACAACCCAACAATTGTACTCTTGCACATTTATCCATAGAAATGAAAACTTACGTTCTTACAAAAAGCTGTACACAAATGCTTACAACACCTTTATTTATAGTAGCTCCAAATTGGCAACATCCCAGATGTCCTTCAAGTTGGAGGTGAATATCTAAACAAACTGTAGTATATCTATACTATGGAATACTAGTAAGCAATGGAAAGGAAACAACTGTGGCCACACACCAAAGCCTGGTTGAATCTCCAGGGAATTATTCTGAGTAAAAATCCATTCTAAAAGGTTTGATACTATAGGATTCCACTTATGTAACTCTTTTGGCATGACAGAATTGCAGAAATAGAGTAAAGTTTGGTGGTTGCCAAGAGTGAGTGACGGGGTTTAGGGGTGGATGTGGTTATAAAAAGTCAATACAAGGGTTTCTTGTCTGACTGGAAAGTTCTGTGTCCTGACTGTGGTGATGGATACATGAACCTGCACGTGTGGTAAAATTGCATGAAATGAAACATGCACACATGCACAAATGAGTACAGGTAAAACTGGGAGAAGCTGAATACGATGGGTAGATTGCATCTATGTTGACATTATACAATAGTTTTGCAAAGTGTTGCTGTCAAGCAAGACTGAGTACACAATGCAAGGGCTCTCTCTCTCTCTCTCTCTCTCTCTCTCTCTCTCTCTCTTTCTGTGTGTGTGTGTGTGTGTGTGTGTGTGTGTGTATAACTGCAAGTGATTCCATAATTATATCATTAAAAACTTTAACTAAAAATTATCCCCTTTCACAGGCTTCCCTAAAAAAGCATGCTGCCTCACTGCCTCTGTCAGAATAAACACACTTGAAGGGAGAAGCCACAGACTCATGTTCTTGCTGAGATGGGTCAGGGAACATACAAAGTAAGCAGGCAAGGTATAAAACAGTGAGGAGTGGTGAGGACTGTGCTGAATTATAGAATACACGGGACCTAAAGAAGCAGCTGTCAACTCCAGTGCACACGAGTCACAGGAGAATGTGGGCCCCATGTCCCCATATCAGATTTTCAAGAAAAGGTTAAATACATATTTTAGTAAAGTTTCCCAATTTTATTTTGTGTATTTTATTTTGTGTATTTCAAAATTTTGAAATGATTTTAACTTTACAAAAAGTTTTAATGATAGTATACAAAACTGCTGTATATCATTCACCTAGACTTCCCAATTACTTTATTATTCTGTCTATATATATGTACGTGCATCCTTGCCTCCATGCATGCATACATGCATCCATCCATCCATCCATTAGTATCCAAAAACAACAGTATCCTACACAGCCATAGTTGAATTACCATTGATCCCATATTACCATCTAATTCACAGACGTCCAACTTTTGCCTATAACAAAAACTTTAGCTGTGCAAAAGACTCTCTGAAGGGGGATGAAGAGACAAGTTATAGGCCCAGAGAAAATGTTTGCAGCATGTGCCCTAATTGTGTTTTTTAAATGCCTGTATCCAACCCAGAGTCACATGTTGCCTGTAGTTTTCAGTTTCATTAGTTTCTTTAAACTAACTCTCTTGGAAGACTTTTTTAGTGTTTTCTTGCCTTTCATGATCTTGACACTTTTGAGGAGTACTGCCCAGTGTTTATTTATAGAGTGTCCCTCACTCTGGGTTTGCCTGATACTTTTCTCATAATTAGCTTCACGTTAATCATTAGCTTCTGGGAAGATTACTACAGAAGTAGGTGATGTCCAGTGTATGCTGTCTGAACCCGTATCATGTTAATTTGTGCCACTGCTAGTGATGTTAACTTTTATCACTTTGTGATGGCAGAGCTCAACAGATGATATGCCAATATCTCTAGTACAGAGTTAACACAGAAATATTTTGTCTCTTAAAATTAATAAATATTTAATAAGTAATATTTCTTAATAAATATTTTGTGAGGATGTACTTTGAGACTGCAAATGTCCTGTTTCTCATCAAACCTTCACCTATTAGTTTTATCCACTGGCGCGTCTTGTCTAAATCAGCTATTACTCTTAGGCTTGCTATATGACAAATTATTTAGAATTCCTTCTGAACTTATTAATTAGCATTCTACTTGCTGGTAAAATTTTTGAGTATTGTGATATTGTACGATCATTTTGCAAAATGTTCTCTCTGCCCTGCTGGTAACATTTTTTCTTAATTAATTAATTAATTATAGTAGCAAGTATTTATGGATTCCTATGTTATTCAGTGGGTTACAGTACATTACTGTTAGCTATTTTGGAGTTCAGTTGCCCCAAATTTAGCCAGTGGAAACTCCTAGGAATTGACTCCTTTGTCCTTTTGATGGACCTGCATCACTCTCTGACAACATTTTTACCTTTTTGGTACAAGATGTTTTAGGATCTTGTGCTTTTCCTTGCCCAAATAGCTTGGAATCAGAAATTTTTGTTTTCCAGGAAATCCTGTGTTTGTTTTTGTTTTTGGTGGAGATTGGTATTTAGAAACTAAGATTGGGGTTCTAGGTGTATTCTTTGCTTCTAGGCCTTCTAAGTGAACAGAATATATATGTGTGTACACACACACACACATAACACACGTGTATATACAAGTATTTATACACACAGACATCTATATTATCGATCTATCTGAAACCATGACCCTTCCAACTGCAATTCAGTGTCTCCTGCTTTATTTGGGCCTTCCCCCTTTCTAGATTTGTACCTCCCTCTTAGAGAGTAAGAAACCTGGCCTTATGTATATATGCAGTCTCTTTTATGTCACCAGTCTTCTGACCACGCAGGCCATCTCTGTCTCCTGTGCTGCACCAGTCCAGCATCCCCGGCTCTCTAGCTCTCTAAATGTGAGCTGATTCATACCCACTTACACTTTCCCCTTCTCTCTGGGGGCCTGCTGACCAAGAATCCCCACGCACATACTCAGCACCCAGATGAGTTCCCCCTTGCTGATGGAATGCCTGTTGCATTCTCTCTGCCCTCATTCCTTGCACCATGCCTTATGAGAGTCTCCCCGCTATACCCACTCACTCTGCCTGTGCATCACAGGAAGTATCCCACTTATTTAAAATACTGACACCTAAATCAATTTCATAATGGAGCTCATAAAAAAAAATCAATGTCTATAGAACATATTTGACCCATGGGCTATAACAATACTAAACATACAAACATTATTACACATAAGTGTAGTAAATGATAAGCATTATTAATGCCTTGAGGAAAAGGTAACAGTTAATATATGGGCATTAACTTAGCAAGCAGTTTGCTTTTTAGAATTTAATAGGATGGCAGTTATCAATTTAAAATGTATGGTTTGTTTGTATTTACTCTAAAAGAATCAAAATGTGGTTCTTGGGTTTTGGAAGTACAAGACCCTTGCTTGAGGTCTTTTATTTCTCCACCTCATGCAGTGACCCCACAGATCCCAGGCAGCTCATTGTAACCAGTGTTACTTCACCTTTTCAGGAATTTCTTATGATACTGTAATAATAAATTTCACAGGGTGGTAGATTTGGCTTTAATTATCCCTGTTCCACTGTGGCCACTGAGGGAAATCTCAGGAAATTTTCAACACTGGGATGAAGGCTCGCTCATGCAATGGCAGTACAAATTACAGGTTTATTATATATGGAGCATATTTCTTCTGTTGTTGATTTTTAATACTTTTATATAAAACATGTTGTTATATAAAAGACATTATTCCAGTCATGTGTTTGAGAAAAGGAGAGTAGAAAAATAATATATTTAAGTCAATAGTGACATCAAAGGGCTCTTTATTATCACTGTGGTCAAAGTGTTTGAAATGCAGTGTCTGTCACAGCAATCATGACATTCATTTAATGGTATGTTATTCTGTGTGGGATTAAATGGCTGGTTGTCTTCAGGTTTCGTTTACTGCCCATTGCTAGATATCTTTTAGCAGAGCATAACAAGCCTAAAATTGGATCAGACTTATCATTGGGTCCTTTATGTAACGTGCAAGGATGTTAAAGGGAGAGAAAAGGAAGTGGGAAGTGTCTTGGTGCTGGATAAAGACCCATCAAAGTCTCAAATAGACATGGCAAACCATGGGGACAGAATTCTGGTGACATTTCAGCAAAGAGCATATATGAGAAGCTCCTGCTGAATGTCCTGGTCTCATATGGAATCTCTCCAATAGAGAATGAAAAGTCTGTAGATCAAGAAAGCAACATAGAAATAGGGTGAGTGATATTTCTTTTCCTTTAATGAAATATGAAAAAGAAAGAGATGATGCATGGAGGGGTATGTTCTACTCAATCTGCACTTTTCCTAAAATCTCTCTACCTTTTTCCATATGTTAAAAAATGTATCTGACTCCACACATACTTTTTTTTTTTTTTTTTTTGAGCCGGAGTCTCACTCTGCCACCTAGGCTGGAGTGAAGTGGTGTGATCTCTATTCACTGCAACCTCCGCCCCTGGATTCAGGCAATTCTCCTGCCTCAGCTTCCTGAGCAGTTGGAATTATAAGTGCCTGCCACCATGCTCGGCTAACTTTTGTATTTTTAGTAGAGACAGAGTTTTGCCATGTTGGCCAGACTGATCTTGATCTCCTGACCTCAGGTGATCCACCTGCCTCGGCCTCCCAAAGTGCAGGGATTACAGGTGTGAGCCACTGCACTCAGCCCACACAAACATTTTAACACAGAAAAATCTCTGATCTCTTGTCTGGGGTAGTTTCCTTAAGATACTATCTTAAGAATATATATTTACATGACTTGGAGTGAATTCTACTTGTTTGGATTTTTTTTTTTATTCCATACCCACTGTATAGGACACAAATTATTGGTACCTAGAATTTGCTTTGGGCTTTCTCTCACATTCGTAGCACTAAATCTTTCTTTGGCCACCACTATGGATTTGATCACACTTCCCCTTTTTGTTTCTTGGCAGAGATCAATAGCCTATCAGCCAAATAAATGGCTTTTCTTTTTAGGAATCCTGTTAAGGAGGTTAATTTGAATCAATAGATGCTCCGATGTAATTAGAGGCAGAAAGGAAGTTGGTGCAGTGAATAGTTAGTGGTCTCTGTCTGACGGTGTAATTTTGGGACTGAACTGCTGGCTTCCAAACCCTTTCCACTTCCCTCACTGCAACTGCTTCCTTGTGATTTGACTGCCCTTCCCAGATCTGCCATCTCCTTATGCTCAAGTCCCATCTTTCTTTAAGGTCAGCTCACAAGGAATATTCTAGTGGTATTCTCCCCATCCTCTCAGTCAGGAGTATCTCTTCCTCTGTGTACTTCAGTAGTATGTTATTTGTTATCCAGTTTTCTTACATGACAGTAATTTAGCTGTGTACCTATATTCTCATTAAATTGTAAACTATTTAAAGGAAGACTCAATGTTTAGTTTTTAAAAACTTTCAGTAGCTTCTAGTACTTGTTAGGTGCCTAATAAGTACATCCCAGTTTTGACTTGCCTCCTTTTTATGCTTATTCTCTGTATTTACCCTTTGCTTTGTGTATTATGTGTTACCTCACCCATTTAATATCAAAGCTTCTCTTTTTAAAAACTCTATGTAAACTTGATTTATGACTATACATGCAAAACATTTATAAATGAAACATTGGAAGATTGAAGTCATCACTATATTAAAAGGCTAATATACTATGACTAGGGAGAATTTATTCCTGGAATGTAGATGGTCGATTCCCAGACGAACACACTTTTTTTTGATAAGATGACATCTTACAGAATTTAGGCCATATAAATCATAATTCCAACAGAGTGTTTTATAGGTATGGTTAAGCTGATTCTAAGATTATATACATATACATATGTATATATACACACAGAAAGAGAGACACACACACACACACATAAACACACACACACACACACACACACAGAGAGAGAGAGAGAGAGAGAGAGAGAGAGAGAGAAAGCAAAGGAGTTAGAATAGCCAAGATGATTTCTTATGTTTTTATATTTCTATTTTTTTTTATTTTTCAACTTCATAGATTCAGAGGGTTCATGGGCACAATTTTATTCTATTTATGGCTGTGTAGTATTCTGTGGTATATATATATATATATATATATATATATATATATATATATATACCATATTTTCTTTAATTCACAAATGATAGGTACCTAGGTTGATTTCATGTCTTTGTTATTGTCAGTAGTACTGCAGTGAACATGTGAGTACTTGTGTCAAAACCCCACTTTTTATGTTTTCATTTACTCTACATCTTTCATCCATTGGAGAATGCCTGACATGGCTGGAGCTTGATCCAACCCGGATTACAAAGGCTGGAGCAAAGTTTTGTTCACTCCTGGTTCAAAAAAATGCCCTAGTTCCATGATGCCCATAGGTATCTGCTGACACAGTATTTTCAGTCTTCTAAGAATTTTACATACATATATAAGCAATAAATAATTTTAATCATGCCTAAGAATGTTTTTCTTGCCTTAAGTCCAAGTTATGTTCTCCAATTTGTACGATTTTAAAATATTTTCAATACACTGTGATTTGGAATAAGATTATTCTCTGATAGGATAATATTTTTACCAGAGAGCCTTGATACATTTAATTGATATCAATTAATTGCTGTGAAAAACTTCTTTTGTAATTATGGGTCTTGTTGCCTCAATTCATACTGGATTTCATTAATCTTTAAACTCAATAATCCCATAGTATTTTGTAAGTTAATTGGTACATGTCTGCATCTCTGGAAATAAAGTTTACCTAGAGATGCTGTCTTAGTTGTTTTTTGCTACTGTAGCAGAATACCATGGAATAGGTGATTTATACATAAAGAAAATTTATTTCTCACAGTTCTGGAGGCTGGGAAGTCCAAGGGTGTGGTGCCAGCATTGGTTTAGCCATCTGATGAAGACCATCCCATGGCAGATGGGTAGAATGTAGAAGCAAGTTAACATGACAGAGGAGACTGGGTTGAACTTATCCTTTGTGTAAGAAGCCCACTCTTATGGTAACTAGCTCACTCCCATGATAGTGGCATTAATTCATTATTGAGTGTGAAACCTGCCTGATCTAATCATCTCTTAAAGATTCTGCCTCTCAACACTGTTGCAATGGTAATTAAATTTCAAGATGAGTTTTGGCAGGGATGTTCAAACTATAGAATTCCTCCCTGGTCCCTCAAAACTCATGTGCTTCTCTCAATTCAAAACACATTTATTCTATCTCGACAGCCCCAGAAGTCTTGTCCCAACATCAATTCAAAAGTTCAAAGTCCAGAGTCCTGCATAAATCATATGCAGGTGAGACTGAAAGCATGATTCATCCTGAGACAAATTCCTTTCACCTGTGAGTCTGTGAAATCAGAAAAAGTTACCTGCTTACAAAATATAATGTTTGGACAGGCATAGGATAGACATTTCCATTAAAGAGGATAAATAGGAAGAAAGAGAGAACTAGTCCCAAGTAAGCCCAAAATCCAACAGAGAAAACATCAAACCTTAAAGCTGGAGAATAATCATTCTTGACTCTATATCCCACTTACTGGATACACTGTGGCTGGGTTTGTGCTCCCAAGGCCTCAGGCAGCCCTGCCCCCATGACTTTGCTAGGCTCAGTTCATCCAGCTTTCATGGGTTGGAGTTCCATGCCGGTGGCCCTTCAAGGTCTATGTTTTCAGTGCCAGCCCTGCCCCCAGGGCTCCACTGTGCATTGCCCTAGTAGAGGTTCTGTGATACCTCTGCTTCTGTGGCAATTTTCTGCCTGGGTTACAAGCTTTTTATGAAATCCTTTGAAATCTCATGGGAGAAAGAAGCCATTTTGTCAAAGTTCTTCCATTCTGTGCACCTGCAGAATTATCACCATGCGGACACTACCAAGGCTTACCACATATGGAGCAGTGGGTTGAGCTGCTCTTGGGGCCATTTGAGCCACAGCTGGGCTGGCCAAATAGTGCTACACTAGGATGTAGGGAGCAGAGTCCCATGGTTGCCCTGGGCAGTGAGCCTGTGGAACATACCCCAGGTTCATCTCCCAAAACCACTCTGCCCTTCTAGAGTTCTGAGCAGCCTAGAAGATTTTCAGAATGATTGTGGGGTCTTTCTCTCATTATCTTGATGAATAGCACTTGGCTTCTTTCTGTTCATATTAATCTCTTTAACAAATGGTCATTTGACTATACCTTAGCATTGCCTCTCCGATGTGCTTTTTTTTTTTTTTAATTGTCTTTTTTTTTTTTTTTTTTTTTTTTTTGAGACGGAGTTTCACTCTTGTCACCCAGGCTGGAGTGCAATGGCGCGATCTCGGCTCACCGCAACCTCCGCCTCCTGGGTTCAGGCAATTCTCCTGCCTCAGCCTCCTGAGTAGCTGGGATTACAGGCACGCGCCACCGTGCCCAGCTAATTTTTTGCACTTTTTTAGTAGAGACGGGGTTTCACCATGTTGACCAGGATGGTCTCGATCTCTCGACCTCGTGATCCACCCGCCTCAGCCTCCCAAAGTGCTGGGATTACAGGCTTGAGCCACCGCGCCCGGCTCCGATGTGCTTTTTATTCTTTACATAGGCTGTGAATTTTCAAATCTCTTTGTTCTGCTTTCCTTTGAATTATAAATTGCATAATAAGTCATTTCTTTTCTCTAGCATCTCACTATATGTAGTTGAAAGTAACCACAAAGCAACCTGAAGGCTTTGCTGCTTAGATATTTCTTCCACCAGATATCCTATTGCATCACTCTATTAGTCTACTCTCACACTGCTATAATGACCTACCGGAGACTGGGTAATTTATAAAGAAATGAGGTTTAATTGTCTCATGGTTCCTTAGGCTGAACAAGAAGCATGGATGGGAGGGGGCCTCAGGAAACTTACAATCATGGCAGAAGGTAAAGAGGAAGGAGGAACATCTTACATGGCTGGAGCAGGAGGAAGAGAGTGAAGGGAGAAGTGCTATGTACTTTTAAACAACCAGATCTCATGAGAACTCACTCACTATTAGGAGAATGGCAAAGAAGAAGTCCACCCCCAGGATCCAATCACCTTCTACCAGGTTTCTTCTCCAACACTGGGGATTATAATTTGACATGAGATTTGGGTGGGGACACAAATCCAAACCATAACATTCCTTCTCTGGCCCCTCCTAAATCTCATGTCCTTCTCACATTTCAAAATACAACCATTTCTTCTCAACAGTCCCACAAGTCTTAACTCAGTTCGTCATTAACTCAAAAGTCCACAGTCCAAAGTCCCATCTGAGACAAGGCAAAGCCTTTCCACTTATGAGCCTGTAAAAATAGAAAACAAGTTAGTTACTTCCAAGACACAATAGGGATATAGGCGTTGAATAAAAACACCTATTACAAAAGGGAGAAATTGAGCAAAATAAAGGGGTCACAGGCCCCATGCAAGTCTGAAACCCAGCAGGGCAGTCATTAAATCTGAAAGGTTCAAAATAATCTCCCTTGACCCCGTGTCTCATGTCCAGGCCACAGTGACACAAGGGGTAGGCTCTGAAGGCCTTGGGCAGCTCTGCCTCTGTGGGTCTGCAGGACACAGCCCCTGAGACTGCTTTCATGGGTTGGCGTCGAGTGTCTGCAGCTTTTGCAGTTGCAGGGTGTAAGCTGTCAGTGGATCTACCATTCTGGGGTCTGGAGGACAGTGGCCCTCTTCTCACAGCTCCATTAGGCAATGCCCTAGTGGGGCATCTGTGTAGGTAGTTCAACCCCCTGTTTCTTCTCTGCACTGCCCTAGTAGAGGTTCTCCATAAGCATTTTGCTTCTACAGTAAACTTCTGCCTGGGTATCCAGGTGTTTTCATATGTCCTCTGAAATCTACACAGAGGCTCCCAAGCCTCAGCTCTTTCCCTCTGCATACCTACAGGCTTAACACTATGTGGAAGTCATCAAGGCTTACAGCTTACATCCTCTGGAGCAGTGGCTTGAGACTTATTTGGAGCCCTTTTAACTATGACTGGAGCTGAAGTGGCTGGGATGCAGGGGGTGGTGTCCTGAGGTTGCTCAGGGCACCAGGCCCTGTGATGGAAGGGACTGCCAACAAGGTCTCTGAAGAAATGCTTTCAAGGCATTTCCCCCATTGTCTTGGCTATTAACATTTGGCTCCTCATTACTTATGCAAATTTTTTTACCACATGTACATGCTGCAAATCTTCCAAACGTTTACTCTACTTCCCTTTTAAACATAAGTTCCAGTTTCAGGTCATTTCTTTACTCATGAATATTAGCATAGGCTGCTGGAAGCAGGCAGGCCAAGTCTTGAATGTTCTGCTGCTTAAAAATTTCTTCCACCCGATACCCTAGATCATGTCTCTAGAGCAGGGGCACAATGCCTCCCATCTCTTTGCTAACAAATAACACGAATGACCTTTACTCCAGTTCCTAATAAGTTCATCTCCATCTGAAACCTCCTCAGCCTAGACTTCATTGACTATATCACTATCAGAATTTTGTTTGCAACAATTTAGTGAGTCCCTAGGAAGTTTCAAACTTTTCTTCATCTTTCTGTCTTCTCCTGAGCCCTCCACATTCTTCCAACCTCCCTCTCTACCCATTGCCCAGTTTCAAAGTTACCATATTTGCAGGTATCTTTATGGCAATGCCCTACTGCTTGGCACCAATTTTTTGTATTAGTTCGTTCTCTCACTGATATGCATAACTACCTGAGACTGGGTAATTTATAAAGAAAAGAGGTTAAATTGGCATATGGTTCCACAGTCTGTACAGGAAGCTTGGATGGGGAGGCCTCAGGAAACTTAGAATCATGGTGGATGGTGAAAAGGAAGCAGGTGCATCTTACTTGTCTAGAGAAGGAGGAACAATGTCAAGAAGGAAGTGTTGCACACTTTTGAACAACCAGATATCATGAGAAGTCACTATTATTATGAGAATAGCAAGGGGGAAGTCCACCCCCCATGATCCAGTCACATCCCACCAGACCCCTCTTCCAACACTGGGGATTATTGTTCAACATAAGAATTGGGAGGGGACACGAATCCAAACCGTATCAGTTACCCTCAATTTCTACATTTCATAAATTCCACAGATCATGGACGTAATTCAGCTAAGGTCTTTGTCACTGTGTAACAAGCATTCCCTTTTCCTCAGGTTCCAATGCCTTGTTCCTCTTTTTTGTCTGAGACATTATTAGAATGGTCTTTACTGTCCTTATTTTTACCATGATTCTGGTCGTAACCACATATGTAATCTCTAAGAAGATTCAGGTTTTTCCTACAGCTTCCTCTTCTGAGCCCTCACCAGAATCACTGTTAATGCTCTGTTCACAGCCATAAAGGCTCTTTTTAGCCTTCTCCAAATTCTTCCAGCCTCACCCATTACCCAGTTCTAAAGCTTCTTCCACGTTTTCAGGTATTTGTTATAACAACAGCCCCACATTCTAGTATAAATTTTCCATCTTAGTCTGCTGCTATAACAGAATACCACTGACTGGGTAATTTATAAAGAAAAATTTATTTCTCACAGTTCTGGAGGCTAAGGAGTCCAAGGGCATGACATCATCATCTGCTCAGACATTGGTGGAAGAACAGAAGGTGAAAGCAAATGCACAAAAGAGAGAAGAAATCAGGCCAAAGTCATCTTTAATACCAGGAGCCCACATGATACTAAACCACTTGCAGGATGATGGGATTAATCCATTCATGAAGGTGAAGCCATCGTGGACTAATCACCTCTTAGAAATCCTACCTCTCAACATTGTTACAATGCCAATTAAACTTCAACATGAGTTTTGGCAGGGACATTGAAACCATAGCATATACTCTTAGTTGTAGCTATAAATTTCTGGGGGAGTTCTTTAATGTTGAAAACCATCTTCTTGTGTAAATATTTTCCAGCATTTAAAGTGTTTTATCTTAGTATTAACTTTTAAGAAACTTTTTAGGTTATTTGATGGATGATACCATGAGGAAGCTCATTTAAAACAATAGTAGATAACTATTGAGGCATGTATTTACTATGGATTTATTGAGTGTGTCCTGCATGCCAGTAATTCATCTAGGTATTCCAGAAGCTTCAGTGAACAAGACAGACAAAGATCATTGCCATTGTGGATCTTACATTCCAAAACAGGGAGGCAGACAATAAATTGAGCACAATTTATGAGTAGATTATACTATCTGCTGGAAAAATGATTAGAGCTATAGAGAGAAAATCAAGTAAGGTTTTCAATAAGATGAGTTCGTGTCCTTTGTAGGGACATGGATGAACCTGGAAACCATCATTCTCAGCAAACTGACACAAGAGCAGAAAATCAAACACCGCATGTTCTCACTCATAGGCGGGTGTTGAAAAATGAGAACACATGGACACAGGGAGGGGAGCACTGCACACTGGGGTCCATTGGGGGGAAATGAGGGAGGGACGGGGGGGTGGGGAGTTGGGAAGAGATAGCATGGGGAGAAATGACAGATACAGGTGAGGGGAAGGAAGACAGCAAACCACACTGCCATGTGTGTACCTATGCAACAATCTTGCATGTTCTTCACATGTACTCCAAAACCTAAAATGCAATTAAAAAAAAAAAAGAGCAAGGGAAATGGTATTCGAATGCCTGAGGCAGGAAGTTTCAAGTTTTGCTTTTTGAAGCAAAGGGGGGTCAAAGACTAAGACAATATTTGGGAGAAAGAGTGAGGGTCAAAAGAACATTTTCTTAAGGAGGCAGTGTATGTCCTAAAGAGACTTATTTAGTCCAAAAGGAAAATGTGGCAATTCATCAGATACAGGGGAGTACTGATCTGTCCCTTGAGTAGGCAAGAGGAGTTGGGATCCTGTACACAGCTGAGGAATTGACTTGAGCGAGGAGCAGGACACTATTTAAGGCAACAGAGAATAACTTCCCTATAGATAAAGCTTTATCGAAAGCATTCTTCACTGACTCAAGGCATTGTACAGTGATTGAAAAAAATGAACAATTTAGAAAAATTTCTGTTTTGTACAAGCTTTTGGTCTAGTGCACAAAAGTCTTCTTTCTTTTGAAGCAATGGAAGTAGTAGGAAAAAGACACAGGACCTCTTGATGATGTCACTATACTTCCATAATTATGATATATTTTGATATCCTAGTTTCATCACTTAACATTAGTGCATGGGTATACTCTCACCCCAATTGATAATCCTAGAAAAAATGATTTCTCTGCCTTTCCACAATCCCATTTTCAGCTAGACTTTCCAGGTTCAGTGGGTGTCTACTGTTCATTTTGGCAAAAATCCTCATCCTATAAAGCTGCTCAGATAGCATGCTAAATAGTCATGAAATTGTTATGTGATTAGTTATGAGATTCTTATTTAACTAATTTAGATATAGTTGTATTCATAATATGGCAAAAAGAAGGGAAGGTGGCCACTGAACTCTTAGTTAAGACTGTCACTCTCCTTTGTAATGTTATTCTTATGGAAAATATGTGTTTTGATTATACAAGCTTGATTTAAAGTTTTTAAAATGTAAGTATAAACAGCTATGATTGTCAGTATAATTGACTTCCGTAGGAGGGAGCAGATAGTGGAAACCTGTAGGCGTGAAAAGAATGTATTGGCCCTTACTTTTCAAACTTTTCTGCATTTATCTACAGTGTTACTATTTATTTCATTTCCAACGCATCCAGTAAATCTCCCCTTTGCTCACTGGCAAGTAAGTCTGCCTACTTCATGGGAATGCTAGGGTGTTGCTGTCCATGGTGCCAGATGGGAGGAAGAAAACAAAAACTTCTTGTGTTTGAATCTGTTAACCTCTTTATTCTTATTTATGTTATTTCATCAGCAAGAACATCTCTTCAGTTCTAGCCTATCTAAATTAAAAGCTTTAGTTTAAACGGAATTAAAAATTTACCCACTCATACTGCAGATGTCCCAGGCATTAATGTGCCATTTCCTATGAAGCCTGTCCCCAGTTTAAGAAATCAGTCCTTTGGCAACAAAAGCCAAAATAGACAAATGGGACCTAATCAAACTCCACAGCTTCTGCACGGCAAAAGAAACAGTCAGTAGAGTGAATCGGCAACCAACAGAATGGGAAAAAAATTTTGCAGTCTACCCATCTGACAAGGGGCTGATATCCAGAATTTACAAAGAACTAAAGCAGATCTACAAGAAAAAAACAAACAAGCCCATTCAAAAATGGGCAAAGGATATGAACAGATACTTTACAAAAGAAGACATACAGGAGGCCAACAAACATATGAAAAAATGCTCATCATCACTGGTCATCAGAGAAATGCAAATCAAAACCACATTGAGATACCATCTCACACCAGTTAGAATGGCGATCATTAAAAAATCGGGAAACAACAGATGCTGGAGAGGATGTGGAGAAATAGGAACACTTTTACACTGTTGGTGGGAATGTAAATTAATTCAACCATTGTGGAAGACAGTGTGGCGATTCCTCAAGGACCTAAAAATAGAAATCCCATTTGACCCAGCAATCCCATTACTGGGTATATATCCAAAAGATTATAAATCATTCTACTACAAGGACACGTGCACACGAATGTTCATTGCAGCACTGTTTACAATAGCAAAGACCTGGAACCAACCCAAATGCCCAAAGATGATAGACTGGATAGGGAAAATGTGGTACATATACACCATGGAATATTATGCAGCCATCAAAAACGATGAGTTCATGTCCTTTATAGGGACATGGATGAACCTGGAAACCATCATTCTCAGCAAACTGACACAAGAGCAGAAAATCAAACACCGTATATTCTCGCTCATAGGCGGGTGTTGAACAATGAGAACACATGGACACAGGGAGGGGAGCACTACACACTGGGGTCTGTTGGGGGGAAATGGGGGAGGGGCGGGGGGTGGGGAGGTGGGAAGAGATAGCATGGGGAGAAATGACAGTTACAGGTGAGGGGACGGAAGGCAGCAGAGCACACTGCCATGTGTGTACCTATGCAACAATCTTGCATGTTCATCACATGTACCCCAAAACCTAAAATGCAATTAAAAAAAAAAAAAAAAGAAATCAGTCCTAGAGGAAGCTCTTCATGTCATTTTTCTGACAGTTTCCTTTTATCTATCCTATTTTGCTACCCACTTTAATTGCATTTTACCCTACATTTTAATTAATCATGCCAACCAGGGAGGGCTTAGAGTCCCATTCCTCAGCATTTATTTAGAGACTAATTCCATATATTTTCCATTTCCCCTTGTGAATTAAGCTCATTATTTAGTTTGTATGTCTCTGTCTAAATGGTTCCCAAGTTGACTGTACAATTCTGGTAATGGGATGCAGAGAATGAGGCATATCTCCCATCCAAGCCCAGGGAGACTATCTGAAATGGTTTTGAGCATCTGCAGAAATAAGCTACAGTTGTTTTTCAGATTTGCACCAGTTTTATTGGTTCCCATTGATGGTGATTCTCTCTTATAGGTCACCTTGCAAGCCCCACCATTGATTTTGCCGTTGCATAGCAATCTAAATGAAAGACATACATTAGAATGAATATCTGAAACCTGGAACCAGACGTAGTTTTAAGTGTCTTTTTAGCAATTTCATACTAGAGCTATATACTGGAGTATCCATCAACACACTTTAGTGTCCATTAAGTGACAGACACACTTGAGTGTTCATTAAGTAACATACTAGAACCATATACTGGAGTATCCATCAACACACTTTAGTGTCCATTAAGTGACAGACACAGTGAAAAATTAAGATTTCCCAGTAACCATCATCTTGAGGCCTTTTAAAAATACAGATTCCTGGGTCCTATTTCAGACTTATGAGTCAGGTCACACTTTGACTTGTGTCTCTAAAGATCATTCTGTGATGTTAATCACTTGGATATAAGCCTGCAGTTGTACACATATGATAAAGATAATGGCTTCTTTGATTGCATATTTGCTCCAGTGTGTTACCAAACCTGATTAATTATAAGAATCTTCCAAGGAGCTTTAACAATTTCTAAATTTGCAAGCCCCATTTGACTGGCTTAGGCAAAAGCAGTAGCAAAGTATTTTTATTTTTTATTTATTTATTTTTTTTGCAAAGTATTTTTATATTGAAGACTTTCTACAAGCAGGGCTTTGGCATTTAGAAAGCATTTTGTATATTATCTACTTGATTCTCCTGGCAATCCATAATTATAATTCTGCTTTACATGAGAAAACTGAGTATATGTTATAAAAATTGTGCTTTTGGATACGAACTTAATTATTTTTTCCTTTAGAATTCATGCTTTTTTGTTTCCTTAGGCAGTAATTTATCATATTGGCTTGATTTTTCTCATATCCAATGTTAGTTTGTTCTTTTACATCTCTGTAAGTTATTCATGTATACTCTGGGAGCCTCTGTTATTGCAGTATTCAAAGCTATAAAATAACTTTCTGAAAAACATAATTGTGTGTTTGATACTTAAAAGTACAAATAAGAAAACAAGGAAGCATTATAAATTCCCAAGTAGCTTGTTTTGGGAAGGTTTTTCATCATGCATCTACCTTATGAAGATATTCATTTGCAATAGGACATGTAGCAGAACTTAGGTCAATCAAGCATTTATAAAACACCTGCCCTTTGCCTAATGTATCATTTACAAAGTGTTAGAGGAATGATAATAGTGTTATCCGGCACTTCCTGAGTGCATGATATGTGCCAGGCACTCAACAGATACTTTATATGACTTGTCATCCTCAACCTTCATGATAGCTCTATGGTGGTGGATACTGTTATCATCTTCATTTAATAAATGAGGAATCAGAGGCCTAGAGAGATTAAGTAACTTTCTCCAAGTTGCATGGTTAGAAGTGGCAGAGCTCAGATTTTAAGGTCAGGAGATATGATCTCAGAGCTCACAGACTTAACCACTATGTGATATGAATCACGTGGAATAAACTGTGGAATCATGAGCCTTTGAGAAAAAAAACTAGTTAACGATTGATATCTTTATTTACAGATGAGGACTGTATCCTGAGAGCATGGAGAATGGTGCCCTTAGTTACATTATCGTCATTTATCAACAGTTGCTGCTTTTTTAGCAGTGTCATCCTTCATCATCCTTACAGCCTGGGGCACAGAGATAAAGAGCAGAGGTCTAGCTGGTAGGCTCTTGAGGCAGATCATAGGGCTAAATTAACTCAGCATACCTGATTCCAGTTCTGGCTTGCCACCTGTCAGATGTGACTTTGGGCAAGTTCTCAGCCTGCGTACCTCTGTTTTCTCATCTGTAAAAATGTGCCAACCATATGCAGTTATTGTGAGGAGTACGAGCTAACAGAGTTGTGAAACTTAGAACAATACCTGAGACAAAGTGACCACTCGGTAGGTGTTAGACTTCGTGATTATTTTGCCAGATCACTTTCATTGTTCCATCATGGACTGAATTGTGTTCCCCTCAGAGTCGTTAGCTGAATCCCTAACCCCCACTACCTCGGAATGTGACTGTTTTGGGACATAGGGCCATTAAGGAGGTGATTAAGGTTGAGTGAGGTTATATGCATGAGCCCTAATCCAACAGGACTGGTGCCCTCATAAGAAGAGGGAGAGGCAATAGCGATGCACGCACACAGACAAAAAGCCACACAAGGACACAGTGAGAAGGTGGTCATCTTGAGGCCAAGGAGAGAGGCGACTGGGGGAACTGCACCTGCTAACACCTTGATTTTGGACTTCCAGCCTCCAGAACTGTAAGAAAGCCACCTAGTCTGTGCTTTTGTGTTGTGGCTGCCCAAGCAAACTAATGCAGACATCATAGATGGCAGTTTCAGAAATGTTCTGCCAGAGAAATTGTTTTATGAAGTCAGTTCTGGGTTCTTAATGAGAGCTCCATTAGTGCAAAAAGCTCAAAGCAAGGAAACAGAAATGTAAATTTCAGAGACCCTGATGCTTTTACTTATGAAAAACTCTCATCTTCCCATTTAATAGCACCTGAACTTTTCACAAGGAGAGCTCTATTTCTGAACAAACCAAGAGTGCCTGTAGTGCTCAGTGGCCTAATGTCTTTGATCATAAGTGGATTCAGATATTGTGTTATTAGTCATCTGCTAATCAAGGTGCTGATTATGGCCTCATTAAGTCTCATCTCCTTGATAATCTAATTTTCTTCTAAGCTGCAAAAATGATAAACAAGTTTATTATCATTGCTATCAAGGGTAAGTTAACCCATTTGAACTCTGAGAAATTGAGCCAGTTTTAATTTTGATATGTTACTTCAGCCATTTTCAGAGAAAAATGTCATCAAAGGCCAAAAATAATAATGTAACTATGGGAATGTCTATAGGCTTATGATCACAGATGAGATGACAGGACTCACCTTTGTAAAATCACAACTTTATGAAGTTTTGACTCCTAAGATCCACTTTAAATGCAGATGTTAGTACTGCTGGCTTTCCACCTGAGCCCTTTTAAAAATGTCAGTTCACAGTTTCTGATTTGGAGAAGCAACTTAATGAAAAAAATTTCTATACTGTGGTGTGATATTTTCTTCCTTTTGTCTTTCTTTTCCTTATTATAACAAAAGTTACTTATAAAGATAAATCAGTGCTGCACTGACCATATATCAGCAAGCCAATTCAACAGGGCATTGCTTGTTTAACAAGTATTAAACTCCTATTGCCTTGAGGTATTTTCCAGACCTGCTTAACCTTACTAATAAAATCCACAGGGTTTGGCTTTTCTTGTGCAGTTGAGGCCATAGTGATGCACAGCCCTGCCCAGGGGTTTCATGCACATGGTAGCACGTGAGAACAGTGCCCCTAAATTGTGCAGCAGATGCCGCTGTTACTTTCTTAGAAATAATTCATTCTATGAATTTTGTCCATAACTAAATTAATGCCTCAACTATGGCTTCTTTCATCTGTGCAGAAATAACTGGGTTAAAAGTAAACTAACAAAATTATACCTCTCTGAAGACTCTTGAAGTCTTGGCATATGTATTTACTGATATTAGTATACTGCAGTGCTTCAAAATTTAGTATATCTAAAGAAAAGAAAAGCTTGTCTCATTAATTTCCAACATTTGTCACACCTTCATGCAGTTGGATCTTCTCCAAAGAGGAGTATTACTAGGCAATTCATACAACTTAATTATAATAGACTCCCTTGCCCTCCTGTTGTCATAATCTCTGTGACCAGGATATGGAACAATAATTTTGTCATATCTTGTGGAAGATGAGATAAAGAAACAAGAAAGGGAAATACGGCATATAATCTTAAGGATGTAGAGCTTTGTTTTCTGCACACACATGTGCAATACATAATTCACAGCTGAATTACTAAAATGATAGTTTTCAGAGGGATTTGGAAAGAACTTCAAATTCAGTGAAATCTGAGCTATGTCATAAAAATTTGTTTAATTTCAAACATCTGCTATTCCTGCGGAATAATGATCTTAAGGAAATTTTGTTATGCAGTAAGTTTTGTGCAGAAGAAACTACTTTATGGCGTATTGTAGGTGAACAATTTTTCTCTAGGATTTTTACCTTTTTGATTAAGGTAGAATTTTAGATGAAGTTCAATATGGCTATTACTGAGTGGTTTATGAAACCCAAATACTCATGGGGAAAATTAAGAATTTTAATAATTATAAAAGAAGAAATTCATTTAAATCAGCCTTTGGTTTATCTTCTTAAATTGAACACATTTATTAAACCATTATTGTACAATTTTGAACTTTCTTCTACTCTTATATAAACAAATCTCCTCTGGATTTCTTATTTCATTTAAAAAAATCTTGCTTTCCTTTGACAAGATGAATCCAGTATATGGATTGAGACTGAATTATTTCCCTTTATTTCTACTGAAAGAAAGGCACATAGTTAATCATGGGGTTAATTTGACATAACTTTATTCCTTGAACATTTGAGAAAATAATGCCCTTCCCTGCTACTTTTTTGCTATTTCTGGATATTCTGAGCAATCCTGGTGACTCATAACTAACCATTTTCATGGCCGGCTTTGTATAACTGAGGGAACACATCCTTCTGGGTAGGAAGTGAGCCTTGCTTAACTCAGTGTCCCTGACACATTTCCATGGAAGGACCATGACTAGTACAACAGAATCCTAAAGCAGACAGCTGAAAGCAGCAGACGTCTGTGAAGTTCTGTGTTTCATCCCCATGCCATTTTTTATTCAACTTCATAAGAGGTGGCTTAGTGGTTGTAAAATAATGGTTTCTCTTCCATTTCTTTCCTTTCATCTCAATAAATTGATGTTCCAGAGAGATCTTTTAGCTTTGTTTTGTGGATGTATGTGCCCTAGACAAATAAATGTTCCCAGATTCTATAATTATCTAGTTTGAGAAATACGGCCTTAGTGGATTCAAGCCCTCCTATTTGTACCTTTTAGGGCTTTAGATCGGTTTGGGTCTATATTTGTCCAGGTAAATTTCCTATATTATTATCTCTTACATTATCTGAAATCTGATGGGAAAAATGATTCTGGAGCTTGCTTCTCTCTCAGTTCCATTCTATCTCTTTCCATCACTTGACCACAACTTAGGCTTCCATTTGTGAACCATTCAGTTTGTCCTTAATCCTTCCAATTTGATTTTTCTGAAATGTTTCCGTAAATGTCTTTAGTTCTTTTCTGTTCACTAACTCTATTGAGCTTTTTATTGTTGTGGCTAGATTTCAGCCTCTCTCCATATCTCAGCATTTCCTCTGTTGACGGTGAATCATTTCATCGGGCAATTTGCATTAGGTTATGTCATGGTAGCAATATCCCAGTGTCTTTCAACAACAGAGGTTGGTTTCTCACTCGTGAAAATGCAGGTGGTGGCTGTGCTTTGTGGTCCTTTCACTGTGGGTTCCAGATTGAAGAAACAAATTCTGTATGGGGAGAGGAAAGAAATGTCAGGAGCATGTGATGGCTTCTATAGCTTCAGCTTGGAAGTAGCACATGTTACTTCCACTCACATTTCATTGGCTAGGTCAAGTCCTACAGCCAACCCTGATGTTGCTGAGGCAGGAAGTATGATCTTCCTCCACTGACAGATCTGGTAGGGAGATGCAGCATAGATTGACAATAATAAAATCTACCAAAGCCGTATTTTTTCCACTTTTTGTATACTCAGAATGTGACACAATGCCCTCACATAATGGATGTTTAGTAGGGGAAAGACCCACTTCTTTTGTTCCAATATACTTTCTTGGTGGTATTGAGGACTTCATCCTGATTTCTCTGGGTCCTCGTCATCATCGACTTTTACTGAAGTGTTTACCATCAGCATTTTCTCTTTGTTCTCTTCCTCTCTCTTGAAATAGTTTTCTACTACACTTTACTGTTTGGAACCCCACCATGATTTGCTTTATTTTCTGTAGTTCATGGAAATTTGCCATCAGACAAACTTTCTGAGTGTTTCAACAAGATAATAGAAACTGAGTTTTGATTGAAAACCATGTTGAGACACTAGAAAGGGAGTCAATTCTTTAGCACTTTGATTTCTGCTTTGCCCTTCTGAATAGAACCATTCTGTTTGAAGTTCGTACATGCCAGCATATGGACTAACCCTAAGCTTTTGTCTGGTAGCAACTGCGTTTATTAAGCTGCAACAATAGCTTGAGCTTAACTCAAATACAGAATACCTCACCTGAGTGTTGCATAGCTTTCAAGGAAATAATGTCACTATACCTGTACAATACAAGTGTTATATGGAAAATATCCTGATTCAGAATCCCTTTTGCCATCGATCATAGTCTTACGTCTTTTCAGTGTCTTTGTATTAATCATTATTTCTGAATGTGATGGGCATTTTGTTTTTGTACTTCAACACTTTGAATGGCTGTTGCAATGCTAAATGTAATCTGCCTTGCAGTACAATTTTTTTTGGTGCTTATATATTTAAGCTCCCCCAGTAGATTATTATGAGGAAAGAGGGTCTCCTCACCACTCTTTTGAGTAAATACTAACAATGTTTAAATTGACCATGACTATCGAAGTTGCTGTCCTATTATTGAACTTAAGGTGGAGTCCTGTGTGCTAGCTCTCTACAATTTTGTTAAATGACTAAGCAATTAAAATGCATGCATATTTTAAATAGATTTTCAGCTGTAGAGTCATAGCAGCTACTGTTGGTGCCCAGCCATATGTCCCTAGTAGCTACGTTTTCTGAGCCCACCAGACTGACTTGCTAGCATTAGCAACTCTGTGCCTGGGGGCTTCTCTGGTTTTTGGATCCCTCTCTGTCCCTATATAGACATATTGGGGAATTAATATTCCCTGGGAGCAGCCCTAGAAACATGGCTGACAAGAGATACTGGATAAATGCCCCAGCTTCCTTGCCTTTCAGTCGGGGTATATATAGGGTGTTTTATTGGCACTGTCTTCCAGAGTTCCCCAGTGGAACTGAGGCCCATTTGCTCACAGTGGTAACTTGCTTGATAATGTACCCTGTATCGGCTGTCTTCCCTTCTCTGCCTCACTTCTCAACTCTCCTACTGGCATTTCTTTGATTAACTCCAAATTAAGCTATTTGCAGTCTCATCCCAGTTTCAGAGAGTCTCAGAGTTTCTAAAAAGGTATTTAAACCAAAACAGGGATTCATGTGTCAACATGTATAATTTAACGATTTCTCTCTTTCAGTGCAGTCCAATAAAAATGTAATACAAACTACATAGCTTAGAGTTTTCTAGTGGCCACATTTTAATAATGTGGTTTAATTCAATATATCCAAAATATTACCATTTTAACGTGTAATCTATATAAAATTAATGAGGTTTTTTTTGGCGTTTCATCTCTAGAACCTGTTATATAAAATACACTTATACTGTAAATGAAAAATACCCTTACAATACATCTCAATTGCAAATTTTCAATAGCCATATGTGGCTAGCGGCTACCGTATTAGATAATGGTGATCACTTCCCTACTATTGTAACCCATGTGTCAAAATCTAGAAATTCGATAGCTCTTGAATTAGAGGCTGTATAATGAATTGTATTGTCCATTAGCAAAATCTTGCCTTCTTTTGCTCTTGGAAGTGGAACGAAATTTCTGTAAATATCTAGACTGATGGACATTATTGCCTTGTTTAGCCTGTGTCTACATTTTTTCCTTCTTCAAGAATGAGCTTCTGGCAATAGTAACATTGAGACTTAACCACTTCTTACATGTTTTCATGCTAGCTGTAGACTAGATGTTTAGCATCTGTGCTTGTGTTTTTCAGGCAGAGGGCACCAGACTTCAGCGAGAACTCCGAGGATATTTAGCAGCAATCAAAGGTAATGTGTACGAGTTGTTTACTGCATGTTACTAAGCACAGGTTGTTCTTGGAATTCATGAGTGACAGGACTGAGTGTTAATTACAAAGCCATTTGGCTTCCTGGCAAGATGGGTGCTTGAACACAGGTGTTCTATTCCACCCACCCCCAAATTCCCATTGAAATGATAATCAGAATATATAAGGAAAAAATATGTCTGCCCTTATGCTGGAAACTAGAAATAAATGCCACCCACATGCCAGAGATTTCCAGGAAATTTTCTTAGAGTGAGCTAGAGACCTTGTTTAAGAAAAGCTGCAGCTGGTTTACCTTCTGAGGAAGACCACATTCCAAGAGTGAAGCACTCATAGACTCGCACCTAAGCCCTCTCACTGGAAGGGGCAAGACATGGTGGCAGAGGCAGGAGGAAGATTATCAGCAAACATGGCCCTGGACTGGCTGTGACTTGTGTGGACTGGCAGCCCTTGCAGCCCTACTGACGTGCAATGCACAGGAATGGAGAGGCCTTGGCATGAGTTTCTGGACTCAGCCATGTGGCAAGGAAATGAGGCCACTGGAGGAGGGAGAAGAGAGCAGTAGGGAGGTGGGCTCAGACTGTGTCTGCCACCCATCAACACACTGCCTGCCCTGGCTCACAGCCAAGGATGCCCACAGATATGATGTATCATAAGGCAGATTTTGTGGGGAAAGAATGGATCATCTGACAAGGGGTATTGGGAAAACTGGGCCAAACACTTAGAAAACAGTGAAATTCTCAACCTCACACTTTACTCCCTCCTTCCTAATTCCAGATATAGTAAAGATTTAAATATGTTGTTGTGCTGCATTCTACTAACTTCAATAGGGATGCACCAGGTTCAAGAGGCTGAAGAAGGTAACCCAGAGTCAGCAGATGAGACACAGTTGTATTAGAGGAAAACTTACATACAGAGTGGGCCCAGTCATGGCAGGGCTGGGCAGGAGTACTGCGCGACCCATTGGTGGCAGGCTGGGAGGAGAACTGCATCCGTTTGCAAAAAGCGATGCAATTTCTGTAACATTTTCACTTAGCACCATCCACCTAACAACCTCCACCTGGCAACCTTTTTTTAACCCAAAAGACACGGCCTCAATCCCTTTTATGGCCCACTTCCATGGGACTGGCTGGGGGCTCAGATGTTCCTCGTAGACAAGGAATGAATGTCTGGGTTGGCCACTCCCAGATTCCTTAGCTCAGAACTCTGAACACATATTCAGGTGCATCCACCATACAGGTGCATCTCAGGGTGTGCTTGTCACTGTCAGGTGTGTCTGCCATCCATCGATGTGAAAGAGACGTGCTTAAGTACTATAAATTATAGTAGATTTAATCTCTAGGGTTGTAAAGAAGGTCTTTATAAGGGTTACTTCCAAGGCAGAAACCCATAAAGGTGGAGAGATTTGACTTCGTAAGTATTTAAAACTTAATATATTTTTTAAAAACACTATTTCGACAACATGGTTAATGAAAGTAAATCAAGATATAAAGAGCTCAGTGAGTAAACTAAATGAAGATTAATCGGTTAAATAAAAAATGGGCAGAAAACTCGAAGGGAAAATGAGCCAAAGAACTACAGATGGGTGATAAACGTGAAAAAGTCTTATCCTCAAAAATAATTTTAAAAAATTAAGTAGCATCAAAAAGATTTTATAATTTTTCCTTCAAATATTTGAAGACGTTGCAAATAAAAGACTGCAGTGTTTAGTACTGGCAAAGCTCTGGGAAGCAGACCACATTCATGTATTGCTGGGAGGATAGCTTTTCTGGAGAGCATTTGGGAAAAGGTATTTATTTATTATTTATTTATTTATTTATTTATTTATTTATTATGCTTTTTAACATACCAGTTTCATCCTAAGAATTTGTCACAGTTTCAATATGGATGTGTAAAATTGATTACAAACATGTTATTAAATAATAAAAATATAAAAATTGGCCAAAATAATAAAAATTAACAAAACTGATTTTTAAGCTAAAATATATTTATGAATTTTATAGGCCAGGCATATCATTTTAATTCTCGTGATAGCTCTACAAGGCAGATATTTTTATTATCTTCATTTTATAGATAAGAAAAGTGAGTGATAGCTGGGCACCGTGTCTCAAACAGCCTTTAATCCCAGCACTTTGGGAAGCCAAGGTGGGTGGAGCACTTTAGACCAAGAGTTCAAGACCAGCCCGGACAACATGGAAAAACCCCATCTCTACTGAAAATACAAAAGTTAGTCAGGCATGGTTGCACATGCCTGCAGTCCCAGCTACTCGGGAGGCTGAGGCAGGAGCTGCTTGAACCCGGGAGGTGAAGGTTGCAGTGAGCTGAGATCACGCCACTGCACTCCAGCCTAGGTGACAGAGTGAGACCCTGTCTCACACACACACACACACACACACACACACACACACACACACACAGAAACAGTGGGCTTTTTAAATAGTTTAAATAGCTCATCAAAGGTCACATGTCAAGGAAACAACAGCGCCAGCTTGCGTATTTTTTTCTGTGTTTCTCCAAAGCCCTGACTTTTATCTACTGTCTTTTACTGCCTTTGAACTACATGACCAGTGGTAAGGCACGGATTTCACAAGTCAGAGTTTATATATACAATGGAATGATGGCAACCTATTACTATTACTTTTTAATGAGCAGTTACTAAGTGCTAGAGTCCGTGCTAAGCATTTTAGACATATTTCCTGTTTCTAACTTCCCAACACAGCTGTATCAATGTCATTAACTTGATTTTACATTTGCAAAGAAGTAAGCCTCAGAGAATTTAACTTCCACAGTTTGATGGAATTACTCTCAAATCAACCTTAAGTATTTGTAACAGTTCAGTCAGAAAATAGAAGCTACTCTAGGTATTTCTTTTATTATTGATTTAGGATTTGAACACAGAAGTCATATATTATTTCAAGCACAAGACATTTTCTGGGTTAGTTGATTCTTTGAAAATGTGGATAAATTTGTTGAATGAAAGAGTGAATTCTCTTTCCCAAGCCTATACAATTTGGTCTGTGCTGCCTCTTTTGTGTGGAGCCTGCTTCTGCTTATAAAGACTGGCATAATTCTTTTCCTTAATGTGATCTAGAAGAATTTCCTGAGAGTGAGGATTGAGCTCCAGAGAAAAGCTGGGTAGGGCATCAAATAACCCTTTCTGGCAGACTGTGCCTGAACTCCAGTGCTAGTGGTCACAGCTCTGTATGGAGAAAGGAATTTGATCAGCTTTTCCCCATCTTGGGTTTGTTAACATCAGCTGATCGACTGATGTTAACAAGCAAATCTGTTTAAAATTACTTTGTCCACAGCTGATTGGAATGAATTCCTAAACAGGCCACAACTGAGTTTCTCAGAGCCCTTAATATGCTAACGTCAGCTCCAGAAGTCTGTGGGGCAGGCAGGAATTCCAAGTTATTTGACTGTAGGACCCTTCTCTCTTCTCAAAGCTTCGTGAAGAATGAATAGTGTTCCTGGGAACGTATTTTGGATTTTGGGACCAAACTTGAAAACAAGGTATATGTTTGTGTTAATCCATTCTCACACTGCTTGTAGTCATACCCCAGCCTGGGTTTGACTTATTTATAAAGAAAAAGAGGATTAATGGACTCAGTTCCACATGGCTGGAGAGGCTTCACAGTCGTGGCAAAAGGTAAAGGAGGAGCAAAGGCATGTCTTGCATGGTGGCAGGCAAGAGAGCCTATGCAAGGGAACTGCCCTTTATCAAACCATCAGATCTCATGAGACTTATTCACTATCATGAGAACAGCCAGGAGAAACCTACCCCCATGACCAGTTACCTCCCACAACACATGGGGATTATTATAATTCGAGATGGGATTTGGATAAGGACACAGAGCCAAACCATGTCAATGCCTTAAGTAGATAATAATTTCCATTTTCAAAGGCTTTCCCGGGCATTTTTTCTTGTTTTTACAAGGAGAGCTCTGGCTAACTAATCCTGCTGTAATGCTGGTAGCATTAGGGCAGCATGAGAGAGAGAGTGATATCTGGCCCTGGAAAGTCATGGGTCCTGGGGCAATTGTGGGAAAATCATTGAGTCTCTTAGTTGCTTTGGGTTCCTCATCTATTAAGTGCTCCAGTTCTCTCTGGAGCCCCCAAAACTGGGATTTTGTGATGTTGGGTTAAGTGAATTCTAGTTGGTTTGTTATGACTGATCTCTGGGTAGCTTTTCTTCTCTGGGTCTCTCTGATTTCTGCTGATGCTTAGGCTTTGTGAGGCAGATCTTATGTTTGCATTTATTTTAGTGGCAAACACTTCTGGAATTCCCATTTGTGTGCTGGACACTGCTCTAGGAGAGGGAGATGCAGAGATGAATAAGACAAGGAACTCACAGCAGATATGGGGAGACAGTTAAATAAAAAGGCCAGACAGGTATAGTAATATGTATTATAATAGATCATTTCACTCAGTGCCGTCATAACAGAGGACAGACTCCCACCTTAGGAGGAGCAAGAGACTGGGGTAGGAATGGTTCTTCCAAGGAACTTATATTTGAATGGACCCAAGAAATGGGGTCATACGTGGCTATTAAGTGATTATGTTTGCTATAGAGAGGGAGATTTTAGAGGGACATTGCAGGTTGAACAAACAACTGGACCAGGAGGTAGAAGGAAGCATAGGTTCTTGAGGTAACAGAGCAGTGAGATACAAGCAGAAAACTGAGCTGGATGAAACATGGAAAATAAGCAGCATTTGTATAAAGAAGTACTCTATGTATCATATCACATGGGGATTTTATTCTATCAATAGAGAAGAGAGTCATTGTTGGTGTTATTGTAGGCAAGGGAAAAAGTCCCATGGTCAGATTAGCATTTTAGAAAAATAGTTATTGCGATTGTGTAGAATTCAGGCCAGAAGTGAAATTGAATGGAGATTTAGCAGAAGTCTAGTCCAGTAGTTCAATTGCCAAGACCAGCTTGGTCATAGAAACCCCAACCCAGGTGGCACTGAAGGAATTAAGAAACAAACAAAGATAGAACAGCAAAGTGGGACTTCAAGGAGCTACCAGCCTTCCGAACTGAGATCCTTAATTAGACCCTGACTCACGTAGTTATTCTCTCTGAACAGGTGATTATTATCAACAGGCAGGTGTTCTGTGTTTTATCATAGAACCAAAATAAACTAGGCAGGCAGCTGGTGTCTGCTTACCATGGATCAAAGACAAACCAAAAAGCGTTCTCCACGAGGGAGTCACAGGGGCAGGGTCACACATCCCATGCTTAAAGAACTAGTTTAACTGGTGTATGATATACATATACTGTTTACTACTTTAGAATGCCCGAAGCAGTTTTCCACTTGGGGGGCTGGCTCGGTTTTCCTCACTGTCATTCTCAGTAAATAATATAATTCATCACACATGCTAGGACTTTTTCCCAGCATTCAATAATATTAGCTAACATTTAAGCACTTATGTGCCAGGCAGTGAAACCGGCATTTTGCATGCCTCAGTTTATGTCATTTTCCCTACAAACTTGTGGCAGGTGTATTCATTGGTATTTTACACTTTGGAAAACTGAGGTTATTGATGATTAATAATTTGCCTAAAATCACATGGATCACATGTAATGGAAATAATTGCAAGTAATAGTCTTAATTATTTTGTTATGTTGCCTCCAAAAACATTTTGTATTGTGATGGCTGACATTTGGGCATTTGCTTGTGCCAGCTACTTTGCTAAATCGTGTTACGTGGATTATGTTATCTAATCTAAATCATATGTGATGAGTACCTAATCAAGGGAAGGGCAGTGGGCAGGAAATGAAGGGGCTAGATTTGAGATTCAGGCAGAATTGGTGTGTCTTGGTGACTCAGCTTTGGGAGGATAAATCTGGGATGACTTCTAGTTTTCAAACTGGGGTAACTCGGTGGCATTCATGACAACTGAGAAAAGGAGTAGAAGGAGGTTTGGACAGGAAAGTTAAGTTTGTTTTTGACATGTGAAGTTTGAGGTATTAGTAAGACATCCAGGTGGAGATGTCCAGTAGGAATTTAGAATTGGGAGGCATGCAGGTCCTGTAGAGGCCAGACACAGGGATGATGAACATGCCAGATCATTCTCTAAATGGAACATGGTGCAGGTGGTGTCATTAATAGTTCTTCAGGCCAGGTGCAGTGGCTCATGCCTGTAATCCAAGCACTTTGGAAGGCCGGGGTGGGCAGATCACCTGAAGTCAGGAGTTTGAAACCAAGGCAGGCGGATCACCTGAAGTCAAGAGTTTGAAACCAGCCTGGTCAACATGGTGAAAACCGTTTCTACTAAGAATACAAAAAATTAGCCAGGTCTGGTGATGCACTTCTGTAATCCCAGCTACTTGGGAGGCTGAGGCAGGAGAATCCCTTGAACCCAGGAGGCAGAGGTTGCAGTGAGCTGAAATCAAACCGTCACACTTAGCTTGGGCAGCAAGAGTGAAACTTCATCTCAAAAAGACAAAACAGTTCATTTATGTGTCTTATGTGGGGTATGACTAAAGGGTAAGGGTGACTGCTCGAGCTACCTTACCAACTGCCTATTTTATTCTGACTCTTGTTCCCATCCTTGCTCTTCTTGAGAATCTAAGGAAAAGATTCCACTCTTGCTTTCCTTTGAGGCAGCTGCTATCTTTTTACACAACTCTTTTAAGCAGTGGGACAAAGCTACTAGATACTTGAAGTATTTTAGATGTCCTTTTAGTGGTTTATCACTGCCTCTGGTTATTGTCAGAATTTATTTTAACTGATGTTATTTTTAACTAAAACACATACCCTCAGGCTACATAAGCAAGGAGTACTTGAAAGTAGTGCAATCTAAGCAATGAGTCTTAAAGGCTAAAAATAGAAGCTTCCATATTTGGCTGCAAATGAGAATAGACGTTATATGAAGTGTCTTGGAGAAGGTCCAAAATTTTGAAGAGAGGGAAGTGGTTCCCATCCAATAGTAAAATAATAATAATTCTTCTACATATGATGCTGGGCAATTGTCTTATAGTTTTAGAAATCACTAATCTTTTCAGAAAATTTTGGATATTGTACATTATTCAATGTCAGAGGTAGCATTTAGCATCTATGTTGCCAAATTACTCTGAAGGAAACTTGTAGTTTAGCTCTTTTTCCCTTATCACACTCAGAGTAATCTCCAAATTCCTAAAGGCTCTGCCAGTCTGGAGCCTAGCTCCAGATCTAGAGCCTCTCACCTGTGTATCCATCAAAGTTTATCTTATGGAGTAGATGTTCCGAAAACAGTTTCCATGTCAAAATGGCTTCTGTCCAAATGATTCATCACTACTTATCCACCCTGAAATTAGTAGTTACTTTTGCCTTCTAATAGACATATTTACTGCAACATTGTGCTTTTAGTCTCAATGATGAAAGTCTTATATAATTTTAACATTCATGACTGTATTTTTCATCACAAAGGTTGTTTGTCCTACAGTGCTGTCATTTCTTTTTCTCCTCTTAAGACATTGTTAAAAACCTATCTACACAGCTATGTATAATTTCCATCAGAATTAAGACAAAGTCTTTTGGCATCTGGATTATAGAAGGGGGTTCACTAGTGATTAACGCTTGGTATGAATTTGAGGGGTATGTTTCTTGATATAGATTTGCTTGTACTTGGGTGGAGGTGAATTTGGACACTTGGGATAATGTAGCTTCCACCTCAGTGTTGACCACATTGTGAGAGTATGTATTCTTCCTTGCTTGGATTCAGAGTGCTAGGGGTCGGATTCAGGTTTTGTCTTCTCTCTGCTGCCACTTCACCTGGATGACTGTTTCATCAGAGGCCCTAGGGTCTTGAGTCATACTGTTTATTTCCTTCCCTAGACTCTGCTAGGGCTTCATCTGATGGTGGCCAAGTTGCTTCAGCTGGTGTGGGCAGGACACCTCATTGTCAAGGCTTCCTTGAATATGCCCGATGCTCTGAGGGGCAGAGATGTTCTTTGTCTAAAGAGAGCACAGTGCTATGAAATACCAAGTTACAAATAGACTTCCATACATACTCTTCAAGGATATACTTCTCTCATTTCTTTAAGGATATATTTCTGTCATTTCAGACATCTTTTATTTTGTTCTTTTCTCTCACAGTTGAACCCAGAATTAATGACTTCCAATCCGGCGAGAATGTTGAGTTTTCAGTTTAACAAATGATTTTCATCTTAGGATTCACTGACCTTAAGTTTACAGGATGTGTTTTTTTAATTTCTTATGACAGTGCTCTGATTTTCCTCTCCCCTCCCTGTTCCCAACCCCCTTTTATCCCCCCTAGTGACAAAGGCAAAGACATCAATGTGGCCAGGTCCCATCTTCTGGCTGTCAGGGAGAGTCTGCTGCCAGAGGCATGTCTCCAAGTCCCCAGTTCTTTGTGGCCCCTTATTCTGCTCTCAGCTATGAGCTGTCTTAGTGGCTTTTCAGGACATACACTAACCTTTGTGCAGGGGGTCCTTGGGGGAGACTAAAAAGGACTGGGTAATATTTTGTGGCACCCATGTGGGGCTCAGAAGCATGTATCTTTCCTGATATTAACAACCATAGTTTTGTAACATATCAAATGTATCCCTAATGAAAATTCAGACCCAAAGGCTTGTGAACCTAAGGTTTCTAAGAGTTTTGATTTAAAACTGCATTCATAATTTTTAATACTGTAGCAGATCTTCAGATAACATTCATTCAGCATCATTTTATTACAATATTGATGAGAAAAAAAAAGATGTCAGCCAGGGCCACTGTCCATATGGAGTTTATACACTGGGTTTTCTCTTGGTACTTAGACTTTCTCCCACATCCCAAAGATGTACAAGTGAAGTTCACTGGCATGGCAGTGAGTGTGGGTGTGTGAGTGCACCCTGCAATTGAATGCGTTTTGTCCAGAGCTAGTGCCCATCTTGTGGTCTGAGCCTCTGGGAGAGGATCTGGTCACCCATGACTCTAAACTGGAGTAAGTAAATAATTATCTTACTTGTTTTTATTAATCTTTCTTAAGTGTATGTACTGCTCACATTTATTTCAATGTTCAATATTAGAAGTGTTTTGACCTTCAGTTCGAAGTTTTGTGATGTGTCTGTGTTGAAAAATATGTTCTGGGAAATTAACTCTTGTTTATATGAATTAACCTTGGGTAAAATTGGTTTCAATATTCATCATATCAATTTAAGTCACACTTTGCAAGAACCTATGACATTAGATAAGGACTTATTTTACTGGAAGATGACAAACTTTTTTTCTTTGTTCTTCATAAAAAATTTAGGCCACTTAAAACTTAACAATTTAACCACTTTAAACATGTTTACCATTTTAGGCCACTTAACCACTTTCAACTGTTAATGCCCTATAATCCTGACAATTTTTACTTCTAGCTCCTTCTAAAAATGCTTTATTTCTTGTGTTTAAATTCATTAGGATGAATTTTAGTTTTAGAACTGTACAGTTTTATAGAACAGTGTTCTTAGCATCCAATACCACTTGGCAAGTGATAGCATACATGATAGGACACATTATGATCATTGTAACTTTCAGAGTAAGATACTTGTTGATTTTTCCCAAGAACCCATATCTATCATTGTCACGTGAATAATAGAAAATGTGCAATGTGATAAGTCTTAGAGACCCTCCAGGGAAGATACAACAGCAAATACAAGCAGCAGTTGTGCCTTCATAATTTTTCCTTAAATGTTTAGCAAGTACTCAATATTTTACTCTCACTTAAAAAAGTGGAGGAAGGGAAAAGAGACTCCTCACCCATTTCTATGTAACAGGAGTTGTTTCTCTCCAACACTAGGCATGCAAGAGGCCTCCATGAAGCTCACAGAGTCGCTGCATGAAGTCTATGAGCCAGATTGGTATGGGCGGGAAGATGTGAAAATGGTTGGCGAGGTAAGAGCTGGGGTGACTTCCATGAGGCTCCCATGAACCTTGCTCAGTCCACCTGTCCCCTAACTTGCTCTTCCCACTTCACAGTCTTAATCATGAGGTGAGACAGTGAACCCAGAAGGCACTGTGCAGTTCTGCTGCCAGATGATTCCAAAGTTAGAGTGAAAAGTGAAGATGGGTCAGGTGTGGTAGCTCACGCCTGTAATTCCAGCACTTTGGTAGGCTGAGGTGGGCAGATCACCTGTGTTCAGGAGTTCAAGACCAGCCTGGTCAACATGTTGAAACCTTGTCTCTACTAAAAATCAAAAAAATTATTTGGGCATGATGGTGCATGCATGTAATCCCAGCTACTTAGGAGGCTGAGGCAGGAGAATCGCTCGAACCCAGGAGGCAGAGGTAGCACTGGGCCAAGATCTGTTGAGCCACTGCACTCCAGCCTGGGCAACAGAGCAAGACCCCATTTCGAAGAAAAAGAAAAGTGAAGATGATCATAAAACCACTTGGGTAGATCGCTGTTTACACAAAATAACAATATCATTTTTCTGTCCTCACTACAAGTCTTTAACAGCCCATTTCTAGCAGATCTGGATGACAGTGTGATTTGTGTCCTAACTTCACCCCTTCATCACAGTCCCCCTATTGACTATCCCTCCCCAAATGGAGGGACAGGAGTTCAGAAGAGCATCCATTCCACTTTAACACCAGCTAGTCCAGTCAGAGATCTTCACATCCTGAAGCAAGTACAAAGTCAGACTGTAAAAAGAAATTCGGCTTCAGAAAGGCTTTGGCCCTAGACATGTCTTAACACCTGAGATCAGGCTTCTGGCTGGGGGCTGTCTGGTTGATGGGAAGTGAGTAAGCAGGTTTTGCTTTGTGGAAAGCAGAATGGACCAGAGACTGAGTAGCTCTGTGTGACGTTTGGACCAGGTCTTTAAACTTCTCGGACTGGTAGTTTCCTCATCTACAAAATGAGAAAATAATTGTACCTACTGATAAGACATTGATTGCCTTTGAGTACCTGTCCTTTACCTACTCAGTGTTTCGTACATGTTATGATTACTGATGTCAGACAACTGTCAGTCACAGATTCTCTCACATCCAGGTTCTTTGTTAAAACAAAGAGCAATTGTTTGTCATGTCCTCTACTCCAGGTGAGTTATTGCAGCTCTTAAGGCACAGACAACCTAAACTCGATGTAGTAGCCAGAGCTCAGGGGAAGGGCTGATAGGTGATGCACTGAATGTCTGTGCAGCCTTGGAAAAGATGCGGTTAACAATGGAGTCCTAGGCTGCTCAGTGACAATTCCGACATCCTGACATTGAGCTTTGTAATCTTCTTATAACTGAGATAATAACAGAGATTTATTTATGAGGAAAGTGCTTGTTGGCTCTTTTAGATCTTTCAAAAACTTTCAGGATGTAGATTTGGCTAAACCAGATTGCACACATTATTTTTAGATACAATTATTAAGTAATTGCATCTTCTCACATTTCTTCAATAAAAACACAGTATTTCAACATCATGTTGCTAAATACTTTGTCAATTTCTAAGTAGTAATATAACTAAAAATTGATGGCCAAAAAAAGAATTTTAAGGGAATAATAGACACTTGTGTTAATAACTTTTCACAACACCACATTACGTTCTATATATGGCAAAGACCACTATTGGCATTTATCTTTTAAGGCAATGGCTGGTCTCCTACCTTGCTTCTTGCAGCTGCCAGGATTTTTGATATCTTTGGTTGCAGATACCAGCATAGGCTCTTGTGATGATGAAAAAACTGAACACTGCATGTTCAGGGGGTCTACTCACATCAGCAGTTGAGCTTTTTTCAACAGTGGATTTAAATGTTTTGGTCTACATAAAATTCTTGAATTGAGATTTGTAACAATTAGGATTACTTTTCAAAGTTTGATAAAGAAACAAAATCAAATTTAGGAAGAGGTAGGTTGTGTGTGTGTGTGTGTGTGTGTGTGCGCGCGTGTGTTTTAACAAGATATAAATAAGATAAAAACTTATTTCTCACATAGAAGAATTTAAAGGTCAGCAGCCTAGACATTGCATATTGACCCTACAGTATTAGGGAGCCATGTTTGCCATTTTTAGCCTGCCTTCAACGTCAAGGTGACTCTCTGAGCACTGGCCATCAGCTCTCTTTTCTGTATGCCAGTTAGCAAGAAAGGTGAAGCCTGGAAGACAGCCCACTCCCTCTTTTTCAGGACACCTCCTGAAAGTACATCCCATTGTCTACGACACAGCCACATGACCACACCTGGTTGCAAAGGAGTCTTAGAAGTAGAGTTTTTTATGTTAGGTGGCCAAGAGCCTAGCTAAGGTGGGAGGTTCAGTTAGTAGGAAGGAAGAAAGGGTAGATACTGGGTGACAAACAGCAGACTCTGTCAAGAGAGCCAAAATGTGCTAGTGAGAGAAATGTGAAGATGACATTCTTGAGTACCTGCTATTTGGCTGAAATTCTGTGAAGCATTTTACATTGCCAAGTCATTTAATTGGGGATATTGAAATTCAGGGAGGTGTAGCTCTCCAAAGTCACACAGCTGGGATAAATAGTCCTTCTTTGGTAGGGGGAGCCTGGTGTGATAGTCATATCATGGGCTTTGGGTTCAAGGAGGCAGATCTGAGTTGAAAACTGTGTCTGTCATTTATCAACTACATAACCTTGGCCAGGTTATATGACATCCTCTGGGCTTCATTGTCCTCTTCTGTATAGGGGAAATAACAAGTCTGTTCTTATAAAACAATTGTGAGTATGCGTTAACATAGTGATAGCAGTAATACTATTTGTAATAATAATAACACCTAATATTCATTGTGTGTTTATCATAATTGATACTCCATAAATGGTAAGACCCTTCCCAATATGCCTGTAACTTTTCTGTTTTCCCTATGGAGGCAACATATCAGAAATGATTTGTTTGTTTTAGTGCGAGGTGGTTTCTAACTTCATGGAGTGCTTCAGAAGGAAATTGTCTTAGTGGAATTATTCTCAGTCTCTTGGCTCCAATGTTCGTCTATAGGGATATGGGGATCTTTTGAAGTTTCTGCATTCTTTAGTAATTTAGAGTCAGAAATACAATTTTAATGAGCTGAACTCTTAGCTAGCCTGGTTTGTTAACTAGAACCAGTGGCCAAATTGCCTTAAAATTGTACTGCATTATTAAATGATCCTCATTTTTCCCCTAGCATCTCATATCTGAAAAAGTATTACTTGTCTAATTGTATAGTTTCAGATTTTTTTTTTTAGAAGTTTGGTGAAAGGTAGCCAATTAAAATAATTCAGCAGTGGTCTCTTTATTTCTTTTTTTCTTTTAGAAATGTGATGTGCTGTGGGAAGATTTCCATCAAAAACTTGTAGATGGGTCCTTGCTAACACTGGATACCTACCTGGGCCAATTTCCTGACATAAAGGTATTTTACTCTGTGTCTGTAAAGGGAAGAATTGAGTGGCCTCATGTAGTTATTGAAACACGGGCGAGGGAAGAATTATTAAAAGTCCTCAAACTGACATCAAAGATAGTTGGTAACTTTTCATATATTTAAGCATGGAATTTTTATATTGTTCCTATCACTTAGAAAAGAAATGTCATTACAGAAATCACATTTCCTTTTTAGTGAACTGCTTCAGCTTTTATTTTTCTACAGAAGTCTTTTTAAACCTACAGATATAAAATCATAAACCAGAGCTGCCAAAAATTCCAATCTTTTTTATAATGAAAACTTTTTATTATATAGCATTTGAAAAGGATTTCTATTAGAATAACCAATGGTCACAAGGAAGGGGGAAATATAGTTGTAAATATGAGAGCAAAACCTGATCTTTCCTTTTAATGTATGCATTTATCACTAAAACTTTGCACTTAGTACTGCTTTTGCTGCATCATGTAGTTACAGTATGCTTGTTTTTGTTTTCGTTTGCACTGAGATACTTTTTAATATCCCTTTTGATATCTTCTTTGACCCACTGGTTGTTCAAAATTGTGTTGTTTAATTTCCATAATTTGTGAGTTTTTCGGTTTTCTTTCTGCTATTGATTCCTAGTTTTATTTTATTGTGGTTGGAAAAGATCCTTGGTACAATTTCAGTCTTCTTAAATGTAAGACTTGTTTTGTGAAGAATCTTCCATGTGCAACTTAAAAAGTGTGTGTATTCTGCTGTTGTTGGATTAAATATTCTGTATGTCTGTTAGGTACATTTGGTCTATAGTGTTGTTCAGGTCTATTGTTACTTTGTTTATGTTCTGTCTATAATTGAAATTGTAATTGAAATTGTGGTTCTGGCCGGGCGTGGTGGCTCAAGCCTGTAATCCCAGCACTTTGGGAGGCTGAGGCGGGTGGATCACGAGGTCAGGAGATCGAGACCATCCTAGTCAACATGGTGAAACCCCGTCTCTACAAAAAATACAAAAAATTAGCTGGGCATGGTGGCACGTGCCTGTAATCCCAGCTACTCAGGAGGCTGAGGCAGGAGAATTGCTTGAACCCAGGAGGCGGAGGTTGTGGTGAGCCGAGATCGCGCCATTGCACTCCAGCCTGGGTAACAAGAGCGAAACTCCGTCTCAAAAAAAAAAAAAAAAAGAAAAAGAAATTGTGGTTCTATCTGTAATTGAAAGTGGGGTATTAAGGTTTTGTGTTATTATCATATTGCTATCTATTTCTTTCTTCAGTTTGTCAATGTTTGTTTTACATATATAGGTGCTTTATATTTATAATTGCTCTATCTTCCTGAGGGATTGATCCTTTTATCATTACATGTCCTTCTGCTTCTATTGTGACAGTTTTGGAATTAAGGTTTATTTTATCTGATAAGGACAGTCATCCCTAATCTTTTCTGGTTACCATTGCATGGAATATCTTTTTCCTTCTCTTTGCTTTCAGGCTATGTGTGTCCTGTAATCTAAAGTGAGTCTCTTGTAGACAACAAATAGTTGGATTTTTTTTTTTAATTTAAATTCATTTAGCCACTCTATGTCTTTTGATTGGGAGTTTAATTAACTTACATTTAAAATAATTATTAATAGAAAAGAATTTACTGTTATCATTTTATTTATTGTTTTCTGTTTGTCTTATAGTTCATTTGTTCTTCTTTTCCTCTCTTGCTAATTTCCTTTGTATTTTGTTACTTCTTTGTATTCATATGCTTTGATTTTTTTATCTTACTTTTGTGTAACTTCCATATGTATTTTTGTCATTATGATAAAATGTTTTATTACAGTCTATTTTAAGCTGAAAACTAAATTATCAATCACCTATAAAAACTCTACACTTTTATTTTCACCACATACATTATGTTGTCAAAATTTGCAATTTATATTGTATTTCCATAAATATATATTTTTAAATATAGTTATACTTATAGTATAGTTATGCTTATAGTATTGCCTTTTGACTTTTATACTAGAATTATAAGTGCTTTACCCACCACTGTTATTGTAGTACAGTATTCTGTATTTGTCTATATATTTACATTTATCAACAAATCTTATAGTTTCTTATGCTATTGTTCACTGTTTAGTGTCCTTTCATTTCATGTTAAATAAATCTGTTTATCATTTTTTGTAAGGTAGGTCTAATGGTGGTGACCTAATTCAGCTTTGATTTGTCTAGCAATATCTTTATCTTTTCTTTAAGAATATAAGAAACAAGTACCTTTGTTTCACAGTTTTGTTTCTTTTTTTTTTTCTGTCAGCACTTTATATATGTCATCTGACTCACTTCTGGCCTACTTCTGCTAAAAAAATTCACTAATAGGATTACAGAGATTCCCTTGTATGTGAGCAAGTCACTTTTCTCTTGGTACTTTGAAATTTAATATTTGTCTTTTACCATTGATTATAATGTGTCTCTGTGTAGACTTTTTTGTTGTTGTTGAGTCAGTCTCACTCTCACCCAGGCTGGAGTGCAGTGGCATGATCTCGGCTTCCTGCAGCCTCAGTGATTCTTCTGCCTCAGCCTCCCAAGTAGTGGGACTACAGGCATGTGCCATTATGCCCAGTTGATTCTTGTATGTTTAGCAGAGACAGAGTTTCACCATGTTGACCAGGCTGGTTTCGAACTCTTGACCTTGTGATCCCCCCACGTTAGCCTCCCAAAATGTTGGAATTACAGGTGTGAGCCACCGTGTCTGGCCCTCTGTGTTGACTTTGAGGGGTTTATTTTATTTGGAGATTTTGGGCTTCCTGAATTTGAATGAACATTTTCTTTCCCAGACTTGGAAAGTTTTCAGCCATTATTTCTTTCAATAGCTTTATGATTATTTCTGTTTTCTCCTTCTGGGACTCCCATAGTGCATAAATTGGTCCGTGTAATGGTGTCCCATAAATCTCTTAAGATTCTATATTTTTTCATTGTTTTTCTTTGTGTTCCTCTGACAAAATGATTCTTAATGACCTATCTGAATTTATTGATACTTTTTTCTGCCTGATCTAATCTTCTTTTGAACCCCCCAGTGAATTTTTTCGTTCAATTATTGTACTTTTCAGTTCTATCATATCTGTTTGATACTTTATCATTTTGTTTAATTTCTCACTTTGTGTATACATTATTCTGATCTGAGTGACAGTTACTTTGAATTCTCTGTCAGGAACATAATGTCTCTATTTTATTAGGGTTAATATTTGTATATTTATTTTGTTTCTTTGTTTGAAACATATTTCCCTGTTTTTTAATTTACCTTGGTTCTCTGTGTTGGTATCTTCACATTAGACAAAACAGTAACCTCTTTTAGTCTTTGTGGACTAGTTCCACATAGGAGAAGGCCTTCACCAATCATCCCAGTCATAGATTTTGGAAGCCTCTAAAACTTTTGACTATCCTGACTGCTTTCTTTGTTCTTAGCAACCCCTAGGCATCTAGAGAATGCTAGGGGGTCATTTCAGTGCTCCAAGACAAGGAAGATTCATTTTCTTTGGAAGCCATTTTCTTGGGAAGCACCCAAAAGTTGTATCATTGGATACTTGTTTAATTATTTCCCTGAATAGAGAGAAGCAGGGACCTGAGTGTTTATTTTATTTTATTTTTTCCTCAGTTGAGGGGAGGGGCTGTAGCAACTAGTTGTATGGTAGGTCATACTGCCTGGAAGTTTGTTTTTATTTGTTTGTTTGTTTCCTCCTGCTTGCTCCACACTGAGGCATGGAGAGGAGCTGTGCAAAGTGCCTGCATGCATGTTCAAACCTCTGTTTATTCTCTGTATACCCCAGGGTCTAGTGTGTGCTAGACCTGTCAGCTATCCAAGACAGGTAAGATAGAAGACACTTCCTTGGATAGAAGCCAGAAAAGTTGGGATGTTAGATGTGCAGTCCTACTTCTTCACTCTTCACTCAGAAGCAGGAAGCTGGAGATTCCCTTGTGATTATATGGCACTGTGCTAGGGATAGCAACAAGAAGGTATCTCCCTTTTTCCTGCTTCTTTCAATGTAGCTGTATTTGCCCTTGCCAAGGGTTCAGGAGCCATTCAACTAGTTTTTGCATTTCTCACACACAAAAAATTGATTCATGTGTTGGTGTTAAATCTGTGTGTCTGTGGGGAAGGAGAGTTCAGGGCCTCCTATTCTTCCCCCTTGCTGCCATCATCTTTATTGCTTGGTAATGTAATCTCCTTAAAAGCAATACTTAATAAATCAGAAGAGGTTAAGGAAAAATTATGTCCCCTTACCTGAAAATTCTAAAGCAGCTTACTGCTTGTCCAAATTATTCATATGATGTGTGTTCATAGTATGACCTAGCTAACCAAATAAAGGCTGTGACTGACTAGAGAAGCAAACATCTGACAGTTCTTTTTGAGCTTCAGGAACAAAAGCTTAGTATAATTAATAAAATGGGAAGATCTTAGTTATTGTACTGTACTTAGAAATTGGGCACACTGTCCAAGAGCATGTAATTTCAGAATACAAGCACATACAGAATTACATTTATTGAAACACAGAAAGATTAAAATAAAATTATGACAGATTATATTGGCTGGTCTTTTACACAGTTTATTCCATGTCAGAAAGATAAAGGATTCAATATAACTTTTCCTTAAGCAATTCTTTTTTGGGAGTCCATGGTTGAGGTCACATAACAAGATGATCCTGCAGTTTCTGAACCATTTAGAGATTTGGAAACAATATCATCTAGATCCTTTGCTGGATTCCCTGAGGGTAAGGTAAATATATGTTAAGGTTTTGTATGTATCATGGAAAGAGGCTGAATCTCTCTCTCCCTCAAGCCACATTTAGGAAACTGGAGCATACATAGAGGCTATCAACCAACAGATAATTGTGAAGCCATATAGCACAACAAACACTTCGGGAAATAGCAATGCTATTAACTTGTAATAGCTATGCTATTAACTTGGAAAGGAGATAATTTGGAATTGGAGAGTGAGTAGATAGCTGCATTTGATATTTAAAAGTTGTTTTTCTGTGAACATGAACTTAAGTTGTTTTCTATGTGCCTTTACTCAGTGAATGGAAGTTAGAAGTAGGTATAGACTCCATCACTTTATAAAAATAGTGTTGAGTGATTATGTAATGAATAAGTTATTGATGGAAAGGAAGATTATGATTAAAAATACTCAGTGTAGGATTTTCAAAGCAGGGAACACACTTGACTTCCTTGACTCCCATTGAAATCAACAGGCCACGTGCAGTTAAAAACCTCAGGCAAATTTCCAAATATTTACTTGAGCCCATCAGTAAGGGCTGTGAGGTACCATTCATGAGGGGATGATGTTTAGCTTTTCCAGCTGTGACTGGCAGGATACTCTGTGTTAACAGTTTCTGTTTTGCATCATTGACATCTGAAATCAATGTTACAATAAGAGCATGCTTGTCACCAAGCCAGGCAGGCTTACAGCTGTGAGCAGTTATTGTAAAATATAGTTTGGATTCTATCTTGGCTGCCATGCATAAGCAACTAAGCATGTATTTACTGCAATGTGCCAAAATGAATTTCAAATTGAGATTATTGTGGAATTTTTTAAAAATGTATAATAAAATATTTTTAACTCTAAAGGTTCAGTGCACAATGAGAAATCTCAAGAATTTATTTTTTCAAGAAATGTTAGTTAAATTTATAATGTAATTTAATTAAATTTCTTATTGGATGATTAAATAAGAATTATATAATTTTCTATAAAAAAGCTAATGTGTGTCAACCTTACCGTTATTTAGGAGATTTGAGTTTTTCCCCCCAAGTTTCCCAAATATCAGATAGGTAAGGAAATAAGATGGATTTGTCTTTTCTAACCCCAAAATGTATGCATCAGAATGAGTGATATTCTTCAAAATAGTCACTTCTGCTGTGGTAAGCTATCGTTTATAATTGACTTAAATATTACATAAGAAAATGAGCCAGCCAGATGCAGTGGCTCATGTCTGTAATCCCAGCACTTTCAGAGGCCAAGGCAGGTGAATCACCTGAGATCAGGAGTTTGAGACCAACCTGGCCAACGTGGTAAAACCTTGTCTCTACTAATAATGCAAACAAAAAAATAGCTGGGCATGGTGGTGCATGCCAGTAATTCCAGCTACTCTGGAGGCTGAGGCAGGAGAATTGCTTGAACCCAGGAAGCAGAGGTTGAAGTGAGCCAAGACTGTGCCATTGCACTCTAGCCTGGGTGACAAGAATGTGAAACTCCCTCCCCCCCCCCAAAAAAAAAGAAAAGAAAAAAAGAAAATGAGCCAAATTATTTACTTCATTTCCTATTTTTGAACAAAAATAAGATTACCCAATTACCCAGCACACTCTCCCACCTTATTCTAAGCCTTAAAATTTATTGAATTATAGCTGCTTTCAAAAATCAAATTCATCTTCAGAGAATCAAGATTTTCTACTTGGAAGATTTATTAAAGGAATGTCCCAGGCTAGAAGGCAAGTCCATAAGGAAGAGCTTCTTATAAGAGTTTGCATATAGTTACACAGGCCACTGCTTCAAGGGATAGGCCTTTTTTTAAGGTAACAGATTTTTGCAAAAATAATGAGCCTTGTCACTTTGTAGGCACATAGTGTTCACCGTATCTACCTGAAGCTTTTCACTCTACTCTGCCTGGGCTAACTCGTTAGATACTTTGAGTGACAAGGTGTGTGTCTCCATGCTTTCTGCCCATATACTAGTTGGAAGTGGTCGGTGCAGGGAAAATGAAAGCAATTAGAAATAGCCAAAGAGTTTAACTGTCCCAGCCCACCTCTCACCAGTCCTGATGGGCATGCAGAAGAATAGCGTGGAGTGACAGGTTGTAGTTGACTCATAAAGTCTGTCAGAGAAACGGCAAGAGCTGTTTGGAAGGAGCACTAACCAAGACTCAGAAGCAGGGATGGAACTGGGTGAGGCCAGCAAAGTACCCATGGTACAAATTAGGAGGCAGTTGCTAACCCTGCACTCACATGACCCTGAGAGGAAAGGGCCTTCTTAAATTTTCTGCTCTGTCTCACCTGCCTCACCCTACTCCTGGCACTGGTCACTGGGGCTAATTTCTAATTCAGTTCACTTTTGCCACAGACTTGCTGAGCAGTTTGGGAGATGTTAGAGGCAATCTCATCCAGCTCCACATTTCCTAAAAGTAAAATGGAGATAATCCCTGAAACATTCATTCTATAGGTTGCTAGAAGGATCCACTGGATGTGACAATGCCTTGTAAGCCATAGTCATTTATATTATTATTTTGTTTCTTCTTCTTTCTACCATATCAAATTTCACAGTTTTTAAAGCATCTCCTCCTGGATTAGTTCTTTTTATTCAAATAGCTGGGCATAACTGGAACTATAGGGAAGATTTTTTTAAAAAGTGTAGATATCTATGCCTTGCCTCAGACTAATAAAATCAGAATCTCTTAGTGTGGGTCTCAGGAATCAGTATATTTTATACTATTTCCTTATTAGTTATACTTATTTTTACATTTTCTCATTTATTTGATGTATAATTTTATTTAATTGACATATAATAATTGTTTATATTTATGGGGCACATAGATACTTTATTAACTTATTTCTTATTTGCTGCCTTACCATGTATAATATACATCTTTAACATATTAGGTCTGACTTGAAATAATGTGTACTACTTCATGTATTATTTAAGAACTATACAACAATATACTTTCAGTTCCTACCTCCTTTTGCACCATAACATAAAAATGTAATTTTTCTTTTACATATGTTATAAACCCCACAATACATTAGTTGTGGTTTTTTCCTCTGAATGATCTGTTACCTTCCCAAGCAATTAAAAGTAGGAAAACAAAATCTTGTATATTTTACATTGATTTTTATCATTTCTGGTACTCATTTTTCTGTGTGGCTCCATTTCATATTAAAATTCTTATACTGCCAATGAATTGCCTCAGCCTTTAGTTGTCTTGAAAAAAAAAAAAAAAACTTTATTTCACCTTCACCTTTGTAAGATATTTTAACTGGGTGTGGAATTCTGAGTTGGCAGATTTCTTTTAATTTTTATTTTTCAGTACTGTAAATATGTCATCCAATGTGTTCTGGCTTGTGTGTTTTCTGAAGATTAGCATCCTGTAATTCTTAACCTTTTTACTTTGTTTTTCTTTTATTCTTGATGTTAAGTAGTCTATCATGTTTTTAGATGTGTATTGTTTGATGTTTTTCCTTTTTGGGATTCTCTGAGTTTCTTGCATCTAAACTTTGATGTCTTCATTATTTAAAAATATTTTCAGCCATTATCTCTTGAAATATTGTTTCTTATTTTCTCATGTCTTTTTGAGACTTCAATTATAGTATGTGAGACCATTTTACATTGCATTGTAGGTCTTAGATACTCAATTATCTGTTTTATTTTTCTACAATTGTTTTCTCTTGTGTTTTAATGGGAGTAATTTATTGTGACCTATCTTCAAGTGCACTATTTCCTAACCTTTTTTGAATTTAGTGATGGGTCCACTGAATCAGTTTTTCATCTCTGAGATTATCTTTAAAATTTCAAGTGTTTCCATTTGATTTCTGTTTTTCCATTAAAGTTTGTATATCTCTACTGAAATCTGATTATATATATTGTTGACTTTTTCAAACTAGATGCTTTAACATATTAATCATAGTTATTTTGAAATTTCTGTTTGTTACTTCCAACATGTGGGTCATGTCCAAGTCTGTCTTTGTTTGCTTTATCTTTTCTCATGGGTTTATGTATTTTGTTTCTTCATGTGTATTTTTTGTTGTTTATTTTGGTTTTGTGTATTTTGTAATTTTTGATTGAATGCCAGACTTCATGTATAGGATAGTGAGGACTGAAATAATATTTATTTCTGGAAATTGGCCAGGCTCTTTTTCAGGCCCTTAATATGAGAGTTGGAATCCATTAATCAGGCCCTGAGCTGGACTGGGGCTTTATTGTTGCTGTTTGTTACTTCATTGCATTGTAGCTTTCAAATGCCTCCAGAATTGGACTGCTAATGCCTTGTACTTGTATTTTAACGTCTGTAAAATTTTCAGATTCTTAGGCTGAAGTCTTGTTTTGGGGCCCTTAGGTGCTGGAGGGTTTTTCTCAGTGTCGCTGCTGCTTATTAGATTTTAGTTGTCTTTGTATGCCTGTGTTGCAGAAGGGATCTCTCTCCTTGCACTGTCCTCTTCCAGTGGTAGGCCACTGTTGCTTGTTTTTTAGTGTTAGGCTTGTAGTGGAGTTAGGGCTGTTTTTGCTATTGTTGTTGTTTTGTTTTGTTTTTTAATCCTTTCCTGGCCCTGTATTAGGCAAAGTTGGCCTCATGTCTGTGGTTGATCTTGAACAAGAGTTTCCATCCCTGCCCAAGTTTGAACAGTCCATTACTTGTTATAGGAGTCAGGTCTTGGGCGTAGGAAGCTTTTATGCCCCTTGAGACTTTTTCCTTTACCCTTTTGCTTACAGTAATTATTTTTGCCTAAAATCTGGAAGTCAGAAGGCTCTGTGTCTCTCTACCAGAGCCACACTGGTTTTACTTTTACTGCTTCTTCAGAAGCAGTAGATCTTTGCTTAGCACCTGTGGGCAAGCTCCTCCTTTGGCAGCTTAAAGCTTTTTGTTGTTGTTGTGGTGGTGGTTGTTAAGAGAAAATGTTTTATGGAAATGAGAGGGGCTTTATGCCTATACCCTGGCAACCATATATCACCTCATTCTCATCTGCACTGCAAGGGAATGTCTTGTTCCCAGACTTTCTCATGGCTTCCAATGTTGACCCATGGGAAAAGCCTTGCCCATTAGCGCAATCCCCTCTGTGTCTTTGGCTACCAGCTATTCCAAATGACACATTAGTCCAAGTGATTCTACTGAACGAAGGACTGAGAAGCACTTATAGAAGAAGAGAATTCTTAGGAAGTAAATAGTAAATGTGTTTTTATAGAATTGCTGTTGGTGTGAGTGTTATTAGAATTATAAAACTGAATGTAACATAGCTTTCCGCTATCTTCAGAATAGAACATTTCAACATTTAGAATAGAGAATAGTGAGGAGTATAGTTTTTCCTTCTCTTCCTAGTTCTGGAATTTTTCTGGTCTTTGACTGCAAACTCTGCCCTCAACTCCTCATGACTAATCTAATTAGTATCAAAAGGGAACATATTTATCTAATGGCTTCCACACAAAGGATTGGAGGCTGTCCTCTGATTGTCAGGAGTCACTTAGCTACTGAAATTCCAGCTCACCTTGAGCATCTCCAGTCAAGATCCTCAGCAGCTCTGGGCAAGGGAAGCATTTTGGCATCTGGATGTCAAAGGGAGACTCTATGGCCATGCTTCTTTCTTAGTGCATGCATTTCCTGTTGACAGAATCGCATCGCCAAGCGTAGCAGGAAGCTGGTGGACTACGACAGTGCCCGCCACCATCTGGAAGCTCTGCAGAGCTCCAAGAGAAAGGATGAGAGTCGAATCTCTAAGGTAGGGATTGAGTCCATGGTGAATACCACTCACCGTATTTTATGATCCGTTGCAGCTTTGCTTTTTAAAATTGTTTCCTCTGCAAAAGGAAATTGGATTCTGAACAGAATTTAAACTAAAACATAGTGTTTTTTTTATTATTTTTAATTAAAATAATGTGTTTCATGATATTATACAGTTCATATGGGTGACACTGACTCACAGGTTTTCGTCAGAATGAACTTTGACCTACAATGTTGCAGGATCAAAGAAAGTCGTGTGTTTGCACTTCCTTAGGTGGTTGTGGTCCACCCTCTGTACTGAAATGCAGATGCAGATGGGACACCACGCTGAAATTCTCAGAGGTGACTTGATTGAGAGTACAGATGTATATATTTGCATAAAACTAATTTTTTGTTAGAAAACTTATTTTTAGTAGCTTTCACCATGTATGTCAGCAAGTTACCAATGCTTACTAACTGAAGTCACTTCCTAACTACGCTCTCTTCTTCTGATCTTGCCTTTTCCTCTGTGCCTACCCACAGCTTCCTGAATGGTCTTCTACATCTAGCTGTGTTTCTTGACTGCTTACATCTTTTAATGGTTTCTATTGTCTCTACAAAAAATACTAAATTTGTTAGTACAGCATGGAAGACCCACACAATCTGGCTGTAACTCATCTGTTACATAATTTGGCTGTAACTCACCTGATCCATCCTGATCAACTTTCAAGTCTCTTTTCCCTTCCCTTATGCTCCTTCTACAAGCATAGCATAAGCCAGAGCTACACATCAGTTTCTGAGCAGGTCACAATAACAAATGCCCTTCATGAGAGGCCTCCTAGATACCAGGCACCCTGTTTAACACTTCATCTACATTAACTTTCCTTAATACTCAAAACAAACTGTGTGGTACAGAGAGGTAAAGTAGTCTGACAGGTTTACATGGTAAGCTGGAATTCCATTTCAAGGCATTCCACCTTGATGTACTGTAATGTATTTCCTACCCTCTCTTTTAGCAAACATTTTCTAATTCTTTAGGATTCAGTTAAAAATTACCTTCTCTCTTCTCTGCACCACCTTCCATATAGCATACTCTGTAACACACTGTAAGTCCCTGTAATACATCCTGTAATGTAATTATTTAGACTTTCCAATAGACTGGAAATTTCTCAGGGATGCGTTCATGTTCAGTATCCATAGCAGCGCTGTCTACATGGCAGGCAGCTAACATATTTGTGTAGAATAAATGAATCAGCCAAAAGCTGCAAGAACAACCATTGTAATCAATCCAGTTTCCAGTTTTAGGGAGTCCTAGTGTTTCTTGTTTGAAAAACAAGGGTATAATTTTAACCAAATACTCTTCTTCTCAAAATGTTTTAAAATGCCGTAAACTATTCTCATTTTATATTAAATGGTGCTGTTGTGTATAGAAATGGTCTTTCTTAGTGTAAACACATGTCATGTTTCATTTCTAGGCAGAAGAGGAATTTCAGAAAGCACAGAAAGTGTTTGAAGAGTTTAATGTTGACTTACAAGAAGAGTTACCATCATTATGGTCAAGGTAAAAATGTTTCTTTACAGATTGTACATGTTCCTTTTAGAAATTCAAGATCAATGAATATCCCTTATCTTGTCTTTATTATCTGTGACACTTCAACACTGTCCAATGGAAGTGTTCTTTATCTGTACTTTATAATACGGTAGCTATTTGTTGCCTGTGGCTATTGATCACTTGGAATATGGCCAGGATGAAAAGGGAGGAACTAAATTTTAAACTTGTTTTATTTTAATTTCTTTATGTTTAAATAACCACATGTGGCTAGCAGCTTCCATATAGGATGGCACAATTTTAGATCTTACTCTGTTTCTCAAGTGGAGACCTAAATCTCAGTTAGAGACATTAGGAGGACTGCCCTTCATCTTGAAACTTACAATAATATCCTTTGAGCTCTTAGAGGAACTTCCTTTATTCCAACAGCTCATCTAGTCATCTGGCTTAAAACTCAGCCCTGAGTTTTAAATCTGAACTCAGTTCCTATTTTAGGCACTAGACATTCTTCTTATTTATATGTAATTCTGCATTTCTCATGGAATTAAGTGTATTTTTAAATAGTTGTTCTATTTTTCCCACTCAGTGGTAGAACAAAGGAGTTGTTGGATGAAGTAGGACCTTATGAGTCTCAATCTCTATCAGCATCCTCATGCTCTCACCCCAAATTAACCAGAATTGTACTTAAAATAATATGACATTATTTTAAATCAGGTCCTCTATTTCTAACTTCCAACTAGATGGATTTACCTTTAAAGCCTTCCTATATACAAATTCTAGGACTTCTATTTACCCACCAAAATTTTAAGTGTTTTGAGGGTCTGTACTAGAGTGTGCCCATTTTGGTGTCCATCTCTAGTGTTTTTAATGTTTGCCAATAAAAGGCACTCAATGTGTCTCTCTGAACTACTGAAATATCTGGATGAAATGTTGGCTACTTTTTATGTCAATGTCCAGCCATCACCCAAAGTCCAACATGCAAAATTATGTCATTGCTTATCTCTATTTACTCATTTTCTCTATGTCTGCATTTCTTTTGGTGGTGCCACTATTTCTGGACTCCCAAGGCTCAAAGTTTTGGAATTCTTACCTACAGGAAACCAAAGAGCCATCAAATTAAACAATCCATTACTTTTTGGTGTGGGCTTCTGGATTGCTCCATCCTTCTCTGGTCCCACTATCCCCACCCTAAACCTCATCATCCTGTTGTGGATTATGATGGTAGTCTTGCCCTTACATTTCTTTCTTTGACTTCTTCCTGAACACCTTTTCTTTCAGAAGCTCTATGTTGATATGTCTGTGGCCTGCTTAGGACCTCACTGTAGGTGCCTAAAGAAGATCTCTTCTTTCTCCCAGAGAGGATTTAAATAGCCTTAATATATGTAACTTTTAGGGATAGAGAAAAAACAAACATTTATTTATGATTTGAATTTATTTGGTTTTTAACATTTATTTAAAATCACAAATTGTATGATGCTATGGGTTTTTAAAAGAAATACAGATACTACTTTTTTGCTCCCACATTTCATGGAATACTTTTATCTAAAATCTTTACATATATATTTAGCATCAGTGTTTTTGTCCTCACTTGAGAGACTCATCACCTCAACCAGTATTTCTCCAGAGCTTATTACCATCTTCAACAGATATTTAGTTCCAAATATAAGTTGTCATTTACATACAATTAAGAAAGTTATTCTTTTTATTTCCCTTGTAAAGGAATTTTTTTAATGATCTCTAATGTAATTGCTTAATTGCTTTTTAAATTGATCTTCAAAAAGGCTTGGGTACCACAGTGTTCAAGGCTTTCAATTATGAAATAATACCCCTGGGAAACTGCCAGTTGCCAATTATGAAACTTTGGGGAAATTGAATTGCCAAGAGACAGACATTTATTATTTGCCTTAATATTTATTGGGTATGTAACTAAGTTTTTTCTAGTGAGTTCTACTAAGCATCTAGAACTAGCATTGATGTTATTTCAGGCTTTTGTGCCCTTCCTATATTGTGTTTTGTTATTCAAAATAAAGCAATTGTCGGAATGTCTTGTAACACGAAAGACTGTGTAGGGACTTAAAAACAAAGGGAATATTTGAAGGATAATTTTGGAAAGAAACCTTTCCACTTTTCTAGTCATATACAGTATAAGTGTTTCAATTCTGGCACTTAGGAAAAACTAGTTTTTCCATCCAGATCCCACCTCTTGATTAAAACCTGACTTACGCCTTACTTTCTATGTAGCATGTTTCTTGATGAAATCCAGATTACTCAACCATAATAATTGTGTGCATTGTGTGTGCTATATATGAAAGATCATTTTTTGGAATACTTTCTATTTGCTAGATGTCATTTTACATACTTTAAATATACAACCTCTAATTATTACAATTACAGATCTCTCCATTTTACAGAAGAGAAACTAAAGATCATATTAATTAAATACCTTGCCTAAGATTGTTAAGCTCGTAAACCCTTAAGGTAGCATTTAAAAACACTTGGGTGGTTTGTTTTGTTTTCCTGTAAATCCTGCTGCTTTTTACTAGGGCACCTCTTTATCTAAAATGAGATTGTATGCAGTCATAATTTTTCAAGTTATTTCATGAATATATATATTTTTTAAGAAGCCATATTACTCTGCCTTGAAATTGAAGTTAGTATTTTGTATCTTCTTTGCCTTCTATGATGCAATGCATAATACTGGGCATGCAGTAATAAACATATTACATATCAGTTATTAATACATGAAATCCTGCATCAAACTATTCGTAATCACTCAGAATGTTGAGTGGACTATTCCATATATGTTTGTTAGGTTTGGATAGACTATATGTTTTTCAAGTTTTTTATTTCCTTACTGTCTTCTGCCTTGTTGAAAGGAGGATATTGAAGTTTCCTACCATTATTGGGCTTATTTCTGTCTTCATTTCTGTGAGCTTTTGCTTCATGTATGTTAGGGCTCTGTTGTTAGTTATATATATATATGTATGTTTATAATTGGTATATCTTCTTGATGGATTGACTGTTTTATCTTTATAAACTGTCCTTTGTCTCTAATAATTTTGTCTGTTTATTTGATATTACTATAGCCATTCAAGCTCTCTTTTCATTATTCTTTGCATGGAATATTTTTTTTCCATTTTTAAACTTTCTACCTTGAATCTAAAGTGTGTCTCTTGTAAACAGTATTTAGTTGGATCATTTGTGTGTTCACACGTATGCATGTTTTATCTATTCTGCTAGCCGGTGCCTTTTGATTGCTGTGCTCAGTCCATTTACCTTTGTATAATTGCCAATAATGTAGGCTTCCTGTCTACTGTTTTGCAATTGCTTTGTGTGCTTTATGTCTTTTGTGTTTCCCTATTCCTCTATTACTGCTATGTGTAGAAAACTTTAAAAATTTTGCATTTAAACTGATCTTCAAAAATTAGTAGTTCATGAAGTAGAAATGAACTACTACTTAGAAGGGAATGCAGGTTCAATTTTAAAAAAGGAAATACTAGAATATGATTGTATCTTGTAAAGGAGTTTATAGATTATAAAAAGCTGATAAACTGGTATTACAAAGAAAAACGGACTCTAAAGAGAATTCTTGAGGTAAATCTTATAAAATAAGTAAAGACAGCATTTAGTGGAAAGGGTAGTCTAGGCTGACATAGAGCATGAATAAAGGCCTGTGGATTGAAGCAGATATGTGGTTTCATGGAACTTTAATTAGTCTAATGTAGCTCAAGGTCAGAGTGATAGTGTCTGGGAAGGGCTTGTGGTAACGAAGCAGGAGAAAGACAGAGAGCAGATAAATTTATCATTCATTCAGCAAATATTTACTGACCACCTACTCTGTGAAAAACTCTGTTATATGCTAAAGATCTTATACTGAAAGTTTTGTTTGCTTTATTGAAGTACAGGGTAAGGCAGTTACCTTTAGAAGAAATGAAAAAGAAGATATCAGACAGTAAGTTCAATGCAGAATTTTTTTAGAAAAGAATAACTTAGTAGAGAGTGACATGAGATGGGGTAACTCAGACTGTTGTTTGGATGTTTAGGGAAGTCATCTCCCAAAGAGATAGATAATATATAAAGAAAAGAAAGTTTTAGGAAAATTGAGTCTGGCTGATATATGCTGAGTTGAAGAATCGTTAGGAAATCCAAAACATATGTCTATTAAGCTAAGTCTAAAGCTTGAAGAGAGAGTTGGGAGTCATTACCATATGTGTGGTAATGATGCCATGAGAGGTGATGAGGTAGATGGTCAGATAGATCAAATGGCAAGGTGAGGATCAAAGACAGAACCTTTGAGAGTGCCAGTATTTTATGGAAATTGCAAAAGAAGAGGGGACTGCGGAAAAGCCTTCAAAAATTAATCAGAATTTTAGAAGGAGCCATGACAGAGTGATATCTCAAAGGCAGGAATGGAGAGAGTTTTTAAAATGCCAGGACTGTTATTTACAATAGAGGCATCAAGCAGGTGAGGATTAAAGAGGCATCACCTTTGGTAAACTTCCAGAAAAGTTTCAGTAGATGTTGGGATCAGAAGCTTGATTATGGGCATTGGAGACTCCATTGGAGAAGAAGCAGCAGCAGCAGGTGATGGTGTCTGTTATTTTGAGGATTCTAACTATGATGGGCCTGAGGAATTGTGGCAGCAGGTATAGGGAAATTATAGAGCAAGCGAAGCTTTTTAAAAATAACTCTTGTCATTTTGAGAAGATGGCATAGCTGTGACAAAGGTGGAATAATTTAGGACTGAGGCTATGTGGGGCAAATAGGGGGTCAGGACAAGGAGAAAGGGTGTTGATAGGACTGGTCAGAGAGTGTTGAGGGGTACACCAAAGGGCCCAAGTTTGATAAAATAGGATGCTCAACCTGAGCACGGGTTTTGGCCTGAAAGAAAAGGGCATTGATCTTACAGAAGTTTTTAAAAAGCAAATGGAATGGAAATGAATGAATGAGGGAGCTCGTGGGCTAGGAAATTAGGTTAGTGGGTGGGCCACTGGTCTGCCTCATCTCAGATGTGAAATAGTTGTGAGTCATGGCAAGATCCAAGATGTCAATGGCCAATACAGAATGTGTATAAATAGGATGCTGGGGTCACTCATTAGAGGACTCATGTTTTGGCTGGATAGTAATATGGTTGTTGAGATCTACAGTGTTAGTGTTAGGATTTGGTGAGGGAGAGAGGGGAACCCATGAGACATGCCATTGTGGATCATGGTTGGGGTTGAGGAGTGTTGCTCAGAGGTTGATATTAAGGTTTAAAGAGGTTGAAAATCAGTGCCATTAATAGCAGAATGGAGTGTAAATGAGCTCAGAGGATCAAAAGAGAGCTAGGAAAAAACTCTTCCTCATACCCCATCTCCATGGTAAGTGAGGGACAGCAGGGGATGCTTCCTCCACTCCAAGAGGCTCTGGGGGAAAGCACTGACACTCCTCCGGGGAGGAGACAGATTTCCTTAGGGCATTGCGGAGGGGAGGGTGCTCAAACCTGCAAACTGTAGCTGTGATAAGCTCAACTATTAATTGTTCCTTCATTTCTGAGAACAAAGAAACATCTTAAGAAATTAAGTTAGCTTTGACAGCCAATCAGAAGGGGCCTGAGGATGCCACATTTGGAGAAATGGTGATATCTCAGGTCTCTTGTTACAAAGAACTTTCAAAATGAAACTTTTAAGCAGGTAATGTCAGAAGCAAGAGCCTGGTACTCTGTGTCTGTATATTCTACTGCTGATGACATTAGTTTTTTACAAGCCAGGGTCACATCAGAATATGCTCTCATAGTGGAATGAGTGCCAAGTTTATTCATTCACTGGCTTGTTTATTTATTTATGGAATGTATTCATTTATTCATGCCTGCTGTATACTAGGTGCTGCAGCTGTCATAGTGAACTCATTAAAGGCATCCCCCTCTTTGCAGGATCTCTGACTTCATAAACTGGAGAAAATCACTCAGTTATTGTTAGGCCTCTGAGTCAATTCAGTGCACATGTTTTAACAATTGTATCAAAAATTGGACATTTTATCCTAATTAAATATACGCTAGTTAATTTAAGTTCTACATTAAAAAAACAAAATATTAGAAAAGTATAGATGTTTGTTTAGTTATATTTCTGATACCATACCAGTTTCTCAGGATAATAATTGACTTGACAACTTATGCTGTATATCAGAAAAAAATATTGAAATGTGGAAGATTGGGACTTCTTTTTTGTTTTGGCTTAATGCATTCAAAGTTCAATATGTTTAATAGAAGTACCATTACACATTGAAAAGAAAAGCAATACTAAGAAATAACCAAAAAATTTGAATAGGTGATTCACAAAAAAAAGAAATGCAAATGAGGAATAAATAAATGAATAAAAAGTGTTAACTTTAATTAAGGAAATATAAACTTAAAAGTCAGTAAGATGCTAACTCTTGGCTAACATACTTACAGAGGTTGTATGTAAGGCAATGTTCAATTATCTTGTATATAAGGTAATATTTAAGGGACTGTAAGTGGCCCAGTCTGGTGGGAACAGTTGAGCAGTTTGACAGTGAATATCAATGCTTATTTGGTTCATTCCTTTTATCAGCAAATACCTTCAAGAAATCTGTTCTAAGGAAATGATTAAGCTGTGTACAATACCTTAATCATAGATATTCATTAGCATTTTATTTAGCAAAGAAAAAATTAATAAAAAGAAAATAATATTCTCCAGTGAAGTTGAACTTACACATCTCTTCCATCTGTACCCACCTTCTATTTACATTGGAACCCTCTTTCTGCAGCCCAAGTTTGTCCTCTTAAGCTGATGTTTGCAGCTGGCACAGGGCCCATTGCTCTCCTGTCCTCTCAGTTTCTATAACTGTTTCTGCCCATATCCACTCACTTTTGATATTTCATCAATATATGCCTTTTTGTGGTAACTTAATTTGCCCATGTGGTTTTATTTCTTATATATATTTAATCTGCTTATCATATGTATTTATCCTATGTAAATATATACATTTCTCTAATATAAATATATATTTCCATCCTAAGTATGAATAGAGCATATATTCATCACTTAGCCCCTCTGGGTGCTTCTCTAACTGGATTGTACATTCCTAGAGACATATTCACCTTCCACTATGCATGTACGCAGAGTTGGATAGGTCCTTTGTTGAGCAATTGAAGAAAGAAAGGTATTAAGACTTACCATCCCAGTTGATTGGGGCTCTAGAGAAGGGGTCATAAGTTGCCACTCAAAGTGCCCCAGAGGACTTCTCTGCAAACGCTGCAAGTGGGGTCCCTCTGCATAATGTCAGGTAGCAGGTAGGGTCTCCCCTTGGTCATCCAGCTCCTGCCTTAATTAGCTTCCTCAAATACAGGTGCAAGTCTTCTCCTTTGCCCTATCTCAAACACATCTAGGGGCTGCCCATTGCCTGCCAGTAAATGTTGTGCTTCGTGGTCTGACAAGGACCTCTACCCCAGAGAACCATCTGCTTCCTCACCAGGCTTTCCTCTTCCAGGCTCTGATCTGATCTTCCTGGGTGCTTAGCATTTCCCAAACACACTGTGGAGTTTTTTATTATTGCATAGATGCCTATATGCATGAGTATTTGTATGCATATGAATATACATATATATATATATATATATATATATACACATGAATGTATGAATAGGTATATGATCTTTTAAAATCAATTAGAAGAAAAATATATGAAATCAGGATCACATGATCACTGTAGGTATAGAAAATTAAGAGTAAGTCAAACATGTTAGGAATTTTAAGTAAAGATAAACCATAGAAGAAGTTAATCTCATTGCTATTGTGAATGGGCAGCTTATGTTTTCATTTACTCCGTGATAGCATGCTCTCGCTTTTGGTGAACAATTAGAATTAATTTATGGGTTATGTATTTCCCTCTATCAAACAAATTTCAGAGTCCCAACACATAATAATAACTAAACCATTTAGAGTTTGTAAAATTAATAATGACCTTCTCAAGTCTTTAAACCATAGCAAGAAACATGTAAAATATAAACAGGTTCTCAGGGTAGTAGTTCCATAATTGTTGTCTCTGAATCAGCAGCATCAGTTATCTAGAAACTCAGAAATACAAATTCTCAGTCTCCATGCTCAGACCTACTGGATCAGAAACACACCCTCTAGGTGGTTCTCCTGCACACTAAGGTTTGTGAATCACTGTCTTAATTTGGTAACTGAATTTAGGAGAGGTCATGCTTATGCCGAAAGATACTTGTTTTTGTTCATTAACAGATGAGGAAATGGGCTTGCTTTGGGTTCAGTATTTTATTTATTCCAAAGTTATTCAAAATGGTATGAAAGAAACCTGGGTTTTCATACATTTCATTGCTATTAAAATTATTTTTGCTGACTGGTCTTTCCCTCTCTCATTTCCTCTTTGTATTTCCACATGGCAGACGAGTTGGATTTTATGTTAATACTTTCAAAAATGTCTCTAGCCTTGAAGCCAAGTTTCATAAGGAAATTGCGGTGGTGAGTCATGATGATTATTTTTGCATATGGAATATAAAGTAAAAGAAGGTGTATTTTGGAAGCAAATGAAATGGCGTAAAGAATTCAGCCTTTTGCATGTTTCTTTAGTAGTGTGTTGTTACCCTCAGTAACATTTCCACAGTTTTTCATAGTGAAACTGGATCCCTATCCGGTTTTGTACTTTTTGAAGATTTTACCACAGTTTTACGGTGTTGTTTCTTTTATTAGACAGTTTGTAAAGTTGGAGTTCCAAGTGATATTTTAGGCTAATGAAAAATTGGTCTCAAATCAACAACTCTATTGTTGATTGATTTTTTTTCTTTTTAGTTCAAAAGGGTGGGGCCAATGTAAACAATAAACTTTTGTTTTCTGCTCTGTACTCTGGTTAATAAATAAATATATATATATTATATTATATTATATTATATATATTAAGTTTACTTATGTTAAATTTGTTTCCATTTTGTCATAGATTTAAAATTTGAACCATATACAGAATTTCAGTTATCCTGAGGCCATCCAAACTAGCATAAAATTTATAGTTTCTCAATAAGTAATTTCTTTCTTGGGGAAAATAGACTGAATTGGTACCAGGGTGACATGTGGCCTCTGTCCCTTTAGCTTTGCCACAAGCTGTATGAAGTGATGACAAAACTGGGTGACCAGCATGCCGACAAGGCCTTCACTATCCAAGGAGCGCCCAGGTAGGCCCCTGCTCATCAGAGCAGCCATAATCTACTGCTTGTTAAAATTTCCGCGGTCTGTGAACCAGCCTGTGCTATTTTATTCATCCTACAAAAGTCTCAGAGGAGCCTTTTCACCCTAGAAGCTGACACTAATCTTATTTCTGTGCTTTTACATTTACTTCTGGCCCAACTAGGATTCTTCTTGTCACAACAGCATTGACTGTCTGCCTCTCTCTGCTTTTCCTGAGGTCTGATAACAACAGTATGAAATTTTAATATATAATGTGTATGTTTGTTATAATTCATAATTTGCTATGTACTTATTATTTTCTTTGGAGAAGAAAGGAATTCCCAAAGTTTATGAGAATTTGACCTGATTTTTATCATTGATGCTGGCATCTTTTATGAATCTATTTTGGGAAAGGAAAGAGGAAGTATGTGAGATCTCACCTCCTGACTCTTGATCTGGTGAACACTGTGGTGTTTTTGTTTTATTGCACGTTGCTGTTATGAGTATGCCAGTCAAACACCCTGGATCCCCAACAATCCATAGGTGAACTGGCTACCTTGGCAGGGTTTGGGTGCATACCAGCTTTCACTGGTGATTTTGGAATCCTTTTTATTTCATTTTTCGCAGACTTTATGTACTCAGAGAATGCAGGCTAGTGAGCTGGGAGTCAGAAGACCCAGCTTTTGGTTTTCTGATTCTGCAGTTAACTTTCTTTGCCTTCCTTGAGTAAGTCCACAAACTCTCTGATTAAAGGTCTCATTTTCTTTAATTCAATAGGAAAAAAAGATACTTTTGAACTACATGGTTTCCAAGGTAATATGCAGTCCTGACATTCTATATTTGCCATTTTACTACAAACACGTATTTGCCTACATTTATGAAAACATACATAGTCATACACATGAACCAACTTCTACCTATGTTAACGCACGGATCCCTCTAGAGATTGCTAATTTTATTTCCTGCTCTTTGGATTAGCCCTACTTATAGGTTCTGCTATTGTTGCTATACTCCAGGCACCCCCAAACTAAGGCCCGCGGGCTGCATGCGGCCCCCTGAGGCCATTTATCCGGCCCCCCACCGCACTTCAGGAAGGGGCACCTCTTTCATTGGTGGTCAATGAGAGGAGCACAGTATGTGGTGGCCCTCCAACGGTCTGAGGGACAGTGAACTGGCCCCCTGTGTAAAAGTTTGGGGACGCCTGCTATACTCTGTGATCAGTAGGTATATCTTCTCTTTCTAAGAGTAAGAAATATTGCCTGAAAGAGTATATAAGAGTGGCAGAGTTACCGTTTTCGGTATGATTATTGCAGTATGGGGCTAGGCACAAAGGAAGAATTGGAATAGGAATGTCAGAATGACATTTGAGTGTTTTAAAAATGAAGTGCATGAAAAAATTAAGAGTTGTTCCCTTACGTTGGAATAAAAGGGGCAAAGTCATCTGAAAATTTCAATGTTGCTGAAGCAGATAAAGTGAAGAAAAAGCAGGGGCATGACCAGTTAATGAATGTTCCTTTCATTTTTTTCGACATTCCTCTGCAGAATGAGGTGGTGAGTGAGTTCAGTGGCATCTCTACTAAGCTTAGATTGGGGCTATGTTTCTGTCTGAGGCCATGATTGCTGGCACATGACCCCAATCATGTGGCGTGTCTGTGTTCTCACTAAAGGACCCAGTTCCCTCAGCTGCTGTATATGTAGATGTGCTCTTTTACATTGGGGTACAACTCTGTTTATTTGAGCTATAGACTTTAGAAATTCTTAGAGAGTAGGATATGTCCTGAATGCTTCTTAGTCATCACATTTGGGCTGTTCCCGAGCATCTGTCCACCTGCCGGGAACATGGTGGGTTCTTAGTAAACAAAACTGAATCTTGTCCGATTTTTCTTTTTTTTGCACATTTCAAAGTGTCCGAGTTGAGTAATTATTTATAAGGTCTAGTAAAAGAAATAATTAGTGAATTTATTTCCAAGTGTCATCAGAAAGTACTTCTGCAAAATCCTTGCTAACACTATCCTAAGGCTGCCTTTTAACATAAAAGTTACCATTTTCGGAGTAGATAATTTAAAGATTGTGACATGGCAAGATTCTCTTGTAAATAGAAAGCGAAAGTAGTAAATTCAATTCAGCTTATGTTTGGAAGATTCTTGCAGAGCTTGTTTGAAAGAACAGAAGTCTTGCATTATTAAGACCTGAATTCAGATTCACTAAATTGCTGGGTGATTTTAGGGTTTTAATTTTTAACCTCTCTATGCCCCACTTTACAACTTGTAAAGTGTGGACAATAAAACATGGCTACTGTGAAGACGAGATAATATATGAATGAGGTCTGCGTAGTGCAGATAAATGGTCCCAGTTATCATCTTCACTGTTGCGATTAACCAGAAGTAACCTGGAAGGGGAGAGCAGGATGACAGATAGTACCTGTTAGGGTTCAAGATTCCTCTGAGATAGAAAACCGTTGATCAGATGAGTACTGTTCTTCAGAAGGTCCCTTGCTTAAGCCCCTGTGTTCCTCTAGTGACTCGGGTCCTCTCCGCCTTGCAAAGACGCCATCACCACCTGAGGAGCCTTCACCCCTCCCAAGCCCGACAGCAAGTCCAAATCATACATTAGCACCTGCGTCTCCTGCACCGGCACGGCCTCGGTCACCTTCACAGGTAGGAGGAGGTCAAATATATTGGGGGATAGAACTCATGGTGAGGTGGCCCCATTTAGGATGATCCCACAGTGCCAGAGCTTTAAGAGAAGTTTCCAGTTAGGGAGACCGAGGTGTGAGGCTTTAGGCATTGTGATTGTCATGAAAGTATCCACCTGCTTTTCTTATTTGACTTTTGATATTTCCTCCTATGCCCTATATTCAATTCGTTTGGGATTTCTTACCACATTCTCAGCATGCTCAGGATAGCATGTTCTGTATTCTCCCATCTCTTGATACCAAACCCTTTTCTTTCAATTCTCCTTTTAAATCCTACCTCTGCATGAAACCTTCCCTCTCCTGGTGATTTAGAGTTGGCAGGTATGTTTATATGTCATTTAACATTTTTTGGTACATCTGGACATTTTTTGGTACACACACTTGCATGTGAATAGCCACTTAATAAAACTATATTGAACAAATAGTTGAAAATAAAAAATAAGGGCTGGGCAAAGATTACTGTAGAGAAAAACTGCCACCTTTATTCTCCCTATGATGGGTGAAAATGAAATTTCTGTAGAAAAACATAAAGCCCCCAGTCCAGTTCAAACTTCCTTATACAGATGCCGCTTGCATTAAAAAGGGATTGGGTCCTGATAAACCCATCATAAGTAGAAAGTACTATAAGTTAAAATGCATTAAATACACCTAACCTGTTGAGCATCGTGGCTTAGCCCAACCTACCTTAAATATGCTGAGAACACTTACCTTAGCCTAAAGTTAGACAGAGTTATCTAACACAAAGCCTATTTTATAATCGTGTTGAATATCTTGTGAAATTTACTGATTATAGTACACCATAGAACATGATATCAGTCATTCACCCTCGTGATCACAGGGCTAACTGGGAACTGTGGTTCACTGACACTGTCCCACCTTAAGAGAGAGTGTCTTCACACTTTCTATTGAATGCCTATTGCTTTTACACTTTCCTGAAGTCCAAAAAAAATCATAGGTTGCACCATCATATGTCGAGGACCATCTATATGTAGTTAAACTAAGGAAAGTCTTGGGAAGATACATATATTAAACAGAGCTTTATATTTTTTTACTTTTCAAAATCCTTCAATGGAAAGTGAAATGTAAGTGTGTATAGTTTATTTCACCAATTCAAATGAAAAGCTTGCTTTAGTTTTGAAATTTTTATTTGTTTCTGAAATGAGAAATTATTTTCAATTTAGTACAGAAGAGGGTATTGGCCTAGTTTAACCTTAAAAGTATAGGTACCTGGCCCTGCAGCTGTGTGTACTTGAATTGAGATGAATGGACTCATATAACCTCAGTTTTTTTCCCTTGAACCATGGATTATCAGGGCTCAGAGAGCCTCCGAAGTAGACAGCATTCTTTACCTGACCCAGGCAGGCTTGCTGCCATACGCAGATGTAAGTTTCAATCAGAGCTCAATCTGTCCACGTAGCTTATTCTCTTCATGTCTTTGACTGGATTAATGTTTGTATTTCATATGTTCTAGACAAGGAAAGGGCCTCCTGTCCCACCCCTACCTAAAGTCACCCCGACGAAGGAACTGCAGCAGGAGAATATCATCAGTTTCTTTGAGGACAACTTTGTTCCAGAAATCAGTGTGACAACACCTTCCCAGGTAAGTGCCTGGTTCAAAGCTGAGATGTCCATGAAACTCATGTTGGAAAGACTCTCAGGAGTTAGCCCTGAAGAAAGTGGCAGGTGCCAGAATCAACAATATAATTTTAGTTGTCATTCAGGCTTATTTTAATTACTTGGTTAGTCTGAAGCATTCTTAAATGGGAGATGTTTGCTATTTGAAAATTGTCTTTTTTTTTGATTAAGGGTCATATATACTCATAGAAAATTGGGAAAATATTGAAAAGCATAAAATGAAGAATTTATTTTATTTTTAAAATTTTTATTTTTAAAAATTGTATTGATAGCAAATATTTTACATATTTATGGGGTACATGTATTTGTTGCATGCATAGGATGTGGAATGATTGAGTCAGGGTATTTGGGGCATCCATCACCTTGCGCATTTATCGTGTCTATGCATTGGTAACGTTTCAAATCATCTCTTCTAGCTACTTTGAAATACGTAATACACTGTTGCTGACCATAGTCACCCTAATCTGCTATTGAATATTGGGGCTTCTTTTTTCAATCTAACTGTGTGTTTGCATCCACTAACCAACCTCTCTTTATCTCCTCCTTCCACCTATACATTCTTCTCAGCCTCTGGTGTCTGTTATTCTATCCTCTATCTCCATGAGATTGATTTTTTTAAGCTCCCATGTTAGTAATAATATGAAGCATCTGTCTTTCTGTGCCTGGCTTATTTCACTTAACATAATGACCTCCAGTTCCATCCATGTTATTGCAAGCCATATTATTTCTTCTTTTTTGGTTCAATAGTATTCCATTGTGTGTATATACCACATTTTCTATATCCATTTGTCCATCAGTGGACACTTAGGCTGATTCTCTAGCTTTACTGTTATGAATAGTGCTGTGATAAACATGCAAGTACAGATAATTATTTAATATACACATTTCTTTTGAATAAATACTTAATAATGGGATTGCTGAATCTTAAGGTAGTTCTGTTTTTAGTTTTTTGAGGAATCTCCCTACTGTTTTCCATAGCAGTTGTACCAATTCTATTCCCACCAACATTGTATAATAAGAGTTTCCTTTTCTCCACATCCTGGCCAGCATCTGTTTCGTTTTGTTCTTTTAATGATAGCCATTCTAACTGCGGTACGATGACATCTGGTTTGGTTTTGCATTTCCTTGATACTTAGTGATGCTGAGCACGTTTTTATATACCTGTTGGCCACTTGTATGTCTATTTTTGAGAAAGTGTCTGTTTATGTCCTTAGCCCACTTTTTCTTGGGATTGTTTTTTTAATTATTAAGTTCCTTATATATTCTAAATGATATTCCCTTGTTGAATGAATAGTCTGCAAATATTTTCTTCCATTCAGCAGGTTGTTTCTTCACTGTATTTATTGTTTCCTTTGTGTGCAGGTGCCATTCAGTTTAATAAAGCCTCATTTTTTCTATTATTAATGTAGTTTTCTGTGGTTTTGAGGTCTTCCTCATGCAATCTTCCTTTAACTCAGGCGTCCCCAAACTACAGCCCGTGGGCACATGCGGCCCCCTGAGGCTATTTATCCGGCCCCCCCCGCCGCACTTCAGGAAGGGGCACCTCTTTCATTGGTGCTCAGTGAGAGGAGCACAGTATGTGGCGGCCCTCCAACGGTCTGAGGGACTGTGAACCGGCCCCCTGTGTAAAAAGTTTGGGGACGCCTGCTTTAACTGATGTCTTGAGATGTTTCCCTACGTTCTTTTCTAGTTGTTTTATAGTTTTGGGTCTTATGTTTAAGTCTTTAATCCATCTTGAGTTGATTTTTATATAGCAAGAGAGATAGAGATTCAGTTTCATTTTTCTGCATATGGAGATCCAGTTTTCCCAGCACTATTTATTGAAGAAGATTTCCTTTTCCCAGTATATGTTCTTGATTCCTTTATTGAATATCATTTGGCTGTAAAATGTGGATTTATTACTGGGCTCTGTATTTTGTTCCATTGGTCTGTGTAGGTGTCTGTTTTTATACCAATGTCATGCTGTTTTGGTTACTATAGAATTGTAATATGTTTATAAGTCAGGTAACGTGATGCCTCCAGCTTTGTTTTTAAGCTCAGAATTGCTTTAGCTATTTGGGCTCTTTTTCGGTTCCATACAAATTTTATGATTGTTTTTTCTAGTTCTGCTGAAAATGTTATTGGTATTTTGGTAGGCATTGTATCGGGCATTATGGTTATTTTTACGATATGAATATTTCTGATCCTTGTCCTTTTCATTTTCTTTCATCAGTATTTTGTAGTTTTCCTCATACAGATCTTTCACTTCTGTCATTAAATTTGTTTGTAGGTATGCTATTTTGTTGTAGCTGTTGTAAGTGGGATTGCCTTATTGATTTCTTTGCCTTCTAACTCTTTATTGTTGTGCAGAAATGCTCCTGATTTTTGTATGTTAACTTTTTTTATATCCTGCAACTTTACTGAACTTATTTATCAAATTTAGGAGGTTTTTTTTTGGTGGATTCTTTAGTTTTTTTCTATCTATAAGACCATACTATCAGCAAAGAGGGGCAATATGGCTTGTTCTTAGCCAATTTGAATGCCTTTTATTTCTTTATCTTATCTGATTGCTCTGGCTAAGACTTCCAGTGCTATATTGAATGGGAGTTGTAAAAATGGGCATCCTTATCTTGTTCATAGAAGAAAGGCTTTTAGCTTTTCCTCCATTCACTATGATGTTACCTGTGCTTTTGTCATATATGGCCTTTGTTACTTTGAGGTCAGCTCCTTCTATTCCAAGTTGGTTGAGAGTTTTCATCATGAAGTTATGTTGAATTTCATCAAATGCTTGTTCTATATCTATTGAGATAATCATGTAGATTTCTGCTTAATACTGTTGATGTGATGTATTCAGTTTATTGTTTTGCGTAAGTTAAACTATCCTTATAACCCTGATATAAATCCCACCTGGTCATGGTGTTTCATCTGTTTGATGTGCTGTTGGATTTGGTTTGCTAGTATTTTGTTAAGGATTTTTGCATTTATGTTTATCATGAATATTTGTCTATAGTTTTCTTTTCATTGTGCTTTTGTTTGGTTTTGGTATCAGGGTAGTGCTGGCCTTGTAAAATGAGTTAGGGAGAGTTCTCTCCTCTTCTTTTTTTTTTTTTTTTTTTTTTTTTGGAATAGTTTCTGGAGGATTGGTATTGATAAGGTTGGGCTGTGAATTCGACCAGTTCTGGGCTTCCGTTTGTTGGGAGACTGCTTTATTTTTATTTTATTGTAGATTCAGGGGGCATATGTAGAGTTTTGTAACATAGAGATATTGCGTGATGCTGAGGTTTGAGCTTCTAATGATCTCATCACTTAGATAGTGAACATAGTCCCCAGTAGGTAGCATTTTACCTTTGCCCACCTCCATCCCTCCATCCCCGAATCTTTTTGTGGTCCAAACACACAAATGAGGAAGAGAGATGACTCAAATGCTACAGTATACTACCAAACCACAATGACATATATATGTGACACACACACACACACACGCACACACACATGCAATGACCAGAAAACAATTAACATTATGACAGTAACAAAACCTTGCATATCAGTAATAGCTTTGAAAGAAAACAGATTAAATTAAGATAAACTGACTAAATACACAAATGCTTTTCTCTTACAGTTCTTAGTATTCTCTCTTTTATTTTTACTTTAGTACGTAGTTTGACTGTAATATACCATTGAAAAGATCTTTTTGTATTGTATTTTTTTAAGGATATTTGAGCCTCCTATATCTGGATGGCTAGGTCTATTGCTAGACTTGGGATGTTTTCAATTTAATAATTCATTAAATAGGTTTTCTAGCCCATTAGTGTCTTCAAGGACACTAATAATTCAAATGTTTCATTGCATTATATTGTCCCAAATGTCAGGAAGGCTTTGTCTATTCTTTTTTGTTTATTTTTGTCTCACTGGATTATTTCAAAGACCTGTCTTCAAGTCCTGAGATGCTTTCTTCTGTGTGATCTAGTGTATGGTTGAAGCTATCAAATGTGTTTTGCATTTTGGTCAATAAATTCTTGAGTTTCAGAATTTCTACTTGGTTCTTTTAAAAAATATCGGGTATCTCTTTGGTAAATTTCTCATTCATATCCTAAAATGGTTTTCTGATTTCTTTGTTTTTCAAAATTCTCTTGTATCTCACTGAGCCTCTTTAAAAACAACATTTTGAATGCTTTATCTTGTTTCTTTAGAAGTATCATATTTCCTTGTTGTTTTATGTTTCTGTTTTCTTGTGTTGATATCTGTGCATGTGGTATAACTTTCAGTTTCTAACATCCAATCTGGTTGCTTCTTTCAATTCTTTGAAATTGGTTTTTGTAGGAGAGAGCTTTTCCCTGAAGATGTATATATGTTGTTGGTTGGGTTGGACATTTTGGCTTTGATTTTGGCCACATGTAGTAGTGTGATCTTCGTGTGATTTATTTGACTGTAAATAGTGTCAGTTGTACTTGTGATTTCCTCAGTGGCTTTGGGTATCTTTGCTAGTGGTGGGGGCAGGGTAAAGTTTTGCTGAGGACAAGAATGCTGATTTGATCAGTCTTTGGGCCCCAGTGGTGGCAGTGGTGAGCTGAGTGTGCTTGTCCTTGGCCTAGTGTGGGTTACACTAGCTCCAGTGTTAGTGAGTCCAGACAGGGTGATTCTTGGGCTCCAGGTGGCTTGCTCAGATACTGGTGGCAGCAGTGGGATGAGTGTGTGGTCAGGTTCTCAAGCCTCCAGGCAGCTGATGTGATGTGGGTGACGTCAGTAGCAGTGGTGGAGTTACCCACTGGAACCCAAGTGGTCCACTCTGGTGTTGGTGGTAGCTGTAACAGGGTGGATGTGCCAGTCCGTTGGGCTGCTGGTGGTGTGTTCTGGTGGGTGCCACCTGTGATAACTTTGGCAGGTTGGGCTGACCAAATCTCAGACCCAGGAGGAATATTCAGGTTCCAACAGCAGTAGACTGGGCTGGGAGGTTTCCAGGCCCCTGAACAGCGTGCTAAAGTACAGGGGTGATAAGACTGATCCAGTAGCTTTTCCTCAGGTCAAGCTACATTGACGCTGGCTGTGACAGGCTGGGTGGGGTGGTTTCCAGCCTGCTGACAAAATGCTCAGATGTAAGAAGCACCATGCTGCCCTGTGGACCTGCTACTAGGGAGGTCAAAGCCTCTCATGCCAGGAGTAGTGTAGGGAGATACCTGTGGGACACGTGGTTTCCTCGTGTCTTGGTCCCACTGCAGCCTGCAGGAACAGCAGTGGGATTTGTCCACAGTGTGTGAAGGTGCCTGGTCTCCCCTCTCCCTCTTTGGCCCAGGAGTGGCAGCAGTAGCATCAGCCAGCAGTAGCATCAGCCTTGGCCCCAGGGAGGGATGCAGACCTTTGGAAGCTAGACTCTCAGAATGGCACCCACCGCCCCTGGGGAGTGCGGGGTGTAGTATAGGCAGGTAGCTCTGGGGCTGTGGAGTGTAGTTTTCTCATTCCTTGTTTCCACAGCAGCCCTCAGAAGTGCATAGGATTTCTCCTTGCAGTACATGAAGGTGCGAGCTCCCCTCCCCCAGCCTTCTTGAGCTGGTGATGGCAGTGGCAGGCCCAGAGCAAGATGCAGTCCTTTGGGGACTTGGCTCAGAATGCCTCCAAACTGCAGCCACTCAGGACTTAGTTGCCTGTGGAGCTCCATGTGAATTCTCTCTGGAACAGTGTCTCTGCACGGTCTAGGCAGCTCCCCATGTAAGTCTTGAAACCCACATCATTTGGGAGGTCCTCCCATTGCTGGGATGGTAAAAGATGGTGCGGGGTATGAGGAGTCCTGGGGATTCTCACTTATCCTTTCCTCACTTCCAGGAGCTTCTCCTGGTCCTGGCTGAGGAAAGCGTTGCTGTTCTCTCCTTTCTTGCTTTCAGTGCTTCCTATCACTTCTCTGTTGAATCCCAGTGTTCTCTCCTAGGTGACCTATTCGCAGTGTGAATATCTACTTGCTATTTTGCTTCCCCTCTGTGGAAGAGGCATGCACTAGTTTTCTCTAATCAGCCATCTTGAGCCAGTCTCCCAGAATAAAGAATTTTAATAATCACTTAACTCATACCACTTGTGTACTTTGGTCTATCTTCCTTTAGTCTCCCCACATCCCTGAGTATGTATCAATTTTGCACTATAAAATTGAGATTGTACTATCATGTATTTCTGACTTTTCTACTTAATTTTATTGAGCATATTTTTTGTCATAATATTGTCTTTGCAAAAACATATTTTCTCATAATACTCTTATCAGTTGGGTGTACCAACCTCAGACCATTGGCCACAGGTTGCTTCCAATTTTTTTGTTGCTTCACCAGCACTTCAGTAAACATCTATCTCTATGTATTATTTCATGTTTATGTCTTCTATTGTTTCTTCTATATTGATTCTTAGTAGAGAATAGGAAATGAAATTGAAAGAGGTGAATAATTTTAAGTCTTTTGCCTTTCAACAGGGGCATATTATTTACATGATTTGGCAAGTGAAAGTCAGTGTTCCTACTGATCTTTAATAGACCTGTATACACATATCCCACCTGCAGCTACTTGCAGGCTTGTTGCTGCTAGTGGCTTTTTAAAAAAACAGACTCAAGAATTATCATAACATCTGGAGCTGCCTCTAATTTCACCAAAACCATCTCTTTTTTCTACAAGTGAAAGGCCACAGAGAAGTCATGGTGATACTGTTTTTTCTCAGTGTTCTCAGGATTTTGAATAATATTTACATTTTACAAGAGGTGCTAATGTAGAACTATGATTACTGAGCACATCAATAACTACACTATGCATAATATCCCATTTATAATTACATCCTATTGATAATAGCAGAGATTGTGTATTGATAATAATAGGGACCTCAGAAAATAAAAACTCAGATGCAATGCAGTGACAAATCGTGATTTTTCATCCTTTTCAAGCACACTTGTCAATAGACAAAATGCTTTGAGCTATTATTTTCTTCCTTCTGTTGTTTGCATAAGATGCTGAGTTTGGCAAAATTATCTGGGGCTTGAGATGTGGTTTAGCAGCTCCTTTGAGGAGAGGAAATGGTGTTTATCAGTGCATGGCGAAATTGTATGTCTGTGGATACAGAGATGCCGCCAGGGATAGCTGTCTTAGCAGCAAAGCTTCTTACCCAGCATCTGCCAGTTGCCCTAGGACAAACTTGAGCAGTTCTAATTTCCAAAGTTGTACTATCTCTTTGCATTTTCTACTGCCCAGCTTTCAGTCTCTTTGTTCACTATATGAATTTTTGAACTGGGAGTATTTTAGGGCAACAGTATCCTTACTCAGTTGCTTTGACCTGGACCATCCAAAAGCATCATCTCAGTTCCTTCACAAATAGAGACTTTGGTCACCTAGAATCCTGTATGCTTAGCTGAGTATGTCCCCATTTGGTAGATAAGGCAACTGAAGTAGAGACAACATGACATTCAGACTCACTATGAAGTAGAGATGAGGTTCAGAGTGTTCTTTCCTTTTAAATGTTTTTTTCTTCATATTCATAGTTTGCTGGCCCATAGGTAAGGACCCTTGATGGTGGGAGGAGTAAGAATCAAAGCACTTTTGAAAATTACAGATGCCAGGAGATTCCCCTAAGTACTTAAAGGAGCGTTAGCTTTTGCTGGTACTGTTGGGTGAGAGTGATGGGAAAGGTCAAGAACTGGGGGAGAGGAAGTGCCTTTCCAAACAGAAGCATGTTCCAGCTGCAGATCCTGTGAGGACAGACACTATTTCCAGGTAGAGCCACTTGCCTAGGCTTTGCTAGTGCTTTATGCATAACCTCAAGGCTGCTGGGAAAGGAATTTGGAAGCTTTCAGTGCCTCTCCATCAATACCTCTTATATCTCACTGGCTGTGTGTCACTTCCTTTGGTCTGTCAGGCAATTTTGGAAGAACCAAGCACCAGAGACATTATAGGAGTGTGTTTTGGGTGCCGAGCCTTATTTATATTGCTTTCTTTTAATCTGGGGAGGAGTCAGAATAGGGTTTCTGCCATTTTTCTAAATCTGAAAAGCAGCATGGCTCTAGCAGCTGGACCATAGAGTATGACTTGGAGTGTTTCCATGGACTAAATGACCATTTGTCTCATGTCAAGATGTCAAGAGAGGGAGTGAAATAGGGATTTATATTTCTGTCTGCTTTCTGGTTTATTGAGTGACATAATCTGGCTTTAATTAAAAATGTACAGATGCTGTCTTTTCCTGAAGCATCTGGCAGTTTCTTCAGTGGCTTGTTCCTCTGTAGATATAAACAGCCATTTTGTGTTACTCCAGTCCATCCAGCAGTTTCTCATTTGGCAAGTCTGGGATGAGGTCAGGAATCTGCATTTCTTAGGAAAATGCTGCTGATACTGCTGGTGTTGGTACCACACTCTGGAAACCACTGTTTTAAGCTATCAGGATTCCACATGGCACAATTCAGTGACCATTTTAACAAAGCACCACAGTGAATTAACAGATTTCTTCCAGGGAAATAGCCAGCTGAGTCAAGTGTGTGCAATGATTGGCCATTCCTAACAGTACCCTTCAAAACGATGTGACTCAACACGTTCCATATTTAGGGCTGTTGGATACATACATATATATATGTGTGCTTATAACGTTAGATGTGTTGATCAGATTGTAGGTCGAGCTACATATTCAAAATGAACGAACTGTTTCATCCAGACAATAATGTGTTTGACAATCTACAGATGAATAGATAAAAGAGAATAAATAACAATGCCTGGAAAAAATGAGATGCAAACTGCAAGGAAGAAGAGCATTGAAAACTAGACAGCTTACATGTACCTGAAAACGTTTTCTCTGACACACATAACAATATAGGATGATCCATCTACATTTTATTTTAATATTAATTTTTTAATGAGTCCTATGCATTTAGAAGATTGATCTGTGTCCCCAGCTCGCTATTTTTATCATGTGTTTAATGGGGAAAGAAAAGCATTTGTGTTAATCCTGCCCAGAAGCTCAAACTGTAATGACTGAAATGTACCCAGTCTCAGGTGGATTTGTATGTCTCCTCCACCAAGCACCATTACAGTGATGATTCTCTCCTGACTATGTCCTGGGATTGAAGACAGAAATCCATCAGGTCTGCAGAGCCCTCTAATGGCCCAAACTTTAAATGTAGCATAGAATTTTCTCTGGTAAATGTCCTTATCTGCTCACAGGAAGATGCCCCATGGTAAAGACCCAAAGCTTTAGCTTGCTTTTCTGGTTCTGTGTTTACAAAAGTGGTTCTTCCAAGATCCAAAAAATTCTTCCCTATTTTTACTTCCTAAGAACTTAGAAATCGTCTTCCTCTTTCTCACTGTCTCCCCCCCTCCCTCCTTGTGTGTTTGTGTCTCTACATTATTCTTTTAAAACAGCATTTTCCAAAGTATGTTTTTGAGGAACACTAGTATCAGTAAATTCTTTTAAAAGCAAGTCTCTGTTTACATGAGACTGGGGGGCTACATCTTTTTTGCTTTTTCACAGTTTACATCAGCATGTTTAAGGCTCTGGAAAAGTTCTGTAACAAAGTTCCATTAAACTTTGTTTAGAGCAGAGTTTCTCAGGCAGTCTCTCCTTCACCCCTAAAATATGCTTTGCTAGGAAATGGGTATTTTGTAAAATATTTTAAGAAATAAAGATTTAAAGATATTATGTTCCTAGAAATCAAATCTATTCCATATAAATATGATTCTAACAGGAGATCAAGATAAAAAAAGCAATCATATATGTGTGTATACGTATATATAGATATATGTATAAATATGTATATATATGTATATACATACATATACGTATGTGTGTATATGCAAGGTTATTTTTCTCTTTTTTTAAAAAAAAATTTTTATTGCATTTTAGGTTTTGGGTTACATGTGAAGAACATGCAAGATTGTTGCATAGGTACACACATGGCAGTGTGGTTTGCTGCCTTCCTTCCCCTCACCTATATCTGTCATTTCTCCCCATGCTATCTCTCCCCACCTCCCAACCCCCCCGTCCCTCCCCCATTTCCCCCCAACGGACCCCAGTGTGTAGTGCTCCCCTCCCCATGTCCATGTGTTCTCATTGTTCAACACCCGCCTATAAGTGAGAACATGCAGTGTTTGATTTTCTGCTCTTGTGTCAGTTTGCAGAGAATGATGGTTTCCAGGTTCATCCATGTCCCTACAAAGGACAAGAACTCATCATTTTTGATGGCTGCGTAATATTCCATGGTGTATATGTACCACATTTTCCCTGTCCAGTCTCTCATCGATGGGCATTTGGGTTGGTTCCAGGTCTTTGCTATTGCAAACAGTGCTGCAATGAACATTCGTGTGCATGTGTCCTTATAGTAGAATGCTTTATAATCCTTTGGATATATACCCAGTAATGGGATTGCTGGGTCAAATGGGATTTCTATTTTTAGGTCATTGAGGAATCACCACGCTGTCTTCTACAATGGTTGAACTAACTTACACTCCCACCAACAGCGTATAAGTGTTCCTATTTCTCCACATCTTCTCCAGCATCTGTTGTCTCCAGATTTTTTAATGATCGCCATTCTAACTGGTGTCAGATGGTATCTCAATGTAGTTTTGATTTGCATTTCTCTAATGACCAGTGATGATGAGCATTTTTTCATATGTTTGTTGGCCTCATGTATGTCTTCTTTTGTAAAGTGTCTGTTCATATCCTTCACCCACTTTTGAATGTGCTTGTTGGTTTTTTTTCTAGTAGATCTGTTTTAGTTCTTTGTAAATTCTGGATATCAGCCCCTTGTCAGATGGGTAGACTGCAGTTTTCTCTTGTTTTTAATTCTTGTCCTCAGAAAACATTTTGGGTCCAGGCATGGTGGCTCACATCTGTAATCTCAACGCTTTGGGAGGCCAAGGCAGGAGGATTGCCTGAGGCCAGGTGTTTGAGACCAACCTAGTAAGACCCTATCTCTATAGAAAAAAAAAAAAAGATGGGCAGGGTTGTATGTGACTGTAGTCCCAGCTGCTTGGAAGGCTGAGAGGCAGGTGGATCTCTTGAGCCCAGGAGGTTGAGGTTATAGTGAGCTATGATCACACTACTGGATTCCAGCCTAGGTGACAGAGTGAAACCCTGTCTCAAAAAAAAAAAATGTTTTGGATTGGCTTTTATTCTAACTTGATGACTTGATTTTAAATCTAATGTTCACCCTCCCTTCAGGATCATGGCATTCTTCCATATAAAAAGTTGGAGTCAATTTAAATGAGCTTATCGGCAACATTCTTATGGCCAGTCTCAAGGAATTCTATAAGTGAAGTGCCCCAAACTGACCAAAAAGAGCAATCTCACCATCTCACTACCCGCCCTCCTGGAAACAGGCCCCATCTTCAGTGTTCGCAACAGCTTTGTGGATAGGAATCCCCCTGAGGTCCAGGAGCATCGACCCTACATGTGGAGTAGTGCTAGGGAGTGCTCTGAAGAGGAGAGATGGAAGCCAAAGCCCAGTCCTGGCATAGGCTCAGGATGCCCTGACCAGATGGCACTGCAGCTGCAGCTGGTCCCTTCTCCCAGAAGATGACTTAGGGAGCTTTAAGAAAGGTGCTTAAAAGCATGGGGGTCCCCTTAGATTCAAGGCTTGGTGAGGGGCCCCTCTTTGCCAGGGACTTTGTGTTCAGTGTTAGAGAGGAAGAAAATATTGCCTGTCAGGATTTTTTCATAGCAGATACCCCCAACTATTTTTCCTAAATCTTTCCCCAACTATGATATTGCATATTTTCTCTGACAGATTTCCCTTTACAAATCCAGAGAGATTACCCCTTGCACATCCAAGCTTATTCCTCCAAGCCCTGCTCATCACCCCTAAAAGATGCCTGCCATGCTCACAGGCAGACATGAACACAACCTTTCAATCCCAAGTGCTGGGACCCATTGAGCACCATTAGCTTTTCTACTCTTGTATCTCTGTTTTCCACTTTAATACAGCATCTTGCTTTTTAAGTTCATTAAATCATGCTGTTTTCCCTTGCCAGTCAAACTGAAATAGAATTCAACTTGCAGAATCAATCCATGAAATGTTTTCACCCATGCAATCCTGATGAGGCCAGCCTGCAGTTACGGACACATGCATCACTCACTTACTGGGTATCTGTAACCTGGTTCTAAATACCGCACTGGCTTTTCCATGTGGCATATTTCTGGACCAGCTGCCTCTTCTTTCCCTTGCTATTTTTCAAAGTATACACATTAACATTATTTTAAGACAGAAAGAATTAGTAAGATGGAAATTAGAAGGAAGAAAAAATACACAGTGCATTTCAAGCCCAAGTTTAGTCAGTTCATTGTCCTGGTGGATTAACAGTAGCATTGTTCCATTCCTTGAGCAGGTGTAACCAAGCAGTGCAGTTTACATATTACCTGGTATTCTGAAATTGTTTTTACATCATTATGTCATTAGGCCTCACTGTCTTTCAAGGTTCTGACTCCAGAGCTGCTAGGAATGCCTAGCATTTCTGTCTACAGCACAGGGAAAGCTACCAAATATCTTTTTGCAAGGTCTCATTGAATTTAACCTTGACATCAGTTCTGTGATTTACATGTCATTAGACCTACTTTCTAGAAGAGGAAACCTGTCGTGTTTCTGCCGAACCATGCTGTTTCTAGTGCAGACATGGGAAGCAGAATGCTGTAGGCTATATGACAGCATCGCAAGTGCCCGAAAGACAGTAGATACCAGGCATTCAGTAATGAACAAATCTATATCACTCTATCCTTAGTGTCCAGGATGCACATTCTCTAGAATTTGTTTGGGTTTTGATATTAGCAAAGTTCTTTAGGTCATTACGTATCAGTGACGTTATTGGTGAATACCATGATAGAGTGGTAGGAAGGCCTTCATTCAACCAGTTTAGTCATCTCTTTCCACTAGTCATAACAGAACCTCACTATAAGCATAGGCCCTATCCCTCTTCCTTGCTGACTCTATTCTTAAGATTTTCAGCTTTTATGCTGTTAGTCATAATATATGTAAAACTAATGAACAAAGCCCACATGCTACACTAAGAATGATTTTACAGCCTACCAACTTGTAATAAAAAACAAAGAAAAAACAAAATAAGTAGGAAAACAGTTTCCTAGAAGGTCTAGTTTATTGTATGCCCACCCATTCCTAGAGCATTTCAGGATTATGTAACTATAGGTATGCACACAAAGCAAATGTGAGAGAACAATTGTAGGTCTAGATTGTGAGTAAAGGCATCTGCATTGTGCTGTCCTTTTAATTCTCTTTACAGCAGTCTCCCCTTATCCATGGTTTCACTTTCCATGGTTTCAGCTTCCCATGGTCAACCATGATCTAAAATACTACATAACAGTAAGATATTTGGAGAGGGAGAGCACGAGAGACTGCATTCACATTCACACTACATTCACCTTTATTATACTGTATTGTTATTATTGTTCTATTTTACTATCAGCTATTATTGTCAATCTCTTACTATGCCTAATTGATAACTTCAACCTTATCATAGGTATATGTGTATAGGAAAAAGCATAGTGTGTATAGGGTTCAGTACTACCTGTACCATTTGTGGTTTCAGGCATCCCCTGAGGGTCTTGGAACATATCTCCTGCAAATAAGGAAGGAACAACTACACTGCAATAAACTTTGTGGAACAAATACTTGACAACATCTTTTTTAAAAATTATACTTAAGTTGTGGGGTACATGTGCAGATCGTGCAGTAGTGTTACATAGGTATATATATATGCTATGATGGTTTGCTGCATCCTTCCACCTGTCATCCACATTAGGTATTTCTCCTAATGTTAGCCCTCTCCATCCCCCAACACCCTGCTATCCCTCCCCTAGCTCTCTCACCCCCCAACAGGCCCTGGTGTGTGATGTTCCCCTCCCTGTGTCCATGTGTTCTCATTGTTCAACAACCACTTATGAGTGAGAACATGCAGTGTTTGGTTTTCTGTTCTTGTGTCAGTTTGCTGAGAATGATGGTTTCCAGCTTCATCCATGTCCCTGAAAAGAACATGAACTCATCCTTTTTTATGGCTGCGTAGTATTCCATGATGTATATGTGCCACATTTTCTTTATCCAGTCTATCATTGATGGGCATTTGGATTAGTTCCAAGTCTTTGCTATTGTAAACAGTGCCATAATGAATGTACATGTGCGTATCTCTTTATAGTAGAATGATTTATAATCCTTTGGGTATATAGCCCATAATGGGATTGCTGGGTCAAATGGTATTTCTATTTCTAGATCCCTGAGACCACACTGTCTTCCACAATGGTTGAACTAACTTACACTCCCACCAACAGTGTGAAAGCATTCCTGTTTCTCCACATCCTCTCCATAATCTATTGTCTTCAGATTTTTAATGTTCGCATTCTAACTGGTGTGAGATGGTATCCCAATGTGGTTTTGATTTGCATTTCTCTAATGACCAGTGATGATGAGCATTTTTCCTTATGTTTGTTGGCTGCATAAATGTCTTTTTTTTGAAAAGTGTCTGTTCGTATTCTTTGCCCACTTTTTGATGGAGTTGTTTTTTCTTGTAAATTTAGTTAAGTTCTTTGTAGATTCTGGGTATTAGCCCTTTGTCAGATGGGTAGATTGCAAAAATGTTTTCCCATTCTATTGGTAGCCAGTTCACTCTAATGATAGTTTCTTTTGCTTTGCAGAAGCTCTTGAGTTTAATTAGATCACATTTGTCTATTTTGGATTTTGTTGCCATTGCTTTTGGTATTTTAGTCATGAAGTCCTTGCCTATGCCTTCATGTGACTTTTATGTGAAAGGTATTTTTATTATATAAAAGATAACTTCTCATTGGCCTTGTTCCTAAAGATTGTATTTAATCTCCCTGTCTTAAGCTTCCTACTTGGCCTTTGTTTTGTTTTGTTTTTTTTGAGATGGAGTCTCAGTCTGTTGCCCAGGCTGGAATTCAGGGGGTGATCTTGGCTTACTGCAATTTCTGCCGTCCAGTTCAAGTGATTCTTCTGCCGCAGCCTCCTGTACAGCTGGGACTACAGGCACATGCCACCACATCTGGCTAATCGTTGTATTTTTAGTAGAGACAAGGTTTTACCATATTTGTCAGGCTGGTCTCAAACTCCTGATCTCGTGATCTGCCTGGCTCAGCCTCCCAAAGTGCTGGGATTACAGGTGTGAGCCACTGCGCCTAGCCCCTACTTGGCCTCTTTTTGCCCTATTAGGAAGTTACAGGTGTCCAGAACAATATTTAGGATATAGTAAAGGTTTTCAAAATATGTTTAATGAAAGAGTAAGAGATGAAAAATCTCAGGGAGAAGTAGTACCTATGGCTTCATAGTAATCTGGTTTACTATCTGTCTGGCTGTCTGCATGCAGTCATGAGGATGGCTTAGAGACAATGTTTTACTTCTAATTGGTTTTTTGAGGTTTTTACAGATTTTATACCTTTTATTCAAATTCTAAAGGTTAAGATCCTCAGAACATATGTTGTGTTGCGTGCTCTAGTTGATGAAAGAATTGCAAACTGCATACAAATGCTTCACTACTAAATTCTTTTGTGGTTATAGTCATATGTTGAAATCTGTTTTACCTGATATGCTTATAAAAATAATGCCCCAAAGGATGCATAATGTAAAAAAATAGTAAATTACAGAGAAGCAAAAAGTAAAACTTCAAAAGTAAAAGTCTATTCCCGAGGAAAACTCACTGATTTTGGATGTAAAATGCTCCTTTTTGACTGATTTTGGGTGTAAAATGCTACTTTTTTTGACTGATTTTGGGTGTAAAATGCTACTTTTTTCCATTTAAATAGAAAAACTTTGATTTTAGGTGTAAAATACTACTTTTTTCCATTTAAATAGTAACTGAAAAGTATATTTTTGGAAATGTGATTGTTCTATGTCAGTTTTTTAATTTATGGTTTTTTAGTACAAATATAGCAAAAGTATTTCCCTGTCAATTTAGTATTTATTTCATTATTTTAAATAGCAGCAGAGCGCTATGTTAAGAGAGTGTGCTATGGTAGGTTTAACCCATCACTCACTATTAGAATCTTTTTAATATTATTATTATTAAGCTTTATTGATGTATAATTAATCTACAATAAACTGTACATATTTGAACATGCAAATATATCATGAGTTTTCACATATGTATATATCATTAAACCATTATCAGAATCAACATAATAAATATTTGTCACCCCAAGAAGTTTTCTGAGCCACTTTGTAATTTCTCTTGCTTGTCCCCATGGGCGCCAGCATCTCGAGGCAAACACATATCTTTCTGTTGCTATACATTAGTTTGCATTTTCTAGAATTTTATATAAATAGAATCATACAGTATAAAAAAGCATACTTTAAAAAAACTTTGGCATAATATGAAATTCATTAATGTTGTGGCACATATCAGTAGTTAATTCCTTCTTATTGAGTAGTATTTTATTGTATGAATATATCACAATTTATCTTTCCACCTGATGGATATTTGAGTTGTTTTCCATTTTTTACTATCATAAGTGAAGGCACCATAAGCACTTGTATACAAATCTTTGTGTGTATGTATGCTTTCATTTCTCTTGGGTGAATCCCTAGGGATAAACTAGCTAAATCACATGTTAGGAGTAAATTTAACTTTTTAAAAAACTGGCAGATTTTCCAACGTGTTTGTACTATTTTGTATTTTCTTCAGCATTGGATAAGAGTTCCAATTCTTCCACATCCTTGCCAACACTTGGCATGGTTAGTGTATTAGTCCATTCTCACATGGCTATAAAGAAATACCTGAGACTGGGTAATTTATAAAGATAAGAGATTTAATTGGCTCATGGTTCTGCAGGCTTTACAGGAAGCATGGGAGCATCTGCTTCTGGGGAGGCCTCAGGGAGCTTTTGTTCATGGCAAAGGCAAAGCGGGAGCAGGTGTCTCACGTGGCAGGAGCAGGAGGAAGAGAGAGAGGAGGGGGATGCCACCCACTTTTAAATAACCAGATCTCTCGAGACTCATTTACTATACAGTACCAAGGGGGAATGGTGCTAAATCATTCATGAAAACTTCGCCTCTGTGATCCAGTCACCTCCTATCAGGCCCTACCTCTAACACTGAGGATAACAAATTGACATGAGATTTGAGTGGGGACACAGATCCAAACCATGTCAGTTAGTGTTTTTAATTTTAGCTATTCTAGTAAGTGATAGTGGTATTTCATTTTGATTTAATTTGCATTTCCCAAATAAGTAGTGGTGTTAAGTATTTTTTCATGCACTTATTTAGTGCCCATATATCTTCTTTGGTGAAGTGTCTGTTAAAAACTTTTGCTCATCTATTTATTTTTTACCTGACTTTTGAGAACTCTTTGTCCATTCTGTATTCAAGTCCCTTATTAGATATGATTTGCAAATACTTTCTCCCAGTGGGTGGCTTTCTTTTCATTCTCTTGGCAGTGTCATTTGAAGAACAGAATTTCTTAATTTTGATGAAATCTAGTTTATCAATTTTTTATGGATTATATATTTGATGTCATATCTAAAAGGTCTTTGCCTAACCCAAGATAAAAATCACAAGGTTTTCTCTTAATAGTTTTAGAAGTTTTATCTTCAGGTGTTACATTTAAGCCTGTCACCAATTTGGAGTTAATTTTTTTATGTGGTACAAAGTATGTGTTGGAGTTTATTTCTTTAGAAATGAATATTCCATTGTTGAAAAGTATTCTTACTCTACTGAATTGCCTTTGTACCTTTGTGGAAAATTAGACAACTAATATACATATATACATATGGCTATATTTCTGGACTCTGATTTTTCATTGATCTTTTTGCCTACTGTTGTGCCAGTAGCATGCTATATTGATTATTGTCATTTTTCTTTAACAGTTTTGGAGACTAGATGTCTGAGATCAAGGTATCAGTAGGAACATGCTCTTTCTGAAGGCTATAGGAGGATCAATCCTTTTTTCTTGTTTTCTAGTTTCCGGTGGTTGACTTGCAGATACACCACTCCAATATGCGCCTTAGTCGTCACATGTCATTGTCCCTGTGTGTCTGTGTGCTCTGTGTCTTCACATAACATTCTCCTTGTGTCCACATATCCAAATTTTCCTCTTCTTACAGGGTCACCAGTCATTGGATTAGGGCCCACTGTAATCAGGATGACCTCATCTTTATTTTATTCCATTGGTTAAAACCCCATTGTCAATTAGGGATACATTTACAGGTTCCAGATGGGCATGAAATTTCGGGGGTGGGGGAGGATACTATTCAAAGCAGTACAGATATTGGATCATGTTTCACTGAGTCTATAAATCAATGTTACCTTAGTCATCTGACCAATAGAAACAGTATATCTCTCCCTTTATTAATGGCTTTCTTTAATTTCTCCCTGCCATGTTTTACTGTTTACGGTATACAGATATTACACATCTTTTGTTAGACTTATCCCTAAGTATTTTATGTTTTTATTATTATACATCATGTTTTTAAATTTATGTTTTTCTGGTTGTACACACTATTATCTATAAATACAACTTATTTTTGTATGTTGATGCTGTATCTGCAGCTTTGCTAAACTGAATTATTAGTTTCTATAGCTTTTTTATAGATTTCATTGGATTTTTCTATGTAGATTATCACATCTTTTATGAATAAAGAAAGTTTACTTATCTTTTTGCCATCTAGGTGCCTTCTACTTATTTTTCCTACCTTATTTCATGTCTGTACCACCAGAATAATATTGAGTAAAAGTAGTAAAGCAATCATCCTTATCTTGATCTTAGGGGGAAGAGCATGCAGTATTTCACTTTTAAACATAGTGTTTGTTACTTGTGAGTTTCATTAGATGGCTTTGATCATTTGAGAAAGTAGCCTTTTCTTCCTACTTTGAGAGTTTTAAATAAGAATGGATGTGGATTTTCTCAAATGCTCTGTTATTATCTGTTAAGATGATTATATGAGTTTTCTTTATACTTTGTTAATATGGTGAATTGTACTTATTAGTTTTCTGATGTAAACCAACCATGAAGTCCTAGGATGAACCCCAATGGTCATGGTATGTTATCCTTTTTATCTGTATATCTTTTATGCAGCTTACTAAAGCTCTATCTAGAATTTTTACCTTCCTGTTCGTGGAGAATATTAGTTTATAGGGTTTTATTTATAAAAAAAAAAAAAGAAAGAAAGAAAGAAAGAAAAGGCTTTTTATGATTTAATACCAGGGTAATGGTATTGAATGATTTGAACTGAAAAGCAATTGCTTCTCTTTTGTGTTCTGGTTAAGTTTGTGTTGGTATTATTAATTGCTGAAAGCTTTGATATAATTCATCAGAGAACTCATCTGGGCTCTGTTTTGTTGTGTTTTCTTTTGTTTTCATATATTTCTATAATAGATACAGAGCAGTTCAGGATATCTATTTTTCTTGAGTGAGATTTTTATATTTGTAGTTGTATTTATCATGTAATTTTTCCATTTCATTTAAATTGTCAAATGTATTTGGAATAAAATAGTTCATCATATTTCTTTATTCTTTTTTGATATCCATAATATCTGTGATGATTTTCCCCTCTCTCATTCCTCATATTGATAATCTGCATCCTCTCTCTCTCTCTCTCTCTCTCTCTCTCTCTCTCTCTCTCTCTCTCTCTTAGATGAAGTCTCACTATGTTGCCAGGCTGGAGTGCAGTGGCACAATCTTGGCTCACTGCAAACTCCACCTCCTGGGTTCAAGTGATTCTTTCTGCCTCAGCCTCCTAAGTAGCTGAGACTACAGGCATGTGCCACCATGCCCAACTAATTTTTTGTATTTTTAGTAGAGATGGGCCAGGATGGTCTTGATCTCCTGACCTCATGATCTGCCCACATTGGCCTTCGAAAGAGTTGAGTTGGGATTACAGATGTGAGCCACCATGCCTGGCCTCTCTCTCTCTCTCTCTTTTTTTTTTTTGCCCTGATTAGACTGGCTAAATGTTGATGAATTTTATTGATCTTCTCAAATAACTAGCCCTTTGTTTTATTGATTCTTTTTCTTGCTCTCACTCTGTATTTTGTGTTCTGTTTCATTGATTTCCACTCTAATCTGTATAATTTCCAGTTTCTACTTTGAGTTTTGTTGCTCCGTTTATGTATTTTTTTTTTCTAGTATTCAGGGTAAAAAGGTGAGGTTAGTGATTTCAGACCTTTTTTATTTTCTTATATGAGAACTTAGTGCTATAAATTTTCCTCTAAGTACTGCTTTAGCAGCATCCTACACGTTTTTATATATTGTTTTCATTTTCATTCAAGTTTCTAATTTCCACTTTGCATTCTTTTTTGACTCATTGGACTATTTAGAAGAGTATTATTTGTGGATTTTGCAGATATCATTCTGGATTATTAAAATATTTGTGGATTTTCTAGAAACCATTCTGTTAATGATTTCCAGTTTAATTCCAGTGTGGTCCAAGACCATACTTTGTGTGGCTTGAATGTTTTTAAATTAGTTGAAGGCAGAGGTAATTCAGTGACAGTTTTTTCCAGCTGGGCACATGGGGTCTTAAAACTGCCAGGGAGAGGAAGAAGGCTGTATCTCATTTGATGAGGCCTCCAGGAGAAGAGTGGACTGAGTATGCATATGGCAGCCACCTTCATGCTGTGCTCTTTAATAGGGCAAGTCTTTATTAAGCTTTTATTTTAAGTTCAGGGGTACAAGTGCAGGTTTGTCACCTAAGATAAATTTGTATCATGGGCGTTTGTTGTACAGATTATTTTCTCACCCAAGTATTAAGCCTAGTAGCCATTAGCTGTTTTTTATGATCCTCTCCCTCCTCCTACCTTCCACCTCCAATAGGCCCCAGTGTGTGTTATTTCCCTCTCTGTGTTCATGTGTTCTCAACATTTAGCTCTCATTTGTAAGTGAGAACATGTGGTATTTGGTTTTCTGTTCCTGGGTTAGTTTGCTAAGGATAATGGCCTCCAGCTCCATCCATGTCCCAACAAAGGACATGATTTTATTCTTTTTATGGTTGCATAGTATTCCATGGTGTGTGTGTGTTTGTATGTGTATATATATATATATATATATATATATATATATATATACTCACACACACATATACATACACACACACACACACACATATATATATACACACACATATACATACATATATATATATATATGCACCACATTTTCTTTACCCAGGCTTTCATTGCTAGGTAGTTAGGTCGATTCCATGTCTTTGTTCTTGTGAATATTGCTGCAATGAACACATGCATGCATGTGTCTTTATAATAGAGTTGTACTGGGAACTTTAGCATTGTCTCTGGTTGTATATCCAAGAATGAGGTTCCATTTTGTTTATTCATTGTTTGTTTTTAGAAATAAAACCACAGATAGGGCCTTGAAAAAAAGAATTAATTTAGACCTATTTAATGTCCCAGGATACTTCTTATCGTGTTACATTTCCATGTACACTTAAAAAGAATATATATTCTGCTGTTGTTAGATAGAATGTTATAAGTGTAAATTAGGTCAAGTTTAGTCATAGTGTTATCTAATTCTTTTATACCATTGCTCATATTCTCTATTTGTTCTTTCAATTATTGAAAGAGGAGTATTGAAGTCTTTCCTATAAAAATGTGTGCACTTTTTTATTTTTCTTTGCAGCTCTCTTGGTTTTTGCTTTATGTTGGAGCTCTGTAACTGAGTTCAGAAGTGTTTAGGCAATGATCCTCTTTATGATAATATTCTTTGATTTGAAATCTATTTTTTTATTGTTAATGTAATTACTACAGCTTTCTTTTGGTTATACTGGCATGGTGTATCTTTACATTCTTTTACTTTAAAACTATTTGTTTCTACATATTTCAAGTTCGTTTCTTATAGACAGTATCTAGTTGGGTCTTTTTTTTTTGTATAATTAAATAATCTCCGCCTTTTAATTGCATGATTTAGACCATTTTCATAGGTTATTCATAAGGTGAAGTTTAAGTCTAGCACACTGATCACTTGTTTTCCAATGTTTCTGTTCATTTAACCCTTCTTTTTCTGCTTTCTTTTGTATTCATTGAACATTTTTTATTCTCTTTTATTTTTTTTATTTGCTTACTAGCTATAACTTCTTTGTTATTTTAATGGTTACTTTAGGGTTTGAGGATACATTTTAATTTATCATAGTTTAACTTTCAATGATACAATGTCATTTAAAGAAGTCTATAAAAATATAATAATATACTCTCATTTCCTCACTTCTTTTTTTTGTGCCATTTTTGTCATGAATTTTATTTTATCTGTGTTATAAACTTCACATTACTTTGTTTTTTATTTGTTTGTTTGTTTGTTTAAGTAGCCAATTATCTTTTTAAAAGATTTAAATAATAAAAACTCACATATACTTACCTAGGTAATTACTGTTTCTGGTGCTCCTCCTTTGTATAGATGCATATTTCTATCTGGTATCATCTTCCCCTGCCTGAAAGATGTCTTTCACATTGTTGTAATGTGAATATGAGGGTGATGTATTCTTTCTGATTTTGTTTGTCTGAAATCTTCATTGTATTCTTATTAAAAAAAATATTTTCAAGACGCATATAATTCTAAGTTGACAGTTTCTTTTTCTTAGTACTTTGCCTCACTGGCTTTTTGCTTCATTATTTCTGGTGATAAATCTGCTGCTACCTTCATGTTGTTCCTTTGTTAGTGAAATGTCTTCTTTTTTCTGGTTCTTTGTATGAATTTATCTTTAACACTGATTAGAAAGTTAGATTATGTTTGGTCCACATGTGCTTCATGTGTCTCTCATTCTTTTGGGACCAACAGCTACCCAAGGCTGTACTTTTCATGGTGAATGGCAGAAATACAAACCAACCAGCAAACCATGCAAACACATTTCGAGCTTTTGCTTACATTACATTAACTAATATCCATTAGCTAAACCATGACTTATGGTCAACCTCATGTAAGGTATGGAGAAGTAAAATCCATCTGTTATGAAGACATGGCAAGGTTAGGCATAAGGATTATGCTCAAATTATACATTTTCACTGCAAGAGATCCAGTACCTTACTAATAAATTTTGATGTCCCAAGTAGAAGACACCTCATGAAACATAGCACAGATTATTGTAATTGGCAGTGTTTTCCTGTTGGAAGATTTGCCCCCACTGTGGTTTCCACAGCTGGTCTCCTTTCTTAGGAGCACATTCCAAGTCAGCCCTTGCAGATTTTTGGTGGTAAAGCAGTACTTATGATCAAGTTCCCAAAAAGCTAAGGATGTTGGGACCATACTATATGTACTCTAATTGTAATGAAGATGTACAGAATTCATTTGTCTTGTTGAGAAAAATTACACCTTACTGTGTTTCAACATGTAGTGACAGAATTGTGAGTGCTTTCCTGCCCGTTTAAAAATGAATACTACATAAAAAGGCAAAATCCTATTGCTATTTTTGTAGCTTTACCAAAATTCTCTTTGACATGAGTACCTTAAGGGATAATTCTCAAGACTAAGAGGGCAATGCTAAGTAGAAGTTAAGCCTGAAAAAAACAGCTACATATTTTGAAGGCAGTCAAATTGGCATTATGGATATTTGATGACAGTGATTTTACATACTCACATGTTGTATTAGTCCATTTTCACACTGCTGTAAAGAATTACCTGAAACTGAGTAATTTATAAAGAATAAAAGGTTTAATTGATTCACAGTTCTGCATGTCTGAGGAGGCCTCCAGAAACTTTCAATCTTGATGGAAGGGGAAGGGGAAGCAAGGCACATCTTACATGGTAGCAGGAGAGAGAGAGCAAAGGGGGAAGTGCCACACTTAAACCATCAACTCACTCACTATTGTGAGAACAGAGTCTGGGAAACCACCCCCATGATCCAGTCACCTCCCACCAGGTCCCTCCCTTGACACATGGGGATTACAATTCAAGAGGATATTTGGGTGGGGACACAGAGCCAAACCATAATCACATGTATGCATTGTTACTAATAGTAATTAATAACATTAGCTTCCATTTCCATTTTGAGTGTCTTAGATATTATGTACATGTGTGTTTATCATCTTTATTACTCATGGTAATCCATGAAGAAACCGAGGCTCAAAGAAACTGAATGAATTGGCCAGGGAGAGACAGCTAGCAAGTGGCAAAATTGGGGTATAAAACCAGGTTGATCTCAATCAAAGTCTGAGCATAGCCCCTTCTAGTCTGATGCCCCTTTTCATTCTTGATCTCTAAATTCCCATTTGAGCTTCCTTAAGGGGATTCATTGGCTTAAAAGGTAATAATGAATATATTCACATGGCCTAACATTTTACGGAAAACTTGTAGAACTTTGAGAATTCCTCTGCAGATTCTTGGGGCCCCTATTTGAGAAACGTGGGACTGGGGCATCAGTGGCAGCCTGGCAGGCATTGGAGCCAGGGGTTCCAACTGCAGTCTTACCTCTGCTGCATAGCAGCAGGGGACCATGGCAATAGATAACTGTCCAGCCAGTTCTTTTCATTCTCCCAAATGGGAAACTGCTGCCATGTCTCCCTTAATTTTTTGTAAGGATTATATTTGACAATGCAGGTACAATGCAGTTTGGAAAATATGGTGAGATAAATGTTTTAAAGGCAATAAAGTGTTGTCAACATGAGCCTGCACCAAAGCGTGTTAACATGAGGTAATGTTCATATGTGTAAAGTTCTTAAAACAGTGCCTATCATACTCCAAGTATCATATGTTTACTAAATTTTAAAAATATAATTTTTACCAATATAAAAGTTGGTGAAAGGCAAAGCTTATTCAGATTTTCAATAGGGCATCAGTCGATAGTTTTGTGCTTATAATTATTAAAGAAAGGAGAGATCTCAGAAGGGCATTATCCTTGTGAAATTTTTTTGAAGTATATATGTGGAGTACTCATGCTACAAAATAGAAAAAGGCAAGGCTAATAGCATGATACATTAGCAGCTTTCTTCTGCAATGAGTGCAGATATGCCAAGAAAAGCTTTTAGGTTATACCCACTCACTTTTCATGCATTTCTCAGTTTTTAATGTCTGTGATTAATGTTAGTTAAAATAACTCCTGTTCTTCAAAAATCTGTCTTCAAAAATCTGCTATTTTGTAATACTTTATTCAATTAGTTTGACGTTTCAATTTCTAGGCAATAAAGTGTTTTGAAAGAAGTTTATATTGAATGCTAAACACATGTAATTTATATTGTATGAAAACTGACCCCAACTCTCTCTTCTGTGATATACTTAGCCCTGCCCCTTACTGTGTAACTTGAGCCTGGCTTAGGCCAACTTCAAGCCCACGTTGTCTTCATGTTTCATGATACTGCAAATAAATGAACAGAAGTTTGTGTGTAGTATTATAGATTTTTTTTATTATTATCAAAGCAGGACTTTCATCCTGTGTCTTATTTGGCTTATCTTCTTTCTAATCCAAAAATATTATTAATGGGAGCTCATTTTGAGCAAATGTTGGGAGACATGGCTGTCTCCCTCCTCTCTCCCTCCCATTCATCTTCATTCATACACATACACAATTGAAACTAACAATACTATGGACAAAGACTGGATCAAATGTTAACTAAATCAAGGGATAGGGTGCCAGTGAGGGAATGGGGCAGGTGGGATGTGATCAGCAGTACACAATGACCTCTTCCTTTTAAAATTTTAGCTTCCCAGAGGAACATCAGCAGTATTGCTATAATGGGTCCAGATTGTGGCCTGTTTTATTGACTGGGTCATCTGTAATTTCTTGATCTGAATTCTCTGAGCTAACAGAGGAAAAGATTCCTTGCATCTTGGTGACATTAGGATACATCCTTGGAACATTGTTAACTGGACTTGGAGCTAGACAAAGGACAGGAGCTGGAGCTAGGGACATGTTCCAGGGCAGCTCAGGTTATACTTGGCCAGAGTTAGTTATTTCCTTCTCACTGCATTTAGCTGAGTAACTGGGTGAACATGGGTGAGGCACCATGCTTATAAATATGAGTTTTGGGATATCCAAAAATAATAGATAGATTATACATGGGCTATATCATGGTCTTATCAGATTCAAGGGAATACACGTTTTGTTTTGTTGTTTGTTTTAACAGAACGAAGTCCCTGAGGTGAAGAAAGAGGAGACTTTGCTGGATCTGGACTTTGACCCTTTCAAGCCAGAGGTGACACCTGCAGGTTCTGCTGGAGTGACCCACTCACCCATGTCTCAGGTATCAGGTGCTTTTTGGATGTTTGGAGATGATATTTCATAAATGTCAATAAACTCAGTATGATAATCGATGATCCCTATACCTTTCATGCCTGCTATCTATTTTTATTTGTGGTTGACATATATTTCCTAATAGGAAAGAGGAGTAGAAAGGGGACCTTTTCAGTATCAGTTATTCTAAGCCTGCCATGCCATCAGCTTTCTCTACCCATAGAGCTGGCATAACCACACATTCCTGTTTTCCCTCACAGAATAATTGTTACCAGTGCCCCACTTTGCACTCAGAACTGTTCAGGTTTACAAGATACACTCTATGGCTTCCCTAGATGAGGCTCTTTCTTTTAGCTTTGGGTTTACTCTTCTTGCTGTTTTCTCTACTTCCCTTCCTCATACTTTGCAAGTTAAGGCATGTTTGCGATGACCATGAGAGCATGCTCCAGCATAAGCTATTTTCAGTGTTGATAGCTCTGAACTCGATGCTGTGTTCATCCTCCACATTGAAGAAGCTTCCCTCCTGTGATCGTGATTATGGTTTGATGGAGAGTTGCCTTGCTTCCCTAAGCCTTTTTGCTCATCATTCCCTCTCTCTCCACATTTCTTCCATTCTGATAGTTACTGTCATAATGTTCCCTGTCAGAGGATACTGGTGCTGGTACCATAATGACCTGTGGGTAGGTCCTCTGAAATATAGTTAGTTTACAACTCTCTATGCTAATAGAAGGACGTTAACTGAAAATTTAATGAAACAGAAACTGTATATCAGTACTTTGCATATGGTTGGAGCCATACGTTTGAATTTAGGCAAATCCAAAGTTGCTAGAGTATGCTTCAAATGAATTAGTGAGAATATCATAACATTCAGCCTAGGACTTGAGACCTAGCTTGATTTCCTGGTCTTAAAGTCTTCTTGGCATATCACAGTAAACTGCTAGAGAACAAACAGCTCAATGTGAACCTCAGTAGGTAAGGATTATGTCTATTCCATGCTTTCTTCTAGAATGTAATTGAACTTTTAAAGGCCTCTCTGCTGTAAAATAGAAACAATAAATGTCTAAGGTGTTAATAAAGTAGGGGATTAATAGTCTAGACACTAGCCTTAAAGATGCTTTGCAAAAAAAATGGGTCTCTTAGGTGAATGTTTCAGGAAGCCTCCTGAATTAACTCTCTTCTAAGAGATTCCTGGTATGTGCATTAGAATATTAAAGACTGAGAAGTTCGCAATTAAAGAAAACTGTTTGTATTTGTTTAACATAGAGTTTCCCAAATTTGCTTGACCACAGAAATCTATGTTGATTGAACTTTTTTAAATATTCATTGGAATGTTCTCTAAAACAATACTTAGAGAAATGTGAAGTATTGTTAGCAAGTTTGAGAGTTCCACCTTGGTGACCAAGAAAAGTACAAAGTGAACGTGCATATAATTCAATATACTTCCTTCTCAGAGCGCTCTCATTGTATAGATAGTCAGCAGAATTCACGGGATTTCCTCTACCTCACTCTCCATGCTTCATTACTTTTGTGGCAGATGCAAAGTTTCTGCAGTAGATGCTGGAATGATTAGTGGGTGAGATTTCATAGCATTTCTGACTGCAAGTTTGAGTCAGGGGAAAAACCTCTTCTATATTAATTCATGATTACAGTAATCCATAAATCATGAAACTATGTGTGGCCATAAGACTAAGAGATTCTTCAAAATTAAACAAAAATGACCTTGATTTAATCTTCAGAAGTCTTAGTTCTGAGGGACATATATCACCGCAGTGAGGGCAAGCTGTGTGTGTCCCTGTGCTCTTCCTCAGGGCCAGGTAATAAAACTCTCCAGCCTTCTGGTGGCCATAATTGAATCGCTGCACTATGGTTGTCCTGCAATCCAGGTCTGATCAGACCTCTCCTCTTTGGCTAAGAACAAAAGTCTTGGCTGAGTGACAAAAAAGCACACCACTGTTAGGTCTGCCTACTTTCTTTCATCTTCACTCAAAGTGATCTCCTTTACCCATCACCTGACTCCATGTTTTCAAGTGATGTTCTTGCTGCTAGCAGAACACCTGATTTTGTGATCTCTGCAATTTCTTTGCATGCTAACTCACCCTTTCATGATCTTGAGGATTGATGAACATGACATTTCACATTTCCTGCCTTCCTTTTGAAGAAAATACTGGTGCATCTGCATTATGCAAAGACATGTACTAGCTTTTATGATCTTGGATTCTTAAGGGGCTATGAAGCAATGAAATGGGAACCATCTAGATAATCAGAAAATATGTATTAAATCTATGTACAATCGTGGCTTTCCATGGAGCTATTCTCCTCTCCTGTCATAGTCAGTTTACCAGAAGATGCTAAGCAAGAGACCAGCCAGGCTGCATGGAGAGGCAAGGCGGGCAGTGCAGAGCAGTTAGAATGGGACCCAACCAGGTGGGTAGGTACCAGTCAGAACCACAGGGTTCGCTTTCGATAATACACAGCCCAAATGAGGCCTCTGTGATCTCAACTGGAAACCATCATATCTCTAAGGTTGGAATGCCAAGCTCTCTAGTTTGCTGTTCACATTTAGTGATTCAAAGCTTCCCTAAGTGCATAAACATAAATCTATTCTAGTCACAAAAACATGGGCATAAAGGGAGGTGGCTTTAGCAGCAATTCTCATTCATGAAGCAAATAAGAAAAGAGAAGTATCCCATACTCCTGCAACCTATAGTGGAAGTCATTTGAACCATCTGGCCTCACTCCGCAGGATCCATAAGCTTTTAATTAAAATACGAGTAGTAAATGTAATTCATTCATATGTCTTAGGGGGTACTCTGCCAACTTGCATGATTACCGATTAGTTGAGCGGTGTGTTATCATCTAATTCAACATATTGAAAAACTATTTTTCTTGGGCTCATTTACCATCAAACTGGTCATCATATATTTTCTTGAATGAGAAGGGAAGGAAATAGCATTAGCAGTGATTAGGGTCTGCATTTCCTCAAAGACGTGATAAGCTCTAATATTGGAACACCTTGTTTACTTCATTTTAATGAGGTGTGTTTGTGTGTGTGTGTATGTGTGTGTGTGTGTGTGTGTGTGTGTGTGTGTGTGTATTAAAGTAATCTTATTCGTGTTTCAGGTATAGTTTTCTACTCACATAGTGAAAGGCAAGATTGATTAGACCTGTGCTATCCAAAGCTAAGTGTCATTTAAGCTTATATTAAGCATAATAAAATTATGTAAAATTTAAAATGTGATTATGTTACCCTAGTACATTTCCTGTACTAAGTAGCCACATGTGACTAGTGGCTACCATACTGGATAAGCACAGATATGGATCATTTCCATTGCCAAAGACAGTTCTATTGGGCAGTGCTGTACTAAATGCTTAAAAAATGCTTATGATTTCAATAACTTTTGTCACCTCAGCATTTTTTATGTTTTGGATTTGTATAACTAACAGTATTTTTGTTTATTTGCTTTCAGACATTGCCCTGGGACCTGTGGACGGTAAGCCACTAATAACTGTTTTCTTGTATCTTGATCCCCAGAAATTTGCAAACATTGTTATATTTGATTTCATTGGCAACAGAAAGAAGACCCATAAATTTAATGAGAATGTAGTCCCCTAGAATGATCATTAGGTCAGTGAAAGTCTTGAGCATTATCATAACCTGAAGATGATGGTGAAGGAAGAGTACAGTGGACCAGACTCCTGGGTGAATAATGGCCAAGAATTTGGATAATGGTCAATAATTTGGCCCTTTGTTTCTTCCTTTGGTAGTTGGTGGCAAGAGAAGCTGTGGTAGTGGACGTACACAGCTATTTTTGCATTTAAATAGAAGACAAGGAACGTGTGAATGAGACAATGGAAGAGATGGGCTGCTTGGCACATGGAACCATTTTAAAAAATCATTATATTCAATGAAGCTTGGGTTAATAAGATCTTACTTGAGCTTTAGAGACAGATGGCCCTGGATTTGAGTCCAAACTCTACTATTTATAACCTTGAGACTTTGAGCAATTTCTAAAACTTTCTAAGCCTCGGTTTTTCTCATTTGTAAAATAAGGGCAATGATGCCTACTTCAGAAGATTGTGTGAGGTTTAAGTAAGATAATTGTAAAGTATGTAGCTGGTGTCTGGTATGTATCAATAAAAGGTAGATATTATTGCTGATGTTTATTCAGCTAGTCTGATGTGTAAGGATAATTACTCGAGAATTTAGAGATAGTTAAGTGTCACAAACAGCTCTGTAGTGATCTCATTGGTGCTGTGAAATTGGAGATTGGTTGCACACCTCTACAGCCTCATATCCCTTGGAGCAGGGCCTTTGTTTTAGAAAAGGCTGGTCATATGTCTTAAGAACGCAACTTAAGTTGTATGTTTTCATGTATAGTGAGGCAGCAAAAGGGGAGTTTGATTGATCTAGCTATTCATGGGCAATGCCACTTCTGAATTGACATTGCTTCTTTCTTTCTCCCTTCAAAACCAAAAGATGTCTGTCCCCTCCTTCTGCAATCACAGGGATATACTGTACTCTTTAAGATCCCTGGAGCTTCAAGGAAAGTGCTCAAGAAGACAGATTAAAAATGTCAATGGAAATCACCAATGACAAAGTTATATCTTTTCTAGTGAAAAGTTTTACTCATATACTCACAAAAAAGGCATGCATGGATTGATGTTCAAGTCATTTGAATTCTAACCTCTACTCTGTGTTAATTTTCTTGGAGATTAAAAAGACAATGCTATTTTTTTATCCCAATATTTTATGTCTCCAGTGGAACTGTAATGCATTTTCCTTCCCTAGCTAGGAGGGTATGGAAAGGCTGAAGGTATCATCTAGAAGGAGCTTTTGAACATTTCAGAGGACAAACTTGGTAGGAATGGTACCGATAACAAAAATGCAAAACAATGGCTTTCTGAACGTAATTGCTCACAGCTATTAATCTTTTCAACTTCCCAAGAGTTTTTCCTTATGTGGCGAAAATGGCTGCTGATTTGGGGGAATGACATCAAGAGAACTCTCCAGTCAGTTAATATCAGTTAATATCAGACTCTCCTCCATCTTTCTGCCACCTCAGAGGCAGAGCGAAGTATAGGATGAGTTTGGGGAAGATTTTCATCTGATACTGTGTTAGAATATATGCAACTGTGTAATTTCTTGACCTCTAGTGTTTGATCTTAGTCCGATGTTCTCAAATTTGCTTATGCGTTTGAAACTTCACATTTCAGAGTCTGCTAAAGCAGAAGTCATGTACTAGCCATAAAATATCCTGTTGATGCTAGACAATGACAGAGGCTTTCTTTATGTTTCAGTTGTGCCTTTTCTACAGTGGTCTTAAACAATTTTGGAACAAAAATCATTTGCATCACAAAACAAGTTGTAAAATTTGATCCTAAACCAGTAAAAGCTGTAGCCTTCAGCAGAATGTTGACTCTAGACAGCAGAGGATTTTATTGTGTTATTGAATTTTCTTCTCTTGCCTTATTGTTACTATTTTCTTTACCCATACAGACAAGCACTGATTTGGTACAGCCGGTAGGTAAATATCCAGAAAATTCTGGAATTTTTTTTTTGATATTTGATATGCATTACATACGTAATATATTTTCTACAGTAAATTGTTTCCCCGTGGCATTGCTAGTCATAAATTTAAACCTTAAGCCAATGAATGTAAACACTTTCCAGTTTGGTTTACTGGTGCTACCCACCTGAAGAGCTTTGTGTTTCTCATCAAATCTTACCATGATCTGTTTCATCTTTTGTTTTTGTTTTTTTTTGTTTTTTTTCCCTTTGCTCTTCTGCATACTTTAAAGCCTGACTCTTCAAAAAGTCTGTCCTTGTGTAACCTGATCATGGAGGAAACTCCAGACAGTGGGTTGGCCGAAGAAATTCAAAGATCTCAAAATGATATAGGTGGATTTACTTGGGGCCCTGATGCTAGTACAGACAGGGTCAGCCAGGAAATTACCTCAGGTGGGTTTGGAGAAGACTCTGCATGTCTCTACCAAGCAGAGCAAGGCATAAGATTATCCACCAAACTGCTTTCGTCTGCTGACTGGCCCCCTGTAGCTGAACAGGGTGAGCATGCCCCAGAGCCAGCCCTTCCAGGTGGAAATGAACGACTGTCCCCAAAGCCCGTGCCCAAGGCTGGAGTTGCCATTGCTGCTTGTGTGGAGATGGAGCAGCCATATGACTCACGTGACTCAGAGATGCCAGCCATGGACACAGCTGGCCTGTTCAAAGAAAGTCATGAAGATATGAAGAAGTCAGGTGAAGAGGAAGAGAAAAAGAAGATAGAAGATTCTCTGTGGACAGGTGTGGAGACGTGTCAAAAGGTAGACACTGGAGCTATTGATATCAAGACCCTAGAAGGTACAGAGGAATTTGAAGAGAAAGCATGTGAAAGGACAGGAAACAGAGTGGTAGAACTTCTTAATACCATAGGAAAGGAAGACAATAGGACTTTAAAAATTAATGAAGTGGAAACTAGGAAAGATCTAAGAGCAGGGTATAAGGAAAGTACTAAAAACAATGAAAATTATTTTGAGAAAACTGACCTATTAGAAAGGGACATGGAAAGAGGAGATACAGTAAAAGAACTTAGTGACAGAGACCAAGGTCTACATGATGGAATTCAAAAGGTAATCAATAATTGTGGAACGATAGAAGGCTTTCGAGCCAAATCCACCAATCACCCAGATATCTTGAATCCATCTCTCCAGACCTACTCTGTATCTAATATTGAAGATGGCAGCCATGAGGGATGGGATTTGGCTAGAAAAGACATAAAGAAAAATGTAGTAGACACTCCCAACCACAATATGATATATTACCCAGCACAAGGCAGTACAGATGCTGAAGAAATTCAGTGTGAGACTGTGTTAAATGCTCTTGTAGGTGACAGGGATAAAAATCAGGCTGTTTTATCAATAAAGCTTGAAGTAGAAGCTCAGTCTAGGACTGACCTTAGTTACTCTCTGGGAAGGGATGCAAATGGGAGAGATTTATGTTCATGTAAGGCAGAAAGTTCACTAATAGAAGGGTCTGAAAGAACAGTGACTGAAAACTGTAGTCATACTGTTAACTCGCCAAGAATTGCAAAGATAGACTCTTGGGGAACATATCCAGGTCAAATCTGCCAGCCAAGCTTGAATTCAGCAATGAATAATTTGGATATAACAGGATTCTCTGGTATACCAGATGGCCAAGCAAGTGGATTTGCCAATTGTCTGGATTCTATTAACCACTGGCCTATCAGAGATACAGAAGGCTTAGATAATAGCTGGAAACATTTAGATGTAGTTGAGCACAAGGAAGAACTGGAGGTGCACTTACTAGCAGGTGTATGTGGGGAACAAGCCATTGCTAGCTACTGGGAACAAAGCCAGGAGATAGCGAGACCATTGATTTTGGGGACCTGCCGGAATGCTGGCACTGAGATTTCTGCTAGTTCCCAAGACCAGGACATCAACAACTCAGATTTATCTGAAGATGAAATTGCTAACCAGAGATATGGATTGTTGTACCAAGAAATAGAGGCTGACAAACACGAGGTACTTACCCTAGTCTGTAGTGTAGACTAGCCAAAGACTTCTGTAGGTTCTGTTTTTCCTCATGTCTCTCACCTACTTCATTATCCATCACTATCTTCTAGGAGGCCTGATCTCTCTAACGGAGTGTCATGTACTTCTTGAAATCTGTGCAAACCAAACACAAATAGGTTGACCAAAAAAAAAAAAAAAAAAAAAAGCAGCATCAGTAACAACAAAAAAATCAACAACATAGACACACACACACACACACAAAGCAGAATGATTGTGTTGGGAATTAATGAGAGTCTGTGTTACCATCTTATTTTCTGAGTTTATTCTCCCTACTATTCAGGTACTAAAAATGTGCTAAACCGAGAGCAGCAGAGACTAATTTAATCTTCCTAAAGTGGTCCCACTCCATTAAGAACACATGAAACGTTTCAGCCCAGGCCCACTGAAAGTGTAAAATATCATCATTGCTGTTCATCAAAATGATGCATTGTAGAAACACTGCAAAAGCTTATTCCAGATCCTGTCAATGGCCTGAAAAGCAACGTAACCCATAATGGCCCTTTTCTGGAATCATCTTCTCCTTATAGAGAGAGTAGGTTTTGGTTAGCACCAAAAAATAATGCAGCAGCAATAATTGTAAAATTAACTTTTTTTTTTGTCAGCCTATTTAAAATCATACAGTGTGGCCTTTTGCATTTCCTAAGTTCTTTCATGCACAGCAACCTTTTGTATTTTAAAATGTGTGATAGTCTTTACTTTCCAACTTGTCTAATGGATATTTACTGGTCCTACAAAAATGGTAATGAAAACAATAACACACTCTGATTTTCGTTTCTGTTTAGGCTGCTGGTGTTTCATTTAATGGATTCACACAGGTAAGGAATCTATTTTTTTTTTTTTTACTAGATCCATCTACTGAGAATGATGCACTTTTTTTTCAACGTGGTTTGGTTCTCTGTGCCACTTATGATTAAGAATGTCAGCACAACATTGGACCCCAGTACTTATAAACTGAATAATGTAAACAGAATTGTAGCAACATTGCGTGATTATTGTGAAGATTAAATGAGATATGCAACGGAGTGTTTAGCACAGAAGTCTAGCACACGCTAAGTGGTCCCTGACTTTAGTTTAGCTTTTGTTAGTATGATTAGCTCTACCATGGGATTCTACCTTCTACCAATTCCTCTGCTAGAAATTAGAAGTTGTTCTGATCTGAGAGATCCACTGGATCCAGCTGTTCTAAAGAGCTAGGATTGTTTTGAACTGATGAAATGGATCTTTAGAAAATGTGAGAGATTTTTAAGAGCTTCCTTCTAGAGATTCCTTTAGGAGCCACACTGCACAGAGCCTTGTCTCTCCAGTGGTTCTCCAGGAAGGAGCTATTGGAAAATCAGAAACCATATGCTGGTTGTGTTCAACGGGCCTTATTTTTTCTGGAGTCTGTGAAAAAGGAACTACAAGATGAACTGTCCCATTAACTGTGTATGTGCCATCATATAGGCTGGTGTAACCTATGTAAAAGGCTGGCCACATGGCTCTCGGGCTCCTGGATCAATTCTGACATTCTCTTCAATGGAGACCTCAAACAGACTTGTCTGTGATGACTGCTTTGTCTCAGAATGTCAGATATGCACAGTTTCTAATAATTTAGCATTTAGAATTTTCTAAATACATATTCATAATATATTTATAAATAGCATTCTCTGTTTAAAAGTTTCATTATTTTCCCATGTTATCTATAAAAATATAAAGCCCACTGACACTCCCACATACAAATACAGATACACACAAACACAAAGAAATATGTTAATGCATCTCTTCCATCTTCAGAAAATTCTTTTGAAAGGTTATCATAGGCATTGCCATTAATTTCTCATTCTTTTCAGGTTTCTATTTCCGTCAGAGTTATTAATGCACATCATTTTAAAAGTAACGATGTTTATAAGGGCTTTTATTTTAAAACTTCAGACCAGCATATACTCCTTTCTTTTCCCATTTCTTAGAGGTAAATAGTTTCATTTCATTTAACAAATTCTCTGGTTTCACCCTGTATGTGTGCATGGGTTTCTTGTAATGCTGCCTCTTGATTTCTAAAGTATTATCTATTGACTCATCTCTCTGGAAGGCGAAGACGTAAAGTATTTTCTGCCTCCTACCCACCCAATTTGTCCCCTCTGCTTCCTGCCTTTCCTCTGATAGAGTGCCATCAGAGCTATCCAGGCAATCTGTGGTAATATAATGGTGATTAGAATACTCTTGGCAGCCAAGTCATGAAGTTCACATTTTGTTTTATGCCGAATTTTTGTTTTCCTTTGTGGTAATAATTGTCGGTCTTATTTATCCGCCTGTTGGTTGATATGCTTAGTTTTCTAGGTACTTATTGCATATTCAACCCCATACTCTGTAGTTATAGAAATCTCCTATTTTACTGAAAATATTAGACATTCAATGAGTTTCATCTTCTTGAAGAAATTGCCTGTCTGTCCTCCTGGGCTGCTCTGGTCTGAACTGGGTACTCTGAGACCGTGACTTGCTGCAGAGCTGTTCTCACTGCTTCTCCCATCCTGTTGGTCATGGGGACTGCCTTCACCTCTCTCTCCTGTCTATCCACTGTTTTCTAATGCAAGTTTCCTCATTTGTCGTTTAACCATTCATTTGGTTGGAACACAGCCTCCAGTCACTTTCTGAAAAAAGTGTACCCAAAAGGTACGTGTTTGTGACCTTACACATCTGAAAATATCCTACGTATATATTAATGTCATGCTACTAGTTTGGATATTATATTAGAAGCTGTAAATCATTTTCCATTCGAATTTTAAGGCCATTGCTCCACTCAATTCTACCACCTAGTGTTGCCTTCAAGAAGCTGTCATTTTGATTCTTGATATTTTGTAAGAAACCTTCTTCCCCCTCCTCATTCTTTCTCTCTCTCTCCCTCCTTCTACCTCTCTCATCTTCCTCTTCTCCCTTTCTCTCTGGAACTTTGTAGAATCCTTTTTTTTTTTTTGAATTTCTGAAAAATTGAAATGTTGCAATGATGGGCTGTGGTTTCTGAAATGTTACAATGATGAGCTGTGGTCTGAGTCTCTTTTCATCCACTGTATAAGCCTTTTTAATCTCAAAATTTATGGGTTTTGCTTTGGGAGAATTTAAAAAAAAATTTCACAGATTTATCGTTTTTTCTTTGTTCTCTCATTCCATAACACTTCTCTTTTTTATATGTCAACTTCCTGTCTAGCATTCTATTATTATTTTTTGTTTCCTTTTCTCTGTTGTCTTTCTCTACTTTCTCTGTTTTCCAACTATTCTAACAGATTTTTCACCCCTATAATTTTTCCAATTTCCAAGAACTCTTTTTGTTTACTGCATATTTATTTTCCAATAGCACCTTCTTCTTTTGTCATGAATGATCCTCTTCCATTATATCTCTGAAGATGTTAATAATCAGTTTTGAATTTTTTTGCAAAGTCTTTGTTTCTTCCATTTGCTTCCCCCACACCCCTCCCCCCATTTCTATTCCATTTCTTTGTTTTGTGTTTGAGACTTCTCAGGTGTTTGGTGATCTTGGCTGAATACTCATATTTGAAAGTGGGATGCTGAAAAGCTGACTGGACACTTGTACAGGTAGATAGAGTTCATTGACTGCAGGCATTGTTACACAACTTCCTGGCTCATCTTTTCCGTTGGGAGCCTCTGAAGTCAGATTCTTTAGGCATTTTTTTTCTTTTGGGCTGGCCAGATTTCCCAGGGAAGATTTGTCTTATCTCCTGTCTGGGAGGTTCAAGTCTGACTGCTAGTGTAATGGAGGTGATTGAGGGGAAAATAGGAGCAGAGTGGGGAGAGGGGTGTGCATGGTCTCAGTATTTATTATGTAAATACTTACTTAGTGCTTCTGCCTTCCTGATGTACCTGTGTGCCCCTAGTCCAGGGACCCTGTTTCAGCCTCTGTATAATTAATCTCAAGACTTCTGCTAGGGTAGGCGAGGATGTTGCTTGGTGTTCTTAATAGGTAAGAACATCTTGACGTCTGATGACTTTTTAATAGACTTCTGCTATTCTCCTGCTGTTACCACCACCCTCACTCCTGTTTCCCATGATTCTTCATGCTTCTAATTCTTCACCACTGAACATTCTAAGGAAGAAATTGGACTGATTTTCACCATTTCTAACATCATCTTAGGATACAGATTTCTTTGATCCACCAAGTTACTACTCTTTTCATCTGCTTTCCAATTTCAACATTTTGTTAATTTCTGTCTTTCTTCTCATTCTTCTCATCCTTATAGGTTTATGCCTTAAAATAAAATCCCTTCTTGTTGTTTAGTTTGAATTCAGGAGGTAATAAAGGTAACTGCATGTGTTCAAAACACCATCTTCAACCAAAAGTCACTGGCTCATCTTTTCTGGTAGGGATCCCCTGATGTCAATTTCTTCCAGCAATTTTTTTTCTCCTTGACATAGCAGATTTCTCAGGAAGGATACTTGGGTCTCCTGTCTGGAGACCTGGCTACCAGTGTAATGAGAGATGAAAGTTCCTTTAGAGATGACTTTTCCTTTAGATTTTCTCCAACTGATTTGTTTAGGTCAATGAACGTATTTTATGAAATTTTAACCTATGGCTCATACATAACCCATAGAAGGAACACTTAGGTAATATTTTAAGATTGAATTTACAACATTTAAAAGGTTTAAATTTGGGAACTTCAACCACTATCTTCTGATTTGGTGTCAGCGGCGAGAAGAGAAGCTGTGGACTATAGATGCTCCCCTGAAGCCAGTGCCCTTGGTTTAATGACGCTCATAGTATCCTGCTAGCAGAGACTTATATTTAGAATAACTATCATCAAAACTTACTTTTGCATCTTTTGTCTTAATTATTTAAAATAAAAAGGGACTTTAAAATGTTTAAAATATATTTATTGAGGCCAGGCATCGTGGCTCACACCTGTAATCCTAGCACTCTAGGAGGCTGAGGTGGGCAGATTTCTTGAGCTCAGAAATTCAAGACCAGCTTGGGCAACAGAATGAAATCCTGTCTATACAAAATATACAAAAATTAGCCAGGCTTGGTGATGTGCGCCTGTAGTTCTGCTGCTTGGGAGGCTCAGCCTCGGTGGAGGCTACAGTAAGCATGATCATACCACTATACTCCAGCATGGGAGACAGAAGGTAACCTTTCTCAAAAAAAATTTAGATAGATGATAGATAGATAGATAAATAGATAGAATCTTTCTCTCTCTCTCTACACACACACACACACACACACACACACACACACACCCTGATGGTAGCTAATTTAATATCTTTTTTAAAAAATTTCTATTTTTATTCTTGATTTTCAGCCCCAGGATACTTCGTTATTCAAAATGCAGACAGACCAAAGTATGATCTGCAACTTGGTAAGTTGATTTGAGTTTGTGCTCTCAGTAAGTTGTTAGTTATCACTGAATGTTCTAAAGGCCATCTAGAGTTTAAATATCCAGGATGTGGTTTCATTCTTTCTAGGCCATCTAGAGTTTCAGTATCCAGAATGTTTCTGGATCCTGTACTTTTCTAAGAAACAAGAGAGAAAGTATCTATAAAATCTCAGTGTGACTTTGCATTGGGTTATTTCTATTCATATAGGCACAGTCATTCCAGCAAAAACCAGTCTCCTAGTTATGAATCCCAGTGGAACACAGTGAATCCATTGAGGACATGTATATTTCCATATGAATATTACTTAAGCTCCAGTATTTAAAGTGAAATTGCCTCAAGAATTCATGCTTCAAAATAAATCTTTGTTTCTTGAATCTGAAACTACCCCATTTCTTGTCTCATCCCTCCACTTTGTGGGAGGTAAAAAGCAATAGTGCATAGTAGAGCTGTGATTCCTAATTGGATGCCAAATGAGAGGAGAGAGAAAAGCTTAGTTGGGAGATGAGTAAGAAATAGAAATAGTTGCTCTTGGTGTTCGAGGAGATTCTTAAAAGATCTGAGGTGGGCAGATCACGAGGTCAAGAGATCGAGACCATCCTGGCCAACATAGTGAAACCCCATCTCCACTAAAAAATACGAAAATTAGCTGAGCGTGATGGCACACGCCAGTAGTCCCAGCTACTTGGGAGACTGAGGCAGGAGAATTGCTTGAACCCGGGAGGGAGAGGTTGTAGTAAGCCAAGATCGCTCCACTGCACTCCAGCCTGGCACCTGGCAACAGAGAAAGACTGTCTCAAAAACAACAATAACAACAACAACTCAGATGTGTTTTCCTCTTTGTACAATTAAAAGCATTTGTTGTTGTTGTTACAAAAAAAAAAAAAAAAAAAGATCAGTGTTGCAGTTACGATAGGAAACGTTTTTAGCAACAGCTTAAAGCTTACTAGTAAGGATGAATGGAGAGACCTTAAGAAATGTCACTTTTGCCGGGCACGGTGGCTCAAGCCTGTAATCCCAGCACTTTGGGAGGCCGAGGTGGGTGGATCACGAGGTCAATAGATCAAGACCATCCTGGTCAACATGGTGAAACCCCGTCTCTACTAAAAATACAAAAAATTGGCTGGGCATGGTGGCGCATGCCTGTAATCCCAGCTACTCAGGAGGCTGAGGCAGGAGAATTGCCTGAACCCAGGAGGCGGAGGTTGCGGTGAGCCTAGATTGCACCATTGCACTCCAGTCTGGGTAACAAGAGCGAAACTCTGTCTCAAAAAAAAAAAGAAAGAAAGAAATGTCACTTTTGAGCATGTCATTGCTACACTTCAGATGATTTGGGCTCTTTGAGACTAGTTCATGAGGATTATTTGTGGCACTATGGTGTTCCCGTGGGAATAGTGCATAATTATCCCAGCTTTGGCTTTCATATTGGATACTTGGGATTGGGATTAATAATAAAGAATTTCTTTTAAACTTTTATTTTTAAGTAAGGAATTCTATTCTGGGAAGTTTGTCTTCAAGGCTGGTTTGATATATTTGCAAAGTCAAGTGTGTCTCTCATACCCTGTCAATAGATTGTCACTCTTTTGCCTTTTGGGCAACCAGCTGAAAGGTACGGTCTCTCTGGCCTGCAAATAAATATTTAAATGTTGCAAATACAAATTATACTTGTGTTAGTAATGGATCCAGTGAAACCCATTTGTCATGTTCATTGATGATTCTCCAGCCAGGTGATGGAAATGGAGAATGAAATTTTTAATTGTCAATCATGAATGGTTTATGAAAAATGGAGAAATACCAGTATAAAAGGAAAGGCAATTGGTTATAATTAAACTCACACCTACTACATTGCTGCAAAAGATTCAAGTCTAGAATTCAGTTGTTTTTAAGTTTTGGTGAAACTTTCCCTACCATCCATGACTGGTCCTAGGAACTTCCATGCTTGTCTTTCCCTTCTCTTTCTATGTATTCTCTGAAGCAGACATCTTGCCCCTTCTTTCCATTGAGAAACAGCTTTGTCATGTTGAGCATTGCAAATGCTGCTAACCTTGGCCCTAGGAAATCACAGTGAACTGATGTCTCCCAGTGAGTCGTGATTGTACAGAATCTTCCCAGGAGCAGCAAAACTTCCCAGTGTTTGGCTCATTGACTATTCTAAGCCAGGTAGGGGGTGAAGTTGGTAATCAGCTGTACATCTCCCAGCCTGCATCATACAGCCCCGCAGGACATCTTTTGAGTACAAGTTGAAACCCTTTTGAATCAGATCTTGCTCAGGGCACAGGGTTGCCTCTAAACCCTTTTGCAGTTCTCACTAAATTAGCTCTCTCAGGACTGGAGAAACTGGATACAAGGCCACATTAGATATGACTGGATTTCTGCCCCTGCTTTCCCAACCCATCTCCTCTTCCTCTGTGTTGACCCGCCTTTCATCTTATCACAAAGGATACCAGAAAAGGTGCTGCAAGGCTACACTCCTCATTTTATTCTAGAGGAATAATTCTGTTTATGGTCCTCAGAGTTAAACCACTGTGGCATCAGCTGCCACCAGTATCTGTAAAGGATGCATCTCTTCTCCGAATGCACAATGACTCCTACTGAAGCAAACAGCATGAAATCATTACCAGCACTCCAAAATAGGTGTGGTATGGGATCAAGCCATTTGCAATGTCTGTCAAGGGAGGCATCTTGTAGAAAAAATGGTGAAGGCAGGGCACAATCCCCGCAGGACTATAGTGAATGTCCCACAAGAAGTTGCTCACATTCTATCTTTGTTTTTCCTTTTCTCTTGACAAAACACAATTTTACATTATCTTACAAGGAATAGAGAGGCGGCTTCTATTTCCAACATTGGGTAGCTGATTTTATATAGAATCATGCTTCATTGTTACTCATCATTTACAGAGTTATACTATCCTCCTGGAATTTAAGTTGTAGTGCCATATTGTAAAATTTCATGTGATATTATCATATGTGAAACACATTGTGACTTGTGGGTATATAAGCAATCTTAGGTTCTCTTTATACTACACCACAGTCTCACCGTCAAATTTCAACAACCAAATGCAATTAGACTCATTTATAAAATCACCCTAGCTATTCATTCCTGCCTTCTACAAAATGTCAGAATTTCTTTAGACGTCTAAGAAACCAAGTCTCTGATGCAAATATTTTTTGCATTTTAAGATATCCTGGCATTTTGTAAGATATAGGACGATGTATTTCTTTGACTCATGTTTTAAAACTTCTCTTGGCTTCTGATCTGGCTTCACTCTTACTTCTTCTGTAGTGTAGCCTCAGCTTGCAGGGAACAGCATCTGCTCATGGATTTCTTGCTGTTTTCTCAAATTACCCTTGTGTCCTTCATTGTGTAGGTCATTTGATACCAGGCTGTCATAGCAAATCATCCTGACTTCCCAAATGGTAGGATCATTCCCTGAGCACTTACAGTATCTGTTTGCTGTTATGAAAATTTGTTCCATTATGAAGATAATTCTTTTCAAACAATGAAAGTGAAGTGTTTTTCCATAAAGGACTCCTGAGAGCATATTAGTGTGGATTTTATCTCATTCTTTCTTAAAAATTGTGTCAGACCACCTCTTAAAGCTTAAAAAAGCTCATAAAAAATCAAATGTCTGCACACATCTACCAGTCCTTTGTATTTATTATGCCCTTTGAAAAGAATGGTGGTGTGACCCTGGCATGCATAAAAATGGAATGATTTGGTGGGAGGCATAAGACAAATATTTTGTGTATTTGTCCAACACTAGGCTATTCATATGCACTTTATTTCATCTCAGCATAACTTTTCCATCATTTCTTTGTGAAACTTGCCATGTGCACTGACTCAGATGAATGTACAGGACAAATAGAGGTGGATTTTGATTGCTTATGATGAGTTGGACTGAAGTTACTGATTTCTGTAATCACAGCATTAATTAGATAGTTCTTAGTCCACTGGGAAATCACTTTTAAACTTTTTTACAGCTAAGTGTTTTGATGACAGAAAAGGATCTTATGAGCCCTCTAATGGCCATCCATTTAGTGAAAGATGGATCTTTCTAGCATATCTAAGAACATGCTAGATAAATATGTTTATATTAATAAGAATGGAAAAAGAAGGAATATTTTCAGTAGTTGTTGTGACATGCATTGGCTGTGGTGCTTTTAATAGCTTGTTGTTAGTTTATATTGCTAATTTTAAAACTAAAAGCCTTAATCTAAGAGATGCCAGAAACCTGATTCAGCATATATGTAATTGAAATCAGGATGATGTCTATGTGTAGAGGTCTTGTTGGAGCAAAAAGACCTCATTCTGCCTACACAATTAAGGGAGTGTAATTGATACCATGGAGAATACTACCCAGTGGTTCTTTAAACAATTATTATATGAAATAAATGCATTACTAAGTGTTTTGTTGGAGGGTGAAAGGGAACAAGGGACTGAAGAGAAATTCACAACAAGGCAGTAAACTATCTATGATTGTGGTAGAGAATACCTAGGTAGCTCGGTCTGTTCCTACCAGACTTGGAAGTGGAACACTAGCTTCACAGTGACCTGTTGGGTCAAATGAATGCATTTTAGTCTGATTATTAGAACGACCCTTTCACTTTTTGGGTGCAATGCATATTCATAAAACTGAAGGACCCTGAACTGCTCTCTCGTGTCTCTGTCTCTCTCTCCTGTCTCTCTGCAAAGTAGCAGTCTCTTATAGCTATCATAGGTAATGGGGTAGTCAAAATGTTGCAAGTAAGTAAAATGGGCAGGTAAAACAGTAAGTCTTGCCTGACTTCTAGGGAAATGACAGTTCTTGATGATGGTAAAGCAGAAGTTTAATAAGACTCCATACCTAGTCTTTTCAGTTCTCCTAAGGCCTATGATGCCAAATATGGATGTCTTTTCTACAGCAAAGATTTCGTGAAGCTAGTTGCCTATGTGATGACAAAGAAAATCTTAATTGTCCAATATTCTGTAATGTTATCTATTCACCTGTTGAATCTTTTTCCTCTAACCCTCAAAACAAACACTCCAAGGCTGAATCTGAACAGGCTCCACCCACAGAGCCGAAAGCAGAGGAGCCCCTGGCCACTATCACACCCGCTGCTGGGCTGGACCTTGGAATGGACACTCGGGCTGAGGAGCCAGCAGAGGAGGCAGTGGTGAGTGCCACCTCCCTCCCACCCTCCATCTGCCTCGCTGCCATGGCCATGCTCATCTCATGATCACATGCATCGCTTTCATCTTTCCTCACTTGGGACAGACATGTTCCATATCTGTCATAACTCCCGGGTTCAAATAGCCTTCATTCCTATTCACTTTCTTTTTTTAAATAAGGAAAATATCCAGGTAACTACTTGTATGATCTAAAGAAAACTGCCACATAGCCACAGGTATAGCACAGTAGATGGGTTGTAGTGGTGAGTAATCAGGCCTATTAATGCTTTGTTCTACCTGTGACAGCTGGACATGTGCCTTAATTAGGAAACTTGCGTGTGATAAACAGAATAATTACCTTGTTAGTTGTGTGTACATATTGATTACTTACAATAGTAGTTTTGTAGGTTGGTTAAGGTCTAGCGAGGTGTTGAAATCCCATATCACAACTCGGTGAATGTATAAGGATTCTTACGTGCACCACCATTTGCTCACAATTAAGTTTGCTAATGGCTCTTATAATAATATGGACATTGAGGATGTTTTTGTCCTGGGAGAGAGATCCATTCTTCTTCCTGGAAACTTGCTCTTACCTTGATCCATGCAGTGATAAAGAACACCATATCGCAAACTGGGATGAGCTTTGATATGTGCCAAGTAGAATTGGACATTGTAATACCTATGAAAGTGTAGAGTTCAAAATACCCATGGTCAGTGAAAAGTCATTTATTTATGAAATGCAGAAATATGTCTTCCAACAATTTTAATCAGAGTACCATTTCCAGCCTTCACAGACTACAAATAGGAAAACCAATTTCTCTGTTACCAAAAATAACATTCCCTAGATAAGATACCTAGAGAAAGGAGTCTACTTCAATTGAGTCAACTTCATGTTGTTGATGCCTTGAGTCATTTTACAGGGAAAATGGTAGGTCATCTGTTACATCAACAGTTTATTAATCAAGTAGAAAAATAATAGTGCAAGATAGTAATGGAAAACACTTAAAGCTGGACTGAATCTCTCCCAGGGCATTGCTTGCAGAGACTTTAGACCAGGGAGTGCTGTGTCCATGGTTGCTCCCAGATTCACTGGAGATTTCAGCAAGTCCGTGCAGATAGTGCTTTTTCATTTGGTGTCTGACAGTGATCTGTCTACTCACCCTAGCTTTAAGATTATTTAAATAACAAAGAAAGGGGAAAAAATAGAGTTTACTTTTTGACTACTGTTGTAATTAAAAAGATAATTGATTTTTAAAGGAATATGGATGATGCCAGGGAGTTAAAAAGATATCGATTTAGGTGTTGAGGGAAATTGTTTCAATTCTGAAAAGCTCTCATCAAATCCCTATTTTAAACAGCAGCACAGACTTCATCTTCACCAGTGTTTTAAAACTAGTCCATTGATTTTATGCCCAAGACTATTCAGTGTAAGGCTTAATACTGTCATGCCCATGTGTTTGAGCAGGGGCAGCATTTGCTGTTGTGCAATAGATTGGAGGTGTGGAATAGACAAGCTAAGGTGTTCAATACAGGTGCAACGTTGTTGATTCTCCATGATCCCCTCTAAGAGTGGCATGTTCATATACTTCTCCCACCCATCCTCACTGCAACAAACTGATCTAAGTAGGCTTTTGGTTTTTTTCAGAATCCAGATTTGTGCTTTTCCAGTGGACAATATTAGTGGTCACCAATTATTTAAGTACCTACTATGTAATAGCTAATATATATATGCATATATTTGATGATCATTTAAACTAAGGGTAATATGAAAAATATTCAACATCATGTGGCATAGGCACCAACCATCACTCAAACCAGCTTCCTTCATATTGGGTAAGCAGCTATTTGGAAGAATGCTTCATTCTGAAAACATCTTTTCTCCTAAAGCTTATAGGTGAACTGTAAAGAATCAAAAATTTTGATTCCCTGTAAAATATAAGACAACTTACAGTCTTATGAAGGATTCAGGCACCTCATGAGACCCACAGGTGATGCAAGAATAATAGGTGCAGAGCTCACAGTGTGATCCACGCTTTCCACAGAGAAAAAAATTCAAGTTCATTTCTCCATATGGACTGAAAAATAGTGGTAACACTGTTAACTAAAAGGAGACAGTTTATGGCAATTCGGTTTGCCTATATTCATCCATAGTGGCTGCCTTCCATGTTTTTAACATGGACATACTTGGATGAAATCAATACTTCCCTTCATTCTCCTTTCTCCTTAGGAGAATAGAGTCAGATAAAATGTATTTTTGTTTTCAAAAGTAGATTTATAGCTTCTTCCCTCTGGTCATAATAATCTAATATAATATTAGGGTTATATTTCTCTGAAGAAAGGTCTATTCGGTTTTTAGATGTGTGATATTCAATTGTAAAAACAAAAATCCACATTGTGTCCCTAGCATTAATTGATCAGTTGACTGTGGTTGTCATCAGTCAGGATTGAGTTGACATGACCTTTTGAGGTAATCCTTTTCACCACTGAAATGCCACCATATATTAGTTCAGGTTTTGACAGAATGCATTTCATCTGAGATGATGTTTGTGATTGTTCTTTTTCATTTTTTAAGAGGCAAATATAAATTCAAACATAGGAAATTTTAATAGTGTTTCCCAAAGAAACCTGAGGCTTTTAAGAAAAGTTTATTACATTTTTGTTTGTTGTTTTATTTCTCGTATAGTTAGTATTGTCTTCAGTTTTTCACAACATCAGTTGTGACTAGTATGTCTGCAGGATTCATTTAAAAAATCAACACTCTCATTTTTCCTTTTCCAGATGTTTCTATGTATGTAAGTAACGAAGTATTTGTTAGAAAAAAATGATTTTGAGCCGGGTTCTGTGGCTCATGCCTGTAATCCGAGTACTTTGGGAGGCTGATGCAGGTGAGGACAGGAGTTTAAGACCAGCCTGGCCAACATGGTGAAATCCCATCTCAATAAAAATACAAAAATTAGCCAGGCATGATAGTGGGTACCTGTAATCCCAGCTAGTGGGGAGGCTGAGGCAGGAGAAGCGCTTGAACCTGGGAGGTGGGTTGTAATGAGCTGAGATCATGCCATTGCACTCTGGCCAGGGCAACAGAGCAAGACTGTCTCAAAAAAAAAAAAAAAGATTTCAATATGATTTCAATATTTATTTCAATATATGTCAGAGAATTAGGTTGAAAAGCAGGTAAAGATGAGCACAGAGCCAGTTCATAATGCATTCTTTGGTTACAGTTAATTGTGTTTAGATTTTTTTCTTTTTTTCAGAAAATAAAATTTTACTCACATTTATTCCATTTTCTTCTAGAGAAGTCCCTTCTAATTTTCTCTAAATTGTGGTCAGTACCTGTATTTTGCTTAAATAATGTGAATTACATCAGTGTTCTTTTTTGCCTTTTTTTTTTTTTCAAAATAATGCCATGTAATTAAATTTAGAGTTAGCATAATTTATAAAGCATATACATGTAAGGAAGACTCCAGTAAAGACGTTTTCAGAATTGTTGGGGAATCCTGGAATATGAAACATTACTGACCCATTATTTGAGGGACTACTTTGTTTTTTGCTGTGTTTTGATTTTTAAAAATTTTACTACTAAATTGTCGAGACCAATTTAAACCACCAGATATATACATATCAGAATTGCCAGACTATAGTTTATCAACTTCATCTTGCTAGGAATATTTCTGTCTGCTGGAACAGAATATATGTGCTCACTTCCTTTTTCACTCAGTTGACAGATACATTTTAGTCTTCTGTAGCTGTCAGGCTCTGTTCTGGATCTGGAAAATACACGGATGCGGTAAATCGATAGGGCTCCTACCTCCTAGTTTCCACAGATTAGTGGTTAGATGCACGTTACACAGAGGCTGAGATGTGAGGTGTCCTTCTGGGAAACAGCATTTGGGTTTTCTCCTTTTGCAGAGTAAGCATGAGAACTAGCGTTTTCCCTGTGCCTCAGATGTGATCTCCCAGTATGTCAGAGGAACACACTGACGACCAGAGGAAGCCAGGAAGCTTGAATTATTATCTGGCCTTATTAACATAGAATGATCTTCCAACTCCAAGTGCTCACACTGAAGTGTGCTTTAAGATGTCAAGAAACATACGAATGTATGTTTTTCTGTTTTGTTTTTTTTATGAGAATCTTGGAGATAGATGTTCCTATTTACCTTTCTTAGAAAAAAAATCATAGAATTGGTTGTTTTCTGAGTTTCACTGTATTCCCATTAGCAAATAGTTACATTTTCAATGCCTCTAAAGCTAAACAACTTTCTCTGCTTCTCTCTTGTTCATGATACCAACTACACAGCTTAGTGTATAATACATGACCATTAAATTGTGAGTCATTTATTTCTTAATTGATGCTATAGTTTTGGGGTCCTTAAAGGGTCTACAGTTTGATTTCTTAAAGTATAAATATTTATGTGGTTATTTTTGTCTTTTTTAAAATTTAGATACTTTGGCTTTTTTATATTTAGGAAAAACAAGCCAGTTATTATGATCAAAAGCAATGTCAGTTTTTTCATCTGTTCCACAGTAGCTCTGGACAGCTAAGCCCCACTTGCCTCAAATATAAAATGGAGTTAATAATAATCACCTTAAAAGTTTCCTGTAAGGGCTTAGAAATAATACATGTCATCAGTTTCAGCATCTGTCATGCAGAGGTTATTAGTCAATGACAATTTGGTGATATCATTATTGTTGTCGTTATCATGAAAAGTTAGTGAGGAGCAAATAAGCAGAAGCCGGTGAAATATGTACTCTGGGGAGGAGAAAGCAGCAGAGGCAAAGGATAACAGCCCCCTCTTCCTGCATTGCCTCAGTCAGAAACGGCAAGGGACCCAGGCCCTGTTAGGTCTCCATCAACACAAATTTCCTGTGATTCCTGAGTAATCTGTGTCCCATCAAAGTTCTTTGTCCTTTCTAAGAAGTCTTTCCCTTTTCTAGGCACCTTCATACTCAGTGAATGAATAGGGAATGTCTCTATCTTCATTTCCCAGGAGATGTTGAGTATTCAGAGAACTGGCAGTGCCTTCTCAGCGTATCCTCCTTCAATGTGATTGTAGAAGGGAAAAGATGGGCAGATGATCTCCAAATGTGATACATCCAAATCTGACACAAGTAGCTGAACCTAGATCTTTCTCTCTGTCTTTGTAGGAAGTCATAGGGAAGGGATCATGATAGCCAAGAATAAAGTGAAAGTAACAACACGGTGATCAGCTTCCCTCACCTCACAGAGCAGGTTGATCTGGGTTTGCTGGTGTACCTCTCGGGAATTTGGGGCCACTGCTGTTTTGAAATGTGGCTGATATTAGGTATTCATTAACCACCTACCAACTGCTAGTAGTGGTACACACACACACCATCTTCCCTGCCTTCCGAGGTGTGATGTCCAAAACTCCATCTCAAACAGCCACAAGTGAGACTTTTTAAAGATTATTGTTTATTCAAAGTGTTGTTATAAATATATGTGAACCTGAACTCAGAATTCAGGTTGTTCTTCCACTATTGAGGAGCCATTTTTAGGTCATAGATGCACAGTGACTTTTAAGTATTACTTTTGACATATACTTTTCTTCTGGGGTGAAATTCACATGAAATAAAATTAACCATTTTAAAGTGAACAATTAAGTGGCACTTAGTACATTCACAGTGTTGCGTAATCACCTCTGTCTCATTCCAAAACATTTTCATCACCTCAAATGACAGCCTCATAGCCATTAAGCAGTGACTACCATCTTCCCCTGCCCAGGCCCTTGGTAGCTGCCAATCTGCTTTCTAGGTCTATGGATTTATTTATTCTAGAGAGCTGATACAAATGGACATAGAATACATGATGATAAGATGGTTTTGTGTCTTCCTGGGTGTATGCTTTTTGTCACATACTAACTCTAGAGCTTTAGCTTGATATCTTTAACATGACTGGTTGTCATTGACTTCAAGATAAGAAAATCTTATTCTCTCTTCTGAATACATATTGGTCCCAATTCATAATCCCTCACTGAAACCATTCCTGGCCATCAACACAATTAGGTGGCCTATGTGAGACCAGAACCATTCAGAAGTTAAAGACAACTCTATTATAGAAACAATAAAGTCTCACCCCAATATCAAGCCCAGTCCCACCCCAGAAATCAGAATTTAGACCTACAAGAGCCTTACAGATGCATTCTACTAACTGGCTCATGCCTCTCCCCCTAACGGGGTCAGTGCTGAGATTCATTTAGTCCGTGGGTAATATGGAACCAACCCCTCCAGACCATGTGTGTTGAGTTCTCATCCACCTCTTGCCTGTTCCTGTTTTGTCCATCCCCTCACCTCTAGGGCAGAAAGGCCTCTGTGTGACTCCCTCCTCGTTAGCCCTCCATGGACATGAGCTGGAGCCCTAAATATGATCAGGAAAAAGTGCTTGATTTGAGATCAGCGGTCCCTTCCTTGTCCCCGGCAAGTTGCCTTGTGTGCCAGCATCGGTGCTCAAGCAGCTCAAATACTGTCTTTGAGGACTGTTGTATGTGTCCTAAAGTGAAAGGGAGTATGACCAAAGACAGTAAGGTTACAATAAAGAAGGCCATGGTGTGATGAGATGCTAGGGAGCCCTAGCATGTACATGCATTCTCTCACAGCAGTCCCGTGATACAGGATTGTTTAGGCATCAGGACCGCCATTATATAGATTAAGAAAACGAACACAGAGATTAATTGATTAACCAAGATTCCACACCTAGAAAGTAGTAACATGTGATGGAAATCCTGGTATTTTAATCCATAGCTGTCCATCTCCTGACTACTCCAGATGTTATACTTTTAAAAAGAGCAGGTTTATAAAAACGTATTAACACATTTCGTATCACATCTAACTAAAGCTGTTAGGGTCACAACTTAGGGTTCACGGTGACATGAAGACTTCCAATAACAAATGCTTAGACTTGATGGATGTTACTGGTTTGTGGCTGAGGAGTTGAAATGAAACAAACTCTGTGCAGCCTCAACCTTGAGCTTCTCAGAGGCAATGTGTGTCCCAATCCCCCACTTTGGCTGCAAAGCAAATTTCAAAGGGGATGTATTGAGAAGACCTTGAATTAGGAATATGGAGAACTGACTCCCTGGCCAACCAGTGAGGTGGCCTTAGGGAAATCATTTTACCCTCTGTGTCAGTTTTCTCATTCCTCCTTTAAGAAGGTTGTACCTGATAACCTCTTCCTGCTTCCCAAAATCTACAATTTATTACTTTAAAAAAATAGACTTTCAAAGTTCTTGTAGTAACAGAAGAACCCTGTGTTTATGGCTTTTTTCCAGCCTCTGTTTGCTAGGCCCTCAGGATGACATATCATTGTGGAGAGGCTTTTACTTCCTACTGCCATGGCCAATTCAAAGGCTGTGAACTCAAAGGTTGGCAGTCGGGCCTTCCAAGTGCAACTTTCAGCTGCCTACCGCTCCTCAAGCTTCAGGCCCCACACTGTCATCTGGTCGGTCCCAGGTTGCACACTGAGATGTACGTTGTGCTTGACAGGGTCAGGTTGGGGAGTTTTGCCAACAAGGTGTGATGACATTCAGGTGATTTGCAAATCACTGTTTCTCAATCTAGTCTCTGGGTACTTTGGCAGCCTTCCCTCTGCTCTCCGCCAACCTGAGCCTGGGCCTGCTTAGGAGAAGGCAGTTTAAACAGTAACAGTAGGCACTTTACACATTATTCAAAGATGGCATAGCCAGGCATGGGAAACTGCTTACTGTACTGTAAGGGTGTCTTCCTTAAGCAACCGCTTTAACAAACTTTTTGCAATCTGCATTGAAACTGTCCACAATGGCTGCTCCAAAAACATGTATGTACTCATCTTCCCATCTCTGAGAGAGAACCATATGTGGTATGCACATTTGCATTAAAAGATAAGTCTCCTTTTCCCATCCACTTGTCCCCTACACATTGCAGATAAATCACTAATTAAATCATTAGATACTGATCTGTATTATTATTGGATATTCTGATATGAACTTAAAGGCCAGATTAACCTAAAATTCATTAACTTTGAGATCTCTGTAGAACACTTTAATTTTTAAAGAAAGTTTTGGAGCTAGTTCTGACAGACGTTGCCATGGCAACAGTGCTGCCTGTGGTTGAGATGCCCTGGGACCTGGCTGCTGAGGGTTCGTGACAGGACTGCAGGCAATACCAGGAGAGCAGATTGAAAAAGACGGCGGAGCTGAAGGTTGCCGGGGGATACCACTAAATTCCTTTATTAGAAAGGAAGCGCAGAGATGTGTCAAATGAAATTTTGCGATACCAAGTGCCACCTTTGAAAGGAATGCTACTGGGGACTCGGAGTACCATGAGAGAGCTTGCCCCTATAGTCACACTGAAGGAAATTTATGACCTGCATTGTTTTAAATATAGTTCATGCAAAGAGATTTTCCAGTCACCAGCCTGTGTCACAATTCAGTCATCTTCTATTTGGGGCCATAATGATGATCTGGAGACTCTAGCTGCCTCTTGGGCTTTTCTTTAAAATGTATTCTGAAGAAAATGCTGTATTTTCATTAAAATGCCAACAATCTTCAGACAAATCTAAAAATGCACCAAAAAGCCTGTCTCCAAGTGTACTTGCATCAGCCGCAGCACGGAAGTCTGTTCTGCACCTACAGTGGTGGGTGGGGAAGTGGGAAAAGGCCCCTTCTCAATATTTCCCAGCCATTGGTGCTGCCTCTCTCAGAAATCAGCACCATGTCTGCATCTCCTTTGTTCCAAGGGGCACTTTGGCAGGCCATATTCCTCCTTCCCTTGGGGTGGCCTGTGCAAGGGCTAGCTCTCCGGAGTACCCGCAGCTTCCCAGAGTCCTCTCTATCAGCTCCCTATCATTGCCAAGTCATAGTACGTTCTAGAGTATGTTTGCGGGGATCTGGTGACAAGCTGCACAAAGACTGAGCTTCCTCAGGCAGGCAGTGACCTACATTGGGCACACAGCTGGTGTGGCATCTACCGTTTTAGCACAGGCCTGAGGGGAACGTGAGTGCACCTGCAGGAGCTGGTCACTGCCGCTGTCCTCAGGAAGTTTTCTGATGGCCACCGACAGCATTGCCCAGGGTCATAAGGGCAGAGGGACTCTCTGACAATTTGGTGGTCAGCAGTTGGGCATGGAAAGGAGAGGAGCAGAGAAGCACCCCCACCTGCCCTTTCTGCAGAACTCCAAGTTCCTTAGGAGGCAGTCTCGCCCAGAGTCTTGTAGCTTTCCTTTCCTACACCACGGGAACTCCAGCAGGCCCTGGCCTTCTTGTCTTAGCTTTCCATTCAGATCATGGCCACTCACCTGTAACTTCGATCATTCTTCTGAAGAGAACTGGCATCTGACACCTCCAGTCAGCCATCTTGGAAACAAAAAAAACCCCACAAAAGTCCTTGGGGTATTTTTTTTTTTAATGAAATTTATCATTGGAATGTGTAAATGAAGATTTACGAGAAAGCTGAAAACACTTAAAAATCACACAAAAGATCAGATTCACTATTATTAGGATTTTTTTTTCTTTTTAATGATTTTACTTTTTTTCTTTAAGAAGAAAACTCGCATATTGAAAAAGAAAGTCAAAATTTCAAAAGTATATTCTAGGAATGTTAGCTAAACCCAAGAGAATTTTTTTTTATAAAGCAAACATAAATGGATCCTTGAAGCATAATATCTGAGTCAGGTGAAGGAAAATATGTAAGGATGTCCTCCATCTCCACCCTTTAGAGAAGACAGCTTGCGTCTACCCTGCCATGAGTAGGGGGTTCCTTTCTGAAGCATTCAGGCCATTTGGGGCCTGCTGCGAACTCTCACACAGTGTATCTTTGACACTTACATTTAACAGGTGATTCCATGTTAAAGATGATAAATCCCTCTCCAGTTCCTGTTCTGAAAAGGACATCTGAGAGACCCCAGATAGTAAAATGGAACAAAGGGTTTCCACATCTACTGTAAACATCAAGCCTAGAGAGATTTCTCCTGATTTGAGAAAACTAAGCAAATAAATACGTTGTTTTTAGATTACCAAAGACCTATAGAGCAATACAAAAGAAAAAAATGATTTCATGCTAGAGTTAAAAGTTTCCTTAGAGAACATGCAGCATTAACAAAGATGACCAGACATACAAAGACAAAATTTAAAAATTGCCTTCCTTTTGCTATCAGTAAAATTCAAGATGACCTTGACATGTGAAACGGAAGATGAAGGGTGAGATGATAAGGCAACAACATTGAGAAGAAAAGAAAGTCGCTTTGTAAGGCAGATAAAAAGGGAACTCGGTAACATGAGAAAAGATTTTAGGGGGGAGGAAATATAATGTTAGAATTGGAATTTGCATGAGAAGTGGTAAAGACTAGAAGCCACACTATAGAGAATGGATTTAGTGATACGGGGAGAAGCTGGAGGAGTTCTCCCAACACATAAAGAGAAGCACAAGCAAAGGTGATAGATTTAGGGGCCAAAGAGGGAGGATACAGCTCATGGGTAGAAGTTCGTCCTGAAGAAGAGACTATGAGAATGTTACAGAAGCAGCAGTGGCCAGTATAATAGAAGAAAACGTGCTCAAGCTGAAGTTGTCCTAGTTGATGGAATTCCTGCATGTGGTTTGTAAGAAATCACCAACAAAAAGCAAACTTAATGGCGAGAGACTTAACATTGAAATGTATTCTTTTAAATATTTGAGTTCAAAGTTTAAAAAAATCTTCTGCAAGCATCTAGATTGGAAATAAGAAGGCACTACAAAAGAACAACAATGACGTTGTTCTATGACTTATCCATATCAACACTGAAGGTCAGAAACTATTAGAACAAGCTACAGATTTTGAGCACAAAGAAACACAGTATAGTAATTCTACACCAAGTCAATAGCTGGTCATGTAGGAAAGCAGCAGAAAGACATTACTAACACATAAGGGGCTAGAGACTTTTCGTAGAATCCCTAAAAAGCATTTTGTGAAGATATATTGCAATTGACTGAACAATGATTCAAATCAAGGCGGATAGATGAGAAGACCTGTGTTAAAGCAAATGTGGTTGTATGTCTATTGAAGATGCTAGGTGGTAGGCATTTGGATGTTCATTGTATGATTCTATGTCTTGGAAAATTTTTGTTTTTTTGAAATTTCTTATAATGTTGAGCAGAAACCCCAAAACATCTTTAATGGAGACATCGTGGAGAAATAAAGAGAGCAGTGTCCAGTATTTAAGTTACTTAAATGTGTAACCTAAGTAACTGTTGGGTTACAAACCAAAGATCTTTCTCACAGTATTAGAGTAACATTAAAAAAATGAAACCAGGTTGGGCATGGTGGCTCATGCCTGTAATTCCAGCACTTTGGGAGGCTGAGGCAGGCAGATCATCTGAGATCAGGAGTTTGAGACCAGCCTGGCCAACATGGTGAAACCACATTTCTACTAAAAATAAAAAATTACCCTGGTGTGGTGGCTTGCACCTGTAGTCTCAACTATCTGGGAGGCTGAGGCAAGAGAATCGCTTGAACCTGGGAGAAGGAGGTTGTAGTGAGCCAAGATCGCACCACTGCAGTCCAGCCTGGGGGACAGAGTGAGACTCTGTCTCAAAATAAACAAACATGAAACAAATTAGTGTTGAATGCTAATTAGAACTGTTATATAATTTATTAAATAGAATAAGCAATATAGTATATCCATTGATATAATTTTTCTAAGAAACAGGACTCATGTTTAGTAAATAAACCTTTGTATGATTAGAAAATGAACACAACTAAATATATCAAAATGTTACCACAAATTATTATTTTAAAATTTATTAGAAAAATCTTTGACATTTTATAGAAAAATGTCCATGGTCAGTTACAATAACCTACTTTATAAATAAGTATGGAATTTCATGCTGGGCAGAATAAGAATCAAAGTATCTTCACTTGTCTCATCCAGACCAGTTGCACGATTGGCAAACTACTTTTCAGGCATTGTTCAGAGCTAATACTGCCAAGAAAACAAGCAAATAAGTAAATAAACGAGTTTATGAATGTATGAATGTGTGACACAAACCTCAGAGACCACGAGTTCTCTTCAGCTTGTCACTTCTCTGACACATTTGGAGGTCTTGATCCTTGTTGACCTGCTTTCGCGGCACAATCTCATAGCTGTACCAGCTAGTTTCTGTCACCCAGTTGTGTTTCCCTATTTTACATGATTGATAAACTAGGCTGTTGTTGCATTGACTTCATGTCATTACATTTCCAGAAAATTTTGCTAAAGCAAATTTAACAGGTGTTTAGAGGATCCTGGCATAAATGCCATAATTATATGGCTTTCCACCAAGGAGGTGATTGAGGCAGAAGGTTAGAAAGCAAGGAGGTATGTATGGTGCAGAGAGCCACCACCTACACTCTCCAGAAGATTCTGTGCTGGTGGCTGTGATTTCTGTATGATGAATAGGCAGGTTAGCAGTACTGGTTTCTGTACCTCATAGACCTTATGGATATAGTCAATATGTGCCCAGGGTCAAGGAGAATTTTTTTTTTCCTTTTTTTAGATGGAGTCTCACTCCGATGCCCAGGCTGGAGTGCAGTGGCACGATCTCAATCTCAGCTCACTGCAACCTCTGCCTCCCAGGTTCAAGCGATTCTCCTCCCTCAGCCTCCTGAGTAGCTAGGATTACAGGTGCACACCACCACACCTGGCTAATTTTTTGTATTTTTAGTAGAGACAGGGTTTCATCATGTTGGTCAGGCTGGTCTCAAACTCCTGACCTTTTGATCCGCCTGCATCAGCCTCCCAAAGTGCTGGGATTACAGGCATGAGCCACCATGCCCAGCCACAGGGAGAACTTTCTTAGTTTCTCTTTGCAATAGCAGTTTTCCCATAAATATATTTGACCAATAGATAGTACGGTTTGGGCAGAAAATAGGATACTTGTGTTTATCTGAACATTTAGAGTGAAGAGAAAAATTTGATAGGTATGAAAGGCTTGAAATACTTTCAGCAGTTTCAGACCTCTGGTCTTCCTGGGTAACAATTTTTAAAAAGCAAATAGCAGTCATTTGTCATTGTGGTTTTTCCCAGCTGGTATAACATGTACTGAAGCAAACAGAGCATAGAAAATGGTTTTTTTTTTCTTTTATGGATCTACAAATAGCTAACAAATTGAAATGTATGATAACAACAATAATAATAAGAGGGATAACTTTCATCAATGAAAACCTTTTCACTCTTTTCTTGATTTTATCTACAGCTAACACCTAATCTGAACAAATGGGTTCTTGTTTTCCATTGTTTTTTTATGTTGTTTTATTTTTGCAGTCAGTAAATAGGCATTGGAAATATTTTGGTAAGAGCAAAAAATCTAGACCAGATTCCAGACATAAAAGGACGATTGAGGCACCCCTGATTATCAGACCAGTGTCAGAAACAGAAAGCTATGAGGATAAACAGATAGTGGATGATCCTTCTCTGTTTATGTAATGTTTTTAAGCTCTGTAAAATCAAAATGTTAAGTAAACAGCAGGTGGAGAAAATGGAATTCATTACTAATGGACTTAGAATAGGGTGTAGAAGTGTTCATTGTTTTTTTTCCAAGTAGATAATTCAAATTGTTTGGCTTCTCTTTATAAAGTGCCAATTCCTTAGCACCTTACCTTTGCCATAATTGTTAATTTCAGTATTTTCCTGATTTTCATTTATCATTCTTAAAATCCACCTTCTGCATGCTGCAGTTCTTTTTTATGTGACAGAAATGAGGTAACTTGCTGATGTGCTGAGGCTGAGTTACTTACTTGCTCCTGGTAAGGTAAGGAACGTCAGTGCTGTCAGGCAGAGCCCTTGGCCGCCACCTGCTGGTGATTAGTGTCACAGCAGCTAATAATGCCTGTTTTGTATTATTTTATTTTATGTTTAACTTTTGCAGGTACATAGGAGGTGTATATACTTATGAGTTACATGTGATATTTTGATATAGACATACAATGTGTAATAACTACATCAGGGTAAATGTCTATCACCTCAAGCATTTATCCTTTTTTCACATTACAATCCAATCATATTCTTTTAGTTATTTTAAAATGTACAATGTTATTGTTGACTACAGTCACCCTGTTTGTGTTATAAAATGCTAAGTCTTATTTATTCCTTCTAACTATGTTTTGTGTCCATTATCCATCCTCCCTCTCCCATACTGCCTCACTACCCTCCCAGCCTCTAGTAACCATCCTTCTTTCTACTGTTTCCCTGAATCCAATTGTTTTAACTTTTAGCACACTACAAATAAGTAAAAACACTCAAAGTTTGTCTTACTGTGCCTAACTTTTTTCCTTTAACATAATGATCTCCAGTTCCATCCATGTTGTTGCAAATGACAAGAGCTCCTTCTTCTCTGTGGCTGAATAGTACTCCATTGTGTATAGGCACACATTTTCTGTATCCATTCATCTTGATGGACACTTAGGTCACTTCCAAATCCTTGATATTGTTAATGGTGCTGCAATAAATGTGGGAGTGCAGATACCTCTTTGATATGTTGATTTTCTTTCTTTTGGGTATATACCTAGCAGTGGGATTGCTGGATCATATGGTAGCTCTACTTTTTTGTCTGTTTGTTTGAGAAACCTCCAAACTGTTTACCCTAATAGTTGCAGTAATTTACATTTCCACCAACAGTATACAAGGCTTCTTTCCTCTCTACTTCCTTGCCAGCATTTCCTGTCTTTTGCATCAAAGCCATTTTAACTGGGGTGAGATGAGATCTCACTGTAGTTTTGATTTGCATTTCTCTGATGATCAATGATGTTGAGCACCTTTTCATATACTTGTTTGCCATTTATGTCTTGAGAAATGTGTATTCATAACTTTTGCCCGTTTTTAAATTGGGTTATTAGATTTTTTTTCCTGTAGAGTTTTGAGCTCCTTATGTATGTTGGTGATTAGTCCCTAGTCAGATGGGTAGTTTGCAAATATTTTCTCCCATTCTGCAGGTTGCCTTTGTTGACTGCTCCCTTGGCAGTGCAGACGCTTTTGAACTTGACATTTGTCAATATTTTGCTTTGCATGCCTGTGCTTTTGGTGTATTACTCAAGAAATCTTTGCCCATTCCAGTGTCCTAGAGAGTTTTCCCAATGTTTCCTTTTGGTAGTTTGGTAGTTTGAAGCCTTAGCTTTAAGTCTTTAATCCATTTTTATTTAATTTTTGTATATGGCAAAAGATAGGAGTCTAGTTTCATTGCCTGCTTAAATTATCTGGCAAAGAAAAGGTGATAACATCTATATTTAGTGATGATAAAATCTTATATAACCAAATTGATAGATATCTAGAGATAAATTACAGGTTAATAGTAAACATTTGTATGGAACAAGTTAAAAAAATTACCTGTGGCAACACCATCTATAGGTCATGGAAATATATCCTCTTCCAGAGATACAGTATCAATTCAATTGAGATTGAAAGCCAATTAGTAATAATATGTACTTGGAACATATTTGTATAAAAGGATTTATGCATAATCACTTGGGAGAGTAGCTCATGAAATAACATCCTGTCTGCTATGTCTGCTTTTTCATCTGTAGCAGTGCCTCTGTTGCATGTGTGTGTAGTGGTGGTATCTGCTGCTCTGTTTGTCCATACTGTCTGCATGTAGATAGAGTCCATCTGCTTCCAAGCTGTTGAAATTAGTGGGGTATTTGTAGTATGATTTTCCAGACAGATGGAAAGAACAAGCTTAGAATGACGACACAACCTCTTTTCTACATTTTAGCTCATAAATTTATTTTATGCACATTGTCTTTCAGTAGACATTTTTAACACTGAATAAACTTTACTAGGTCCTTAGTATCCTAGAGAAAATTCTGTTAAGGTCTCCAGCAATAAAGCTGTGAGCAATTGCTCCTCATTCTTCTTGGGATTAAGATGCACTGACAATTTATGTTCTGGTTACTACTCTCTTGACAACAGTAACAGTAGCATCCATAAAAAGGTCAGTGCTTATTTAAAAGAAGAAATGAAATTTTATTTGATTTTAAAATGAACTTTTTATTATAGGAATTTTCAGCCGTCTGCCAAAACATAAATCCTTGTGCATGTGTTATTCCGTTTCAGTAATGAACAACATCTATAACTCACTTTAAATAAGTATTTGTTAAAATTCATGAAAAAGGATTACTTTTATGAACTCATATTGTATCAGTTTGTTTTCATGATGCTGATAAAGATATACCTGAGACTGGGCAATGTGCAAAAGAAAGAGGTTCATTGGACTTACAGTTCCATATGGCTGGGGAGAACTCACGATTACGGTGGAAGGCAAGGAGGAGCATGTCACCTCTTACATGGATTGCAGGAGGCAAAAAGAGAGCTTGTGCAGGGAAACTTCCATTTTTAAAACCACCAAATTTGGTGAGAGATTTGATTTCACCATCATGAGAACAGCACAGGAAAAACCTGCCCCCATGATTCAATCATCTCCCACTGGGTCCCTCCCATAACACAAAGAAATTATGGGAGCTATAAGATGAGATTTGGGTGGAGACACAGAGCCAAGCCATATCACATGTACTTTCATGGCAGGGCAGGAAGAAAGAAATATATCATGGCTAGAGATTGCATTTTAAATCATTGCACACCCTGTGTGGAGAGCCATATCCTTGTAATAGGAGATTCTCATGAGAGGGAAGTAAATTTCTAAGGATGTCAGTAATACTTGGGCATATAATGAGTAGTATAGCTGTTAACATTTCTTTTTCAGTCCCAAATAAAAATATTATCATGTAGAATAATGTACTGTATGTATTCTGTAACAGGTATTTTTATTTAAACGGTTACCTGTATCTTTGAGCCAGAAGAAACATTTTTAAAACTACTTTGTTATAAGTGTAGGTGTGAGGTTCGTGTTCTTCATCTCCAATTTCTGATGCCCAGTCGGAGGTACTCTTCATTGTCCTTTTCTGTTTTCTGAGTTTAATACTTAATGTTTGCAGTATTAGGGCTTTCCTAACTTAAGAGGTTGAACTGAGTAGAATGTATTCAACAAGGAAAAAATAGCTAATCCTAATCACATCAGATAGTAAGAACCATTTTTGAAATATGTGTCCTGAACATATAAGATCAACCTGAGATTCTTTTTCCATAGCCTCTCTCATTTGAACCTCTCAAATCAAGTCTGCCAAGCTGACGTCAGAATCTTGTTAGAGTTGGACTCCGATTTGTTCAAAACTAAAACGTCTGATTGCATTTCCTTTATTTCATTATTGCAAGTTTTAAATAGTACTTAAAACTCTTCTTTTGACTGTGTTTCTACCTTAGAAAATTCTGATTTTTTTCTATTTCATTTCTCCTTACTTGGACCTAAACTATGATTTCAGCATTTTGCCTGTAAACAGGCTGTGCAGATATTTGGAGCGTTACTATGCATATTTGATTACAAAAATTGTTTCCCCTTCATTCTTGAGAGTTTTTATTGAGAAAACTTCCTTAATTTTTTTTCCTGTGAAAGTGATTTGGCATCCAAATCACTTTGTGAACCTTCCTCACAAAGATTTGAAAGTTTATACTAAAATGCAAATTTTTCTAAATTCTTTGTGTGATGAGGATGCTTTCCTGATGTGGCTTTTTTTCTCTGACCCAGGCCCCTTCCATCTTGTGACCCAGATGTGCCATGCAAACCAAAAAGTGACCAAGGCAGGTCTCGATCATGGAGAGGCTTATTTAGCCAAGGTTACGGATGCACCTGGGAAAAAGGAACATGAGCCAAAGGAGGGTCTGTGACCTATGCTTTTTATAAGAGAGTTTTGAGAACTTAAGTATTTAAAGAGGAAATAGGAAGGAAGAAGGGAATTTTTTTTTTTTTAAGATGGAGTTTTGCTCTCATTACCCTGGCTGGAGTGCAATGGCACGATCTCGGCTCACCGCAACCTCCGCCTCCTGGGTTCAGGCAATTCTCCTGCCTCGGCCTCCTGAGTAGCTGGGGCTACAGACACGCACCACCATGCCCAGCTAATTTTTTGTATTTTTAGAGACAGGGTTTCACCATGTTGACCAGGATGGTCTCGATCTCTTGACCTCCTGATCCATCCGCCTCGGCCTCCCAAAGTGCTGGGATTACAGGCGTGAGCCACTGCGCCTGGCCCCGGGAATAAATTTTTTAAATGGAGGGTGGGTGGGCAATGAGGTGAGTGTCACATTCTTGTCAGCTCTGATTAGCGCACAGGGAATCTACATTTCACATGTGAAAAGAGGGAGTGGGGACAAAGTCAGTCATGCCCTCATCTCACACTCTGTAGTTCTGCATGTTACATGAGATAAAGGAAGCATGTGAAATTACAGCTCTGTGTTTGGGAACGAAAGGAAGGTGGTTTTGTGTGACTCCATTCCCAAGCTTAACTTTCCTCTCACACGGTAAGTTTAAGGTCCTGAAGTTCAGTTTTCTTTCTTTCACACCCCTAAGGCCTCATTGGTTGGAAATCGCTTGTGGAGAAGACCACCCACACCTTAAAAGCCGTGTTTTTGGAATGGTGTATATCACTTTCATTCAAATCCCATTTGCTGCACCTGACAGCAAGGAAAGCTGAGGAGTGTGGAATTGTTGGGAGCTCAGCAGAAGAGAAGTCCAAATGTTGACGAATAGATGGCAAACTCTGCTATACCTGAATCCTGGGAGTGCAAAGAAAGTTGCAAATCTGAATAGCCTCTGCAGAGGGGAGATTAGGAATAGGCTTGAGTTTGTCTCCTTGGTGAGGCCCACGGAGATGCAGACGTGGCTGTTGGTTTCTGCCCTGCAGATTATACCTGGAGCTGATGCTGACGCGGCTGAGGGGGCCCCAGGAGAGGAAGCAGAGGCAGAGAAGGCCACTCTCCCTACCGGGGAAGGAGTAAGCTTAGAGGAGACCAAAACTGGAACTGAAACCACTGAGAGTGCAGAGAGTGCCCAACCTGAATCAGAGGAGCTGGAAGCAGCAGTGCCTCAGGTGAGTATCCCAGCCAGGGGAGCTTCTGGGAGGCAGCATGGGCTGGGTGCTGTGTCTGTTCATGGTGATAACTCTTTGGATATACAATAGGTTTTTAGCAATTTTGTGACTCTACCAGACAACATTGTTATCAGATTCTCAGAATCACTGGTCCCAGCTTCTCAGTATCAGCACTGCAGTGTTGCACACAGGCCGTCAGGGCCTGTGGCTGGCCGGGCCTAAGCATGGAAGAGGGAAGGGGAAATGCTGGGGTGGCATGGAGAAAGGAATGGAGCAGGACAGAGAAAAGGCCAAGAGTTGAGCTGGGAGACAGAGAATGTGATGAAGCGGGCACTTAGCCCAGGGAGAACTCTATAGTGTTTAGGTCTGATGATTCTTATTGCTGTTTGGTGGTTATTATTAAAATTCAAGTGCTTCAAAGTCACCATCGGGCCCCTTTCACCCAGAGCCCACTGCCGTGTTGCACTTTGAGAAGAGAAATAAAGAGACCTGGGCCGTGCATGAGGCTGGAGCAGGCCCAGCTCAGCAACGGCTCAGAGCAGCATTGAGAGGCCACAAAGCCACATGTCCTCTACCACTGTGAGGGCCTCCAACCCCAGGGCCTGCCTCCGCTGTCTGGTTCTTCTGTATTCTAGAAGGCAATGTTAAGAGGGGGTTAATGGTATGAATTCTTTTCTCCTGATGATATTTTTTTTGTTTTTTTGGAGATGGAGTCCTGCTCTGTCACCTCGGCTGGAGTGCAGTGGCTCGATCTTGGCTCACTGCAACCTCAGCCTCCTGGGTTTAGGTAATTCTCCTGCCTCAGGCTAATTTTTGTATTTTTGATAGAGTCAGGGTTTTGCCATGTTGGTCAGGCTGGTCTTGAACTCCTGACCTCAGGTGATCTGCCCGCCTTTGTCTCCCAAAGTGTTGAGATTACAGGCGTGAGCCAATGCGCCCAGCCTTTCCTGATGACTTGACTCCCAATCAATTTTCAAAAATCTCTCTAGGGTTACTTAAAACTTAAAACTGAATTATCCCTTTCATTCCACTAGAAACATGTCAGATAACAGTTTTATGGGAGAAGGAACTTAAAAGACTATTCCTTTTTCCCCTTAGATTTTCTCATCACAGCACCCAGAGTGTTTTTGTGTATATTGTTGCACTCATGGAAAGATTGTATTATCTCTCCAAGTTGATGAATGTTGGTGCTCTAGTCTGCTGATAGCAGAAGGAATATAGAAAGACACCTGTTCTGCTGATAAACTCCCTTCTGTGCTTATCTTTGTTAAACAAGTGGAAGGGTGATGCTAACCTTTTGGTTCAGACACTAGAGTACTTGGAGTGGATGTGGGAGCTGTGGTCCCTCCAGCAGCCGGGGCAGTGGGGGCTGGAATGATAATCACAAGTGAAGGACTGGTGAATGATCTCCAAACCCTGGCTGGATCTTCACCAGCAAGCATGGTTCAGGCGACTGGGGGATGGTGGGGAGGGGCTCCCAGGAAGTGAACTGTCAGCGGCAAGAGTTAGGGCGTCGTGGGACAAGAACCAGGCCAGCCTGCATTGGCTCCTCCTGCAGTCCCTCTCGGCATGGTCTCCCACCCCCTATCCCTCTTCCCCATTCCCACGGAAACCTCATGTTTACCAAACTGCTTGGCTCTTCAAGGATCCAGAAATTAATTCCACTAAGGGTTTAGGCCTCAGGAGGAACAGGAGGAGGCTGTGTGGCACAGCAGAGGCCTGGCCTGGGTCTGGCTGATGGGGAAGTATGGACGTGGCCATGTAGGTTATGCAGGACAAGGAGGTCCTGTTTCCCAGGTCCTGCTGGGCACCGCCACAATTTTTCTTCCTCCAGGAGAAGGTCATCCCTTCGGTGGTCATAGAGCCTGCCTCCAACCATGAAGAGGAAGGAGAACATGAAATCACCATAGGTGCAGAGCCCAAAGAGACCACCGAGGACGCGGCTCCTCTGGGCCCCACCAGCGAGACGCCGGAGCTGGCTACAGAGCAGAAGCCTCTCCAGGACCCTCAGCCCACGCCTTCTGCACCAGCCATGGGGGCTGCTGACCAGTTAGCATCTGCAAAAGAGGCCTCTCAGGAATTGCCTCCTGGCTTTCTCTACAAGGTCGTATTACTTTTTAATTCATTTGTCTTTGCTTTGAATCCCTTTTGCTCAATCCTTTGGTTTTCCAGTTTTTCCTTTTTGCAATTATTATTTCTCTCAACTGCTTTCCCTTCACCACAACATCACTCGGACAAGCCAGGACTACAGTAATACGTTTTCACACTTTAACAAAGAATAATTAAAAGGAAGTTCACCACAGAGCAAACAGTATGCCCTGGGTAATGAATGGCAGAGTCCCTTTCAGCCCTCCCTCCTCTCTCCTTCCTGGCGTGCCTGTGAATATGTCCACCATGGCTCAGACCAGGCCTTGGAATCACCAAGTGCTCCTAACTGCACTGTACTCCCGTGGGGTAGGGCAGCAGCCGGTCTGTCAACTGTGGCACTTGTGGCTGCGTAACAGATTTGGGAGCCCATAAATATTTTGTAAATTAATGGATTTATACATGAACTTCCACCAAAAGGCAGAAAAAAAAAAAAAAAGGTTGCTAAGTCAATGAGAAGGTTTTGCTTAGACAGGCTACATACAGCCTTCATAAACCAAAGGATTCTTAACGAAAAATACCTAAAAACACTGGCTTCATCCAGGTGTTTCCTAACAGAATCTGATAAGGAATTTTAAGGTTGGTTGGTTGGTTTGTGCCATAGAGTCTCACACTGTCACCCAGGCCGGAGTGCAGTGGCGCGATATGCACTCACTGCAATCTTCACGTCCTGGGTTCACGTGATTCTCCTGCCTCAGCCTCACGAGTAGCTGGGATTACAGGCACCCACCACCATGCCTGGCTAATTTTGTGTATTTTCAGTAGAGACAGGGTTTCACTATGTTAGCCAGGCTGGTCTTGAACTCCTGACCTCATGGTCTGCCCACCTCAGCTTCCCAAAGTACTGTGATTACAGGCGTGAGCTACCACGCCCAGCCAGAATTTTAAATTTTTTTAATTTGATTTTACATTTCAAACTTCAGCTCTTTTTCTTCTAGAGTGTAAAATGTCACATGATTTTCTCTCTCTCTCTCTCTCTCTCTCTCTCTCTCTCTGCATTAGTAAATACTACCTTGCTACCTTTTGTGGGGATAGGGGTGGCTATAATGGATTTATGAATGAATTAATTTGAAGCAAAAGTTAAATCTGTAGATAGGGGGTTGTTTCCTGCCATGTTCTGTGTTAATTGGAGCACAAACAGTCCAAGAACCCTTGTGCCAAGCACTGCCAGGGCTTGCTGGACCCATCCTGGCTTCTGCACTAACTGTGGTATAACCTAAGGCACCCCACATAGACCCTCTCTCGGGGTATGTTTTCCCATCAGAGGAATTAATTTAGGGATAATGTAATCCATTTCCAGCTCTGACAGTTTACGGTTCTATGAATATGCTCAATGGGAAAATACACAATTTAAAGGCGATGTTTACTCTCAGGGGTGGAGTTGAGGGGAAGGGTTTGTGAAAAATAAAGTCGCCCATGACGGTAGAGTTATTCAGACTGGGTGACGGATGCGTGGGCATTCATTATATCATTCCTTCTGCTTAAAAAAAAAATTCTATAATAAAATTTTAAGGAAATCTTTTGCAAAATGGGAAAGCAAAAGAAACTGGTTGTCATTGTATATAGGGTTGGATGGGGAAGGAAGGAAATATATTTACACAGAAATTGATCACAGAGTTTTATTAAGTAGTAATTGCTGTCTAACCTGCAAGTGGTGATTTTCCTGATTATTATTTGACAAATGCTGGGGTTAGAGGAGTTTTAGACATTTTTGGTTTCAGTTAAACACACGGTAATAAAGCATCAGTGACAATAAAATGCAAATCTCCAACAAAAATAAGATTAATTAAAATTTGCTTTATATAGAACTTTCCCCTGTTGTAGAGGGCCTTGTATTACTATTAATAAATATACATGTGAATGGCCCTCATATCAGAGAATAGGACTTCCCTTCTGGCTTTAGAGACCTTCTTTTTTGGGATATGGTACATATCTTCATCTTTTCACCCAGCTTGGAGAGAGCTTGTAAGAGTGTCTGCTTATAATCTGACTGGAAAACTCATTTTTATGTATCATTTTTACCTTTTGCAGGTAGAAACACTGCATGATTTTGAGGCAGCAAATTCTGATGAACTTACCTTACAAAGGGGTGACGTGGTGCTGGTGGTCCCCTCAGATTCGGAAGCTGATCAGGTAAAAGATAAGATTGGAAGGTGCTTTGCGCTACGTTGATTTTTTTCTGAGGGTCAGTTGGACACAATCACTCTTTTTAAAAAAAAAAAAAAAATTCTGTTTTTGTTTTTTTTATTTCATTTTAGGTTTGGGGGTACATGTGAAGAACATGCAAGATTGTTGCATAGGTACACACATGGCAGTGTGGTTTGCTGCCTTCCATCCCCTCGCCTGTATCTGTCATTTCTCCCTATGCTATCTCTTCCCACCACCCCACCCTCCCATCCCTCCCCCATTTCCCCCCAATGGACCCCAGTGTGTAGTGCTCCCCTCCCTGTGTCCATGTGTTCTCATTGTTCAGCACCCGCCTATGAGTGAGAACATGCGGTGTTTGATTTTCTGCTCTTGTGTCAGTTTGCTGAGAATGATGGTTTCCAGGCTCATCCATGTCCCTACAAAGGACGTGAACTCATCGTTTTTGATGGCTGCGTAATATTCCATGGTGTATATGTACCACATTTTCCCTATCCAGTCTATCATCGTTGGGCATTTGGGTTGGTTCCAGGTCTTTGCTATTGTAAACAGTGCTGCAATGAACATTCGTGTGCACGTGTCCTTATAGTAGAATGCTTTATAATCCTTTGGATATATACCCAGTAATGGGATTGCTGGGTCAAATGGGATTTCTATTTTTAGGTCCTTGAGGAATCACCACACTGTCTTTCACAGTGATCGAAATAATTTACATTCCCACCAACAGTGTAAAAGTGTTCCTATTTCTCCACATCCGCTCCAGCATCTGTTGTTTCCAGATTTTTTAATGATCACCATTCTAACAGGTGTGAGATGGTATCTCAATGTGGTTTTGATTTGCATTTCTCTAATGACCAGTGATGATGAGCATCTTTTCATATGTTTGTTGGCCACCTGTATGTCTTCTTTTGTAAAGTATCTGTTCATATCCTTCACCCATTTTTGAATGGGCTTGTTTGTTTTTTTCATGTAGATCTGTTTTAGTTCTTTGTGAGTTCTGGATATCAGCCCCTTGTCAGATGGGTAGACTGCAAAAATTTTTTCCCATTCTGTTGGTTGCCGATTCACTCTACTGACTGTTTCTGTTGCCGTGCAGAAGCTGTGGAGTTTGATTAGGTCCCATTTGTCTATTTTGGCTTTTGTTGCCATTGCTTTTGGCGTTTTGGTCATGAAGTCCTTGCCTACGCCTATGTCCTGAATGGTTTTGCCTAGATTTTCTTCTAGGGTTTTTATGGTGTTAGGTCTGATGTTTAAGTCGTTAATCCATCTGCAGTTAATTTTGGTGTAAGGTGTCAGGAAGGGGTCCAGTTTCTGCTTTCTGCACATGGCTAGCCAGTTTTCCCAACACCATTTATTAAATAGGGAATCCTTTCCCCATTGCTTGTTTTTGTCAGGTTTGTCAAAGATCAGATGGTTGTGGGTATGTTGTATTTCCTGTGAGGCCTCTGTTCTGTTCCATTGGTCTATATCTCTGTTTTGGTACCAGTACCATGCTGTTTTGATTACTGTAGCCTTGTAGTATAGTTTGAAGTCCAGTAGTGTGATGCCTCCCACTTTGTTCTTTTTGCTTAGAATTGACTTGGCTATGCGGTCTCTCTTTTGGTTCCATATGAAGTTTAAGGTAGTTTTTTCCAGTTCTGTGAAGAAGGTCATTGGTAGCTTGATGGGAATAGCATTGAATTTGTAAATTACTTTGGGCAGTATGGCCATTTTCACGAGGTTGATTCTTCCTAACCATGAACATGGAATGTTTCTCCATCTGTTTGTGTCCTCTCTTATTTCATTGAGCAATGGCTTGTAGTTCTCCTTGAAGAGGTCCTTTACGTTCCTTGTTAGTTGTATTCCTAGGTATTTTATTCTCTTTGTAGCAATTGTGAATGGCAGTTCATTCTTGATTTGGTTCTCTTTAAATCTGTTACTGGTGTATAGGAATGCTTGTGATTTTTGCACATTGATTTTGTATCCTGAGACTTTGCTGAAGTTGTTTATCAGTTTCAGGAGATTTTGGGCTGAGATGATGGGGTCTTCTAAATATACAACCATGTCATCTGCAAATAGAGACAATTTGATTTCCTCCTTTCCAATTTGAATACCCTTTATTTCTTTTTCTTGCCTGATTGCTCTGGCTAGAACTTCCAGTACTATATTGAATAGGAGTGGTGAGAGAGGGCATCCTTGTCTAGTGCCAGATTTCAAAGGGAATGCTTCCAGTTTTTGCCCATTCAGTATGATATTGGCTGTGGGTTTGTCATAAATAGCTTTTATTGTTTTGAGATACGTTCCATCAATACCTAGTTTATTGAGGGTTTTTAGCATAAAGGGCTGTAGAATTTTGTCAAAAGCCTTCTCTGCATCAATTGAGATAATCATGTGGTTGTTGTCTTTGGTTCTGTTTATGTGGTGAATTACGTTTATGGACTTGCATATGTTGAACCAGCCTTGCATCCCCGGGATGAATCCTACTTGATCATGGTGGATGAGCTTTTTGATATGCTGCTGCAATCGGTTTGCCAGTATTTTACTGAAGATTTTTGCATCTGTGTTCACCATGGATATTGGCCTGAAATTTTCTTTTCTTGTTGAGTCTCTGCCGGGTTTTGGTATCAGGATGATGTTTGTCTCATAAAATGATTTGGGAAGGATTCCCTCTTTTTGGATTGTCTGGAATAGTTTCAGAAGGACTGGTATCAGCTCCTCTTTGTATGTCTGGTAGAATTCGGCTGTGAACCCATCTGGACCTGGGCTTTTTTGGGTGGTAGGCTCTTTATTGCTGCCTTGACTTCAGACCTTGTTACTGGTCTATTCAGGGTTTCACCTTCTTCCTGGTTTAGGCTTGGGAGGATGCAGGTGTCCAAGAATTTATCCATTTCTTCCAGGTTTACTAGTTTATGTGCATAGAGTTGTTTTTAATAATCTCTGATGATGGTTTGGATTTCTGTGGAATCTGTGGTGATATCCCCTTTATCGTTTTTTATTGCATCAATTTGGTTATTCTCTCTTTTCTTTTTTATTAATCTGGCTAGCAGTCTATTTTGTTGATCTTTTCGAAAAACCAGCTCCTGGATTTATTGATTTTTTGAAGAGTTTTTTGTGTCTCTATTTCCTTCAGTTCTGCTCTGATCTTAGTTATTTCCTGTCTTCTGCTAGGTTTTGAGTTTTTTTGATCTTGCTCCTCTAGCTCTTTCAATTTTGATGATAGGGTGTCAATTTTAGATCTCTCCTTTCTTCTCATGTGGGCACTCATTGCTATATATTTTCCTCTAGAGACTGCTTTAAATGTGTCCCAGAGATTGTGGTATGTTGTGTCTTTGTTCTCATTGGTTTCGAAGAACATCTTTATTTCTGCCTTCATTTCATTGTTTATCCAGTCAACATTCAAGAGCAAGTTGTTCAGATTCCATGAAGCTGTGTGGTTCTGAGTTAGTTTCTGCATTCTGAGTTCTAAATCGATTGCACTGTGGTCTGAGAGACTGTTTGTTATGATTTTCGTTCTTTTGCATTTGCTGAGGAGTGATTTATTGCCAATTATGTGGTCAATTTTAGAGTAGGTGTGATGTGGTGCTGAAAAGAATGTATATTCTGTGGATTTGGGGTGGAGAGTTCTGTAAATATCTATTAGGTTTGCTTGTTCCAGGTCTGAGTTCAGGTCCTGGATATCCTTGTTGATTTTCTGTCTGGTTGATCTGTCTAATATTGACAATGGGGTGTTAAAGTCTCCCACTATTATTGTGTGGGAGTCTAAGTCTCTTTGTAAGTCATTAAGAACTTGCCTTATGTATCTGGGTGCTCCTGTATTGGGTGCGTATATATTTAGGATTGTTAGCTCTTCTTGTTGCAGTGATCCTTTTACCATTATGTAATGTCCTTCTTTGTCTCTTTTGATCTTTGTTGCTTTAAAGTCTATTTTATGAGAGATGAGAATTGCAACTCCTGCTTTTTTTTTTTTTTGCTCTCCATTTGCTTGGTAGATCTTCCTCCATCCCTTTGTTTTGAGCCTTTGTGTATCCTTGCATGTAAGATTGGTTTCCTGGATACAGCACACTGATGGGTTTTGGCTTTTTATCCAATTTGCCAGTCTGTGTCTTCTGATTGGGGCATTTAGTCCATTTACATTTAGGGATAGTATTGTTACGTGTGAATTTGATACTGTCATTTTGATGCTACCTGGCTGTTTTGTTGGTTAGTTGATGCAGCTTCTTGATTGTGTTGATGCTCTTTTACCATTTGGTGTGTTTTTGGAGTGGCTGGTACTGGTTGTTCCTTTTTTCAGGAGTTCTTGTAGAGCAGGTTTGGTGGTGATGAAATCTCTGAGTACTTGCTTGTTCGCAAAGGATTTTATTTTTCCTTCATTTATGAAGCTTAGTTTGGCTGGATAGGAGATTCTGGGTTGAAAGTTCTTTTCTTTAAGGGTGTTGAATATTGGCCCCCAATCTCTTCTGGCTTGTAGGGTTTCTGCTGAGAGATCTGCTGTGAGTCTAATGGGCTTCCCTTTGTGGGTAACCCGACCTTTCTCTCTGGCTGCCCTTAGCATTTTCTCTTTCATTTCAACCCTGGTGAATCTGACGATTATGTGCCTTGGGGTTGCTCTTCTTGAGGAAAATCTTTGTGGTGTTCTCTGTATTTCCTGGATTTGAATGTTGGCCTGCCTTGCTAGGTTGGGGAAGTTTTCCTGGATAATATCCTGAAGAGTATTTTCCAGCTTGGATTCATTCTCTTCATCACATTCAGGTACACCTATCAGAAGTAGATTAGGTCTTTTCACATAGTCCCACATTTCTTGAAGATTTTGTTCATTCCTTTTTGCGCTTTTTTCTCTGTTCTTGCCTTCTCTTTTTATTTCATTGAGTTGATCTTCGACCTCTGATATCCTTTCTTCTGCTTGGTCAATTCGGCTGTTGAAGCTGGTGCATGCTTCACGGAGTTCTCGTGTTGTGTTTTTCGGCTCCATCAATTCACTTATATTCCTCTCTATGCTGTCCATTCTCTTTAGCATTTTGTCCAATCTTTTTTCAAGGTTCCTAGTTTTTTTTGCATTGGGTTAGAACATGTTCTTTTAGCTCACTGTAGTTTCTTACTACCCACCTTCTGAAGTCTGATTCTTTCATTTCATCACCCTCCTTCTCCATCCGGTCTGGTTCCCTTGCTGGTGAGGAGTTGTGATCCCTTTTAGGAGGAGATGTGTTCTGGTTTCAGGAGTTTTCATCCTTTTTGCACTGATTTCTTCCCATTTTTGTGGGTTTATCCACCTGTTGTCTTTGTAGTTACTGTCTTTCAGATTGAGTCTCTGAGTGAGCTTGTAGTTCATGGATGCTGAAGTTACTACTTCTTTTTTTTTTTTAAGCTTTCCTTCTAACAGTCTGGCTCCTCTCTGGGCCCTGCTTGCCTGGGGATCACCTGCAGCAGCTGCAGATCAGTAAGGGTTGCTACCAGTTTCCTCTTCCACTATCTTTGTCCCAGAAGGATGCTCACCAACTGTAAGTCCGTTCTCTCCTTTATGAGGTGAGTCTTTGGATCTATGGGGGTCAGGGAGCTACTTGAGGAGACAGTCTATCTTTTATTGGGGCTTAAGTCCTCAGCTGTGAGCTCTGTTGTTCGTTCAGAGCTGTTGGGCAGGTACGTTTAGGTCTGCTGCAGCTGAACTCAAAAAGCACTTTTTGTTCCCAGGTGCTCTGTCCCAGGGAGTTGGCACTTTATGAGTTTCCATTGCTGCTACTATCTTTTTTGATTTTTCTTTCAGGTCTGCCCTGCCCAGCTAGCAGCACACCTAGCCACTGTCTGCCTGCAGAGGCTTTGCTGAGCTGCTCTGGGCTCCGCCCAGCTGCCCTGTGCTCTTCCCTGCAGTCTTGTTTATATGGGCGTAGTTAGAACTGTCTCGGCAACGGTGACCCCACCTCTGTTATGGCAGACTCTCTCTGTTGTGGCAGGTTGCCTCGGCAACGGTGGGTTGCCTCCATAGTGGTGGAGAGTCTTAGTAATGGTGGACGCCCCTCCCCCACTGAGCCGTATGGTCCCGGGTTCACCTGTGCTTGGTGTAAAGGGCTCAACCCAGAGGGTTTTCAATTACTGTTTTTGTTTTTGTTGTTGTTGGGGTTGGAGGGGTGGGACCAACCAAGCCTGATCACCTGGCTCCCTGACTCAGAGTCTTGTCTTTTATTTTTTAAGTTGAACAACCCCACGTTCCAGTTGCTTGTTGAAAAGGTGCCGGGATCTCCCGTGCTGCGACTCACTGAGTCAGCTCAAACAGCAGCGCCGGCTCCTGGTGGATTTTTTGCCTAGGAATCTCCTGGCCTGGCTCGCTATTTCTGATGAATGGGCAACTCTGCCATCTCAGGGCTCCAATTGCCAGCTAAGAGGGCTCCCAGACCAGTGGCTTTTGTCTGGAGAACCACAGCAACAGGGTGTGGTCAAAGCAGCTGCACAGGCCAAATCAGCCCCGTGGGGGCAAAAACAGCCGCACCGGCCAGGACTGCGGCTCTGGCGACCCCTCTGCCTGGGTATCTCCTGGTCTGTGGGTAATAAAAATTCGTCTGGAAATGCGGCGTCCACTCACCCTCTGCACTTTCACTGGGAGCTGAAGTCCTGAGCTGTTCTTAGGCGGCCATCTTCCCAGTATCCCCTGGACACAATCACTTTCTAAAGATGTTTGTATTTTCTGAGATGCTGCAAGCCATCTAAAAAGGGCTTAAGGGCTTGTGACAGCGTAGATAATTAACCAGGTTTCTAGGACCTTTTGGGATGCTGTTGCATTCTTTTTTTATGTAATACAAACAGCTGACCATTTCTTATCATGTAACCACTTTCTAGGAATGTTGTCTCTGTAACACCTGTCTTCAGGAAATGCAGACACTATGAATGTGAACTAAAAATCCCCTTCAAAAGTGGTTGTCTCTGGGTGTGTGGACATTGATTAGGAAATAACCTGGCAGAACCCTCTGAAGTGATGGAAATGCTTTATATCTTGAGAGGGATGTGGTTACATGTCTACATGTATTAGTCAAAACTCATTGAACTATATACCTAACCATCTCTGCATTATACAGTATTTAAATTATACCTCAATTTAAAGAGATTCTTTAAAAATATCACCTCCTAAAGTGGTCTGATGTGAGGTACTGAGAACTCCCATCTTGTTCTCATTCATAAAATGTGTGAACCCTTGAAATAGTATGCAAAAGAAGTAAATGCATCTATAAACATGTTTTTCTGGAGAGAAAAGCTCTAACTTCTATACTATTCTCAAAGAGATTTATGAACTCTCCCCTTAAAAAATAAAGTTGGGAGGGATCCAAGATGGCCGATTAAGAGCAGCTCAGGATTGCAGCTCACAGCGAAAGCGTGAAGGGTGAGTGGACGCCACATTTCCAGATGGATTTTTATTGCCCAGAGACCAGGAGATTCCCAGGGAGAGGAGCCCCACGGGTCACCAGGGTGGTGGGTTTGGCCGGCACAGCTGTTTTGCTGGTGCCCCAGCAAGGCGATTCTCTGTACAAAGTACACAGGTCCGGGTGCTTTTTAGCTGGCAATTGGAGCTCCTGGGAGACACAGTCGCCCATTCATCTGATTAAAAAGGGGACTGAAACAGGGAGCCAGGCCAGGAGATTCCCGGGCAAAAAAGCGCCAAAATATCAACGCGGCTGTTTCAGCCTGTGCAGTGGGTCACCACACAGGAAATCACACAGATCCTGGTGCCTTTTCAACAGGCAACTGGAACATCTAGGAGACAGGGTCAACCATTCAATTAAAAAAAAAAATGGGGGGGGGGGAGCTCAGAGGCGGGAAGCCAGGTGATCAAGCTCAGCTGGTTCCACCCCCACAAAAAACAGCAATCTGAAATGCTCTGGATTGAGAATTTCACAGCAAGCACAGCTAAACCCGGGACAGTCCAGCTCGGTGGGGGAGGGGCGTCTGTCATTACCAAGGCAGTTTCCCATTGCTGAGGCAGCCTACCATAACAGAGAGTCTGCCACTGCCAAGGCAGTTCTAACTACACTCGTATAAACAGGACTGCAGAGAAGTTCCCACAGCAGCTGGGTGGAGCCCACAGCAGCTCAGCAAAGCCTCTGCAGGCAGACATTGACTAGATGCCTCCTTGCTAGGCAGGGCAGCCCTGAGAAAAGGCAGCAGCACAACAGAAACTCATAAATAAAGCCCTAACCCCCTTGGACAGAGCACCTGGGGAAAAAAAGTTGGGGGGTGGGTGGGTTATGAGTTCTGCTGCAGCAGACTTAAACTTACCTGCCCAGCAGCTCTGAATGAACAACGGAGCTCACAACTTAGCACTTGAGTTCCTATAAAGGACAGACTGTCTCCTCAAGCAGCTCCGTGACCCCCGTATATCCAAAGAGTCACCTCATAAAGGAGAGCTCAGACTGACATCTGGCAGGTATCCTTCTGGGACAAAGATAGCAGAAGAAGAAATTGGCAGCAACTCTTAACTGTTCTGCAGCTACTGCAGGTGATACCCAGGCAAGCAGGGCCTGGAATGGACCTCAGCAGTCCTACAGCAGAGGGGTCAGACTGTTAGAAGGAAAACTAAGAAACAGAAAGAAATAACTTCATCATCTACAAACTGGACATCCACTAAGAGACCCAATCTGAAAGTCAACAACTACAAAGACAGTGACAGCTGGATAAATCCACAAAGATGGGAAGAAGTCAGTGCAAAAAGGATGAAAACACCTGAAACCAGAATGCCTCTCCTCCTACAGGGTATCACATCTCCTCATCAGCAAGAGAACAAAGCTGGATGCAGAATGAGAGTGATGATTTGACAGAATCAGGCTTCAGAAGGTGGGTAATAAGAAACTTCTCTGAGCTAAAAGAACCTGTTCTAACCCAATGCAAAGAAACTAAGAACCATGAAAAAAGATTTGAAGAAATGCTAAGGAGAATAAACAACTTAGAGAGGAATATAAGTGAATTGATGGAGCTGAAAAACACAACACGACAACTTCATGAAGCATACACAAGTTTCGACAGCTGAAGTGACCAAGCAGAATAAAGGATATCAGAGGTCGAAGATCAACTCAATGAAATAAAACAAGAAGGCAAGATTAGAGAAAAAAGGGTAAAAAGAAATGAAGAAAGTCTCCAAGAAATATGGGACTATGTGAAAAGATCTAATCTAAGTTTGATAGGTGTACCTGAATGTGACGGAGAGAATGAATCCAAGCTGGAAAATACTCTTCAGGATATTATCCAGGAAAACTTCCCCAACCTAGCAAGGCAGGCCAATATTGAAGTCCAGGAAATACAGAGAACAGCACAAAGATATTTCTCAAGAAGAGCACCCCCAAGGCATATAATCGTCAGATTCACCACGGTTGAGATGAAGGAGAAAATTCTGAGGGCATCTAAAGGGAAGCCCATTAGACTCACAGCAGATCTCTCCACAGAAACCCTACAAGCCAGAAGAGAGGGGCCACTTTTCAACATCCTTAAAGAAAAGAACTTTCAACCCAGAATTTGATATCCAGTCAAACAAGCTTCATAAATGAAGGAAAAATAAAATCCTTTACGAACAAGCAAGTACTCAGAGATTTCGTCACCACTAAGCCTGCTTTACAAGAGCTCCTGAAAGAGGCACTAAACATTGAAGGGAACAACCAGTACCAGCCACTCCAAAAACATACCAAATGGTAAAGAGCATCGACACAATGAAGAAACTGCATCAACTAATGGACAAAACAGCCAGCTAGCATCAAAATGGCAGGATCAAATTCACACATAACAGTATTAATTCTAAATGTAAATATGCTAAACGCCCGAATCAAAAGACACAGACTGGCAAATTGGATAAAAAGCCAAAACCTATTGGTGTGCTATATCCAGGAAACCCATCTCACATGCAGGGATACACAAAGTCTCAAAGGGATGGAGGAAGATTTACCAAGCAAATGGAGAGCAAAAAAAAAAAAGCAGGAGTTGAAAGTCTCATCTCTGGTAAAATAGTCTTTAAACCAACAAAGATCAAAAGAGACAAAGAAGGACATTACATAATGGTAAAAGGATCAATGCAACAAGAAAAGCTAACGTCCCTAACTATATATGCACCCAACACAGGAGCACCCAGATACACAAGGCAAGGTCTTAATGACTGACAAAGAGACTTAGAGACTCCCACACAATAATAGTGGGAGACTTTAACACCCCATTGTCAATACTAGAGAGATCAATGAGACAGAAAATTAACAAGGATATCCAGGACTTGAACTCAGACCTGGACCAAGCGAACTTAATAGACATTTACAGAACTCTTCACCCCAAATCCACAAATATACATTCTTTTCAGCACCACATCACACCTACTCTAAAACTGACCACTTAATAGGAAGTAAATTACTCCTCAGCAAATGCAAAAGAATGGAAATCATAACAGTCTCTCAGACCACAGGGCAATCAAGTTAGAACTCAAAATTCAGAAACTAACTCAGAACCACACAGCTTCATGGAAACTGAACAACTGGCTCTTGAGTGTTGACTGGATAAACAATGAAATGAAGGCAGAAACAAAGATGTTATTCGAAACCAATGACAATGAAGACACAGCATACCAGAATCTCTGAGACACATTTAAAGCAGTGTCTAGAGGAAAATATATAGCAATAAATGCCCACATGAGAAGCAAGGAGAGATCTAAATTCGACACCCTACCATCAAAATTGAAAGAGCTAGAGGAGCAAGACCAAAAAAACTCAAAACCTTGCAGAAGACAAGAAATAACTAAGATAAGAGCAGAACTGAAGGAGATAGAGACACAAAAAAACCTTCAAAAAAATCAATAAATTTAGGAGCTTGTTTTTCAAAAGGATCAACAAAATAGACCACTAGCCAGATTAATGAAAAAGAAAAGAGAGAATAATTAAATTGATGCAATAAAAAATGATAAAGGGGATATCAACACAGATTCCACAGAAATACAAAGCATCATCAGAGACTATTATAAACAACTCTATGCACAAAAACTAGTAAACCTGGAAGAAATGGATAAATTCCTGGACACTTGCATCCTCCCAAGCCTAAACTAGGAAGAAGGTGAAACCGTGAACAGACCAATAACAAGGGCTGAAGATGAGGCAGGAATTAAGAGCATACTACCCAAAAAAAGCCCAGGTCCAGATGGGTTCACAGCCAAATTCTACCAGACATACAAAGAGGAGCTGGTACCATTCCTTCTGAAACTATTCCAAACAATCCAAAAAGAGGGAATCCTTCCCAAATCATTTTATGAGACCAACATAATTCTGATACCAAAACCTAGCAGCGCTTAAGCAAGAAAAGAAAACTTCAGGCCAATATCCATGGTGAATATAGATGCAAAAATATTCAGTAAAAATACTGGCAAGACGATTGCAACAGCACATCAAAAAGCTTATCCACCATGACCAAGTAGGCTTCATCCCGGGGATACAAGGCTGGTTCAACATACACAAGTCTATAAATGTAATTTACCACATAAACAGAATCAAAGACAAAAACCAGATGATTATCTCAATTGGTGCAGAGAAGGCCTTAAACAAAATTCAACAGCCCTTTATGCTAAAAACCCTCAATAAACTAGGTATTGAAGGGACATATCTCAAAATAATAAAAGCTATTTACAACAAACCCACAGCCAGTATCATGCTGAATGGGCAAAACCTGGAAACATTCCCTTTGAAATCTGGCACTAGACAAGGATGCCCTCTCTCACCACTCCTATTCAATATTGTACTGGAAGTTCTAGCCAGAGCAATCAGGCAAGGAAAAGAAATAAAGGGTATTCAAACAGGAAAGGGGGAAGTCAAATTATCTCTGTTTGCAGATGACATGGTTGTATATTTAGAAGACCCCATCATCTCAGCCCAAAATCTCCTGAAACTGATAAACAACTTCAGCAAAGTCTCAGGATACAAAATCAATGTGCAAAAATCACAAGCATTCCTATACACCAATAGCAGACTTAAAGAGCCAAATCAAGAACAGACTGCCATTCACAATTGCTACAAAGAGAACAAAATACCTAGGAATACAACTCACAAGGAATATAAAGGACCTCTTCAAGGAAAACTACAAACCACTGCTCAACAAAATAAGAGAGGACACAAACAGATGGAGAAACATTCCATGTTCATGGTTAGGAAGAATCAACCTCGTGAAAATGGCCATACTCCCCAAAGTAATTTACAGATTCAATGCTATCCCCATCAAGCTACCAATGACCTTCTTCACAGAACTGGAAAAAAACACCTTAAACTTCATTTGGAACCAAGAGAGAGCCTACATAGCCAAGTCAATTCTAAGCAAAAAGAACAAAGCGGGAGGCATCACACTACTGGACTTCAAACTATACTACAAGGCTACAGCAATCAAAACAGCATGTACTGGTACCAAAACAGAGATATAGACCAATGGAACAGAACAGAGGCCTCAGAGGCAACACCACACATCTACAACCATCTGATCTTTGTTTGACAAACCTGACAAAAAAAAGCAATGGGAAAAGGAGTCCCTGTTTAATAAATGGTGTTGGGAAAACTGGCTAGCCATGTGCAGAAAGCAGAAACTGGACCCCTTCCTGACACCTTACACTAAAATTAACTCCAGATGGATTCAAGACTTAAACATAAGATGTAACACCATAAAAACCCTAAAGGAAAATCTAGGCAAAACCATTCAGGACATAGGTATAGGCAAGGACTTCATAACCAAAACGCCAAAAGCATTGGCAACAAAAGCCAAAATAGACAAATGGGACCTAATCAAACTCCACAGCTTCTGCACAGCAAAAGAAACAGTCATTAGAGTGAATCAGCAACAAACAGAATGGGAAGAAATTTTTGCAATCTACCCATCTGACAAAGGGCTGATATCCAGAATCTACAAAGCGCTAAAACAGATTTACAAGAAAAAAACAAGCCCATTCAAAAGTGGGCAAAGGACACGAAAAGATACTTTACAAAAGAAGACATACATGAGGCCAAAAACCATGAAAAAATGCTCATCATCACTGGTCATTAGAGAAATGCAAATCAAAACTACATTGAGATACCATCTCATGCCAGTTAGAATGGAGATCACTAAAAAATCTGGAGACAGATGCTGGGAAGATGGCCGCCTAAGAACAGCTCAGGACTTCAGCTCCCAGTGAAAGTGCAGAGGGTGAGTGGACGCCGCATTTCCAGACGAATTTTTATTACCCACAGACCAGGAGATACCCAGGCAGAGGGGTCGCCAGCGCCGCAGTCCTGGCCAGTGCGGCTGTTTTTGCCCCCACGGGGCTGATTTGGCCTGTGCAGCTGCTTTGACCACGCCCTGTTGCTGCGGTTCTCCAGACAAAAGCCACTGGTCTGGGAGCCCTCTTAGCTGGCAATTGGAGCCCTGAGATGGCAGAGTTGCCCATTCATCTGAAATAGCGAGCCAGGCCAGGAGATTCCTAGGCAAAAAATCCGCCAGGAGCCGGCGCCGCTGTTTGAGCTGACTCAGTGAGTCACAGCACAGGAGTTCCCGGCACCTTTTCAACAAGCAACTGGAACGTGGGGTCGTTCAACTTAAAAAAATAAAAGAAAAGACTCTGAGTCAGGGAGCCAGGTGATCAGGCTCGGGTGGTCCCACCCCTCCACCCCCAACAACAACGAAAACAAAAACAGTAATTGAAAACCCTCTGGGTTGAGCCCTTCAAACCAAGCACAGCTAAACCTGGGATGGTCCGGCTCGGTGGGGGAGGGGCTTCCACCATTACTGAGACTCTCCACCACTACTGAGGCAGGCTGCCCTCACCAAGGCAACCCGCTCTCACCTCACCGAGGCAACCCGCTGTTGCCGAGGCAACCTGTCACAACAGAGAGAGTCCGCCATAACAGAGGCGGGGCCACCATTGCTGAGACAGTTCTAACTATGCCCATATAAACAAGACTGCAGGGAAGAGCACAGGGCAGCTGGGCGGAGCCCACAGCAGCTCAGCAAAGCCTCTGCGGGCAGACAGTGGCTAGGCTTGCTGCTAGCTGGGCAGGGCAGTCCTGAAAGAAAAATAAAAAAAGGCAGTAGTACAATGGAAATTCATAAAGCTCCAACTCCCTGGGACAGAGCACCTGGGAACAAAATGTGCTTTTTGAGTTCAGCTGCAGCAGACCTAAACGTACCTGCCCAGCAACTCTGAATGAACAACGGAGCTCACAGCTGAGGACTTAAGCTCCAATAAAAGATAGACTGTCTCCTCAAGTAGCTCCCTGACCCCCATAGATCCAAAGACTCACCTCATAAAGGAGAGAACAGACTGACAGTAGGCGAGCATCCTTCTGGGACAAAGATAGCGGAAGAGGAAACTGGTAGCAACCCTTACTGATCTGCAGCTGCTGCAGGTGATCCCCAGGCAAGCAAGGCCCAGGGAGGACCTAAGCAGTCCAACAGCAGAGGGGCCAGACTGTTAGAAGGAAAGCTTAAAAAAAAAAAAAAGAAGTAGTAACTTCAGCATCCATGAACTACAAGCTCACTCAGAGACTCAATCTGAAAGACAGTAACTACAAAGACAACAGGTGGATAAACCCACAAAAATGGGAAGAAACCAGTGCAAAAAGGATGAAAACTCCTGAAACCAGAACACCTCTCCTCCTAAAAGGGATCACAACTCCTCACCAACAAGGGAACCAGACCGGATGGAGAAGGAGGTGATGAAATGAAAGAATCAGACTTCAGAAGGCGGGTAGTAAGAAACCACAGTGAGCTAAAAGAACATGTTCTAACCCAACGCAAAGAAACTAGGAACTTGAAAAAAGATTGGACGAAATGTTAACGAGAATGGACAGCATAGAGAGGGATATAAGTGAATTGATGGAGCTGAAAAACACAACACGAGAACTTCGTGAAGCATGCACAAGCTTCAACAGCCGAATTGACCAAGCAGAAGAAAGGATATCAGAGGTTGAAGATCAACTCAATGAAATAAAAAGAGAAGGCAAGAACAGAGAAAAAAGTGGCGCAAAAAGGAATGAACAAAATCTTCAAGAAATGTGGGACTATGTGAAAAGACCTAATCTACTTCTGATAGGTGTACCTGAATGTGATGAAGAGAATGAATCCAAGCTGGAAAATACTCTTCAGGATATTATCCAGGAAAACTTCCCCAACCTAGCAAGGCAGGCCAACATTCAAATCCAGGAAATGCAGAGAACACCACAAAGATATTCCTCAAGAAGAGCAACCCCAAGGCACATAATCGTCAGATTCACCAGGGTTGAAATGAAAGAGAAAATGCTAAGGGCAGCCAGAGAGAAAGGTCGGGTTACCCACAAAGGGAAGCCCATTAGACTCACAGCAGATCTCTCAGCAGAAACCCTACAAGCCAGAAGAGATTGGCGGCCAATATTCAACATCCTTAAAGAAAAGAACTTTCAACCCAGAATCTGCTATCCAGCCAAACTAAGCTTCATAAGTGAAGGAAAAATAAAATCCTTTGGGAACAAGCAAGCACTCAGAGATTTCATCACCACCAAACCTGCTCTACAAGAACTCCTGAAAGAGGCTCTACACATTTAAAAGAACAACCAGTACCAGCCACTCCAAAAACACACCAAATGGTAAAAGAGCATCAACACAATCAAGAAGCTGCATCAACTAACCAACAAAACAGCCAGGTAGCATCAAAATGACAGTATCAAATTCACACGTAACAATACTATCCCTAAATGTAAATGGACTAAATGCCCCAATCAAAAGACACAGACTGGCAAATTGGATAAAAAGCCAAAACCCATCAGTGTGCTGTATCCAGGAAACCCATCTTACATGCAAGAATACACAAAGGCTCAAAAAAGGGATGGAGGAAGATCTACCAAGCAAATGGAGAGCAAAAAAAAAAAAAAAAAAAAAAGCAGGAGTTGCAATTCTCATCTCTCATAAAATAGACTTTAAAGCAACAAAGATCAAAAGAGACAAAGAAGGACATTACATAATGGTAAAAGGATCACTGCAACAAGAAGAGCTAACGATCCTAAATATATACGCACCCAATACAAGAGCACCCAGATACATAAGGCAAGTTCTTAATGACTTACAAAGAGACTTAGACTCCCACACAATAATAGTGGGAGACTTTAACACCCCATTGTCAATATTAGACAGATCAACCAGACAGAAAATCAACAAGGATATCCAGGACCTGAACTCAGACCTGGAACAAGCAAACCTAATAGATATTTACAGAACTCTCCACCCCAAATCCACAGAATATACATTCTTCTCAGCACCACATCACACCTACTCTAAAATTGACCACATAATTGGCAATAAATCACTCCTCAGCAAATGCAAAAGAACGAAAATCATAACAAACAGTCTCTCAGACCACAGTGCAATCGATTTAGAACTCAGAATGCAGAAACTAACTCAGAACCACACAGCTTCATGGAATCTGAACAACTTGCTCTTGAATGTTGACTGGATAAACAATGAAATGAAGGCAGAAATAAAGATGTTCTTTGAAACCAATGAGAACGAAGACACAACATACCACAATCTCTGGAACACATTTAAAGCAGTCTCTAGAGGAAAATATATAGCAATGAGTGCCCACATGAGAAGAAAGGAGAGATCTAAAATTGACACCCTATCATCAAAATTGAAAGAGATAGAGGAGCACGATCAAAAAAACTCAAAACCTAGCAGAAGACAGGAAATAACTAAGATCAGAGCAGAACTGAAGGAAATAGAGACACAAAAAACTCTTCAAAAAATCAATAAATCCAGGAGCTGGTTTTTCGAAAAGATCAACAAAATAGACTGCTAGCCAGATTAATAAAAAAGAAAAGAGAGAATAACCAAATTGATGCAATAAAAAACGATAAAGGGGATATCACCACAGATTCCACAGAAATCCAAACCATCATCAGAGATTATTACAAACAACTCTATGCACATACACTAGTAAACCTGGAGGAAATGGATAAATTCCTGGACACTTGCATCCTCCCAAGCCTAAACCAGGAAGAAGGTGAAACCCTGAATAGACCAATAACAAGGGCTGAAGATGAGGCAGGAATTAAGAGCCTACCACCCAAAAAAAAAAGCCCAGGTCCAGATGGGTTCACAGCCAAATTCTACCAGACATACAAAGAGGAGCTGATACCATTCCTTCTGAAACTATTCCAGACAATCCAAAAAGAGGGAATCCTTCCCAAATCATTTTATGAGACAAACATCATTCTGATACCAAAACCCAGCAGAGACTCAACAAGAAAAGAAAATTTCAGGCCAATATCCATGATGAACATAGATGCAAAAATCTTCAATAAAGTACTGGCAAACTGACTGCAGCAGCATATCAAAAAGCTCATCCACCATGATCAAGTAGGATTCATCCCGGGGATGCAAGGCTGGTTCAACATACGCAAGTCCATAAACGTAATTCACCACATAAACAGAACCAAAGACAACAACCACATGATTATCTCAATTGATGCAGAGAAGGCTTTTGACAAAATTCTACAGCCCTTTATGCTAAAAACCCTCAATAAACTAGGTATTGATGGAACGTATCTCAAAACAATAAAAGCTATTTATGACAAACCCACAGCCAATATCATACTGAATGGGCAAAAACTGGAAGCATTCCCTTTGAAATCTGGCACTAGACAAGGATGCCCTCTCTCACCACTCCTATTCAATATAGTACTGGAAGTTCTAGCCAGAGCAATCAGGCAAGTAAAAGAAATAAAAGGTATTCAAATTGGAAAGGAGGAAATCAAATTTTCTCTATTTGCAGATGACATGATTGTATATCTAGAAGACCCCATCATCTCAGCCCAAAATCTCCTGAAACTGATAAACAACTTCAGCAAAGTCTCAGGATACAAAAATCAACGTGCAAAAATCACAAGCATTCCTATATACCAGTAACACACTTAAAGATAGCCAAATCAAGAACGAACTGCCATTCACAATTGCTACAAAGAGAATAAAATACCTAGGAATACAACCAACAAGGAATGTAAAGGACCTCTTCAAGGAGAACTACAAGCCACTGCTCAACAAAATAAGAGAGGACACAAACAGATGGAGAAACATTCCATGTTCATGGTTAGGAAGAATCAACCTCATGAAAATACCCATACTGCCCAAAGTAATTCACAAATTCAACGCTATTCCCATCAAGCTACCAATGACCTTCTTCACAGAACTGGAAAAAAACACCTTAAACTTCATATGGAACCAAAAGAGAGACCGCATAGCCAAGTCAATTCTAAGCAAAAAGAACAAAGCAGGAGGCATCACACTACCGGACTTCAAACTATACAAGGCTACAGTAATCAAAACAGCATGGTACTGGTACCAAAACAGAGATATAGACCCATGGAACAGAACAGAGGCCTCAGAGGAAATACAACATACCCACAACCATCTGATCTTTGACAAACTTGACAAAAACAAGCAATGGGGAAAGGATTCCCTGTTTAATAAATGGTGTTGGGAAAACTGGCTAGCCATCTGCAGAAAGCAGAAACAGGACCCCTTCCTGACACCTTACACCAAAATTAACTCCAGATGGATTAAAGACTTAAACATCAGACCTAACACCATAAAAACCCTAGAAGAAAATCTAGGCAAAACCATTCAGGACATAAGCATAAGCAAGGACTTCATGACCAAAACACCAAAAGCAATGGCAACAAAAGCCAAAATAGACAAATGGGACCTAATCAAACTCCACAGCTTCTGCACGGCAACAGAAACAGTCAGTAGAGTGAATTGGCAACCAACAGAATGGGAAAAAATTTTTGCAGTCTACCCATCTGACAAGGGGCTGATATCCAGAATTTACAAAGAACTAAAACAGATCTACAAGAAAAAAACAAACAAGCCCATTCAAAAATGGGCGAAGGATATGAACAGATACTTTACAAAAGAAGACATACAGGAGGCCAACAAGCATATGAAAAGATGCTCATCATCACTGGTCATTAGAGAAATGCAAATCAAAACCACATTGAGATACCATCTCACACCAGTTAGAATGGCGATCATTAAAAAATCTGGAAACAACAGATGCTGGAAAGGATGTGGAGAAATAGGAACACTTTTACACTGTTGGTGGGAATGTAAATTAATTCAACCATTGTGGAAGACAGTGTGGCGATTCCTCAAGGACCTAAAAATAGAAATCCCATTTGACCCAGCAATCCCATTACTGGGTATATATCCAAAGGATTATAAAGCATTCTACTATAAGGACACGTGCACACGAATGTTCATTGCAGCACTGTTTACAATAGCAAAGACCTGGAACCAACCCAAATGCCCAATGATGATAGACTGGATAGAGAAAATGTGGTACATATACACCATGGAATATTACGCAGCCATCAAAAAACGATGAGTTCACGTCCTTTGTAGGGACATGGATGAACCTGAAAACCATCATTCTCAGCAAACTGACACAAGAGCAGAAAATCAAACACCGCATATTCTCACTCATAGGCAGGTGTTGAACAATGAGAACACATGGACACAGGGAGGGGAGCACTACACACTGGGGTCCGTTAGGGGGAAATGGGGGAGGGACAGGGGGTGGGGAGGTGGGAAGAGATAGCATGGGGAGAAATGACAGATACAGGTGAGGGGACGGAAGGCAGCAAACCACAATGCCATGTGTGTACCTATGCAACAATCTTGCATGTTCTTCACATGTACCCCAAAACCTAAAATGCAATAAATAAATAAAAAAGAAAAAAGAAAAAAAAATCTGGAGACAACAGATGCTGGAGAGGATGTGGAGAAATAGGAACACTTTTACATTGTTGGTGGGAGTATAAATTAGTTTAACCATCGTGGACGACAGTGTGGTGATTCCTCAAGGACCTAGAAATAGAAATTCCATTTGACCCAGCAATCCCATTACTGGGTATATATCCAAATGATTATAAATCGTTCTACTGTAAGGACACATGCACACGAATGTTCATTGCAGCACTGTGTACAGTAGCCAAGACCTGGAACCAACCCAAATGCCCATTGATGATAGACTGGACAGGGAAAATGTGGCACATATACACCATGGAATATTATGCAGCCATCAAAAACGATGAGTTCATGTCCTTTGTAGGGACATGGATGAACCTGGAAACCATCATTCGCAGCAGACTGACACAAGAACAGAAAATCAAATACTGCATGTTCTCACTCATAGGTGGGTGTTGAACTATGCGAACACATGGACACAGGGAGGGGAGCATCACACACTGGGATCTGTCAGGGGGAAATAGGGGAGGGACAGCGGGGGGTGGGGAGTTGGGGAGAGATATCGTGGGGAGAAATGCCAGATATAGGTGAAGGGGAGGAAGGCAGCAAATCACACTGCCACGTGTGTACCTATGCAACAATCTTGCATGTTCTTCAAATGTACCTCAAAACCTAAAATGCAATTAAAAAAAAAAAAAAAGTCAAGCATCACTGCCTTTGAGGTTAAGACCTAACATGTTCAACATTTTGTTCTTTCTTTTCACAGTACACTTACCAAGATACATCAGGTGGTGGGTCAGTCTCTACTGCAATAAAATGATATTAGAAATTAATATAACAATAATCTGCTTGGCAGTGTGGCTCATGCCTGTAATCCCAGGACTTTGGGAAGCCAAGGCAGGAGGATGACTTGAGGCCAGGAGTTCCCAACCAGCCTGGTCAACATAGAAAGACCTTATCTGTACAATTTTTATTTTTTTAATTAGCTGATTGCAGCATTGTGCACCTGTAGTCACGGCTACTCAAAAAGCTGACATGAGAGGATTGCTTGAGCCCAGAAGTTCAAGGCTACAGGTAGCCATGATCACGCTACTGCACTCCAGCCTGGGCATCAGAGCAAGACCCCATCTCAAAAAGAAAAAAATTAATAACAATAGTCTATCTTTACAAGCTGCCAAAGATTAAAAAAATTTTAAATACACTTCTAAATAACCCATGGGCCAAAGAAATCAGAGTTTAAGTTAAAAAATATTTCATTGTGATTAGTAAATCAAAATTAAATAGAAAATTCATAGAAGGAAGGAAATAAAAATGAATTCACAAATGCAATAAAGGGCATAATAGATAAAATGAGGGAGGGACGGGGGGTGGGGAGGTGGGAAGAGATAGCATGGGGAGAAATGACAGATACAGGCGAGGGGACGGAAGGCAGAAAACCACACTGCCATGTGTGTACCTATGCAACAATCTTGCATGTTCTTCACATGTACCCCAAAACCTAAAATGCAATAAAAAATATATATTAAAAAAATTGATAAAGCCAAAAGTAGGTTTCTGAGAGGATTAACAAAATTGTTAAAACCTTAGACTCTTCAAGAAAAAAAAAAACTCACAAAGCATAAATTACTAATACCAAGAATAAGTGTGAGCATCACACATCTCAAAGACATTAAAAATCCCATTTGTAATGGGTTTTTTGTTTGCATTAACCAGAAATTATTTTGTAAAGAAATAAAAGGAAAAATAGGTAGTCTTTTAAATTTACCTTCCTGCTTACCATTTCCAGGTCTTCATTCTTTCCTGTATGTCTGAGTTTCCATCTGGTCTTACTTTCCTTTCTGCTTAAAGAACTTTCTTTAGCTATCCCTTTAGTGCTAGTCTGCTGGCATCAACTCTTCTTGGCTTCTATTTATCTGAAAATGTCTTTATTCTTCTTAATTTTTAAAGATACTTCCACTAAGAAAGAAATCTGAGTTGACTTTTTTTCTTTCAACATGATTTCATTGTTTTCTGGTCTCTATTGTTTATAATTAGAAATCAGCTGTTATTTGTTTAATATTGCTTCTCAGTATGCAAATGACTTTCCCTGACTACTTTTAATAGATTTCTCTGTATCTTGATTTTCATAAGTGTGAATGTTTTGTGCATGGGTGGGTTTTTTGTTTGTTTGTTTGTTTGTTTTATGGTCTTCATACTTGAAAATCACTGAATCCCTTGGACTTGTAACCTAATGTTTTTCACTACATTTGCTTTTTATCTTAATTTTTTCTGACTCATTCTCTTTGTTCTTTTTTCCTTGGTTTCTAATTATACCTATATTGGACTTCTTGATGTCTAAGACGCTGTTCTTTTTTATTCTGTATTTCTCTCTGGTAGTCAGGTTGGATAATTTCTATTGATCTGCCTTCAAGTATTATGACATTTTCCTCTGCTACTTTGAGTTTGCTGTTAAGTTTATTAAGTGACCTTTTCATCTCAGGTATTAGACTTTATAATTCTTCATTTCCATATTGTTTTTTCATATGGTTTCCATTTCTTGGCTGAGATTTCCTACTTATAGTCTTTCATTATTACTGTCTCTCAATTTATGTACTTGAACAAATTTATAATAGCTGCCCTAATTTCTTACTGCTAATTCCAACAGCTAGGCCATCTCGGGGCATATTTCTATTGTTTGCTTTTTAATATTTTTCTTTTTTTCATGTCTAATAATTTTTTAATTGATACTAGACATGGTAGGTTAATCACACGTGGTAGAGAGTCTGACTGCTTTCTATATCTGAAAATTGCTTATTTTTGTTTTAGCAGACATACAGATTACTGGACAATTACCTTGGTTTGGGGAGTTGGTTTTATGCTTTGTTAGGGTGAGTCTGTACCCTTTATGCATGCACAGCTTGGGGGTCAGCCCAGAATTTCAAGGAAGTTTATCTACATACATTAGGACACCCATCCCTCAGTGGCTCCTTTCTTTTCAAGATAACCCCCTCTCCACCCACCACCATGAGTGTACAGCTTCTCTGGCAGCCTCATACTTTATCCTCTGAATGCCCCACATCACACTGGGTGAGAATAATCCTCACGGGAAAAACTGTATCAGCACAGATCTCATCCCGTGCAGTTCTCTACTTTCAAAGGTCAAATAGTGTCTTAATTTCTGCTTGCTTTTGGTCATTTCTCGTGCCTTCAAATAGTTGTACCCATTATTTATACCCAGCCCATTACATATACATTTATACTTTATATATTGAAAAACCAAGAATTGTTTGTATATATAAATAATTGTATATATAGTTAGAGATATATAGTTATCCCAGTGTTTTTAATTATGCTGTCCAGAAGGATTTGTCTAATACAAGCTATTCTGCTATTACCAAAACTGGAAATCCTTTTCTACCACGTACTTTAAGCAGTTCATATTTAATTTTTTTATGTTTTCCTCAACTAAGGATTGATGTTGGCTAATATTCTTCACTTTACAATACAAGTTGTCTTTCAGAATTTATGTGTTGGAATATATCTTGATTGTGGGTTTGTGTGATCCTTTACTTGTTTACTTTATTGAAACCATTTTTAAGTGCTTAACTCCACTTGGCTCCATTAGATTTTCACTCACTATAAATAAAGTCAAATGTAGATGCTTGTGGGGGGAAAATGACATTTTATATGCTTTCTAGAGGTTCAGAAAATATTTAGCTATCATCTTTTATTTTAAATATAGCTTTGTCCTTCACATATATGACATCATAATTTTAAAAAGGGCACTTTTCCTCATCAGCTAGGATATTATCAGTTATTTTATTGAGTCATTTTTTTCCTCAGCGTTTTTTTTCCTGACTTCAAAAATTGGGCTGTCTAAACACTTATATTTCTTGTCTGTATGGCAGCATCAATTTATAGTCTCAGATGATATCAAAAGGAAATGAATTCAGCTTCACTTAATTTTTGAGGCCTCATTTTATCTGATGTACTTGAACTTTGTTGGGGATTGGTTCAGACTAAGCCTGGCCATCCCTCATCTGAAGTGGAATTTCCTTCTGCACTGGTTAACATAATAGTCATTTTCCACTCCTTGCACTTCCTGTGGTCTCACTTGCCCCTGTTCTGTTCAACACAGCTTTTCCAGCTATACTTTGCTTATCTTCAGTAAGCCAAGGGCAGACCACAGCCTCTGTTTCCCAGTTTTAAGTATCATCTCGCATTCTGCATGACCGTACATGGATGGTTCTTTACCCTTTGAGGTAAAATGTCTCATCTTTACCCTTTGAGGCAAAATGTCTCATCTCACTTCTATATGACAGACAAATACTATGAGGAATAATTTATAAAGAATATAGGAGTGCTTCCAGCAAGAATGCCATGGCATCCAACTGCTTTGTAGTTTATATAAACTTGAAAAAGTAGGTATTATAAAAACAACAGTAATATCAGGCAATACACATCTAACTTTTAGTATTTGATAAGCCCTACATAGGTGGTTTATAGGGGTTATAGGATATGAGCTTGGGGTCAGAGTTCTTTCTTATAAGCAAGTGGCTTGGGATGAAATATAAGACATTCCATGGCCTTACCAATACTGCATTCTAACCCAAGGAACCTCAAACCTCTTTTAGACTGTGACCCCCAGAACAGGTAATGCTCTTGTGCACAAAATGCTTCACATGGTATTCCTGTCTTTGCTCTGGTTATAATTCTAATCCTTTTCTCCTCTTTAAGAACTCATATTATAATCCAGTTAATATCAATTAACTATGCTTTGTACAGTCATAATGTTAATATTGGTCTTCAATTAACCATACTTTATACAGTAAATAAGGCATTGCAAATATTTATTCTTTCTCTTTCCTTCTTTTTTTATAATTAACAACTTCTTTGGGACAGGCCTTCCCATTGATCACAGCACAACATTTTACCTGTAATGTGATATCCTGGCACAGAACCACAACACTAATGTAACACATTATTTAATTGTGGATTTTTCAGTACTTTGCTGAACCCTGAAAGCCCTGTCACTGTCTTTCAGGATGCAGGCTGGCTAGTGGGAGTGAAGGAATCAGACTGGCTTCAGTACAGAGACCTTGCCACCTACAAAGGCCTCTTTCCAGAGAACTTCACCCGGCGCTTGGATTAGGGCAAGTGTTGCAAGAAAGAGCTCAGCTACTGGGTTTTTAAACCTTCTTGAAAACCTGAAGAGTTCACTTTTGCTATTATGCTCTTAATGATTTACAGACTGATGCCAGACAAACCTTGGGAAGATGTATCAGTGGAGCATGTCTGCAAAAAAAAAAAAAAAAAAAAAAAAAAAAAAAGTAAGAGGACAAAAAGTAAATTAAGGAAAAAAATCCTCACTTGTTCCCATGTTGTCAATAACAGGTTTGTTTGTGCTTTGTCCAAGCTATGGAGACTGTTGTACTTGATACCCTCCCACCAATTCTAAAGTAGCTTTCTCCAGATCAGACTTTAATTTCTCTGCATCAGGTGTATGGTATTGAGTGGCTGCCCCGCAGAAGATGTGATGAATTATCCTGTAGTACAAGATTTTCTTATTCCCCTGCCCAGGTGTGAGCACATGCTCTCGCTTCCTTTCAGGTTTACTGTGTTTAAAACTAAACTGCTGCAAAAGTTCTCAATGTTCTTTTCCAACACATCTATATATATATATATATATATATATATATATATATATATATATATGGACACACTGTCATGCAAGCTAGTTCCCGTGACTGCTGGATCTATGTGTATGCAGGCTACATATACATAGTTGCTTTCTTTCCTTTCCATTGTAGCTCTTTGCCTCTCAAGTGTCATTGATACATGCATTGCTCTTATTCTGTCTGGCATTACAGTTACAGTTTTGCCTCATGGCAAAACCAGCCATCCCATTGCCAAAACAGTCAACAGTATCTGTGTTTGTACTGTGCCGTTTTCAGGATGAGATGACAAATAGCACGACTACACTGTGGCCCCCTAGGAGAAAGCGGGGCCTGATTGATCTAGCTGTCCAGTCGCTGTGGCTGGAGGTACGCTAGTTGGGATGAGCAGCTAAGTAGTTTTCTCTTCTGCCTTTATGAGATTGGCTAGAAAGATGGGGCATGCTCATCCACCCTCAAAAGAACACTATAAAAACAGCTCCTCTATATTTCCACCTCTATTTATGCAACTCATCTTCACAGATTGTTCTAAAATAAAATAGATGGTGTATGCTGTATCCACAAATCATCTGTAACAGTTATGTTTTCAGTGCTGTGTCATTCCAAATAAACCTTTGGTAATCTCCAACGATTACCCTAATTCTTTTTGATGAGTCTTATTTTTTTTTTTTTTTTTTTTTTGGAAATTTTGTTCCAGTCGGATACTCTGCTTGAACCAGTTAATATTGGAGTTGTTATTTGTGCAGAAATATGCTTGTTGTTCCACTGGGTTGCACTGCATGGCCCCACCTCACCTCCCACTTCCTTCATTCCAGTCATTGCTGGTCACTCAGTGTTCCCTGACATCCAGCAATTACTGCAGCACCAATAACAGCTGCCGATAGAGAGCCCTTAAAGGTGCCAGCTGTGGACTCCCGGTCTGTGAATCACTGATAATCTTACAACCTTCATAATCAGCAATTTCTTCTCACACCAGCTTCATTTTCTGGTCACTTTTCTTTCTGGCATGTTTATGTTTGTAGGTACATAAAAAATTAGATCAGATGATGGAATAGAAAAGTCAATTCACTTGGCCATTATTCCCAGAGGAGAATCCTTAACACAAAAGCCTTTTAGTGGATTCGGAGTCTTTTCTACTAATATAATTTGTTATACAACATAAGCTGATTAAGAACACATATTATTAGACTTTTAGTATGCACTCCTCATTTGCGGTTTGAATTTTTCTGGTTTATTACTGATTTTGTTCTTTTAAGTGTGAATAGGGAAATAACTGTTACTAAGCCAAGATTTTTCCAGGGGCTAATTTACAGAGAAGCTGGGTCATCATGAATGCTATTCTAGTGCAAGAAAAGCAAATGTCACTGCCCAGGACCATGACTGATAATTCAGCATGAAAGGCAGCAATGTAAGATTCATAATAGAAAGCCACTCCTGACATTGAGAGTACACACGGGATGTTAAGAGCCAAGACTGAAAATTAGCTCTAATAATAAAGTGCAACGAATGTTCTGCAAAGATAATTGCCTTGCCACATCTCCTGGAGCAGAAAATGTGATGAATTCTTCCTAAATTCCTTTCACCGTCCTGCCCACAGTGATTGCTCACAGTGTACAGTTCACCAAGACATGACCCAGATAACTGTAGCCCTAGATGAATGCTCCTAACAAGTTCTTCTGAAGCGACATGATTTTAATTAGCTGTTTAGTCCTATTACTTAAAATGCCTTTGGATATTTTTTACACATACTAAAAGTCATCAGATTTTTTTGTTTCAGGACTTGCCAAATCCAAGAATTCCTAATGCACTAAAAATGAAGGAGATGGGGGGGATGGGAGTGGGGTGGTGGCATTCCCCAGAAATGTCTTTGAATGTGGAATGAACATTATTTTCCATTTCAGTGGATTTTCTAAGGAATGTTGGTTTCAAGGATTTTCTGTGGTTACTAGTATGAAGTTCTCTAAGGAATGTTAGTTTCAAGGATTTTCTGTGGTTACTAGTGTGAAGTTCTCTAAGGAATGTTAGTTTCAAGGATTTTCTGTGGTTACTAGTGTGAAGTTCTCTCAAGTTCCCTTTCTGTTATTCTGTTTAAGTTCTCACACCACCAGCCCATCCTAAGCACATCACCCAGTCATATAATAGCGAGTTTATAGCTCACGATATCCCAAATGACCTTGAATCAGGCCTTGGTCCTAACTGAGCTTCCTCTCTGTGATTTAACATACTTCTTACAAACTCAACGTCATGCAGACCTTCACATAGTTATGATTCGGAACTATTTGGAAAGAAAGCCAGTAATTCTTATTAAATGTATACCTACCTGGCATTCCTACCAATATGACGGATAGTCCCTTATTTAAACCTGTGTGATGCATCTAACTGCAAAGTAAAGTTGCCTGGCAATTTGAATTTTTAACACTATCTCAGGGTAGCCAGGGCCCCTGGGACAGGTAAGGGTTCCCACACCATGCTGTTGCATTGCTCCCACAATGCCTACTCTTCCTGACAAAGCTGGGGTTGCTTTTGAGTCAACCAGAAAACCATATCCACCACATCTTAGGCTGCCCAGTGGAGTGTGCATGTTTAGAATCCTGAGCCCTCTTTTCTTACATAAAGAAGCCTCTCATCAGGTCATTGGAACAATCCCAGCATGACCCCATCACCCATTCAGACGGCCCATTAAAGAAAATGCCTTTGGGAAACTACAAAAGGTATGAGAAATCAATGAGTTTAAAGATGATGGGAGCTCAGTGCTTTATTCCACACAAATTGCATGGCTGAACACCTTGAAGCCTTAGAAACAGACTGGCCAATAGATTGGCCTTGCTAGGACTCTACTGCTCTTTTCAAAGGAGCCCAGCTAACAGCTGCCTTCTGGTTTTTACTTGGAACTCAACTAAAAACCCTATACACGTGTGTTGGAACTTGGAGCTGAGCAAATCACAGCTTTTCTACACAATGATGTAGCTACTGTCTTCCCAGGGTGACTTCTTCCTAGGACTTCAGTAAGCGGAATCGGACATTTGGTAACCACACAGAGAAGACCAATATTCTCTTGAAAGACTTAGAAAATGGAGATGCAGGTGGTGATTGCCTTCATCTCCAAGCCCTGCAGGTGTAGTCCTGTTTGATGATGATCCTGTCCTGAATCCCCAGGAGGAGACCACCTGGCTGTTCAGGGGCAGCGTTCTTCAAGGCATACAGCAGGGGTGTGATAAACTGTTCATAAAAGTCAAATAGACTATGCTCGAATAAGCTTCATAGTCCATCCAAATATTTTGCGACTCATTGGTAATACCTTTTAAAGATCACTTAACAAACAACAGCACATAGTGACTTTTTCCACTTCAAAGATATTTGAGACATTATCTTTGTTTCCTAAAATCCAGTTCATTCCCAGGCCCCCCTGATCTCAGGTCAAACATTCAGGTTGTCTGATTCTTGAGGGTTGGCTCAGAATTGCATGCTTATTTCCCTCCCCGCAGCACCCTACACAGGGTGCATCTGTAGTTAGCGCTCCAGAAACTCTTCCTGCTGCATTCTGATGCCCTATAAAACCATTTCAGTCCAGGAGCACCTTGTCTATAAGTACCTTGCCATGTAGCTGATACCCTATATTCTCCTCCCACCAGTAAATATTAAACTCTGTGTCACTATGCTCTGCTCTCCAAAAAGCTACCAGTGATCACAAAGTGCTGTCTGTGGCTTTTGGGGATGCCACCAAACTTGCAATTCTCCCCAAGATTCCAAGATACAAACTTCCCTTGTTTTCTTACCTCTCTGGTTGTTTCTTTCTTACCATTACTATTTTTTTCTTCTCCATCCTGTGGATGCTGGAAGTGGGGTGGGGCATTAGCAATCTGTCCTTCGGTTTGTGTTCCAGTTGTCCAAGGAGTGTTGCCTTTGGAGTGTCCAATTATTGCTTCCAAGTCCACATGTTCATTTGTTCATTAAAATATATCAAGCGTCTGCTAAGTGTCGGTTACTGTACATGGGGACCACATTTATAAGACTTAGACTTTGTGCTGAAGGGACTTCCTTCCGAACCCCTCCATGGTGCGTCACTGAGGGGCCCTTCCATTCTTCAGAATCTTGGGCCTGAAAATTTGGGAGCTTCCTCTGTGCTTCATTTTCCAGATTGTGGACACCTGCTATTATTTCCCCTCAAAACACACAACCTGGCACTTCAGTCGGGGTCCTTCACACTCCAGAGAAGACAGCTTGTATCCTTGTCTCCCTCGTCACCTGGCTTCCTGTATTCCTAGTGTCCTACTGCTCAACCCAAATTAAGAACCTAACGGGTCCCCACTCCTTCCTCGCCTCTCCCTCTCCAACACGCACATACTAATGACAAATGTCTGCTGCATGTCATACCAGATCCAAGAGCCTCTGCTTGGTTTTCAGAGCAAAACTCCACCTCTTCCGCAACTTAATTCATCCACTGACTGCTTCAGAGGCATCTCCTCAGGGCCACACCTGCCTTTTCCCCGACGGCTACCTACCTTTCTCACCGTGGTACAATCTCCCTTTCTTGGGAATGCCTTCCCTTCTCCTGTTGGCCTCTAACCCCATGCCCCAGGCATAGTTCAAGTCCCATATCCTCAAAAGCCCTCGTCCTCTCACCCTTCTACATTCTTTTCACATTAAGAGTAAATATGATGCTCTCTAGCCCTTCATTTCCCCCACCAAGTGCCATGGTCTCCAACTTTCTCTGCATGCTGTATTCACTCCTGGATCTTGTATACTCATGTGCTGAGTAAATGAACAAGGGGCTGATTGAACAATTAGTTCAAGGAAGTCCAGAAACCCTAATCCGAGGATTAGCATGGAATAAAATTTGAAACTGAGTATGAGAAGAAAATGCGAAATATTTCCATGATATTGGAGAGGAGAAAGTTTTCTTATCTCTAAAACACCCAAAGTATATGGCAAAAAAAAAAAAAAGAGTTTGACTCCGAAATTAAGAATTTATATTTAATGAAAAGATATTTGAGATAGTTAGTTGGTAGACAGATGATAGACTTAAGATATTTGTACCATCCCAAATTCACAAAGGAAAAATGTCTAAAATACACAGGAAACTCATTCAAGTCAAGAAGAAATAAATAATAATTGCTATTATAATTTGTCTATATCATTTGTATTAATTTATATTTATAATATGGCAATAGTTAATATAATATTTGTCTACTGTTATTTGCCAGACACTGTATGTATTATTTTATTTAATCTTTACAAATTTATGAGGTAGTTGCTGTTTTACTTATTACAGGCAGGCAAGCTAAGATAGAGTTACAGAAGAAGCTTGCTCAAGGTCACAGAGTCAGTAAATGGCAGGGTGAGGCTGTGCCCCAGGCAGGCTCTAATGTAAGTTCTAACACCAGCCTCCTTGTTGGTATAATTAAAGGACATGAAGGTAATTCACACTTCAGTGAATACTAAGTATAAAAAAGGACCTCAGCTTCCTAATAATCAGATCTATGCCTTTTAAATTTATTTATTTATTATTTGTTGAGACAGGTTCTCACTCTGTTACCCAGGCTGAAGTGCAGTGGTGCGATCTTGGCTCACTGCAGCTTCTGCCTCCTGGGTTCAGGTGATTCTCCTGCCTCAGCCACTGAGTAGCTGGGATTATAGGTGTGTACCACCATGCCCAGCTAAGTTTTGTATTTTTACTGCAGATGGGGTTTCTACTAAACACCTAATTTTGTATTTTTAGTAGAGATGGGATAGCTGGATAGCTATCAGACTGGCAAAAAAATGAAAGTTTCTGATAACACCATGGCACTGATAGTATTTAGTGAAGATGTGAGCGTGTGTTCCCCTTGACCAGCAAAGCTAGGAGGACATTCCCAGGGAAAGGCTCACACGGGGAATCAGAGAACCCTGTGAAGGGGCCATCAAAGTTCCTTGGTGATAGCAAAGTGCCCGTGTTTGAGGGAATGGGTGGATGTGATGCAGGGGCTGCCAGATGTGGAGCGAGGAGCAGCAGAGAGGAGCGTGAATGAGGGGCATGAGCTGGTGTACAGACGTGGATAGGTAGAAATGGCATGCCATTATACAGACAGAAAACACAATATTCATGAATAATTCTATAAACAGTCATGTGTTGCCTGATGATGAGGAAACATTCTGAGAAATGTGTCCTTAGGTGATTTCATCCTTGTGCAAACATTGTAGAATGCACTTACACAAACCCAGATGGTAGAGCCTACTACACACCAAGGCTTTGTGGTGTAGCCTGTTGCTTCTAGGTTACAAAGCTGTGCTGCGTGTTACTTTACTGAGTACTGTAGGCAACTATAACACATTGATAAGTATTTGTGTATCGAAACCTATCTAGACATAGACAACGTACAGTAAAAATAGGATATAAAAGTTTAAATATGTAAGTAAGTTCCCTGTATAGGGAAGTAACCATGAATGGAGCTGGCAGGTCTGGAAGCTTCTCTGGGTGAGTCAATGAATAAGTGGTGAGAGAAAGCGAAGACCCGGGACATTCCTGTACACTTCTGTAGGCTACAAACTCTAGCAGTGCTAGAGGAAATTTCTACTACTTTTTGAGGTCCACCATAATTAACTGAATGAATACTATTCAACAATATCCTAGGCTGTTTGCTTACTGGCATCTAAGAGTAACCCTTGAGTTTCTGAAATATCTCTGAAATTTTCCTAAGGGTCTTTTACACTTTATAGTTTAAAAAGAAATATATATAATACTATATACATATGATGTATGTTTATATATTATATATTATATATTTCATGTGTGTGTGTGTATAGATATATATATATAGATATATATATATATCTCACCCATTTAATGGGTGGTAGCCAGGATTTTGGAATTTATTAGACTTTAGCTGAAATCCAGGCTCCATTATTTACTTGTTGAATGACCTTGAAGAGTTTAACCTTTCTAAGATTCCAATTCTCTCATCTGTGAAATGTAATTAATTATATCTCCTTTGGAGTACCTTTTTTTTTTTTTTTTGAGATAGAGTCTCACACTCTTGCCCAGGCTGGAGTACAGTGGCACAATCTCGGCTCACTGCAACCTCTGCCTCCCAGGCCTAAGTGATTCTCCTGCCTCAACCTCCTGAGTATCTGGGACGACAGGCACCTGCCACCATGCCCAGCTAATTTTTTGTTTTTTTAGTAGAGATGGGGTTTCACCATGTTGGCCAAGCTGCTCTCGAACTCCTGACCTTGTGATTCACCTGCCTCAGCCTCCCAAAGTTCTGGGATTACTGGCGTGAGCCACTGCGCACAGCCTGGAGTATTATTATAAGAATTAAATTGTAGTGAAGACTAGCTTAGATGTCATTTAGTATAGAAACAAACAAGTTGGCACAATCCTTGGCACTGGAAGATGAATGATGTGTCCAGGGTAAAGGTTACTATTGCCACATACAAGGACATACGACCTCTAAATGGCAGTGCTTGGACTCTTATTCTGCCTTTTCCAAAGCAATAAGTTCTTGGAGCTGAAAGTTCTCAGGTCAAACTCTCCAAAGTGTCCCTATTTGGCAGCTATTTATCTGCCCACCTTGGCCTCTCCCAGTGCTGGGATTACAGGCATAAGCCACCCTGCCCAGCCTCACTGATACACATTCAATGCCCACTATGTTCCAGGTCCTGTGCTGTGTGCTCTTGATACTGAGGTGCGTGTCCCCCTTAAGCTCATTGAAAACACTATTGACCTGCCTCACTGTGATCATAAAGTGGTACAGAGAGCGCACAGGACCATTTAGAGGTCAGCAACTTATAATAATTCATGGTAAGCAGATTATTTCCCATAGTGTTGCTAGGGAACATCTCACAGCAGACTGAAATAGAAATGCAAGCCATTGTCTGCATACTAGAACTTTCTCCCCAAGGCAGTGCTATTTTTTTTTAACAATTCTTCTGTCATCATCATAATTCTGACCTCTTGATATGTGGAAGTACAATTACAAGGAGAAGCAGAAGGACATTTACATCTGTGAGTCTGTACCTCTCTCCCACCGTAGTGAGCCCATCACACCCTCAGGCCCCCAGAAGGCTGGCAAGGAGGACTTGATAGAGACAAAGGGAGGGACAGAAGAGGGGAAGAGGTTACTATGAAGAGGGACAGGGCATGATACAGAGACAGCGACAGCAGCAGAAACTAGAAAGATGAAGAGGGAGGGAGAGCAGAGTGGAAATGAGAGGGACAGAGAGTGACTGGGACAGTGCCCATAGAAGCAAAAAGAGTGAGAGACAGAGACACGTGGAGAGGTATAGGTCTTTATATGAGGGGAGAGAGGGAAAAAAAAGAAATACAAAACACACACAGAGAGAGAGGGATAGAGAGATAGGGAGGGAGGGAAGGTGGAGAGAGAGAAAACAACAAAGAGGAGAGAGAGATATAAGTATAGCGACAGGGAGAACAAGACAGACTGGGACCAAGAGAGTCAGAGAAATAGGGAAAGAGACAAGGAGAGAGAACCGGAGTTAGGGGGAGAGATAGGGAGAGAGAGAATGATAGGCCTGTAGAGACAGAAGCTTACACGTGGATACACAGAGTGTGACAGTGTGAGGAAGACAGAAATAGTGGTAGTGAGATAGAAAATGTATATAAAGAAAACAAAAAAGAAATATATTTATATATTGTTAAAAATAATATATAAATGTATTTGTACATGTTATATATAAAATATCATATGTATTTTTAGCTTTCTCTTTTTATATAGACTCTCTATCCATACTATTGCCACAATAATGCCAGGTAGCAAATATCCCAAAACTCAGCAGCTTAGCACAATCATCATCTACTAATTCTTGTAAGTCCATAGGTTTGCTGGGCTGTTCTGCTGATCTGATCTTGATGGGGCAGCTGCTGGGTTAGCTGGGAGGGGGACTGCCTGGTCAAAGTGCCTGGGTCTGAATCAGTCAGCTCCACTACTCACAGTGTTTCACCCTCCAGCAGGCTAGCCTGGATTTGTTCTCATGACAATGATAGGAAGCCAAGAGCTGGCAGAACCCATCAGGCCACTTAAGGCCTCCATTCAGAACTGAAGCCCCATGAGTTCCTTTTGCATTGGAAAAAAAAAAAAAAAAAAGGCAGGGGTGGATGAATAAATGGCACTTCTTAATCGAAGGAGCTCTGAATTGTAGGAATGAGTTCCAGTTCTGGAAAATTTGCAGTAAGCCCACCCTGCCTTGCCTGGCTCACAAATGCAACTACGGACCCTGAATCTGAGGACTTTGAAAAATCAACCATAGCAAGCCAATTGGAGGAGGAAATCGGAAAGTGACGCACTATGAATTCACAGTAAGTTTCTTATTTATTTCTCGTCAATTATCTCCTGGCCTGTACTCAAAGATAATCAGAAACGCAGAACTGAACACCAGGTGAGGACAGAGAGAAAGGGGGACTCTCTGTGGTCAGACAGCCCTGGTTTTCTGTTTTTCGGCCTTTTCCATTCTCTCCCAGCCCACAGGCAATGAGTGGCAGTGGCAGCCACCAGGGAGAGCCAAGAGGCTGAAACTCCTAGGAAAGGGATCCTCTCTCTGACCAGGGCTGCTCTGGCCCTGCGAGAGAATCCTGGTGGGTTTTGTTCTCTCTTTCTCCTCTCACTACTTGGCCCTGGAGGCAGACGCAATGGTAGGAAATGCAGTGTACCAAAGCCACACCTGTCTGGCCAGAGGACTGGAGGGGCATTTCCTGTGAACTACAAAGTATTGCAGAGCTTGCAGAGAGGAGGAAGATTAAGAAAGAAGCCTCATGCAATGATGTCTGGACTCCTGGGTTCACCCACTAGCTGTGCATGCATAAATATAACCGGCCCTAAACAGCTCCAAATCCAAAGGCTTTACAAACTCAAGTAGGAGTAGGCAGTGCCCAGGTCCTAGGATGGCCACTGGGTGGCGCACACACAGGACAGGGCTGGTGGAAAACGGACCTGGCTGGAACTGCCCACCAAACACAAGGTGGAACTTGTTGTCCCAAACTGGGTCAGTTGCCTGCTAACAAAAAACCCTCAACATTCTGTGTAACATTTAAACGATGCCTAGAGCTCTGTACCATGATATTCAAAGTGTACGGGATTTAATCCAAAATTACCCCCCATGTGGAGGCCAAGGACAATCTTAGCATCTTCAAAAGGAAACACCAAACAACAGATGCTAATCCTGACATGACACAGGTGTTGGAATAACAAAGACTTTAAAGGAACTATTGAGACCGTAGGGAGAAATGGAAAGAGAGGAGGAGAGAAAGACGTAGAAAGTAAAATAGGAGAAATACAAATAGAGAAATAGAAAAAGGTGAATAGAGACAGGCAGATAGAGAGAAATATAGAGATATGAAGAGAAAGAGAAACAGGAGAACTAAAGCAAACTAGAGGAGACTGAGAGCTAGAGAGGGAGCTACAGAAGGAAAAGTGAAAAGGGGGTCAGGTACAGTGGCTCATGCCTGTAATCCCAGCACTTTGGGAGGCCAAGGTGGGTGGATTCCAAGGTCAGGAATTCGAGACCAGCTTCACCAACCTGGTGAAACCCCATCTCTACTAAAAATACAAAAAAATTAGCCAGGCATGGTGAAGCACGCCTGTAATCCCAGCTACTCAGGAGGCTAAGACAGGAGAATCGCTTGAATCCGGGAGGTGGAGGTTGCAGTGAGCCGAGATCCCGCCACCGCATTCCAGCCTGGATGACAGAATGAGACTCCTTCTCAAAAATATAAATAAATAAATAAGTAAAGGGATGAGCAGCAATGGGTCAGAGAAAAAAAAATATGGACATAAAGAAGGAGATAGAAGGACATAGCGATAGAAAGCAATGCAGGAGACAGAGAAATAGAACGGTAGAGAGAAATTGAGCCAATGCAAGTGAAAGCCATAAAGCAATTCATGGCAATTGTCTAAATTCAATACATCATTAGGGTTGCATAATGATAATATTCTCATTTTAACATTTTTCCTAAATTTATTGGTTGTAATACTTTTACTAAAGAAATTTCATTCAGCTGCGCGTAGTAGCTCATGCCTGTAATCCCAGCACTTTGGGAGGCCGAGACAGGCAGATCATCTGAGGTAAAATGTTCAAGACAAGCCCGGCCAACATGGTGAACTCCTGCCTCTATTAAAAAGACAAAAATTAGTAGGCATGGTGGTGCATGCTTGTAATCCCAGCTACTTGGGAAGCTGAGGCAGTAGAATTGCCTGAACAAGGGAGGCAAAGGTTGCAGTGAGATGAGATCATGCCACTGCATTCCAGCCTGGGCGACAGAGTGAGACCCTATCTCAAAAAAAAAAAAAGGAAAAATCTTTCATTCTTAATCTCTGTGGTATTCTGAAATGCAGTTTGTACAGAACTGGCAAGGTAAATATTTGATTATTTTTCTTTTCCTTTCTGTTTTCACAATAATGAGATGTCTTAGCAACCTCCAGAGGAGACTTTATTTTGCCATACTATGTTTTCAAGATTTTGTGTAGGTGATGCTCTTTTGGTGCTTACAATGTCCTATCAATCATCAGTGAGAGCCACTGCCATTGTTTTCTGTGTCCTGTGGCATGACCTCAGCAGTCTCTGCTTCTCTGCTGTCAGGTCGACGAGTTGTCATAGGTTTATATTGTACATATTGTGCCCCAGTCCTAGGTTCAGTCCTTTCTCAAGTGAACCCTATACTTAATCGTGAAAAGCTGGTACTTAGATCCCACAATGGGGATGCTATGAGTGCTTGTTACTTCTGCATTGTTATTGCTTTCTACTTTTTCAGGGGACAGCTTAAAAATAAGTATTTCTTAGACAAAAGTGATTCAAATTATAGATCAGAGGGTTTTTATAAAATGTTTTAACTTTTATATTTTCATTATTCTCTTAAATAGAAATCTAAAAGTATCAACATAAATGTATTAAAATATAACTATAAAAAACATTATAATTACCACTGACAACACTCAGCCCAGATAATGTAATTCTTCTTCCCTCCTTTTCTTTTTTCCCCTTCTCCCTTCTTTCTTTCCTTATTCTCCCCTCCTTTCTCCCTTTTCTTTCTTTTCTTCCTTCTTTCTCTATTTTTTCCCTCCCTCTTTCTTTCCTTCTCTCTTTGGCTTTAGGATGTACTTAAAACCTAATTAAAACATTATTTTTAGAGACAGATCCAAGATGGCCAATTAGGAGCAGCTCAGGATTGCAGCTCACAGCAAAAGCACAGAGAGTGAGTGGATGCTGCATTTCCAGACAGATTTATATTGCCCACAGAGCAGGAGAATCCCAGGCCGAGGAGCCCCACGGGTCACCAGCACAGCTGTTTTGGCCGACATGGCTGTTTTGGCCAGCACCCCAACATGGCGGTTCTCCCTACAAAATACATGGGTCTGGGCACCTTTTTAGCTGGCAATTGGAGCTCCTGGGAGACAGAGTCACCCATTCAACTGATAAAAAAGGAGACTGAAACAGGAAGCCAGGCCAGGAGATTCCCAGGCAAAAAAGTGCCACAAATCTCAGCACGGCTGTTTCAGCCGGCGCAGTGGGTCACCACACTGGAAATCACACAGATCCTGGTGCCTTTTTAACAGGTGACTGGAACAACTGGGAGACAGAGTCTACCGTTCAATTAAAAAAAAAGGGGGGGGGCTCTGATGCAGAGAGCCAGGTGATCAGCCTCAGCTGGTCCCACCCCCACAAAAAAACAGCAATCAGAAACACTCTGGATTGAGTTTCAGAGCAAGCACAGCTGAACCCGGGACAGTCCAGCTCTATGGAGGAGGGGCATCTGCCATTACCGAGGCAGTCCACCACTATGGAGGTAGTCTGCCATTGCTGACGCAGCCCACCATTGCCAAGGAAGTCCACCATTACAGAGAGAGTCCACCATTACAAAGGTGGGTCACCATTGCTGAGGCAGTTCTAACTATACCCATATAAACAGGACTGCAGGGAAGTTTGCACAGCAGCTGGGCAGAGCCCGCAGCAGCTCAGCAAAGCCTCTGCAGGCAGACAGTGACTAGGCTGCCTCCTTGCTGGGCAGGGCAGCCCTGAAAAAAGGCAGCAGCACAACAGAAACTCATAAATAAAGCCCTAACTCCCTGGGACAGAGCACCTGGGGAAAAAAAGGGGGGGGTGTTTATGAGTTCTGCTGCAGCAGACTTAAACTTACATGCCCAGCAGCTCTGAATGAACAAAGGAGCTCACAGCTCAGCATTTGAGCTCCTATAAAGGACAGACTGCCTCCTCAAGCAGCTCCCTGACCCCCATATAGCCAAAGAGTCAATTCATAAAGAAGAGCTCAGACTGACATCTGGCAGGTATCCTTCTGGAACAAAGATAGCAGAAGAAGAAACTGGTAGCAACGCTTACTGTTCTGTAGCCGCTGCAGGTGATCCCCAGGCAAGGAAGGCCTGGAGTGGACCTCAGCAGTCCTACAGCAGAGGGGCCAGACTGTTAAAAGGAAAACTAAGAAACAGAAAGAAATAACTTCATCATCAACAAACTGGACGTCCACTCAGAGACCCAATCTGAAAGTCAACAACTACAAAGACGACAGGTGGATAAATCCACAAAGATGGGAAGAAACCAGTGCAAAAAGGATGAAAACACCCGAAACCAGAACGCATCTCCTCCTACAAGGGATCACAACTCCTCACCAGCAAGGGAGCAAGGCTGGATGGAGAATGAGTGTAATGAATTCACAGAATCAGGCTTCAGAAGGTGGGTAATAAGAAACTTCTCTGAGCTAAAAGAACATGTTCCAACCTAATGCAAAGAAACAAACAATGATGAAAAAAGATTTGACGAAATGCTAATGAGAATAAACAACTTAGAGAGGAATATAAGTGAATTGATGGAGCTGAAAAACACAACACGACAACTTCATGAAGCATACACAAGTTTCAACCTCTGAATTGACCAAGCAGAAGAAAGGATATCAGAGGTCGAAGATCAACACAATGAAATAAAACAAGAAGGCAAGATTAGAGAAAAAGGGGAAAAAAAATGAAGAAAGTCTCCAAGAAATACAGGACAATGTGAAAATACCTAATCTATGTTTGATAGGTGTACCTGAATGTGACGGAGAGAATGAATCCAAGCTGAAAAATAACTCTTCAGGATATTATCCAGGAAAACTTCCCCAATCTAGCAAGGCAGGCCAATATTCAAGTCCAGGAAATACAGAGAAGACCACAAAGATATTTCTCAAGAAGAGCAACCCCAAGGCACCTAATCGTCAGATTCACCAGGGTTGAAATGAAGGAGAAAATGCTAAGGGCATCCAGAGAGAAAGGTCAGGTTACACACGAAGGGAAGCCCATCCAACTCACAGCAGGTCTCTCAGCAGAAACCCTACAAGCCAGAAGAGAGGGGCCACTATTCAACATCCTTTAAAAAATGAACATTCAACCCAGAATCTCATATCCAGCCAAGTTAAGCTTCATAAGCGAAGGAAAAATAAAATCCTTTACAAACAAGCAAGTACTCAGAGATTTCGTCACCACTAGGCCTGCTTTACTAGAGCTCCCGAAAGAGGCACTAAACATAGAAAGGAACAACCAGTACCAGCCACTCCAAAAATATACCAAATGGTAAAGAGCATAAATACAATGAAGAAACTGCATCAACTAATGGACAAAACAGCCAGCTAGCATCAAAATGGCAGGATCAAATTCACACATAACAATATTAACCCTAAATGTAAATGGGCTAAATGCCCCAATCAAAAGACACAGACTGGCAAATTGGATAAAAAACCAAAACCCATCAGTGTGCTGTATCCAGGAAACCCATCTCACATGCAAGGATACACAAAGGCTCAAAATAAAAGGATGGAGGAAGATTTACCAAGCAAATGGAGAGCGAAAAAAAAAGCAGGAGTTGCAATTCTCATCTCTGATAAGATGGACTTTAAACCAACAAAGATCAAAAGAGACGAAGAAGGACATTACATAATGGTAAAAGGATCCATGCAACAAGAAGAGCTAATGATTCCTAATATATATGCACCCAATACAGGAGCACTCAGGTATATAAAGCTAGTTCTTAATGACAGACGAAGAGACTTAGACTCCCACACAATAATAGTGGGAGACTTTAACATCCCATTGTCAATATTAGAGAGATCAATGAAACAAAAAATTAACAGGGATATCCAGGACTTGAACTCAGACCTGGACCAAGCAAACCTAACAGGCATTTACAGAACTCTCCATCCCAAATCCACAGAATATACATTCTTCTCAGCACCACATCACACCTAGTGTAAAATTGACCACATAATTGGAAGTAAACCACTGCTCAGCAAATGCAAAAGAATGGAAATCATAACAAACAGTCTCTCAGACCACCGTGCAATCGATTTAGAACTCAGAATTCAGAAACTAACTCAGAACCACACAGCTTCATGGAAGCTCTTAAGTGTTGACTGGATAAACAATGAAGTGAAGGTAGAAATAAAGATGTCCTTCAAAACCAACAAGAATGAAGATATAACATACCAGAATCTCTGGGACACATTTAAAGCAGTGTCTACAGGAAAACATATGGCAATAAATGCCCACATGAGAAGCAAGTAGAGATCAAAATCGACACCCTATCATCAAAACTGAAGGAGCTAGAGGAGCAAGATCAAAAAACTCAAACCTTAGCAGAAGACAAGAAATAACTGAGATCAGAGCAGAACTGAAGGAGATAGAGACACAAAAAAAACCTTCAAAAAATCAATCCAGAAGCTTGTTTTTCGAAAGGATCAACAAAATAGACCACTAGCCAGATTAACAAAAAAGAAAAGAGAATAATCAAATAGATGCAATAAAAAACGATAAAGGGGATATCACCACAGATTCCACAGAAATACAAACCATCATCAGAGATTATTACAAACAACTCTATGCACAAAAACTAGTAAACCTGGAAGAAATGGATAAATTCCTGGACACTTGCATCCTCCCAAGCCTAAACCAGGAAGAAGGTGAAACCCTGAATAGACCAATAACAAGGGCTGAAGATGAGGCAGGAATTAAGAGCATACCACCCAAAAAAAAAAGCCCAGGTCAAGATGGGTTCACAGCCAAATTCTACCAGACATACAAAGAGGAGCTGGTACCATTCCTTCTGAAACTATTTCAAACAATCCAAAAAGAGGGAATCCTTCCCAAATCATTTTATGAAACCAACATCATTCTGATACCAAAACCTGGGAGAGACTCAGCAAGAAAACAAAACTTCAGGCCAATATCCATGGTGAACATAGATGCAAAAATCTTCAATAAAATACTGGCAAACCGATTGCAACAGTACATCAAAAAGCTTATCCACCATGATCAAGTAAGCTTCATCCCAGGGATGCAAGACTGGTTAAACATACGCAAGTCTATAAACATAATTCACTACATAAACAGAACCAAAGACAAAAAACCATGATTATCTCCATAGATGCAGAGAAGGCCTTCAACAAAATTCAACAACGCTTTATGCTAAAAAACCCTCAATAAACTAGGTATTGAAGGGACATATCTCAAAATAATAAAAGCTATTTACAACAAACCCACAGCCAGTATCATGCTGAATGGGCAAAAACTGGAAGCATTCCCTTTGAAATCTGGCACTAGACAAGGATGCCCTCTCTCACCACTCCATTCAATATAGTATTGGAAGTTCTAGCCAGAGTCATCAGGCAAGAAAAAGAAATAAAGGTATTCAAATAGGGAAGGAGGAAGTCAAAATGTCTCTATTTGCAAACAACATAATTATATATCAAGAAGATCCCATCGTCTCAGCCCAAAATCTCCTGAAACTGATAAGCAACTTCAGCAAAGTCTCAGGATACAAAATCAATGTGCAAAAAATCACAAGCATTCCTATACACCAATAACAGACTTAAAGAGAGCCAAATCAAGAACCAACTGCCATTCACAATTGCTACAAAGAGAATAAAATACCTAGGAATACAACTAACAAAGGATATAAAGGACCTCTTCAAGGAGAACTACAAGCCACTGCTCAACAAAATAAGACAGATGGAGAAACATTATGTTCATGGTTAGGAAGAATCAACCTCGTGAAAATGGCCATACTGCCCAAAGTAATTTACAGATTCAATGCTATCCCCATCAAGCTACCAATGACCTTCTTCACAGAACTGGAAAACAACCACCTTAAACTTCATATGGAAACAAAAGAGAGCCCACATAGCCAAGTCAATTCTAAGCAAAAAGAACAAAGCAGGAGGCATCACACTACTGGACTTCAAACTATACTACAAGGCTACAGTAATCAAAACAGCATAGTACTGGTACCAAAACAGAGATATAGACCAATGGAACAGAACAGAGACCTCAGTGGCAACACCAGACATCTACAACCATCTAATCTTTGACAAACCTGACAAAAACAAGCAATGGGAAAAGGAGTCCCTGTTTAATAAATGGTGTTGGGAAAACTGGCTAGCCATGTGCAGAAAGCAGAAACTGGACCCCTTCCTGACACCTTACACTAAAATTAACTCCAGATAGATTCAAGACTTAAACATAAGACCTAACACCATAAAAACCCTAGAAGAAAACTTAGGCAAAACCATTCAGGACATAGTTATGGGCAAGGACTTCATGACCAAAACACCAAAAGCATTGGCAACAAAAGCCAAAATAGACAAATGGGACCTAATCAAACTCCACACTTCTGCACGGCAAAAGAAACAGTCATTAGAGTGAATCAGCAATGAACAGAATGGGAAGAAATTTTTGCAATCTACCCATCTGACAAAGGGCTGATATCCAGAATCTACAAAGAACTAAAACAGATCTACAAGAAAAAAACAAACAAGCCCATTCAAAAGTGGGCGAAGGATATGAACAGATACTTTACAAAAGAAGACATATATGAGGCCAACAAACATATGAAAAAATGCTCATCATCACTGGTCATTAGAGAAATGCAAATCAAAACTACATTGAGATACCATCTCATGCCAGTTAGAATAGTGATCACTTAAAAATCTTGAGACAACAGATGCTGGAGAGGATGTGGAGAAATAGGAACACTTTTGCACTGTTGGTGGGAGTATAAATTAGTTCAACCATTGTGGAAGACAGTGTGGCGATTCCTCAAGGACGTAGACATAGAAATTCCATTTGACCCAGCAATCCCATTACTGGGTCTATATCCAAAGGATTATAAATCGTTCTACTATAAGGACACATGCACACAAATGTTCACTGCAGCACTGTTTACAATAGCAAAGACCGGGAACCAACCCAAATGCCCATTGATGATAGACTGGACAGGGAAAATATGGCACATATACACTATGTAATATTATGCAGCCATCAAAAATGATTTCTTGTCCTTTGTAAGGACATGGATGAACCTGGAAGCCATCATTCTAAGCAAACTGATACAAGAACAGAAAACCAAACAATGCATGTTCTCACTCATAGGGAGGTGCTGAAAAATGAGAACACATGGACACAGGGAGGGGCACATCACACACTGGGATCTGTCAGGGGGAACTAGGGGAGGGACATTGGGGGGTGGGGAGTTGGGGAGAGATAGCATGGGGAGAAATGCCAGGTATAGGTAATGGGGAGGAAGGCAGCAAATCACACTGCCATGTGTGTACCTATGCAACAATCGTGCATATTCTTCACATGTACCCCAAAACCTAAAATGCAATGAAAAATTAAAAAACAAAAGTCAACCACAAAAATAAAAATAAAAAACATTCTTTATAAAAATCTTTTGAAATAGTACTTCTCTATATATTTATTCCAACTTTGATACATAGCTAACTTCAAATTTTAGTTTCTGTTATACTTTTGAAATTGATTTTGTTCTTTTTGTTTTATATATAAAAAACATTTACATAGATCTGAAGTCATAATTTTAAAACAAGATTCATTTAGAATTTTTAGCTTCCATCCTAGATTTCTCTTCCCTCTTCTCTTCCTCACCCTATACATGTAACAATATTTGTATTATTTCTGTTGAATTTTTTCAATTTTTCTTATCTATTCAGAAGTCTTGAATTTTTAAAAATATATTTTGTTCAGCATATGTGCAGTATATATTATTTCTATTTGAAATTCATGTTTATATTTTTGTTCTGAGGTATTCAGTTTTTATACATTTTAATCAGACTTATTTTTTGGCTTCTGGGTTTCATGATTTACTTAAAAAGATGCCTACATTTCAAGATTATACAAAAAGAAATCTGTATTTTTTTAACAGTTTTATTTTTTTAATATCTAATATTTGTATCATTCATCTGTCTGGAATTATTATGCAATAATTACTGTATTATTATTTATAATAATAAATAATATTGTGGAAAGCCACTTATTCCCTGGAAGTTAATATGCTAAGTACTTTACATGAATATCTCATTTAATCTTCCAAGAATCCCCTTGAAAAGGGTTCAAAGTGCCATGAATTTAAAAAACTAAGAAATTTCTTAAAATTAAGAAATCTTAAATTCATGGTTAAGAAATTAAGGGGTTGGCCGGGTGCGGTGGCTCACGCCTGTAATCCCAGTACTTTGGAAGGCCGAGGCAGGTGGATCATGAGGTCAAGAGATCAAGACCATCCTGGTCAACATGGTAAAACCCCGTCTCTACTAAAAATACAAAAAACGAGCTGGGCAAGGTGGCTTGTGTCTGTAATCCCAGCTACTCAGGAGGCTGAGGCAGGAGAATTGCCTGAACCCAGGAGGCGGAGGTCGCGGTGAGCCAAGATTGCGCCATTGCACTCCAGCCTGGGTAACAAGAGCGACACTCCGTCTCAAAAAAAAAAAAAAAGAAAAGAAAAGAAAAGAAAAAGAAAGAAAGAAAAAAGAAATTAAGGGGTTAACTAACTTTCTCCATGTCATAGCATTTAAAGTGGTAGAGATTTCAAATCTAACACTTGGGTTCAAAATATAAGGAGGCTTTGTAAGTTAACTTTGCATTTTCTTATTTCTAATGGGTGCACTATTTCACAGGTTTATTGGTCATTTATATACTGTGTTCTATGAGTTGCTTTTTCATACTCCTTGCCCTTTCTTCTATTGGAGGATTAATTTGTCACATTGGTTTGAAAGAAGGCTTATTAACCATTTTAGAGACATGAACCTTTCATCAAATATGTTGAAAAGATTTCCCAGTATTTGCTGTTATTTATTTTCAGCCCCTTTGAGTGAATACAAGTTTAAATATATCTTTTAGCTAAATGTGCCAATTTTTCCTTATGGTCGCTACTTTGGATGTCAGGCTTAGAGAAGCCAATCTTGCCTGTGATTTATATGCAGTTCATTAACATTAGGCTTTAATGTTTTTGTTTTCAGTTTTATTACACCGAAACCTCTATGTGTAAGTGATAAGAAAGCAATTCAACAGTATGTGCTTCCTCATGTCCCACACATGTGGTCCCTGAGGCAAAAGAGCGATCACCTGGAGGCGCTATCTTTCCTTTTCCCCAGCTGTTCAGACATGAGAAAATGAGATACCAGGGGGAGCCAAAACAAAGACCAAGAGGGACTCTGTTCTACAGCCTATCATGAGTATTTTAAAGATATATGCAAACATTTATTAAAACACTAGGTGAAAATCTATATGTGCATGACTTTATTTTTTATTGCATTTTAGGTTTTGGGGTACATGTGAAGAACATGCAAGATTGTTGCATAGGTACACACATGGCAGTGTGATTTGCTGCCTTCCTCCCCTTCACCTATATCTGGCATTTCTCCCCATGCTATCTCTCCCCACCTCCCCACCCCCTGCTGCCCCTCCCCTATTTCCCCCCAACAGACCCCAGTGTGTGATGCTCCCCTCCCTGTGTCCATGTGTTCTCATTGTTTAACATCCACCTATGAGTGAGAACCAATTCCTCAAGGACCTAGAAATAGAAATTCCATTTGACCGAGCAATCCCATTCCTGAGTATATATCCAAAGGATTATAAATCGTTCTACTATAAGGACACATGCACATGAATGTTCACTGCAGCACTGTTTACAATAGCAAAGACCTGGAGCCAACCCAAATGCCCATCAATGATAGACTGGACAGGGAAAATGTGGCACATATACACTCTGGAATATTATGCAGCCATCAAAAACAATGAGTTTGTGTCCTTTGTAGGGACATGGATGAACCTGGAAACCATAATTATCAGCAAACCGACAAAAGAGCAGAAAAGCATGACTTTTACTTTGTTTCACCAGCTATTAAGCCATCTGTCAATCCAGGAAAATAGCAGACATCGGTTTGCTTTTGGAGGCTAGGGATGCCAAGTACCTGACGCCCAGGTAAATCTGAAGTTCAGATAACTGATAAGTAAGTTTCATTTAAAGTATGTTTCAAGGATTGCAAGGCACTGCACCTTGAACTCTCTTGCAATGTCAAATTTCGACTTGAGGGGAACTTTTATTTGAGGAAAAACAGAAATCCTTGAACAAATGGATCACATGCCCACCCTAACAAAACCACTGGACTCCAACCTTTGAGTAGAGTCCAAGACAAACCAGCATGCCTACCCCTCAGTCTGGTTAATAAAGCAGGTTTAAGCCTTCTCAGAGGGCCCTGGGTGTTGCCTCAAAAGGGGCCTTGCAAATGTGAAAAGGAAGGTGATTCAAGACCCTAATCAGAAGCTTCTGGCAGAATGAGACCCTGGCAGTGGCCTTACCTGCTGAAACTCTGAAGGGCAGGGTGTGAGCCAGCTGTGGGAATGCTCAATTCCAAGGGCCCCGGGAAGCAGGCTTCAGGGCCAGCTTCCCCCAGGTCTGCACTCCCTCTGCTGCAGGCCTGAGCTCTCCTTGCCCCTGGCTCTCTTCTGCAGAGGGCCTGCTCTCAGCTGCCACTGTAGGGCGCTGGAGAACGGGCCTGAGCAGAGAGGCAGGAGCTCCTCTGCAGGTCCCCCCAGGCACCTCCCCTTCTAGAGGAAGGCTTGGGAGTCCCCAAGGACACATCCTCAGTCACTTCCCTCTGCTGTGACTCAGGAAGACCAGCTCCCCTCACTGTGCTAGGCATCACTTCCCTGGTCCCTTTCCTTCCAAGGCCCCAGAGAGGAAGGCATGGGGTGGGCCCTAGCCCTGCTTCTAGCTTTGCTGCCTCCTGGTGAGTGTGCTGCCTATGGAGAGGCTCACGGGTCTCATTTTACTTTGTTTCTTCTTTTGCAAGGGACGCGATACAAAATGCCTCATTATGTTTTGTGTTGTTCTCATTGCAGCCAGTCAGATCTCTTCCAACTTGGAAGTGACAATGAAGTCAGTCACTGGGACAACGGGGTCATCTGCTGGAATCACCTGTGATCTTCCTGGAGAAAATACCAGATACATCCACTGGTACCTCCACCAGGAGGGGAAGGCCCCACAGCGTCTTCTGCACTGTGACACCTACAACTCCAGGGTTATGTGGGATTCAGGAATCAGTCCAGGGAAGATGGAGAGCTTTGCAATCACGAGGAGGAGCTCAAGACTGATAGTGACAAATCTAACTGAAAATGATTCTAGGGTCTATTCCTGTGGCACCTGGGACAGGCACAGTGGTTCAGACCTGTGCTACACCACACTGAAATCTGCCCTGTGGCTGCTTAGCTGCCCCTCTCATTTCCTGCCACTGAATTCACTATACTGTGTACAAAGAGAAACACAGCTTCACTCCCGGTCTCCCGCTAATATCACACTCCCCTGGCAGCAGCTGCACCTGTTCCCACCCCTCCCCCAGGACTTTCCTGAACACCAAGCTGCCATGTCCAGGCCTCAGCTAAGCAGCCTGCCTGAGAGCAAGCTTCTCTCAGCTCTCCTAGGACACGGGGGAGGCCCACTCACTCTGCTTCCTAGGACACACAGGTACACCTGCGGTCCAGGTGTGAAGCGAGATACTCTGGACAGCAAATGGGAAGGATACTTATACTCATCATGTATCCAGTCATGATCCAGGGATCCCAGCTGAGACTGGTGCTTATTCCTTATGTTTACAGCAATAGAAGCAATACTGTAATTCCCACTCAATCACTAGGCCTAGATAGGCAATTGAACATTCTCTCCCTCTGCCCTGCCTTTTTCTCTCTCTCCTTACTTCCTTACTTGCTTTTAGTATTTTTCTCTCCCTCCCTCCCTTCCTCCTTTCCTTCCTGCTTTGTTCCCTTCCTTCCTTCCATGGATTCTCCTTCCTTTTTTTCCTTCTTTCCTTCCTTGCTTTTCTATTTTGGGGGGCGGGGGGTTACATAGTCAGAATACTTTTTCCACGAAATCATTGAAATAATTTTTCTCTATTTGTTCATGCCAACATTGGTATACCTAGTTTAATTGTTCAGTTTTCATTTTTATATTTTGGGTATTTGCTGTATTATATTCTGTTTCATATGTTTTTTACATATAAAACAGTTACATGGAACTGAAGTCAAAATTATAAAAGGAATCGGCCAGGCGTAGTGGCTCAAGCCTGTAATCCCAGCACTTTGGGAGGCCGAGGTGGGTGGATCACAAAGTCAAGAGATCGAGACCATCCTGGTCAAGATGGTGAAACCCTGTCTCTACTAAAAATACAAAAAATTAGCTGGGCATGGTGGCACGTGCCTGTAATCCCAGCTACTCAGGAGGCTGAGGCAGGAGAATTGTCTGAACCCAGGAGGCAGAGGTTGCAGTGAGCCGAGATTGCGACATTGCACTCCAGCCTGGGTAACAAGAGCGAAACTCCATCTCAAATAATAATAATAATAATAATAATAATAATAATAAAAGGAGATGCATTTGAAGCTTTTACCTTCCATTCTAGATTTCTAGTTCCTCTTTTCTCCCTGACTATAGGTAAAAATACTTTCATCAGTTCACTTGAGCTTTTTCACTTTGTCATAGTCCCGTATGTATTGTTTCTTTTTCCATGCCATATTTATATTTTCATTCATATACTGGGTTTTTATACATTGTAAACAATCTTTTATTTTCCTGTGTCTGGATTTTGTGCCTTAGTTCTAAAGGTGCACATACTGCATAAGTTTGCATAACAAGGTCCATATAATTTATTTGAATGTGTTTATGCATTGATTATTTAGTGATGGCATCATTGATCTATCAGGATTTTTATGCAATAATTACTATATTGATAATAGGAATACTGGCCAGGCCCAGTGGCTCATGCCTGGAATCCCAGCATGGGGGTAGTCGAGTCATTAGGATCACTTGAAGCCAGGAGATTGAGGCCAGCTTAGCCAAGTGGTAAAACCCTGTCTCTACTAAAAGCAAAAAAAATTATCCGGCTGTAGTGACACACACATGTAATCCCAAACACTTTGGATGCTGAGTCAGGAGAATTTTTTGAGCCTGGAAAGTGGAGGTATGAGTGAGCTAAGATCACACAACTGCACTCCAGTTTGGGCAACAGAGCAAGACTATGTCTCAAAAAAACATTAATAATAATATTAATGGTAAATATGGGTGCTGACATTCTGGTAGTTAATGTACTAAGCACATCATATGCATATTTTATTAAATCTACATAGAAACTTCATTCAGGGATGAAAGTACTATTGAATGCAATACAGAAGAAATCGAGGGCTTAACTGAGATTCCCTAAGTCATATACTTTAATCTGATAATGATTCCAATCCTCTGTGGTTCCAATAATGAGACCTGTTAATTCAAATAGCATTTCCTCATCTCTAAGAGTCCTAGCATTATTTTACACCTTCATAGGTCATTTAGAGTTCTTTTTCTGTGGATTGTCTTGTCATACTCTGCCTATTCTTCTTTTGGGAATTAATATTTTTTATTGGCTCATAAGAATTAATACACACCATTTTAGAGACACTGACCCTTTATCAAATGTGTCGAGAATATTTTTTCCTTGTTATTTATATTTGGCACCTTTTGTTGTATTGAAATTTGAAGCAATAAATCTATAAAAGCTGTAGATTTTTCTAGGGTGTCTAGTTTGATATCAGGCTTAGAGAGGCCAATCTCACCTAGAATATTATGCAGTTCATCATTCTTTAAGTCTAATGATTTTTTTAACTACAACTGCATCACTGTTTGTAAGTGGTAAGTTAGAAATTCAAGAATGTTTGTTTCCAGATAAGTCAATACCCAAAAGAGGACTTATTAAATAATTGACTATTTCCTTGTAGATATTAACGTATCATTTTATCACATGGTAAACTATTACATACACATGGCTCTCTTCCTACATTTTTCACTGTGTTATACGAACCTTTTCACTGCCCTCTCATCACCACTGTAGCTTTAGAGTCCGTTTCACATTCTGATAAAGTTTCTCTCATTATATTTTTGTTTTAAGAATTTTCTGTGCATTCTACTGTGATCTCACTTCTCTCCCTTCTCATTTTTAAACCGTGACACTTCCGTCCAGAAAGGTTGTGTCAAGCTCCAAGGCAGGCAAGCTTCCCTCCTCTACAAGGTCTCTGAGAGCTCAGCTTTGAGCTGCTCCTGCGGCAGCCTAATGTCCTGCACGTGGGGCCCAGAGGCAGATGGACACCACCTGGGGCCCCGTGCCTTTCTCATTCCCAGCTGGGATGACGGCAGACACTGAATTCTCTGAGCTAGGCCAACACAACAACTGAGAGGGGCATAGTTCTGCATCTTATTCTGCATATTTTAAACGTGTGTCTAAACATTTTTATGAGAGAGGAGGTGAGAATCTGTGTGCACTCCTGGATTTTCACGACTGTTTTACTGGACTCGTTTTGTTGCCTTTATCTCCATCTGAGAAACCAGGTGCACTGCAGGTAGCAGTCTGAGTCTGAGGTAGGGCTGCCAAATATAGAGTACCCCGGAAATTTGGAAGTTCAGATAAATAATAAGTTTTTAGTTTAAGTATGTTACAAATATTGCATGACATGTCACCCTGTACTACTTAAAAAAGCCAAGAAACGCACTCACACTTCAATGCATAAAAATCCTCTAATAAAGAGACCAGGGGTACAAGGTCCCATGCAGGACCCCCGCCCCCCGACAGTTCCCCCACCCCCAGCACACCCATTTAATTTAGAGGAGAGTCCAAGACCCACCAACATACCTGACCCTCAGTCCTGTTAATAAAGCCGAGTGGCCTTGGGTGGCTGCCTCCTGTTTCCTTGCAGATGTGAAAAGGAAGGCGGTTCAGGGCCCTAATCAGAAGCTTCCTGGCAGAATGAGGCCCTGGCAGCGGCTTTACCTGCGGAAACACCACAGTGCAGGGTGTGAGCCTGCTGTGCACCGCCCCCTCCAAGGGCTGGGCCTGTGAACTCCAGGCTGTGCCTCCCCCAGGTCTGCACTCCCTCTGCTGCAGGCCTGAGCTCTCCTTGCCCCTGGCTCTCTTCTGCAGAGGGCCTGCTCTCAGCTGCCACCGGAGGGCGCTGGAGAACCGGCCTGAGCAGAGAGGCAGGAGCTCCTCTGCAGGTCCCCCCAGGCACCTCCCCTTCTAGAGGAAGGCTTGGGAGTCCCCAAAGAGGCATCCTCAGTCACTTCCCTCTGCTGTGACTCAGGAAGACCAGCTCCCCTCACTGTGCTAGGCATCACTTCCCTGGTCCCTTTCCTTCCAAGGCCCCAGAGAGGAAGGCATGGGGTGGGCCCTAGCCCTGCTTCTAGCTTTGCTGCCTCCTGGTGAGTGTGCTGCCTATGGAGAGGCTCACGGGTCTCATTTTACTTTGGAAGTGACAATGAAGTCAGTCACTGGGACAACGGGGTCATCTGCTGGAATCACCTGTGATCTTCCTGGAGAAAATACCAGATACATCCACTGGTACCTCCACCAGGAGGGGGAGGCCCCACAGCGTCTTCTGCACTGTGACACCTACAACTCCAGGGTTATGTTGGATTCAGGAATCAGTCCAGGGAAGATGGAGAGCTTTGCAATCATGAGCAGGAGCTCGAAACTGATAGTGACAAATCTAATTGAAAATGATTCTAGGGTCTATTCCTGTGGCACCTGGGACAGGCACAGTGGTTCAGACCTGTGCTACACCACACTGAAATCTGCCCTGTGGCTGCTTAGCTGCCCCTCTCATTTCCTGCTACTGAATTTACAATATTGTGTACAAAGAGAAACACAGCTTCACTCCCGGTCTCCTGCTAATATCACACTCCCCTGGCAGCAGCTGCACCTGTTCCCACCCCTCCCCCAGGACTTTCCTGAACACCAAGCTGCCATGTCCAGGCCTCAGCTAAGCAGCCGGCCTGAGAGCAAGCTTCCCTCAGCTCTCCTAGGACACGGGGGAGGCCCACTCACTCTGCTTCCTAGGACACACAGGTACACCTGCGGTCCAGGTGTGAAGCGAGATACTCTGGACAGCAAATGGGAAGGATACTTATACTCATCATGTATCCAGTCATGATCCAGGGATCCCAGCTGAGACTGGTGCTTATTCCTCATGTTTACAGCAATAGAAGCAATACTGTAATTCCCACTCAATCACTAGGCCTAGATATGCAATTGAACATTCTCTCCCTCTGCCCTGCCTTTTTCTCTCTCTCCTTACTTCCTTGCTTGCTTTTAGTATTTTTCTCTCCCTCCCTCCCTTCCTTCCTTCCATGGATTCTCCTTTTTTTCCTTCTTTCCTTCCTTTTCTCTGTTTTTTTTTGGTGGGGGGGGGGTACATACTCAGAATACTTATACCAAAAAATCACTGAAATAAATTTTCTCTATTTGTTCATGCCAACATTGATAAAGCTGGTGTAACTCTTCAGTTTTCATTTTTATATTTAAGTATTTGCTACATTATGTTGTTTCATATTTGTTTTTTATACATAAAACGGTTACATGGAACTATAAAAGGAGATGTATTTGAAGCTTTTACCTTCCATTCTAGATTTCTCGTTCCTATTTTCTCCCTGACCCTATAGGTAAAAATACTTTCATCAGTTCACTTGAGCTTTTTCACTTTGTCATAGTCCCGTATGTATTGTTTCTTTTTCCATGCCATATTTATATTTTCATTCATATACTGGGTTTTTATACATTGTAAACAATCTTTTATTTTCCTGTGTCTGCATTTGGCGTCTTACTTCTAAAGATGCACATACTTCATAAGTTTGCATAAAGAAGTCCTTATCATCTATTTGAATGTTTTTATGCATTGATTAATGATGGCATCATTGATCTATCAGGATTTTTATACAATAATTACTATATGGATAATAGGAATACTGGTCAGGCCCGGTGGCTCATGCCTGGAATCCCAGCCTTGGGGTAGTCGAGTCGTTAGGATCACTTGAGGCCAGGAGACTGAGACCAGCTTAGCCAAGGTGGTGAAACCCAGTCTCTACGAAAAGCAAAAAAAATTATCCAGCTGTAGTGGCGCACACATGTAATCCCATCGACTTTGGATGCTGTGGCAGGAGAATCTCTTGAGCCTGTAAGGCGGCGGTGTCAGTGAGTTAAAATCACATTACTGCACTCCAGTTTGGGCAACAGAGTAAGACTATGTCTCAAAAACATTAATAATAATAATAACAATAATATTGATGGTAAATATGGGTGCTGACATTCTGGTAGTTAATGTACTAAGCACATGCTATGCATATTTTATTTAATCTACTTAGAAACTTCATTAAAGGGCCGAAAATACCATTGAATTTAATACAAAAGAAATTGAGGGGTTAACTGACGTTCCCTGAGTCATATATTTAATTTGATAATGACTGCAATCCAAGCTTTGTTGTTCCTAAAATAAGATTTGTTAATTCCATTAGCATTCCCTCATCTCTAGGAGTACTAGCATTATTTTACACCTTCATAGGTCATTTAGAGTTCTTCTTCTGTGAATTGTCTTGTCATACTCTGCCTATTCTTCTTTGGGGATTAATATTTTCATATTGGTTCATAAGAATTAATACATATCATTTCAGAAACACTGACCCTTTATCAAATGTGTTGAGAATATTTTTCCTCATTTGTTACTGTTTGCATTTGGTACCTTTGAACTTTGAAACAATAAAACTATAAAAGCTGTCAATTTTTCTAGGGTCTCTAGTTTGATGTCAGTCTTAGAGAGGCCAATCTCACCTAGAATTTTATGCACTTCATCATTCTTTAAGTCTAATGATTTTTTTAAATTACAACTGCATCACTACTTGTAACTGGTAAGGTAGAAACTCAAGAATGTTAGTTTCCATGTGATAAGTCAATACCCAAAAGAGGACTTATTAAATAATTGACTATTTCCTTGTAGATATTAACATATTTTATCACGTGGTAAAATATTACATACACATGGCTCATTCTGCATTTTCCACTGTGTTGCAAGAACCTTTTCACTATAGTTACAGTACTGCCCTCTCTTCACACTGTAGCTTTAGAGTTCTTTTCACATTCTGATAAAGTTTCTCTCATTATATTTTTAAGAACTTTCTTTGCATTCTACTGTGATCTCAGTTCTCTCCCTTCTCATTTTTAAACCGTGACACTTCCATCCAGAAAGGATTTGTCAAGCTCCAAGGCAGGCAAGCTTCCCTCTTCTACAAGGTCTCTGAGAGCTCAGCTTTGAGCTGCTCCTGCGGCAGCCTAATGTCCTGCACGTGGGGCCCAGAGGCAGATGGACACCACCTGGGGCCCCGTGCCTTTCTCATTCCCAGCTGGGATGACAGCAGACTCTGAATTCTCTGAGCTAGGCCAACACAACAACCGAGAGGGGCATAGTTCTGCATCTTATTCTGCATATTTTAAACGTGTGTCTAGACATTTTTGTTACAGAGGAGGTGAGAATCTGTGTGCACTCCTGGATTTTCACGACTGTTTTACTGGACTCGTTTTGTTGCCTTTATCTCCATCTGAGAAACCAGGTGCACTGCAGGTAGCAGTCTGAGTCTGAGGTAGGGCTGCCAAATATAGAGTACCCCGGAAATTTGGAAGTTCAGATAAATAATAAGTTTTTAGTTTAATTATGTTCCAAATACTGCATGACATGTCACCCTGTACTACTTAAAAAGGCCAAAAAACTCACACTCGTTCTTCAATGCATAAAAATCCTCTAATAAAGAGACCACAGCCACAGGATCCCAGGCAGGGACCCCCTGAACCCCTTCTCCTGTCCCCCGCAACACACCCATTTAATTTAGAGGAGAGTCCAAGACTCACCAATGTACCTCACCTCAGTCCTGTTAATAAAGCCGAGTGGCCTTGGGTGGCTGCCTCCTGTTTCCTTGCTGATTCGAAAAGGAAGGTGGTTCAGGGCCCTAATCAGAAGCTTCCTGGCAGAATGAGGCCCTGGCAGCGGCTTTACCTGCAGAAACGCTACAGTGCAGGGTGTGAGCCTGTGGAGCACCGCCCCCTCCAAGGGCTGGGCCTGTGAACTCCAGGCTCTGCCTCCCCCAGCTCTGCACTCCCTCTGCTGCAGGCCTGAGCTCTCCTTGCCCCTGGCTCTCTTCTGCAGAGGGCCTGCTCTCAGCTGCCACCGGAGGGCGCTGGAGAACCGGCCTGAGCAGAGAGGCAGGAGCTCCTCTGCAGGTCCCCCCAGGCACCTCCCCTTCTGGAGGAAGGCTTGGGAGTCCCCTAAGAGGCATCCTCAGTCACTTCCCTCTGCTGTGACTCAGGAAGACCAGCTCCCCTCACTGTGCTAGGCATCACTTCCCTGGTCCCTTTCCTTCCAAGGCCCCAGAGAGGAAGACATGGGGTGGGCCCTAGCCCTGCTTCTAGCTTTGCTGCCTCCTGGTGAGTGTGCTGCCTATGGAGAGGCTCACGGGTCTCATTTTACTTTGGAAGTGACAATGAAGTCAGTCACTGGGACAACGGGGTCATCTGCTGTAATCACTTGTGATCTTCCTGGAGAAAATACCAGATACATCCACTGGTACCTCCACCAGGAGGGGGAGGCCCCACAGCGTCTTCTGCACTGTGACACCTACAACTCCAGGGTTATGTTGGATTCAGGAATCAGTCCAGGGAAGATGGAGAGCTTTGCAATCACGAGGAGGAGCTCAAAACTGATAGTGACAAATCTAACTGAAAATGATTCTGGGGTCTATTACGGTGCCACCTGGGACACACACAGTGGTTCAGACCTGCCCTACACCACACTGAAATCTACCTTGTGGCTGCTAACTGCCCCTCTCATTTCCTGCCACTGAATTTCCTGTATCCTGTACAGAGAGAAACACAGCTTCACTCCCGATCTCCCGCTAATATCACACTCCCCTGGCAGCAGCTGCACCTGTTCCCACCCCTCCCCCAGGACTTTCCTGAACACCAAGCTGCCATCTCCAGGCCTCAGCTAAGCAGCCTGCCTGAGAGCAAGGTTTTCTCAGCTCTCCTAGGACACGGGGGAGGCCCACTCACTCTGCTTCCTAGGACACACAGGTAGGCCTAGGGTCTCATTGTGAAGCGAGATACTCTGGACAGCAAATGGGAAGGGTATTTATACTCATCATGTATCCAGTCATGATCCAGGGATCCCAGCTGAGATTGGTGCTTATTCCTCATGTTTACAGCAATAGAAGCAATACTGTAATTCCCACTCAATCACTAGGCCTAGATACGAAGGTCAATATTCTCTCCCTCTGTCCTGCCTTTTTCTCTCTCTCCTTTCTTACTTCTTTGCTTGCTTTTAGTATTTTTCTCTCCCTCCCTCCCTTCCTCCTTTCCTTCAACCGATTCTCCTTCCTTTTTCTCCTTTCCTTCCTTGATTTTTTCTTTTTTGGGGGGTTGCCGGTACATAATCAGAATACTTTTTCCACAAAATCATTGAAATAATTTTTCTCTATTTGTTTATGTCAACATTGGTATAGCTAGTGTAACTGTTCCATTTTCATTTTTCTATTTTGGGTATTTGCTGTATTGTGTTCTGTTTCATATCTCTTTTGTACATATAAAACAGTTACATGGAACTGAAGTCAAAAGTTTAAAAGGAGATGCATTTGAAGATTTACCTTCCATTCTAGATTTCTCGTTCCCATTTTCTCCCTTACCCTATAGGTAAAAATACTTTCATCAGTTCACTTGAGCTTTTTCACTTTGTCATAGTCCCGTATATATTGTTTCTTTTTCCATGCCATATTTATATTTTCATTCTTATATTGGGTTTTTATACATTTTAAACAATCTTTTATTTTCCTATGTCTGGATTTTGTGTCTTACTTCTAAAGGTGCACATACTTCATAAGTTTGCATAAAGAAGTCCTTATCATCTATTTGAATGTTTTTATGCATTGATTATTAAATGATGGCATCATTGATCTATCAGGATTTTTATCCAATAATTACTATATTGATAATAGGAATACTGGCCAGGCCTGGTGGTTCATGCCTGGAATCCCAGCATTGGTTTAGTCGAGTCTTTAGGATCACTTGAGGCCAGGAGACTGAGACCAGCTTAGCCAAAGTGGTGAAACCCTGTCTCTACTAAAAGTAAAAAAAATTATCTGGCTGTAGTGACAGACACATGTAATGCCATCGACTTTGGATGCTGTGGTAGGAGAATCTTTTGAGCCTGGAAGTGGGAGGTGTCAGTGAGATAAGATCACATTACTGCACTCCAGTTTGGGCAACAGAGTAAGACTATGTCTCAAAAACATTAATAATAACAATAATATTGATGGTAAATATGGGTGCTGACATTCTGGTAGTTAATATACTAAGCACATGATATGCATATTTTATTTAATCTACATAGAAACTTCATTCAGGGATGAAAGTACCACTGACTGTAATACGGAACAAATTGAGGGGTTAAGTGAGGTTTCCTAAGTCATATACTTTAATCTGATAATGATTGCAATCCTCTGTGGTTCCAAAAAAGAGATCTGACAATTCAATTAGCATTCCCTCATCTTTAGGAGTACTACCATTATTTTACACCTTCATAGGTCATTTAGATTCTTCTTCTTTGACTGTCTTGTTATACTCTGCCTATTCTTCTTCTGGGGACTAAAATTTTCTTATTGGTTGATAAGAATTAATACGCACCATATTAGAGACACTGCCCCTTTATCAAATGTGTTGAGAATATTTTTCCTCATTTGTTATTTATATTTGGCACCTTTTGTCAAATTGAACGTTGAAACAATAAAACTGTAAAAGCTGTCAATTTTTCTAGGGTCTCTAGTTTGATGTCAGGCTTAGAGAGGCCAATCTCACCTAGAATTTTATGCACTTCATCATTCTTTAAGTCTAATGTTTTTTTTATTACAACTGCATCACTGTTGGTAACTGGTAAGGTAGAAATTCAAGAATGTTTGTTTCCATATGGTAAGTCAATATCCAAAAGAGGACTTATTAAATAATTGACTATTTCCTTGTAGATATTAACGTATCATTTTATCACGTGGTAAAATATTACATACACATGGCTCATTCTGCATTTTCCTGTGTTCTATGAACCTTTTCACTGTAGTTCCAGTACTGCCCTCTCTTCACACTGTAGCTTTAGAGTTCTTTTCACATTCTGATAAAGTTTCTCTCATATTTTTGTTTTAAGAACTTTCTTTGCATTCTACTGTGATCTCAGTTCTCTCCCTTCTCATTTTTAAACCGTGACACTTCCATCTAAAAAGGTTGTGTCAAGCTCCAAGGCAGGCAAGCTTCCCTCCTCTACAAGGTCTCTGAGAGCTCAGCTTTGAGCTGCTCCTGCGGCAGCCTAATGTCCTGCACGTGGGACCCAGAGGCAGATGGACACCACCTGGGGCCCCGTGCCTTTCTCATTCCCAGCTGGGATGACGGCAGACTCTGAATTCTCTGAGCTAGGCCAACACAACAACCGAGAGGGGCATAGTTCTGCATCTTATTCTGCATATTTTAAACGTGTGTCTAAACATTTTCGTTACAGAGGAGGTGAGAATCTGTGTGCACTCCTGGATTTTCACGACTGTTTTACTGGACTCGTTTTGTTGCCTTTATCTCCATCTGAGAAACCAGGTGCACTGCAGGTAGCAGTCTGAGTCTGAGGTAGGGCTGCCAATTAAAGTATCGAGTACCCCGGAAATTTGGAAGTTCAGCTAAATAACAAGTTTTAGTTTAAATATGTTCCAAATACTGCATGACATGTCATCCTGTACTACTTAAAAAAGCCAAAAAACTCACACTCGTTCTTCAATGCATAAAAATTCTCTAATACAGAGACCACAGCCACAAGGTCCCATGCACGACCTCCGCCCCCCGACAGTTCCCCCACCCCCAGCACACCCATTTAATTCAGAAGAGAGTCCAAGACCCACCAACATACCTGACCCTCAGTCCTGTTAATAAAGCCGAGTGGCCTTGGGTGGCTGCCTCCTGTTTCCTTGCTGATTCGAAAAGGAAGGTGGTTCAGGGCCCTAATCAGAAGCTTCCTGACAGCGGCTTTACCTGCGGAAACACCACAGTGCAGGGTGTGAGCCTGCTGTGCACCGCCCCCTCCAAGGGCTGGGGCTGTGAACTCCAGGCTCTGCCTCCCACAGCTCTGCACTCCCTCTGCTGCAGGCCTGAGCTCTCCTTGCCCCTGCCTCTCTTCTGCAGAGGGCCTGCTCTCAGCTGCCACCGGAGGGCGCTGGAGAACCGGCCTGAGCAGAGAGGCAGGAGCTCCTCTGCAGGTCCCCCCAGGCACCTCCCCTTCTGGAGGAAGGCTTGGGAGTCCCCAGAGGCATCCTCAGTCACTTCCCTCTGCTGTGACTCAGGAAGACCAGCTCCCCTCACTGTGCTAGGCATCACTTCCCTGGTCCCTTTCCTTCCAAGGCCCCAGAGAGGAAGGCATGGGGTGGGCCCTAGCCCTGCTTCTAGCTTTGCTGCCTCCTGGTGAGTGCGCTGCCTATGGAGAGGCTCACGGGTCTCATTTTACTTTGTTTCTTCTTTTGCAAGGGGTGCCAGGCTAAGAAATGCCTCATTATGTTTTGTGTTGTTCTCACTGCAGCCAGTCAGATCTCTTCCAACTTGGAAGTGACAATGAAGTCAGTCACTGGGACAACGGGGTCATCTGCTGTAATCACCTGTGATCTTCCTGGAGAAAATACCAGATACATCCACTGGTACCTCCACCAGGAGGGGGAGGCCCCACAGCGTCTTCTGCACTGTGACACCTACAACTCCAGGGTTATGTGGGATTCAGGAATCAGTCCAGGGAAGATGGAGAGCTTTGCAGTCACGAGGAGGAGCTCGATACTGATAGTGACAAATCTAATTGAAAATGATTCTGGGGTCTATTACGGTGCCACCTGGGACAGGCACAGTGGTTCAGACCTGCCCTACCACACTGAAATCTGCCTTGTGGCTGCTTAGCTGCCCCTCTCATTTCCTGCCCCCTCTCATTACCTGCCCCTGAATTTCCTGTATTCTGTACAGAGAGAAACACAGCTTCACTGCCGGTCTCCCGCTAATATCACACTCCCCTGGCAGCAGCTGCACCTGTTCCCACCCCTTCCCCAGGACTTCCCTGAACACCAAGCTGCCATGTCCAGGCCTCAGCTAAGCAGCCTGTCAGCGGGGAATGTTCTCTCTGCTCTGTGGGGGAGGTCCACTCGTTCTGCTTTCTAGGACAGACAGCTGCACCTAGAGTCCAGCTGTGAGGTGAGATATTTTGGACAGCAAATGGGAAGGGTATTTATACCGAACCATGTATCCAATGTTGGTCCGGAGATCGCAGCTGAGACTGGTGCTTATTCCTTCTGTCTGTAACAGTATAAGCAGTACTGGAATTCCCGCTCAATCACTAGGCCTAGATGTGCAGTGAACATTCTCTCCCTCTGCCTTCCCTTTTTTTCTCTCTCCTTACTTACTTGCTTTATTATTTTTCTCCCCTTCCCTCCCTTCCTTCGTTCCTTTCTTCCATTTTCCTTCCTTTTTTTTTCTTCCCTCCTTGCTTTTCTCTCTTTCTTTCCATTTTGGCTACATAATTAGAATAGTTCTTCTACAAAATCATTTGAAATTATTTCCTCTATCTGTTCATTCCAACATTGATACAGCTAGTTTGTTTGGTTTTTGTTTCTATATTTTTAAAAATTTTTAATTATTATGTTCTGTTTCATATTTGTTTAGTATACATAAACCACTACATGGAACTGAAGTCAAAATTATACAAGGAGATTCATTTGAAGCTTTTAGCTTCCATTGTAGATTTCTCATTCCTCTTTTCTCTCTGACCCTATAGTTAACAATATTTTTATCCGTTCACTTAAACTTTTTCACTTTGTCATAGTGCCGTATGTATTGTTTCTTTTTCAATGCCATATTTATATTTTCATTCTTATATTGGGTCTTTATACATTTTAAACAATCTTTCATTTTCCCACATCTGTATTTTGTGTCTTCTAAAGGTGCACATACTTCAAAAGTATGCATAAAGAAGTCCATATCATTTATTTGAATGTTTTTATGCATTGATTATTTAATGATAGCATCGTTGATCTATCAGGATTTTTATACAATAATTACTATATGGATAATAGGAATACTGGCCAGGCCCGGTGGCTCATGCCTGGAATCCCAGCATTAGGGTAGTTGAGTCAGGCTCACCTGAGGCCAGGAGGAGGCTGAGACCAGCTTAGCCAAGGTGGTGAAAGCCTGTCTCCACTAAGAGTAAAAAAAAAATTATCCGGCTGTAGTGACACACACATGTAATCCCATCCACTTTGGATGCTGAGGCAGGAGAATCTCTTGAGCCTGGAAGGTGGAGGTTTCCGTGAGCTCAGATCACCCTACTGCACCCCAGTTTGGGCAACAGAGCAAGCCTCTGTCTCAAAAAAAATTAATAATAATACTATTGATGGTAAATGTGGAACTGACATTCTGGTAGTTAATGTGCTAGGCACATTCCATGCAGACTTTATTTAATCTACACAGAAACTTCATAAAGGGTCTAAAGTACCATTGAATGTAACACAGAAGAAATCAGGGGGTTAAGTGACCTCCCCTATGTCATATACTTTAATTTGATTGCAATCCAAGCTCTGTGGTTCCAAAAATGAGATTTGTTGATTCAATTTGCATTCCCTCATCTTTGGAGTACTGGCATTATTTTACATCTTTACAGGCCATTTATAGTTCTTCTTTTGAGAATTACCTTGTCATATTCTGTGCCTATTCTTCTTTTGGAGGGTTTTTTCTTATTTGTTTGTAAGAATTAATATACACCATTTTAGGGAAGTGATCCTTTATCAAACAAGTTGAAAATATTTCTCATCATTTGGTATTTTTTTTTCTGCATCTTTGGTGAACTGAATATTGTATATTACTTTTAATAAAAAATCTATCAATTTTTCTAGGGTCTCTATTATGATATCAGTCACAGAGAGAACAATGTCATCTAAAATTAGTGTGCAATTCATCATTGTTTAAGTCTAATTATGTCCTGTTTTCAGTTTTATTGTAACTAAATCTCTGCTTTTAGCTTTAAAGGTAGCAGCCCAAGAATATGTGTTTCCATATGGTAGGTCAATTCCCAAAGGAGAACATATTAAACAATCAAGTATTTCCTTGTGGATATTAAGATACAACTTTATATGATAAAATATGACATTCCTGTGGCTCTCTTTCTGGACTTTCCACTGTCTTCCATGAAGCTTTCCATCCTAGTGCCAGTATTGGCCTCTCCTCAGCCTGGTAGCTTAGTGGTTAATTTCACATTCCAGTGGAGTTTGCTTCTCTTATTACTTTTTTGTTTTAAAGGTTTTCTATCCATTCTCATGTGACGGCAATTCTCTCCCTTCTCATTTTTAAGCCACGAGAGTTCTGTCCCAGGCAGAATTTTCCAGGCTCCAAGGCAGGTGAGCTTCCCTCCTTCACAAGGACTCTGAGGACTCAGCTTTCAGAGCTCCTCCTGCAGCAGCCGCATGTCCTGTACGCATGGTCCAGAGGCAGAGGGACACCACCCAGGGCCCTCAGCGTTTCTCATTCCCTGCAGTGATGACAGCAGAAACTGAATTCTCTGAGCTAGGTCAACACAACAACCAAGAGGGACATGGTTCTACATCTTATTCTGCATATTTTAAACATGTGTCTAAGCATATTTGTTACAGAGGAGCTGAAAATCTGTGTAGGCATTACTGAAGTCTCACAATTATTTTACTGGACTTGTTTTATCATCTGTATCTCCATCTAGGAATCCAGGCCCACTGCAGATATCAGTCAGCTTTCTGAGGGTTTGGTTGCTAAATAAAATATGCAATACCCAGGAAATTTGGAAGTTCAGATAAATAAGTTTTAGTTTGAGTATGTCCCAAATATTGCATGACATGGCACCCTATACTACTAAAAACAAATAAACAAAAACAAACAAACAAAAAACTCACACTTCTACCTGATTGAAGAGAAATCCTCTAATAAAGAGATGACTCACATGTGCATCCCCCCACACACAAACTCATACAGAATGACAGAAACATCTGCTCACGCCCACACAACCATTTACCTTAGAGGAAAGTCCAAGACCCCAACATACCTGATTCTCAGTCCTGTGAATATAGAAGGTTCAGGCTTACCCCAAGTGCCTCTGGGTGCTGACCCCAGTGTGCTTTCAGATGTGAAAAAGATGGCAATTTGGGGCCCTAATATGGGCCTGGCAGAATGAGGCCCTGGCAGTGGCCTTACCTGCTGAAACTTTGCAGTACAGGGTGTGAGCCTGCTGTGCACTACCCGCAAACAATCTCCCAGGTTTGGGCCTGTGAACTCCAGGCTCTGCCTCTCCCAGGTCTGCACTCCCTCTGCTGCAGGCCTGAGCTCTCCTTGCCCCTGGCTCTCTTCTGCAGAGGGCCTGCTCTCAGCTGCCACAGGAGGGCGCTGGAGAACCGGCCTGAGCAGAGAGGCAGGAGCTCCTCTGCAGGTCCCCCCAGGCACCTCCCCTTCTGGAGGAAGGCTTGGGAGTCCCCAAAGAGGCATCCTCAGTAGTTTCTTTCTGCCTGTGACTCAGGAAGACCAGCTCCCTGACTGCCTTCTGTGCTAGGGATCACTTCTTTGTTGAATGGGACCTGAGTTTTGAGAGGGTCTTGTGCTCCTCTTCGTCTGGTCCCTTTCCTTCCAAGGCCCCAGAGAGGAAGGCATGGGGTGGGCCCTAGCCCTGCTTCTGGTTTTCCTGCCTCCCGGTGAGTGCGCTGCCTACAGAGAGGCTCACGGGTTTTGTTTGTGTTTTTTTGTTGTTTTTGTTGTTGTTGTTGTTTTTTGCAAGGGGTGCCATGCTATGGAATGCCCATTATATTTTGTGTTGTGTCATTGCAGCCAGTCAGATATCTTCCAACTTGGAAGGGAGAATGAAGTCAGTCACTGTGCCGAGTGGGTCATCTGCTGCAATCACGTGTGATCTTCCTGTAGAAAATACCAGATACATCCACTGGTACCTCCACCAGGAGGGGAAGGCCCCACAGCATCTTCTGTACTATGACAACTCCATCCCCAGTTCAGAGAAGTATAATACTTTTCCAATCACTAGGAGGAGGTGGAAATTGAAACTGCAAAATCTAATTGAAAATGATTCTGGGGTCTATTATTGTGCCACCTGGGTCAGGCACAGTGGTTCAGACCCGCCCTACACCACACTGAAAACCTGCCTTGTGGCTGCTTAGCTGCCCCTCTCATTTCCTGCCACTGAATTTCCTGTATTCTGTACAGAGAGAAACACAGCTTCACTCCCGATCTCCCGCTAATATCACACTCCCCTGGCAGCAGCTGCACCTGTTCCCACCCCTCCCCCAGGACTTTCCTGAACACCAAGCTGCCATGTCCAGGCCTCAGCTAAGCAGCCGGCCTGAGAGCAAGCTTCTCTCAGCTCTCCTAGGACACGGGGGAGGCCCACTCACTCTGCTTCCTAGGACACACAGGTACACCTGCGGTCCAGGTGTGAAGCGAGATACTTTGGACAGCAAATAAAAAGGGTATTTATCCTGAATCATATATCCAATTGGATAACCATCCCTTATATCTGTAACAATGTAAGCAATACTATCATTACCACTCAATCACTAGGCCTAGACATGCAGTTGAACATTGTCTCCCTCTCTCTCCTACTTTCTTGGTTACTTGCTGTTTTTCTGCAGCTCCCTTCCCCTGTGCCCCCACTCCCTCCCTCCCTCCCTCCCTTCCTTTCTTCCTTCCTTCTTTCTCTCTTTCCTTTTCTTTCCTGCTTTTCTTTCTTTCTTTCTTTTTGGGCACACAATCAGAATACTTTTTCAACAAAATCATCTGTAGCTGGGCATGGTGGCGCGTGCCTGTCATCCCAGCTACTCGGGAGGCTGAGGCAGGAGAATTGCCTGAGCCCAGGAGGCGGAGGTTGCGGTGAGCCGAGATCGCGCCATTGCACTCCAGCCTGGGTAACAAGAGCGAAACTCCGTCTCAAAAAAAAAAAAAACAACAAACAAAAACAACAACAAAAAAAAATCATCTGGGATAATTCTCTATATGTTCACGGCAACATTGATACACCTGGTTTATTTGTTCCGTTTTTCATTTTTATATTTTGGAAATTTGTTGCGTAGTTTTGATTTGCATATGTAAAACATTTACATAGAACTGAAGTCCAAATTATAAACAGGATAGATTTGGTGATTTTTGCTTCCATTCTAGAATTCTCTTTACTCTTCTCTCTCTCACCCTATAGGTAACAATATCTTTTTCAGTTCAGGTGAACTTTTTCACTTTTTCTTATTTATTCAGAAGTCTATCACTATTTCAGAAATACATCTTTTGTTTCTCACATGTGCAGTAGGCATTGTTTTTATCTGACTGTCCTATTTGTTTTTTGCTCTGATAATTGGTTTTTATACATTTTAATTATCTTTCATTTTTTGGTGTCTGCATTTTGTGTCTTACTTGTAAAGGTGAACATACTTCAGAAATATAGATAAAGAAATTTATATAATTTTGTTAACATTTTATTCATTTATTACTTGATCTTGATATCATGATATATCTGGAATTTTATACAATAATTACTGTAGTAATAATACTGATGATAAATATGGATACTGACGTTCTTGTAGTTACTGTAGTAAGCACATTACATGTATATTTTATTGAATCTTCACAGAAACTTTGTTGAACTGTTAAAGTACTCTTGAATACAGCAGATGAGAAATTGAGGGGTTAACTAACATTCCCTAAGTCATATACCTTAATTTGATAGCATTTTCAATCCATGCTTTGGGGTTGAGAAAATAAGATTTGTTCATTCTATTTGCATTTTCTAATCTTCACAAATACCAGCATTAGTTTACAACATTGCAGGCCACTTATACTTCTTGTGAATTGCCTTTTATACTCTTTGCCTATTCTTCTGTTGAGGTATTGATTTTTTCTTATTTGGTGGTAAGAATTAATATACACTATTTTAGAGATAGTGATCCTTTATCAAATGTGTTGAAAATATTTCACACCATTTGATGTATTTTATTTCAGCACCTTTTGGTAAACTTTGTATATGTTAATAAAATGTATCATTTTTTTTCTAGGATCTCTATTATGATGCCAGACTCAGACCAATGTCACCTACAATTAGTTTGCAATTCATCATTGTTTTAAGTCTAATGAATTCCTGTTTTCAGTTTTATTACAACAAAATCTCTAGTACCTTTTAAGTTATCAACCCAAGAATATTTGTTTTCATATGATAAGTCAATTCCCAAAAGAGAACATAATAATCAAGTATTTCCTTGTGGATATTAATGTGCAACTTTATGACATGATAAAATATTACATACCTGTGGCTCTCTTTCTGGACTTACCTGTGCATTCCATGAATCCTTTTATTCTAGGGCCTCTCCTCAGCATGGTAGCTTTATGGTTTATTTTACAATGCAGTGGAGTTTGCTTCTCTTATTACTTTTTTGTTTTAAGGATTTTCTATGCCTTCTAATGTGATGGCAATTCTCTCCCTTCTCATTTTTGAATCATCAGAGTTCTGTCCCAGGCAGGATTTTCCAGGCTCCAAGGCAGGTGAGCTTCCCTCCTTTTCAAGGACCCTGAGGACTCAGCTTTCAGAGCTGCTCCTGCAGCAGCCTCATGTCTTGTACACGTGGTCCAGAGGCAGAGGGAGACCACCCGGAGCCCCCAGTGTTTCTCATTCTCTGAGGTGATAACAGCAGAAACAGAATTCCCTGAGCTAGGCCAGCACAACACCGGAGAGGGATATTCTTCTACATCTTATTCTGCATATTTTAAACATGTGTCTAAGCATATTTGTTATAGAGGAGGTGAAAATCTGTGTACACACTGCTGAATTCTAACAATTGTTTTCCTGGACTTGTTTTATCGTCTGTATCTCCATCTAGGAATCCAGGCCCACTGCAGATATCAGTCTGCTTTCTGCGAGGACTGCTGCCAAATAAAACATGCAATACCCAGGAATTTTGGAAGTTCAGATAAACGAGTTTTTAGTTTAAGTATGTCCAAATATTGCATGACATGGCAACGTGTACTACTTAAAAAAAAAAAAAAAAAAAAAAACCCACACTGCTACTTGAATGAACAGAAATTCTCTAATAAGATCACACACATTTGCACCCCCCCACACACACACACAAACTCACACAGGATGACACAAATACACACCACACCTCCACACGCTGATTCAACTTAGCGGGAAGTCCAAGACCCACCAACACATCTCACACTCAGTCCTGTTAATAAAGCAGGTTCAGGCCTACTCAGAGTGCCCCTGGGTGTTGATCCAGTGTCCCTGCAGATGCGAAAAGGAAGGGGTTCAGGGCCCTAATCAGAAGCTTCCTGGCAGAAAGAGGCCCTGGCAGCGGCCTTACCTGCTGAAACTCTGAAGGGCAGGGTGTGAGCCTGCTGTGCACCGCCCCCTCCAAGGGCTGGGCCTGTGAACTCCAGGCTCTGCTTCCCCCAGGTCTGCACTCCCTCTGCTGCAGGCCTGAGCTCTCCTTGCCCCTGGCTCTCTTCTGCAGAGGGCCTGCTCTCAGCTGCCACCAGAGGGCGCTGGAGAACTGGCCTGAGCAGAGAGGCAGGAGCTCCTCTGCAGGTCCCCCCAGGCACCTCCCCTTCTGGAGGAAGGCTTGGGAGTCCCCAAAGAGGCATCCTCAGTCACTTCCCTCTGCTGTGACTCAGGAAGACCAGCTCCCCTCACTGTGCTAGGCATCACTTCCCTGGTCCCTTTCCTTCCAAGGCCCCAGAGAGGAAGGCATGGGGTGGGCTCTAGCCCTGCTTCTAGCTTTGCTGCCTCCTGGTGAGTGTGCTGCCCATGGAGAGGCTCACGGGTCTCATTTTACTTTGTTTCTTCTTTTGCAAGGGGTGCCAGGCTAAGGAATGCCTCATTATGTTTTGCGTTGTTCTCATTGCAGCCAGTCAGATATCTTCCAACTTGGAAGTGAGAATGAAGTCAGTCACTGGGACAACGGGGTCATCTGCTGTAATCACCTGTGATCTTCCTGTAGAAAATTCCTTATACATCCACTGGTACCTCCACCAGGAGGGGGAAGCCCCACAGCATCTTCTGTACCATGTCTTCTCCAGCTCCAGGGATGTGTTGGAATCAGGAGTCAGTTCAAGAAAGTACTATACTCTTGAAGCCACGAGGTGGAGCTCAAAAGTGAGACTACGAAATCTAAATCAACGTGACTCTGGGATCTATTACTGTGCCACCTGGGACAGGCACGGTGAGTCAGACCTGCCCTACACCACACTGAAAACCTGCCTTGTGGCTGCTTCTGCTACACAAGATTGAGCTGCCCCCTCTCATTTCCTGCCACTGAATTTCCTGTATTCTGTACAGAGAGAAACACAGCTTCACTCCCGGTCTCCCGCTAATATCACACTCTCCTGGCAGCAGCTGCACCTGTTCCCACCCCTCCCCCAGGACTTTCCTGAACACCAAGCTGCCATGTCCAGGCCTCAGCTAAGCAGCCTGCCTGAGAGCAAGGTTTTCTCAGCTCTCCTAGGACACGGGGGAGGCCCACTCACTCTGCTTCCTAGGACACACAGGTACACCTAGGGTCCAGCTGTGAAACAAGATATTTCGGACAGCAAATGAAAAGGGTGTTTATACTGAATCATGTATCCAATCATGGTCCAGAGATCACAGCCGAGAGTGGTGTTCACCTCTTATATCTATAACAATATAAGCAATACTATAATTACCACGAAATAACTAGGCCTAGATGTGCAGTTGACCCTGCTCTCCCTCTGCCCTCTTTTCCTCTCTCTACTTTCTTGGTTGCTTGCTGTTTTTGTACACCTCCCTTTCCCTGCCCTTCCCTCCCTCCCTCCCTCCCTCCTTCCTTCTTTCCTTCCTTCCATCTTTCCTTTTCTCTCTCTTTTTTGAGCACACTATCAGAATACTTTTTCAATAAAATCATCTGGAATAATTCTCTGTATGTTCAGGCAATATTGATACATCTGGTTTATTTGTTCAGTTTTCATTTTTATATTTTGGAAATTTGTTGTGTTCTATTGATTTGCATATGTAAAACATTTACATGGAACTGAAGCCAAAAATTATAAAACAAGATAGATTTAGAGATTTTTGCTTCCATTCTAGAATTCTCTTTTCTCTTCTCTCTTTTGCCCTATAGGTAACAATATCTTTTTCCATTTAGGTGAACTTTTTCACTTTTTCTTATTTATTGAGAAGTCTATCACTATTTCAGAAATACATCTTTGTCATATGTGCAGTATGCATTGTTTCTATTTGAATGTCATTTTTTTTTGCTCTGATAATTGGTTTCTATACATTTTAATCAATGTTTTAGTTTCTGGCATCTGGATTTTGTGTCTTACTTGGAAAGGTGAATATAATTCAGAAGTATGCACAAAGAAATTCATATCATTTTGTTAGTATTTTTAATTACTTGATATTGATATGAACTATCTGGAATTTTTATACAGTAATTACTATAGTAATAATAATTCTGATGGTAAATTGGGTACTGACTCTCTGGGAGTTACTGTACTAAGCACATAACATGTATATTTTATTGAATCTTCATAGAAACCTTATTGACAGGTTAAAGTACCATTGAATATAGCAGATGAGAAATTGAGGGGTTAACTAACATTCTCTAAGTCATATACTTTAATTTATCACAATTTCAATCCAAGCTCTGGGGTTCACAAAATGAGATTTGTTCATTTAATTTGCATTTTCTCATCTTGATGAATACTAGCATTATTTTACAAGTTTATAGGCCATTTATCCTTCTTCTTTTGTGAATTGCCTATTCATACTCTTTGCCTGTGCTTCTGTTGAGGTATTGCTTTTTCCTTATTTGTTTGTAAGAATTGATACACACCATTTTAGAGATATTGATGCTTTATCAAATATGTTGAAAATATTTCTCATTATTCGCTTTTATGTATTTTCAGCACCTTTTGGTGAACTAAACTTTGTATATTACTTTTAATAAAATCTATCAATTTTTCTAGGGTCTCTATTATGATGTGAGGCTCAGGGAGAACAATGTCACCTATAATTAGTGTGCAATTCATCATCGTTTAAGTCTAATGACTTCCTGTTTCAGTTTTATTACAACTAAATATCTATTTGTACCTTTTAAGTTAGCAACCCAGAATATTTGTTTCCCTATGGTAAGTCAATTTCCAAAGGAGAATGTATTAAATAATCAAGAATTTCCATGTGGATATTAACATACAATTTTGGGACATTATAAAATATGACATTCCTGTGGCTCTCTTTCTGGACTTTCCACTGTGTTCCATGAAGCTTTTCATCCTAGTGCCAGTATTGGCCTCTCCTCAGCACGGTAGCTTTAGAGTTCATTTTACAATGCAGTGGAGTTTGCTTCTCTTATTACTTTTTTGTTTTAAGGATTTTCTATGCCTTCTAATGTGATGGCAATTCTCTCCCTTCTCATTTTTGAATCATCAGAGTTCTGTCCCAGGCAGGATTTTCCAGGCTCCAAGGCAGGTGAGCTTCCCTCCTTCACAAGGACTCTGAGGACTCAGCTTTCAGAGCTGCTCCTGCAACAGCCTCATGTCCTGTACGCGTGGTCCAGAGGCAGAGGGAGACCACCCAGAGCCCCCTGCCTTTCTCGTTCCCAGCTGTGATAACAGCAGAAACTGAATTCTCTGAGCTAGGTCAAGACAACAAAACTGAGAGAGACATGGTTCTACATCTTATTATGCATATTTTAAACATGTTCCTATACGTATTTGTTATAGCAAAGGTGAAAATCTGTAAACGCACTACTGAATTTTCACAATTATTTTACTGGACTTGTTTTATCACCTGTATCTCCATCTAGGAATGTAAGTCCACTGCAGATATCAGTCAGCTTTCTGAGAGTACACTTGCTAAATGATATATGCAATACCTGGGAAATTTGGAAGTTCAGATAAATGAGCTTCTAGTTTAAGTACGTCCCAAATATTGGATGACATGACATCATGTTCTACTTAAAAAATAAATCTAACGCTTCTACTTGAATGAAGAGAAATCTTCTTATAAGAAGATCACAAATGTGCACAAACGCCCTCCCCCCAACACACACACAAACTCACACAAGATGACACAAACACCCGCCCCCACCCCCCACACACACACCCATTTACCTTTGAGGGAAGTCCAAGACCCACCAACATACCTGACCCTCAGTCCTGTTAATAAAGCAGGTTCAGGCCTTCTCAGAGTGCCCCTGGGTGTTGATCCAGTGTCCCTGCAGATGTGAAAAGGAAGGCGGTTCAGGGCCTTAATCAGAAGCTTCCTGGCAGAATGAGGCCCTGGCAGCGGCTTTACCTGCAGAAACGCCACAGTGCAGGGTGTGAGCCTGCTGTGCACCGCCCCCTCCAAGGGCTGGGCCTGTGAACTCCAGGCTCTGCCTCTCCCAGGTCTGCACTCCCTCTGCTGCAGGCCTGAGCTCTCCTTGCCCCTGGCTCTCTTCTGCAGAGGGCCTGCTCTCAGCTGCCACCGGAGGGCGCTGGAGAACCGGCCTGAGCAGAGAGGCAGGAGCTCCTCTGCAGGTCCCCTCAGGCACCTCCCCTTCTGGAGGAAGGCTTGGGAGTCCCCAGAGGCATCCTCAGTCACTTCCCTCTGCTGTGACTCAGGAAGACCAGCTCCCCTCACTGTGCTAGGCATCACTTCCCTGGTCCCTTTCCTTCCAAGGCCCCAGAGAGGAAGGCATGGGGTGGGCCCTAGCCCTGCTTCTAGCTTTGCTGCCTCCTGGTGAGTGTGCTGCCTATGGAGAGGCTCACGGGTTTTATTTGTTTTCTTTTGCGAGAGGTGCCATACTAAGGAATGCCCATTATATCCTGTGTTGTTCTCATTGCAGCCAGTCAGATAACTTCCAACTTGGAAGGGAGAATGAAGTCAGTCACCGGGAGGACTGAGTCATCTGCTGTAATCACCTGTGATCTTCCTGGAGAAAATACCAGATACATCCACTGGTACCTCCACCAGGAGGGGGAGGCCCCACAGCGTCTTCTGTACTATGATCTCTACAACTCCAAAATGGTATCGGAATCAGGAATCAGTCCAGGAAAGTATGATACTTACGCAATCACAAGCAGGAGCTGGAAATTGAGAGTGCGAAATCTAATTGAAAATGATTCTGGGGTCTATTACTGTGCCACCTGGGACACGCACAGTGGTTCAGACCTGCCCTACACCACACTGAAAACCTGCCTTGTGGCTGCTTCTGCTACACAAGATAGAGCTGCCCCTCTCATTTTCTGCCACTGAATTTCCTGTATCCTGTACAGAGAGAAACACAGCTTCACTCCCGATCTCCCGCTAATATCACACTCCCCTGGCAGCAGCTGCACCTGTTCCCACCCCTCCCCCAGGACTTTCCTGAACACCAAGCTGCCATGTCCAGGCCTCAGCTAAGCAGCCGGCCTGAGAGCAAGGTTTTCTCAGCTCTCCTAGGACACAGGGGAGGCCCACTCACTCTGCTTCCTGGGACACACAGGTACACCTGCGGTCCAGCTGTGATTGAGATACTTTGGACAGCAAATGGGAAGGGTATTTATACTGAATCACGTATCCAGAGATCACAGCTGAGAGCAGTGCTTCTCTTTTAGGTATATAACAATATAAGTCATACTATAATTACCACTAAAACACTTGGCCTAGATATGCAGTTGAACATTCTCTTCCCCTGCCCTCGCCTTTTTCCCCTCTCCTTTCTTATTTACTTGCTTGCTTTTATTTTCCACCCTCCCTCCCTCCTTCCCTTCCTTTCTTCCTTCTTTAATTCTGTCCTTTCTTCTTCCTGTTTTTTCCTTCCTTCCTTTCTTTTCTCTCTCTTTCAGTTTTGGGTACAGAATCAGACTACTTTTTCAATAAAGTCAGCTGAAATAACTTACCTCCATATGCTCATGCCAACATTCATACACCTAAGTTTATTCGTTCCGTTTTCATTTTTAAAACTTAGAAATGTGTTGGTTTCTTTTGTTTTATACTTGTTTGGCATATGTAAAATATTTACATGGAACTAAAATCAATATAATGTAGAATATTCATTTGGCAATTTTAAATTCCATTCTAGATTTCTTTTTTTCTCTTTCTTTGTTTTTAGTTTTGAAATGGAGTTTCACTCTGTCACCCAGGATGGAGTGCAGCAGTGCAATCTCGGCTCACTGCAACCTCCACCTCCTGGGTTCAAGCGATTCTCCTGCCTCAGCCTCCTGAGCAGCTGGGATTACAGGCACATGCCAGCACACCCAGCTAAAGTTTGTATTTTTGGTAGAGATGGGGTTTCCCCATGTTGGCCAGGCTGGTCTGCAACTCCTGACCTCAGGTGATTCCCCCAGCCTTGGGAAGGTGAGCTTCCCTCCTTCACAAGGACCCTGAGAACTGAGCTTTCAGAGTCTCTCCTGCTGCAGCCTCATCTCCTGCACGGGTGTCCAGAGGCAGAGGGAGATCACCTGGAGGGCCCTCCCTTTCTCATTCCCAGCTATGATGACATCAAAAACTGAATCTCTGAGCTAAGCCAATACAACAACTGAGACGGACATTGTTCTACATCTTATTCTGCATTTTTTTTTTTTTTTTTTTTTGAGACGGAGTTTCGCTCTTGTTACCCAGGCTGGAGCGCAATGGCGCGATCTCGGCTCACCGCAACCTCTGCCTCCTGGGTTCGGGCAATTCTCCTGCCTCAGCCTCCTGAGTAGCTGGGATTACAGGCACGTGCCACCATGCCCAGCTAATTTTTTGTATTTTTAGTAGAGACAGGGTTTCACTATGTTGACCAGGATGGTCTCGATCTCTCGACCTCGTGATCCACCCGCCTCGGCCTCCCAAAGTGCTGGGATTACAGGCGTGAGCCACCGCGCCCAGCTATTCTGCATATTTTAAACATGAGTCTAGACATATTGGTTATAGAGGAGGCGAAAATCTGGATATGCACTACTGAATTTCCACCGTTTCCTTACTGCACTTGTTTCATTACCCATATCGTCATCTGTGAATCCAGGTCCCCTGCAGATATCAGTCTGCTTTCTGAAGGTAAGTTTGCTAAATAAAATATGCAATACCCAGAATATTTGAAAGTTTAAAGAAATAAGCTTTTAGTTTAAGTGTATCCCAAATATTGTGTGACATAGCACCCTGTACTACTTTTAAAAAAACAACTCACACTACCACCACAATGGCCAGAAATCCTCTAATAAAGAGATCACACACATGCGTGCCCGTGCACACATGCACACATAAACACACACACGCACACACACACACACACACATAGGATCACATACAGGAGGAGAATCCAAACCCACCAACATACCTGACCCTCGTTCCTGTTATTAAAGCAGGTTCAGGCCTTCTCAGAGTGTCCCTGGGTGTTGCCTCCAGTGTCCTTGCAGATATGAAAAGGAAAGCGGTTCAGGGCCCTAATCAGAAGCCCTGCACCGCCCCCTCCAAGGGCTGGGGCTGTGAACTCCAGGCTCTGCCTCACCCAGGTCTGCACTCCCTCTGCTGCAGGCCTGAGCTCTCCTTGCCCCTGCCTCTCTTCTGCAGAGGGCCTGCTCTCAGCTGCCACCGGAGGGCGCTGGAGAACCGGCCTGAGCAGAGAGGCAGGAGCTCCTCTGCAGGTCCCCCCAGGCACCTCCCCTTCTGGAGGAAGGCTTGGGAGTCCCCAAAAAGGCATCCTCAGTCACTTCCCTCTGCTGTGACTCAGGAAGACCAGCTCCCCTCACTGTGCTAGGCATCACTTCCCTGGTCCCTTTCCTTCCAAGGCCCCAGAGAGGAAGGCATGGGGTGGGCCCTAGCCCTGCTTCTAGCTTTGCTGCCTCCTGGTGAGTGTGCTGCCCATGGAGAGGCTCACGGGTTTTATTTGTTTTCTTTTGCGAGAGGTGCCATACTAAGGAATGCCCATTATATCCTGTGTTGTTCTCATTGTAGCGAGTCAGATCTCTTCCAACTTAGAAGGGAGAATGAAGTCAGTCACCGGGACAACGGGGTTATCTGCTGTAATCACCTGTGATCTTCCTGGAGAAAATACCAGATACATCCACTGGTACCTCCACCAGGAGGGGGAGGCCCCACAGCGTCTTCTGTACTATGATCTCTACAACTCCAAAATGGTATCGGAATCAGGAATCAGTCCAGGAAAGTATGATACTTATACAATCACAAGCAGGAGCTGGAAATTGAGAGTGGGAAATCTAATTGAAAATGATTCTGGGGTCTATTACTGTGCCACCTGGGACACGCACAGTGGTTCAGACCTGCCCTACACCACACTGAAAACCTGCCTTGTGGCTGCTTCTGCTACACAAGATAGAGCTGCCCCTCTCATTTCCTGCCACTGAATTTCCTGTATCCTGTACAGAGAGAAACACAGCTTCACTCCCGGTCTCCCGCTAATATCACACTCCCCTGGCAGCAGCTGCACCTGTTCCCACCCCTCCCCCAGGACTTTCCTGAACACCAAGCTGCCATGTCCAGGCCTCAGCTAAGCAGCCTGCCTGAGAGCAAAGTTTTCTCAGCTCTCCTAGGACACGGGGGAGGCCCACTCACTCCGCTTCCTAGGGTCCAGCTATAAAACCGGCTATTTTGGACAGCAAATGCGAAGAATATTTATACTGAATTACTTATCTAATCATGGTTTAGAGATCGCAGCTTAGAATGGTGCCCTTCTCTTGTGCCTATAACAATATAAGCTACACCATAATTACCACTAAATTACTGGGCCTATATATGCAGTTGAACATTCTCTCCCTCTGGAGATTGAGAGTGGAAATGGAGAGTTATTTACTATTTTTCCACACCTCCGTTCCCCTCCCTTCCCCTGCCTCCCTGTCTTCCTCCCTACCTACTTCTCTCCCTCCCTACCTGTCTCCCTAGCTTGCTTCCCGCTTCCCTCCCTCCCTCACTCTGACCTACCTACCTACCTTTCTTCTTTGCTTCCTTCCTCTTTCCCTTTCTCCTTCTTCCATTTTTGGGCAAACAATCAGAACACTTACTCAAAAAAATAATCTGGAATAACTATCTGCATGTTCACAGCAACTGTGATACACCTGGTTTATTTGTTCTTTTTTTATATATATTTTGAAAATTTGTTGTGTTGTTTTGATTTGCATATGTGGAACATTTACATAAAACTGAAGCCAAAAATTATAAAACAAGATTGATTTAGAGATTTCGCTTCCATTCTAGAATTCTCTTTCCTCTTCTCTCTCTCAACCTATGGGTAACAATATCTTTTTCAGTTCAGGTGAACTTTTTTATATTTATTCAGAAGTCTATCACTATTTCAGAAATACATCTTTTGTTTGTCATATATACAGTATGCATTGTTTCTATTTGAATGTCATATTTTTTTGCTGTGATAATCGGTTTTTATACATTTTAATCGATGTTTCATTTTCTGGTGTCTGGATTTTGTGTCTTACTTGGAAAGGTGAACATACTTCAGAAGTATGCACAAAGAAATTCATATCATTTTGTTAATTTTTTTCATTAATTACTTGATATTGATATGATCTATCTGGAATTTTTATACAATAGTTACTGTAGTAATAATAACACTGATGGAAATATAGGTACTGACTTTCTGGTAGTTACTGTACTAAGCACATTACATGTATATTTTATTGAATCTTCACAGAAACCTTATTGATGGGTTAAGTATCATTGAATATAGCTGATGAGAAATTGAGGGGCTAACTAACATTCCCTAAGTCATATGCTTTAATTTGATAGTGACTTCAATCCAAGCTCTGGGGTTCAGAAAATGAGCTTTGCACATTCAATTTGCATTTTCTTATTTTTATGAATACTAGCATTATTTTACAGCTTTATAGGCTATTTATACATCTTTTGTGAATTGCCTTTTAATACTCTTTGTCCATTCTTCTGTTGAGGTATTAAATTTTTCTTATTTGTTTGTGAGGATTAATATTCACCATTTTAGAGATAATCATCCTTTATCACACATGTTGAAATTATTTCTCGTCATTTGCTGTTATTTATTTTTGGCACCATTTGGTGAACTGAACTTACATTACTTTTAACAAAATCTGTCAATTTTTCTAGGGTCTCTATTACGATGTGAGGCTCAGAGAGAACAATGTCACCTATAATTAGTCTCCAATTCATCATCGTTTAAGTCTAATGATTTCCTGTTTTTAGTTTCATTACAACTAAATCTCTATTTGTACCTTTTAAGTTAGCAGCCCAAGAATACGTGTTTCCATATGGTAAGTCAATTCCCAAAGGAGAATATATTAAATAATCAAGTATTTCCTTGTCGATATTAACATACAATTTTAGGACATGATAAAATATTACATTCCTGTAATATTTCTGGACTTTCCACTGTGTTCCGTGAAGCTTTTCATCCTAGTGCCAGTATCGGCCTCTCCTCAGCACGGTAGCTTTAGAGCTCATTTTACATTCCAGTGGAGTTTGCTTCTCTTATTACTTTTTTTGTTTTAAGGTTTTTCTATGCCTTCTAATGTGATGGCAATTCTCTCCCTTCTCATTTTTGAATCATCAGAGTTCTGTCCCAGGCAGGATTTTCCAGGCTCCAAGGCAGGTGAGCTTCCCTCCTTCACAAGGACTCTGAGGACTCAGCTTTCAGAGCTGCTCCTGCAACAGCCTCATGTCCTGCACGCGTGGTCCAGAGGCAGAGGGAGACCACCCGGAGCCCCCAGTGTTTCTCATTCCCAGTGGTGATGACAGCAGAAACGGAATTCTCTGAGCTAGGCCAACACAACCACCGAGAGGGACATGGTACTCCGTCTTATTATTCATGTTTTAAAAATGTTTCTAAACATAATTGTTACAGGAGAGGTGAAAATCTGTGTGTGCACTACTGGATTCTGGCAAATATTTTACTGGACTTGTTTTATCATCTGTATCTCCATGTATGAATCCAGGTCCACTACAGATTTCAGTTCACTTTCTGAGGGTAGGGTTGCTAAATAAAATAGGCAATACCCAGGAAATTTGGAAGTTCTGATAAATAACAAGTTTTCAGTTTAAGTATGTCCCAAATATTGCATGACATGGCACTGTGTACTATTTAGAAAAAAAAAAAAAATCTCACTTCTACTGCAATGAAAAGAAATCCTCTAATAAAGAGATCCCATACATGGGCACCGCCCCAGCACACAAACTCACACAGGATGACACAAACACCCACCCCACCCCCACACAGCCATTTATCTTACAGGGAAGTCCAAGACTCACCAAAATAACTCACTTTCAGTCCTATTAATAAAAGAGGTTCAGGCCTACTCAGAGCATCCCTGGGTGTTGCCTACACTGTCCTTGCAGATGTAAAAAGGAAGGCTCTTCAGGGCCATAATCAGAGGCTTCCTGCCAGGCTAAGGTCCTGACATCAGCATTACCTGCAGAAACGCCACAGTGCAGGGTGTGAGCCTGCTGTGCACCGCCGCCTCCAAGGGCTGGGGCTGTGAACTCCAGGCTCTGCCTCCCCCAGGTCTGCACTCCCTCTGCTGCAGGCCTGAGCTCTCCTTGCCCCTGGCTCTCTTCTGCAGAGGGCCTGCTCTCAGCTGCCACCGGAGGGCGCTGGAGAACCGGCCTGAGCAGAGAGGCAGGAGCTCCTCTGCAGGTCCCCCCAGGCACCTCCCCTTCTGGGAGGAAGGCTTGGGAGTCCCCAAAGACAGATCCTTAGTTCTCTCTGCCTGTGACTCTGGAAGACCAGCTCCCCCACTGCCTTCTGTGCTAGGGATCACTTCCTTGTTGAGTGGGACCTGAGTTTTGAGAGGGTCTTGTGCTCCTCTTCATCTGGTCCCTTTCCTTCCAAGGCCCCAGAGAGGAAGGCATGGGGTGGGCCCTAGCCCTGCTTCTCGCTTTGCTGCCTCCTGGTGAGTGCGCTGCCCTTGGAGAGGCTCACGGGTTTTGTTTTCTTCCTTTGTAAGGGGTGCCATACTAAGGAATGCCCCATTGTATTTTGTGTTGTTTCATTGCAGCCAGTCAGATATCTTCCAACTTGGAAGGGAGAATGAAGCCAGTCACCGGGCGTTTAGTCACTGGGCGTACGGGGTCATTTGCTGTCATCGCCTGTGATCTTCCTGGAGAAAATACCTTATACATCCACTGGTACCTCCACCAGGAGGGGAAGGCCCCACAGCGTCTTCTGTACTATGACACCTACCAGTCCAAGGCTGTGTTGAATTCAGGAATCAGTCCAGGAAAGAAGGATAATTATCTAATCTTGAAGGGGAGCTGGAAATTGGTACTGCAAAATCTAATTGAAAGTGATTCTGGGGTCTATTACTGTGCCACCTGGGACAGGCACAGTGGTTGAGACCTGCCCTACACCACACTGAAATCTGCCTTGTGGCTGGTTGTGGTACACAAGATAGAGCTGCCCCTCTCATTTCCTGCCACTGAATTTCCTGTATTCTGTACAGAGAGAAACACAGCTTCACTCCCGATCTCCTGCTAATATCACACTCCCCTGGCAGCAGCTGCACCTGTTCCCACCCCTCCCGCAGGACTTTCCTGAACACCAAGCTGCCATCTCCAGGCCTCAGCTAAGCAGCCGGCCTGAGAGCAAGGTTTTCTCAGCTCTCCTAGGACACGGGGGAGGCCCACTCACTCTGCTTCCTATACAGGGACTCCTAGGGTCCAGCTGTGAAACCAGATATTTTGCACAGCAAATGGGAAGGATATTTTTACTGAATCATGTATCCAACCATGGTCCAGATATGGCAGGTTAGAGCAGTGCTCACCTCTTATGTCTATAACAATATAAGCAATATTAGAATTGCCACTAAATCACTAGGCCTAGATGTGCAGGTGAACCTTCTCCCCTTCTGCCGACGTTTTTTTCTCTCTCTGCTTTCTTGGTTACATACTATTTTTCTACACCTCTCTTCCCCTGCCCTCCCTAGCATGCTTCCTCCCTTCCTCACTTCCTCCTTTCCTTCCTTTTTTCTCCCCTTCTTTTTTGGGCACACAATCAGAATACTTTTTTAACAAAATCATCTGGAATAATTCTCCATATGTTCACGGCAGCGTTGATACACTTGGTTAATTTGTTCAGTTTTCATTTGTATATTTTGGAAATTTGTTGTGATTTGTATATGTAGAACACTGACGTGAAACTGAAGTCAAAATTATAAAACAAGATAGATGTAGAGATTTTAGCTCCCATTCTAGAATTCTGTTTTCTCTCTCTCACCCTATAGGTAACAGTATCTTTGTCAGTTCAGGTGAACTTTTTCACTGTTTCTTATTCACTCAGAAGTCTATCACTATTACAGAAATACATTATTCTGTTTGTCATATGTGCAATATGCATTGTTTCTATTTGAATGTCGTATTTTTTTTTTGCTCTGATAATTGGTTTTTATACATTTTAATCAATCTTTGATTATCTGGTGTCTGGATTTTGTGTCTTACTTAGAAAGGTGAACATACTTTAGAAATATGCATAAAGAAATTCATATCATTTCGTTAATATTTTATGTTTATTTGATATTGATATCATGATCTATCAGGAAGTTTTATACAATAATTACTGTAGTAATAACAACAATACTGATGGTAAATATGGGTACTGACTTTAAGGTAGTTACTAAGCACATTACGTGTATATTGTATTGAGTCTTCACAGAAACCTTATTGACATGTTAAAGGACCCTTGAATATAGTAGATGAAAAATTGAGGGGTTACCTAACATTCCCTAAGGCATATACTTTAATTGATAGCAATTTCAATCGAAGCCCTGGGGTTTGGCAAATGAGATTTGTTCAATTTGCACTTTCTGATCTTTATGAATACTAGCATTATTTTACAACTTTGTAAGCCATTTATACTTCTTTTGTGAATTGCCTTTTCATACTCTTTGCCTATTCTGTTGAAGTATTCAGTTTTTCTTATTTGTTGGTAAGAATTAATATACACCATTTTAGAGATAGCTATCCTTTATCAACCATGTTGAAAATATTTTTTCTCATTTACTTTTATTTGCGGCATCTATGGTGAACTGAACTTTGTAAATTAATTTAATAAAATCTATCAATTTTTCTAGGGTCTCTATTATGTCAGGCTCAGAGAGACCAATGTCACCTACAATTAGTCTGTAATTCATCATCGTTTAAGTCTAATGATTTCCTGCTTTCAGTTTTATTACAACTAAATTTCTGTTTGTGACTTTTAAGTTAGCAACACAAGAATATGTGTTTCCATATGGTAAGTCAATTCCCAAAGGAGAACATATTAAATAATCAAGTATTTCCTTGTCAATATTAGCATACAACTTTATGACATGATAAAATATTACATTCCTGTGGCTCTCTTTCTGGACTTTCCACTGCGTTCCATGAATATTTTCATTCTAGTGCCAGTATTGGCCTCTCTTCATCATGGTAGCTTTGTGGTTCATTTTACATTCCAGTGGAGCTTGTTTTCTTATTACTTTTTCTGTTTTAAGGATTTTCTATGCATTCTAATGTGATGGCAATTCTCTCCCTTCTCATTTTTAAACCATGAGAGTTCTGCCCTACCCAGGATATTCAGGCTCCAAGGCAGGCAAGCTTCCCTCCTCTACAAGGTCTCTGAGAGCTCAGCTTTGAGCTGCTCCTGCAGCAGCCTAATGTCCTGCACGTGGGGCCCAGAGGCAGATGGACACCACCTGGGGCCCCGTGCCTTTCTCATTCCCAGCTGGGATGACGGCAGACTCTGAATTCTCTGAGCTAGGCCAACACAACAACCGAGAGGGACATAGTTCTGTGTCTTATTCTGCATATTTTAAACGTGTGTCTAAACATATTTGCAACAGAGGAGGCGAAAATCTGTGTGCACTCCTGGATTTTCACAATTATTTTATTGAACTTGTTTTATTGTCTGTAACTCCATCTAAGAATCCAGGTCCACTGCAGATATCAGTCAGCTTTCTGAGAGTACAGTGGCTAAATAAATATGCAACACCCAGGAAATTTGGAAGTTCAGGTGGTAAGTTTTTAGTTTAAGTATGTCTCAAATATTGCACGACATAGCACCCAGTACTACTTAAAAAAAACTCACACTTTTACTTCAACGAACAGAAATCCTCCAATAAGGTAATCACACACCTGTGCACAGTCCCCACACCGCACAAACTCCCACAGATGACACGAACACCCACCCCACCCCCACACACCCATTTACCTTAGAGGGGAGTCCAAGACCCACCAACATACCTGACCCTCAGTCCTGTTAATAAAGCAGGTTCAGGCCTTCTCAGTGTGCCCCTGGGTGTTGATCCAGTGTCCCTGCAGATGTGAAAAGGAAGGCGGTTCAGGGCCTTAATCAGAAGCTTCCTGGCAGAATGAGGCCCTGGCAGCGGCTTTACCTGCAGAAACACCACAGTGCAGGGTGTGAGCCTGTGGAGCACCGCCCCCTCCAAGGGCTGGGCCTGTGAACTCCAGGCTCTGCCTCCCCCAGGTCTGCACTCCCTCTGCTGCAGGCCTGAGCTCTCCTTGCCCCTGGCTCTCTTCTGCAGAGGGCCTGCTCTCAGCTGCCACCGGAGGGCGCTGGAGAACGGGCCTGAGCAAAGAGGCAGGAGCTCCTCTGCAGGTCCCCCCAGGCACCTCCCCTTCTGGAGGAAGGCTTGGGAGTCCCCAGAGGCATCCTCAGTCACTTCCCTCTGCTGTGACTCAGGAAGACCAGCTCCCCTCACTGTGCTAGGCATCACTTCCCTGGTCCCTTTCCTTCCAAGGCCCCAGAGAGGAAGGCATGGGGTGGGCTCTAGCCCTGCTTCTAGCTTTCCTGCCTCCTGGTGAGTGTGCTGCCTATGGAGAAGCTCACGGGTTTTGTTTTTTTCTTCTTTTGCGAGGGGTGCCATACTAAGGAATGCTGCATTATGTTTTGTGTTGTTCCCTTTGCAGCCAGTCAGAAATGTTCCAACTTAGAAGGTAGAACGAAGTCAGTCACCGTGCCAAGTGGGTCATCTGCTGTAATCACCTGTGACCTTCCTAAACAAAGTACAGTCTAATACATCCTCTGGTACCTCCACCAGGAGCGGAAGTTTCCACAGCGTCTTCTGCTATCCCATGACCCCTCCACATCCAAGGTTGTGGTGGAATCAGGAATCAGTCCAGGAAAGGATGATACTTATGCAAGCACAAGGAGAAGCTCAAAATTGATACTGAAAAATCAATTGAAGATGATTCTATTACTGCCACCTGGGGACAGGCACAGTGATTCAGACCTGCCCTACACCACACTGAAATTTGCCTTGTGGCTGGTTGTGGTACACAAGATAGAGCTGCCCCCTCTCATTTCCTGCCACTGAATTTCCTGTATTCTCTACAGAGAGAAACACAGCTTCACTCCCGGTCTCCCACTAATATCACACTCCCCTGGCAGCAGCTGCACCTGTTCCCACCCCTCCCCCATGAGTTACCCAAACACCAAAGCACAATCTCCCAGCTGTGTCAGCCAAGCACCCTGGCTGACAGCAAAGTTCTTTCAGCTCTTCTAGGGGCTGGTGGAGGCCCATTCCTCTGCTTCCTAAGACAGACAAGTTCCTCAAGGACTGATCTCTAAAGGATACTTTTAGGGAAGTAAATGGGAAGACCAGCTGCACTCAAGCATTTATCCAATTATTGTCTATAGATCATGGCTGAAATGGTGCTTATCCACAGCTCAGGAGAAATGTTGGAATAACACCTTTGCACTTCAATGAGACATCTAACATGTATCAGATCTGCTATCTTTTGGACACACTGATATTTTCCTCTACATGTCAAATCATGGTACTATTGGTCTGCATGAGAATGGGTAAAAAAGTGATTGCCATAGATATGCCAACCTAAGAGTCATATCATGTTTTCAACCATTTCAAGCATCCCTGCCATAAGGCCAGTATCTGAAGGTTCTGACCCTTGCCCTGCAGGAGAATTCATTCCTTCTTCCTTCTGGGTATTAGACTGATAATTTGGATCAGTCTCATCATGGGCCATTGGGGAAGATTACAGCCCTGCTGAGAGCTAAAAAAGATCATCCACTCAAGGAGTTTGCACGTCCTGGCCGACACGGAGCACATGCCTAGAAGTAGATTTGGTGGGTGCTCAATGGTGGGTTGCCTGAAGAGGCAGAGTTTAATTCTGCAGGGGCACTTTCATAATGTAGTGCCCTGACAGGGCTCCTGGTGTTGGTCCTTTGACACTCCTGGGATGGCGCCCTGGAAACATGGAGGCGACCTTGGTCACATGACATGATATGGAGATGCTGGAGATGCTGGTACAGAGTCATAGAGGAAGGCTTAAAAGGCTTATGAGAGATGGACATGCTAGAGTGGACTTTCCTATAATACCTGAGAGCTCGCTGGATGACTGTATTCCCTGTGAGAGCCCAGAGAACCATCTGAATTAGAAAGACAAGGCATGTTCTGAAATGGGAGACATCAGCATTTTTGAGAGTCTCCAAGGATGCTGTGCCCTGTGGAGCAGGGTTGATTATAGGAGATGCTGTTACGGAATTAGCTCCCTAGGGTCAATGGAGACGATGTGATTTCAAAATAAGAGTCCAAATGTGCAGAATTAGTGTAAGAAGTAAAACCAGAAAAGCAGCCAAGGAGCCCTGATCTACAGAAATCTGGGATGATAGCGAATAAACCACAGTGTTCCTAGGGCTAAGGAAATTGGGCTACCACAATGGTATTCCACATATATATTCCATGTATACATATATGCTGTATATATGTAATTGTAACCTATCAAGAGAAGATGAACAAAAGAGTGATGTCAGCTGCCCCTATTCTCCAGCCCAGAGTCCTTTGAACGAAGGGGAAGGCAGATTGCCTTGAGGGAGAATCTTATAATGTTCTAGTAAGTATATACGGTAGTGATTCTCCCTGCCTTTCCCCCAAAAGATCGAAGACCAATTACCTGAGAAATTTGTACACCTAGGAAAGGGAATAACCAGGTCTTTCAAGGCTGGTGGAGACAGCATCTGAGCTAATTTTGATACCAGAAAACCCATATTGTCCACGTGGTCCCCCATTAGAGTGAGGACACATAGAAGCTCCCACTCTTAATATTAGTTTTAAAGGCCCAAGTCTATCTCAAAGTGCGGTCAAATAGGTGGATGGACTGACTGTGGCCACTATGCTATGTCTGAGAATATGAGAGTGGATATGATGAATGGGCATAAAAAGGAGGCTGCCCCACCCCCGCAGAATCCAGGTGACCGTCATTCCTTTATTTCATTTGGAATCCATATGGCTTATTCTCTTTCACTGACTGGAACTCACACTCTGGCTATTGTAATCTGTTTTAAATCTTTTCTCCTGAAAATGTCTTGACTTTGAGACAGGTCTTAGAAAATGACTCTGCCTGTCTCAAAATGCAGTCACTTAGTCTCACTGATGAATTAGAGGCACCTGGCCAGTGTTAAGAATGAGAACATAATTATAAATGAAGAAACAGCAGGAGAAGAAGAAAGGGAAGCAACACTTACCGTGCAGAATTAATTTTCATTTAGAAAATATCACAGCTGTTATGCAGGAAGGAGATTAAACAAGTGTGGTCATGAGAAGAGGCTTCTGAATAATGATAGAGAAGCTGGAGATCACAAGAAACCCAGAGTCCAGAAGACTGAAGGGGAGCAGTGCTGGGTTCATGTGTATCTGGTCTTTTGCCTATTGGATCCTCTTTCTTCAAGAATTCTGAATCTTGAATTGGCCTTATAGTCCTGGCTTCTAGAACAGTGTTTCTCAAAGTGTGGTCTGTGGACCACCTGCATCAAAATCACATGAGGCTTTTAACTGAAAAAGTATAGGTTTGGGGAAGCACCCTGTACAATAAGACACAGTCTTGGAAGGAAAGCTGAAAATGTACATTTTAAAATAACCTCCAGAGCTGATTCTTATTCAAACTGATTTTTCAAAACTGCTGGCAGAGGATGAACTGCTCCTGCTTCCAGCCCTTCTCTGTCTGCTGGCCCGACTTAGCCTTCTTTCTTTACACACACACACACACACACACACACACACACACACACACACATGCACGCACACACACACACATCTGGTTCTTGAAAGCTGCCTTAGTCCCTATAATTTCTACTTTGTGCGAACCCCAGAGATCATATACTGGAAACCATCTAGTTTCCAGGTGAAGCGACAACACCCCCTATTTCTTGAGCATGGTCTACGCAGCTGGGACTGTGCTGTGTGCTCTGCTCACAGTCTCCTGTTTACTCTCCATGTGGCCCCATGACTCCCCTCTTTACAGATGAGGAAAAAGAGGTGAAATATCTTGCCCAAGACTACAGAGCTATCACGCTATTTTAAGGGACTGAAAACCTCCTTCTACTAGGACCTCTGAGTGACACGCTCCAATGCTGGCTCAGATGGTAGGCATGGGTTTTTGTCAGGAACTGCTGTTTTCTGCTTGTCCCTTCCTCTGGAGTAAGCAGCACACTCATGGGTCTATAGCAGGCATCCCCAAACTACAGCCCCGCGGGCCGCATGTGGCCCCCTGAGGCCATTTAACCGGCCCCCCCCCCGCCGCACTTCAGGAAGGGGCACCTCTTTCATTGGTAGTCAGTGAGAGGAGCACAGTATGTGACGGCCCTCCAACGGTCTGAGGGATAGTGAACTGGCCCCCTGTGTAAAAAGTTTGGGGATGCCTGGTCTATAGCGTAAGATGGTTACATGAAGCAGATTTGTCACCAGCCAGGTCTGGCTTCTGTCACAACTTTGATTTTCCTTAGCTGTTACAGACTTGGAAAAGCTATTTAAAATAACAGCCTTACTCCCTCATTTTTAAACTGAAGACAATATTTCTTCTACAGAGTTATTCTAGGATTGAATAAAGTAATGACCATAAACCAACTAGCACCATGCTAGAGTTTCACCGGTGTCCAACCAATGATTGCTATTATTGCTATTTATGCCATCAACATTCTTTAAGCCTTTCTCAGAACTCTAGCCATTGGTCACTCCTCCCTTCACCCTGTGGTCAGATTTCTGTCTCTTCTCTGGGACGTCTTTCTTCTTCCCGCACTTCTCTCATCAGTTACCTCCTTGTACCACCAGGGAAACAGCAGTTCGGGCCCTAAGCCGGCCGCTGCCATAACTCGGGAAAGTATGACTCAGGCTCACAGTTTGAAGCATGTCACTCTGGGCTCCTCTCCCCCGGTCAGGATCAGAGATGTGCTAAGCCGCCTTGCCTTCCTTTGGGCCGTCCTGTTTCCAGGTCAGTTTCTTACCTAAGGACCTGCAGAGAGGCAGCGAGGCTTTGGGTCATCCCTGCCTCACTGCTCTCTCCCTGATAGCTGGCTGGTGGCTCATCAGGCTGGAGCAACTGGCCCATGTCCTGGGGCACCAGGGAGGCTTGGTCATCCTGCAGTGCTTGGCCTGCACCAGGATCAGCTACATCCACTGGTACCAGCAGCAGAAGGGCCCGGCCCTGAGGGGCTCCGCCAGCTGGCCATGTCCAAGTTCGATGTGCAGTGGGATTCCATCTTGAAAGCATATAAAATCACAGCCAAGGGTGGCAGCAGCTGGATCCCTGGCAGTGCTGAAGCTGGAGACAGGCATCAAGGGCGTGCATTACTGCACTGTCTGGGACCTGGGCAGCCCACACACTGCCCCAGCCCTGCACAAAAAGGACTCTTCCTCCCAATACAACAAGGCCTTGGGCATTTTCACTGACTCTTGGTTCCTTGGATTTCCCTGGGGCGTAGAAGGAAAAAAAGTCCTGTCCCTTGTCCCTCAGCATCCCCATCTATCCTAGATGTCCCTTCCCTGGTCCCACTACAGATGAGGCTCTCGGCCTGTGCAGACTCAGAAATCTGTCTATTTTGTTGAAAGGGGCCTGTTTAAAGATGCTCCAGTTCAGAGTCTTTGAAGCCTCCGCAGGGTAACCTGTGCTCCTGAATCCAGGCACCATTAGCCACGTGGACTAGTGGATTCAGGAGTCCATTTAGTTGGACTAAAACTAATTTTACCTGTTTCTCTTTGCTTTTGTTAAATGCAGCAACTAGAAGAATTTAAGTATGTGCCTCACATGGGTGACTCATATTTATTTCTATTGGACAGTACTGTTAGAGACTGATCATTTAAGAATCTGACCATCTCCCCTGGAGAATGCACAAATATAATATTTTGCAAGAGATTTCAAGGGTGGAGAACTCTCTGAGATTTAGCACAAAATGATTGAAAAGCTGGGACTGGAAGCCCATTCCTGTTTCCGGCTTCCAAGCTCTTGCCCCTGGGACTGTTACCATTTTGCAATAGGATCAGCAATTGGAAGCAAAGGAAACAAGATTGCCCACTTCTCAGTATTTTCCTCCACGGACAGGGTGCACAGGAACTGATGTGAGCAGACAGTCAGCGTGGCAGGGTGATGCAATACTCCCGGGATGAGACACTGGGACTTTGCCTTCCACTTCTCCTTGAATACCACCCCCACTTCTCGAGACTTTTGTTCTCCCATTTGACAAATGAAGATGTTCAGCCAAATGTCTACTAAATTATGTGACTATGATTTTTGTATTAAAGCAAAAACCATACAAATAAGAACACTATGCCCGCTACCTTCATATAATGCAGTTTTCTTTAACAGAAAAAAATGAAAGAAAAAAAAAAAAAAAAGAAAAGAAAGCTTGTGTTACTGATCCTCAACACCAAACAGGAAACCCCCTGCCAATTTATGTGCAGAAGAAAAAAAAAATTCTTTGAAGTATAAGCTGAATTTAAATGCCTTTTCAAGGGAATGCTTACACACTGTTGATGAGAATGTAAATTAGTACAATCTCTCTGGAAAACAGTATGGAAATTTCTCAAAGAACTAAAAATAGAAATACCACTTAATCCAGCAACTCCATGACTGGATATCCACCCAAAGAAAAAGAAATTATTATATTAGACTGCACTCATATTTATTGCCGCACTGTTCACAACAGCAAAACTGTGGAATCAACCTAAATGTCCATCAGTGGATGACTGGATAAAGAAAATGTGGTATATATACATGCACACAATGGAATACTATTCATTCATAAAAAATGAAATCCTGTTTTTTGCAGAAACATGCAAGAAACTGGAGGCTATAATCTAAGTGAAACAACTTAGAAATAGACAAATACTGGATGTTCTCACTTGTAAGTGGGAGCTAAATAATGTGTACATGTGGACACAGGGTGTGGAATGAGACTTCGGTGGCTTGTAAGGGTGGTAGGGAGCAGAAGGAGTACAGACAGAAATTAAATAATTTCATATCACAGTGCATATTATCCAGGTGTGGGGTATACTAAAAGCCAAGACTTCACCACTATGCATATTATGTGTGTAACACAATTGCACTTGTATGCCCTAAATTTATGCAAATAAAAAACAAAAACAAACAGCGTTCCAATGGGAGACTGAAAGTTTATGTAGGACTTGATGAGATCAACGAAAAAGATGAATGAATGTAAGTAAAGTCCAAACCATCCTGAAGAAACTCATGTTCCTTCGCTCATCATAAGTCCATCATGTTCCTTCTCTCATCGTCCACCTCCCTCAACTTCAGTTTTTGTGCCTGAGATTGCTAATTAAGACACGCCTTCCTTCTGAAGCAGCCCAACGTCTCCAGCCTCTACTGAAGGCTCGAGTCAGGGCTAAGGCCTTTCAGCTTGTGTCAGAAGGACAGGGGCAGTAGAGGAGTAAACTTTCATTCTGTTTTGGGGATGTTCCTTCATTTCATTTTTCTGATTGTGCTGATAAAACTGAATGGGCACAGAGAGAAGATATCCCCTCCGCTTCCTGCCCCCTCTCTCAGCGCTTGACTCCGAATAAGAGGAAATTTGGTGAAATGGTGATTACTGAGATGTGGCCAAAAGAGGAGCAAGCTCCCCGGTCCCCTCCTTACAGAACAACATCTTTCATTTCGTCAAGAGGAGATGCTTCTACTGCAGTGATCCTTCACCACCACAAACCTCCACCTTCACTCCTTACCAGTACCTGCTCCACTCTTCATGAGTGCTGTGACCTTGAGCGAGGTCTTACATTTCCTAGTCATCATCTCCAAAATAGAGGAAATGACAGTGTCCAAAGTTTATCTCCCTCTGAATTATACCACTTGGTTTCAGCCTCAACCTCCAGGGTAATAGACTAGCTTAGAGACCAAGATTGTATCTCTCTTAAGTGATATCACCTTCAGGGTCATCATCACCAGACTTCTCAACTTTTATTTCTTAGAAATGGTCCCAAGTTCTTTCTCTCTCATCGTCACTTGTGTCGGGGAGCCTTCCAGCTAGTCTGTCTCAGCAAGACAAGAGCGTGGCTGGTGCATCACTGCTGATGACCTGGGGCAAGTTCACAGAAGGCAGTGTGGCAGAGGATAAGTTTCCAAGGGATTGGTCCGTGTCAGGCACTGCCCTAAGCACTTTACCTGGGCTAAAGTTTATTCTTCACAACATCCAGTAAGGTAGGCCATGATTTTATTCTCATTCGGTAGATGAGAAAACAGAGGCAGGACAAACTATTCAAAGAGCCCAGGCTTTGCAGCCAGACAGAATGAATCTTAAATCTGTCACCAAGGTTTAATAAGTGTTAAACCTTGACCCATTACCTGACCTGCTTTGAGCAGGGCCTTGTGAAGATTATACTAAATTTATGGGATTAAATATGATAGTGGCTACAAAGTTCTTGACACATTACAGGCATTCAGTAAGTGTCCATTGCTTGGGAACTCTTCAAAAACTGTATTTTAAATGGTGAAGTTTTGTTAATATCAGAACAACAAATAAATACTGCAATGGCCGTCCATTCCCTCACTCCTTCAGTCTTTTATCTATTCAACAAACAACTGGGATTAGAGAGATAAACAGCACCTGATCATACTCCCCTGGGAACTCTAACTGGAGTCTGGCATGAGAGAGAAATGGGTGAACAGGCCAAGGCTTGGGCAGGAGGGAGGTGCTAGGAGAGAGGAAGGCACTAGGTGGCACTAAGAGAAAGCAATTTGAAGCATCTCCATCCCGGACTTCCTGGGTGAGGGAAGCTTCCTGGGGAAGACTGCCTGAGGCTGAGCCCAAAAGAATGAATGGGAATTAGCCAGGAAAAGTGTAGTAGACAGCAGTCCAGACAACACATTGCCAGTCAACCCATAGAAGTGGATCGTGGAATTCTAGGCAGACAGTGACTGAATGAAGATGGAAGGACAGGGAGGTGGTAGCCGCATCATAGAGAGCCTCTTATCCAAAGAACCCTGGACTTCATCTTCCCAGGCAGGCAGAAACGAGGGAGGAATTTAGAGTAGGGAAATGACTTGACCAGGTCAGTCTAGTGGGCATGGGGAAGGTGGGTAGGAGGGGCCAAGATAAGGCGCAGGGAGGTGCATGAGGTGGAGGCAGGGGTGAGCCAGGAAATGTTTAGGATGTAGAATCCTCAGGAATTGGAATGTGGTAAATAACTTAGAGGGGACAATTGAGGCTGATGCTCAGGTTCCCGGCTTGGGCAATGTGGGAACTCAGAAGTAGTTATGGACTGGAGGAAGGGAATGGGTTCACTTTGGCTATGAGCAGACTTGGTTTGAGGTCTCATGTCAGACGTACTTGAAAATGTGTAAGAGTTAGCTAGATGTGTGTACAGACAGTTTTTGATTTAACTGAGGTCCAACTTAAGAAAGATTTTTTTCTACTTTATGATGGTGCAAAAGTGATACAGATTTGATAGAAAACGTAATTTCACTTTTGATCTTTCTCCAGGACAGTGATACAAAGTTATGATACTCTCTTGCAATGCTGGAGCTGTGGCAGTGAGCCACAGCTCCCAGTGGGTAAATTAAGAATGGGAATCTGGAACACAGAAGCTTTTAAACGGTGCATTGGGGAAGTTCAGTTTATAGCAATACTCTGGGACAGATGAAATTGTCTTGGGTTAGAGAAAGAACAGACAATAGGAAACTGTGTCATCGAGGAGAAGCCGGGATTCGGCAGACATATATTATTCAGGTAGCTGAGGGAGGGGACACGAACCCGAACCTTCAACAGAAGCAAACCAACCAGAATGGAGGGCCCAGCCCCATGAAGGTGACCAGAAGGACCCCATGCTGCAGGCTGTGTGGGTAGCTGAGCAGAGCTAAGCAGCTTGACGAACCAGCATCTCTCCAACTGGTTGAAGACAAACTCTCGGAAGACAGTGCTCCATGGCACATCCCTGACAACCAACACCACCAGCCTGACAACTTGCTGGGGTGACCGCCAGGGGGTCTGAGGTGGCCGTCTGAACTATGTGGTCTGATCTCAGGCAGCAGGCCTTAGAGCACTGCCTTCACACAGACTGGAAGTGCTCACAGGTGGTGAGGACACCGCTTTACAATGATACAGGAGGCCTCATGTCACCCTCACTCATGGGAAGTTTGACTTGGTGGACTCAGCCAAGCCACAGAGGTCTAACACTTCTCTGTGGTGATTTCAGGCTGCCCTGGAGGAGAGCACAGTGCCTGCAGACATGTCACCGCTCCACGCATCGATGCTGGCAGTCCTCGGGGCTCGTAAGTAGTTTTGCTCCCCCCAATTCCTTGGGACTGTTATTCTCTATTGTTACCTATTTTTATAAATTCTACATTCTTGGTTTATTTACTCTTCCCCTTTTTCCCCCAGTGTGTGTATATGGTGCAGCTCACCTAGAGCAACCTCAAATTTCCAGTACCAAAACTCTGTCAAAAACAGCCCGCCTGGAATGTGTGGTGTTTGGAGTAACAATTTCTGCGACATCTATATATTGGTATCGAGAAAGACCTGGTGAAGCCATACAGCTCCTGGTGTATATTTCGTCTGATGGCAGTGTCAGAATGGAATCAGGCATTACGTCAGGCAAATTTGAGGTGGATAGGATACCCGAAACGTCTACATCTACCCTCACCATTCACAATGTAGAAAAAAAAGACATAGCAACCTACTATTGTGCCTTCTGGGAGGTGCACAGTGGCTGACAGTTACAGCTATCTCATTCAATAAATGTTTATTGAATCTGTATTTATAATTACAAATTGGGAAGCCACAGTTACCATCGGTGTGCTTGTAAACAGTCTTCTAGATAAACATTCATGTGGTGACTCTAGCTGGAGTTGCTAAATTCTATATTTTCTCAAAGCAGAAGCTTTGCATAAGTCTATACAAGTGGCCAGTCTCATCTTTTACAAGGTTCTACTCTCTCTCCAACAGCTTTTCTAGGTCACCCGTGTTTATTCATCTGGTTCAACCTCTCCTACTCACTATATTTTTTTTTCTGGCATAACATACACACATTTTTAGTGTGATTCTTTTGTACTAGTCAGCATGCATTACATCAGTTTTCTCCAATCTTCCTATCTCTCTTGAGTAAAAAATGGACATTACATTAAATGGTATTCATTTTTCTGAAGGTTAGCATGTAACAAACACAGCATGATCTAACCATGAGCAATGACAGATATAGCTCCTGCATACCTTGAGTGGTGAAGTTTGATTTTAATTCGTAAACACTTCCACTAATTAAGTCTATGTCAAAGTCTGCTTTGGATTGGGGTTTGAGGAAAAAATCGTTTTCTGGCTTAAGATTTCATTTATCCAACAATTACTTTTTTTTTTTTTTTTTTTTTTTTTTTTTTGAGACAGAGTTTCGCTCTTGTTACCCAGGCTGGAGTGCAATGGCGCGATCTCGGCTCACCGCAACCTCCGCCTCCTGGGTTCAGGCAATTCTCCTGCCTCAGCCTCCTGAGTAGCTGGGATTACAGGCATGCGCCACTACGCCCAGCTAGTTTTTTTGTATTTTTAGTAGAGACGGGGTTTCACCATGTTGACCAGGATGGTCTTGATCTTTCGACCTCGTGATCCACCCGCCTCGGCCTCCCAAAGTGCTGGGATTACAGGCTTGAGCCACCGCGCCCGGCCACAATTACTTTTTGATAGACTACTTTGAGCTGGGCATTACACACGGCAGAAATGACAAGGCCCGTAAGCTCTGCAGAGGCTCGAGGTTGCTTTCGTTAAACTCCTTTCTGCTACTGGGCTGCCATTCACCACTAAAATGAAAGTCCTCAGTTTGAATATAACTCATGATTGTAAATCTCTCATGAATTTTTGTTACTTGTAGTTCAACTTAGGCTTTGTGATTTATTATTATTGGTGGTGGTGTTTTAATTTATTGTTATTTTTTTGCCATGAAACGCTTTCTTGAAATGTGATCTTACAAATATAAAATAGAGAAAAGTAGATTTCCACCAGTAAAGAGTTGAGGGATGGATGATTCTTAGTCTCATCTTCTCAAATAGCTCTGATACTTTGATTTTTCAACAGCCCAATAATTATCTGAGTATCACGTATAATGTACAAAGTGGTCAAGGTCCAGATAGAACTCCCCTTACCACGGACTAGCTGTGTGGCAAGGCCTTTAGCGTCTCTGGCTCCATTTCCTCACCCGTGAAGCAAAGGTCCTGCAGTTACCATATGGGGTGGCTGTGAGAACTTCAGAGCTGATGTGTATAAAGGATTTGGCCCAGTGCTTCACATATTATGACAGCCCAGTGTTATCTGACAAGAAACAAAATTAGATACAACAGACAAATAACAACAAGCACACATATATAGTCTTGTGTCCCTTAATGACAGGAATATATCCTGAGAAATGCATCTTTTGGCAGTTTCCTTGTTGTGCAGATATTGTAGAGTGCCCTTAACACACACCTAGATGGTATAGCCTGCTACGCACCTAGGATATATGGTATAGCCTATTGCTCCTAGGCTACAAACCTGCACACCACGTTACTATGCTGAATACTACAGGCTATTGTAACTCTGATCAGTATTTGTGTATCTAAGCATAGCATAGAAAAGGTATAGTAAAAATACAGTGTAAAAGAAAAACCGCTACACATGTATAGGGCAGTTTTATTATAATTTGTCCATCTTTGACTGAAACATGCAGTGTATGACTGTATATACAAGAAAACACACACACACACACACACACACACACACACACACACACACACACCCTTCATAGATCCAGGGCTTAGTACTACATCTCTCATAGTGTGGCTATCACACTTTGTAGAGAGAATAGATAAATACGAAGAATCTCTTACAAGAGGTCATCCCAGATTAATTTAATTCTAACATTTTGGTCATGGTTCCCTAAGATTCACACACAGCTGGAGAGGACAGCGGCCTTGTGTATAGCACAGACCACCATTATGGGGAAAAAGTCCAAACTTACAGTCGTTTACTCCTTCCCACTTCTTCTTTTGGCTAAGGTGAGCTTCACCAGGGACATTTTGGACACACCAAAGGAAAACTAGCCAGAGGCAAAGCAGTTCTGTCTAAGCTAATATTTGCCAGTTAAATGGTTTAAATTTCTGAATCATAGAAACACTGACAGCATCTTATTAGAATATACTGTACTGCATATAGTAGGGGCTCAATGAATATCTGTTGAGTTGAGATTGATATTTTCATTATTATTGAGGTGTTCATTTTACCAAATGGGTCAGGGGGTTGTATGGATGGATGCTGTGAATATTCTGATGATTTGGATTCAACTTATTTTCTCTTATACCTGAGGTGGGTGAGATACAATGACTCTGGATAATAGAACCAACATTATATTATCTAGTTAACATAAAATTTGAATAAAATCTAAGGAAATCTTGGAAAGCAATATTTTCATATACCATATCATTATCATTATCTTCCTGGCTGATCCAGGAGAAAATTAGAAGGGAAAAATAATGGTCGCGGATTTCTGAGGAAGCAAAGCAAGGTAGAGCCTCTTTTTATCACCTGGCATTGGCAAACCCACCTCTTCAGCATTTTTGTTTAACTTTGGATTCAAAAGCATTTGCCAATAAAGATAAACGTCATATACATCATTAACAAAATATTGCTATAATAAGCCATGTATGAATGTTGCATACCACTTTAGGGTTTGCATTTAATCCTGAAGTGGTCACTTCCCTTCATGTCTGTTTATACTATTTTCCCATTTACTGAGCGGGGAGGGGTCTCCTTATATAGTGCTTCATTGTTAATAAGTCAATATCTGTTGTTTCTGGGATGTTCTTTTTGTGCATTAAAAACTTAAAAATTTAAAAAAAAAAAAAAAACAAAAACGGAGCCGGGCGCGGTGGCTCAAGCCTGTAATCCCAGCACTTTGGGAGGCTGAGGTGGGTGGATCACGAGGTCAAGAGATCGAGACCATCCTGGTCAACATAGTGAAACCCCGTCTCTACTAAGAATACAAAAAATTAGCTGGGCATGATGGCGCGTGCCTGTAATCCCAGCTACTCAGGAGGCTGAGGCAGGAGAATTGCCTGAACCCGGGAGGCGGAGGTTGCGGTGAGCCAAGATTGTGCCATTGCACTCCAGCCTGGGTAACAAGAGCGAAACTCCGTCTCAAAAAAAAAAAAAAAAAAAGAAAAAGAAAAAACGGAAACTCCCCACGCATACAAGTACTATAGAAAAAGTAATGTCTACTGCCCAAGAGTCATTGTACAGAAACCACAATTCTAGAAGTTGCTGTATCCACCTGAAAATCCATGTTGACTGTTTTTTCTTGGGTGCTTTTTGCCTTCAGTCCTGTGAATGGGTTCACAAAAGGCAGCCTGGGGTAGGGAAAAAGGGCACAGACTTTGAAATGCTTATCTCCAGACATTGCCATCATGAGTATTTTTATTCATGTCATCTATGTACTTTTGAAATGGCTTAATAGAGAACACATCACTTTTGAATTTTATTTTAAAATTTACTTTAAAAAAGAAATCATGTTTCATAATATTAAACATGTCTCTGCATATGACTGAACACCTAGAGACAATATGTAAAATTTGTTGGTTAGAATGGCCTGGAAGGGGCCTGCTTGACTGCCTTTTTTTTTTTTTTTTTTTTTATTTTTTTGAGACAGTGTCTCTCTCTGTTGCCCAGGCTAGAGTGCAGTGGCACGATCTAAGCTCACTGCAACCTCCACCTCCTGGGTTCAAGCAATTCTCCTGCCTCGGCCTCCCAAGTAGCTGGGACTACAGGTGCATGCCACCACATCCAGCTAATTTTTTGTATTTTTAGTAGAGATGGGGTTTCACCATGTTAGCCAGGATGGTCTTGATCTCCTGACCTCATGATCCTCCTGCCTCGGCCTCCCAAAGTGAATTTTGCTTCTCTTTCAAAATGAAATCTTATCTTTTCTCCTGTTTCCTACTGATCACTCCACTGAGCTAAAGAAAATGTTAGTGATTTGAGTGCTCAAGGCAGCTTATTGGACTTGTATGTCTTTGTTGAGCACTAGGATTTTCAAGCCTGTAGATCCAAGATCTTGTGAAAAAATAAACAACTTTTTTTTTTTTTCAGTGAGTTAATTGATATAGAAGATAATGGCCACTCCCACCCACGCCTTTTGGATACTGGGCATCAGCTGTGGAGTAAATGGCCCTGTATATTGGCCAATGGAGGAGGATGCAGTCAACTGAAGGTCTCTTGTCAAGGAGAGAATGCTGACCCCACTCTCCTATTTCCCAGCTGCCTGCTGGTACACAAAGAACACCTGCAGGGTAAGGAAGAGCATCCATGCAGCCCAGCGTGGTCAGACTTTTAAGGCAGAGTCAGGTGGAAAATGGTCTTGGATGAGCAAAGGAGGAAATCATTCAGATGGCCCAATAAGTGGGTTATGTTTGACCCCAAATAAGTAAGACAATCTAAAGAGCAAGACGGTTTTATCTAGTTTCGTTTCACTTTCCACAAAACCACGAAGATCCCATCTCCAACAGAACAGATGTGTGACTGTTCCCTGAGTGAAAAAACAGGAAACTGGACAAATCTTTTGAGATCATCATCAACTGGTACTTCTTTAGATGATTTCTTTTTTTCTTTTTTGGATGTTTTATGTGACTTTAATTTATCAGTTTGTTTGAAGTTGTTCATAGCATGCTATGCTGAAAGTATTTACAACTAAACTTAAACAAGTACAAGTCAGCGCAACAAAAGACTATGAATTTACTTTAGTCAAATGATCTAATTATATTCCGTGGAATTTCCATTCCACTGAGACATTAATCAGCTAAGGTATTTATTGAACCTCAGCATAGACACACTGTATTTCAGCCTAAAGTGTTTGTTGGGGGAGGAGAATGAAGTAACAGTGCAATCATTGCTTGAGAAATTTTATTTCACTCGTTGGTTGTGGCAGAAAATACCAACTACATATTTTTCTCTAATCTTCCTATTTTTTTCAATATCTCCATTTATATGACATACTTATTTCAAGAGTATCAAAACAAGAATGATTTAAATAGGAGCGTGTATATTATTTGTAATGCCTTTGTTCTTCAGTTAAGTGAATGGGTATCAAATACTTGTCTCATTAAATAAATCACCAACATGTAATAGAATCAAATAAGAAATGTAAAAGTGATACACATTTAGATAAATGATTATTATGCTTTATGATTATAATGATTCATGAACTGATAATATGATTAATCCAGTTGTGCTCATAGTGTTCTTTAAAACAATAACTAAGTTTAAAATAAGGAAACCACCTCAACTCTCATTAAATGATTGAGACTAGAGAAATGCCTGTCACGTTCATGTCAAGTAGAATTTATCCCTCATCCCCATTGCTATAATTGATGTGTCTCTTCTGTAGATCCCTAATTTAATTTCTTGACACCTTTAAGTCAACTTTTAACTAGCAAATTAGCAAAGTACTAATGGATTCAAAGGGATTGAATCACATGCTGACCATTAGTAATTTACTGTAGTCCTGTTCTCTTTATTTTTTACTTACTTATAAAGTTGGGCTGGGCTACACCTGTAATCCCAGCACTTTGGGAGGCTGAGGTGAGCAGATCACCTGAGGTCAGAAGTTTGAGAGCAGCCTGACCAACATGGAGAAACCCCTTCTCTATTAAATACACAAAATTTGCTGGGTGTGACAGCACGTGCCTGTAATACCAATTACTAGTGAGGTTGAGGCAGGAGAATCTCTTGAACCTGGGAGGCAGAGGTTGCAGTGAGCCAAGATCGTGCCACTGCACTCCAGCCTGGGCAACTAGAGTGAAACTCTGTCTCAAAAATTAATTAATTAATTAATTAAAGTTCCAGAGTAATTATTAAAACTCCGTATTTGTATTCTGAAATTGGTATAATTTGAATTTGTAGTCTATGGGTCAGTAGATTTCTCTGACTTTCCTATTTTCTTTGTTTAGCCACAGATAAACAGAAAAATCAGTGAGTATGTGTACAGAGTTAAATACAGACTATTCTCTGAATAAGCTCAGTTCTTTGTGAAAATAAAGAATATAGTAAATGTTCTGATAAGAGTATAATAATAGTAGCTATTGTTTATTGAGTCCTTATGTGCGTGGTACTTTGTACTGCGTGCTTCGTGTCATTTTTTCCTAACAAATTACTGGAAGACAGCTATTATTATTATTATCTCCTTTTTATAGATATCTTCTAGGAACAAATTTTAGACTGATAAATTAAGACACTTGATAGCCAGCAGTGAGGCTGGGATTTGATTTTATAGTCAAATAGACTGTAAAATCTATTGCCTCAAACAGACTATAAAATCTATTGCCTCAATTTCCCAGTGATAAGAAAAACAAAACCAAACATGTACTTTTAAATGGAGACATTTTGGGGGGAAATAGAAGATTGTATTATTCATGTTATGATTAGTTTTTTTTTTTTTTCCACCTGCAGCATTAAGCGCCATTCTCTAGGGTCACATGACCCTAGTTAAATTGATGCTTACAGGGTTTATTTACTCCAAGACAATCTGCAGAGCATTCTCTACAGAGAACTTTCTTATGCAGTCAAGTTTTTCTGACTTCCAGATTCTGAGATTGTTTTTTTCAACAAGAAAAAAAAGCATAACCAAAACTGTGTTTATTGAGCAACAGAAAAGCAGCGAGATGGAACACAAAGATGTTCCTCCTGATTATCACCTGTCTGCTGCACTCCCTTACTGTCAGTCTGCTGGGAAGCCCAGAAATGTTATCCAAAGGTGGACAGGAAAGTGAGGAAAGGCTGAGACCCAACTGCAGCCTGGCCTGAGATGGCCACATCATGTTCTGCTTCCTGTGTAACTGCCCAGAGAGGGCTTGGATGGGCAGAGGGCCAAGTCAGTGTCAGGCCTGGAACTTTACATGCTTTTCTCACTTAGATATTATCAACCCCTTTCTTAGAGAAGGAACTGGGGATTCAGAGAGACTGTAGCCTCCAAGATCACGTAGGCATCACTAGTAGCAGAGAAGGGAGGTAGAGCGAGTGTGACTGTCAATGAAACTTACCCTCCTTCCACCACACCACGCTCGCCTAGCAAGAACTGGCATAAATGACAAGGGAGGAAGAGGGCCTCAGACTTCTCCGTATATTCACAAGGATGTGGAATGTGTTCCTGTAAGTGTTCCCAAGCATGGAATTTGGTCCTTTAATGTAAAAGGTTGAAGCAGAAAGACTTCCAATTTACCAGATGAAACATAATGCAGCGATCAAACAGCCTGACTCTTTGGAGTAACTACCAATAGGATTACCACTATACTATTCACTTATTCTTCAAAGGAAAAAATGAAACGTAGTCCTTGATTCCATGACATAGATAAATGTTCTGAGAAGGAAGAAGTTAATGGATCACTGGGAAGGCTTCATAGAGCCAGAAGATTCAAGTAAAAGTCTTGCCAAGTAAGAAAACGAGAAAGTTCATTTGTGCCACACACAGCCTGGTTGCAACAGTAAAAACTAGCTTTTGTCATCACATTTTCTAATACTGAAAGGACGTATCTTAAGAAAAAAGCATCCCAAATTTACAGATATGCTTTTATTTATAGGACTTAATTATTTTTTGAATCAAACTCTTCAGTTAACTAATTTTACTACTTCCTTGGGTACAGGATAAGTGAGACATTTGCAGCCAGTTTCCTCCTTGCCATGTTTGCTGTGGACATGGGAAACCTCTCTGGGGGAAGAGGATGGGCACAGCAGACCCATCACTGGTCATGCTGTACGCCACCAACCAGAGCCTCCACTAAGAGGGCAAGGCTGAGGGCCCCACCACGCCTCGTGACGGGGAGTTCCTTTGTCTAGAGATGTTATTTATTATCATTCAAGTCAAGGAACTAAAATCCTAAGAAGAGCATACCCCAAAGCCAAAATTAGCTCTGTGCTCATCCCGTTTCAACAAGGAGGCAGAGGAGAGAGGATGGAGGTGAAGGATATGGAATCCACTGAGTTTCCACTTGATGTCAAGCCTGTCATGCACCTATTCAAGCCAATGTTTGATAGGGCATGTCAATGTCATTTTCATAGTTGAGGACACTGGGCGTCAGATAGCAACAAGTCAAGCTAACAGCAGGCTGAACTGGAATTAAAAGCAGGACTGAATGATTGCATGCTCACCTGTACAGAACACTATGTGGACTTGCTTGGTATTGAAGAAACAGGGTTTAGTTCCAACTCTACCATTTACTAGCTGAGAGGCCGTACATTACCCCCTCTTTCCTGTGGAGAATCCCTTCCTGTCTCAAACTGTTGTTTGGATTAAATGAGCCAATGTTTGTCAAAGTGTTTTGGAAATTGTAAACACTATATCAAAGTAAAGAGTTCTAGTTTTATTTTAACACATTTTATTCATTCCAGTATGATTTCTCATATGAATTATCTCCTAGAAATAAGGGGCTTTAACAATCCCTAAAACATATGACTTCGATGTAGCAAAAATGAAATGAAAGTAGCAGGTAACAAGTGGTCTAGCAAAGCCGCAGTGATGTATGCTGAGTGATAGAGGTATTTGCAGTAATATCCACTCTAATTCCTCAAGAAAAGCAGATGGTAGCAAAGAAGAGTAGATGATATTGCCCATTGAGTGATTCGCATTTTTACATAGTTCAGTGGGAGTTTCATTTTGTCGCAATCTCAGCTGACACTCAAAGCTCAGGGCAATGGTAGTAATCCAAAAGAAGGGGACTGAACCAGAGTTTCTCAGTGGTGGGCAATCCCCTTTCCAGCAGATACTGGCAATGTCTGAGGACATTTTTTGTCGTCACAAGCAGAGTGAAAACGCTACCGGTATCTAGCGAGTAGAGGCCAGAGGTGCTTCTCAACATCCTGCAATGCACAGGACAGCCCACAACGAAGAATTATCCAGACCAAAATGTCAATAGTGGAGAGGCTGAGAAACCCTGGGATAGCTGGCTGTGTTTCTCAAAGATTTGCTAAGAGGCAGACAACGTTGATAACTCCAACCTTTGGCTCATGAACAATATCCAGCCTAAATACAGTAAGAGCTGAGAGAATTCCTGGGGACTCTAATTTTGCAAAGACTTTCTGTGAAAAGCACTGTTGGAAGTTCCCTGGAAACCCCTTCCTTTCCCAGTGAGGAGGTGACAAGGTAGCCCTCCTACTTCCACTCCCAGGTCCTGCAGCCACTATGGGTCCAGGGCAGAGCCCTGTGTGCAGATCATGGAAGTGTTGGGTCTGTGCTGTGAGCATTTGGTGGGCAGAGAAACCAGTGAGGACTCTCACCTGGAAAAGTGGACAGGTGGCTTCAGGTCATAGCACACTTGGTAACTTAGTTAGATAATCCTGATGAAACAACAATAATGAAGAGGAATCTTTCTAAAAGTTTCTAAGAATGAATAAGATAACAAGGTGAATAACTTTTACTGTGGCAAACGGACTGATTATTATGGTGTCATATAGTTATGGGTAAAGGTCCATTTGCTGCTGACCAATTAACTACCTCAGAAATGACTGACCTGGGCACAGGGCCGGGAGACACCCATTTTCTCTGTGAACACTCTACAAGTTTCCCTTTCCTCATCCTGGAATGGCTTCTCGGCTCCGGGTCACCTGTCTCCTCAGCCTTCTTGGGCACCCAGCCTGAGCAGATGGGATGTCACAGCTACAGATAGATACACGTGTGCTCTTCACTCTGGGAATGTGAACTTGTTCCCCTAATACTCAGATTGGCTGAGGGATATATTTTTTAAGATGTATGTTTTATTTCTTGATAACTTTGGTTTCATTGAAAACACTATTTTGTTTCTAGTTGAAATTGGCTAAAAACAGTTGAAGCAAGTGAAAATCTTTATTTCATTAGCAGAAATGAAGCGTATATTTTCACTGTAGGGCATCCAGATAGAACTTTTCATACACACTCAGATACTAACAAATACCAAATCAGGCTTTTGAGGATCTTACATCTTTTCAAGGTCAATTATAGACAAAGAGCTGCAAGCATATATAAAATTCTGTATATAAATTCTATATATAAAATTCTGTCTCCTCTCCTTTAGTTGTTAATATAAAATTCCCAGAAAAGAAGAAGACATGATGACCCAATATAATGGTCTCCAGGAACCTCGCATGACATTAGAGCCAAGGTAATGAGCACTTGCCCCGTTATCATGTGTGACCACATCCTTCCCAGTGTGGAAGAGCCTCATCCAGCCCTCCACCCTGGCTAGGCCTCAGCCTCAGCTTGCAGCACTTCCTGTGTTCCTCAGGCGATGCCTCTGTGATCACAGGAAACCAGAAAGGGAGTCAGATGACTATCAATTGCACCCCACAAATGCCAGTAACTTTACCCCTAAGTGTCTGATTTGACATCATTTCCTATTGACTTAGGCTCCTATTTAGAGACTATATTTGTTGAAACTGCATGATTATTTCAGAGAAGGCAAGATCCATTATGTCATTTCTTAGAGACTTCTAGTCATGGTGAAATACTCAGGGTGAAAATGCTGGCAAGGAACAATATGGAATTCATATCCACTCAGCTCCCATTGGCTGCCAGAAAATGTGATAGATACCCTACATGTTCAGAATCTCGGGTGATTGTCATAAGAACCTGGTAAATAAACTTTATGAAAGAAATAACTGATGCTTAGACAGGGGCAGGTATCTGTCCAAATAGTTCATGCTCTTTCAATTGCACTATTGGGCCACTTTGAATGCCTTTAGTGTTTATTAATTTTATAGGAATAGGGCCAGGTGCCATGGCTCAGGCCTATAATCCTAGTGCTTTCAGAGGTTGAGGCAGGCAGATCACTTGACCTCAGGAATTCGAGACCAGCCTGGTCAACAGGGTGAAACCCTGTCTCTATAAAAACACAAAAATTAGCCAGGTGTGGAGGGGCATGCCTGTAGTCCTGGCTATTCCAGAAGCTGAAGTGGGAGGATCACTTGAACGCAGGAGGCAGAGGTTGCAGAGAGCCAAGATTGCACTACTGCACACCTGCCAGGGCTACAGAGCAAGATCCAGTCTCAAAAACAAACAAACAAACAAACAAACAAACAAAACTTTATAGGAATGAACTGTGGCATTTGTGAGGAACTATAGGCTGGCCCAGACCTACTGCCCAGCCCTGCAGAGCCAGGTCAGACAGAATGGGCAGTGACTCAAGAAGCCAAGGCTAAAGAGTCATGTTGAACAAATATCTGGAAGAGTTCCCCCCTCCCACCCCATGCTCACCCTGCCCCCCCACCAGCATTCTGCCTTAGGACCCTTCTTACTGGAGGGAAAAAGGCTAAGAAAACAGAAAATTCTCTCTGTTCTTGTGAACTTGCTTTAGCAGATAATACTATGGGTGGGATACATGGAGAGGGATCAACACTTCATGGCCCAGACTTAAGGAAATAATCAAAATGTGTAATGAGGATCATGTTTTGGAAACATGTGGCCAACATATTTTTATTCTCCCAAATAAATCAGGTCGCCTTTCGCCCTTTCTTTATTATAGCTATATTATAGCTATCTTTATTATAGCTAATCCAAATATAATATGGATTATATTTAGCTAATTATGGATTATAATAATTATAATAATTATATATAATATAATATATAATATAATAATTATAATTATTATAATAACTATAATCCATAATTTTCTACCCATAGAAAAATATGGTAGTTTCCCAGAACGAACTCAAGATTCGAATTAATTGTGAGATGTCGGGCTTAAAAATTGGGTTCAATTTTTTTTTTAAGAGTTTTCTAAAGTTGTGAATCTCTCATTCATAGGCCAAAAGTCCACCCTGGCAAACTAAGAACACAGAATTTTCTTTCAGGTGTTAGATATGAAGACTCAGCATATGACGTCAGTGACATTAATACCCACCCAGGGAGAAGCATTGTTCCTTCTGGCTGGGAAGTGTGAGATGGTGGGGAGAGTGAGAGGGGCAGAGGGTTACCTAGAGGTACTTCCTGGTTCCCTTGCCTCTGAGGTTCTTATACCAGAGGGGATAGAAAGCCCAATGGAAACCCAAGATAGACGGAAGGAGAATCTACGTGTGTCTGGTTCCGGGCAAGCTTCCCTGATACAGCCTGATAGAACTTCATCAAAAGTGGAAGGCATTTGCAAAGCTGAGGCCAAACCAGTACCACTTTCCACAAAGGCTGTGCGTGTAGGAAGCCCAGATGCCTCTCAGGGTCTCTGAGATGATATAAAGGTACTGAGGGGGCCAGGAGAGCACAGCGCCTGGGATTCGGATGAGAAGCTGCAGGATGGGAACTTTGCATCCCAAGGCCATAGTGTGGAGTCAATTGTGGCAAGTTCAGTCTGGTTATTACACTAGCCAGTTCAGAGGAAGAGTGAAATCCCCGAGATCAGCAAGGCAAAGTCCTAGCAGTTGTTGAGGATGCAGCGAGCAGCAGGAAGACAACTCTGAACTCGCTCACACACCCTGGCCCTGAGTAGCAATGTGATCCTGGGGATGAGGAGGAGGAAGAGAGAGAAACGCAGAAAAGCCTAAGCAGGCACCACAAAGAGACAGAGGCCATCCGAAAGAGACTGCTCTAACCTGGTGGAAATTCTTTTAAGTTGGTAAGTTTAGTGCCTCTCCGCAATGTCAGAACGAGCAAGAGATGACAAGTATAGGTTGTATACATTTTCTTTCTGTATTGAATGATAGCCTGTGTGTGTTCCACCACTGTGCCCCACTCAAAGGTACCTGGGTGGCTGTGCCCTGCTCCAAGTCACTTGGGTAAGGGAGGGCAGAGGGAACCAAAATCCCATCTCACACACCCCCACCCCCACCCCGCTGCACATTCCGGGGCTGGGTGGTGACAGCCTGGAGAAAGGGCGTCTTTATCTAATTACTCTGCCCAAAGGCATCCTTTTGTTAATTAGCAAAAAGGAGCCTGTTTTGAGCTCTGGGCAGTGCGGGTGCTGTTAGGAGGTAATTAGTGATAGAGCCACACAGACAAGATACAAGGTTTTAAACAAACTGAATCCATGTAGCTTCCTAACCCCAAGGAAAGACAAAATTCGTTTACACAAAAATAATCATTAAAAAACTAATGAAAATAATGTGTGAATTCAGCCACCAGACATTACATTCCAGAGCCTTGAGAAAAATTGATGGTCAAGAAAAAAAGTCATTCGCATAAGCGACACCATGGCGTGAAGTCAAGGAGCGCGGACTCTGGAGTCAGAGGCTTGAGTCCACTTGAGCATCTACAGCTTTGTCTTCTCTTTGGCAGAGAGAGTAGTTCCCCTGCCAGTGACTGTTGTGAGGATCAGTTGAGATAAATAGAAAATGCTGAGCCTCCAGCCTGGAGTAGAGAAAGGACTCAATAAGTACTAATTACCAGTGCTTGTTATTTAATTTCACTTTTGTCTGTATCCCCTTGTGCGAAATGGTTTGAGCAATTAAGAAAAGCCTTCCCTCAGGGACATTGCCTTGTTTCAATCTTCACTAGATACACTTATCTCTGCCTCCACCTCCACCTCCACCGTGTCTATCTCTATCTCCCTGTTGTCCATCTAATTATTTGTAAATGAGCTGGTGGGTTGGTGTTGTTGCAGCCTGGCTAATGTTATCCTGAGATTTCTGAAACCTCAGGAGTGGCGCGTGGAATGGCAGCCCCTGCTGGAACCATTTACCTGCTTTCCTAACACCTGCCACCCCACACAGCTCACACTGACCTGAGGCCTCTGGCCTGTCCTTGGAGGCAAAGACCGTGTAGACAAGATACCTGGTTACCAGCAATCATCTGCAGTTTCCTCAGAGCTAATGATATTGCTTTTCTCTTTGCCCAGATTATGTGAGAAACTTTTAAAAAATAATTTAATGTGCTCTCTTGATATTTCAGGTGTTCATTGAAAAGTCTATGCCATTTTCCATCTCCCTCTCTTTTCCTAGTTGGCTAATCAAAATAATACAACCAGAAATATTTGTATCTGCAACAGAAAAGGATAAATTTATTTGTGCACATTATATACATATTATATACATTATGCATATGTGTGTGTGCATACATATATATGTATAATTGATATATTTGGAAGAAATAAAAGGTTTTGTTAAGCACAGAGGTTCTAGAGTTAGATCCTCTGTTGCAAATTACTGAGGACAATTCACTTCACTGTTGCCAAAACAAAGTACATGCTTAAACAAAATGCCTGCTCTGTAAAAACGCCTTGGTCTTGAATAAATTGCCTGCTGTGTCAAAGCCTCTATTTTCTCATCTGGAAAATGGGACCAGTAATAAGAACCCTCATTTAATTGATAATGGACAAAAGTCCTTGCAGCACAAAGCCTGCCGCAGACAATGCCCTCAATTAATGCAAACTATTGATATTATGAAGTGCCTATTTTCTGACAATGTTTTCAATAATATAAATTGTCCTTTTGTTCACTTGTTTGAAATAATAAAATACAAAAAAGTGTCTTAAAAGTGGCCATTTGTCTTTCTTCTTGACTCCTAGTAACCCTTTCCCGCATTTAGGGAATTTTCACCTCATGGGCTTTGGTGAATGAATTCATCTCCCTCTACAGAAAAGAAAAATGCCTAATGCATTTTCTCAGTCTTTATTCCAAGTAGTCAGGTAGACCCTGGACTCCAGCAATTAGACACACTCCTCACAACCTCCCCACCACACACACACACACACACACACACACACACACGGCTGCTGGAGTGGCAGGGTCTGGAAGGTACTGTCTGGCAGGGTTGGAGTGTGCACGGGTGAGTTCCAGGTGGCCAAGGCTGCCCTAGCTGTGGCAGCTCCAGGGTCCTAAGGCGGGCCCTGCAGACTAGCTCAGCCTGCGGCGTGGGCACCCTCTCCTCCTCATTCCCAGGACAGATCCTGTGCAGGAGAAGAGTGAGTCCTCCTACTTGTAGCCACAGGCCCATTGGTCTACTGACCTCTGCCTCCTCAATATTCAACTCCCCAGCACTGAGTGTCTCAGAAATGGTATTTATCAGAAAAGAGGGTGAAGGGGGCAGCTGCTTTAGGAGGAGCCATCCGAACCAGCCATTTCCTCTCCTGTCTCCTCAAAAGGAGCCAAGCTGTTGGTGTTCACACCTGTCCCACACGACATGAGCCAGAGCTGGACAGAAGTGTCAGGGACAACCACTGTCCAAGGTTAAAGGAGCCCTGAGGCACCAGAAGATCTCCAAGAAAACCACATGGAAATCATCAAATGGAACTGACTGGAGGAAAAGAGAAGTTCTGTAATGTGGGAAAATGAAGTACTAACAATATTTGACCAATTTCCCTTGATTTAGCCGGGTTACTACTTCAAAACAGTCAGCAAAGCACTTTAGCAAAGTTGAGGTGGGAGGGGTTGGAAGTGGAGGGATGGAACTGTGCATGGTGGTGCATGCCTGTAGTCGTAGCTACTCAAGAGGCTGAGGCAGGAGGATGGCCGGAGCCTAGGAATACAAAGCTGCAGTGAGCCATGATTACACCACTGCACTCCAGCCGGGGCAGCATAGCAAGACCCTATCTCTATAAAAATAAAAATAAAAAGTAAGGGGGAGATAAAAATGTAGTAGTAGTAGTAATATCTAATAATTACTGGAAATTTACTGTATGTCAGGAATTATACTATGTGTATTTAATTAGTCTGCATAAAATTTTGATATAGCTGTTATTATTATATTCATTTTCAGATGGGAGATTTGAGGCACAGATATTAAGAAGTTTGCACAGGGTCAGGCATCCAGTCCCTAAGTGGTAAAGGTGAATAGATAGACATTAAAAAGTGTTTCAGTGGGGCACAGAGGCTCACGCCTGTAATCCCAGCCCTTTGAGAGGCTGAGGCAGGCCGACCACTTGAACTCCGGAGTTGGAGACCAGCCTGGGCAACATGGCGAAACTCCATCTCTACAAAAAATACAAAATTAGCCAGATATGGTGGTGAGTGCCTGTAGTCCCAGCTGCTCAAGAGGCTGGGGTGGGAGGAGGCTGGGGCGGGAGGATCGCTTGCGCCTGAGAGGTTGACGCTGCAGTGAGCTGTGAGTGTGTCATTGCATTCCAGTGTTTGTGACAAGAGCTTGTCTCAAAAAAATACAATAAATAAAAAATGCTCCAATGATGTGGGTAGTTGCTCAGAATATAAGATGAACTGAAAGAATACAGAACACTATACATGTAAATATATCTACAGTCAATAAAATCGTATTAAGATTTACACATCTGCAATAAAAAAATCTACAAGTGAACATATCATAATGCGAATAGTAGCAGGCCTTAGTGATATGACTGTGGACGTTTTTATCGTTATCTTTCCCCATTGCTTTGAGTTTATCTGACAAGCACCGTTACCAGCATCTTCTACCTATCAACTGTGTGACTTCTGTGGAGTGACTTGATGATTCTGGGCCTCATTCCCTCCTGAAAATGAAAATTCCAAGTCTCCATATTACGTGATCATTGTGAAGATTAGAAAGGTGAAAAACACGTAGAAAAAAAAGAGCTAGAAAATAGAAAATGCTCATTAAGTTTTTGTTATTATAAATGTTAATGCTTATAAATATGCAATAATTAAAAATATTATGCTGAGGAAAAGTGTTCATAAACAACTAGGCAATTAGAAATCCTTCTCATTTCCATGGAAATTAAGGAACACTCATGGGCCCCCTCGCATTTGTGTGGGGGACCCCGTGGAGACTGCTAGCCTAATCTGAGATACGCAGGGTGAGCAGGATGGGGGCGCAGTGCTGAGCCTGCAGACGACACTAAAGGACCCCGAAAACCACTTTCTTTTTTCTCCCCAATTCAGGCCACGCCCTCCAGCCCCTTACCCAAGGTGTCTAGCCACTAGGTGTGCGCTTCCGTGCCTTGTCCTTGGGGACACCGCCTGGCAGACAGAATGTCGCTGCTGGAAGCATTCGCCCTCTCCTCCTTCTGGGCTCGTGAGTCGCTGTCCGAATATTCCAGTCTAGATCAGTGACTAAAATCATTCTTCGTTTCCTTCTTCCACTCTCAGATGCTCACTGGAAATTCTCCTCTTTTGCTTACAGTTGGACTTGGATTATCAAAAGTGGAGCAGCTCCAGGTATCCATTTCCACGGAAATAAAGAAAAGTATTGACATACCTTGCAAGATATCGAGCACAAACTTTGAAACAGATGTCATTCATTGGTACCGGCAGAAACCGAATCGGGCTCTGGAGCACCTGATCTATACTGCCTTAACGAAATCCTCAGCTGGCGGCAGCATGGGTAAGAGGAGCAACAAATTGGAGGCAAGAAAGAATCCTAAAACGTCCACTTCAATCCTTACCATCAAGTCCATAGAGAAAGAAGACATGGCTGTTTACTACTGTGCTGCCTGGGAATACACGGTATCAGAACTGTTGAGACAACACGCACAAGTTCCCTTCCCCGGGGCTGCGCCCACCACATCCTTCCCGACGGGGGCAACCACAGCCGGTCCCCAGCTGGGCTCCCAGACTCAGGCTCGCCTTCTCTGAGGCTCTTCCGGGGGCTTTCCAGGAAGCTGTTTCGGGTTGTGCTGACACCTTCGTTCCAGGCTGATCCCAGGAATTGTGCTCCCGAATCTTTATTTGATACTATTTCTTAATGAGTGTTAAAGACTTGTCTGGGGACTGAGAGGACACAGGTCATGCCACCGTCCATCATATCACCACCTAGAGACTTCCCGTAAATAGAAAGGTGCAGTTGAGAGAGGCATCCTTATAACAGACAGTCAAGACAACCCATCTGCAGAGTAACTATCACTGGCACAGTTTACAACTAAAGAAATGAAAGCTTAGAGAATTGGGGTTGCATGATCTGCCAGATGAGTCATGCTCTTTGAGCTGGTCTATGACATCATACTGAACAGTTTAAGGATCGCAATTCTCTGAGTGAATGACAGGATATCCGGGATAAATTTGGGAAGGAATAAGTGCCTTTTTTTACTGGGAGGGGTAAGGAGGAGAATTTGCCAGCATGAGATTGTAGGAATAGAGCTCCAAGTCACCCTAGGCTCCACTGGGACATGTTGGAATAACCCTTGATCTTACCTGTAAAGGAAGAGAGAATGGTATCGTGCTTGTGCGTGTGTGTGTGTGTGTGTGTGTAAGTTCTCTACAGTGTTCTCAATTATTTGCATATATTAGCTCCTTTAACCCACACTATCTATAAGATCTGGTTGGTTGTTCTCATCAAACATATATAACTCCTGAAATAAGTGGAGTATTATTAGTTCATGCACTTGTCCAAATCACAGAGCTGATATGTGGCAGGACAGTCTAGGGACCCAGGTCATCTGGTTTCTCTTGAAAATGACACTAAACTGTTTCTTAGTCACAGGAGTAAAAAAGAAAAGAAACATTGCTCCTATCCCTGTGGAGGAGACAGAACTGACCATCATGCAACTTTAACTGACACAAATTACTACTGCGTGCTGAAACATGTGCCCAGGATTCCAGTGATTAGATGTATTCACAGAATAAGTAAAATGCCAATAAACTTCCAATTGACTTTCCAGTATAGAAACATAAAAAATTGGGGTTTTTCATTTCTATGTATGTGACAGGTACTGTTATCTACACTTTATGTTCATTATCTTTATTAAGTGATAATGTAAATTTCTTAAGTCTTGGAAGCCATTAAGACACTGATAGCTGTAGAAAGTAAGACACAAAAATTTCAAATAACTCAGCTGATGTTAGATAGGGTAAGTGGTCTTAGAAGGGTGCATATTGTCATAGGTCACTAATAGTAATATTCAGATGAGCTTTTGAAGGACCAAATATATTTTCAAACATAAAGTTAAAAGAACAGAATGTAAAACTGTAAATGTAAAACCCATTAAAAATGTTGAATCCTGTGTAATAATCCAAACAAATATATTGCTGTTATAAACTTGTAGAGAACATGCTTAAAAATAACTACTGATTGCTCTTGTATTCTTTAATTAATTAACTAACGTTCTGCTAGAGTCTTCTCAAAATATTTTCATCACTTTGCAACACATTTGGTCAGATTTTCTTCAGGGAGGATCAGGTACTTATCCAAGCTTCATGTTTACCAACTTTGTGATCTGGGATGTCATGTGTGCCACACTGTTCTTGTCTGTCAGAGGGAGATAAAGTGTAAAGGAAGTAATGCAAGAAAATGTTTAGAACAATGTTAGCAAGCCTACAATAGATGTTTGATATAACATTAATTTTAAAGTGCATGTAAAAATGAACTTTATTTAAAAACTCCCCTCTCTGTGACATAGTGTTGATAAGACTGTTCCGAAGTCCAAGGTGAGTTCCCACAGATTGCCCTGTGGGTCCCTCCAACAATTTCAATCAAGTTTCCTCCTGAGGTGCACCCTCATTATAAGTGAAACTGGATTTCTCTGAGTTATAATCTGCATTTTGACATCGCAATTAATTATAAAGCAAATACTCCACTGTATTTCAAATAGAAATGACTATAGCCTTTTGAATGAGGTGTGAATAATGCTAGTGTAAAATTTCAGTTTGCCTTTTTTAAAATTGTAAAATACCGTCCATGTTTTATGCTCCTGGGTCCCAAATCCCCAAAACATTAGCAGAAGGATCAATTTTACACGAGATAAAGAAAGCCATATGCTCATATCTCTGGAACAATGTTGTACAGTCTGAAAATCAAGGGGGGAACAGCTAAGTTTGAAGGAGAATTAGTTCAACTCCAGAGCTGCCTCCATCCCGTTCCACAGATTCATTGCTGTGAGATCATGGTCTCTACTCCATCAGTGGTCAGTGCAATGCTCCTGGGAACTGGTCAGCTCTGCAGTAGGCCATGAAGTCCCCCGAGGCCACCTGATCCACCACAGTTTTCTCTCTCACCAAGTCACACCCTCTCCCCACTGACCAGGGCCAGCCAGCAACCAGCATCCTTCTCCTGGGGAAATGGTTCAGCAGACAGGAGGATGTCCCTGCTAGGAATATTCCTATTTTTCTCCCTCTGCAGCTGTGAGTTGCTCCTCAATTATTTCAATATAGATGAGCAATGAAAGTGATTTTTTTTGTTGTTGTTCTATCACCCAGGCTGGAGTGTGGTGGTGCGATCTCAGCTCACTGCAACCTCTGCCTCCTGGGTACAGGCAATTCTCTCTCATGCCTCAGCCTCTCAAGTAGCTAAGATTACAGGTGTGAACCAACGTGCCCAGCTTATTTTTGTATTTTTAGTAGAGATGGGGTTTTGTCATGAAGAAGAGAAAAAGAGGCCACCACCAACTCTGCTCAATACTTTACCCCTATCTCCACGGAGTAACAAGTTTTAATGTGCAGAAAAGTGGGTGTCAAAACCATAGCCTGAGGACATTGGCGGATGCCTCCTATGGCTGGAAATGCACCACCTCTGGAGTAGGAGCAGCAACAATTGTGAAGATACATTCTCAAGTCCCAGTTTCACCCTGCCTGTTTAAGACAGGAGCTGAATGAAAATAGCAGAGAATGTCTCCGTTCCCCACCTCTCACCACCATATTGTCTTGAGTAAAAACAGCAGTAGAATGCAGTGAAGAGGGCTTCAAAAGACAGACTGTATCTGGGGAGTGGAACAAAGGGAAGACTCAAAGCCAAGAACAAGGGACGACCAGAGAAATCTAAAGTCTCTGACGTCCTGTGAAGAACTCCAATCCTGGTAACTTAGCAGCAACAACAAACTTCTAACCCAGTCTAACTCCTAGCTAGATTAGCACAAACTCACATTAAAGGTCTGGCAGAAGGAAAGATGTAGGCATTTTTAAGCATCAAATGTAATTATCTCAATATCTATTGTGTTACACAATGTAGTCCCCTTTTAATAAAATGTCTAAGTAGCTTACCCCAAAACAAGAAGGAACACAGTCTGAAGCCACCAAGCAATCATTCAGATCAGACTCTGATATGACTCAGATGTTTGAGCTGTCAGGCAGGAAATTTAAAGTAACTGATGAGTACGTTAAAGGCTGCAATGGAAAAGGTAGACAACATACAAGATCAGATCAGAGAATTTCAGCAAAGAGACAGCAATTACATTTTTAAAAATCGAATGAAAGTGCAAGACATAAAAAAAAAAAAAAAGCCACAGTAACAGAAATCAAGGATGCCTTTGAATGGCTCACCAGTAGACCCAATAGAGATAAGGAAAGACTTGGTTAACATGAAGGTAGGCCACTAGATATTACCCAAATTGCAAAGGAGATAAGAAAGAATAAGAGAGAAAGCATATCTTTATGGAACAACAGAACTATGGACAATATCATATTTTCAAACATATTTGTAATGAATCCTAGAAACAAGAGACAAAGGAGCAGAAGAAACATTTGAAAAAGTAATGGCTGAGAATATTCCGAATGTAGTGATAGATATCAAACCACGGAACCAAAAAACTAAGAAAACACCAACCAGGCTAAATATTAAAAACAAAACAAAACACCGAGTCATATTAGATTTAAACTGCGGAAAACCAAAAATAAAGAGAAACTCTCGGAGGCCAAGAGGGAAAAAGCAGATTTTCCGTCAGAAACCACGCAAACAGAAGACATTGGAGTGAAATCTTTAAAGTGTTGAATGAAAAACTATCACTTGGCATAAAGACATCTTCAGGCACGGTAAAAACTGAGAGAATTTATTGCCAGTAGATACACTTCACAGGAAATGTTAGAAGAAGTTATTCAGGCAAAAAAAAATGATATGGGTCAAAAACTTCACCTAAAGAAATGATAAGTACTGGAAATAGAATAAATGAAGGTAAAACATTGTCCTTTAAATCTTATTTCTAAATTGCTGTAAAACAGGAGTTGGCAAACTATTTTTTGTAAAGGGCTAAAGAATAAATATATTCTATGTTGGCAGACAACATAGTCTCTGTCCTAACTACTCAAATGGGCTATTGAAGCACAAAAGTCCTTGCTACTCTTAGGTCTGGAGGGACGTGGAACTGTTAGAACAACCAGGAGGGCATCTGTATTGAAAGGGCCACAGCCAACCCGTCTTACTTTGAGTTCCCCAGGAAGTGAACCTCAGGCTAGTGAACCTGATGAAAGCTAATTTGCTTGGGAGATGCAGGAAGACTAGAAGGAGAGTGAGGAATTGATGTTAAGAAAAGGAAGGCAGATCGTTAAGTTAGTTTAATTAACCGGATAATAAATGAGCAATAGGCGCCTCATAGAGGTTCAAAAAACTAAGTGATCAACTAAACAATAATTTCTTGTTCTTCTGTGCCTGTAATTTGTGGGACTGGTCATGTAAAATAAATGAAATCACAGACCCCTATGTTATCTGATGGTCAGTGTGGTGGTGAACCAGGGAATCTTGCTAAGTGTCAGAACATGACAAGAAAGTAACCACAGAACAGAAAAATGTTCCTGGTGTTATCTTAAGTTATAAAGGCAGATCTTAAAATTGAGCACACATCTTATATCTACCCTGTGAAACAAATGAAAAGGATGAGCATATATTAGCCTGTAAGGAAATACACCAAACTTTTCATAATAATTGCCTCTGGGTGGTGGGGACAAAAAGAGATTGTTTTCTCCCCTGTGTTTCTTTATGACTCCTCTGAATCTACGCTTGTTTTATTAAAAGAAATAACAACGACCTTCGTTTTTGAAATGTATTAAAAACGTTTTGTTTTAGCGGATCACCTGAGGTCGGGAGTTCAAGACCAGCCTGACCAACATGGTGAAACCCCATCTTAAAAAAAAAAAAAAAGTTTTGTTTTAAAAGTATACTTCGAGGACACCTGTAAGTTCCCATTTAATGGTAACATTTGAAAGTAAGAGAATCTGAAGCAAGTTTTCTCTGGCTGGGCTGTCTATAGGATAAAGCTGGGTCTTACGTAATTTAGCTCTTCCCTTAGCCTAGATTTACAGCTGTGAAAAACAACCATGTTATAACACTTGCCCCAGCTGGGTGCAGTGTCTCATGCCCGTAATCCCAGCACGTTGGGAGGCCGAGGCGGGTGGATCACGAGGTTAGGAGATGGAGACCATCCTGGCCAACTTGTTGAAACCCCGTCCCTACTAAAAATACAAAAATTATCTGGGCATGGTGGCACGTGCCTGTAATCCCAGCTACTTGGGAGGCTGAGGCAGGAGAATCGCTTGAACCAGGGAGTTGGAGGTTGCACTCCAACCTGGTGACAGACCAAGACTCTGTCTCAAAACAACAACAAAACAAAACAAACAAAAAAAACTTGCCCGTGAGGCACCTCAAAGGCAGACTTTAAGGTTTCTCTCTTTCTCTTTCTCTCTGTTTTAGACCAATAAAGAATGTTTATCCTTTAACAAGAAAATGGCTCTTTACACAAACATCTTCAGATAGTAAAAATCACACAGCAATGAGAAATCTACTGATATGATATATTGAGTTAGAAAACCGGTTACACAGGATGTTTGAGTGAATAGCATGGGTCCCTTCCCCTGCAGTCTACAGGTATTAGCTGTGTGTTCAGAGTGCGCTTCCTCTTTTCACATCAGACCTCAGATTTTCTCTGTGATTAGAATACCCCATATTTGGCCACCTCTCTGGACAAGTGCTTATAGAATGCTGCTCCTGCTCCCGGGCATCCTGATGGCCTCCCTGTGGACGTGTGAGTTGCTTTAGCCAAGGGACATCTCGTTCATTGGAAGGGAGGCACAGAAAGTGTGGATATTTATTTATTTTTATTGTAGATATTTATTTATTTTTATTGTTTTAAGTTCAGGGGTACATGTGCAGGTTTGTTATATAGGTAAACTTGTGTCATGGCGGTTTGTTGTACAGATTATTTTGTCACCCAGGTGCTAAACCTGGTACTCATTCATTATTTTTCCTTATCCTCTCCCTCCTCCTACCCTCCGCCCTCTGATAGGCACCAGTGTCTGTTGTTTCCCTCTTTGCGTCCATGTGTTTTCAACATTTAGTTCTCACTTATAAGTGAGAACATGTGGTATTTGGTTTTCCGTTCCTGTGTCAGTTTGCTAAGGATAATGGCCTCCAGCTCCACCCATGTCCCTGAAAGGACATGATTTTGTTCTTTTTATGGCTGCATGGTATTCTGAGGTATCCCCATCAATCCCATTACTGGGCATATACCCAAAGGAATTTAAATCATTCTATTATAAAGACACATCCATGCATATGTTTATTGCAGCGCTATTCACAATAGCAAAGACATGAATCAACCTAAGTGTAGACATTTAAATAGCACCATTTTCAGGTGGAACAAAGCCACATGGTCATTCAAGCTAAGCTGACAAATTCCACCATTACCTTGAATTCTTCAGGAAGAAAATGTAAACTTTACACTCAAGCTTTCCCTTAATATATAACAACCATACTATCTTAAAGAACATCAACATTTCATATTGAAAAATTTCAAAATTTTTGTTTTTTCTTTCAGACACAAGTGGAGACAATCTCATAACACAACTTGTAACATCCATCACCAAGAAAAAAGGAAATACAGCATTTCTTGAATGCCGAATAAAACCCAATACCTTTAAGAAGAATGTATGTGTACACTGGTACCACCAGAAGCCAGACCGATCCCTAAAACGAATTCTGTATATCTCCTCAAATGAAAATATTGTCCATGAACAAGGTTTTAGTGAGGAAAGATATGAAGCAAAGAAACGGCAAAATGACTTGTCCTCCAGCCTGAGAATACACCGAGTCACAGAGGAGGACGCAGGGATGTATTACTGTGCTTGCTGGGACACACTGTGTCAAATGCTCCACTGTAACTGAACAAAAAGGCCTTCATAGCCCCTTACACCTGTGCAAACACACACACCTCCTCCTTTCTACCTCCCAGAGGCAACCTGGCTGCTGGCTACAGAGCACTTTTCTCTGGTGTGTTTGTCCTGAGCAAAGTCTGAGCAGGATCCCAAAAGCCCAATATCTGATGCTTCTTTCAATGAGAAACTTTATTATCCAGCCTCACCCCTCTGCAGCCTGCATTGGATTTTGGGCTGGTTTATTAACTTTGAGTGAATGAAAGAGTGCTAGAAAATACAAGGCCTTTTGAGTGACATAGACCTGGGTTTCGAATTGCTGCTGGGAATACTGACAGTGTGATCTAGGAAAGTTCCTAATGCTTTTTCATTCTGTTTAGCCAGCTTCAAGTGGGGCTAACATTAGCCACCTCATAGATTCACTGAGGTTTGAATGAGCCTCCATATATGAAAGTTTCTGACCTAGTGCTCAACAAATCACTTCCTTTGTGTCCTTTCCCATTATGACTAAATCATTGAGCCATCTCAGCTAAAATAGCTAAAATAAAATTATTAAAATATAAAATAAAAAGCTAAAATAGTGATACTTAGAGACTCTATTTTGAGGTGAAGTTTCACTCTTGTTGCTCTGGCTGGAATGCAATGGCATGATCTCAGCTCACTGCAACCTCCATCTCCTGGGTTCAAGTGATTCTCCTGCCTCAGTCTCCCAAGTAGCTGGGTAGCTGGGATTACAGGCATGCACCACTCGCCCAGCTAATTTTTTTTTTTTTTTCAGTAGAGATGAAGTTTCTCCATGTTGGCCAGGCTGATCTCGAACTCCTGACCTGAGGTCATCCACCCACCTCAGCCTCCCAAAGTGCTGGGATTACAGGCATGAGCCACCACACCTGGCCGCTTAGAAACTCTTAAAAAATAGGCCAGGCATGGTGGCTCACACCTGTTGTAATCCCAGCACTTCTGGAGGCCAAGGTAGAAGGATCGCTTTAGGCTAGGAATTTCAGACCAGTTCAGGCAACATAATGAGACCTGTCTCTGAAAAACATGCAAAAATTATCTGGCTGTGGAGGTAGTCACTTGTAGCCCTAGCTATTTGGAAGGCTAAGGTGGGAGGATTACTTGAGCCCAGAAATTCGAGGCCTCAGTAAGCTATGATGGTGCCCCTGCCTCCCAGCCTGGGTAACAGAGCTAGAGCTTGTCTCTAAATAAATATAAATCACGTCTTACATCGTCCCCCAAACAACAGTAAATTATAACATGAATTCTGAAAAACTAAAAACGCACATGGGAAGAGTGGAGGGTAATGAACCAAAAAGGCTTCTTTCCTCTAAAATTTTGCTTCAGTCACAGCAGAGTATAACATCACAGTGTCTAAAGCAGTAAATACACGAATTGTTAATATTTATCACACTGCAAGTTTTGGGCACACTCCTAATCTATAAACATACATAGTATTGCAAGAGGTTGCAAGAGTTTAATCCCATTTGTTCCTCCAATACTCCTGATCATGCATAGTTACTCACAACTCTGACTAAATATGGTGAAAACGGGAGAGGAAACAGAGGTCAAAGATAGAGGTATTTGAAGTAACACTTCATCATTCTCAGCAAACCGACACAAGAACAGAAAGCCAAACACCGCATGTTCTCACTCATAGGTGGGTGTTGAACAATGAGAACACGTGGACTCAGGGAGAGGAGCATCACACACTGGGGGCAGTTGTGGGGGTTGGGGAGAGACAGTTGGGGTGGGGAGAGAGGGGAGGATGGGGAGGGATAACACGGGGAGAAACGCCAGATATAGTATGCACCTAAAGTAAAATAAATAAATAAATAAATACAAACAAACAATAGGAGGGAATTGCTCCAAAGGGGAAGTTAACATTGATTTATTATAAGCGAAGTGTTTTCATCAGATCTGGGATTTGATAGTTTCTTCACACCAAATACCACTGCAGCAGCTCTCACTGCGAAGGACTTTTCATTGGTTCCGAAACAAACCTTTCCCTCCCCGTCACACAGCAAGGGCTCCACCGCATCTTCAGTCCTAACCTGTGGTCCCTTGTAGCGGCTACTCCAACTAGCCACGGGCAATGTCAACCTCATGGGTTTTCCTTGTGTCTTTGGCTTGAGTTTGTAGGTTGACTTTACTCCTTTCTCATCATTTCATAATAATTTTTGTGTCCACAGTCGACTGTTTTCAGAGCCTCTCATTGCTCTTCCTCGCTTTTCAGATGGAGACAACAAAATGAGAATATCTCAGGACCAACTCTCCTCCAGCCGCAGAGTAGACAGAGCAGTGCACATAGGCTGCAAGCTGTCTGAGCTTCCCCTCGAGAACAGCACTGTGTACTGGTATCAACGAAAGGAAGGGGAGCCCCTGAAGTGAATCCTTTATGGCTCAGCAAAAAATGACAAGCAAGACAGGCCTAATCCCCGTTTGGAGGCAGATATAGATGATAATATCTTTTACCTGATCATTAACGATGTTGCCAACTTGGATGAAGCCACCTATTACTGTGCCTGATGGGATATCACAGTGTCACAGCGTCAGAAGGGACCTGTAAGAAAATCTTCCTTTGACCACCCCCGACTGCTTTCACACTCATGCAGCCACAGCAGACTAACGCTCTTGTTCATTGGTTCACAGCCTGTTTGAACAGGGAAGGCCTTGGAATATATTTCGCCCAATGTCCCCACTTCAAATGAGGAAGCTGGGCCACAGACAGCAAGTGACTTGTGTCCAGCTAGTTAGCCACAGAGGTAGGGCCACACTGCGTTTCAGATTCTCAGTCCAGTGCCTCTTCCTGCCTCCCTTGTGGTCAGTGCTGAATTTCTTTTGGCAAAATCACATTTTTTTCAAATGGGAACTGTGACAACTATGTGTTGTCTTCCTCAGTGGTACCCCCAGGCCCCAATCAAGTCGGATATAGACCAAACATGTATGTGATTACCACACTGCTGAGAAGGGGACAAAATGTCAGCAGGGATGAACTCCACGCTCCATCTACCCATGTCGTTTTCCCACAGCTACTTACTGCCCTTTTTTTCTGTAGCTTCCTATCTGTTATGAAACCCATACTAATTGGAGCGATTGCCCTGGTGTACCCATCACACATATGGGCATGTGAGAAGTAGAGATTAACTTTTTATCTGACTAGATTAGTAAATTCTTATAATAGAAGGATCTGCTGAACCAAGGCTGGGGTTTCCTCCTCTTCGCTCTGAAACCTGAAACCAATCCTAACTGTCTAGCCGTGCACATGGTTCACATTGGGCAGCCCTGGCCTGCTTTCTGCCTTGAGAGAGTGACTTAGGACTTGTTCATGTCCTAGGCCTTACCAGCTACACCTTGAAAATAGCAAGAACAATAGTAGCAACCGTATCTATATGATTACATCATAGCTCAGTACCTTTCTTTTTGGATGTCTGATAAATAGCCAAAAAAAATTATTGATTCCAATTCCACTCCCTTCCCCTAATCTCCAAGCATGTATTATTTTTCTCTTCAGACTTTCTTACTGCGGTACATGGCAAGCATATATTGTATCATCTAATGCAATGGCAAGGGTGTTTTCTCAAGCAGATAGTGTTTTGTTGATCTGCATTTTTTATTTCTCCTGGTAATGAGAGAAGAGGTGAGGAGACCCAACTATTATTGAGTTTCCTGTGATGTAAGATCTGAAGGGAGGTTATGGGAACCCTGGAAACTAGTTTCACCTGCCAGAAAGTCACCCACAAACCAGGCCCAACTCTGTGTGGCCCAATCTGAGATTGGAATAGGCTGTGTCAACAGGGCTCCCGACTGAAACACTGTGGACTCAGTGCAGAGAACACCCAGTCTTCTCTCTAACTTACTGCAGGTTTAGAAACTCTTTGTGTTTCCGCTGACATGTGCAGGGTAATAGACAAGCCATGACAGCAATGATTGTCATTCTGAAGTGCATGGCCCAAATGGTCCCATGGATGCTATAATCTCCTGGTGTCACTGAAAGACAAATAAAAAGAAGGTAAATTGTAAGATATAATTCGTTATTCAGATTCAACTAGCCTCATTCCTCACAGATTATTTTGCTAGGTGTTTGCAGTGACTACGCATTGCTTTTGAGAATATCCAAGTTAACCATTTCATCTGCTTTTTATTTCATTTGACATGTTCTGTGATTCCTAGAAAGCAACACCCAGTATCCTACATATGGCCATTTGAGATACAGATTCTCTGTATTATACAGACCTAGACTACACCTGGAAACTGTGTTTCTCCCATGCACATCTTTCCAATTACATTCAAACAGTGAAGTAATTGATGAACAGGGTTTGGGATCTTGAAAACTTGAGTAAAATCCTAGCTCAGTTTGAACTCCCTAATTCTGTTTCCTCACATGACTTTTAATGGTAATAACAATTTATGGGGTAAAGCTGAAAGAGATAAATGCATAATTGGTGCCTGATTTTTGGTAGACCCTATATTTATGAGTTTTCTTTCACTATCAGAGAGCACAGGCTTATGGATTGCCATCCTGGATCAGGGGGAAGGGAAGTGAAAAGGAGATTTGGGGCTTAGAGTAGAATATTAATTTCTCAAGACATTCCAGACACAAGAGTCTTTTATGTAAATGTTTCTTGTTTGCCCAAAAGACACAAGTGTTTCATCAGGCATGTTTGCCTGTGGGGGCAATATCAGTTGAAAAGTGGCTATAATATGCATAGTGGCGTGTTAAATACCGCAATTGCAAAAGAAACCCTAAAAGACTAAATCATCAGGTTAAGAATGAAGACAGATGGCAAAATTGCTAAAAGGCAGAATCTGCTTGAGAGTGCAGTGACCTGACCTCTTGCAGAGACTGCTCTGGTGTTTTCAGAAACAAGTGAAGATCTATTGTACTATATTGTAATATATCTGATATCATCCAAGTGATAACATATGTGAAATCAAATTATGCTAAATTATGAAAGTTAGTGGTTCAGAGATTGTCAATATGTGATTTTTTTTATCTCTTGTACGTATCAGATAATGTGTTTATTTCACTTCAGGCAGTTGTCTGCCCATGTTTCTTCTCCGACGTGTCTTAACTGACTTCTATACCCAATTTAGTTAAGATCCGTTAAAATTTCTAAAAGATAAACCAATGTGAAAAAATGTGCAAATGATTATTTTGGTTCATGTTGGCAACCAAATCCTGAAATGAAATATGAGATACATCTTTATTACCTTTTGATGGTCTAACAAATTTGGCTGGAGCTGTTCTCTATGAAAGTGATTAACACCAAACTTGAAAAAGTAATGCAAAACTTCAAGCAATGCAGTGCCAACTTGTGCTTTACCTCACTTGATTTACTTGTTGTTTATATATTTATTCATTCATAACCCATCTTCTTGGAAACAGGATTTAAGTTGCCTCAGTTAGTTATCTCAAGACATGACAAATGTGGGAGGGGGGAAGTTTGTGTTCCAAAGCATAGGGTTAGAAGCAAAATTTCTCATCTTTATACACATTCATTTAGGTTTCATTTTATGCCTTTAATAAAAAACTGGACATTATGGTCTTCACATAGCTCTTTATTTTTTTGTAAATTTAATAAAAGATGTTATAATTTGTTACTTACTTTTTTACATTTTATTACTTACATCCTTCTCTTGAAATGTAGACACTTTCTAAGACTTCTGATACTTCCCCACGTGGTCCTGGGATAAGGAAAAGCAGAAGACAAATAGGAATTGAGTGGGCAGCAGCCCGTCTGTGACAGGTGCAAACGGTAATTGACAGTCTGAAGTAACAATAACTTAGAAGTTTCAGATAAAAAGACACAGAAACAGAATATTTCCATTTTACCTTGCGAAGTGAAGTCTCTCTGTCTGAATTACTGCATAATCAGTTTTTAGCACCTGCTGTGTCCCAGGCTCTATTATGAATATCGTACAAAATTCCTGGGAAATAGGTCTAATTCTCTTCTTAAAAGATGAGGAAACCAAGGCTCTTAGAAGTGTCTGCTCAAGGGCACAGCACCAAGAATGGAAGAACTGGAATCCGAACCTGGGTTTTCTCATTTTAAAGTGTCTTTTTTTTCCTCATTCCCAGCTTCCTGAGATAATAATTTATTGCATAAGAATCTTTTAAAAACTCAAGTAAACCTGTTAATGTTTATTGCTCCAGCCACTCTGTCCGTCGCCACCATCACTGCAGCAACGCAGGTCCTCGGTTGCCTCTTACTGGTTTCTGGGGACCACCTGTACAGCCATCTGCTTCACCTTAACTGCTGTCCTGGTCACTGCCCCTTCCTTTCTGCTCGACATTTATCTTCCCAAAGTGCAAATGTGATCATGTCACTTTTCTCCCTAAATCTTCTAGCAGGTCTTCCATTATCTATCCTTCTTTGAAAAACATTTATTTGAAAATACTATAAAAACAGAAAATCTTCCACATTCTTACTTTTTAAAAATTAATGTGTTAAGATTCTCCTACCCTATATCCATCCCGTGCCCCTTTACCCAATGGATACAATTATTCTCCTACATGTTCCTTCTAGCTTTGTAATTTTAATCTATTTGGGTCCTATGTTACATGAGGTGAGGTAGAGTGGTATTTTTATTTTCCCAAAGAATTATTTTCCTAATGTCCATTTCTAAACAATCCATCATCATCTTACAATTTTTTTTTTTTTTTTTTTTTTTTTTTGAGACGGAGTTTCACTCTTGTTACCCAGGCTGGAGTGCAATGGCACGATCTCGGCTCACCGCAACCTCCACCTCCTGGGTTCAGGCAATTCTCCTGCCTCAGCCTCCTGAGTAGCTGGGACTACAGGCACGCGCCACCATGCCCAGCTAATTTTTTGTATTTTTATTAGAGACGGGGTTTCACCATGTTGACCAGGATGGTCTCGATCTCTCGACCTCGTGATCCGCCCGCCTCGGCCTCCCAAAGTGCTGGGATTACAGGCGTGAGCCACCATGCCCGGCCCCCATCATCTTACAATTTTAAAATGTTACAGTGTGTTTTAAATAGCCACACATACTTGACACATTTTCTGGAGAATTTCTGTTTTATTTGTCTGTCTCATTATTCTTACATCATTATCTTACTATCTCAGTAGCTTTGTGATAAGTATTAAGACCTGCTATGCCAAATGTCTATTTGCTGAACCATTTTTTAGAAAATTCTTTTTCTATCATTTCATATTTATTCATCCCTATACAATTTAAAATGAACTTATCTAGCCCAGCATTAAACCTTATACCCTAGAGCAACAACATGTCATAGTAATTTTGACTGAAATTGGTGAAAATTTATAGATGAATTTAAGATGTATTGGCCTCTTTATGGTAGGAGCTTTTGATCCATCAATGTATGTTTCTCCATTTATTTAGATTTTATTGTATGCCTTTAGGAAAACTGAATACTGTGTTCTTCATATCGTTGTTGTATTTTTTGTAAATTTAATAAAATAGTTTACAATTCATTACTTTTTTACATTTTATTACTTAAATCCTTCATGGCTCTTGAAATATTGACAGCTTCTAAGACATCTGATGCTTCCCCTCATGGTCCTAGAATAAGGAAGACCAGAGGACAGAGAGATTGAATGGGCATCACTCCATCTGTGACAGGTGTAAAGGGTAATCGGCAGCTGCAAGTAATAATTTTGAATTTTCTATTAAAAAGAAACCCTTTCCAAACATAATTTCCACTCAACCCTGTTGTCCTCTCCATTGGATTGGGAGCTGTGAGCTGCCATGGATGGATAGGTGCCCTCTGTGACCTCATTCTTACCTTCCTGAATGAGGACTCATGGTACTTCGGCTGGAGCACGGGTAGATCTTGAGTGGACAGAGAGGTTGTCACGCACGGCCTGTCCTCAGTCCTTTCAACTGAACACCTCATCTGTACTCAGGAGATCACACAGCAGACTCTGGTTTAAGATTGCAGATTTTTCAACATATCAGATAACTGGATTTTGGAGGGGGGTGTCATGGCATGGTTTAAATAAAGAATCTATTATTTCATGGGAGATAGAATTCTACAAATTTCTTCTGCTATTCCAGGAAAAATAATAGTCATTGCAGAACACATTTTCTTTTTTGGCATTGCTTTGGTAAAGTATCACGTTGCCAAATGGTAGAGGTGGCTTTTTGAAAGTAGAGACCTTTGTTTAAATTTCTCAAGTATGTCTGCGTTGACACATTTGCATTTTCAGTTACTAAAGAGCTTCCTCCTTTCAGAACTATCTTCCCAAATCGCTAACAGAGAGGCCCTGGTGTTTGTGAGAACAGGAGAGCTTTTCCTTTGATGTAATCTCAAAGCAATTTCGACAAATTCAGCACCTGGAAATTAAAAGAAAAAAAAGACAATTCTGAATACTCTTCCTAGTAATTTAGAAAAATAGTGGGTTGACCCATTGAGCCTGCTGTTTTCTCTTCCTGCTTCCCCCCCGCCCCCATTTCCCTTTTCTGTTGGTGCTTTTCAAAAATTACTACCTTAAAAGAAAACAGGTAATTTATTAGGGAAAATGACAAACTATCAGATGTCACAATACCTATATTCAAGGACTTCCAAAAAAGCCAGAAGATCAAATTGCTACTTCAAAGTTGTTGGATTGCTAGTCATGTCATGAAGATCAGAAGGTTGAGATTTTTGTAGAAGCTTAGACCAGTGTGATAGCACCAGTTGGATCAAGATATTTGCAGAGGGGACTAAGCTCATAATAACTCCACCTGGTAAGTAACTTTTTTTTTCTGCTTTTATCCCCGTAATGAAAAACTGATAGATGCTTTATAGAAAAAAATGATCAACCTTATCTGAACCTTTCACATTCCTGGCCTCAGTATACAAACAGCAATTTTGCCTGTCTGTAAGCAGATTGAAATTCTACACACACACACACACACACACACACACACACACCCCGTAGACTCTGGCTAGAAATTAAAATGTTTTGAGAACCGTGTCTGTATACCATTGGCGTAAGTCCTTGGTCCAAGGACACTTTTTTGTAGGTCTTTTAAGTAAGAGACATAAAAATGGAATTTTATTAATTACCCCTTCTCTGTATTTTGAGATATAACATAGTGCTCCCTTCTTCTGGTAGCCTGCCAAACCCATATTATTAATTTTTATCTCATCCTGAGAAACAGTGAAGAAAAAATGAATTCTTATAGTAAATTACTATAGAAGGTCAATACATCCCATTTGTTACTGCTCTTGTTTCTTTGAAGGAGGTTAAGGTCATTCAACATTTATACTATTGGAACTCTGCTGTATCACCTGGAAATGGCCCAGTTTAATAGAATTTGTAAGTTCAAACAGCCATTTCAGCTCCATGGTGAATGAAAAGAGTCTTCATGATTTTACATCTTCATTTGTTCATTCATCCTCTCAGCAAATATTAATTGAATTGTTCTGGATGTTAGAGATAAAAAGGCAAACAAGACGCAGTCTCAACACTCAAAAGCTGCCAGTCTGGCAGATAAGTATTCTAGATTCTGGCTTGGCTGGGCCCTGCCTGTGTTCTTTGGCCTGTGGCTGCCAGAGAAGCGAAGGTCTTGGGTTCATGAGCTCATTTTCTTTCTTAATTTGTGTAGTAGTTATTGCTTATAAGATCTATGTATTGTGTTTGGTGGAATAATTTGATAAAATGACCCAATATTGTCCCCTTAAGGAGAAAATTAATATTAGTAAAGTTTATTGAGAGCCAGATACCATCCTAATAGTTTCAGTGCATTATCTCATTCCTCATCAGACCTATACAGGAGATCCTCTTATTTTCATTTCACAGATGAGGATACCGAGGCCTAGAGAAGATCAGTTATTTTCTTAAAGTCACATGACTAGTCACTGTGGCAGTTTAGGATCTAGCTAAGGCTGTCTGGATATTCCAAAGTGCCTCATCTGGACCCTTATGTGATGTTTAGAAATATTAAGTCATATTTTTATACTTTGAATATTTCCTCTTCTGTAGCTTGATTGCATGAATAGACACTTTAGTTGACTGTTTTTGTAGTAACAAGTCACAATTTGTATTACTATTTGTACATGAATACAATTCTTCTGCTTCTAATTATGACACTGAAATGCTCTCTCCTCCAAAAAGTCATGTGGAATGTGAATTTATTAAATACTCAAAATATAATTTTTAGGTTATTTCTATAGAATGGGTCATTTTGACATCATTCCACTCAGTTGTCTTTCTGTATTGGCATCAAATTTGCTAGATATGTTGAAACTAATAAAGGAGCTATTGCAACTATGCTATATTGCAGTACTAAGCTGCATAACTTGGAGCTGCCTCAGATTCTCTGGTGAGTAGCACAAAATTTAATTCAATGATCGGGAAACTGTAAGGGTATTTCCAAGTCAAAAGGAGCAGTCTTTCAGCAATGAATCATCATTAAGAATTCATTTTTGTAACAACTCTTCTAGTATTCTATCAGTGAGAACTGGATTCTAAAAAGAAGTTACTTTATTTATTTTTATTTATTTATGTATTTATTTTTTGAGATAGAGTCTCTGTCACACAGGCTGGAGTGCAGTGGCATGATCTCTGATCACTGCAAACTCCACTTCCCGAGTTCAAGCGATTCTCTTGCTTCTGCTTCCTAAGTAGCTGGAATTACAGGCACCTACCACCATGCCTGGCTAATTCTTTTGTATTTTTAGTAGAGACGAAGTTTCATCATGTTGGCCAGGCTGGTTTTGAACTCCCAACCTCAAGTGGTCTGCCCCCACCTCAGCCTCCCAAAGTGCTAGGATTACAAGAACGAGCCATTGCACCCGGCCAAAAAGAAGTTACTTTAGAATCAATCTAGATACCCATCCCTCCATACATATGAATCACAAAATACCTGTAAATCATATTGAATTATCTATTTATTAAATGTCAAACTTAAGTATACTATTATTCTTTCTCTTTGAAAATTAGGAAAATACTAACTCTAAATTACACTTAAGACAAAGTGCATACACGAAAACTCTTTAGGGAAGATTTAGAAGATTCAGGCAAAATCATGAGAAAAGGTAAAATCAGACTCTCCAATGTATATGACACAAGGAGAGAATGTACATAACCCAAAGTGTGCAGGATAGGGTAAGGTCGGTTCTTAAATTCCTAATTACATTCAGGTCTATTGTGGTTTTGTTTGAGCTTTGTCTTGGCTTAATGTCAACGGGGCCAATTTTTATGTATTTATGTAAATACTGAAAAAAATGTTGGCACAATTTTAAAACAAACACAAAGGGAGTTTCTTATAAAGGCTTCTCAGGTGGTGGGCAAGAGTTTGGCAAAAAAATCAAGGTGTTCGGTCCCGGAACAAAGCTCATCATTACAGGTACGTTTTCTTTAAATTTTGCAATGTAAAGAAGGATGGGAGGTAGGCATGCAGCAGCTGGCTCAGAATTCTAGGATCCCCTCCTGGTTTGGTCACTAATCATGGTGAAATCTCTAGAATTCAAGTGACTTAGATCATGCCTTAGGAGTCAGACCTTCTCCTGCTCTAATATGGGAGACATTACTAAGAAGCTTTGACCAACTGTGGCTCTCTAAAGGAGGGAGACCTTTGGTATCTCTCTTTGAAAGTTTTGTAAACAAGTTTAGTTTAGAAATTTTATTTCTTCAATTTTAAAAATAACCAATGGAAAAGAGTGAAAACGAATCAGCTCTCCTCATCATTTGGTCACTGAAAGATGAAATATTTGATAATTTGACCAAAGGATGATTAACATCAAGTGTCAAAGTATTTAACAGTGTGACCATATTCAAAAGTGACATAAGCTGCATTTATTGTTTTTATAAATCAGTTCAATAAGTTAATTTATTATTTGTTAGCCTAAGCTTAAAGATGCAATTTTGCTTGGATGAGAGAAAGCATCTTATAAAGATACTCTTAGTCTATTAGATCCACTGAAATGAAGGTTTTCAGAGAATTTTCACAAAGTTCATAAAGCATTGAAAAAAGGGAAAGCAATTATATATTTTTGTTTCCTTAGTGGTTGAGATCATATGATAAAAGGAACTTATAAATTAACAAGTGACCTCCCAATTCTCTTTTATTCAAATGACTTAATGTAAATTATAGCAATCAAATTCATAATTTGTAATTTTCTGAGAAGTGATTTTTCAGGAAAATGTGGTACAGGAAAAAGTACAGACTTTCTTTCTTGATGACTCGTGGGTCTACTACTTTCTATGTACTGTAACTGTGCTTTAGGAAGAGTGCTTTGATTCACCAATTATTCAAATTATAAAAATAATGATTAATTATAGAAAAATTGGAAAACACACAAAAATAAAAAAAATTACAATTTTAAGTTCACCCTCATCACATTATCATTTTATTATACTTTCGTTTCAACATTTTTCTATGCTTTTTGTCTATTTTAGAAAGTTGGAATCATAGGAAATACACAATAATAGATCTGGCTTTTTCACCTTCACACTACTTCATAAACATTTTTTTCAAATGTCCTTAATATTTTTCAATAACAGAACAAAGTTGAAACTTCTGATTTCCAGTTGATCTGTACAATAAATATAATGGAGATTATTTATCTCATATGAATGTTGTAAAGATTAAATGAAATTAAATATGGAATTACCTGCCAGAATGCCTGGCACTTGGTAGGTGATAGAAATATTAATTTCTCTTCCAGAATTCAAGTTATGACCCATGAGAGGTCTTTATAAACTCGGGAATACAGATAAATGTATCAATCCCCATCTGTTCAACAGCTCACTTCAGAACAAATATCACTATCTGTAAAATGCTTTCTATTTCTAAACGACTAACTGTACTTGCTTCCAAAAGTAATTAGAATGTTTTGTGTATTATCTCTAACATAATCTGCCTGAATAAAAGGTGATTTTTCATTTTCCAGAGAAAATATATAGAAGTTTAAGAAAAATCTATATTTTTCCCTTCCCCCAACTTCATTATGTAAACTTACAAGAATCTAGTAAAACAGTCAAATGTCTACTTATAACTTCAATTTCTTAACTGGATCATACCTGCAAAGTTAAAAATTATATCAATAGCAGTATCAGTTGAGAAATATTACCTTTTGTGCCCTTATATTTAATTAAAAATTTTGTTTCAATGCTTCACATGCATCTAAAACATCTACCTTAGAGCAAATTTCTAAGCCATCTGAGGTCTCAGTGTCCATTTTGGAATCCCCATAGGATGGTGTCTCTGAATATTTTATCCCAAGAAACAATTATCCACTCACAAAATAAAAGGAATTTCTTTTTTTTTTTTTTCCAATTTATTCTGTTCTTCTACATTTGTATGAAGTAAGTAAAAACTGCAGGGACCTTAGCCCCACTAATAATGACCAAATCCATGATAAATTTCTTTGCTTTTTTTTTCTTTTATCAGTGCATTTTACCAAAACTAGCATTCATTGAGTTCATTTCATGTTGATATCTCATCTAGTTCGTACTTTTGGATCAAAGCGGAGTGTTAGAAGAACATTTTTAAATATGAGAGGTTACACAAGGACTGTAACATACATTAGACAACTCCCCATATAACGAGAGAAAATTTTGGGAAAGAAAGCCTCATTTTATGTTCTGGCACTTTCTATCTAAATTTAGTATGTAGGTGTCCCTATCACAGAGGTAGGATTTGCAAACATAATTCTCTATTCCTGTGTCTTATGTGAGCCTGATCTTACAAAACAATCAACTGCTGGAGACAAAAGAGAAGCATGCTATAATGCACAAACCATATGTTATTTACTTAAGCTACCTGTTTTCAAAATCTATTTGAGAAGACCTAAATTAAAATACACAAGTATAGTCAGACCGTTAGGTAAACACAGATGATCAAAAGCTCTATGGAAAGGAGAAGGAAAAATGCCTGTGATTGTCTAGCAAGGAGCACAGGTTAAAATTTTATGCTCAAAGGCAGGAGAAAAAGGTAGGGGAATACATACTTCTTACTAACTGTAAAAAGCAGCACACCAAATCTTCAAATATAATATATTTTCCATTACAAAATTAGAAAAGGTCTTTGATGCATGAGTCCTTTAGAAGGAAATAGAAGAGTGGGCTTTGCCTTCAACTTCCGTTTTGGAAAATGAAAGGAATGGCCATGAAGCAAACCCATTGTATATTACTGCATCCGTTCTGTGGGAATCCCGACATTTAATGAAATGAACAGACGGTGATGCTCAGCAGACATGATCATGCAGATAACATGTAGTGATTTAAAGTGATAACAGAAAGATGGATTTGAGGACCATGCCTCCTGCCATTTCTCTAGCCATTCTGCCTTGAAGGGCCAAAACAGGAGTTTTAAGTTGGACTTTTGCATGAATTCAGAAGACAGTCTGAGGCTGAAATTTCTGATAAAACTTGGAATGCAGATATGTCGTGCTGCTGACTAGGAAAAAGAGCCATTTGTTTTGGAAAACACAAATGAAGAATTTCCATACACTGACTGCATATATTAGACTTTAGTCAGGGTTCCCTTTGATTTTCTTAACACAGCAGATAAGGCAAATGATAGCCTATTAAAAATTGGGCGTGTGGAAAGCATGTTTCCTGTGTTGTTGGGGATGGTGGCTTTGAGAATCCTAGGCACGTCAGAGCAAAGTGGAATGCAAACGGAGGAATTGAGAAATGATTCCTCCTGCTTAATTGCTGTGGATTTAACTGCCACTCCAAAATGCTGATTTTTTTTTTTTTTAGTAAGGGATTAAAATGCCATGTCAAGGCACACAATAATAGCAAACAGATTGCTAATCGTAACAATGATGATGATATCATCACCATAACCTCTTGTATTTCCATAGCATTTTTTAATTTTTTGAGACAGGGTCTTCCTCTGTTGCCCAGGTGGGAGTGCAGTGGTGCAATCAAGGCTCACTGCAGCTTCAAACTGTTAGGATCAAGCGACCCTCCTGCCCCAGCCTCTCGAGTAGCTGGGACTACAGGCATGCATATCATGCTCAGCTGATATATTTTTTTTAATTTTTAGTAAAGATGGGGTCTCACTATGTACTATGCTGTCCAGGCTGGCCTCGAAGTTCCGAGCTCAAGCAATCCTCCCACTTCAGCCTCCCAAAGTGCTGGGATTACAGGCATGAGCCACCGCACTGGGACCTGTAACATTTTGATCAAATTGCTTGTTTATAGCTTCTTTCATTTTGGTCTCACTTCAGTGCCGGTAGCGATGTTGAACTGATTTCCACTAGTATCGCTGTTTTTAGATAAATAAAACACCAAAAGCTTTAAGCTATCTGATTTGTTGAGCAACATAACTTTTATGAGCAAAATGAATGACGACTGGAACCCTGGTGTTTTGAGAATCTCAGACCACGAGAATTTGAAGAACTCAGGGAAACTGACTTAAGTTTTTGAGATGGATTGAATCACTGTGGGATTATTATTTTAAGAAACTCTTTGGTAGTGGAACAACACTTGTCGTCACAGGTGGGTATCAGAAGAATACAATATTTCCAAGGCAATAGAGGGAAGGGAAGAAATGATTAAATTGGAACAATGTAATAATGTTTAGAAAAAAAAGAGGAATTTGATGGGGATTTGATGTAGAAATCTTAGGAGAGACTTTAGAACAAATGCTTATACTAAAAGAGAACCGAGATAATATTGTACAAATATCATGATAGGATTTGGCTTTGTGCATATATGGACTTCTATAAAGTACTCACATATGATGTATGAAATGTTATTAAAATATTTGTTCCTGAGACAAAATGTATTATGACAGGTAAGTCTGTGATAGACTCTATCAAGTGGACACATGTTCACCTCTGATGGTCCAGCATGTTGTGAAAGAACCCAGGTGTTGGAGTCAGGTCGACCTGGAACTCCAGCTCCACCACTCACTGCTTAGCAAACTTGGGTGATTATTCTCTGGCCTCAGTTTTCTAATCCATAAAATGGGATAGCAGTATGCATTCAGCATGGTTGTATGAGAATTGTAGAAGATAGTGTGAATTAAGTACTTGGCACACTGTCCAAAAACAGTGGTTTTTAGACAAAGACAATAATGGAGCTTTAAAACAGTTACATTACATATAGGACAGATACAAATTCTGGGAGAGACATCAAAAGTCAAAATATAGATATGCTGATTTATACAGACTTTCTCATTAATAGTTACCCTATTAATTTATTAAAAACCAGTCTAAACAACATACCCCTGGTGTGTTCTTAGTTATGCTTAAACTTCAAATGAAATTCCAAAATAAAATGTGCTTTTGGTTAATATTTTCTAAAGCAAAACAAAATTTTGATAAGTGCATTACTGGAAAAGATTAACACAAGAGTATTTCTGAAAATCAATAAAACTTTTTAATAGGAGTTTTGCAAATGTTGCCATTTTGCTTCTAAATTCAAGACATGGTGAATAATTTGGAGGTACAGCTGTAAATACTGGCTCACCCAAAAACCTGGAGGGTGCAGATGTGAAATTGAGATATTATATATATAAAGTTAGATATTAACCAGAAGGACTGCACATGGTATACACATTGAAGCTACACAGTCAACTTGATAGACAGTATGTATATGTGGAAGTAGATTCCCACTAAAGCAAGTGACTGTGTATTTATTGTTAACAATAAAAGTGAAAAAAATGGCTAGGCATAGTGGCTCACACCTATAATTCCAGCACTTTGGAAGGCTGAGGCAGGCAGATCACTTGAGCGCAGGAGTTTGAGACCAGCCTGGTTAACATGGTGAAATGTGTCTCTACAACAAACAAATAGGAGTTTGAGACCAGCCTGATTAACATGGTGAAATGTGTCTCTACAACAAACAAATATTAGCCAGGCATAGTAGTGCATGCCTGTAGTCCCAGCTACTTGGGAGGCTGAGGTGGGAGGATCACTTGAGCCTGGAAAGTTGAGGCTGGAGTGAGCCGTGATTGTGCCACTGCATTCCAGCCTGGGCAACAGAGCAAGCCCCAGTCTAAAAAAAAATAATAATAATAAAATAAATATGGCATATCACAGAATAAGTAAATGAAGAGTGGGAGTATGCAAAATTGTGCAACATAAGAATGTATGTTATTTGGCCAAAGACTGTAAGTTATAAAGGATGGGAAAGGGAAGTGGGAAAAGGACCAAAGAGTCTCATCTGTAGAGAGATCTTTAAAGTTATTTGATCTTCTTTCCCTTTCCCCTGCCATCCACTTTGAAAACATGCTTCACTGTGATGAAACAAGAGATTAAAAAATAAAATGAATCTGTTCATGAACGTTGGAAGCCTTGGTAGGAGGCAGGTAAAAATCACACTCCATCACAGCTTGGGCAAAATAAACAAAGGCCAGGTTTTCATCCAGCATCTGACAGTTGAGAGCCGTGACTTTTGGCAAGTTATTTAGTTTCTTGATCCTCTTTTCAACGTCTGTAAAATAAGCACAATAATAAGTACTGTGCAACCTATCCTGGGTGAAAGGCCATGGTGGACACCAGCTCACTAGCAACTTCTCTTTTTGTTGTTATGTACTAGGCCATTCCAAACCATGCAATGTGTGTGTTTCTCTAATAATTCTTTTAAATTCATATTCCATTTCTCCCCATAGATGAATATATTGGTGCAGACATTTCCCCCAAGCCCACTGTTTTTCTTCCTTCAATTGCTGAAACAAACCTCCACAAGGCTGGAACGTATCTTTGTCTTCTTGAGAAATTTTTCCCGGATGTTATTAATATACATTGGCAAGAAAAGAATAGCAGTATGATTCTGGAATCCCAGGAGGGAAACACCATAAAGACTAATGACACATACATGAAATTTAGCTGGTTAACGGTGCCAGAGAAGTCACTGCATAAAGAACACAGATGTATCATCAGACACGAGAATAATAAAAAAGGAGTTGATCAAGAAATTATCTTTCCTCCAATAAAGACAGGTACGTGTCTATATATATCATCTCTCAGAACACTTCTTTGAAAGGGAATGCTGCACCTTTTGTCTTTCAGTATTAATGAAAAACAAATATAAATGTTTCTTAAATGTTGCTTAGTGGTAGCATAAACGCCCTGCTATTTTTCTGCAGAATTAAAATGGTATAGGTTTTGGAGAAAACAAAAGGGAAGAAGTTACTGAAGCTTTCTCAGACTCAGCTCCATTATCCAAAATAAGAAAGTGAAATGCTGTTTTTTAGCTGTTAGATGGATTAAAGGAAAGAACATACACGGAAGCATCTAGCAACCTAGCACATGGGAAATGCTCAAAACGAGTTCTCCCTTCTTGTGATGACTTCGCTTGATTGGAAAATAAGAACAAGTATACGTCTTTCAGGAATGTTCTACCCAAGCAGGCAGAGCCACTCACCTCACTCTTGCTACCCACAAAGTTTAACCTAGAAATGATGGGTTCGTTGTTGACAAAATGACATTTATCTGAAGAAGCCAAAGCGTGGCTCTACGCAAAAGAGAATAGTCTTGGCCCCTGCAGTTTTATGAAGGCCTTGGGTTTTTCAGATTTTTATTTTCTATATTACCATACGGTAATATTTCATAATTAAAGGTTGGTAAGGCTTACGTGTACAAACGTTCGTCCATTTTCCATAATAAATGCATTTTCTGCCATTGGTAAGTGCAGCTTAATAAACATTTATTGTACTATGATGACATGCCAGGCTTAGGCTGTGGAAATGTAGATGAATAGAGGAGGATGAGTTACTGTCCCAGTGAGGATGCATGGCAGGGCAGAGAATGTGCTTTTTTCCTGATCTCTCAGGATCACCCATGATTCATGCATGAGGTCCCAAAACAGTGCCTTCGGTGCAGATTGTGTAGATCTCTAGACAATCAGGCAGAGGGCTGAACGTGCCCTGGCCCAGTGGTCCAAGCCCTCACTGTGTGTCAAAATTCTGAGTATGAGTGTAACAGTCCAGCAGCTCCAGAGTGGCCACGGAAAAGACCAATTTTGTGCTTTTCCCTATGGTTAACAAGTCCTTTTCAGCTAATGGGAAATGAGCATTAACAATATGTTTGCAGACCTTTGCCATGTACCATTCCAGATATCTAGGGCAAGTCTTTAGCTTCTCAGATCCTAAGTTTCTGCAGTGATCAAATGTGATTTCAAAAGTTACCTTGACTTGCTCCTGGGGCTACGATGGAGAGCAAAGAAAACAATGGCAGGGAAAATGGTTTGCTTTCAAAACGCTAGCATGGATGTGTTCATTTGTGTATTTAGTGTATTAGGTACAGCCTTTCCTAAAACTAACTGAAGTAGGGTTAAAAAACAATCCCAATTTTCTATTTTCTTTGCTGAGACACAAAGGGGAGGCAAATGTGCAAGGCTTGAGGTTAGTCTTACCACCGTGCTTAAATGTCCAATTAGTAAGTTCTGATTTTTCTTCTCTTTTCATTTTCTTTCTTTTTCTTTTTTTGAGACCGAGTCTTGCACTGTTGCCTGGGCTGGAGTGCAGTGGTGCGATCTCAGCTCACCACAACCTCCACCTTTCAGGTTCAAGTGATTCTTCTGCCTCAGCCTCTCAAGTAGCTGGGATTATAGACACATGCCACCATGCCCAGCTAATTTTGTATTTTTAGTAGAGACGGGGTTTCTCCATATTGGTCAGGCTGGTCTCAAACTCCTGACCTTAAGTGATCTGCCCACCTCAGCCTCCCAACGTGCTGGGATAACAGGTGTGAGGCATTGCGCCCAGCCAGGTTCTGATTTTTCTAGTGATCAGTGCAAAATAAAAAGTATAGTAAGTTACAGGGCAGTGAATATCATACAGGAAAGAAGTTACAGTTTTATAATGTGTTTTACTTTACACTAAATTCTAAAAGTAATTTTTTTTTTTTTTTTTTTTGAGACGGAGTTTCACTCTTGTCGCCCAGGCTGGAGCGCTGTGGTGGGATCTCGGCTCACTGCAACTTCCACCTCCCTGGTGCAAGTGATTCTCCTACCTCAGCCCCCTGAGTAGTTGGGATTACAGGCACCTGCCACCATACTTGGCTAATTTTTGTATTTTTAGTAGAGACGGGGTTTCAGCATGTTGGCCAGGCTGGTCTCGAACTCCTGACCTCAGGTGATCCATCTGCCTCGGCCTCCCAAAGTGCTGGGATTACTGGTGTAAGCCACCGCTCTCAGCCTAAAAGTAAAATGTCTTTCATGCTCTTCTCAAGACAACTAAGTTAAGAAGGACACTTCTCTTAATGTCATTCAACAGTAGATTTCTAATGCTCTTTATTGGAAGTTTGTTTTTCTGATAAAAGCTAAAAATGTAACAAGGAAGTGATCATATTATATAATAATGAAGTACTTCTGAAGCACTTCAATGTGACAAGTCACAATATCAATGTGACTTGACCTTGACCTTACTTTCTAGTCCCAGAAATAATCGCACTAGGATGCTGAGCTCCTGTAATAAAAAGGAGATAAAACTAATCTAGTCCACATTGGCAACCAACCTTGATTGTGAGAGAGGGAACTCAGGATACACTTACAGATTTTATTATGAGGAATTGTTACTTTGTTTTTTGCCTCAGTCAATGCATAGAAATAAGTTATAGTCATTTTCATTTACCTTTTAATAAATAAAGCCACCATAAGGAAAATAAAAAGACATTGAAAACCCTTTAAAGTCAGACCTTAAAGATATTTGGACATGAGACATGGTAACTAACATTTTCATCTGTGGGACTTACCCAGAACCTATACCTCACGCCCATTTTATAGAATACACGAAATAAAGATCTTACTGAACAGAATCATATCCGTATAGACAGGAATACATCTACTCGAAAAATAATAAACCAAAACACCAATGTGACTCTGTTTTCTCCTATCTGTTTAAAAATATGTTGTCTTTGTATCCATATTTGTTGCTTCCTTTTTTTTTTTGTTTTTGTTTTTTACATCACAGATACTTTCAGCTCTCACCTCAGGTTTTATTCAGAGAACTATCAATGTGGCTTGACCTTGACCTCTCTTTCTAGTTCCAGAAATAATTGCACTAAGATGCTGAGCTCCTGTAATAAAAAAGACCATCTGCTGAGAATAATTAACATACTGAAAGAGATTTTCTTAGAGTACACAATGGTGAAATTATATTGTCTCTTTATAAATTACTTTATATCTATTTCTGTGGATTATTTCTACAAAGTACTTTTCACATGTCCAGTTTCGTTATTTTTATTTTTCAAACCAGAACATTTATTGCGTGACTAATCATTGAAATTCTTAAGATGAACTGGATGCTGCAACAGCTGCCCTCTTGGTTTTAGGTGTTGTTCCCTCAGGGAATCCATGCCTGAACCTGCAGTATACAATTTTTAGGTGCCTCATGCGACCACTCCTGGTGGTATTTCATCTTTCAGCCTTGGCACTCCAGTTATACTTTCTCTTGCGCTTGGCGGGGCAGCCACATTTGCCACAGGTGGACTTCTGAAGGTGGTAGGTCTTAGAACCACAGTGGCGGTGGCCGGCCGGGTGCGGTGGCTCACGCCTGTAATCCCAGCACTTTGGGAGGCCAAGGTGGGTGAATCACCAGGTCAAGAGATCGAGACCATTCTGGTCAACATGGTGAAACCCTGTCTCTACTAAAAATACAAAAAATTAGTTGGGCATGGTGGCGCATGCCTGCAATCCCAGCTACTCGGGAGGCTGAGGCGGGAGAATTGCCTGAACCCATGAGGCGGAGCATGTGTCTTATTGCGAACCTTCCCGAAAGGTTGACACTCCCTTCCTTGTCTTGCTTCTGTGGCCGAGACTGGAAGACGTGCAATTTTTTTTATTCCCCTACAACTACTGTCTGAATACTGGCTCTGCTATTTACTAGTAGGATTCTCAGCAAGTTGCCTGAACCTGTTTTTTTTTTTTTTTTTTTTTTAAGACAGAATCTCTGTTGCCCGGGCTGGAGTGCAGTGGTGCAATCTTGGCTGACTGCAACCTCTGCCTCTCGGGTTCAAGCAATTCTCCTGCCTCAGTCTCCCAAGTAGCTGGGACTACAGGTGCATGCCACCAGGCACGGCTAATTTTTTTGTATTTTTAGTAGAGACAGCGTTTCGCCATGTTAGCCAGGATGGCCTCAATCGCCTGACCTTGTGATCTGCCCACCTCAGCCTCCCAAAGTGAGCCATGGCGCCCGGCCTGGCCTGCACTTTTTAAACGTTATTTCCTCATTCAGAACATGGGGCCATTCATAATACAACTCACTTAAGTGTTATTGGGGAATTAAACAAACAAACAAAAAATGCATGGGAAGCATTTAACATAGTGCCTGGTGCAATAATAAGCGCTCAGTAGATGTTAGCTTTTATTAATATTGTCATGTTCAGAAACACTATACCTCCAGAAAACCATGTGTTGGAACTGGGGGCCTTGGGGATGTGCATGATTTGGAAAGGTATGGCTGCTTTTTTCTGGTTAGATGAGAATTCTCCTAAGCCAGACTCCTTCAAACATGTAAGATTCTGTTGTGGATTCTAGAACTGAAAGGATTCTCTGCCAGGTGTGGTGACTTATCCCTGTAATCCCAGCATTTCGGGAGAACAAAGCAGGAAGATTGTTTGAGCCCAGGATTTTTGAGACCAGCTGGACAAGATGGTGAAATTCTGTCTCTACAAAATCACAAAGATTAGCTGGGCACGGTGGCGTGTGCCTGTAGTCCCAGCTACTCGGGAGGCTGAGATGGGAGGATCACCTGAGCCTGGGGAGGTTGAGGCTTCAATAAGCTTTGATGATACCGCTGTACTCCACTTCAGTCTGGGTGACAGTGAGACTTTGCCTCAAAAAAACCCCCAAATTATTCTTTTTGCTGATATCATGACAGCAGTGTGCGCTAAAGACTGTAAAGCAGCCACTTGCTCTATTTTTCCATTGAACAAGCATTTATCAGAAACAGACTTTGTGGCAGGCACTGTGTTAGGAGCTATGAATATGGAAGGAAAACCAAATGGTCTTGGATACTATACTCCAGTTGTGATAAAAAAAGAAAAAGATGTGTTCTTCATGAACGTTAACATTTTTATGTACAAAACATAAAATATGAATTAGATCTACCTAATTACATAGAATCAGACCAATTATTTCTGGAATTGTGGGTTCATATTTTTAATAACTGTCCTCCTGCTTCTCTGTTGACAGATTTTTATAAATATTCATTTAATTACACAACATGCATGCGTGCATGCACACACACACGCACACGCACACATGCACACACACGCATGCACACACGTGCACACACACGCACACACACGCACACACACACACCCCTTGACAAATAATGAGCATGAACAATTGACTAGCACTTGCTCTCATTCTTCTAGATGTCATCTCAATGGATCCCAAAGACAGTTGTTCGAAAGATACAAATGGTAAGTTTTGTGTTTTTTATTTCATCCTGATCATTTTAACTTTTCAACTTCTTGAGCTTGAAAAATCAGGAAATGGATTTTTCTAGGTTGGATGTTGCAGAATGAACTTAGTGATATTTTACATTAGGCCCTCATTTTCTGAGAGTTGTATTAACAAAGCAAACTGCTGCTTTGGGTATGAGATGACTGTAAATTAGAGGATACAGTGATATGATTTTAATTATTTCAAAAAAGAGACTTCATTTATTCCTGTGTCTTGTTTTCATGACTAGGGAAACATGATACCATGTTGCTTCTAGAGTTGTTTGGTTTTAGTCTTTGCACTTTCTACTAGCTAATAACACGACCTAGTGTTTATCAAGTGCTTTTTACACAGAGGGGCTTGGGCTATGTTCTGTACTTTCTTGTTTAATCCTCTTAATACTTCTATAAATTGGTACAACATTTTATTCTCCCATTTTTACAGTCCCTTTAATTATACAAATCCTTTATACATGTCACACAGCTAGCTCGGGGATTTCAAATCAGGCCATCAAGTAAAGAGTCCATGCACTTACTAAGTTCTGTATTCTTTTTCTGCAATAGAGTCAGATAGCAAGAAATTCCAGAGCCAGGGACCTGAGACAAAATGGACGTAATGTGAGGATGGCTGGGTGCCTAGGCTTTGGAGACTGGACTTTAACTCAGGCTCTTTTAATGATTAGATGTAATGACCTGTATTTTGTGAGTAACATGTTTCTCATCAGCCAATCAAGAACAATTACACCAAATTCATAGTTATTGAAGAGATAAGGGCATGCATGTGAGATGTCTGGCATAGTGTTTAGCAGACACAGAATCAGTACTGGTTTCCGGTCTTTTCTCTCTGCATTCGCACAAAGAATGTGACTAGAAGCATGGACTCTAGCCCTGCTCAACTTTCCTCTATTTCCAATACCAAGAGGGCTCTGGACTTCAGCTGCCACACCAGGCAAGGAGGGGCAGTAACATCTCACTTAACCAAGGGCAGGGAGTTATAAACACATCACTTCTTGAGATCCTTTTCCACACCAAGGAGTGATGTTTCTGGAGTTCTGACTTTAGGAAGACAAAACACGTAATGTGGAAATTTCCACAGGAAGAGACTCAGCCTCGTAGCTCATGGACTAGCCACTGTGGTCCACCATCATTGTCTTTACTTATTCCTTGACATCACATATATCTTGCAAAACTTCAAATGATATTCAATGATATCACCCAATAATAGCATAGCCATAATTAGAGACATTTAGGAGAGACAGGTGAGTGTGCCACAACTACCTAACACATCAGCGAATCTGGATTAACCACTTTCTTTGATTTTCTATGGTGCAACCTTGCTTATTAATAGTTTGCAATGTTTAACTGACTTTAGCAGAGGTTGTTAATCAACTTGAAAGCTGAATTCTGACTTGTCTTGCTCTTAGTGGTGGTGGAAGTAGTAGATGTTTACTTTTATGTTTTGGTGGTGGTGGAATATCACTTCAATGTAGATCATCAGAAGTAAGTATTTGTGAACCCCTCTCCCAATAACATGTCTTAGTCTGAAAAAAGATCATGTGAAATTTCTCTTAGATGCACTGCTGCTGCAGCTCACAAACACCTCTGCATATTACACATACCTCCTCCTGCTCCTCAAGAGTGTGATCTATTTTGCCATCATCACCTTCTCTCTGCTTAGAGGAACGGCTGCCTGCTGCAAGGGGGAGAGATCGTAACAGACGGCAGCATAAGGAGGCCATCTTTTCTTCATTGTTTATTGTCTTTAGAAGCGTCTGCTGAGGATCTAGCTGGGCTTTTTTCCTGGGTTGGGGCAATCTCAGTTCTCATGTGTGTGCTATTCTATCATTATTGTACAATGGTTTTCAAACCAGCGGGCACACAGAAAACCTCACTCTGTAATAACAATGAGGAATAGCCATGGCAGTCTCTAGCATCACTCTCTCCATATTCTCCACAGCTCCTTCAGCCAAGCCAAATAGCCACAGTGTAGACAGCCTGCGGCTTCCAGCCTCCTTCCTCCCTTAGTGTTCTTTAATCAGATAACTGCCTGGAAGCCTTTCATTTTACACGCCCTGAAGCAGCCTTCTTTCTAGTTGAATTATGTAGTGTGTTTATCATAACAGGCAAAATAAATTTTTTAAAAATGAAAAGCTGACTTTTGTCCATGTGTATTTTAATTGGGTGACATTGAATTGAACATCCAAGGTAAGACACGGCATGGCAACTGGGCTATGGAATTCTATATTTGTTGTAAGAATGGTCCAACACCTCATTTCTAATTATTTCCCTGAGATAGTGGTTATGACACCTTCTAAGAGGACTCACAACCAAATGAAGGAGCCCATGTGCTTTTCTTATAAAGGTCACCCGAGTAAAATTCATTTGGTTTAGGACATTCCAGTGGCAATCGGACACCATCTACTGTGACGCGTACTTTGTGAGCTCAGCTCTAGTATGTTTCACAGACACTGTATTTCCTGATCCTCACAATATCCTCATGAGAGCTGTCCTAACACCAAAGAGGCAGTGTGACGGAGAGGTTAAGCACATGCTCTCTGGTCTCAGGAATCCTGGGTATGGTATTTAGTATCTGTGTGGCCTCAGGCAAGTTACAGGAACTCTATGTGCCATAATCTCCTCATGCAAAATGAAGTCATAATGCACCGTTTCCTGGAGTTATGTGGATTATATGAGTTAATAACACCTGGCACATGCAAGTCCTCTACAGTATCAGCACGAACTGTTGGTAGTTTTACTTTACCGTAATAAACCAAAAAGTATCTGATACAAGCCTCAATCATCTGAGAAGTTTATTTTGCCCAGGTTAAGGGCATGCCCAGAAGAAAATAACACGGAATCACAGAAACAGTCTATGATCTGTGCCTTTCTCCAAAGATGAAGTTGAGGGCCTCGACATTTATAAAGGATAGGTGAGCTGGAGAAGAAAGAGGGAGAGTGTCACAGTCCACATGTTGTAAGAGCAAGAGAGCAGGCAGGGGAAGTGCCAATTATGTATTCATGTTGCGCTCAGTAAATCAGCACTTTACATAAGATAAGGTGAACATAGAGTAGCTACCTCTGGAGCTATTTAACCTTTTATCTGTAGCTGTCTGTGTAGGCACAAAAGGAAAGGCACTTTCTTGCATGATCCAGTTTTTGGGTTCTTTATTTCTTTTTTCGAGACAGAATCTCGCTCTGTCGCCAGAGTGAAGTGCAGTGGGGTGATCTCGGCTCATTGTAGCCTCCACCTCCCAGGTTCCAGTGATTCCCCTGCCTCAGCCTCTTGAGTAGCTGGGACTATAGGCACGCAGCACCACACCCGGCTAATTTTTAAAATATTTTAGTAGAAACGAAGTTTCACCATGTTGGACAGGATGGTCTCGATCTGACCTTGTGATCTGCCCACCTCGATCTCCCAAAGTGCTGGGATAACAGGCGTGAGCCAGCACCCCGGCCTGGCTTATTTTTATTCTAAAAAATAGCATGGTGAATTGGGGTCCTGAGTTTTTCTTTTCCTTTCACAGTAGATTCCACACATATGCAAAAGCACTAACAGTGAGCTCTACTCTTACCTCTCTGCAGAAAGGTTAGGTGATGGGAATAGGGACTCAGTGAGTATCTACTATGTACCAGGCATCCAGAAAACCTTGATTAGCCAGTTGAGGTCAGTACAGTTTATAGATTAGAAAGACTAAATTATCTACTCAAGGTCACCATTTTTAAAGTAATAGTCATAATTTAAAGCTAGGTTTCTCTGAACCCAGAGCCCATATATTCATACACACACACAAACGCACACATATTTATCCAATATAACATCTTTTCTTTCATCTTTTCAACTGGGGAAAACAAAACGAAAATACGCATTGTTTCTTTACTAAAGGCATCCTTCTGGGAGTCAATGAGAATTTTCTTAAGGAAACGAAGGAAACTTGTGTTTCTCCTCATCTATACTCCAAGCTACTGGTTCGTCACTCATTTCCCCTTTGTTTTTCTCTTTGGGTAAAATTGACCTACTCTGGAATTACGATAATTGCGTCGCCGGCTGTAAAGAGTATAGAAATTCTATCTCTGTGTGTGTCCGAGATGTGTAGCTGCTCTTTTTGAGGGTGCTAATGGACTGTCTCCGGCGCAGTTAATGGTGCTCTCTGGTTATGGATAGCATTCTGACACCCCAGCTCCTCCCAGAGACTAATCAGGCCCAGAGATCTGCAGAATCACCTTGGAGGAGATTCTTTGGAACATCTAGGTGCATTTCTGAGTTAGGAGGTAGAAGAAATTATGCATCTTTCTCGGTCTAGTACATTTCTACCACAGCACAGCTACCACCTATAGGGAGGGCACATGGTGCAGGAGGAATACTAGTCACCCTTCACAGCTAGTTAGAGCCCTGGCCACTTAATCTGGCTCTAACTCTCTGTACCATTTGTTTTCTTTTTCTTTTCGTTTTTTTTTTTTTTTTTTTTTTTTTTTTTTGAGATGGAGTCTCATTCTGTCACCTGGGCTAGAGTGCAGTGATGCAATCTTGGCTCACTGCAACCGTCACCTCCCAGGTTAAAGTGATTCTCTTGCCTCAGTTTCCCAAGTAGCCAGGATTACAGGCTCCCACCACTATAACTGGGTAATTTTAGTAGAGATCGGGTTTTGCCATGTTGGCCAGGCTGGTCTCGAACTGCTGACCTCAGGTGATCTGCCCACTTCGGTCTCCCAAAGTGCTAGGATTACAGGTGTGAGCCACCACACCCAGCCCCTATTTGTTCTTAATCATCCCACATTGACTAAGGTCATCTATCTTTAGAAGAACGTGTTTAGATTAAACAATTTCAGATTTCTACCTAAAGTTACAAATTCAGTGATTAACATCCTGATGAAGTAATGACAGCAGTCACTCATATAGTACTCACCAAGTATCCAGTACTGGCTTAAGGATGTGTTCACTCATTTAATTCTCACAAAAACTCTGTATGTACAATTACCTTTGTTCTGTGGGTGGAGAAACTGAGGCAGAGGGGGCTAAAGAACTTTCCCATAGCCAAACAGCTACTAAGAAACAGGGCTGGGATTTGAACTCAAGCAGCCTGGCTCCAGGAGCGCTGCTCTTACCTTCTATATTATTTCCTCCTAGAGTGAAAACAGATTACTTGTAGTTTCAATTAAAACAGGAAAATGTTCTTCCTTATTATGCTAAGAACTAGGAAGAAAACTGTCTCTTTAGCTGTTCACATTTCCACCCCTTGCTCCTATGCTGTTCAGATAATTAGAGGGTTGTAGGCCAGCTTGCCAGTTTTTCGATGCTGGTGAGACTTACATGCTGAACTCCCATCCACCAAATAAGACTTCTGTGATTAAAGACCAAAGCACGTGGTTGGATTAAATAGTACGGAACAGGCAGCACTCACAGGTGTGCAATGGAAAAATTAGGCAAAGATTTATACAGTTCGACATAAAAGCATGTCTCAATGGTCACCACAGAGCTAGCGTATTTCATACACTTGTCAACTAAAAAAAGAAAAAAATTATTAAAACAACTCCACATATTTCTCAACTATAAAAAAGGAAAACTTCAGTGCAACAGTTCTCAAAATATTTATAATTATGCATTCTTTCTTTCTTTCTTCCTTTTTTTTTTTTTTTTTGAGACGGAGTTTCGCTCTTGTTACCCAGGCTGGAGTGCAATGGCGCGATCTCGGCTCACCGCAACCTCCGCCTCCTGGGTTCAGGCAATTCTCCTGCCTCAGCCTTCTGAGGAGCTGGGATTACAGGCACGTACCACCATGCCCAGCTAATTTTTTGTATTTTTGGTAGAGACGGGGTTTCACCATGTTGACCAGGATGGTCTCGATCTCTTGACCTCGTGATCCACCCGCCTCGGCCTTCCAAAGTGCTGGGATTACAGGCTTGAGCCACTGTGCCCGGCCAATTATGCATTCTTTCTACTGTTTTGGAATTCCTTTCCTCAAAGATTTCATTTTTGAAGGTTTTTGGTCTATCAAGAAGGTCATAGTCAATGCTTTATTTTCCCTGTTGTACTAATCAAAGTCCTGTATAACTGCCAGTGAGAAATTCTGCGTAGTGCGATAACCAGATACTACACCAATATAATGCAGCCACACAGCTAGAAACTCAAGCTTTTCCTTAGCCATGAAAAATTATTTGAGTAAATACATAGCTTCCATTATGTTTGGTTAGGTTCTTTTTCATTTGTTTGCCTTTTCTGCTGTGTTTGAGTAATAGTGAGTAACAACCACTTACTGAGCACCAGGAATTCTGCTCAGCAACTTGCGTTCTCTCTCTCGGATGCTCTCAACTGCATCACCTTACAGCTATTATACTCATTTCACTGATGAGAAAACCAAGCCTTGAGGTTAAAAAATATGCCCAGTTAATCACTGAGTGAGTCCCAGAGTTCACATGATTCCAGGACTGTCTGACTTAAGACCTGCTGCCTTATCCATCGTACCAGGGGCTCTCCTTTTGGGAGCCTCTATCACAGACCAGGCATCAGGGCTTTAGAAAACCCTGCTTTCATAATTCTAATGTGCAGCCATGGTGGAGGCCGGCAAGTGACTGAAATGGCGCCTGAACTCCAGCTCTGCTCCATGCAAGCCATGAGGAAACATCACGGAGCCCACTACACACGTGTGGAACCCATGCCACCTGAAAGGCGTTGTTTTCATGGAACCCATCTATTTCTCAAGGAAACAAAAGGTGTGTACCAAGATTTATGTGCAAGGATGTTCATTCACAATGGCACTATTTCAAAGAGCCCCAAAATAACCCAGATGAACAATCAGAAAGTCATAGGGTCCAACGTGCACCTTAAAAATATGTACCTGGTTTAACTCATTTCCCGTTCAGAAAAAGGGCAGCTCGCTACCAGTGCTCATTTCATTTTACATGAACATGCGCTTTGAAGCTGAAGTAAATCTGACTGGTTTTCAATGTGAAAATAAAACATAAAAACTGTTGTTGGAGTTATTTCTAAACAGAACTTGTCATTTGTCCTAATGCAACATCATACGCATTTCTGTTACATTAGGATTAGAGATGAGTATTTTGGGGGCAAATAAGACATGAGTTAAAAACTGGAAAATAGATGAGTGGTGTTGTGGTGCTGAGAAATAATATTCATAGCATAATCCTATTAATCCTATTGTGCAATAAACACATTTGAATGTTTACACACTTCAAAAACACTCAAATTCTTTAGATAAATCTGATGTACATATATAAGTATATATGTACATGTAGATATGTTCTCATTTCTCCTTCTTACACAGAGAATATACAATATACATTATTCTGCACATCTCTTTTCATTTATAAATCCTAGAGCTCTTTTTATGTCTGTATACAGGGACACTTCACTACAGGGATTTTTCTTTTTTTTCTTTTTTGAGACAGTCTTGCGCTATTGTCGAGGCTGGAGTGTAGTGGTTGATCTCGGCTCACTGCGACCTCCGCCTCCTGGGTTCAAGCGATTCTCCTGCCTCAGCCTCTTGAGTACCTGAGATTATAGGCTCCCACCACCATGCCCAACTGATTTTTCCATTTTTAGTAGAGACAGGGTTTCACCATGTTGGCCAGGCTGGTCTTGAACTCCTGACCTCAAGTGATCCACCCGCCTCAGCCTCCCAAAGTGCGGGGATTACAGGCATGAGCGAGTCAACTTGCCCAGCTAACTACAGGTATTTTTCACTGGTTATCATACTTTTAATCAATGTCTTGGTTTAGTTCCAATCTTTTGCTATTATAAAAAACACTGAAATAAGTAATAGTGTTTTATGTCATTTGAACATGTGCCCTGGTAATTCTGATAGGTACTGCCAACCTGCCCTCCATAGAAATAGCCCTAGTCCCTTCTGCAAAGTGTGTGTGCTGAGAGCGTACTGCTAACATTGAAGTTTTGCTAATTTGACAGGTGAAAATAGTATCACACTGTGGTTTCAATTTGCTTTTTTCTTACTGTGAGTGAAGATAAACATCTTTTTATGTTTAAGATCTATTTTATATTATCTGTGCCATATTTGCTCATGTCCCTTGACCATTTCTTTCTAGAGTAACAGTATAGGCATGACACTCATTTATTTATATGTGTGTCTGTGTATTTCTGCAGACAAAGATAAAACAAAATGTTCAATCTACGGTAGGTGGGTGAAAACATGACAAGTGATTGTGTGTTTTCTGTTTTCTCTAGTGAATCCTTTTAAAACGTAAACAGTTACATACATGAGAATTAAAACAATGTGTTATTGAACATTGAGAAGGTTTTTTTGTTTGCTTACAATCAGCTTCAGTTTGTGTGAAACATGTTATTTTGGAAACTGTAAGTAGAGAATCCTATCTGTAAAAGTAAGACCAAACAGACTTTAAAAAGATCAAATTCAATTTAGATATATTCCTTGATCCTCATGAATTGACTGGATCTCTTTAGGACAAATACCTGGACTCTCTAAAGAAATCTGGAATGATTTCTGCATTGGGAGAGGAAACTTTCAAATCACTAATGGCTTTGTGCGGCTGACATCACTGGCTGGGGTACTGGGCAATGCCTCCTGTGGTTTCACACTTCTTAGCAATTTCCTTCCCCAACGCAGGCTGGGCTGCCCGGAACTTCAGCAGTGTAGACAGGGAACGCAGTGGTGGTGGCGGAGGAGGCAGAGTGGCTGGCGGGAGGGTGCTGATGTGGCTGTGTTGTATTTTCTCAGGCTTCTTTTGTTTACGTGCTCTGTCAAATGTGGTTGATTCGTGGAAAATGCTCAAAGTCAAACCGGCCCCTACTGGCTGGGGCTGTGCAAGGGGTGGCTAGGGTGTTGTAAGCCAAAATGAGGACAGTTAAACCACAACCAACTTTGCTCACTTTCAAGAGCCCACGGCTAATGGAAATAAAATCTCCATCTTCACACATACACGATTGCTATCAAACACATTCTGCACACTGTGGGTAGGTGGGGCTCCCTGCATCTGCATTTGATATTCAAGGTTCATTAGCTACTAGGAGAGTTGGGAATCTGATGCCCAGGACTGTCCAGACACTGCACCTTGGGTCCATTCTCATGACACTGTTCCAAAGAGCAGAGGACATCTTGCATCACAGAGGTGATCCTAACATTCCATCCAGTGTCTGTACTTCCAGAAGTATCTGATTCAAAGACGCTACTGCCTTTAGTTTCATTTCCTCAGTGTAAACAGGGTGACACAAGACTCCTGAACCTATTAGGACAGGCAGATCATAGATGTGGGGAACAGGGTTTTGCTTCTTTCTCCATAGGAATTCCAGGATACAGAAGCCCTGAGTTCAACTGTGTAACTGAATGTCATAAACGGAATCATATGAAGTCCTTCTACAGAGACAAAATGACTTCAGCGCCAACCAGAGCAAGGATTACTAGAGGACATTAACATCAGATAAATGAGTGATAGGGGTCCATCAGAGGATTGCTCAGCAATGTGAGCATAAAGGAAAAACGGCTCCACTCCTACCCCACCAAAACATGGCAGAGTGGGTGTTCGGGCTCCTGTGCTGAATCTATGCAGTCCCAGGGGAAAATATAACTCATCGTTGAGATAATCACTGTAGGCTCCCACAGTCTGACTTCCTAGCATATTCAAATGCTATACCTCATTCCTCTTGGTCTGTGCTTAGAGAGCTGACTTCTGAGCCAGCTTTGGCTTCCTTTGAGGATTGGCAGCATCCTAGGGGTTCACCCCAGCATGTCAGGGTGAGAGCTCCTTCTCAGGTTAAATTAACAACCTGATGGGCAGCTTAATCATCATCTATGGGCTTGGTGCCTATGTAACTCCAATTCTGACACAGGAGATTCTCACTCAGATAATACCATTGAGTTCTAAGGTTTTAGTCTCAAGGCCAGACATTGGAGATTTTCCTCACCTTTTCTCCACTATGAGACGCTCATCCTGGTTAGACTCCAGCCTCCTAGCAAGCCTCCCTGTTGCACTGTTGAGATCTGATCCACTCTTAGAAGAAGCACAGATAGAAGTGACGTGATATGCACAAAAGGTCCGTTTCTACCCATGATCATCACCGCTACAGGCAATTAGGTTTTTCTTGAATGACACAATGAATGATGAAAGAAAACTAAGACATCCTGACTTCCCATGAATTATTAAGGGGAGTATTCATGTTTGAAAAAAATAACACACAGTATAATTTGGTTCATTTTAATTGAAATTGGCTGAACCCAAAGGAAACATGATATGAATGGTTCAAGTCATTTTGTGCATTCAAAATATGAGTATTTAGAATATTTCAGAACAATCAGAGAAAAACATGATTTCATGATAAAAATAATATAAATGACGGGTGACACTCTACACATATTCACAATCTCTCTTTTTTCTTTGCAAGTCCAACACTTTAGGTCATATACATAATGCAAAACAAGAAAAATAAAACTAGCCACAGTGACATGATGCATTCTATTATACTTTTTAAAACTGTACAAAGAGCACATGTGCATGAGTTAAAAAACACAAAGGGAATGTAGGGTGTTAAAAAAGAAATACAAAATAAATCTTGAGACGTAAAACAAAAAAATGCCATTCTGCAAATTGAAATAAAAAGGTATTTTGCTTACTAAAAAAGTGTTATTTCAATATATTAAGTCTTCTGATTAGGAATACGGCACAAGACTTTCCTCACCTATTCATTAACACATCAGACTCAAGTCTCACTGAAGAGAGGATGAATCATGACATTACCTTACAAGCCACAGGCAGGCGACTAAATGTGCATGGATATGGTACAATGTCTGCGAGGTATTACAATAAATAAATCTTTATTAGCTGTTAAAGTCAGCAGTGGATATCACCATTTTATTATCAACAGGGAGACTCCATTGCCAGCCTCTTTTTGCCTCCGATGACTTTCTGTGAGGGTTTTTCACACTTAGAAAAAGAGAAAAGACAAAAGTATTTGAGAAATAGCATTAAAAGACAAAATGCCACAGTCACCTTAGGTGTACATAAAAGTCTGTGTGCCGAAGAGGGGCTGTGACAGATACACGAAGGATCATGGGTGTGGCCACACTAGAATTTATGTTAAAATATTTCAGAAAAGGCTCAACTACCAGCACGCCCACATTTTTGCTTTGTGTCTACGTGACTGTGGTGGAGAGATGCGGTGGAGGTATGCGGGGGACTGAGGACGCAGGCACAGGGGCTCCAGGCGCCGTGACCTTGACTGCCTCTACCACCCAGTCAGCCTCTGTCCCGGCTTCCCAGTGACTTACAATCTGGCAACATTTTCCTTCTGTGGTTAAACTGTCAGGCAGATTTGCTGCTACTACAATTTACTTCTTTTGCCTTCTGTGTATGAGGTTGAAATGATTTTCATTGATGATTTAGAGGAATTTAACAATGTGTTTTACTTTGAAGCCCATTAAGCATGACTGCTTTGCATGTACAGCAGCTTGCATTTCAGAAGCTCCAAAATCCTTGAGAAATATCCCAGTGTGGGGCTGAAGTGGACCTGGTACCAGACAGCATGGGCCCAAGCCCCAGCTCTGCCCCTACTTCTAGCCATGCAACCTGGGATACGTGATCCATTCTATGCCTCTGCTGCCTCAGGCGTCAAATGGAGGTGATAACAGCACCTGCGTCTCACAGGACTGCTGTCCTTTAACAGAGATTACCACTTGTCATTGAAACAATGGCATGTGACTTGCATGTAGACATTCTGGCTAACTAAACAAACATAAATTCATCTTTATTCCTCAGAAATTTAGAAATCTGAGTTCGTTTTCAAACCTCACAAATGTATACCTATACAAAAAATGTTGAGACACTTGACATTAATATAATGTGACTGATAAATTCATTCAAGACGAATCTGGTTATACTTATATTCTTATTCTCTGAATTCTACTTTGTCTCTACTCAAAGGAAATCCCCATACTTAACTATTTTGTTGTTACAGTTTCATTTGAAAAACTTACTTTAACAAAAGTAGTACTCATAGTTCTAAAAGTGGTTTCTCACTGTCTTGTTTTTCCTCAGCTTCATCAGATCCTACATGGTACAGAAGGGGAAGAAGGAAAAGTATTTCATTCTATTACAGTAACAAACTATTTTAAATAGTTTAAATATGTTTAAAATTATAACATATACACATAAAAGCATTAAACATATGTTTAATCCTCAAGAGGTTTAGGTTAACAAACTGCTATTTGAAAGTTTTACTTTATTTCTTGTAAGAGGAAAGCCTTTAAACAATAATCTATCACTTAAACTAATCTGTCAAAATGGATTTCACTTATGAACAAAGAATATTCATGGAGACCAAAATTATTATCAATCACTGTTCTTCCTCCATCTCTTTGCTAACAAGCTTGTATATATTTTTTACATGCAAAAATGTTAAGCTTGGCACAAATAATTGAATCTAGGTGTTTCTAGCAATGGCTGGAGCAGGTGAGCAAGACAGCAGTGAGAGAGCACTGTGGCAGTGACCACTGTCTGGCCCTTCAGGATCAATGTCTAATGAGCTTCAGGATATTCCTAGATTTGACCTGGCCATTCCACTCTGGAATTCTTTCCTTAGGATATACCTATCCCTGATGAAATAATGCTTATTATTTATTATGTAGATTTTCCCACTAAAAATTAGAAAAGAAAGCTAAGTATGTGAGAATAGAAGAAAGGTTAATGCTATAGTCCCATAAAATATCTTGCATGCACTTAAAATTATGGTTATAGATAATTTGTAACAAACATAAAAATGCATACACTGTAAGGTAAAAGCAAATGTGTAACAAACAAAATTTTATATGCCATGAGATCACATTTGATAAAATTAAAAAAATACATGTGTACAAACAAGAAAGAGTAGGAGAAAATAACCACAAAAGTTTTATATATTTTTCTGGATATTGCAACATTTCTACCATAAACCTGAATTGACTTCATTATTTTTGAATTATAATTTTAAAAAGCAGAATGTGAATAATATAGGCAGCATGGGCACAATGATGTGAGTGCACACACCACGCACACACACAGAGCAAGAAGGAAACTAAACTGTCAACACTGATGCTATGGCTTAGTGTAAAGGATAGGTGATTTCTAATTTTTGTTCTTTCCACTTTTTTAAATGCATGACTTTCATAATCAGGGAAGGGGGATAAAACAAAAAGGGGAATCCTGAGAGAAGACCAAGATAGTAGGTGAGATGCCATCAATTCACACATAAAAGCCACAGCCTCTCCTAACCGCATCTGAACCTTGTTAGATAGCATACTTTAAAAAGGATATTTTTTTTCCTTAGGAGAATGTCTACTTGAATTATAGCCAAGGACAAACTTGGTATAGGGCAAGAATGCCTAAGAATCTGAAGAAAACATTTTAACCTCATAAATGTCACATGGTTACGTTGAATTTATAGGAAAATCAATAAAGACATAACTGTTGAATGTTTTACTTTCTAGCCTATTAACGCACTGTCCACCATAGAGGCAGGAGGTGGCGAACTGCCTGATCTCACTGTGGAAGGAGGCTGAGGAACATGGTTAAACCACATCTTCCTGTTCCCAGGCTCACTTTCACCTGCTAGGCCAGCGGCACTGAAACTACAATGAGTTGCTGTGTCTTGGAATTATCTGGGAGCCCTAAATAAAGCCAAACCTTTAATTAAAACATAACAGTATGTCTTCTTTACATATTTTAAAAGGGACTTCTGGCTATGGCCAAGTGAAGAAGTCAGTGAATCCTCTCCCTGACAAGCACCCCCAAAATGTGGCAAAATGGGCAAAACTAGGATCTCACCACTGGGAAAGTGACCAAAGGTATACAGCAACCGGAGAAATGTTTATGTCTGAAACACTGCAGAATTCAGGGAACAGCAGTGGTGTCTCGCCTGGAGCCGCTCCTGTTCCTCCCCAACCCCCTAATACCCAGCTCAATAGGCATGGAGGCTCTACCAGGATGGGGCAGGCCGTGGGGACTGGCAGCAAAGCTACTCCATTGAAGGGAGATCACTTAATTTGGAATGGGGAGCCACGTTCATGCCCAGTGACGCTAATAGTGAAGTGACAAATTCAGAGACAGGCGAGCAGAAAGGGCCAACTACTCTGGGAGCCTGAATTGTGGTCACCGCTGGGACAAGCACATGCCCGGCTGGGGCTGTCTCTATGCACAGAGGAGACCCGAGACAGCCTAAGCCAGCCAGCCAATTAGCCTGAGCTCTGAGCATATGCAGAGAGAGCAGGAAAGGACTTAGCGGAAAGTAAGAGCTGGGGGAGGACTTGAAAACGGCCTGAACTCTGAAGGTGCCGTCCGACCCGTGTACGTTTCTACCTGGCAGAGGACAGAAGCCTGGATCCAGGTGTTTGAGTGTAATCCTCTTGTCTAATCACTAACTAGGCTCTGCCTAATCAGTAAGCTCTAGACGTGGGTAACTCCCATGAAGCTAGGCTTAAAAATGCAGGTAAGAATTAAAAAGGAAAAAACACAATGGGCAATAAAACAAAAAAAACTGAGAGAAAACAGAAGCATCCACATCGTAGGATGTGTAGATTTCACGGATTTAGCACAGACGATTTACTAAACAAATCAAGAGCAGTAACAGCAAACTTTTATGAAGAAAATAAAAATCCAGAGTCACTTTATTTTCAGCAAAATACTTTTCATCAAAAAATACAAGATATGCAAAGAATTAAGAAAGTGTGAGCATTCCCAGGAAAAAAAATTACAGTCAAAACAACTATCTCTGAGTGAGAGAAAAAGACTGAAGAAGAGCTGAAGAGCTCAGAGACTTGTAGATAACATCAGGCATCAATCAACCATGTAATGGGAATCCCAGAAGGAGGGAAAAGTCAGAAAAATGTTTGAAGAATTAATGGTCTAAATTTCTCAAATTGGTTGAGAAATATGAATCTATACATTTTATAAGCAGAATAAACACAGATTAGGATACATACAAAGAGGTCAACATGTAGACACATCCGTGTCAACTTGCTAAAAGCCAAGGAATACATTCAAATGAAAACACAACATATCAAAATTCACACAATATCACAAAAGCAATTCCTAGAGAAAAATTTATGGCTTTAAATGGCTGTATCAGAAAAGAAAGAAAATAGCATCATACCAATCATATAAGTATTCACCTTAAGAAAGCAGAATTAAAAAAATAGAAATTGGCTTGGCACAAAATCAGTTTATAGTAAACTGATTTTGGCAAATGTGTCAACTCAGTTCAATGGGGAAAAGTTGTCTTTTCAACAACTGGTGCTGTTCAACTGGATATCCAAAAGCAAAACAATGAATTGATCCTTTACCTTCTCCACATTTGAAAGTTAATTCAAAATGTATTATAATTTTAATTGAAAGATGTAAAAGTATAAAACCTTTCGGAAGAAAACATCAGAAAATCTTCATGACACAGAGTTAAGGTAAAGAGTTTTTAGACATGACCACATATATTATTCATAAGAGAACAAATTTATAAACCACACTTAATCAAAATTTAAAACCTATGCTTCAGAAGACTCTATAAAGAAATGAAAAGGCAAACAATAGACTGGGAAAAATATTTGTAAATCATATGTTAAAGAACTTTTATCTGGAATGTACAAAGAATTCTTACAACTCAAGAATAAAAAGACAACACAATTACAATTATGGCAAAAGGCCTGAAATAGATTTTTCTCTAAAGAAGACTTATGAATTACATATAATAGAAACATGAAAAATATCTCAGTGTCACTACAGAGATACAAATTAAAACCACAATTGGATACCACTTTAAACCTGCTAGCCTGGCTATAATCAAAAAGACCCAATACTAAGCATTGGTGAGTATATGGAGAAACTGAAATGCACATACAGCAATTCCCCTTATCCCTGGATGCCTGAAACCACAGATAGTACTATCCCCCAAATATTATGTTTTTTTCTTATACATACATACCTATGAAAAAGTTTACTATATGATGAACATGACAAAGTTCTGCATAGGATTTTTTTTTCTTATTAAGTTTGGAACGGTCACTTTTTCACTTAAAGGAAGCATTTTATGGCTTCTCTTTGGCATATATGAATTGACGGAGTTACTACTTTGCCATTATTAAGTGAAATAAGGATGGCTTGAACACAAGAACTGTGATACCGGGATGGTCGATCTGATAACCTGGATGGCTCCTAAGTGACTACCAGGTGGGTGTGGATCCACAGTGTGGATCTGCTGGACACAGGGATGATTCATGTTCTGGGTAGGACGAAGCAGGACAGTATGCGATTTCATCATGCTGCTCAGAACAGCACACAATTAAAAACATAAGGACTTTTTATTTCTAGAATTTTCCATTTAATATTTTCAGACCTCGGTTGACCTCAGGTAAGTGAAACTGTAGATAAGAAGAGACTTGGAGGGAACGTAAAATAAAACAGCCATGATCAAGAACAGTATGACAATTTTTTAAAAAGTTAACAGAAACTTGCCACAGGATGTGGCAAGTCCTCTGTTAGAAATATATTCAAGAAAAATAAAAATAAACATCCAAACAGAGGCATGTATATAAATGTTCATAGCTGGATTACTTATGATAGCCAAAAGGTGGAAAAAAATCTAACTGTCCATCAACTTGTGAATACAGACAAAATATTGTATATCCATCTAATGGAATAATATTTGGGCATAAAGAGGAACAAAACACTGATATGTGCTACAACATGATTGGTCCTCAAACCATATGGTAAGCAAAAGAGGCTGTATGCAAAAAAAAAAAAAAAACAACCATGTATCATATCACTACATTTACATTAAATGCCCAGGAAAGGTAAATCTGTCAAGATACAAAGATCAGTGGTTACTTGGGATCAGAGGTAAAAGTGGGGATTAACTGCAAATGAGCATGAAAGAAGTTTTTCAAGTGATGAAGCTGTTCTAAAATTACTCTGTCATGTTGATTAAAAAACTATGAATTTACTAAAAATCATGCAATTATACATTTATAATAGATGAATTTTATTATATGCAAATTATATCTCAATCAAGCTTTTTAAAAAAGTGAACATTATTCAGTATCCCTGGCAGTAATTTTTCAATAATTTTCAAAATTTTAATTCAAAGATGGAAAAAACTGTGCTTCAAATCTATTTGATACACATAGGGTGATCACAGAAACGATCATTTAAACAAGAACACTGCTGAGAGCTACAGGGGATTCTAATAGTAACTACACAGGGGAACCAGAAGGTGGCAAGGCTGCTGCCTGGCTACTCTGGGGAGCTGGCAACCTAGAATTGTAATGAATGTCTTATCTAGACTTGCATAGGACAGGCTATATTATGCAATTGAACAACTCCTCATTTTAAGTTGGTCTTTCCATGGTCTAGGTCGGGAGGTGACAAATTATCCTTTCTTTGCCATCACAACTAGTTCATTTAAGTGCTCTGACCGCACAATTTCAACCCAGTCATCTGAGAGAGGATCATGCTTCCTTGTTCTTTCTATTGAATACACAGGGACGCGGGATGTGGTCTGATCAACAGGCAAGTCTGCAAACAAACTATTTGTATACCCTTTATAAGTATATCTAATAAACCATTGCTACTTCTCTGATACTAAAATTCAGGCTGCTCCTTCACAAGGAAAAATGCTAACATTTTTGTTTACGGTGCCTCTGATTTCTTTCCTTTTTCTTCTCGTCCCTTTCTTCAACAGTTAATAAGTCTAATATAAGCCAGGTATTGTATTAGGTGCTGGAGAAAAGAAGACAAAAAAGGCACGTCAAGCCTTTTTTGGACACCCTCACGTGTATTAGGGAAGTCAGTGCTGTAGCAGGGCAACAGCAGCTTAGAACCTCAGCTACTTAAACGCTTGAATTTTTAGCTATTGGCATAATGGAAAAGCTTTGCTCTAGAGTAGTCTTCTTTCTCCTACGTATATAAATTTCAGTAACAGTTTTCGATTTTAATTATTTCCTAAATTGAACATTCAGACAATGCAAATATAATAAGGTAATCCATTCTGACCACTCCTTCTCTGCCTATTACTAATCTGTCTTTTGTCAAACAAAGCAGCTACACAGTGCAACATCATGAAAATGTTTTCATTCTTCTTTACCTTCCTAACTCAAGGAAATAGTAGTGCTCCAGAGTACCACTAGGTGGTGGTAAATGACAAAGGTGAAAGGCCCGGATGGCTCCAAGAACTAGAAAGCTGGATGAGGCATGCTTGAGGCGGTGTTCCTAATGTCACTACTGTTCTATGTTCTGAAGTCTAGTTGAGAAAATACATTAGTACTGAGAAACTGTATTAGTCTTAGAAAAAGAAGTAGAAATGCATGAACTCTAATATGAACTTTCTTTTTTCAAAAAATCCTATGACACAAAACATCTCAATGAAATAATCCTTATAATGAGGCAATCAACGATTTAATACCTAATTCTAGTTTTTACTATTCTAGCAACAGATTTTCTACTAATCCATTATCTGTACTACACCTGGCTCCATGTTTGTGTGTTGTACACTGCTTTCACCAATAGTCCGGAATTTCAAGTTAACTTGGGAGTTCCTCTCGCACACTGCTATTTCACATTGCTGCACCTTCGATCGTTCAGCTCTTTCTGCCTGGAATCTGTTTTATCACTTGTGTGTGTGTGTGTGTGTGTGTGTGTGTGTGTGTGTGTGAAAATATTAACTAGGCCTAATACAGGGAATACAATGATGTAATCTCTAACTCAAGTTTACATCCCAGCAGTAGAAACAGACCAGTCAACATGGAAGGCAGTGCAGACAACACAGGATGATGGGGCTGGGGCAGAGGTCAAAACGAACACACAGGGGACATTCTAACTAAGACTGCTGGGAGTGATGGGGAGGGCACGCATGGCTGGAAAGAAATTGGGAACATGTGAATGGCGACTAGGATTGCAGAGGAGATCAGAATGGAAACAGCAAGGTGGACAGTGGCTGGAGGCCTCTAGAGCACAGCATTTCAGAGGAGCCATGAACAGCACACGAGAAGGCAGTCACAAGGTGAGAAGCTAGACAATGGTGACAGTGCCTACAGGGGGCGCTTTCAGCCAAGCTAACATCTATTGATTTCTTTATCCTTTATGCTAAGGCTTTTGAGCAGGGACTGGCATGACTAATTCTATATTTTCATAAATACCAAGAGGTATTTAGGAGTTATAAGCATGAACTCTAGCAGTGGACCCCAGGTTCAAATCCCAGCTACACCGCTTATTATCAGTGTGATATTGGGTAAATTGCCTCAATTCTCTGTGCCTCAATTTGCTCATCTCTACATTAGGCATAATATGAGTTTTACGTCACAGAGTGGAGGCAGTTAGCAAACATCTAATATGCCAGGCATTAAGAATATGAAAACAAGTTAGACACAATATGACAAGAGATCAGTGGTAAGACACAGAGCTCTAAGAAATGAATGTAATGGAGGAGTGATTAGACGCTACGGTTTGTAATCTGTATCTCAGAAGATAAGCAGATAAGGGAGAAGTCAATGACTGAATATTAATAATGCTTAGACCAGCACCTAACACTTAAAGTGTTAGCAATTTTTAAAATAATGTTTTTTTTTAACCAAAGAAAAATACATTTAACATAAAATTTACCATTTGAACCATTTTTAAGCATGCCATCTAGTGGCATTAAGTTCATCTATGCTGTCATACAGCCATCAACACCATCCGCCTTCAAAATGGCAACCCCTATTCTACTTTGTTTCTGTGAATTTCACTTCTCTAGGTACCTCACATTAAGTGAAATCATACGACAGTCCTTTTGTGTCTGGCTTATTTTACTTAGCATAATGTGTTAATAGTTCATATATGTTACAATATGTGTCAGAATTCCATTCTCTTTTTAAATAGAGACAAGGTCTCACTATGTTGCCCAGGCTGGTCTTGAGCTCCTGGGCTCAAGCAGTTCTCCCACCTCAGCCTCCCAAAGTGCTGCGATTATAAGCGTGAGCCACTGCATCCAGCTTTCCATTCCTTTTTAATGCAGAATAATATTCCATTGGATGTACATACATTGTGTTTATCCAGTCATCTGTTGACGGCTGTTGGAGCTGTTTCCATCATTTAGCCACTGTGAATACTGGTGCTATGAGCATGGGTATACACATATCTGATGTAGTCTCTGCTTTCACTTCCTTTGAGTACATACCCAGAGTGAATCATATGGTAACTTTATGCTTAATCTTTTAAGGAAACGCCATACTGTTTTCTACTGGGGCTATACCATTTTACATTCTCACCTGTAATGCACAAGGGGTCCAATTTCTGCATATCCTCACCAATACTTATTTTCTGTCTCTTTGTTTTGCTTTTTGTAACAGTCATTCTAGTGGGTAAGAAGTGGTATCTTGCTGTGGTTCTGATTTGCATTTTCCTAATGACTAGTGATGTTAAGCATCTTTTATGTGCTTATTGGCCATTTGTATATCCTCTTTGGAGAAATGCCTATCAAAACCTTTGCATATTTAACCAGGTTGCTTATTTTTGTTGTTGAGTGTGATATTTTTTTTTTTTTTTTGACGGAGTTTCGCTTATTACCCAGGCTGGAGTGTAATGGCGCAATCTTGGCTCACCGCAGCCTCCGCCTCCTGGGTTCAGGCAATTCTCCTGCCTCAGTCTCCCGAGTAGCTGGGATTACAGGCACGTGCCACCATGCCCAGCTAATTTTTTTTGTATTTTTAGTAGAGATGGGGTTTCACCATGTTGACCAGGATGGTCTCGATCTCTTGACCTCGTGATCCATCTGCCTGGGCCTCCCAAAGTGCTGGGATTACAGGCGTGAGCCACCGCGCCCGGCCCTGTGATTGTTATTTTTAACAGAGTACTGTGGTTGCTGGTTAGTGAAAGACAAAACCGGAGGCAGGGAGACCAAGGCTGCTGCAGAAACAGCAGAAAGTAATGCTGAAATGAGGTTGGAGCTGATAAGAAGTGGTAGGATTTGAATGAGAAAATGGAGGTAGAAATAAGGGAGAGAGGCTGGAAACAGCTTTGTGAATGATGAGATGTGAGCTATAAGAAAGGGGTGGAGCCAGCAGTGAGGCTCTGGTGTTTGATCTGGACAACTGGGTGAACAGTGCTGCCATTCTCAGACACAGGAGTCCTAGAGGGAGGCTGGTTTGGTGCTGAACAGGAATAATGAGAGCACTAGGACCCTTCCTGTTGTCTGTGTGTCTTCTAAGATACATACCACAAACCATGGTGTCTAATCATTCTTCCCTGACATTTATTTTTACAACTCTATGCCTTACTGCTGGTCTCAGGTGAGACTGTGCCTCACCTATTTTCACATTCCTAATTCCTGGCATGTTAGATGTTAGCTAAGTGTATTGAGAAATAGAGGTGGTAGGGGAAGGGAGGAAGAGCAGAGCCTTTGAGAGATACAAGCACAATAATATTCAAAGTTTTTTTACCTGCTTCAGATTCAGGAGGGGAATAAAACTGACCATCAGAAAGACCACCAGGTATAAGTGCTTCCCTCTCTGAAGCATCCTGAACTATCAGAAGTCCTGGAAAAGAAGAAATTCAGATGTTGGGAATGAGGTCGCCTTTCTGGTAGTTTCTTGGGAAGATTAAGTAAAATAAAATGGCATTATTTTTATAACGAAATACTTTTAGAAAAAGAGGTACTTAAAATATTTTTCAAGCAAACAGTAAGTTTCATTAACAGATGACAAACAACACTCTAAGGACAGATAACCAGGCAGTTTAAATAATTGTCTCATGAGGCTGGGCATAGTGGCTCACACCTGTAATGGCAGCACTTTGGGAGGTTAAGGATGGAGGATCGCTTGAGTCCAGGAGTTTGAGACCAGCCTGGGCAATAAGCAAGACCCTGTCTCTATAAAAAATTTAAAAATTAGCCAACTATGGTAGTGCATGCCTGTAGTCCCAGCTATTGAAGAGGCTGAGTGGGCGGATTGCTTGAGTCCAGTAAGTCAAGGCTGCAGTGAGCTGTGATTGTGCCACTGCACTTCAGCCTGGGTGACAAAGTGAGACTCTGTCTCAGATTAAATAAATAAACAGCCTCATCTTAACTCAGTATTTACCTCTTTCCCTTGTGAATACCCACCTTCCTACAACAAAGCACACCATCAAAACCAAAACACAAAGTAAAATAAAAAACACAGTCAGCTCCTACAAATGGTCTACTGGCTACATCTGGTGAGATATGTCAGATGTAAAGTACAATATAGGGATGGTCTTTTATAAATATACAAAGAACAATTAAGATGACAAAGAAATATTTGTGCAACAAGAATGTTTCAAAGAAAAGAAGTCTCTTATAAAACAAAGGAAGGGGAAGAAAGCAGGATGCCAACAGCTGAGGAACCCTAACATGTGAAAGGCCATTGAAACTTAAGTTCTTTTGACTGAAAGCTGAGCTAACCTTAAGATAAAGTAGGAAGGAGCACCAGGCCAAACAGCAGATGCCAGGTATGTGTGTCATACCTGCTACTGACAATGAAGAGAAGTACTATTCCAGGATTTTCATTAATTGTATCTTCTGCTTTATTAGTCACTTTGAATGTGGTTTAATCCCATAACCATTCAAACCTCAGTCATAGTAACAGTTGATATGTTTTCAGTAAAGTTCGGTTTCATATTTACATACAATTTAAAAAGACTTTGATTGCCTTTACTTATACCTTCTCCGTAATACACTTTCACAAAGGAATAGAGGGCAGAGGATAGAAGATACCCCTTGGTCTCATTAATGTGTTTTTAAAATCTACTCTCGAATTATAATTCTTTTCTTATATATTTCTTCTATGTAAATGAGATTTTCCAATAAAACCATTTGCAAGATTATTTTTCATCCTGATGTTTCTTGAAGTTAGAGTCATGCTTAACTTTCTGTAAGATACTTTTTTTTCCTATGAGGCAGGGCAAATTGAACCAGATGACTAGAAAAAGTATAAAAACAGCATGTCTTAAGACTGCATGGGTGTCTGAAACGAGCTTTGATAATTTTACCTTTAAGATAGGTGGGTGGGGCATGTGGGCTTCCATTAAGGACATTATATGGAGAAGAATTCCAGCTCGGTAATTTACCATAAAGCTCAATCAATCATTTGGCCTTCCTAGTTAACATTCTGGGATACTCAAAGCCACGATGAGATTATAGCAGCTTTGGCAGGACTCATGAGTACACCATGCTAGCTATGACTCAGCTACTCAGAGGATGGTAAAAGGCTGAGCATCGCTCTGGCTTGCTGTCATCCTCCTGTGAATAGCCTTCATCCTAAACCCCCCAATCATCTCCAGCCCTAGGCATTTAACGGTTCTAACTGCGGACCACCTGAAACCACCAACTAATGTATGGATGACCATGGGAGACTGAAGAATCACTGGCTTGTATTTAGCATAGTTGCCTCTACACACTTAAAATTAGTTTTATTTTCTCTGCTCCTAAACAGCACAGTTCTATTTACATGCACAAAATGCTTAGTGTCCTGCCTATTGCTAACGGGGAGAAAAGAACAAGGTGTCTGGGGAGAAAGAGGTGCTGGCTAGTTTTTGTTATTGCTTCAATGCCCTCTTCACCAGGGTTCACATTTTCTTCCCGGTGAAGCCCGGTCCAACAGCTAGAGAGGGGAGCTGATTTCTATTACTTATCTTTTCATCCACCCAACCCTTCTATCAATTTCTGCTGTAGCCACTAAAGAATGGAGACCCCACCACTGCCTAACTCCACCCATCGGTAGCTCCATTCACATCAAGACACCACATCTCTTCCAGCCTGATACCCAGCCAGGCTCAGGAGGCTGATTTGAGAGGAACTTACTGTTTTCTTCTTCTGCTTCTTGAGGTAACACTTTGAAATCTAGGAACCATGTCTCAATCCAGGCGAGTATGAATGAAATGATGGGCAGCACATAGCCAAAAGCCCCTTGAGAGAAAAGCTGGAAGAAAAGATATGACCAGGAAAGGGAAATGCAGTTACCACAAACTCACACTGGACAACAAGGCTTCGTCACTGAAGATAGTAACTATATAGAAAAAGTGGTAGGTCATACCTTTGAAAGGATCACTTTTGCTAGTAAAAAGGCACTGGTCACTGCCGTTGTCAACTGCAAGACACATGATCCAGCACTGTTCACATTAGGCATCTCACACTGTGAAGGCACCTCCCACTCCTCAAGAGACCCGTCTGAGCTAGGAGCAGGCAATGCCTAAAAACCTGTGTCTAGCCCTGCTCCTCCCCATATCACTCAGTCTCTATCCCCAAGACCCACACTGGAGCAAAACAGGCTTTTATGTGACACAATCCCAAATGACTGCATGTCTTCTCCCACATTTCGGTAGGCTGGTGTGCTGGGTAACTGTTTTATCCACCAGAAGGTACAATTCCAAAGCTTCTACAAGCACATGAAAAGAGACCAGTAAAATGCGTAGGTGGTGTCTTCCCAGGGGTTATGAAGCCCAGACATCTCATCACACCTGAGTCCTACCACTGTGTCCTTCAACTAATATTTTTAGCATGATGAAATCTGACCAAAATGAATACCAATAGTAGCTTGATTGACAGAAGGGTGGAAAGGGAGCACCAAGAATCTTGCTCAGTAAGTATTAACAAAGTTGCAGACACACACACACACACACACACACACACACACAGTAAGCTGCTTGGGAGAGGAGGTGGTTTAGCATTTTACATTCTGACACTAACTAACTTTACAGGCACTAAGCACTCTTTTCATTCCAGCTGACTTCTCCTCCTTTCAGCTTCTAGACTTTTCTCTGAAAATGTTTTTTTTAAACAAGAATCAGAAGCAATAAAATGGATTTGCTAAATTAGACTTATTCTTCAGATAATCTGAAAGCAGATATTGAAGACACTGTCTTACAGCTCTCACTGAATATCTGTATGTCAAACATGCTTCTAAAGCAAACATTGAGAGCAATGGTCTGACAAATACTAGCATACGTATGGGGACTCAGGAATACAATATTCCAAAGGGGTTTGATGTAGAAAACGTAGAAAAATGGGAGGGTACAATCATCAAAAGCTATGATGATATCAGCAAGAGAGTACTCAGTATTCAGGAAAGGGAGTCAAGTCTGGCCAACACTGTCAGCCTATATCCGTGAAATGAGAGCTTCCAGATTAACAGACAGTCTGATCTCTGCTCTGTGATTCTGCAAATGCTCAGAAGAGATGGCCCAGGCTGACGTGGCCCCCTGGTGGACTCAGGAGGGCAGCACAAGTCCTATTCCCAGCTGGACAAACCCAGGCCTGGGCCACCCAGACCCGAGGTCTCGCCCTCTAATGGCAGAACTGCAGGTTATTTCTGAGCAGTTTCCTCTAGTCTGAGGAGCTCAACATTTTCTTCCCACAAAACTGACTTACTAAAGCTTTGCAAAAGGTGAATATTCAGACATCTGTCAGGCAGAATTGCTAGTAATTCTTCTATCAATCTCTAAATATTTATTGAGGGTAGCAAAGCCCTCTGTGCCAGATGCAAAGAAACAGAGGAGTAAAAAGGTCCTTGTCCTTGAGAAGCCCAAGGCAACAACAGAAAGAGGGAGAGCTCTTCCCTCCAAGATGGGGGGTCAGAGGGAAGAAACGAGGGGGTTAAGGCTATTATCTAAATAAGTATGGACCATGTCATGAAAACAATCACTAAGCATTTTTAACCCAATATTTTCCAAGTATTTTTGTGACAGAGGTACCACTCCCATCTCTTACTTGCAAAATGAGGTAGAGGGTGGCTTGGTGTTGGGCTTCTAGATTCCTCATTTGGCTCAGCACCAAGAGACAAATTGAGTTACTCATTAACACTGGAAAGAAGCCCTGGAGTTTTAAGCCTACTTAAGTATGGAGGAAATGGGACTCAGGAAAGCTAGTGGGATTACAATCATATCTTCTCCCAGCCCAGACCTATTGAGAGCAGGACCTGGCCACCAGCACTGGAGGAGACGACCCACTCACACAGGGCATACTCACCGCTATTGCCCACCAATGGCGCAGTCTGCACACAGCGTATGCAAGTATTAATACTTTAAATCGAAAAACTGCCAAAAGCTGAAAACAATAAAGAGATGTTTTAAAAAATATATATATATAAATGACATAGCTTTATGAGGAACTCACCAGACTGTCTTCCTTATTGTGATTTAGCTAGAGACTAGTCTGTAAACCAGCATTTGGGAATCCCTTGCACTAGAACTTAATGTAAGAGCAAATTAGGTTTCACATTAATCTTCCATTATGAAAGAAAGAACAAGGCAAGAAAAAGGGTAGCATTAACAGGTGAATTTTCCTTTCAATGACTAGATATGTCCATGGGTTCTATTTCAGCCATGTGAAAGAAGAAAGGCTCTCCACCAAGAAAACAGGAATGGCTCCTTCTGCTGCCCTCCCTTATCTGTCATTCATTTTTTATTTTCTTGAGATGACCAGACAATTCCTTAGTAAGAGAGGGAGAGAACACTGAATGGGTGGGGAATTAAAAGAAAAGGAAAATATGGTCAGTGTTCAAAACAAGAAAAAAAAAGGCATAGAATTTGAAGTCCATTTAGAGGAAATCTGCCTTTTGGGTCAGTTTTATTACATTTCAAATGAAACATAAAAAATACTTACAAATATATCAAAATATGAAGAGTAGTAGTCATACTGCACCACCTCTTTCTCTAACGTATTCTCAATGCCTCCATTCACCTAGAAAAGAGTAAGAAGAAACAAGGAGAGGTTTATGCGTGGAAATACAACAAGGGTAAGATTTCCTATCCAACTTTCCTATTTTCTCAGAACCCAGAAATGTTAAAATATGAAAGAAAAGAACTCTCACAATTTTAATAGAAAAGGCCTGGATAGCACTTTCTGATTCCTCAATTCTGAATTCATTCATTCAACAGATATAAATGTATAGTGAAAACTAATGACTTCCGTAGTTCATATTTGGGCAAATGGTAAGAAAATTATTTTTTCCCTTCTAAGATAAAGTCTTCCATCATTCAAATGTATATTTTTAGAGAAAGTGATTCACCTTCATCCAGGACTCCCTCACTTTCTGATCACTCTCCACAGTCTTATGTTCTGGAAAGCCAAGGCTCCCCTGACCTCCTGCCAAACATCAGTGATGACCACTAGCATGACATAGGGTAGAAGTGTAAACATTCTCTGTGGTTTCTCATTTTTATTTTTCCTGGCATTTAAAGATTCTGCACTTTTATCAATTTAAATATTTTTTAACATGAATAGATAACGAAATAAGGACAGTACTAGACCTGAATCCTAAGGGAGAAAGTTACAGTAAATAATGAAACTCAAACCTGATACAACTTTCTGTCCTCTCCCAATTCTACCATCAAAATAAATTTTAAATTATCGAGTTCAAAATTGGACAAATTAAACTATGGAGCATAATATTTTTAAAAAAAATCCAGTAAGGGGGCATATGTCGGCAGCTAATGCAGCACCGAGCAGGGTTAAGCGTTGGGGCCGTGGATGAGCCTAATCAGAGGAAGATGTGCAAAAATAAATTCAGATTTCCAACTCGGAGCATGGTCCTGGCAAACAAATGCAGAGGGTCTGAAAAAGGACAAAAGGAAGGACAGTTAACTAGAGATCTGGATAAGAAGGAAAACATTAATTAGGAACACCTTTGCCAGGTTCCGATTTGAATGAAAGTTGTCACAAGGGAAGGGTATTCTGGGCTTAGATATCTTTTCAAGTATTTGTATTTGTTATGTAAATGAAAGCATACTATAAATACTCTCCTTTTCCCTAAAATCCCTTACACAGGTCTACATTTCTGTGTAATTAGCACAAATCATTTGTAGACCCACTTGGCAATAGATCATTACAAATGAATAGAATTGAAAACCTGGAAGGAAGGAGGAATAATGATTGACAGACACCCAACCACCCAGTCTCATTACTGTGTCTCCAGACTGAGGAAACTTACCAATATCCAGAATATTAACAGAATAAGTATTCCAAGCAGATACAGCAAAGAGGGGCTCTCTACCACAGAGAGACCTCCCCTTTCTATTCCTGGGAGAACAGGAATCAAAGCTGCCAATACAGTTTTGCGACAAATAGCCCACAGCTTTTTTCTGATATCTGCATACCTTAAAATACTCTCATTTCAAGTTGCCTTTAAATAGACATTATCTAAAATTTATATCTCTAGCCCTATCTTATACTCTAAATCCTCATTTCAAAATTTTGTCTCTAGCTCAAGACGTCTTAAACAGCCTAGTTTAGTTTCATACAAAATCTCTTCCCAGTCAGTTCTGGTACTTCTCTTCTAGGTTTCATCACTGGAAACTTTAGAGTCATCTAAAGACATACTGGGAATGATAAAACCAGCCTATCAACAAGTCTTCTCATACTCCTTCCTCCAGTGACTCTCAGATTAGTTCTTTCCTTCCTATTCTCACCACCTTGTGTTCTTACTGCCTACCTATCCAGCCTGCACACCACTGCCACAGTGATCTCTATCCATTCCCCAAATATTTGCTGATTATCTATGATGCACCAGGCACTGTTCTAAATCCAGGAAATACTTCAGTAAACAAAATAATATGTCTTCATGGAGATTATATTCTGGCAAGGTGAGAGAGATGGCAAGTAAGAAAATAAATGCTCCCAGGCCCTTCTCCCTCCCCCCAAAATAAATTAAATAAAATAAATAAAAAATAAAATAAAATAAAATAAAATAAAATAAAATAAAATAAAATATAAAATAAAATAAAATAAAATATAAAATAAAATAAAATAAAATAAAATAAAATAAAATAAATGCTACACAGAAAATAGAAGCAGGTTATTGTGACAGAATAATGAAGACATTTAAATTGATACTGGCAAGATAAGAAGTTGATTTCTACAAAAAGATAAAGGAAATTAATCATTTCATATAGAAGAAACAACTAGTAGAAGAGTCCCAAGATAGAAAGAAGTTTATTCCTGTCTGAGAACAGAAGGAGGCAAGTGTGCTCCTCCTCTGAGAGCCAGGAACAGAGGGTGGGAAGGAGTCTGAGAGGCCTCTGGGGGCTCTGCAAGCCAAGGCACAACATTTGGATTTTATTCTAAATGCCATGGCCTGCCAGTGAAGACTTGTAACAGATCGTGACAGGATCTGACTTTTCTTTTTCACAGGTTACCCTAACTACTGTGAGAAGAATGGACTGCAAGGTGAGTGGAAGCAGGCATCAGGAGTGCAGTCTGGATGAGTGATAAATGAGACTTGGTGGAGGCTGGAAACAGTAGCAATGAAGAGAAGCGGTCATATTTTGAATATATTTTAGAAACAGATCTGACAGGACTTACTTTTAGACTGGATATGAAGCATGAAAAATACAAAACAACAAGCAAATCAAAAATGCGTTTTGACTTTTGGCCCGTCTCTGTGTTGGCTTACTGATGAAGAAGGGGAAAAGCAGGTGTGTGTATGTGTTGGGGGAAGCATGTTAAGTCAGACATCCAACTGGAAAGGTCGAAAAGGCTGTGATGTAGATTGTGAGTCACTGACTTCTGAAAAAAAAATCTCAAAATCATGTTTTCCAATCTGTTCCAGAACCTGTAACAGCTCACCATTGCAGTAAATACAAATCCTTCTATATCCCTTTTAATAACTTGAATAACCTAGCACCAGCCTATTTATACAATTTCATTTCCAGTAGGCACCTTACTTTCTGGCCAGGCTAGTATTTTCTCGGCCTCTGTTCCTGTCCCTTCCAAATACACACACTTGAGCGCACACGCCCCATGCATAAGCACACACTCTTGCATCAGTACTTCCATGCACCTTGATCTCCAAACCCTCTCCTCAAGCTCCCAAACTGAAGAATCATCCTTCCCAGATCATCCTCCCATCTTCACTGCTACCTATCTTTCCAAACCCAATTCATAGTCCATCTGTTCCATTCACTCCTTCAAACAGTCCAAGCCACTGATCTCCCTCATCTGAATTTCTGTTATACTTGGTCATCACAATTTATGGAGCACAGTAGAAATGAAGTAACAGAATCAGAATTAGCAGGGTAATAAGTACCTGAAACTTAAATGTAACAATAGTGAGAAAACGGCAACCAGCATTTTTTTCCTCTTTCTGGGTTAAATTTATTTAATAATAAATTATATAACTTCTAATTGTGCAGACCTTTGTATCTTCAAAGGGGCTGCTGTGTACATCTTTCCATTTGATCTTCACATGGACCCATGAGGAAGGCAAGACCAGTATTAGTTTACTGAACTGATGGAAAAACCAAGGCCCAGAGAACTTATTAAACAGCTTGCCTAAGGCCAAAGACCTGGTCATGACAGCTCTAAGTAAAATTAGGAGGATTCTGACATTTTCTAGTATACCAGTTAGAAAATAAGAAGAAAAATGTCACTAAGCACTGATAAAGGCTTTTTTTCTGAACCATAGTCTCAATCGAGTATCAAAAGCTAAAAAGAAAACCAACTTCCTTTCGACTGTCACTACTTTGATTCCTGTTGATACTGTCTGCAGAGTCTAGGAGAGAGTCTGTGGAGGGAACAGAGTCCTCAAGGAACCCAAGCCATGATTAATTCCACATCCAACTTGGGAAATCAGTCTACTCAAAGGTGGACCAAGAGGCTTTGGATAGAATCAAAACCATCCTTTTGACTGACCAAAAGGAGATCAGCAGCCCTAAGACCTTCCAGAAGGAAAATGAACTAAGGTGGTATTAGGCTTCTTTGGCTCACCAGAGCCCTGCACTTGAGGCCGGATGGTGCCCGTCAGGTCCCTGGAGCAAGGAGGGAAGGTGGCTGACTAAGGTGGAAGCCATACATGAAGGCAAAGTACTTTGGTTATTGTTATAATGGCAGAGAACAGCTGGCTACCCATATTCTAAAGGCTTAGCATCCTTTATGACATTTTCTTTCTTCTTTTGAAGACTACATTGCAAGGCAGTATAAGATTATGTGCCATATTTATTCAGCTAAACTCTAAATCCCATATAGTTTTTTTTTGCTAGAGCTTACAACACCTGAATTAGAAACCTGTTCTCTGGTACTCGGTAAATGTAAAGACATGTTACAAAAAAAAAAAAAAATGGGTTTGAATGATTAGAGATTTATAGCAAGACAAAAAAACAAAACAAATGCTACTGTATGTAGTGAAAATGCCAAGTCAAGATGACAATTCAAAACAAACAGAACTAAAAACTGGACGTTGAAAAACAATCATACTAAAAAAAGTTAAGATGTTCTTGCTTAAAGATCATATACCCTTTTCCAACTTTTTAATTTTACAACTGGGGCAACTAGTAATTGGTGGGAAAGTGAGGATAAAAACACATTTCAAAATTGCTAGGCCTGATGATTTTTCATGTATGACATGTTGCATGCAGATGTAAATACATAACTTGTCTGTGAACAAGAACAGGGGGCAGCCTACCTCATTTCCACTTCCCTGAAGAAAATAGAAAGGAGGGAAATGAGAAGTGTGATCCCTTGAACCCCACCACAGTTCTGCCCCATGACTTCCCTCTTTTAAAGGCACACAGTAATATATGCAGCCAAAGAAAAGAATGCCTGGACTTGGTGTTGGCGATAAAATAACTTTTAAGTGTGCCCCCTTAAAACTGCTGCTGTGTTTACTGTTAAAAGATGCATTTCAGGCCAGGCGCGGTGGCTCAAGCCTGTAATCCCAGCACTTTGGGAGGCCGAGGCGGGTGCATCACGAGGTCAAGAGATCAAGACCATGCTGGTCAACATGGTGAAACCCCATCTCTACTAAAAATACAAAAAAATTAGCTGGGCATGGTGGCACGTGCCTGTAATCCCAGCTACTCAGGAGGCTGAGGCATGAGAATTGCCTGAACCCAGGAGGCGAACGTTGCGGTGAGCTGAGATCGCACCATTGCACTCCAGCCTGGGTAACAAGAGCAAAACTCCGTCTCAAAAAAAAAAAAGATGCATTTCCTTTTCATCTCTCATTATATAGCTATCGTTTTGAAAACATACTACTCCTTTAAAATATACATTAATTATTTTCTTTAATGTGCACATATATATGAAACAAATAGTAAAAAGAGACTCTAAATTACTATGTCATATCAATGTCCTGTCTGGTTATAAACAAAATGTAGGTATTCCCACAGTGCAAAATTAACAGAAGAAAAATCTGTTTATAGAAACATAACAGTGGATTCATGTTCCATGTCACTGTGATTATGGGACAAATATTATTTTCTATTGTAACTGTCTACTTTCATAATGAGTTTTATTCCTCTATTAGTATTCATGATGAAGTTAAATGAGATTTGATGACCCTAATTGTTAAGAGATTAGAGTCTAGAATTGAAATTACTGCTATGAATTAGATTATCAAAATTTAGATTAAGATGTTGCTTCTTGCTGTTAAAAGGCAAATTTTAAAATAATTTTCAAACAGGAATCTCAGCATCTTTTCATATCTTCTATATTGTAATAAATTCTCATAAAGCATCTAGTACTGTGCCTAGCAAAGACTAAACCCCTAAAAATAAACAATAGGTAATAATTATTACTAACTAGGTCATAGCAAACATTTCCTGGAAATAAAGGAACTGCTGAAAATAGGAAAGCAGGTACTTTTTGCCTGTGAGGAAAAACTTCTGGAGGAGTTCACCTATTTGTTGGTAAGGAATGTCAACTATCAGACCAAAGGCTTTGGGAAGAAAACATATATATTGGGTTATATAAAAATATTATTAAAATGAATTTCATCTGTTTATTTTGATTTTTATTAATGTGGCAACTAGAGAATTTTAAATTACATATATAATAAGTTGCATTATATTTCTATTGGACAGTACTGGTCTAAACAATTAGTTGGTAACACAGAATAACTGCATAAACCTCCAAATGCCTCCAGGACAACTTTTCTGATGAAATATAAGTAAGTAATCTCTTTGCAAGAAAGTAAAGAACAAAGATATGCAAAATTTTAAACGTGGGAATTAGAAAAGTACATGAAACACCTAAAATTTATTCCAAAAGCAGTCTACACTTTTCTGGCAGAAGGATGGGCAAACTTTTTCTGAAAAAGGCTAGAGAATAAATATTTTTGCCTTTGTGGGTCAGAGGGTCTCTGTCACAACTATTCAACTGCAACTACTCAGTGCAAAAGCCAGCCATAAACAATATGTAAACAGACAGGCCTGGCTGTGTTCCAATAAAACTTTATTAAAACAGGCCTACTGAATCTGTCCCACAGCCTATAGTTTTTCAACTCCCGTTACAGAGCAAAACACCAGTAATTTAAATTTCTAAATCTCAGACAACATGATTTTTAAACTGACCACATTTGCCTTAAACAATAATATTAAAGAATAAGAAAGGTCCAAGATGGAAATTACTAAATGAGATGATAAATGACAAGAAAAACAAACAAACAAAAAAAACCCTGTTGTCTTTGGAAACATTTCTTAAAAAGTCAAGAAAGAACCAGCAACTTACATTTAATTCTATTATCCACAGTAATGTTACAAATAAGAGGTCAAAGGTGACAAACAAACAGAAAGTCCTCCTGACATCAGATATGCCTTTCTTTTCCCTTCCTTCATAGGACTCAATCCTGGCCATGAGTTGTGTGGGGTTGATGGAATGGATGTCTCGCAGAGAAGCATGGGAGCTCTGGCTCCCGGTGAGAGCATTCTCCATGTTTTCTGGCAGGTGGTTCATCCTGGAGGAGGGTTACAGGAGCCTTCTTCCAACCTCACCATCCCTAAAGAGAGGACACCTTTGGGAAATAAAAGAGACACAAAGTTAAATCCGAGTTGATCAAATTACAACTGTGCTACCCTCTCCACTGTGGAACAATTTCTCTAACTGAACAACAGAGTACCTTGACTGATTTATGTTTTCATGAAGACATAAAGAGAAAGAGAAATGAGAAGTAACACTTAATGTTTTAGAGTAATACTACTACAAAATAGCTGTTTTAGCAAAGAATGGCAACAGAGAAGAAGCAAACTGACTGTAGGAAAGAGCGAAAAGAGCATGTTAACCGCAACTGAACGGTGTTTCTGATGACCTGAAGTAAGCCACTTGGCGAATAAATCATGCCCATTATCTTGCTGTGCCAGGGAGAAAACCTCCACAGTCCTGTACATATAATTATGCATGGGCTAGAAAATCATTTACTGAATGCTTTCCTTAAGCAGAGCGTGTAAATTAGCTATAAAAAGCTTATTTCCAAGCCTGGGTAAGATGGCAAGAACCTGTCCATACAAAAAAGAAAAAACAAAAATTAGCGGAGCATGGCAGCACATGCCTATAGTCCTAACCACCCAGGAGTAGGGTAGGAGTTCCACTTGAGCCCAAGAGTTGAAGTTATGATCATACTGGATTCCAGCCTGGGTAATAGAGTAAGACACTGCCTCAAACAAAAAACAAAAACAAAAACAAAACAAAAATCACACAAAAATCCTTACTTCCTGAGGAACTTCTTTCCGTCAGAAGTACCTAATAAACTAAAGTTAGCATTTCCCCATCCTCTTAATAAACAAGCATGTTTCTAGGCCTCTTCTTGGAAAAGAAGTGCACACACTCCAAAAAGTTTAGCACCATGCAAGCCACCTGACCGATAATCGCAGAAGGTATAGTCCTATACAGAGATGCAGACCCCTCAACATCAGAGAGTGCTTTTATAATAAAAATAAAAGATGAGTAATTGAAATCATCTGATCTGCTTATGGATGGGACAAAGACATTAAAAAAAGTGTGGTGGTCAAACTGCCTAGCTTCCTTTTCTGTAGGACCTCTCCCTGTGGGATTATATACAAGAACGAGAAGCATTGCACTAGCTTCTTCATGAGGCTTGAAGCGACACAGCACATTAAGGGCAGACAGGTACATTCAGCTAGGTGACACATTTTGAGATGGGTGAAATGGAGAAAGCATGCCTCAGAGCAGTGTGGGGTGGAGAGCGTGGGGGGCAACAGGAGGAGGACTACATCTACCCAGCTGCTTCTTGCTGCCTATTGCCACCTGTCAAATTCCTCCTAACAGTGGCTTAACTCTACTACATTTCTAGTTACTTCATCTGGACAAGGTGGCCTTTCTTTAAAGCCAGATAGAACATTCCTAGATATGGCATTTCATTTGAATCTCGATGGAAGACACAAAAACTGGGTGTGGGACTGGCTAGCCTAGGTGCTGGAACCCTACAGACTGGAGTCAAGCCGCCTGCCCAGCAGAGCCAGAGGCTGCAGGTTCTTGAGGCAATACCAAGAGAGCTGACAAAGTGCAGAAAATGTGTCATGGAATTTTCATATGCATATGCAATAAAGTTATAAATTTTTGGTATGCATATGCACCAATATCATGTGTGGATCTTGGTTAATGCCTAATACCTGAACCATGTGATTCTGGCACTCATTGAGAGAGAGTGAGCACTTCCTTTTAATGAGTAAAGAGAAGGATCATTTCTTAAAGCCACTTTCTACTCTCTGGTTATTGGATTTCATCCTAATCATATTCTTCAGAAAGCTGAAGTATGGTGTGAGTTCCCTCAGAGAGGTTTTTCTGAATGCTCCCCATATTCCAACCTGCAGGAAGCGTCAGATGCATTTCCCCCAAGCTCCCCTAAGACTGTGGATGTGCCACTTATGGCACTGCTTACCACACTAGGCCTTAATTATCCACTTCGCTGACTCTCCCACTAACTAGTATACTCCTTAAAGGCCCTAAATTTGACCACAGTACATGACAGACAGCAGGAACAGAACAAATATCAACTGTGCTAATTCTATCTAGCATCTAGCATAGATGCCAGCAGAGAGCAGGCTCTCAGCAATCTCTGTTGAGTTCAGGAGATGACAACTCTTTGTTTTTGATTCTGAAAAACAGCCTGGGTATTTTTCCAGATGTCATTTCAGATGTATTAAATATTCAGTCCAGGGTACTGAGATCCTCTCTGGGGTTGGCTTAAGGAAACCCATACCTTTCTAAAGAGGGTGCTAAGTATTGATTAGCTGTATATACAGGAAGCTAAATCTGCAATTCAGGATTTATCCCAACTGTGTGGAAAGTATGGGAGTGAAGAATTAGAAAATAAATAAAAACATTTGTGTGAGAAGATGAGAATCCCTTTGGTTGTTTTTTGAAAAAGAGGCTGGTACCTTGTTTTATAGCAATGTGTAACCATCCTCCTCTGTGCTACAGTATCAGTCAGCTACTTCTATTTATGCTATATTAACAAACCACTAAAAAAATCAATGGCTTAAAGTAACCTGCATTTATTCTCAGGCTCACAGGTCTGTAGGCTGCCTGCATGTCACCTGATTTTCACTCTGTATCCATGATGGGTACAGAGCCGGACCAAAACATCAGCTCCATTTGCTTCTGCACAGATGTGACACTACCCAGATAGTGGACAGCAGCTGCTTTGGGGCCGGAGCTATCACTAGCTTGCATTTTACAGCAGCCTCACAATCTCTCAGCCTTCCTAGGAGGAGAAGAGAGGGACTGTGCACCTCCTGCTGACAGCCAAGCCAAGTCTCTCAACCCAACCACCCAGCCCTCTCAGCACTACTAATGGCAGCAGCCAGGACACTGGATGTTTTCCTCCAAGAAAACGTTGGAATAACAGACATTAAAAATATTTAATTTAGACAGGCCTTAGTCATTATCTTAGCTAAAGGTCTGGGGATGATTTGGCTTAGAGACATGTTTTGCTTGGTCTTGTACAGTGTTTCTTAAGATACTGACTTAATAGCTAATGTTTTAATTAATTACCTTTTTCCCAGATTTCCAGCTTCTCTTGAGAAGTCAAAAGGTATAGAACCACCAGGCCTACATTCTCTCACCATGATAATAAAGCCAAGCTGCTGACCACTTTGAGTGGGGCATGCACTCTAGGCCTCAATCTTTGGCTGGCCTGGAGGCATTTGAGTTTGCCAGCCTGATCTTTCTGACTCTTTTTACAGGCAAAACCAGTGGGGCCTACATGGCTCCATTTAAGAGATATTTCAAGATGGCATATAGTTAGGATTAAAACTTGGCTCTTTCCTCTCCATTGCCCTGCCTCACCCCAGGTTCATAGAAGGAAGTAGGAGACACATCAGGAGGTGTTCACTTGGTGTGCAAAATACAGTCATGGGATTTGAGAGTCCCGAAGGACAGGCTGCCATGGGTGTGCCCACTGTATCCTGGGACTGGGTGCCCCTGAAAGCAGGAGGCAGCCTGAGCCGGCTGTCTTGCAAGGCCCCCATACTGTTATGAGACCTGGCTAATGACATATAAGTCCTGTTTAGAGCCCTCACCTTCCAAGATGAAGCACCTAGAAGTGCGGAATGGGAACAATGAGGGAAAACCTGACGTTTATAAACTTACCTTGCCAGTATGAGAAAGAGGCCTGAAAAAACACAGATGCTTTAAAAATAAGCATGCATAGAGAAGAGAGGGATGTGGGGAGGAAGCTCATTCAGAGCACTAAAAACACAGCAAGACAGAGTCACCTTCATATTCTAAAGGCCCCCATGTGACATGAGGAACATTATGCCATGCTACGAAGACCTGGACAACTGACATGTCAAATTTAACCAGTAATCCAAAGTTTCATAAAATAAAAAGTTCTGCTTAATGTTTGCCTGTATGAGGCTGTCTACATTTTGAAAACACCTCAAAGGTGGTTTGTAGATAAGATATTATTAAAAAAAGAAAAAAGTGGCTGGCACAGTGAATCACAAATATAATCCTGGTACTTTGGGAAGCCAAATAGTTTGAGAGCAGACTGGGCAACAGAGTGAGTCCTCATCTTTACAAAATATTTAAAAAGTAGCTGGGCATTGTGGTGTAGTTTTGTAGTCTTAGCTACTCATGATTCTGAGGCAGGAGGATCACCTGAGCCCAGGAGTTCCAGCCTACAGTGAGCTATGATCATGCCACTACACTCTAGCCTGGGAGACAGAACAAAGCATTGCCTCAAAAAAGAAAAAAAGAAGAAAATAAAAAAGAAAAGGTAATGCCATTTCACATTATCAGAAATTCATGGGAAAGGACTGGCAGTGGGCAAGGTTAGGGAGCTAATGCCTGTGTATGACATTCCAGCCTCCTGAGTCTGAGAACCTTCACCAAGAAGCTCTATAGGAAGTTTCATAAAGCCAAAAGCAAACAAATCTTTCTTTGGCAAACTGCCCATTACAACTATGTTGACATTTCAAAGCAGCCTTGTTTTCCTGTATGCCACATATGCTCCACGTTAAATACAATGTCTAGAGAAAAACAGGTGTTTAAAAAGTCATTATTATAGTCCCAATTTTAGAAATGGTTTTTCTAAAAATTTAGTTTCATAGATTACATCCAAATTAATAGCTGAGGCAACAGAGAGCCACTATATAGGAAAATATGGGTAAAAACCAGTCATCTCAAAATAATATGTGAAAAATTCTATAAGGCATTTAAATAAACTCACCCAGCCAATTTGGTATTACTTCAAATTAAAAAATATTCCAGAGTCAAAGAATCAAATTTTGTCAACAAACTCCTAATGTGCCAAGTGAAAATGAGTGAAATGTTTTAAAAAATAAATTTTAAAAAGGGGTTTATGTATAAAATGCTACGAAGCATTTCACAGATATATATCATCAGGTCTACAATGGGGAATAATTTTGAAACAAAGTAAGACTGAGAGTTACACTATTAAATCAACACATAATGAATCAGAGTAGATGTGCTATATCCTTAAAGGAACAAAACAGCTCACAAGCCAAGCAATAAGAACAAGCTGACAGGCACATGCTCAGGCCTAAAGAGAAGAGGAAATGTGCCCATCAGAAAGAGGATGAGTCGGCCAGGAAAACACAGGAAAAGGAATGTCATAATCCAATGTGACACTCCTGTAAGTATCTCCCATCCACTGGCCAAGTAATTCCTATAATTAATTGACAACAATTTAATAATCCTCTGCATACCTCTCACATCCTTCTTCTAATTCCATGTTTCTGATTACAGTGGCACAGTGAATAACAAATGTAATCCTGGTACTGGATTACAATGTAATATTTTAGGTAAGGAAACAACTGACTGGTCAGGTTGAAGCAAACAGTCTACACGGCAGTTAAGGTGTTCACTGCAGACACTGAGATATGTGCCTACTCATGCAAGGCAAAGCCACTTGCAACTAGGCTGCGTAAGCTACTGACTAATCAGGTTTCTCTGTCAATAAAAAGGAGGTCTGGGTTCAAACACTAATAAGGTCACAAATGTGATGAGATGACATTGAGTAGTTTTTTTGGGAGATGTGGTCTAGATGTGTTTCTAATGACCTAAATTGGCATCGTCAGTTACAAACTGCTCTTTGGGAACTTCTAAATATATTATTCAGACACAATCTAAGTGATGGTAGCTATCACAAAATATTGGCACATTCTGTATATAGTAAGCAAGTGGTAATTCCAAATAAGAATTATAGAAAGGTTGAATCATCACTCATATTCTTCTTGTATCTCTTTATAAATTTATAGGTAATTATCAATAATTTTCCTTAACTGGAATTATCATGTGGATTACAGTTAGCAAGCTCAAAACAAAGCTAGAATCACTGAATCTACTATACGATAATACTACCACATTTATTTATTCTGATTTGCAAGTATTTGGGTATGATTACTAATTTATACCCAATAAAAGTCAGAGGAGGTTCAGAGCCCACCCAAAGATTTTTAGCAAGTACACAATAACTCAAGGTGTATAATTAACCTCTGAAAATTCTGACATATATTCTTTCAACTCAGCAAATATGGCTAAGACTTGGATTTTTAAAAATTAAGAAGTTTGGGTGGGCGCAGTAGCTCACGCTTGTAATCCCAACATTTTGGGAGGCTGAGGTGGGTGGATCACATGAGGTCTGGAGTTTGAGATCAGCCTGTCCAACATGGTAAAACCCCATCTCTACTAAAAATATAAAAATTAGCCAGGCGTGGTGATGTGCGCCTATAGTCCCAGCTACTTAGGAGGCTGAGTCAGGAGAATTGCTTGAACCCGAGAGGCAGGGGTTGCAGTGAGCTGAGATTGTGTCACTTTACTCCAGCCTGGTCGACAGAGTGAGACTCAGTCCAAATATATATATATATATGTCTCTCTTTCTCTCTCTCTCTATGTGTCTGTCTACCTATCTATCTGTCTATCTCTACATGTGTCTATCTACATGTCTATATATAGACATACATACATATATAAAATCAGGTTTAATATTCACCCCTCAGTATCAATGTACATGTTAACAGAAAGAATAGAGATACTAAATGTTTTAAAATGGAAGATAAAATCACAATGAAAGGTTTTGACCTTTATTTTTTAGCCTATTTGATATTTTGATAATATGAATACAGATTATTTGAATACTATAATTAATTTTATAAAAGAGATAATTATTTTTACCTCTACAGTCACAGACTATATGCTATTTTGAGAGGATAAGCCATATTTACAAAATTGATCACAAAACTAGACTACCAAAAACACATAATAAATCTTGCTATAAGGAACTCTACAGAGAACTAGAAGTGCATAAAATAAAATTTCATAACGTAGTAATACTTTCTAAAAGAACACTGAGCTAAAAATATTTAAAGAGTAAAACAAACTATAGAAAATGACAATAAAAACAGTGAAAAGCTGTAAACTTGAGCTTACTATCAAATTCACTACCTTAAAGTACTTTAATTACTTTTAAAATAAAGAATAAAATTAAATAATTAGGCACTTAAATAATAAAAGTTAGGAAGCTGCAACTATTCTATATGGAAAAGAAAAAAGAAAAATAATGAATATAATTAGTAAATTCAAAAGGAGAATGAGGAGAACTGTTGCAAGCTGGGGAGTGGGAAGAATGTGATTCTTCATAAGAAAAACTCTACTTTTGTACTTGATGAACACTTCATAAACAAATTAAAAATATATAGATAAACCCAATAATCAGTCCTTTTAAAGGGTAAATATAAAGTACTAATGAAGGGAGTACTAACAAAGGAAAACAAGTACCACTACAGAAGAGGTCACTTTTAAAGTATAAGTAATATTTTAATTCCATTTGAAAACCATAACTAAAGTCAATACTCTGGAAATATATAAATTACAGTAAGACGAAGCAAATGACCTGAAGAGAATAAACCATCCCCCCCCAAAAAAATATTGAAAAAAGTGAAAAAGAATTATTTAGCAAAGGGACTGGAGTCTGACAGTTTTATAGGCATTTCAATATTTGAAATAAAAGACAAAATACTACATATTTATTAAGAACATTAAAAAAGAATGCTACCCTATTATTAAATAAAGCTAGGATAATATTGACATCTGAACAAGAACATGTAATAACACAAGAATATAAAAGACTGCAACATACAACACAAGTATAAACTAAACTGACATATTAATACAACATAATTATACATTACATAACACTGTATATCACATATTAACATAATAACAAAATGAAAAGAGCTTCCTTACACTAAGACTTACTGTGTCGGGCACAATGCTGAGTACTTAAGATACATTACGCCATTTAAACCTCAGAACAGCTCCCACGAGTAGGACAAAGATACCAGAGCTTATTCCTAAAACCTCACATAATTCAAATCGCACGTAGATAAAAACTAAACCTAGTAAGAGGACAGACATTTCTGTTTACTCATTAAAATGTTTCACTGCATTTCAAAAGCATGCACGAACACAAGTTACAATTCATTTGGGCCAAAAGCTTTAAAACTGTGTACATTTTGACTGGTTTTTAATTGAAGGCAGGGGGCGGGGAATGTGAATAATTTCAGACTTTGTAGGACAACTCTTAATTTCTAAACAGGTATCTGTTTCACTCCCTTAAAATGTGGCTCTCCACATCTCTTATTCTGAAAGAGACATAAAAAAACACATAGACATAGAGAAGGATTTTGGAAAGAGCCACAGAGAAACACATCCCTGACATAAGAAAAACAGCACTGTAAGCTGAAAGAAAATTGGAAACTGACCGCTGGCCTCAGGTGACAAGGAGGAACAAAGAGGGAGGAGTGTGTGCCCAATCTTCAGGGGCCATATGTGTGGAAATAGAGGGCAGACTTTTATTTATCAGTGGAAGCCAGAAGTCTGAATTTTAATAGGAAATTTTCCAAATATTAAGCATTAGTTCAATTTTTTAAAAAAGCACTTAGTCGACAGCAGATTTCTTAGATAAGCAAATTAATTTTATTTATTATTAAATAAATAATCATTTATTAAATGGTTTCTTGGGACCTTCATTCAGGTAGACCTCAAACTCTTTAATCTTGCCTAATCTAACACTGGCCTACTTCTCCACAGCCACTTCATCATGCTAAAAAATAACAAGCAGTTCTCTAAAGACATCACGTTCTCACAAACCTCTGCTTGCATTTTTCTCTCCAGCAGCACCTCAAGTGCCACTCTCCTTATCTCTAATGTGCTGATTCATTTGATAAGACTTAATTCAAAGGCCATGTTCCCAGGAAAACTTTTGTTTCCTCTTACTCTTCTAAAGCTCTCTGCCCCTACCAGAGAAGAGTGTATACAGACCTCTATAATTACATCTATCATGCCACATCAAGATTACTTTTTCTGTCTCATTTAAAAAAGCAAGCAAGCAAACAACAGCAACAACAACACTTTGTTAACAAGAGCTCACTTTTATGATTTTGTGATTCACACATTTACCAGTTCCTTCAATCTGGAGGAGTGAGAGAAGAAACTAGACACAGAAAGAGAGAGTGAAAGAAAAAAAGGCAGAGCAGTCAATTAAAATAGCATCAGAAACAAAACACTAAAAATAAATTTAATAAAAGATATGTAATATCTCAAAACTGAAAGCTACATAATATTGCTGAGAGAAATGGAAGAAGCTAAAAATAAATTGTGAGCTATACCATGTTCGTGGATTGGAAGAATTCATACTGTTAAAATATCAATTCTCCCCACACTGATCTACAGATTCAACTCAATGCCAATCATAATCTCACCACACTTTTTTTTTTTTTTTAATAGAAATGGACAAGCTAATTCTAAAATGTATACAAAATGCAAAGAAATGAGCTGTCCAAAGCAATCTGGGAGAAGAACAAAAATAGAAGACACATTACCTAGCTTAAAAACTTTCCACAAAGCTTCAGTATTCAAAACAGTATGGTACTAGCATAAGAATAAACAAACAGGTCAATAGAACATAGAGAGTATAGAAACAGACCCACACATATATGGTCATTTCAGTTTTGACCAAAATGTAAAAGCAATTCAATGGTGAAAATAGTCTGTTTTCTGCAAACAGTGCTTGAATAACCAGGTATCAAAACTGAAAAAAACCTTCAAACCCTAACTCACACTACGTAAAAAATAATTTAGATGATTTACAGACCTAAATATAAAAATTAAAAATACAAAGCTTTTAGATGTGCAGGACGGTATTTTTGCAATCCTTTTTGCAAAGCTTTCTTAGAGAAGACACAAAAAGCTATAATCATTAAAAAAATTATGTAGGCTGTCATGAAGGGGTTCCCCCTGGTCCATTTGGGACAACTTAAACATGAAAATGAATAATGACAGTAATGTTGGAATTTACATTGGACAAATTAAAAAATTCCATGAATCCATGATAATATTGTAATAAAAGACAGACGGGATGGGAAGAATTCTTCTATACAGAAAAAAGTCAGATAAAAATGTAAAAGGAATAATAAAATTAGAAAAATCAATGGTTTGCAACTCCCAATGTAGTAACCAATTCAGGCAAGGATCATTTATGGATGCTAGCAATTATTAAAATGTTGTTGGTGAATACGATATTATAGTTTCAAAGCAGCATCTCTCAGATTATTTAATAATTTCATTGGGGATGGAGATGATATGCTTTAACAATGGAGAGATCTGGTAGTCACCACCTGAACCAAGTAAGCAAACAGCATCACCATACTGGAGCAAGCTGGCATTACCCGCCTTCTGATATGCTGCAATAAGAACTACATAACATCAATTATGATAAACCCTTGCCAGAAGTGTTTTATTTGAATTTAGTCATTAAAAATAATCGAGAAAAAAAAAACAGTATATGGGACATTTTACAAGTCAACTGGACTCTATCCTGGACTCTTCAGATAAGTCAATGTGGTGAAAAACAAAAATAAAAAGGATAGTGGTGTAAACACTCTTCAAATAGAAAAGAGCATAAAGAGACACAAGCATCAAACGCAATACACAAGCCTAGACTGAATCTTGAATTAAAAAACAAACACCACAAAAGACAATTGGAGAACCGATCACAGTTGAGTATCCTAGTTATGTAGGAGAATTCCCTTTTTCTTAGGAGATGCACATGGAAGTGCTGAAGGGTAAGTGTCATCATGTATGCAACTTATTTCCGATTCATTTGGAAAAGTGTGAGGGCATAAGGTTGCTCTGGGATGGCACTGCTGTGTCTGTACCTGTCTATATATGGTATATACATATATACACACAGTATAAACACATTTAAACTCACATTGCATACAGTATACATATGCCTATGTGCCATAGTCCCTCTCCCCAACCTTATCTGCAGTTTCACTTTCCAGTTTCAGTTACCTGTGGTCAACTTCTTGAACTAAAAAAATACTACACAGAAAATTCCAGAAATAAATGTTCATGAGTTTTTAACTGTGCGTCATTATGAGTGGCGTGATGAAATCTCCCACTATCTCACTCCATCCCACCCAGAACATGAATCATCCCTTTGTCCAGTATGCCACACTGCCTATGCTATCTGCCCATTATCGCATAAGTGAAACCAAATTGTTTATAGGGATTTGGTACTATCTGTTGTTTCAGGCAACCCCTTGTTGGGGGGCTTGGTATTTACTGTCCATGGATAAGAGGGAATTACTGTATAGCAAAGAAAGCAAAGGCAAATTGTCAAGGCAAAGAAAATCATTAGACCAGCTTTGCTATAAGTATGTGCTATACTTGAAGGCAAAGAAAAAGCAAACATCCTCAAAAATCTCTTAAATCCTGCAATAAAACAGAACACATATGGATCTTGTAAACCTTTGTATAATAATTCTTATGTACACAACATTTTGAGATGCACTAATAGACTTACAGGAAAACCCATATAAGAATTCCGGACACCCAATCATTCCACTCTTAACACAACTACCAAATAACCTAAACACAAATGGAGATAGTTAAAGCCTTCTAAAGTGTGTGTGACTAAACACAGAAGTCATTCTATTTGCATTTTGAGCCAATGTCACTTATGTAACTGAAAATGGTCTTTTATAATTGCTACTTTATAAGGCACATGTCAAATAGTGGAGTCACATCATGCAATGGTTTGGGGTCTAAAGTTTCCTCAGACCTTTAGTAAAAACACATATAACATATACCACAAGCTTTTACAAGCTAGGTTGCTCCTTTACTTGTTCCCTGCACTAGAACTCTGGGACCCCTGGGGAAAGACAGATCGTTTACAAACCACCACCAAACATGGCTCAGATACACCATGTGTTATTTAATTCACTTGGCTGACTTATTACACTTGGTCCCACATTTCATCTGCACTTCCTTCTGCTCCTCCCTTTACTTTCCTTTAAGAATATCAACAGCCCAACTCTATGCTAACATCTTTATATATTATTTCCATGGTGTTATTCGTAATTTTTATTTTCTAGGTCTATTTTCCAGTGTTACATTCATTCAGCATGTAATTAATGCTTTCATTCCACCTTAATAAATCTGTCACTCTTCAATGCTTTGTGTTCTGCACTTTTCCCAAACATACACATCCAAGGCTGCCTGTTAAAAAGTTTGGTCTTTGTTTTGTAGTCTTGTTTCATTCAATGATTTCTGTTACCACCAGCAGAAAAAAGTAATTGTGTGCATATAACAGAACTTAACCTTTCAATAATATGCTTTGAGACTCAGATACATTTAGAAATTAACATCAGTGACTTAGAAAAATTAAAGGGAAAAAATACATGCCATGGTCCTTTTAAGTCACTCCTCTGGCAGACATGAATTTATCTCCTGAACTCCATCTTTTTTTTTAAAGCAATGTAATTTCTATGTGATCTATTTCCTATAGGAATATTAAAACTATTACTAAACTTTCATTTGACATATAATGCAGAGAGAAATATTAAGATTTAAAGATGGCTGGGCAAATGCATATCAATGTTTTTGTAATTTATGAGACAAACCTAAAATGTATATTGAGAAGCTGAATCTGGATGTGATCTACATGGTTTAAGGACTGCACTTGATGCTGTTTGAAAATTCAAAGTTTGTCAAGAATATACCACATCTACTTCATTCACTCCACAAATATGTTTGAGTACTAAAATTGTGTCAGGTCCTCTTCTGAGCGTTCCCATGGTGATTAACAAAACAACAACAAAAAAAATCTATCCTCACAGAGTTTACCTTCTACAGGAAGGGGATAGAAGACAAAGTAGGGCTGGAAACATTGTCATTTTAAACTGAGAGGTCAAGATGACTTCATTGAGCAGGTGGCATCCGAGCAATTACTAGCAGGAGATAAGGGAGAAATGCCAGGTGGATACGAGGAGAAAGGGCATTGCAGATAGAGGGAACAACAAGGGCAAAAGTTCTGAGGATGGGTGGAGCTGGTCACAGATGAGTGCAGCCAGAAGGCCAGCCAGGCTGGAGCTAAGTGAGAAAGGGGAAAAGCATCAGACGATGACAGATCAGTTAACAAAGGGATGAGCCTTGTGTACGGGCCACTGAAAAGATTTACTCTGAATGAGATGGGAAGACATTGGAAGATTTTCAGTAAAAGAGAAAAATAATGTAGCTTAAGGTTTAAGAGGCTCTCTGGTTGCTCTGCTAAAAGAAGCAAGCAAGTGGGGAAACCCGTTAGGAGATCAAAGCAATAATTCAGGAGAGAGATGATGTACTGAGCCCACAGAATAGGGTGAGGGCAATGGAGGAGATGAAAATAGGTTGGTTCTAAATAAAGTGCCCAAAGCATGTGGTGACAGATTAGCCACGGAGTATGGGAGAAAATGAGAACTAGAACAGAACTGCAAGATTCATAGCTTGTAGTGGTGGAGATGCTATTTAGTAAAAGGGGGAAGCTAGAGAAGGGGCAGTTTTAAGCAAGAATATCAGTTCAGTTTAGATATAAAGTATGAGATGCTTATTAATATCCAAGTCAAGATAAAGTAAGCAGCTAGATATGAATCAGGAACCCAGGGGAGCAGAGATGAAATTTTAAAACATAAAACATGCAGAAATAAGAATATTCTTCTATGCCACACAAAAATGAAAAAAAAAAAAAACTAATAAATTGTATCTATTTGTAGAACAAAAAATAATTATAAAGTGGCCCCTACATAAGTCCACTAACAGTTTCAATTTTGGTAAACCGTAGGTGTTGAACACTGAAAAAAAATTAACACCACACAGGCATTTAAAAGGATTCAAAGGTAATACAAGAGCTCTCATGCTCTCAGCAGAACCTACATCTAGCCAAGAGGAAAGATATATAAATAATGCAAGGCAATGACTGAAGAGACAGAAAAAATCAAGTATATATTATTGACAATAACCACACTATTAGGGCTGTTGCTTGGTCTAGGGAAAGAAGAGCAAGCCAGAAACAGGACAGGCATTTGACAATATATGTAAGTTGTTCCATAGACTACAGGCTGGCAAAATGGGAGGAAGCCACACAGTCATTCAGTAATGTTGGGTGGTACGAAACACTTGTTAGCTCACCAACCCTGCAGGGGTCAACAACTTGGTAGTCAGTTATTTCACTGGCAAGGCCTGAGTCAGACAGCTGGCTGGCATGATGGAGCTGGATCTCAACACTCATTCAATGCAAGTCTCACCTCAAGAGGGGCCCTGGGGATTAAGAATGTTCTTTCATTTGTTTCTCTCTCTTTTTTTAGAAGCTACTGTCAGGTAGCCCAAAGTAACTGAAACAACAGGGTCTCTATAGCTACCTTCCTCCAGCTTCTATTGTCTCTTCAACCTTTCATTCTCTGCCTAGCGGATTTCTCCTGGCATTCAAATTGATTTTGCAGCTATTCCCCCTTTTCTCAGCTTCAGCTCTAACTCCTAAACTTAAATACAGCCATGTGTCACTTAATAACAGGGATACATTCTGAGAAATGCATCATTAGGTGACTTCCTCATGATGCAAACATCAGTGTTAACTGACACAAACCTAGATGGTAGAGCCCACTACATACCTAGGCTATATGATGCAGCCTATTGCATCTAGGCTACAAATCTGTATAGCATGTTATCGTGCTGAACACTGTGAGCAACCGTAACACAATGAGAAGTATTTGCAGATCTAAACATAGAAACAATACAGTAAAAATACAGTATTATAATTTTATGGGACCACCATCATATATGCAGTCCACTGTTGACCTAAATGTTGTTATGCAGCACCTGGCTGTATTTTCTCCACAGCTCACCTAGAAACTCCTTTGTCTTAATCTTCCAGGTCACAGAGCTATTTGTAACCCAATTTTTCCTTTAGGAGACAAATAAGGTCACATCCACAAGTACAAAATACTGCTGATTTTTTTGGTTGCTGTCTGTCATTTTCCAGAACTTTTCCTTGGTCCTCCATAACAAAATCTACCTACAGTTTTCCTTAAAAAGTCACACAATACATCAGTTATAAAATACCTGATAACTAGTGTGAAGTTACCACTATTTTTGCCAATTTTGACTCATTAGTTCTGTCACCCATCAGTAGACCAGCGCCCGAGGAGTCGCGGTGCTCCTCAGTGTACATACAAATATTCCTACAAATAGAGATGTATCTACCAGCCTTGGCAATGAATGAGTCAAGAGTCACTACTATCTAGACAGGTGAAGGTCCCTCAAGTAAGGAACTTGAAATATTTCCACTGCATCTGAGGACATTTCTGAATTACATGCCATTCCTTCAGTACTTACTATAAGCAATTTTCAAACAAATGCTGTCAACTTTCAGCACAGAACCTGAGATCTTACTAATCTAGATCTGAAAGTCAATAGTATCCATGGCAGTGAGCTCACTGCTCTCCTAGGAATCATAGGCAAGTGGTTAAAAGTGTACTCTTCTTTTAGTAACTATCCTTCATCCCAGAGAATGTATTCATCACACATTCTTCAAGGCCTCCCTAGACCTATCTTTCTATACAGAGAAAACAGAAGCTGAATTCCTAGGGGCCAGCTGGTATGTAGTCAGCAAAGCCAGCACAGCTATTCATAGACAAAGCTAGGTTTCTTTTCATTCAACAACATAAACCTCCTCAAGAATGTGGGAGATAAGTGTTCTTGAAAATGTCACTCCAGCTGACAGAGCCATCTTCTACTCACTGTCCCTTTAGTGGCTCTTGGTTGGTGGAAGTGGCAGACTAACAGCAATGCTAGGGAAGATATAACATCAACTGCCCCAGGAGACAGCTGAGACCAACTCCCTATGTCACAAAATAGAGCAGGTTAATGAAAGGCATGCCATTCACGTCTATGCTCAGGAGTACCTACCAACAGGCAGAAGTTACATATGATATCTCCTATGATGTCATATACAAGAACGGCACAGATGTCCAAAAAGAAATTATGAATCATACCGCAGATGAAGGTTTATAGTCCAAAGCTTAGTGCATGTGACAGATAGGGAACATCAATCTCAAAATCTTGATGCCTAGGTTTTAAAGATCCCAGTATCATTTTTTTCTCAGAGGCTTCTTAGGCAGTCACAGAGAAAATCAGACCCTCAAGAAGATCAGCATCAGAAGTAACCTCCTGATCCCCTTTATCAGCCTAACTCATGCTTCAGAAAACAGCATCACACAAAGACCACTAATCACAAGATTCAATTCAACTACAGGCTAAAATACTCAGAAAGTAAACTGCACTTTACAGTCTAATGAGAACAAACTCAGAGCACGTTACAGAGGCAGAGAATACAATGAAAGTAGTAGGATCTCTAACTTCATAAGGCTCTCAATAAAGGTTTGAAACTAGCACCATTCCTGAAAACATTTGCTCTCAAGTGATTTAACAAAACAAATTTATAGGAACCATATATATATATATATATATATATATATATATATATATATACATATATACACACACACACACACACACATATATACACACACATAATATGTATATACTATATCTATTATAATACATATAGTGCCTATAAATACTTTAAAATGATTAAGGTAAGACTAACCAATAATAATCAGTAAAATCTTCTTTACAGTTTACCTAAAGAAAATGTATTAAATTTGATTCTGCTGACTCCATCCTCCAAAGAGTCAGAATGGAGACCAACTCCATCCCTTTACTATCTCTCATCAATTTCCCTCACTATTTCTCAATCATCTCTCACCCACATTATTCCAACAATTCAATCTTACTTATCTCCCAAACATTCATCTCTCTACTCAAAATACTATCTCCTTCACCCAGTGCTTACCATTTTTAGTTTCCTTGCATAGGACATGATAGGATTGGGTCCCCTCCAATTCTTATGTTGAAATGTAATCCCCAGTGTTGGAGGTGGAGCCTGGTGGGAGGTGTTCGGATCATTTGGGTGGATCCCTCATGGCTTAGCACCATCCCCTTGGTGATGAGTGAGTTCTCACTCTATGTTCATGTGAGATCTGGTTGTTTAAAAATGTATGGCATCTCCCTCCCCTCTCTCTTGCTCCCACTCTTGCCATGTGACATCTGCTCCCGCTTTTCCTTCTGCCATGATTATAAGCCTCCTAAGGCCTCACCAAAAGCCAAGAAATGCTTCCTGTACAGCCTGCAGAACTGTGAGCCAATTAAACGTCTTTTGTCTATAAATTATCCAGCCTAAGATATCTATACCAAGTGACACAAAGGGACTACCACAGGAAGCTTCACCATCCTGCCTTTGCCCCAGTTCTCCCTCTGCCTAGAATGCCTTTTCCTTGAACCACCAAACTACCATATTAACAGCAAGAATAAGCCTATTCATTTTTCAAGGTAGCTTAAGTATCACTTCCTCAATGAAACTTTTTCTGACCACCTATGTCTGATATATATTTGATATACCTTTCTTTAAGAGCATCTCTAGTCTTTCACGTTTCACATATTGTTCATGTCTTCTTCTCAGTACTATACTGAAAACTCCTAGAAAACATTCTATATTCTTAGCACCCAAAGAAATGCTTGGCATGTGTTAGGCATTCGGTTAGTTTAAAAACTGCAACTAACACTGTATGAAAGTACAAAGTCTGAGTACTTGCTCACTAAAGTTAGACAAACTTACACATATGGTTGGAGTTTCAACATATTATAGTCTTCCCTTGGTATTTGCAGGGAATTGGTTCTAGGACCACCTGCATACATGGATGGGTTCCATATCCTGTGAAAACTACTTTAGGTCAGGTCCCTGTTTTCTTAAAAAAATTCACATACAACTGGAACTGTACAGTTCAAACCTGTGTTATTCAAGGGTCAGCAGTATATTAAATAGGCCAAGCCAAGAATAACCTCCAGATAATTTCATTTACAATGAAATTCTGTCTTTGACTTTACAGACAGAAATCACTACACATGTAGGAACCCATCTAACCCAAACAGACATATTTATTAAACATCTCCCATAAGTAAAACACTATGCTAAACGCTGTGGGAGAAATAAAATGGAAAAGACACAGTCCTGATCATCAATCTTACATAACTGAGTTCTGATTATTTATTACCCCCTTTATCAAGCTTGAACAACTTGAACAAATTGATAAAGGAGATAACACAGTTACATACATAATTAAAATCAGAGTCAAAAATAATTCTAATACAAAGAAGATCGAACTTCAGGTTTGTATGACCAGAAATGCTTAATGAAAGGGCAGCCTTAGAGAAAATGAGATTTCCAAAGAAATGAAAAGTCATGTTCCAAGGAAAAGGTAGACTATATTAAAAAAAGCAGCACAAGCAGGTCTGTGAACAGCAAATAGCTGGACAATCTGGAGAGGCCCATGTGAAGGAGCCACAGGAAGTGCAGCTGGAATGGAATGTGTACACAGAGCACAGAGCACCAGGAAGTCAGCCTGGAAGTGTGTGCCTGCCTTTACCCCAAGGGCATCGGAGGAGGCCAGGGTCCTGAGGACAAGGAAAATGTTCCAAAGGCCAGCAAGGGTTCACTGTTTCTAAAAAGCTGGCAAAGAGCCTCGTCACTGAAACACAGCAAACATGGACTCCTCCAGTTACAGGCTGTCAACAAAGGGGTATGGTCATGGTTTCTCCAGGATACAGCTCGTCAATTCCAGAAATGATGCTTTCTCAGTGTCCTGTAAAATATCTATTTTAATACCTAGACAAGTGGAAGTCATGAAAGAAATAGTTATGAATAACGCTTTTCAAAATTAGGAAGAGTAAGTAACTTCTGAACTGAGTCTGTGGAACACTCAAATTTCAGATTGGGCTGGATGGTCCCTTCTAGTCCGGAAGCCCCACCTAACCCGCCCTCATTTCCACAGTCTTCAATGAAGAGGATCCTTTGCCCTCGAAACAGAATTTACCTCATTTCCTAAATCAAATGAATGCACACTTCCCTATGACGTCACACTGCTGCAGTCCACACAAAGAAGGCTGCAAGCTGATGGCCTTGGGCCAAATCTTGTCTGTATAGAGGTGATGGTATTTGTTGGCTTGCACAATCTCTCTTTCTTTTTCTCTCTCTTTCTTTCTGAAGGAGTCCTGTTCTGTCACCTAAGCTAAAGTGCAGTGGTGCAACCTTGGTTCATGACAACCTCTGCCTCTTGGGTTCAAGTGATTCTCCTGCCTCAGCCTCTCGAGTAGCTGGGATTACAGGCACCTGCCACCATGCCCAGCTAATTTTTGTATTTTTATTACAGACGGGGTTTCACTATGTTGACCAGGCTCGTCTTGAATACAATGTTTCTTAAACACAGAATGAACTGCAATATTAAAGATGTGAGTTTTTCACATAAATAAAATCCAGATTTCATGCTCCACTTGAAAGTCAGGCAATTGTGGCAATACTCCCCCATTTACCAGTCTGCCACCTAGCCACCTCGCTCACTCCCAGCCCTGCCTGGTCCCTGCCAGCATGTATTTTTCCTCCTGGCTTATAAGGTCCGTGAAGCCCTAATAGTTGGTAGCCAGTCTGAGTCAGCTTTGTTGAGTGAGAGCTCAGCAAGAGCATTTCCTCGTTTCACATCCCAGTATTGCTGCTTACTAGTTGTGTAACCTTAAACAAGTTACTTAACCTCTCTATGCCTACATTTCTTCTTCCATAAAGCAGGAACAATTGTACTGCAACTTACCTTAGAGGGTTGCTGTAGGAATCAATCAGTTTATATAAAACCGGTTCTCAATGGTGTAGTCAGGGAAGAATGGGGCATTCTGTGCTCTCCCTGCCACATCCCCAAGACCTGAGGCATCTGGCAATGTCTGGAGGCATTCTTACTTGTCATGACTAGAGGAGGTGGCACTAGCACCTAGTGGGTAGGGGCCAGAGATGCTGCTAAACATCCTACGATGCATAGGACAGTCCCACAACAAAGAATTACCCAGCCCAAAATGTCTACAGTGCTGAGGAATAGAGCCCGTGACATAAAGCATTTAGAACAGCTCCTGGCACCAAGAAAGCCTTCTATATGCATCAGTTATTACCACAAATGCGGAAGGTAAGTGTTGGGTGGTGGTCCTCCCTCGGCTAGAGAAAAGTTTAATGCCCTCTGTGTTACCTTTGAGGAATTTAACATACAATAAAAGTATAAAAAGGTACTTGAAATTCTGGTTCTACATCATTAATTTAATAAGTGCTTAATTAGAAAAAAATTCTAAGAATATATTTTCCTGAAACAAAAAGCAACCAACAATATACTTCGGTGAGCAATAATGCACAATATTTGAGAAGTATACTGTCCTGGAAAATAAAAGACACAGAAACCCATGATTACTGCAACTTACAAGGTCCTGGGCCAAACTCCTCCAAACTCCAGCTTGAACACTGAGGATGCTTGCTAGTGTCACAATACTATTTTGAAAACTGTAACTAGAAAGGAAGAAGAGAAGGGTTTTAAACTAAAGAGCCTACTGAACTTGATACCATACCCATGCCTATTCAGGAAGATCCTCCGGGTTTAAATAGCTCAGAGTCAGGGATTCCTGGTGAGAGTTAAAGCTTTTATCTTAATTCACCACAAGAGGTATCTTCCAGATCCAGGTCAACTCATAAATAAAGCAAGCAAAACAATTGGAAAGGCCTGACACATCGCGTCAGAGGCTTCCAGGAGTTCCAACACAGGACATCAGAACCTATAACAGCCTGCTACAAGCCCCTGAAGCCATGAACCACATGTACTGACCAGGCTTCTTAGCCCAGCACTGCAAGTAACACAGGGCCAGTCTCTCCCGGCCTCAGTTTTCTCATCTGTCATATTAAAAAGTAGAAATTGTTGTTACTGTTTTCCAACATCATAAACACAGAGAACATTGATTTTATTTGTGACAGTGTGCCTTCAACACTTATAGCCCAAAGATGTGAGTTCCTCTCAAAGGACCCCTTGATAATTGCAGAAGGCAGACCCTTAACTAAAACAGAAAAGAGGTTCTATGGAATCAAAGCTGAGAAAAGCCTAACAGTGTCTCTCTCAAAAAAAAAAAAAAAAAAAAAAAAAAGATAGAAGTGTAAATAAAACAACAGGGCTCTACAATCTGCAAAAAAAACTGTATGCATATAACACAAATTGTCAAGTCTTTTAAGCTCTGGTCAACACATATTTTAACATCTGTGTATATAATAGTGCACTACCAAAGATATCAGGATTGGTAACAGGTGTTGAAGAAAGACTCCCAAAAGTGCTAAGAGAAAAGAAGGCTTCTGTTAAAGAGACACAGGAAATGCTTTACTGACAAAGCAGCATTTGAGTGGACTTAGACAGGTAGAATTTTGGCTGGCTGAAGTTGTCTATCCAGAGGGCATTCCAGGCACAGCAAGTAATGGCACTGAAGCTGGAAAGCCTGAGGCAAAGACCAGGAGTCCAATTAGGGACGCTGGGCACACAGCAAAATATGGTGGTCAAATCATGATGACTTGGGTCTTCAGAATGTGGGTATTAGTTGCATGAACAATCTTAAATAACAGAGATAGTCAGAATGTCCAGTTTTGATATTTTGGTCTAAATAGCACAAAGTGGCTTTTGCTTAAACTTAAGGATCTTCCAATATATTTTTTTAAAAGATACTAATCCCCTTAAATTTATTGTAAAGAAAAAGATAATTTCTATTAAGTTACAGGACAGTCAAGAAGACATACAGAAAGTAAATTAAACTATGTATTATTCTGTTGTTATTCGTCTACCATATTCTACTCATAATTACTAAAATAAGTAAACCTTAGAAATAAATAATAGGTATTTTAAAATTTTAAGACCATTGTAACAGCTTTCTCAACCATATTAATTTATAAACTGATTTTGACTTATTTTTAAACATAGTACTAAGAAAGAGAAGTTACATTACTGACCTAAGGGCTTTTTCAATTATAGGAGGAAACTCTACTTGCTAAGAGAAACTATGAGTTTGCAAACTCTAGGCAATATTCCCATACCTCTAAGCATAAGGTTAAGGCTCGGAAAACAGTAACACATTTTAAATTCCTTTTCAAACATTTCTAAAATTAAAACAAAAATTTAAAAGTCATTTTTAAACCACAGCTTTCTATTAACAGAAAACGGACTCATCCAGAAAGTTTATATACCTATTCATTGTTTAGAAAAGGGAAGGAAAATAAGGCAAAGGATTATTGTAGCCCAAGAAGAAGCAATGTCACATGTTTTTAAAACTAACTTTTACAGATTTAGGGACAGTAAGTTCATGATGTTGAATTATATTTTTATCTACACAGAAATATCTTGATAGGGGACTTTCATGAAGAAATATAGCAGAAAAAACACAAGCCTCAAAATGAGCAGGGTGAAAATCTGGTATCAGTTTGGCCATTATCTTCATTATTTTAAAATTCACTGACCTTCTGTGGCCCTCCACAGCCCCAGCTCTAAACTAAGAGTGGTGAATAACGTGATCTCTAAAATGCCACATCATAAAACATAATTTTAAGTAATAGAGATTTGTAGCTGCGCAGGGTAGCAAGCTTGGGGGTATGTGGGAATACGGCAGCGGGGGGGGGGGGGGCGGTGGGATACAATGAATTAGGTGTTGGAGTAAAGCTAACGGGAGTTCAAATCCAGGCTCCATCAGTACTAGCTCAGTAGTTGAAGTATAAGTTTCCTTTACTGTCAAAAAGGCTTAATATTTTCCTTTGCAACATGTTGGAACAAATAGAATGTTATGTAACATACCCGGCATATCATAGGCACTAAATAAAGGCAAGCGTTATGTTCCTGGTCAGTGATACAAGTTCTAATGCAAAACAATAATCAATGTGCCAATGCAGCTTCCTAGAATTTGGCTTGGAGAAGCCAATTTCCAAGTGGACGGCAGGTACTTGGAAATCGCCCTGCTTTCCAAGTGGACGGCAGGTACAGGTAATAAGAAAGAGGATTCACCGTTGGAAGTAGCAAGGATTAAAAGCAGGGAGCTGATGAAAAAGCAAAGACTTTGAGTTCTGCATATAACAATGGAAAGGAAACAAACTACATGGGGTAAGGTGCTGTAGGAAACAAGATCTTTTCATTTAAGAGGGCCTCTGGAGAAAAAATACATACACAATGAATTACTGCAATGATCTCATAATGAAAACAAAGCAGAAAGTTGGTTAGAGTATATGGGTATCACTAAAAGAAAACAAGACTTTGTAACATACAAATTGTCTTTCCCTTGCCTGCCTGTAATTCTCACATGGGATGCCAGATGATCCAATCCCTGGACACCTCTCCAGTGTCACCTCTGACCACTGTCTCCTCACCTGACCCTCCCCTTGGATCACTCAGCTCCAGCCACACGAGCTTCCCTTTGTCTCTGGAACATGCCAAATTCATTCTTCCTTTAGCTCCTTTGCACTGTTTATATCTCCGTAGAAACTTCCAGCCCATTTTCTCTTGGCTTACTCAGCTAAACATTCAGTTATCACCAAAACCATCCCCTCCTCAGGGAGGTCTTCCCTGACCACTCCATTTCTCCACACACCCCAGCCACTCTCAAGCTCCTTACCCAGTAATATCTTTTCTGACATTTATTCCTATCTAAACTTATCTTTTTGATTTACATGTTTATTGTATTCTCCAACAAAAGTTAAAATCTTTGAGGGCAGGGGCCTTATCTAAATTGCTCACTACACAATCTCTAACACCCATAACAATGGGTGGCATAGGCAGTCATCAGATAAACTGCCCAATGAATAAATCCGAATGATGTTAATCACCATCCTTCTGTGAACATTAAGTAAGATAATATCCCTCAGAGTCTGTTTCATTTCATTTCTTTCATGCCGTTTTAGGCAATGCAATAATGCAGTTTTAAAAGATCTGTATTTGATACAGCTAGATTTTAAAGGGAATGACTTCTACATGACAACATTATTGTACGTTTTCACTTTATGAACATTAATAATCCACTACCTTGATTATCAGAATCCATAAATTAAAAAAAGAATAGGACAATTTGTCTGCTGAGATCCTGCTTCTAGAAAGAGGCGTATGCATAGATGGTACATAGATGGAAATTACCTTTCAGAACTCTTCCTAACAAGGAAATACAGCAAACTAGACTAATTCCAGTAAAGATTTAATTAGACTCGTTGCTAAACTTATCCAAACTAGTACTGTGTCAAGTGATGAATTCAGTGATTCCATCTGTGAAATAGAGGACAAATGACATAGTGAACAAAGAAAAGTTCCACAATGTCAACCCATGTTTAAACTAAAAGAGAAAGAGAGAAAAAAAAATCCCTAACCCTAAATCAGAAGTAATCAAGCAACTAAGATTTCAAAAAATGGTGAGATATCTATGAATAGGCAAAGCACTGAACTGAAAACACAACGAGAACATTCATGATTTGTGCTTTAATTGTTGTTTTGAACACGACTTTCCTCAATGAATAGAAGAGGCTCACAACCGCCTGTGTCTGGACAACCCACGCATTACACCCCATCACCAATTCCTGGTCCCTCTGGCGGGCCTATAGCGCCAGCACGAGGTCGACCCCACCGGGGACTCCTCGGGGTCCGCAGGCTGGAGGAATGGGGACCACCACTACCTGTAATCATCCCTGAATGCCTGGCCCACGCCCTGAGAGCAGCTGGGCTCACATTCTGCAACTTCACTTTTGTGTCCATTATGAGCACAGCCCGCCTGGCCCCTCCTCCTCCCCCGGGGGCTCGCGCAGGGCTCAGTAAACAGAACAGGAAACGGCTACGGCCTCCGTTGGCTAGTCTCCTGTGAGCAACCCCCATGCAAGTCCTCTGACCCGCGGGACTCAGTTTTCCAACCTGTCAAATAGGGGAACAAGAAACCCAGCCTACCTCAACGGGTGGTTCCGGGCCGGCCGCCCCAGGCTGGCCCGGAGACTGCGGCTCCGCGGTCGCGCCCGGGCCTGAGGGGCGGGGCTCGGCAGGGCGGGACCCGGGACCCAGCCCACCGGGCAACACACAGCCAGCCCACCACCCGCACCCAGCAGCCCCGGGACCTCCGGACTCGTGACGTCAGCACGCTGACGTCGACGCACAGAACTCGCATCTCGCTCGAGGTACCAAAGACCCGGCTGGGGCCTGAGTGGCTCCTTAGAGGAGCCAACCGATTGGTCAGATGACCTGTTAATCTTTCACTGACCAGTAAACGCCCTGGAAAGGAGGCAGAGGGCGGGCCGGCCTGCCTGGAGGATGGGTGGGAAATCTGGGAATCCAGCTTTGAAACACAGAGCTGGTTGGACTTTCCCTCATTTTGCATCACACCGGTTCAGTAAGCGTTCGCTTCCTCTTCGTCCGCGATTCTGCGCCTTCCGCTTCCCTTCAGTCATTCGCTGGGGGTCTATGCTTCAGCTCGTGGGAATGAGTTTCAGGGCCCCTTGGGCACCTCATGCTGAACCCTTCAGGAATGAAAACAGAGCATACCATTTCTGTGCCGGTACTCATCCCAAGAGTCACGTCTTCTAACTCTCACCTCCCCCAGACCTATTTAGGACACCCTTTCTCTGCACTAAGAGGTAGTCACATTTAATTGTAACTATATGGCTGTTTACCCACGAAGTTGGGCATCTTTTATTGTTTTATTTAAAATTTAATTAAACTTTTATGCCAATAGATGCTATAGTTATGCACATTTTTAAAAGTACAGAGGTATACAGTGAACATTCTTTGGCTCCCCATTTGATTATTTTAAATTATACGAATAAGATTATGTACATTCTAAAAAAAGTTTAAACATTACGAATTATGCTTATATCCCTTTCAGGCACTAATTACAACCCAGTCCCTAGATGATGACTCCTAGTTCCTGTGCATTTGTAAGTGTACATGTTATTTTTTTACACTCAGCATTGAGATCTTTCCATATCTATATATAAATCTACCTCATTCTCTGAAAATGCTGCATGCCTTCAGAACCAATATGTGTGTGTGTGTGTGTGTGTGTGTGTGTGTGTGTAGGTATATATATATATGTGTGTGTGTATGTGTGTGTATATATATATATAATTAATATATAATTTCCCCACCCTCAGATATGTTTGGTTATTAATATGAGAATCAGTGCTACCATAAACACATGTGTAAGTGCCTTTTTGTACTTATGTCCAAGTACTCTCTAGAGTACAGATACCAACAAGAGAATGTACTGCATCATAGAGTATGCACGACGTAAATCCTTAATAGATTTCACTGACTTGTTCCCTTGACTATTTGTTATAACTTACATTCCTTACCCCCAGTATTTGAGCAATCTTTTCCCTGTATCCTTGCCAAAATTGATAAAATACAATTTAAAAAAATATTTCTAAACTGATAGCTGTGAAAACCTTTTAAAGGATAACACATATACAAAATAAGTGCAATAATCAATAAGTGCTTGTCTTGGTGACAGTGTGAACAAACTTGTGTAACCATGCTTCATACCAAAAATTTTAAATGTTTACCAGCAACATAGAAGCTTTCCTCATGCTCAGTCTTAGTCATTATGTCCCTACACACAGGTAGCCACAATTCTGAATCATATCACCAAATTTGTTTTGCCTTCTTTTGAATGTTTATACATAGTATGTGCTCTTATATGGCTCTTTTTGCTTAATACTATATTCGTAAGATTGATCCATATTAAAGAATGTAATAGTTTCATTTTCATTTTTGTATATAATTCCAAAATTTACTTGTCTTCTGTTGTTTGACATTAAGTTATTCAAAGTTTGGGGTAATTACAAATGACACTGCTGTCAATATTCTTGTAACTGTCTTATGATGCACATAGTTATACATTTGATTTTGAAAGATCCCTAAACGTAGTATTACTCTGCACAGGGCATATTTTCAATATACTCAACATTAGTAGACACTGCCAAATAGTTCTTATGTTTTACTGATTTATACATGCACTAACTGTGAATGAAAATTTCAGTTACTCTGCATCTTTGTCAACACTTACTATACTCATTTGTGTTTTGTGTTATTCCTTTTTCTTTTCCTTTTTAAATGTTATACATTCTGGTGACTATGTAGAGGTGTCACATTGTGGATTTAATTGAATTTACTCATGTGTGGCCTCTGGAGTCTCAGAGAAATTGGTGGAAACCATTCCTGAGGAAGCCCAGATATTAGACTTACTAGACAAAATTTAAGTCAACTATCTTACATATGCTCAAAGAACTAAAGGAAACCACGAACATAAAACCTGAAGGAAACTAGTGGAATGATGTATAAACAAAAGGAAAATACCAGTAAAAAGATAGAAATTATCAAAAGGAACCAAATAGAAAATCTTGGGCTTGCAAGTACAATAACTGAAATGAAAACTTCACTTGAGAATTTCAAGGGACAATTTTAGCATGTCAAAGGATGAATCAGTAAACTTGAAGATAGGAAAATTGAAATTATTCAGTCTTAGGAACAGAAAGAAATAACAAGAAAGGAAAATGAGCAAAGCCTAAGGTACCTATGGGACATCAACAAGGATGCCAAAATACATATTACAGAAGTCCCACAAGAGAGAAAAAAAAGAGAAAGTACATTAGAAGAGAAAAATGTCTCAAAATTCTCCAAATTTGGAAAAGAAAAAGAGAAAGATTTAATTAAAGTCAGAAATGAAAGTGGAGACATTGTATCAACCTTATAGAAATAAAAAGGATTATAAGATACATCTGTGAACAGTTGTGTTCTGACAAATTAAATAACCTGAATGAAAAGGACATGTTCCTGGAAACACACAAATTACCAAAACTAACTCAAGAAAAAAGAGGCAATATAACCAGATCTATAACAAATAGATTTAATCAGTCCTTTAAAAACAACTGCAACAAAGCCTAAAAAACAAAAGTCAAAGACCAGATGGCTTCACTGGTGAATTCTCCCGGACATTTAAAGAAATAACACCAATGCTTTTCAAATTCTTCCAAAAAATTGAAGAGGAGGGAACATTCCTAACTGATTCTATGAGACTAGTAGTAGTCTCAGTTAGGAATGTTCCCTCCTCGTCATCCAAAGCCAGGTGAAGACACCATAAGAAAAAGAGAGACCAATATTTCTGTAGGAATGTAGAGTCAAAATTCTCAACCAAATATCAGCTATTTGAATCCAAGGGCAAATTAAAAGATTATACACTATGATCAAGTGGGATGTATCCTAGGAAATGAGACCACCTACCTTACTTCATTTACAAAAATTAACTCAGAATAGGTCAAAGACTAAATACCAGAGCTAAAACCATAAACTGTTAGAAGAAAACTTAGGGGTAAATCTTGGTAAAGCTTTGGATTTGGCGATGGATTCCTTGGTAGCAGAACAAAATCATAAACATCAACAAAAAAAATTTTGCTATTAACGGTACTCATCAACATTAAAAAGGCTTTGCATCAAAGAACATTATCAAGAATATGAAGAATCAATCTACAGAATAGAAGAAAATATTTGCAAATTTAGCTGATAAGGGTCTAGTATTCAGAATATATGGAGAATTTCTCAACTCAACAACAAAAAGACAACTAAAAGGAAAATAAACAGAATAGACATTTCTTCAAAGAAGATATACAAATTGCCAACAAGACATGCAGATATGATCAAAATCATTAGTTAATAGGGAAATGAAAATCAAAACCACAGTGGAGTCCTACTTCACAACCACTAGAATGACAAGAAATTGGAACCCTTGGGCATTTCTGGTGAGAATGTAAATAGGGAGGCTGCTATGAAAAATATTTTGGTTATTCATCAAAAAATTAAGCATAGATTTAACATATGACTCATCATTTTCAATTTTATTTTATACCCAAAAGAATTAAAAGCATGTACTCAAACAAGTATAGGTACACATATGTTCATAGTATCACCATTCAACAAGAGCCAAAAGTTGGAAACATCCCAAATATACATCAACAGATTAATGGACAGAAAAATAATATGATGTATACATACTATGGAATATTATTTAGCATTAAGAGGAACAAAATGCTGAAATACGCTACAATGTGGTTAAACCTGAACATTATGCAAGATGAAAGAAACCAGACACAAGAGATTACATATTTTGTGATTCCATTTATATGAAATATTCAGAATAGGTAAAGCCATGCAGACAGAATACATATTGGTGCTTATCAGGGTCTGGGAGTAGGGGGAGGATGGGAGAAAGTGCTTATGGGATAAAGGGTTTTCCTTTGGGGTGATGAAAATATTTTGGAACTAGATAGAAATGGTAGTTGTACAACATTTGATATACACTAAGTAAACACTAATGAATTGTTCACTTTCAAATGGTTAAGTTTATGTTATGTGAATTTCAACTCAATTACAAAACATTAATTTAATGGCCCAACCACTACAAAAAGAAATGTGTTCAGAAGAAGTTTTTTCTCTTCCCAAACTTCCATGGACTGAGGTAGTAGGGAGCTCTATAGATATTGTAAATATGAAAGAACTATCTAAATTACTTGAAATATTTGCAATGTTCCACTTAAATTATGACAGTGTAAAAATTGAAATTACTAGGGAAAGTTCTACCGTTATATCCCTGATTCATCTACCAGTCATCCTGCCACTTTGCATTTTAAACTAGGTATACCTTTTGTTTTCTGCCCCAGAACTGGGGCTTAGAAATATTTGTTGAATAAAATGATACAATTAACATGTTAGTTTATAATTTCATGAAAATACAATGATTTTTTTCAAATACATTCTCTATACTGCCTCTACTGAATCCATATGAGACTGATGAAAGCCTGAAGTTTTGCAAGAAAAACCTTGATAATGGAAATCAGTAATACCCATTAGCGTAGATGGAAAAGGAGTTTTAAATGTGTAATCTATTAAAGAAGTAGAATTGACAAAAGCTGACAATTGCCTTTGTTTGGGAAAATAAAGGGGTGGGGAAAAGTTGACTGGTTAAGGAATTTTGCCATTAACTTAAACCAGGAATTCAGGAGGAAGGCTATAAACTCACTCTTGAACAGTTCATATCTGAGATAGGTGTAGTTCATCTGGATGTCTAGAAGACAAGTAGATGATAAACCTGGAGAGCTGGGGAGAGACATCATCATGTGTATGGGAAGAGTGCACAGACTGAGAAGGAAAGAGCACCAATGGTAGAATCTTGGGAATACCATTATTTAGAGTAGGCTGAAGCAGAAGAGACCAAAAGGAAACATGGACACAGTGAACTCAGGTCAGAGAAGAAACATAGGGAGAAGTCATGGCTGACTAGAAAATATAGTGTCCCGAATGTGAAGTGATAAAAATTTTAAATCAAGTAATAAGTGATATGGAGCAAAAATTAAGAGAACACAGAATAGAAATCCTAACAGAATGACACAGATATTTGAATATTTACTTAAATAGATCAATTGCAGTTTTAATCTTCAAAGATGTAAGTGATATAAAGCAGTAAGTGGAAGAAGAAAAAAGACAAGCATTATGGGAAAAAATGGAGGGAGCAATGTGTGAGTCTACCATTCATTCAATCTTGACTGCATGTAAATTTATATAGAACTTACTGAAAATTCAACTTCAACTGCAGCAATTTAACTATCAGAAGTGGAAAAGACAGAGCTAATGATGATTTATGAGCCCAGAGCTAATGTTAGAGCTTTGTAGAACTTTGCCAACCCAAACCATCAGTAAATTTGGTCATTTCCATCCTAGTCTCTTCTTCTCTGAGGGATTTGATTGCATTTTGGTGAAGCAGTTTAGCTCACTGCGGTCTATCATGTGACACAGGACCACAACTCCCATGAGAATCCTCTCCTGCTTCACTGAGTGAGTCAAGACAGCCAGGAAGGAGGCACTCTCTGCCACTCTGACTCACCATGCATGGGACTGAGCTGGTGACCTGGGGAGGGAGCTGCTGCATCTCTCTGACTTGTGGACCCAGTGTTAGCCAAAGCTGGTCAAACCACCAATTCCACACTTCAAATTAGGCCTCTGACTTGCAAAGCTGCCAAGAAGTCATACAGAGGTCATTGGTCTATTCTTCCCAGCTATGTTTGTAAAGATTTCACACAGTTTATGTTGGCAAGAAGATGCTCCTAAAGATTCTAGTGGTAACGTGTGAGGAAGGGCCAACATAATGGCAGAATATCCAGGAAAGCAATGTTTACAGTTTTCATTAATTATTTTCAAAGGGAGTTATCCACATTGCCTTTTGGACTTATTGGGGATTTTCTTAGTCTTTTTGTAAGCATGTGAAACCTGATGCTGATTCTGTGTTTAAAAAAGAATTCAAATGAACCATTGTTAGTAATTCTTAACTTTTGGCAGCAAAATATTCCTATAAAAGTTTCTCTATAAAATTATTCTATCCATAAAAGTTGCTTTTTTAAAAAAGAAAAATAATACAAATGGATGAAATTATAATAATCAATATTCATTTGTGGTGAACTCACTAAAGAACTTTTTGTTTGTTTGCTTTAAAAATTAGCCTGTTTAAAATTTTAGGGAAAAGAAAATTGGACCTATATGACTCTCTCCCTCCCTGTTTTTCTTCCCTTCCCTTCCCTTCCTTCCTTCTTCCTTTCTTCCTTCCTTCTTTCCTTCTTTCCTTCCTCTTTTAGCTACAGAAAAAAGAAAATTTAGAAAAACAGTTTTCACACCTGGCTGTATTATCAATGCTGGATTCCAACAGTTTCAAAAAAAGTTTTTCTTTCACAGAAGTTCACTAATATCTGGTTATAACAAAGTAGACAGTACTTAGACCAATTACCTACATGAGATAAACTTGCATAACGTGTTCATTTCAACTTTTGACTTTAAAAATACATCACTTACATAAGTGTCATAGGAATACATTCTGCTTGCGTAAATGTGTAGTGTGTGTAGAGTGAAAATCTTCTTTCATATACACCCTTTTTCAGTCCCTCCCCAAAGATGATTACTGTTAACTATGTAGGTATAGCCTTTATAACTTTCTCCCTATATTAACATTGTATACATTAATCTTTTAAAATAGTATACTGAACAGGTAAAACACATAAGCTATAATTTTAAAACATCTTTACTTTTGTTTCCTATAGTCTCTCCTTAAACAAGCTAAGTAGGATTTTTTTTTTTTTTTTTTTTTTTTTTTTTTTTTTTTTTTTTTTTTTTTTTTTTTTTGCCAATGGAGATTAAAACTGGGCATGTCTATTGACTCTTCTGTTCATTCCTAGCTCACTCTAAGTTGTAAACTATAGTCCTATACCAGAAATTTGAATGCCTAGTCTTTTATATTGATCAGCATTTCATTCTCCTCTCAGAGGAAAGCTATCCTCTTTCTTTTAGCTGGGTCCTTTACATATAGACATCTTGCTGCTGGATAAAAGCATGCTGTCTTTTTCTCCTGTCTTTCCAACTAGCTTCCTTCCCCACTCTCTGACAGTGATAGTTGATCCCAATTGAAGTTGGAGCTGGAGGGATGGAGAATGGAGGAGAAGGAGAAGTCAGGGAGAGAGTCAGGTAGGAATGTTGTTAATTTTAATGAAATTTTGTAAGATGGCCCTGTGGTCTCTGGGCCAGGGTATTTTGCTTTGTTTTGTTTTGTTTCAATGTGGTTAACAAAATTTTATATCATAATATAAAATTTACCATCTTAGCCATAGTGTTAACTATATTCACATTGTTGTACAACTCATCTCTAGACCTTTTTCGTCTCACAAACTGAAACTCTATATACCTGTTGAACAACAACCCGTTTTCCCCTTTTCCCCAACCCCCATTCTACTTTCTCATTCAATGAGTTTGACTACTTGAGATGCCTCATCTAAAAAGAATCAGTAAGCCAATCTGCTTGTGATTGATTTGTTTAAGTTAGCAAAATATCTTCAAGGTTCAACTGTGTTGTAGTGTGTGATGAGATTTTTTTTTTTTTATGGCTAAATAACATTGCATATGTATTCCACATTTAAAAAATCCTTTCTTCCTTTAATTGACATTTGAGCTGCTCTCACCTCTTGGCTATTGTGAGTAATGCTGCAGTGAACATTGGTGTGCAAATATCTCTTTAAGATCCCACTTTCAATTCCTTGGATATATACCCAGAAGTGAGATTGCTGGATCATATGTAACTCTCTTTTTAATTTTTAAAAGAAACATCATGCTGTTTTTCATGGCAGCTACACAATTTTACTTTCCTACTGTTAGTGCACAGGGGTTCCAATTCTCTATATCTTATGACATCAAAATGTCTTGACAATGCTTGTTATTTCCTGGTTTATTTTGTTTGTTTTTGTGATACCTATTGTGGTTTTGATGTGCATTTTTCTAATGTTTAGTGATACTGAGCATCTCGACATATGCTTTTTGACCATTTGTATGTCTTCTTTGGAGAAATATTTGTTTGAGTCCTTTGCCAGTTTTTTAATCGAGTTACTTGGGTTTTTTTTTTTTTCTTTTTTTGGGTTGCTGTTGAGTTGTAGGAGTCTTTTATATATTCTATTATTTATCCTTTGGCAGATACATGGTTTGAAAATATTTCTCTCATTCTGTAGGTTGCCTTTTCACTCTGTGAATTGTTTCCTTTGATGCACATACGTTTTTAAGTTTGATATAGTCCCATTTGTCTATTTTTGCTTTGGTTTCCTGTACTTTTGATGTCATAATAAAATAATTTAAGAAATTCTTGTGTTAAAAAGGAATTCAAATAAAAGCATTGTTAATAATTTTCAACTTTTGGCAGCATGATATTGATACAAAAGTTTATTTATAAAATTATGCTATCCATAAAAGTTGCTTTTTTAAAAAAGAAAAATAATGCAAGCAGATAGCAGCATAATAATCAATGTTCATTTGTGATGAACTCACTCACTATAAGCAAACCATTACTAAATCCAGTATTATGAAGCTTTTTTACTATAATTTCTTATCAGAGTTTCAGAGTTTTTGATCTTCTGTTTAAATGTTTAATGCATTTAGTTTTTATCTATGGTGTAGCTTAAAGGTCCATCTTTGTTCTGTTGCATGTTTATAGTCAATTTTCCCAGCACCATTTGTTGAAGAGATAATCCTTACCTCATTGTATGGTCTTGACATCTTTGACCAAGATCATTTGACCATATGCACAAGGGTTTATTTCTGGCCTCTATATTCTGTTCCATTGGTCAGAATGTTTGTCTTTATGTCATTATGACAGTTTTTATTACTGTAGCTTTATAACGTTTTGAAATTGGGAAGTGTGAGGCCTCTAACTTTTTTCTTTTTCACCCTTTTGGCTATTTGGGAGTCCCTTGATTTTCTGAGTGAATTTTAGAATTGTTTTTGCTATTTTTGCAAAATAAAATGACATTGCTGTTTTTATAAAGATTGCCTTGAATTTGTAGATTGCATTGGGTGGTATTAAGCTTTCTCATAAACATAGAATATCTTTTTATTTATTTGTGTATTTTATTTATTTATTTATTTATTATTGCATTTTAGGTTTGGGGGTACATGTGAAGAACATGCAAGATTGTTGCATAGATACACATGTGGCAGTGTGATTTGCTGCCTTCCTCCCCCTCATCTATATCAGGCATTTCTCCCCATGCTATCCCCCGCCAACTCCCCAACCCCTGCTGTCCCTCCCCTATTTCCCTCCAACAGACCCGAGCGTGTAGTGCTCCCCTTCCTGTGTCCATGTGTTCTCATTGTTCAACACCCGCCTATGAGTGAGAACATGCGGTGTTTGATTTTCTACTCCTGTGTCAGTTTGCTGAGAATGATGGCTTCCAGGTTCATCCATGTCCCTATAAAGGACACGAACTCATCGTTTTTAATGGCTGTGTAATATTCCATGGTATATATGTGCCACATTTTCCCTGTCCAGTCTATCATCAATGGGCATTTGGGTTGGTTCCAGGTCTTTGCTATTGTAAACTGTGCTACAATGAACATTCGTGTGCATGTGTCCTTATAGTAGAATTATTTATAATACTTTGGATATATACCCAGGAATGGGATTGCTGGATCAAATGGAATTTCTATGTCTAGGTCCTTGAAGAATAGCCACACTGTCTTCCACAATGGTTGAACTAATTTACACTCCCACCAACAGTGTAAAAGTGTTCCTATTTCTCCACATCCTCTCCAGCATCTGTTGTCTCCAGATTTTTTAATGATTGCCATTCTAACTGGCATGAGATGAGTTGGCAACCAACAGAATGGGAAAAAATTTTTGCAGTCTACCCATCTGATAAAGGGCTGATATCCAGAATTTACAAAGAACTAAAACAGATTTAGAAGAAAAAAACAAACAAGCCTATTCAAAAGTGGGCAAAGGATATGAGCAGACACTTTACAAAAGAAGACATACATGAGGCCAACAAACATATGAAAAAATGCTCATCATCACTGGTTATTAGAGAAATGCAAATCAAAACTATTTGTGTATTTTTCAATTTCCTTGAGCAATATTTTATAGTCTCTAGTGGACACTTTTTTCTTTTCCTTGTTTAAATTTATTTCTAAGGATTTTATTTTTTTATGGTATTGTAATTGAAATTATTTTCTAAAATTTCCTTTTGGATTGTTTATTGTTAGTGTATATAAATGCAACTAATTTTGTGTGTTGTTTGTAAATCAACTTTGCTGAATTTATTCATTGGTTCTGACAGGTTTTTTGATGAACTTTTAGGGTTTTATAAAATATAAAACCACATTGTCTATAAACAGGAATAATTTTACATTTACCTTTTCAATTTGGATGCCTCTTGTATGTTTTTCTTGTGTAATTGTCCTAGGACTTCCAATGCTATGTTGAATAGAAGTGGTGAGAATGAGCATCTGTGCCATATTCCTGATCTTAGAGGAAAAAACTTTCAGGTTTTTATCATTGAGTATGATGTTAGCTGAGGGGTTCTCATATATGGCCTTAATTATATTGAGGTATGTTCCTTCTTTTCCTCTCCTATTATGTGTTTTTATCATGAAAGTGTGTTAAATTTTGTCAAATGCTTTTTCTTCATTGATTGAGATGATTATGTGGTTTTTTTTTTTTTGGTTTTTTTTTTTTTTTTTTTTTTTTGAGACGGAGTTTCGCTCTTATTACTCAGGCTGGAGCGCAATGGCACAATCTCGGCTCACTGCAACCTCCGCCTCCTGGGTTCAAGCAATTCTCCTGCCTCAGCCTCCTGAGTAGCTGGGACTACAGGCACGTGCCACCATGCCCAGCTTATGTTTTGTATTTTTAGTAGAGACGGGGTTTCACCATGTTGACCAGGATGGTCTCGATCTCCTGACCTCGTGATCCACCTGCCTCGGCCTCCTAAAGTGCTGGGATTACAGGCGTGAGCCACCGCGCCTGGCCGAGTATGTGGTTTTTATCCTTCACCCTGTTAATGTTATGTTTTACATTGATTGATTTTCATGTGTTGAACCATCTTTACATTCCAGGAATAAATCTTGCTTGCTCAGGGTATATAATTCTTTTAATTTGCTGTTGATTCAAATTGCTAGTATTTTGTTTAGAATTTTTGCATTAACATTCACTGTAGATATTAGTCTGAGTTTTTCTTTTCTTATAGTAATTTTTCTTTTCCTATCAGGGTAATGTTGACTTCATTAACTGAGTTTGGAAGCATTCCCTCTCAATATTTTGGAAGATTTTGAGGAGTTTTGGTATAAATTGTCCTTTAAATATTTCTTTTTAGAATTCTTCAATGAAGCCATTTGATAATGGGCTTTTTTTGGGAGGGGAATTTTTGATAACCAGTTTGATCTCCTTACCAGTTATAAATATGTTCAGATTTTTAATTTCTTCATGATTCAGTCTTTGTAGGTTGTATGTCTCTAGCTATTTGTTTCTTCTAGGTTCTCTATTTTGTTGTTGTATAATTGTTCATAGCAATCTCATATAATTTTTATTTCTGTTGTATCAGATGCATCTGTTCTGTTGAGGTGTAACTTTACATCATTAATTTAGGATTTTTCATATTTTTTGATGTATGCATTTACCACTATAAACTTCCCTCTTAGTACTGCTTTCATTGTATCTTATCAGTTTTGGTACATTGTGGTTTCATTTTCCTTGGTCCCAAGATATTTTCTAAATTCCTATATGATTTTTTTTCACCTTGTTTAAGAGTGTGGTATTTAATTTCCACATATTTGTAAACTTTCCAGTTTTCTTTCTGCTATTGTTTTCTGGTTTTATTCCATTGTGGTTGTAAATGATACTTGGTATGATTTCAGTCTTTTTAAATTTGTTAAGACTTGTTTTGCGGCCTAACATATTGTCTGTCCTGAAGAATTTTTCCATGTGCATATGAGAAAAATGTATATTCTACTGTTTTAGGTACAGTGTTCTGTATATGCTATAGTCCAGTTGATCTATAGTGTTTGGCAAATTCTCTGTTTCTTTATTGATCATCTGTCTGGTTATTCTATCTACTATTGAAAGTAGAATATTGAAGTCTCCTGCTATTTTTGTTGTTGTTTATTTCTCCCTTCAATTATGTCAATTTTTTCCTTATATATTTGGGACCTCTGATGTTAAGAGTATGTTTGCTTATGATTGTGATAGCTCTCTGGTGAATTGAACCTTTTGTCATTATAAAGTGTCCTTCTTTGTTGCTAGGGCAGTTTCAGACTTAACCCATTTATGCCTGAAGTTGCAATTTTTGAATTTTTGCAATTAGACCTTGGTGGTGACCTTGAGCAGTAGGTCCCACATGCTTAGCATTCCAATAATGGATCATTAAGTATAAATGGCTAAAGTCTATTTTGTCTGATATAAGTCTGGCTACCTGATATGGTTTGGATTTGTGTCCCATACCAAATCTCATGTTGAATCGTAATCTCCAGTTTTGGAGGTGGGGCCTGGTAGGAGATGGTTGGATCATGGGTATGGTTTTTTACGAATTGTTTAGCACCATCCACTTGGTGCTGTTCTCATGATAGTGAGTGAGTTCTCACAAGATCTGGTTAAAAGTGTGTAGCTCCTCCCACCTCCATCACTTTTGCTCCTGCTTCTGCCATGTAACAATTTGGCTCCCCCTTTGCCTTGTGCCATGTTTGTAAGTTTCCTGGGGCTTCCCCAGAAGCTGTGCAGATACCAATGTCATGTTTTCTGTACAGTCTGCAGAACTGTGAGCCAATTAAACCTCTTTTTGTGATAAATTACCCAGTCTCAGATACTTCTTTATAGCAATGCCAGAATGGACTAACACACCACTTTTGTTTCTTTTGGTTACTATTTGCATGGAATATAGTTTTATATTCTTTCACTTGCAGTCTCTATGTGTCCTTAGATCTAAAGTCTCTTTTATATAGCATATAGGTGGATTTTTAAAAAATCCATTCAGGCAAACTATGCCTCTTGATTGGTGTTTTAATCCATTTACATTTAAAGTAATTACTGATAGAAAAATACTTTTGCCATGTGTTAATAGTTTTCTGTATGTCTTGAAGCTATTTTACCCTCTTTTCCTCTCCTGCTGCCTTCCTTTTGTGTTTGGTTGATTTTTATAGTGACATGCTTTGATTCTTCTCTTACTTTCTTTTGTGGATCTTCTATAGAAATTTTCTTAGTGGTTAGAATGGGAAGTACATAAAACATCTTAAGGTTAAAACAATCTATTTTAAACTGCTAAAAACTTCAATTGCATATAAAAACGACTCTACATTTCTGTCCCCTGCTGATTTTATGTTATTGATATCACAAATTACATTGTTTATATTGTATATCTGTTGACATAGATTTATAGTTATTTTTATGCTTTAGTCTTTTAAGTTCAATACCAGAATAAAAGTGATTACAATACTAGAGGATTCCATATTTATTTATACATTTACGTTTCCCAGAAAACTTTACATTTTCATATGCTTTTATATTGCTGTTGTAAAGTAAAAATAAAAAACGAAGCCCCTCAGTACTGAATGGACTCCCTCCTGGCCAAGGGGACTCAATAAAGACCTTAAAAACTGAGTTCTCGGTCATGATGGGGTGGGAAATCATATATGCCTTATAATACCGCCTCCCTTTTGGGGTTTAGGTTAAAAAATCTGACCATAATTAATATTAAAATAGAGATTATAAGACTAACAGAACAGGCTCTCCATGACCATAAGATACCAAATTATAAATAGGATCTAAGGCCATACAAGTAAGGGTTTAAGTCATTTACTCCTACACTTAGATAATAAACTATGTTTTAAGTGCCACAAGGTTTTTCTCTTTCTCTAGCAGCTAAACAAGCACTGGCCTTGAGGTAAGCAATGCTGAAGCACTTGCAGCTCACCAAACATGGACTAACTGTGCCCCTCTCTTCCTCAAGCCATAACTACAGTGTCGATTGAACAAGACACTGATTTTAGTTACTTTCCTCTGAAAAGAAGACCACCAACAATGAACTGTTTCTGGCCAGTTTACAGGGGTTATGCACTTGAGTGCCTTTGTGTCCTGAAAAGATCCTTTGACATACAGGGCCTAATTGTAATATAGTTACATGTTAAGGCTCCACCCCAAAGTGAACATGGGTTATGACCCATGTAATGTGCATGTATGTTCAATACACATGCATTAGAACCACCTTCATGAATATTCATAGCTCCTCCTATAACCAGTTAAGTATGTATGTTTAGCCAACTTACTCAGCATAAACCTCCTACACTAACCCCTATTCCTTTGAAGTGCCTGTTTCTGGGTCTTTGTCAGAGGCCATGCTTCCTAGTGTCCAGAATGGCCACCTTGCATGCTGTAACCCTTTACAATAAGAAAAGTCTCCTCCTCCAAATCTTTTGAGACAGAATCTTGCTCTGTTGCCCAGGCTGGAGTGCAGTGGCAGGATCTCAGCTCACTGCAACCTCCACCTCCCAGGTTCAAGGGATTCTCCTGCCTCAGCCCCCTGAGTAGCTGGCACTACAGGTGTGTGCCATCACACCTAGCTAATTTGTGTATTTTTAGTGGAGATGGGGTTTCACTATGTTGGCCAGGTTGATCTTGAACTCCTGACCTCAAGTGATCTGCCTGCCTTGGCCTCCAAAAGTGCTGATTACATGTATGAATCACCATACCTAGCTTCCTTCTCCAAATTTGTGAAGAGTTTGTAATTTTTTTTTAAATTAACATCTAATGTCCTTTCATTTTGACTTGAAGGACTCCCTTTAGCATTTCTTGTAGGATAGGTCTAGAGGTGTTAAATTCCCTCAACTTATTTATCTAGAAAAGTCTTAATTTGTACTTAATTTTTTGAAAAATAGTTTTGCTGGATAGTGTTTTTGATTTGCAGTTATTTTCTTTTTTCAGCACTTTGAATATATTACCCCACTCCCTCTGGCATGCACGGTTTCTACTGAGAAACCTGCTGATAATCTTACAGGATTGGTTCCTTCGTCAATGATGAGTCACTTTTGCTGCTTTCAAGATTTTTTCATTGTGACTTGACAGTTTGATTACAGTATGTCTTGGTGTAAACCTTTTTTATTTTATCCTAGGTGAAGTTCTTTGAGCTTCTTGAATTTGTATGTCAATTTCCTTCCTCAAATTTGGGAAGTTTTTGGTCATTATTTCTTCAAATAGACTTTCTTCCCCTTTCCTCTCTCTTTTCCCTCTTGAATTACTGTAATGTGTATATTGGTTGGCTTAATGGTGTTCTGTAAGACCTTTAGTCTCTTTTCATTTTTCTTCATTCTTTTTTCTTTTCACTCCCTAACTTAATAATTTCAGATGAACTGTCTTCAAGTTGACTGATTCTTTCTTCTACTTGGTCTACCATTAAATACTTAATGTAAATTTTTAAAGTTTAGCTGTTGTACACTTCAGCTCCAAAATTTCTGTTGTTTTTTTTAATGTTTTTATCTCTTTGTTGATATTTTCATTTTATTCATCCATTGTTTTCCTGATTTCATTTAGTTGTATATCTTCATTCTCCTTTAGTTAAGCAAGCAGCATTAACATGATTATTATTCCTTTTTAACTTTCATTTTTAAATTTTAGGGATACATGTGTGGTTTTTTTAAACCTTTATTTGAAATTCAGAGGTACATGTACAGGTTTCTTAAGGTAAACTTGTGTCATGGGGGGTTGCTGTACAGATTATTTCATCACCCAGGTTTTAAGCCTAGTACTCGTTAGTTATTTTTCCTGATCCTCCTCTTCCTCCCATTCCTCCTCCCTTTGGTAGGCCCCAGTGCATGTTATACCCATGTATGTGTCCATGTGTTCTCATCATTTAGCTGCTACTTATAAGTGAGAATATGAGGTATTTGGTTTCCTGTTTCTGCATTAGTTCACTAAAAATAATGGCCTGCAGCTTCATTCATGTTCCTGCAAAGGGCATAATCTTGTTTTTTTTTATGGCTGTGTAATACTCCATGGTGTATATGTACATTTTCTTTATACAGTCTAATACTGATGGGCATTTAGATTGATTCAGTGTTTTTGCTATTGTGAATAGTGCTGCAATAAACATGCATGCATGTGTCTTTATAATAGAACAATTTGTATTCCTTTGACTATATACCCAGTAATGGGATTGCTAGGTCAAATGGTAGTTCTGTCTTTACGTCTTTGAGAAATTGTCACACTGTCTTCCACAATGGTTGAACTAATTTGCATGCCCACCAACAATGTATAAGTGTTCCTTTTTCTCCACCACCTTGCCAACATCTGTTATTTTTTGACCTTTCAATATTAGCCATTCTGACTGGTATGAAATGGTATCTCATTGTTACATTTCTCTAGTGATCAGTGAGGATGAGCTTTTTTTATATGCTTTTTGGCTGTATCTGTGTCTTCTTTTGAAAACTGTCTGTTCATATTCTTTGTCCACTTTTTTATGGGATTGTTTTTCTCTTGTAAATTTGTTTAAGTTTCTTATAGATGTTGGATATTAGACCTTTGCCAGATGCATAGTTTGCAAACATTTTCTCCCGTTCTGTAGGTTGTCTGTTTACTCTATTGATAGTTTCTTTCGTTGTACGAAATCTCTTTAGTTTAACTAGATCCCATTTGCCAATTTTTGCTTTTGTGTGATTGCTTTTGGCATCTTTGTCATGAAATCTTTTTCCATTCCTATGCCCAGGATGGTATTGCCTAGGTTGTCTTTTAGGGTTTTTATATTTTTTGGTTTTATATTTAAATCTTTAATTCATCTTGAGTTAACTTTTGTCTATAGTATAAGGATGGGGTACAGTTTCAATCTTCTGCATATGGCTAGCCATAACCAGCACCATTTATTGAATAGGGAATCATTTTCCAATTGCTTGTTTTTGTCAGAGTTGTTGACTATCAGATAGTTGTAGGTGTGTGGTCTCATTTCTGGCCTCTATTCTGTTCTATTGGTCTATATGTTTGTTTTTGTATCAGTACATTCTGTTTTGGTTACTGTAGCCCTGTAGTATAGTTTGAAATCAGGTAGTATGATGCCTCCAGCTTTGTTCTTTTTGCTTAGGATTGCTTTGGCTATTCAGGCTCCTTTTTAGTTCCATGTGAATTGTAAAATAGATTTTTTCTAGTTCTGTGAAGAATCTCAAGTTTAATAGGAATAGCAATGAATTTATGTTACTTTGAGCAGTATTTCCATTTAAAAAATAATGATTCTTTGTATCCAGGAGCATGGAATGTTTTTTCATTTGTTTGTGTCATCTCCAATTTTTTGAGCAGTGCTTTGTTGTACTCCTTGTAGAGTACAATAAAAGGACTTTTTGTCTCCCTAGTTAGCTGTATCCCTAGGTATCTTATTCTTGTTGTGGCAAGTGTAAATGGGATTACATCCTTAATTTGGCTCTCAGTTTGACTATTGTTGTTATATAGGAATGCCAGTGGTTTCTGTACATTGATTTTGTATCCTGAGACTTTCCTGAAGTTGTTTATCAGCTTAAGGAGCTTTCGTGCTGAGACTATAGGGTTTTTTGGATATAGCATCATGTCATCTTCAAACAGGGTTAGTTGACTTCCTCTCTTCCTATTTGGATGCGCTTTATGTCTTTCTCTTGCCTGATTGCCCTGGCCAGAATTTCCAATACTATGTTGAATAGAAGTGGTGAGAAAGGGCATCCTTGTCTTGTGCTGGTTTTCAAGGGGAATTCTTCCAGCTTTTGTCCATTCAGTATCATATTGGCTGTGGGTTTGTGATATATGGCTCTTATTATTCAGAGGTATGTTCCTCAGTACCTAATTTATTGAGAGGTTTTAAAATGAATGGATGTTGAATTTTACCAAAAGCATTTTCTGCATCTATTGAGATAATCATGTGGGTTATGTCTTCTGTTCTGTTTATGTGATGAATCCCATTTGTAGATTTGTATATGTTGAACCAGCCTTGTAACCTAGGGATAAAGTCTAGTTGATTATGGTGGGTATGCTTTCTGATGTGCTGCTGAATTTGGTTTACCAGTGTTTTGCAGAGGATTTTTGCATCAATGTTTATCAAGGATATAGGCCTGAGGTTTTCTTTTTTTGTTGTATCTCTGCCTGGCTTTTATATCAGTATGATCCAGAACTCATAGAATGAGTTATGAGGTGTGCCTCCTCCTCATTTTTTTTTTTTTTTTTTTTTTTTTTTTTTTGGGAATAGTTTCACTAGGAATAGAACCAGCTCTTCTTCTTCTATCTGAATTCTGATAGAATTCAGCTGTGAATCCATCTGGTGCTGGGCTTTTTAAAGTTAGTAGTCTATTTATTACTGCCTCAATTTCAGAGCTTGTTATTGGTCTGTTTAGAAATTCAATTTCTTCCTGGTTCATTCTTGAGAGGGTGTTATGTGTCCAGGAATTAATGTGTCTCTTCTAGATTTTCTAGTTTATGTGCATAGAAGTGTTCATAATATTCTCTGATGGTTCTTTGCATTTCTGGGGGCTCAGTGGTACTATCTCCCTGATTGTGGTTTATTTGAATCTTCTCTTTTGTCTTTTTTATTAGTCTATCTAGGAATCTATCTATTTTGTTAACACCACATGTTCTCACTCATAAGTGGATATTGAACAATGGGAACACATGGACACAGGAAGGGGAACATCACTCACCAGGGCCTGTTGGGGGATGGGAGTCTAGGGGAAGGATAGCAGGTGGTGGGGGGATTGGAGAGGGGTAGCATTAGGAGAAATACCTAATGTAGATGATGAGGGGGTGATGGATGCAGCAAACAACCATGGCATATGTATACCTATGTAACAAACCTGCACATTCTCCAACTTGAAGTGTTAAAAAAACAAACAAACAAACAAAAAACTTTCCATTTTGTTGGTCTTTTGTATTCTTTTTTGTTGCAATTTCATTTATTTCTGCTGTGATCTTTGTTATTTCTTTGTTCTACTAATTTTGGGCTTAGTTTACTCTTGCTTTTCTAGTTCTTTAAGATGTCTCAATAGGGTGTTTAAATTTTATACTTTTTGATGTAGCATGTATTGCTATAAACATCTCTTTTATACAGGTTTTGCTGTATCCCATACATTTTGGTATGCTGTGTTCCCATTTTCATTTGCTTCAAGAAATTTTTCAATTTCCTTCTTAATTTTCATAATGACCCAACTGTCATTCAGGAACATAATATTTAATTTCTGTATGTATAGTTTCCAAAGTTCTTCTTATTGATTTCTACTTTTATTTTATTGAGGTCAGTGAAGATACTTGGTATGATTTCAGTTTTCCTTGAATATTTTAATACTTGTTTTGCGGCCTAACATATAGTCTATCCTTCAGAATGATCCATGTGCTGAGGAGAAGAATATATGTTCTGCAGCCATTTGTTAAAATGTTCTGCAAATATCTATTAGATCCATTTGGTCCATAGTGCAGATTATGTCTGATGTTTCTTTGTTGATTTTTTTTGGTCTGAATGGTCTGTCCAATACTGATAGATGGCTGTTGAAGTCTTATGTATTGGGATTTACATCTAGGTTTAGCTCTAATAATATTTTATTTATACATCTGGGTGCTCCAGTGTTTGCTGCATATAAATTTACCATTGTTATATCTTCCTGTTGAAATGACCTTTTTACTAGCGTATAATGACCCTGTTTATCTTTTTATAGTTTTTGTTTTGAAATCAATTTTATCTAATAAAAGTATAGCTACTCCTGCACTGCTTTTATTTCTGTGTGTTTCTTGTAGGCAGCAGATAGTTTTTTTTTTTTTTTTTTTTTTTTTTAAAAAAAGCTTATTCAGTCACTTGGTTTTTTGACTGGAGAATTTAGTCCACTTACATTCAATGTTATTATTGGTAAGTAAGGACTTATTTTGCTATTTGTGGTATGATTGTTTTATGATTTTCCCTCCCTCCCTTCCTTTCTTCCTTCCTTCCCTCCTCTTTCATTTTTTCCTTCCTATCTTTCTTTTAGTGAAGGCGATTTTCTTTGGTGGTATATTTTAATTTCTTGCTTGTGTGTGTGTGTGTGTGTGTGTGTGTGTGTGTATTTGCTATAGGTTTTTTTATTTGAGGTTACCATGAGGCTTGATTATTACATCATATAACCTGTTATTTTATACTGATGACAACTCTGATTGCAAAAAAAATGCAAAGAGAAAATGAATAAAAACTCTTTGCATTTTAACTTTATCCCCATTCACTCTTAAACTTTTTGTTTTTTCCATTTATATCTTATTATTCCATGTCTTTAAAATTTGTATAGTTATTATTTTTATGGATTTATAGATTCATCTATTTGTATTTCTACTTAAGGTAAGAGTAGTTTACACACCACAATTACAGTGTTATAATATTCTGTGTTTGTGTATTTAGTTTTGGTAGTGAGTTTCATACCTTCAGGGTTTGTTTTAAATTGCTTATTAATGTCCTCTTCTTTCAGACTGAATAACTTCCTTTAGCCTTTCTTACAGGACAGATCTACTGTTGACGAAGTCCTTTAGCTTTTGTTTGTCTGGGTATGTCTTTATTTCTCCATCATATTGAAAGAATATTTTTGCCAGATATAATATTCTAGAATAAAAGTTTTTTTTTTCTTGCACTTTGAATGTGTCATGCTACTCTCTCTTGGCCTGTATGGTTTCCACTAAGAATACATCTAATCTAATATATCTAATCTACATCTAATTTGAGAATTGTATTAGATCTGAGAATACATCTAATCTAATACATCTGCTGCCAGATATATTAGAACTTCTTTATATGTTATTTGTTCCTTTCCTCTTGCTGTTTTTAGTATCCTTTCTTTATTCTTGACCCTTGGGAGTTTGATTGTTAAATGTCTTGGGGTAGTCTTATTTGGGTTAAATCTGTCTGTTGTTCTATAACCTCCTAGTGCTTAAATATTGATATATGTCTCTAGGTTTATAAAGTTTCTGTTATCTCTGTGAATAAACTTTCTACCCTTATCTCTCTCTCTACCTCTTCTTTCAGGTAATAACTCTTAGATTTGCTCTTTTTAGGCTATTTTTTAGATATTGCAGGCATGCTTCATTATTTTTATTTTGTATTCTTTCACCTTCTCTGACTGTATGTTTTCAAATTACCTGTCTTCAAGCTCACTGATTCTTTCCTCTGCTTGATCAATTCTGTGATTGAGAGACTCTGATGTTCCTCAGTTTCTCAATTGGTTTAGCTCTAGAATTTCTGCTTGATTTTTAAAAATTATTTCAATCTCTTTGTTAAATTTATCTGATAGATTTTGAGTTTCTCCTCTGTGTTATCTTGAAGTTCATTTGGTTTCCTCAAAACAGCTATTTTGAATTCTCTGTCTGCAAGGTCACATATTTCTGTCAATCTTGGATAGGTCACTGGTGCTTTGTTTAGTTTGTTTGATGAGGTTATGTTTTCCTGGGTGGTCTTGATTCTGGTGGATGTTTGTGTCTGGACATTGAGCAGTTAGGTATTTATTCCAATGTTTGCAGTCTTAGCTTGTTTGCACCCATCCTTCTTAAAAATACTTTTTCAGGTATTCAAATGAAATTGAGTGCTGTCATCTAAGTCTTTGGTCACTGTAGCTATACCTGCATTAGAGGACACCTCAAGCTCAGTACCATTGTGGCTCTTGAAGACTTGTAGTGCTACCACATTGGTGGTCTTGGGTAAGATCTAGAGGAATTCCCTGAATTAAAAGGCAGAGTGTCTTATTCTCTTCCTTTACTTTCCTCCAAACAAATGAAGTCTATCTCCTGATGTTACATTGAGTAGACTTGAGAGAGGTGTGACACAAGCATTTTCATGGCCACCACTGCTGGGATTGTGATGGGTCATACCTGAAGCCAACACAGTACTTGGTTTTGCCCAAGACCTGTGGTGACTGCTGCCTGTTACCACTGATGTTTATTCAAGGCCCAAGGGCTCTTTACTCAGGAGGTGGTGAATCCTGCCAGGCCTGCATCTTTCCCTTCAGGACAGCAGAGTCTTTTTTGGCCCAGGGTGGGTCTAGAAATGCCATCCAGGAGCTACACCCTGGCATTGAAAACCTTAGAAATCTATTTGGTGCTTTATTTTACTGTGGCCAAGCTGAGACCCAAGTTGCAAGACATCCTTTTCACTCTTCCCTCTCTTTTCCTCAAACACAAGAAGTCCCTCCTCATGGCCATCATAGTTGGGAATGTAGAGAGTCACACCCAAACCAGTACAATCATGGATCTTGCTCAGGGCCTGTGGCAACTACTGCCTGTCTACTGCTGAAGTTTATGTGAGGTCTAAGGGCTTTTTAGTCAGCAAGTGATAAATCCTGCCAAGACTGAGTCTTTCCATTCAGTGCAGCGGTTTCCCTTCTGTTATCTGGGAACCAGGGCCTGGATTCTTAGCTTTTGGACTCTGCTGAGTGCTTTATTTTACTGTGGCCCACCTGGTGTCCAAGTTTCAGAACAAAGTTCTCTTTTTTCTTCCCTTTCCTCTCTTCAAGCAGAAGAAAGGAGTCTCTCTCAGACCTGTGAGTGGTGATGCCTGGGGTTGCAGGAGTGATGATACAAGCACCTCTTTGGCTGCCCCAGCTGGAATGTCACTAAGTCACGTGTACCTCAAGACCACTGGCTCTGAGCCCAGCATAGTGCCGAGTTTTGCCTAGGAATTGAAGTTCTCGTGACCCAGAATGCCTTTCAAATTAATTTAGGAGCCTAGAGCCTTATAGCCCGCAGCGGTGGAGCTTGCCTGAATTCGGGTTCCAACGGCTGGGATAAATGGTTCCCCTCTGGCTAGCACTGATCCACATGCTCCCTTTATGGATGCCAGCTGAATTCTGCCCTGCCTTGTCTTCTGTTGTGACAGGCCAGCACTAAGTTCTAATGCAAATTTCCACGATTATTTTGTTATCTTTCCCCCAAGCAAACAGATTCTCTCTTGGTGCCACAAAGTCACTGCGAGGAATGGGAGAGGGATGGTGACAACAATTAGAGACTGTTTTTACCTATCCTCTTCAGTGCCTCTTTTTTTGTTATGATGTTAAATGTTATGATGTTAAAACTAGTTACTGTGTTCACTCACCTAATAGTTGGCTCTCATGAAGGTGCTTTCTTCTGTGGACAGTCGTTCAGTTTGGTGTTCCTGCAGGTGAGTGGGGGACAATTGCTGGGGGGTTGTATCTGGCCATCTTGCTGCGTGTCCTCCCCTCCCAGCTCTCTTTATTGAATGGTGTGTTTATTCTCACACGTCTGTCATCTATGGTTTCCATATGTAAGTAGATCTACTTTTGAGCTCTCACTTCTATTTGCTTGATTTGTCTATCCCTGAGCTAGTACCTGACAGTCTTAAATACTATTGCTTTATATAGTACGCCCACTCCCCTTCTTGTTGCTTTTCAAATTTGTCTTTAAAATTCTTGGTCTTTTGTCAACTTCCATGAAAAAGTCTGGTAAGACTTTGTGTTTATATTTAATTTGTGGATTTATTTGAAGATAATTACTGACTCCTTAATATGGAGTTTTCCAGTCTTTGGAGTTGATAATTTTCCCCATTAATTTAGGTGTTTTTTTTCTGTCCTTCAGTAATGTGTTTTGGGGTCTTTTGTAACAGATCATTAGAATGATTTGCACAATAAGAGATTAACAACTACTAATAAAATACAATTATAAAAATATACTGTAAGAAAAAGTTTGTGAGTGAGGTCTCTCTCTCCCTCAAAATATCTTATTGTACTATACTCACCTGCTTTTGGACCTTGATTGAATGTGGGTAATGGAAACCAGGGAATCTGGCCACCCAGATTAATTTGTAATTGTGCCTAATTTATAAATTAAACTTTCTTATAGGTAAGTATGTACAGGAACAAACATATGATATATAGAGTTAAGTACTATCTGTGGTTTCAAGCATCCACTAGGGGTCTTGGACCACATCCCTTCCTGATAAGGGAGAACGACTGTAGACAGTAATGGAATATGATAATATAAAGACTTTCATCCATTCTTTCCCAATTCATGTATCATATATTTATCTTTCTTATTTTATTGTTTTGACTACAATATCAGTGTTAAAAGGCAACTGTGAATGCCCTCTGCTGTTTCTTTTATTTTCTATTTCAATGATTTTTATTCTAATCTTTACTCTATATTTTTTGTTTTCTTCAGGATATTCTTGTTCTTTTATAATATCTTGATTTGAATATTTAATTTTCATTTAATTTTTAATATATGCTTTCAATTCTAATAAATTTACCTCTAAGTGTCACTTTAGCTGCATCTCATAAATTTTGATATATAGTACTTTTATAGATGTTAATTTATGACTATTCTATTGTAATATCCTCATTGCATTTTAAAGGTTTCAAATATTGAAGCTTAAGGGAAATTTTCCTTGAAACAATCTTTATTGTTTATTTCCAATTGTATTGTATTATAGTCAGAGATTATACATGCTATTCATTCTTTGACCAGATATCAGCAAAGAATATTCAATGTGTTTCCACTTTTCTGAAGGATCTATGTACACATTAAAAGAATATATTTCATAGCCAGTGTCTTGGCTCACACTTGTAATCCCAGTACTTTAGGAGGCTGAGGCGGGAAAATTGCTACAGGCCAGAAATTTGAGAACAGCTTGGGCAACATAGTGAGACATCGTATCTACAACAAACTTAAAAAATTAGCTGAGCATAATGGCATATTCTTGTGGTCCCAGCTACTCAGGAGGCTGAGATGTGGGGAATGCTTGAGTCCAGGGGTTCAAGGTTTTGGTAAGCTGTAATCATAACACTGCACTCAAGCCTGGGCAGCAGAATGAGACTCTGTCTCTAAAACAAACAAACAAACAAACAAACAACAAACAAACAAAGCACATTATTCATGTATTTGTTGGGAGCACTGTTTATATACATACTGCATCCATCCATCCAATCAAGTCGTTTAGTTTTATTTTTAAATGTACTATATCTTTTGATATTTTTTTGTCCACTAGACTTGAACCTTTTGATAGATGCATGTAAAAATCTCCCACCATAATTCTGGATATGTATTATTTCTCTGTATCTCTGTCAATTTTTGCTATATATATAAATTTATTGTACTAAGGGATGCATAAGATTTACCATTTTAGCTATTTCTGAGAGTACAATTCAGTGTCATTAATTATATGCATGATGACGTACAACCCTATTTCCAAAACAATTTTATTGCCCCAAATAGAAGCTGTGTAACCATTAAGTAAAACTTGCTTAATCTTCCTCCTATGATCTCTGTTACTTTCTAATCTACTATCTGTCTCTATCAATTTGCCTATTCTTATGTAAGTGGAATTATAAATATTTGTCTTTTGTGCTTGACTTATTTTACTTAGTATAATGTCTTCAAGGTTCATTCGTGTTGTAGCATGTATCAGAAATTTGGTTTTAATGGTTGAATAATATTCCACTGTGTGCATATACCACACAGTAGTATAAACAAAATTTTATTTATTCATTTATCTTTTGATGAATAGATGAATTGTTTCCATCTTACGGTTATTGTGAGTTGTGCTGCTATGATCATTGGCATACAAGTATCTTTTTCAGTCCCTGCTTTCAATTCTTTTGTGTGTATACCTTGGCATTGAATTGATGGCTTATGTGGTAATTCTGTGTTAGCTTTTTAGACAATATTTTAATGTAATACACATAAAATTGACCATCTTAAGCATTTTCAAGTGTACAGTTTAAAGGCATCGAGTACATTTGCATTGTTGTGCTACCATCTCACCATTCATCCACAGAACGATTAATCTTGCAAAACTGAAATTTTGTATCATTAAACAATAATTCCTCTCCTCCCCTCCCACTAGTCCATGCAAATCATCATTCTACTTCATGTCTCTGTGAATTTGACTACTCTAGGTACCTAATGTAAGTGAAATAGTACAATGTCTATCCTCTGGTGACAGGCCTATTTCCTTTAGCCTAATGTTTTTGAGATTCATCCATGCTGTAGCTTGTTTTAATTCTTTATTCCTTTTCATGGCTGAACATTCCATTTTATGTCCATACAGCATTTTGTTTATCCATTAATCCTTCAATGAACACTTGGGCTGGATATCCACCAGCAATGCACAAGGTTTCAATTTCTCTACGTCCTTGCCAATATTTGTTATGTTAATCATTGTTTTTAAATAGCCACCCTGTTGGGTATGAAATTATATCTTGTGGTTTTGTTTTGTATTTATCTAATGATTAATGATGTTGAACATTTTTATGTGCTTATTACCAATTTGTATATTTTCTTTGAATCAATTTTGTTGGTTTGCAGTCACATACAATTTATAGAGTCTTAATAGATTCTTTATTTTATTATTCCATGATGTATATCCATTTATCTCTACTGAACATTGCAAACTTTAAAATATGTAAGTTATCTCTACTGTTCCCTTCAGTCTTTCCTTTTGAAACACCTACTATGTATGCATTGGAGCTTCTCATTCTCTTCTGTATGCATCATAATTGCTCTTTCATTTGAATATGTTATTATTTTATTTCTGTACTGCGCATGGAACTTCCTCAGTACCATCCTCCATTTTTCTAACTTACCGTGTCCCATTACTTTCATTGACTTTACATTGCATTTCTGAAATCTTTGGTTCTTTTTCAAAATTGTCATTTTCAGTTTCATTATTTTTATTTATGTCTAATAGATGCTATTACTTCTTCACATACATTCGAAACCCACTGATTTTAAAACTTTCATCAGAAAATTGTGATTATTGAGTTTGTTAATTGTCTTTCTTATGTTTTGGATGGAAAGGTCTCTCTCTCTCTCTCTCTCTCTCTCTCTCTCTCTCTCTCTCTCTCTGGGTCTCAGGTTTGAGGTTGCCTCTACTAGTATCACATGGCTTCCCAGTGCAGAACTAGGTTTCCATAATATAATGAGCTCTTAAGTTCTTCTGTGATAGTGACATAATACAGATTCAGGTGTGAGCCAGTGAGCAGTTGGTTTTCGTTTTTGTTTGGAAGGCTGTTTCTGTGTCCTCCCATTTCCTATGCTTATGCCCATTGCTTCCTAAAAGCTGTAACCACATGCTTTTTGGTCACAGTTTGTTGGGTATTCCTCAGCCCCCTTCCCCTAACTCCATTTCCTTTCATGTCCAGGGCAGCTTTACCCCAATTCCAGGCATTAAGTCTTGAGTGAGACTCTCTGATTCCTTGTCTTGAATGGATCTTTTTCTGGCCTCTTTGCCTCAGGTAATTGGCATCCTCAGACCCTGCTTCCACATCCAGGTCTCCAGAGGCCTGTGAGTTTAGCACTGGTGGCCACTTTGAATTTTCTTGTTTCTGGTTCAGAGAGTATATTACTTTCAAGCTCAGTTATGTCTTTTTATATCTTTCCCTGCATTGGAGTGATAAAAAATTTTGTTAACACTTAAAAAAAACCAAAAAGATAGAATCTAGTTGTTATCCAGGCTTGAGTCCAGTGGCAGGATCTGTGCTCACTGCAAACTCCGCCTCCCAGGTTCAAACAATTCTTCTGCCTCAGCCTCTGGAGTAGCTGGGATTACAGGCATGCTCCACCATGCCTAGCTACTTTTTGTATTTTTAGGAGAGATGCAGTTTCACCATGTTGGCCAGGCTGGACTCGAACTCCTGACAGCAAGTGATCTGTCAGCCTTAGCCTCCCAAGTTGCTGAGATTACAGGCGTGAGCCACCGTGCCTGGCCACCACTTTATTAATAAATCTATAGGTTGTATTTCTATTCTTTTAGTGGCCATGATTAATTTTTTTAATGTGGAGAAATATAGCTTTCTTACAATGGAGTTTATGAAAACATATTAATTCTATTTAAAGAACAATTGTAAAATACTAAATGTATTTTGCATTTCTGTTTTGTAAAGAATAATGAATTTTCACATTTGTAGAAAGAAAATTCGTGATATTGTCAGTAGTTATGGTGAAGCTAGGAAGTATAGACTGTCAGAAAGAAGTGGATTAACTCATTTTCCATGTTCTCAGAGAAAGAACATACAAAGTAGTCATTTTGCAATAAATCCTGTTTTTTTCTTTCAGCATTACAGTTGAAAAAATTATCTGTGTATCTTTTCCTTTTCCTTCATTACTTTCTATTTTTTAAAAACAAACTTACAGAAAAGTTAAACAATATGATAGTGAACATTTATATTAACATGCATCCATATCTCACTGGTTAACATATTGCCACATATTCTTTCTCTCATACACTCTCACACACTTAGTGTGTGTGGTGTGCAAGTGTGTGAGCGTGTGTGTGTATGTGTGTATCTCCCATGAATCATTTGAAAGAAAATTGCAGACAGCATGAGATTCACCCTAAATACTTCAGCATGCAACTACTTAGAATAAGGGAATTTTCTTACATAGTCACTCTATGGTGGCACACCTAAAAAATTATAAATAATTCTGCAATATCTAATATGTAATCCATATTTAAATTATCATGAATTGTCCAAGAATTACTTTTATTTTGTTTTATTTTTCTTATACTAACAGCTTGACTATACATTCCCTCTGTTTTCTGTAAATTGTTGTTTGGGTCTAGAGGCTTTTCAATAAGATTCAGAGCAAATATTTTTGGCAGTAATACTTCATAGATGATTTTTTAGCCCCATTATAATCACATCAGAGGGCCAATTATGTCAAAATGTCTTAGCAACTATTAGTGACTCATGCTAAGTTCGATCACCTTGTTAAGGTACCGGATTACAGATCTCCCAATTTTAAGATACATTTCTTTTTCTAATTAGTAAATTGTAGGATAATATTTGTCATATTCTGTTCCTTAATGACTTGTCCCTTAATAATTTTATGAGACATTAATAAAACATGTATGAATCATTGTACTTGGGTTTGCAAAATGGTAATTTTTAAATTTTACCATTCTATCTATATTTGTTAGGTGATATTTTTGTAAAGAAGACATCTTCCTTCTCTTTTTCTCTTTTTCTTTTTTGTATTCTTATAGAATATTACTATGGACTGTTTGATTAAAAATTATTTTAATTGTTCTAATCACTTACAGTCTTTATATATATTTTTTTGATGTTTAAATTGTCCCAAATGTGACCTCTAGGAGGCACATAAGTGTAGTCACTGTGTCTTTTTAAATATGACTCCACTAACCATTGAACCTCTTCTTGCTTTTTATCACAAGTTGTCCCAGGCTCATCTTGCTCTTTTCTATCCAAAGATCTAGAGGAGCCATTTCTCCAAGTACTGGTTCCTTGTAAGTGGGGAACTGTACCCAGAAACTAAGATCTGAACATTAAGTATGCTAATTACTGTTTCAGTATTATTCTTTATAGGCTCTTTCATGAATTATAGCTAATAGGTATATTTTTTAAAAGTAGGACCTCATATTGATATCTCCATTTCAAACTTAATATTGCATGCATTTTTCTTCAACTTCTTTCATTTTATATTTGACAATCTTTTTCTATGACACTAGAATAATGTTGGTTCTTAATAATATTAAAGTATTTGTTTGCTTTATTTCATAATATGCCTAAGATAATTTCAAAATTATAGTACCAATAGTACTGCTAATAATGAGTTTATGGGCTAAAGTTCAATATTTCTTTGCAGATTTTTTGTCTTTATAAATAACACTAAGTACATGTAGTCAGAGTAGTGTGTTACAAAATTACTTGAAATCATTATATCTTTCCTATGTTGTTGTCTGATCAAAACTGAATAATTTGGCTTATTTGTTTTGTTTTAGAAAGAGTTAGCTTTATTGAGGTATAATTTACACAAAATAAAATTCATAAATTTTAAATGCAAAATTGATGACTTAAACAAATATATTCATCTTCATAATACAGAACATTTCCACCACCCCCAAAAAGTTGCTTTATGTCCTTTTCAGTGAATCCCTTCCTCCATCCCTTAGGCCCTGGCAAACATTGATTTCATTTTTACTACGATAGTGTTTTCTCTTTTAGAATTTCATATAAGTGACATCATACTGTCCATAGTATTTTGGTTTGACTTCTTTCACTTAGCACAATGCTTTTAACAGGAGTCCCTGTTGTTTCACGGAGCTGTTGTTCCTTTTTATTGCTGAGTGGTATTCCATTGTATGGATGTACAAAGGTTTGTTTGGTTTACTTGTGTAGTTTCCCATTTGGTTGACTATTAAAGTTGCTATGAACATTTGTGTGCAGATTTTTTTGTGTGAATACAAGTTTTCATTTTTCTTGGGTGAATGCCTACAGTGGGTTTCTAGATTATATAGTAAGCATATTTATAACTTTATAAGAAATGGCCAGACTTTTTCAGAATGCCTGTACCTTTTTGCATTCCCACCAGCAGTCTATGGAACTTCCAGTTGCTTAGCATTCTCACTTCATTTGGTCTTGTTAGATTTTAAAAATTTGAGCCATTATAATATGCTGTAGTCATATCCCACTGTGGTTTTAATTTTCATTTTTCCAGTTACTAAAGATGTTGAACCTCTTTTTAGATGCTCATTAACCATCCCTGAATCTTCTTTGCTTACGTGTCTATGAAATCTTTACCCAAGTTTTAATTGAGTTGTTTGACTCATTATTATTGAGTTGTAAGACTTTTGTACATATTCTGGATATAGATCACTTATGAAATATGGATTTTAAAAATGATTTATTCTATTCTGTGGTTTTTCATTTTCTTAACACTGATTTTTAAAGAGCTAAAATTTGTAACTTCATAAAGTCTACTTGATCATTTTCTTTTATTGTTTGTGCATTTTGTATTTCTGTTTAAAAAATCTTTGCCTAACCTTAGAGCAGTAAGGTTTTCATAGATTGAGATTCTTTTATTTGAGTATGGATGTACAAATGTCCAGTACCATTTATTAAAAGGATTATTCTTTCCATGTTGAATTGTTTTGGCACCTTTTTTGAAAATGAATTTGCTATTTGTGTATGGGTCTCTTTTCAGATCTCTGTTTTGCTCCATCGATCTATATGTATATCTTTATACAAATAACAGTGTCTGAGTTACTGTAGCCTTAAAATTAGAAGGTGTGCATATTCAAATTTGTTATTCTTTTTCAAAATTGTTTTGTTTACTCTACATTCTTTGCATTTCCATATAAATGACATAATCATCTTGTTCAGTTCAAACAAGATTGTGCTTCACAACACTGATTTGACTTTATGGAGTGGTGGTTATTTTGTTACCGATTCTGTCTCATTTTAAGTTAATCATCTGTTTGATTTCCAAACATTATGCCCTTATCTCATCTAGCTCTTTCCTTATGAGCTGCCTGTAAGGCCATTTTCTTTACATTGCAGTCTGAAATGACAGATCAAATATCAAATCCATATTTTCATTCATTTTTTTAACATTTATTTGAAAGGTGTCTTTTAAATACCAATTATATTTCTCCTCTATGAGTGATGTCATGTCTTATGGTCTAGCAGGAACAACAGCCAAAAAAGTAAATAAATAAAAGATAACGAATGCTGTAGTGAGAATAGAAGATGAGTAGATGGTTTAATGAGCCCACAGCAAGAACATGTAACCTACCTGGGGTGAGGGCATGGGTAGGGTATGTCTAGGGAGGCAGTAAGGAAAAGCACCTCAGAGGAAATGACATTTAAGCTCAGTTATTTGAAAGATAAGAAGTTAGTGATGGTGCCACCAGTAGAAGTAGGAAGTCCCAAGAAGAAGAAATAGGATACTGGAAGATGACTGAGTATGGCAAAAGGTAACATCAGAGGACACAGTGTTAAGCTACAAAGGGTCCTGTCTGTTATTCCTGTGGAGTGGCTGGGTCGATGGAATTACTTAGAACTTTCTATTATTTTGACAAGACACACGTATGACATTTATGTATACATGTTACTGATACAGAACAATGAGCATATACTATCTTATTGAATGGAGGGAAGGAATATACTGATTTTGACCAGGAGAGTATGAGAAAGGTTCATGAAAATGTGAAACAGGCTGTGAAGGCAGGATTGGGCCTGGCTGAAGTCCTGGAGTACAGTACTCAGATTCTTTACGTCATTCATACCTGTCAGACTCAGGACGACTTCTCATTGTTTCCAATTCAATTGCAAACTGTTTGTCCCACAGGCATACAGACATTAGGGTCTTGGTCCAGAACTAATATGACCTTTTCTCTGCCAAAATGATTTCTACGTTAAAAAAGAAAAATGGATTCAGTTTTACAAACATACATCTGTTACAGTGAGAGCATATCACATTTTCTTTGCACTGAGATCACTTTTCAAAATGCTAGAGCAAGGGGCATTATTGCTCTCAGAAGGCTCCCACAAGGTAGGGAAGAAAGATTCACTGCCTCAATCATTGGCCGGTTCATAAACTATTGTCTCCAGCTTCCAACTCACCTTTTCCTACTCTCCTTTCTCGTTCAGAGATGAAGCTCTGCAAGCTGTTTTCCTGGTTCTAGCACACTTCCTGTTAGATCATTTAATAGCCTAACCTGGGGCAGCTGCCTTACAAATAGAGACTGATTTTTCTCAAAATCTACCTCAATTATTCATGTTCTGGGGCCAATTAGAAGTCGAACTTAGGAAGAAATAGTTTATATTCTAAAATAATGATAAGATTTTGGTAATTTATATTAGCAGAAACCTTGGACATATGTATGAGACCATGGAGGAAAAGAATATAACACTGACAATGTCTATACTTATTGCTACCCATAGCAATTGTCTATATACATTTACCAGACATTCTGAATTTAATGTGTGAACCTCTGCAGGCAGAGTAGCTCTGACAGTCTACATAAACCTTGGGCTCAGCATTGGCTGACTTTCAACGAAGTTGAGATGCCGGGACTGCCATGGCAAAAGGAAGGAATCCAAAAATTTAGGAATGAATTAGGGTGAATTCATTGTATGCAGAATATGTACCCATACCACTACCCTATCTCCCCAGAGGGCCCAGAGGATACTCTCTTCACTAAGGCATTGACGGTTTTATTGATGAGTGATTGAGTGATGAGAGGAGCACCACTCTTTTTTTTTTTTTTTTTTTTTGAGACGGAGTCTTGCTCTGTTGCCCAGGATGGAGTGCAGTGACACAATCTGAGCTCACTGTAAACTCTGCCTCCCAGGTTCAAGTGATTCTCCTTACTCAGCCTCCAAAGCAGCCGGGACTATAGATGTACTCCTTGCCTGGCTAATTTTTTTACTTTTTATTTTTTATTTTTAACAGAGATGGGATTTCACCATGTTGGCCAGGCTGGTCTCAAACTCCTGACCTCTACCCACCTCAGCCTCTCAAAATGCTGAGATTACAGGCCTGAGCCACTGTGCCAGGCCAGGAGCACCAATCTTAACCTTAATGCTTTATTATGGGTGTATATGACAGTAGGAGATACCACCATTGAGATGTGCTTCCTGATGTCAATGAAGATATCGCGGTCTAGGAGCAGCAGAAGTGAAGTGGAAATGCTTAGCTGGCAAAGAGAACAAGAGAGTATTTTCCACAATAGGCTGCCGGGATGAAGTGGCAATGAAACATTTTTATATGAGATATTTGGCAGTGGTTTATTAATTTCAAGGACCCGAGGAATAAAATATACGGTTACCTTATAAAAGGGTCATGTGATCTGATCTATGCAATAGAAAAATCTCCAGGTCTAGTGGCTAGAAGCTAGCAAGCAAGAAGTAAACCTTTATTGCATCAAGCCACAGAAACTTTGGGATTGTTAGGAGTTTACCTGTCTTCACTAACGCAACTGGGGCATGAGAATAACACTTACTATTTTTCATTAGAAATAAGAATTGCCTATTGTCTGACACTGAAGCTGAAGCTTCTTTTAGTCTTTGTTTCTGCTTTGGTGTTGGATGGTTGGAGGGAAGAAGGAGGGAAGAGCGTGGGAGGGAAGAAAAGAGCCCCTCAGTGCATGAGTGAGAAACAGTGAAGGAAGGAATTACTCGAAAAACACGTAGATTAACTCTGAAATATAATCCAGCCACAAAGGACTGTGTGGCCAAGTTACCTTCTCAACCTTCACTGTAATTAAGTTTTCAGCCCTGCAGGCTTCAACCCACTGCTAAGTCTGAGGGAACAATTACTGAATTTGATCACTCTGTGACTTAGACAAAATGTAATTTTAGTGGTTGACTTGCATATATACACTTTCCCCCAATCAGCAAAATGGCCAGATCAGCTGATGCACTTTTTCCTATTCCTGCCTGATCATAAGAACCACCTGGGGTAACAGACATACGGATTTCTTCCCTGGCCCAGATACATCAGCCTTTCCAGGGGAGGGGTTCTGAACATCTATTTTAAAGAGTTTCTCAGAAAAACTTCATGATCAGGCAAGTTTGGAAACTTTGAGATACCATGGGGAAATATTTCTGAGAAAGAAAATAAGAGAGCTGTCAATTTACAAATGCTACAACATGTATTTGGCAATAACTACTCCCTTGACTAAACATATTTTTAAAGCAAAAAGTTTCCTGCTGATATCTTAAATTCTTTTCTGAGTTTGAAGATGAGTTTTCAGCTTCTCAATTCCGAATTTTTCCATGCCTCAGGTTCTATATCATCATCATGATGAATTGTGCAATTAGCATCTTTCATTGAGAATTGTAAGTAACCACTTATAAAACAGTATGTTATTATTATTATTTTTTTTTAAAAAGTACCATGACAGGTCGAGGTGGGAGGATCGCTTGAGCCTGGGAGTTTGGGACCAGCCTGGACACGATGGTGAACCCCGGTCTTTACAAAAATTATTAAAAACTTAGCCAGGCATGGTGGCACGTGATTGTTTTCCCAGCTACTCGGAAGGCTGAGATGGGAGGATCCATGAACCCAGGAGTTCAGGGTGGCAGTGAGCTATGATCACGCCACTGCACTTCAGCCTGGACAACAAAGGGAGACCCTGTCTCAAAACAAAACAAAAACAAAAACAAAACAGTGGAGGGAGAAGGGATTTTTAGAATGAAAAGGAAAAATAACCCATCTCACATGAAGGGAAGGAATGCTCTTTTTGAGCACTTACCATGAATGTTATATGCCACTATACAATATAATTGTCTTGGAAGTGGGGCAGGGGTGTCCATTTTACTGATGAGAAAACAGAAAAAAGAAGAGGCTTTCCCATGGACATAGGGTAAATTGTGGGCCAGGTATAAACCCAGATAATTTACTAGATAATGAACTTCATAACAAAATGGAGATGAAAGGTTGAGAATTCATTTGTATTTTACAAATAAAATTTTCTATAGCCAATGCAAGAAAAAAAATCTTGCAAATGCCTATGCTGACTTCTAGAAAATCTATACTGCTTTTGTATTGGTGATTGTGTTGATTATAGCAAGATCAATAAAGTCACAGACTGGTAGAATCTACAAGGGTGATGAGTGAGTTTAATGAACTACAGCAAACAGATAATGAATAAACACCATTTCCCACAAAAACAAATAAAATAAATATTGTCTAATGGATTTTAATTATGCAAAAGCAAACCATAGAACATTTTTTGGAAAAACTAATTTTTTGATGTTAGAATGTAAATTAAATATAATGGGACTTTAAATATTCTCTAGCTTCTCTCAATAGCTGGCTCATTGTTTTTAATTCTCCAGATGCTCTTTTGAATTTAGTGGCCTCTTATTTTCACTCTAATTTAACATATAAAATCAAACCATTTAGCTGTATACTTTTCTAATATCACTCTAAGCAAGATCTTCTAATTAAAAAGTTACTTTCTTGTTTATATTACTTTCCCTTCAAAGATAAAATATAAACATCTACCATAATCTGTGTCAGGCTATACTTTGTGGCAGACAGTATGTGAAGTATTTAAAGGGAAGATGTCAAACTGCTATGATATCAGACAACTTTCTAGAGAAGCATTACTAGTAGAAAATAATGCCACGGTATATTTATATAGTCCTTTAGAATTTATACTTGGCTTTCACAGAGATTTTGACTCATACTTATCAGACATGTTTATCATGTATACATTATATAAGTAACTTATTTATTCAGGTAAATTATGGAGGAAAGTACCAAGTCACCTTTTCTGTTGGAATAAAACTGTGTGAGGATTAGATTGAGATAATGTGTATAAGGAACACCCATAAGGTCTGCTCCATTGCAAATCTCTGGTAAAATTTATTCAGTGTTCAAAGTTGTTATAATTGTAACTGCCTCTGCAGCATGTTTATTTTGAAGTGAATAGTCCTATTGAAAATAGAAAATGTTACACATATTTGTTTTGATGATGGATGTGGCAAGAAACTTGAAAGTAGCATGTGATTTTGTTTAAAAATTGTATATGAAATACTGCAATAGGATCCTTAGAAGAGACGAGGTATTTATTTATATGAAAGCATATCACATATAGGATGGAAAATTACATTTGTATACAAAACTGGAAAGAAAACTACAATGAACTCATCATCAACTTTAACAAGCTGTCAAGTCATGGCTGGTCTTTTAAAATGTTTCCTTAACCCGTTCTTCCCTTTACTCTACCCACACACGTAATTTTCAAGCAAATTGGAGACATCATATCGTTAAATAACGTTTCAAATAAACTTTGATGCTATTAAATAAGGTAAAGTGTCACAATATAAGTCCGTTTTAAAGGATATGAGTCTTACGTCAATGTGATCTAAAGAACAAAAACTTGAGAAGTCTCATACTGTAAACATTAATCTTCTAAAAGAAAAGAAAGAAAACAATAATGATGTCTTATTTGGAATAAAACTCAAAATTATGTACATGTTTATTATGAAGCTCTCAAATATATGATTGGTGAAATAATAAAAATTGAAATTTTCAATATTGGTTTTTTTTTAATTGCATTTTAGGTTTTGGGGTACATGTGAAGAACATGCAAGATTGTTGCATAGGTACACACATGGCAGTGTGGTTTGCTGTCTTCCGTCCCCTCACCTGTATCTGTCATTTCTCCCCATGCTATCTCTTCCCACCTCCCCACCCCCCCGTCCCTCCCCCATTTCCCCCCAACGGACCCCAGTGTGTAGTGTTCCCCTCCCTGTGTCCATGGGTTCTCATTGTTCAACACCCGCCTATGAGTGAGAGTATACGGTGTTTGCTCTTGTGTCAGTTTGCTGAGAATGATGGTTTCCATATGTTTTTAATGAATATTACTTGAGAACACTACTTATTCTTTTAAAAAAGTAACAGAATATTAGAATGGTGATCAATTTAAAAATCTGGAGACAATAGATGCTAGAGAGGATGTGGAGAAATAGGAACACTTTTACATTGTTGGCGGGAGTATAAATTATTTCAACCATTATGGAAGACAGTGTGGGGATTCCTCAAGGATCTAGAAATAGAAATTCCGTTTGACTCAGCAATCCCATTACTGGGTATATATCCAAAGGATTATAAATTGTTCCATTATAAACACACATACGTTCATTGTTGCACTGTTTACAATAGCAAAGACCTGGAACCAACCCAAATACCTATCGATGATAGACTGGACAAGGAAAATGTTGCACATATACACCATGGAATACTATGCAGCCATAAAAAATGATCAGTTCATGTCCTTTGTAGGGACATGGATGAATCTGGGAACTATCATTCTCAGCAAACTGACACAAGAACGGAAAATCAAACACCACGTGTTTTCACTCATAGGCGGGTATTGAACAATGAGAACACATGGACACAAGGAGGGTAGCATCACTCACTGGGGTCTGTTGGAGGGCTAGGGGAGGGACAGTGGAGGGTAGGGAGGTGGGGAGGGATAACATGGGGAGAAATGCCAGATATAGATGACGGGGGGATGGAGGCAGCAAACCACATTGCCATGTATGTACCTCTGCAACAATCCTGCATAATCTGCACATGTACCCCAGAAACCAAAGTATAATTTTGTATATATGTGTGTATATATATATATATGAAAAAACAAAAAGTGACAAAATATTCTAAAATAAATGTTTCCAGTTATTACTGGTTCTGTGTTATTTGGTAAGCAGTATCTAGCAAGGTATGATTCACATTTCTCAAAAAGACAAATGAATCAGCAATTAAAGTAGAAATGACTATTTTTTTTTTCTTTTGAGATGAAGTTTCACTATTGTTGCCCAGGCTAGAGTGCAATGGCGTGATCTCAATTCACCTCAACCTCCGCCTCCTGAGTTCAAGCGATTCTCCTGCCTCAGCCTCTGAGTAGCTGGGATTACAGGCATGTGGCACCACACCTGGCTAATTTTGTATTTTTAGTAGAGATGGGTTTTTTCCATGTTTGTCAGGATGGTCTTGAACTGCTGACCTCAGGTGATCCATCTGCCTTGGCCTCCCTATATGTTGGGATTACAGGCATGAGCCACTGTGCCTGGCCATAACCATTTTTTTAAATGTATTTTGTTGTGATAATGAGAAATATGCATTTCAAAGAAGAAGATATGTCCAGGTGCATTGGCCCTGCATGGCATTGAACTGAGCTAATGACTTGGTGCAGGAATAGTCTCTGATAAGCACTGTAGGATATTCACCATTTCAAATGCTAGCAGAATCACAAACTAGCCCCAGAACAATGTGCAAAACATTTCTCTCCTATAATAATTTGTATTAGTTATCAATTGCTGTGTAACAAATTGCACCAACATTTGGAGGCTTAAAACAGCACATATGTATTATTTCATAGTCACTGTGGATTAGGAATCTGGACCCAGTTGGGTCCTCTCTTTCAGGGTTTTTCACAAGGCTGCAATGAAGGTGTTGGCTGCAGCCACTTCCAGGTTTATCTGGGGCAGGATATACTTATTCACTGGTTGCTGGCAGGATTCGGTTCCTCTCTCACTGTTGTAGTGATGGCCTTAGTTCCTCTCTTGGCCAGAGGTTGCTCCCAGTTTCTTGCCATGTGGGCTTCTCAGTTAAGTCTTTAAAGCTAGCAATAGACTATGCTAGCAAGACAGAAGTCTTACGATTTTCTGTAACTTAACCAATGGAAGTTTTCTATGCATTAGAAGTAAGTCACTAGATTCAGCCTACAGTAAAGGTGAGGGCATTATTCGAGGGTGTGGATACCAGGAGATGCAGATTATGAGGTATCATCTTGGAAGTGGGCCTTTATAGACTTCAACCCTCATACCCCTTTTCTTTCAGCCTTAAGATTTCTTTGTTTTCTACCATAACCTGTGAATGCCTTTGGCCTGAAATCTACTAAACTAAGACATTCACAAATGTAAGAAGATAAAGGAAATTGTGTTAATATAAGAAAAATTGAGGTTCTTAGGTAGAAATGATAAAATCAAGTCACAGAAGTAGATATAGAACATGATGTTCATCTTTATGGCAACGATTTCAGTATAAATCACGTGAATGTGTATAAACTATTAGTGTTGATTGATCAGCACAGCACCTTTTTGTGTTTTGAATATGAATGTGAACATCTTTTGTGTCCAGAATGTGCATGTCTTTAGGTGTGTGTCATCTAGTTCCCTACCAGCCCCTCTCACTGCTTCTTGGCATCTTAGAACTCTGGGTGACTTCTTGGGTTAATTAAGTAACCAGCCCAGCCCCAAATCACTGTTAGGACTCTGTGACATAAAATACCAATTGGCAAGAGTAGTCCCAGCTATTCTATGTATTTGAGATACCCCCATTTCCTAGTTTCTTTGTGAAGGAGTCTTTTTAGGACATCTTTAATGCTCTGGAATTGGATATTGAGTAACAGCACATAACTTTCATTGTTATGCTTAGTATAGGTCAGCAAATCCAGATAGTAAATACTTTGGTCTTTGTGGGCCGCATACGGTTTCTGTCACATGTTCTTTGTTTTGTTTATAACTCTTTAAAAACTAAAAACCCTCCCTAGCCCCGAGGCTGTTAAAAAAACAAAACAAAACAAAACAAAACAAAAAACAGGCTGCAAGCTAGATTTGACCTATGGGTTGTAGTTTCCCAACTCTGTTAGATACACTTTTTGGCCATTTTTTGATGTTCCAAAGCTGAAATGCCGTAATCCTCAAATTTGAGACAGACGTACTGCAAAGAGTGATTCAAATTTGCCTAATGAATGTGGTTAATATAATTCTTTTATATTAACTAAAATACTGGTTGAATATCAAACAGAATGAGAGTCATGGTGGCCACTTTGTAGGCCACTCTGACCTGGGAATTTACTGTGGGAAATTTGACTGCATTACCTTTGACATAATTTCTTGCCTTTCTTTTTTCTCTATTATTTATGAACTTCTCATTTATAAGATAGTGAATCCCTTGAATTGATGTTATAAGTAAAATTTCTTTTTTTTTTTTTTTTTTTTTTGTGAGACGGAGTTTCACTCTTATTACCCAGGCTGGAGTGCAATGGCACGATCTCGGCTCACCGCATCCTCCGCCTCCTGGGTTCAGGCAATTCTCCTGCCTCAGCCTCCTGAGTAGCTGGGATTACAGGCACACGCCACCATGCCCAGCTAATTTTTTGTATTTTTTAGTAGAGACGGGGTTTCACCATGTTGACCAGGATGGTCTCGATCTCTTGACCTCATGATCCACCCACCTCAAACCTCCCAAAGTGCTAGGATTACAGGCTTGAGCCACCGCGCCCGGCTATAAGTAAAATTTCAATGTCAAAAAAGGAATAGCACTCGAAGATATGTCCTCTCAGCAAGGCATTTTACTTCTATAGAAGGGTGGGGGGCACACAGATGGAGCATGGCCAGGCTCGCTTGGACAAGGCAGGGAGGGGTACTTATGCCTCATAGGGGGTTGTCCCTACTGCTGTGTCGACCCTTATAGGCTACGGTTAGACCACAGAAGCTAGACTAATCCTGATTGGCTACTTTTTTTTTTTCTTTTTTGAGATGGAGTCTTGCTCTGTTACCCAGGCTGGAGTGCAATGGCACGCTCTTGGCTCACCACAAACTCCTCCTCCTGGGTTCAAGCAATTCTCCTGTCTCAGTCTCCCAAGTAGTTGGGATTACAGGTGCAGGCCACCACACCTGGCTAATTTTTGTATTTTTAAGTAGAGAAGGGGTTTCACCATGTTGGTCAGGCTGGTCTCGAACCTCTGACCTCATGATCTGCCTGCCTCAGCCTCCCAAAGTGCTGGGATTACAGTTGTGAGCCACTGTGCTGGCCCCACTGTCTATTTTTTTTTTTTTTTTTTTTTAAAGAGTAGGGGTCTGAGCTGCAGTGGCAGGGTGGGTGTTTTGGCAGGAAGGACGGTTTCAGGCGGGTCAGAGCAGGCAGCTCAGGTAGCCAGGAATGACCAGGTGACTCGAATGAGTCAAGATGGGGGGATGGGGGAGCAGATGTGAACTACTAATTAGAACCAGTGGAGAAGGTTATTTACTAGAATTCCAAGGAAGTTAAACTTTAAAATAGAGAATTACAGAGTAAGAGAGCTGAACATACTGACATACTGACTCTGAATAGAAACTTGAGGTTCACTATAACATTGATTATCTTTTCTATCACATTTCCCACCTCTTTGTCTTTTGGTCATGCTTTTGGTGAGATTTCATTAATGTTTTTCTCTTTTAATTTCTGTAATGACCTTTAAAGTTACATCTCTAAAAGCTCTTTTCTGTTTTAAAAGTATTCATTTTTCATACCACCCTGTTCTTGTTTTATACATATAAAATCTTCTCTGATTGTTCTGAGGATATTAATTCAAGATAACAATTTTGAAGAAAACATCAAAAAACTCTCAGTGTGGGGTTCCCCCCCCCCCCAGTTATTCTGCTATTTTTTTTATTTCCTGTGGACAGTTTACCTCAAATGTCTCATAATGTTTCATTTCATTAACATTTCACAGTGAAGCTCTGAAAAGCAGATTGGAAGCTCTGTCTGGTTTAACTTGAGGGCTCCTCATTCATTCGCTGTTCTTGTTCCAACAAAATAAGTCAACAGAGGTATATCCCAACACTTACTAAGTTACTCAGAGAAGAAACTGCCAACTCTTGCCTTAGATAGGAGTTGGGAAGGAGCTTAGCTACCAGCCTTCCATGCATGTAGCAAAGAAGGAGACTGGAGGAGTTAATTGTATGCAATTTTTGTGCTGCCTACAGAAATTCAGTTTTGCCCTCTGCCTCATCATCACTTTCCTCTGCACTTAGTGTCCTCTAGTCCCGAGTCCCCCCCAGTCCTGGTGTGTGAACTGTCACTGTTCATGCTTGCCTTTGTGAGCATGGCTGCTTCCTTACCTCATTAAATCCATACATGTTCCGTTTTCTACAAATCGACTGAACTTGCTTTGCTGTTGCTGTCCCCATTTCCATGTTCCCCTTGTATTTGTCAGTTTAGATCTTATTTTCTCTTGAATGGTCTTTTTAGAGTATTTTCAGAGGGGGATTAGAGGCATAGTTGACTGACTCCATGTATTTATTATGTAATTTGGCTTCCTCTTGTTTTTGCTAATTTTAATTTTATTGGAATATATTCCTTAGTCATTCTCTTCAATGCAGACAGTGACTGGTAAATTGTATGATGTTTAATCAGTTAGGTTGCCTTTTCATTTAAATATTTGTTTAGCTGAGAAAAGATATTTTTTCTCAGAACTTAGAAGATTCTACTCCATTATCTTCTAGTGAGACACCTCATTTCCCTCTGACATAAAGTATATAAATAATTTATGGTTGTTAGCTGCCAGTGGACAGAAGCTTGAGAAGTTTTCCCCAACTTTATAGTAGGAAAGTGTTCCAATAAGTAGGAAAGTTAAAAAATGGTACAGGAAACACCCATGTACCTCCTACCTATGTAAGCCTTTAGCTATATTTGCTTGGTATCTCTCTCTCTGTACATTCTTTTGTGTAACCATTTGAAAATAAGTTGCAGCCCTCATGAGACTTCACCCCTAATTATTTAGCAAACATCTCCAAAGAATAAGGAAAATCTTCTATTAGCCACACTCCTCTTACTATAGCTAGGAAAATTAATACTTATTATTTTATGAGAAATATTTTATATGTTGTTCTCTCCTACTTTTTAGAATTTTTCCTTGACATTTTGATATTTTACTTTTGTGTGTACTAAAGTTGGAGTTTTCTTTTTCTTAAAAGGAAAGTTAACTTTAACTTTATTTTTTATTTTATTAAGAAAACTTTTAAGTTCAGGGTACATGTACAGGTTTGTTGTATAAGTAAACTTGTCATGTGAGTATGTTGTACAGATTATTTTATTACCTGAGTATCAAGCCTAGTACTCATTTTTCCCGATTCTCTCCCTCCTCCCTACCTCCACTCTCCAGCAGACCCCAGTGTATGTTATTTCCCTCTTTGTGTCAGTTCTCGTTATTTAGCTTCCATATGTAAGTGAGATCATGCAGTATTTGGTTTGCTGCTTGCTAAGGATAATGGCCTCCAGCTCCATCCATGTTCCTGCAAAGGACATGATCTCATTCTTTTTTTAATGGTTGCATAGTATTCTATATTGTGTATGTACCACATTTTCTTCATCCAATCTATCATTGATGGGCATTTAAGTTGATTCCATGTCATTGCTATTGTAAATAGTGCTGCAGTGAACATATGCATGCCCGTGTCTTTATGATGGAATGATTTATATTCCTTTGGGTGTATAGCCAGTAATGAGATTGTTGGTTTGAAAGGTAGTGCTGTCTTTAGGTCTTTGAGGAATTGTTACGGTGCTTTCCACAATAGTTGGACTAATTTACACTCCCACCAGCAGTGTATAAGCATTCCTTTTTCTCTGCAACCTTGCCAGCATCTGTCATTTTTTTTTGATTTTTTATAATAGCCATTCTGACTGATATGAGATAGTATCTTATTGTGGTTTTGATTTGCATTTCTCTAATGATCAGTGATGTTGAGGTTGGCCTCAATATCATCAGTTATATACTTGTTGGCCACATATATGTCTTCTTTTAAAAAGTGTCTGTTCAGGTCTTTTGCCTACTTTCTTATGGGGTGGGTTATTTTTCTCATAAATTTGTTTAAGTTCTTTTTAGATGCTCAACATTAGACCTTTGTCAGACACATAGTTTGCAAATATTTTCTCTCATTCTGAAGTTGTTTGTTTACTCTGTTGATAGTTCCTTTTGCTGTGAAGAAGCTCTTTAGTTTACTTAGATCACATTTCTCAATTTCTGCTTTTGTTGAAATTGCTTTTGGTGTCTTTGTCATGAAATCTTTCCCTGTTTCTATGTCCAGAATGTTTTCGCCTAGGCTGTCTTCCTGGGTTTTTATAGCTTTGGGTTTTGCATTCAAGTCTTTAATTTATCTTGAATTAATTTTTGTATATGGTGTAAGGAACAGGTCCAGTTTCAGTCTTCCGCATATGGCTTGCCAGTCATCCCACGGACATTTATTGAACAGGAAATCATTTCCCCATTGCTTGTTTTTGTCAACGTTGTTGAAGATCAGATGATCCTAGGTGTACGACCTTGTTTTTGGGCTCTCTGTTCTGTTCTGTTGGTGTAGGTATCTACTTTTGTACCAGTACCATCCTGTTTTGGTTACTGTAGCCCTGTAGTGTGGTTTGATGTTGGGTAACATGATGCCTCAAGCTTTGTTCTTTTTGCTGAGGATTGCCTTGGTTATTTGGACTCTTTTATTATTACATGTTAACTTTAAAATAGTATTTTCTAGTTATGGGAGGAATGTCATTGGTAGCTTGTTAGGAATAGCATTGATGGCTTTGGGCAGTATTGCCATTTTAAGAATATTGATTCTTCCTATTCATAAGCATGGAATGTTTTCCATTTTTTTGTGTCATCTCTGATTTATTTGAAAAGTCCTTTGTAGTTCTCCTTGTACTGCTCTCTCATCTCCCTGGTTATCTGTATTCCTAGATATTTTATTATTTTGTGGCAATTGTGAATGGAATTGCATTCCTGATTTGGCCTTCTGTTTGACTCTTATTGATGTATAGGAATGCTAGTGATTTTTACATACTGATTTTGCATCCTGTGACTTTGCTGAAGTTGTTTATCAGCTGAAGGAGCTTTTGGACTGAGGCTATTAGGTTTTCTAGATACAGGATTATGTAGTCTGCACACGGATAGTTTGACATCTTTTCTTCCTATTTGCATGTCCTTCATTTCTTTCTCTTGCCTGGTTGCTCTGGCCAGGACTTCCAATACTATGTTGAAAGAAGTGGTGAGAGAGAGCATCCTTGTCTTGTGCCATATTTCAAGGGGAATGCTTCTAGCTTTTGCCCGTTTAGTGTGGTGTTGGCTATGGGTTTGTCACAGATGGCTCTTATTATTTTGAGGTATGTTACTTCAATACCTGGTTTATTGAGAGTTTTTAGCTTGAAGGGATATTGCATTTTATTGAAAGCCTTTTCTGCAACTAATGAGATAATCCTGTGGGTTTTGTCTTTAGTTCTGTTTATGTGATGAATCACATCTGTTTATTTGTGTATGTTGAACCAACCTTGCCACCCAGGGATAACACCTACTTGATCATGGTGGATAAGCTTTATGATATACTGCTGGATTCAGTTTGCCAGTATTCTGTTGAGGATTTCTGAATAGTTAGGTTGCTAGCTAGACTAATAGCGAAGAAAAGAGAGAAGATTCAAATAAACACAATTACAAATGACAAAGGGGATATTACCACTGACTGCACAGAAATATAAATAACCATCAGAGACTATTATGAACACTTCTGTGAATAAATTCCTGGACACATAAACCCTCCCAAGACTGAGCCAGGAAGAAATTGAATCTGTGAACAGAATAATAACAAGCTCTGAAATTGAATCAATAATAAATAGCCCACCACCACAAAAAAAAAAAAAAAAAAAAAAGGCTAGGACCAGATGAATTCACAGCCAAATTCTACCAGATGTACATAGAAGAGCTGGTACCATTCCTATAAAAACTGTTTCAAAAAATCCTCCCTAATTCATTCTATGAGGCCAACAACATCCTGATACTAAAACCCACTGGAGACCAAAAAAAAAAAAAAAAAAAAAAGGCCAAAGTTGGATCTTTCTATGTGATTTCTTTTTAATCTACTCTGCTTAGCCCCTAAGTAGGCTCTTGCAATCTTACACAAAACCTTTTTCAGTTCTAGGACATTTTCTTTGATTTTACTACCTCCTCCCTTTGCTCTCTCTGTTGTCTGCCTCTGAAACTGTCTCTGCAACTTCTGGATATCCATGCTAGTTCTCTTATTCTTCCATGCTTTCTATTTCTTGGTTCTTTGGGATTCATTTAGGTAGGATTCCTTAGCTTGATCTTGCAGCTCACGAATTTGTTTCTCAGGTTTGTTCATTTTACTGTTTTTTCCACCTCTACCTTTTATATTTCATAATGAATTTTTGAATTTATTAGATTTCTATTGGAGTCTTTACTGAATACAAAATCTTCCTGAACTTCTCTGGGGATGGAAAAGAGAGATTTTCTTTTAGACATTTTCTAAAGTTTCATTTGGTTTTCCCTGTTAGCTCAATTTATTCCAGTGTTAGTTCTTTCATTTTGGAGCCGCTATTTCTAGTTTTTTGCAAAGGTATTGTGATTACTGGTTGTGTGATCATCTTTATTTGCATTTCCCTGCCAACCTTGTGGACATACTTTGTTTTTACTATAATCAGTTGTTTTTATTGTAATCACCTGGAAAAGGCATTAGTCATACCTGTGAATTACTAGGGCTGGATTTCTAAGGAATGTGTAGTATGTCTCTCAGAATTATTCTTGAGGATCAACAGGGGAAACAATTATCCATCACTTCCTGACCCTCACTGATCAAGGGTTCACCCACAGGTTTCCAATGCCCCTGAGCTTCTAGATTGCAAATGCATGCACGTGGAGTGGTCTTCTATGTCTTACGCTGCAGCAATGTGAAGCCCTTGAGCAGAAAGCATGAGCAATTGAGGTTATGTTAATATCACATGAGACAGAGGCTTCAGGGAACTATTTGTCACAGCTGTAGCTGAAATCAAAGGTGAGACTGAGAAGGTCTAAGGAAGTTATTAGTGGCACCTGGATCAGAATATGAGCTAGGAAATTTCAGGCAAAACATGTTATCCTTTTAGTAATGGTTTTTATGAGATGCCTGAGAATCTTAAAGCAAAGGAAGTTTCTGCTTGCAGTTTCCTGACATGGTAAGGACAACAACATATCCAAATGAGCCTCAGGTGCACAAGCTCGCACAGTTCTTTAAACTTGGTTAGACCAGAATAGTCAAACACCACTTCACCTCTTCTCATTGACACTTTTGGAATTGGCTCCTAATTTCAGAGTCTATCCGACACCAGCCATTGACAACATGATTGTGAGGCAGTGGGCCAGCATTAGGAGATGTGGAAGTAGCTAACGGCACACACTATACTATCTTCACCTCCAGTGCAGGGACGTTTGTCCTTGGAAGTCTCTCAAAGACAAAAGGTCTTTACTCCTTGTGATTTTTAGCACCTTCCCAAAAATACTACAGACCCGGACTTTACTGGACATCTCAGAACAAGATAATAAATTTCAATCCTTATTAGATCTGATGAATATTATGTATGTTATTCCTGTTTACTAGGGGAAATTATTTTCTGACAACAGTGATATGTAAGTTTTTACTGAAGTAACTTCATTTTATAAATAAACAATAACAGGAGGTTACTATGTAATTGAAACCAGGACAAAAAAGGGAAATGTTATCAGAAATTTGCCTCTAACTCCCAATTGTTATAGAAAGCTTCCACAATTTATACTATTTCCCTTTTAAAGCTTCCATTTAAAAAATGTTATTGCAAGAGCAAAGAGAACCAGGAGAGAAATAATTCTTTCTTTCTTTCTTTTTTTTTTTTTTTTGAGACAGAGTCTCACAGTTGCCCATGCTGGAATGTAATGGCATGATCATCGCTCACTGTAGCCTCGACCTCCATGGGCTCAGGAGATCCTTGCACATCACTCTCCTGGGTATTTGGGACTGTATGTGCTATGATGCCCAGTTAAGTTTTTATATATATATATATATATTTTTTTTTTTTGGTAGAGATGAGGTTTTGCCATGTTGCCCAGGCTGGTGGTCTCAAACTCCTGGGCTCAATTCATTTGCCCGCCTTAGCCTCCCAAAGTGCTGTGATTACAGGCATGAGTCATCATGCAGATGGAGAAGAGGCTTTTGGGTACTAGAATATTTGAGATATAATCAGTGACTATGTTAAGGGTATGATGTAAACAGTGAAGGAGAAGAGAGCTACAAGCTGACTTCAGATTTCAAGCATGGGTTAATAAAGGTGGGTATTGATATAGCCAGTTGATATTGGGTATAGACAAGGGAGAAGGAAAAGGATGCACAGTAGTGGGAAGACATTCATTTAAGAAACATTAGATGTAGGTACTTCTCAAAAAGGAAACAGTTTCATCTGGCTGGTAAAAAGTTTGTCCATAGCTCAAGAGGCAGAAGGAATTGAGATGAAAATAAAGATATGAAGTCAAAAGCACACTGATGATAGCTAAAAACGATATGAATTAATTTTACTTGTTCTTTGTGTGTATCAAGGCAGAGAACTGAGAAAAGATCCAAAATTAAAGAATGTAGCTTTTTGTCGGACATCTTAGCATGTTTGTAGTGTTCGCTGCTGCTCTCCGAGCTTTGCAATGCCTCCCAAGGACGACAAAAAGAGGAAAGATGCTGGAAAGTCAGCCAAGAAAGACAAAGACCCAGTGAACAAATCCGGGGGCAAGGCCAAAAAGAAGAAGTAGTCCAAAGGCAAAGTTCGGGACAAGCTCAATAACTTAGTCTTGTTTGACAAAGCTACCTATGACAAACTCTGTAAGGAAGTTCCCAACTATAAACTTACAACTCCAGCTGTGGTCTCTGAGAGATTGAAGATTCGAGGCTCCCTTGCCAGGGCAGCCCTTCAGGAGCTCCTTAGCAAAGGACTTATGGAACTAGTTTCAAAGCACAGAGCTCAAGTAATTTACACCAGAAATACCAAGGGTGGAGAAGCTTCAGCTGCTGGTGAAGATGCATGAATAGGTCCAACCAACTGTACATTTGGAAAAATAAAACTTTATTAAATAAAAAAAAATAAAGAATGCATTAGTCTGTTTTCATGTTGCTGATAAAGACATACCTGAGACTGAGTAATTTATAAAGAAAAAGAGGTTTATAGACTCACATTTCCACGTGGCTGGGGAGGCCTCACAATCATGGTGGAAGGCGAAAGGCATGTCTTACATGGTAACAGGCAAGAGAGAAATTTGTGCAGGGAAACTCCCCCTTTAAAACCATCAGTTTTCATGAGACTTATTCATTATCATTAGAAAAGCATGGGAAAGGCCCACCCCCATGATTCAATTACCTTCTACTGTGTCCCTCCTATGACACATGGGAATTATGGGAGCTACAACTCAGGATGACATTTGGGTGGGGATACAGCCAAACCATATCAAAGATTATCTGAAAGAGACTCCACTTATAGAAATGAGAATAGAAAGCCGGGCGCGGTGGCTCAAGCCTGTAATCCCAGCACTTTGGGAGGCTGAGGCGGGTGGATCACGAGGTCAAGAGATCGAGACCATCCTGGTCAACATGGTGAAACCCCGTCTCTACTAAAGATACAAAAAATTAGCTGGGCATGGTGGCACGAGCCTGTAATCCCAGCTACTCAGGAGGCTGAGGCAGGAGAATTGCCTGAGCCCAGGAGGCGGAGGTTGCGGTGAGCCGAGATCGCGCCATTGCACTCCAGCCTGGGTAACAAGAGCGAAACTCCGTCTCAAAAAAAAAAAAAAAAAAAAAAAAAAAAAAAAATAGAAATAACAAAACTGTGTGTTTTGGAAACCAAGAGCATATCAAATTTTAAAAAGAAAGGCCAGTTGTAGTGGCTCACACCTGTAATCCCAGCACTTTGAGAGGCTAATGCAGGAGGACTGCTTAAAGCCAGCAGTTTGAGACCAGTATGGGCAACATAAAAAGACTCCATCTCTACAAAAAATATGTAAAACTAGCTGTGCATTGTGGTGGTATATGCCTGTAGTCCCAATTACTCATTAGGCTGAGGCGGGAGGATCACTTAGAGCCCAGGGGTTTGAGGCTACAGTGAACTGTGATGGTGCCGCTGCACTCCACCCTGGGTGACAGAGCAAGACCCTGTCTCTTAAAAACGCAAGGGGATAGACAGTGTCATATAAAGTAAAGAGATATAACTAAAGATATAAACTAAAATATAAACTAAGATATAAGATATAAACTAAGATATAGACTAAAAATGACGATTAAATTTGGCTGTAATGTTATTATGGACCCCAACAGAGCAATTTCAATAGTGTGCTGAGAATGGGAGCCAGAATTCAGCAGAAGTGCAAACGCCAGATAAGGTAGTCTGGGTTTACCTCTCTTCCTGATTAATCTGAACTTGTGAGATTAAAACATAGCTCTTAGAGAATGAAATTCAAGGGAAGGTACTTGTTTTTATTTCTGTTTTGGTGTGGGCGTAAAAGTAAAGGAGCAGATGGGGAAGAAGAGATTGAATATGTAGGGGGAATAGTGGATAACTGAAGGTTGTACATGGGGCCCAGGGCTGGCTGGTTTGCTGTCACTGTTAGACCAGAGGAAAAGAGGTAAAAATGGCGGTAAATACATTTTTGGATGGACAGTTCAGAATTTAAAAAAAAAAACAAAAACAAAACAAAACACGCACAAGCAAATGAACCATTGAATACTTTAAGCAAAATCTAGAGAGAGATTACGATTGAAAACATTGTGAGAACAGGGAAAAAGGAGACTGGGTTGGACTATGATTTTTTTTTTTGAGAAAGAATCGCACTCTGTCACCTAGGCTGGAGTGCAGTGGTGCAATCTCTGCCTGAGTAAGTAGCTGGGACTGCAGATGCGTGCCACCATGCCTGGCTAATTTTTAAATTTTTCATAGAGATGGGGTTTCACCACATTGGGCAGGCTGGTCTTGAACTCTTGGCCTCAAGTGATCTGCCTGCTTCGGACTCCCAAAATGTTGGGATTACAGGCATGAGCCACTGCACCTGGCTGGATTGTGAATTTAATGGAAGAAAAAGGCTGGTCTAGATTTAGAAGAGTCATTGCATGGAACAGAGGGGAAATTTTACCATGAGCAAATAAAAGTGAGAAAGGACATGAAAAGTGACTGGCCTCGCTTTCTTTTAAAAATTTGATATGCTTTTGGTTTTCAGAACACACTATTTTGTTATTTCTATTATTATTTGTTTTTCTTTAGGTTTTTTGTTGTTGTTGTTGTTGTTATTGTTGTTGTTGTTGTTGTTGTTTTAAGACGGAGTTTCACTCTTGTTGCCCAGGCTGGAGTACAATGGTGTGGTCTCGGCTTTCTGCCGGGGTTCAAGTGATTCTCTGCCTTCCATGTTCAAGCGATCCTCCTTTTTCAGCCTCGTGAGTAGCTGGGATTACAGACATGTGTCACCATGCCTGGCTAATTTTTGTATTTTTAGTAGAGACGGGGTTTCTCAGTATTGGCCAGGCAGGTCTTGAATTCCTGACCTCAGGTGATCCACCCGCCTCGGCCTCTCAAAGTGCTGGGATTACAGGCGTGAGCGACCGTGCCTAGCCTCTATTCTTTTTTCTGTAAGTGGGGTCTCTTTCACATATTATTTGATGTGGTTTGGCTGTGTCCCTGCCCAGTTTTCGAAAGAAGACATACAAGTGGCCAAAAAAAATATACAGAAATGCTCAACATCACTAATAATGAAAGAACTGCAATTAAAACCACAGTGGGATGCCATTTTACAGCAGTCAGAATGGCTACTATGACAAAGTAAAAAATAACAGATGGCAAGGATGTAGAAAAAAGGGAATGCTCATACACTGTCAGTTGGATCTACGGCCTCTATGGAAAACAATATAAAGATTTCTCAAAGAACTGAAAATAGAACAGCCATTCAATTCAGTAATCCCGCTACGGAGTGTCAACCCAAATAAAAAGAAATCATTGTATAAAAATGGTATTTGCACTCATTTGTTTATTTCAGTGCTATTCAGAACTGTAAACTCATGAAATCAATCACATGTCCATCAATGTTTGATAAGATAAAGAAAATGTGCTACATGTGTATTCTATACCATGGAATACTACAATGACATAAAAAAGGGATGAAATCATATATTTTACAACAACATGAATGGAAGTGAAGGCCATTATCCAAAATGAAATAACTCAGAAACAGTCAAATACTCTCTGTTCTCATTTATAAGTAAGGGCTACATAATATATCCTGGTAACAAAACTGCACTTGCACCCCCAAATCTATTTTTTTAAACAGCCAAAAAAAAAAAAAAAAAAAAAGTACCAATAGGAGGTGCCCATGGCTCTGTGAGGAAAGAGACCCAGAAGTTTGGTTTCATCAATTTGCAGGGTCCTTGACTTTCTCTAGCAGTGCTCAGTCCTTTTTCAGGAAGAAAAATTGGATTGTTTCTAGTCTTTTGTCCAAAGGTCAGACAATATTCGGAGTGAGTGTGGCAGGAGGATAGGATGTAGGTAAACTGAGGTACTAGTGAGAAGGGAGAGAGATCAATCATCACGATCAGGTAGGTTGTAAAGCTACTGGTGAGATGGCACGTACAGTGGGGTCGGGGGAGGTGAGGTGTCAAGGAGGGGAGGGCTCTGGGAGTAAAGTCAAGGTCAGGGAGAAGAACATTCTCTGAGAAGTGGAAGGTCAGGAGGTTGTGGTGAGAGTCTGAACATTGTAATCTAGGATTTCTGGAGCCTAAGCACAATCTTGAGGCCAGCATTGAACCAGACTAGGCTTTGAGCAGAGAGGAGAGAGAGAATCAAATAATTATTTCTATCATATTTAACTATATCTTCATCAATGTCAGATCAATACGGGAGGATAAAGCAATGCAGTAGTTATGAACTCACAACTCACAAAACTCAGTGGTGATCCTGTCCCTTTTATCTTATCATTTAAGGGAAATCTAGTTAAAAGTGGCCATTAATCAGAGCCTGGGAAGTGCTGACTATTTGAAGGGGTGGAAAAGCTAATTATTAGACATGCCCTCAATCACCACTCAAGCATAATGTGACTATGAGCCATCACTGGCGGTAATATTTTCAAGGTGCTTATACCACAGGAAATATCATGTTACATATTTATTTCAATGTATTTTAACAAAATGCCATGAAATGGAATAATTTGATACTAGGTGTAATGTTTAAAGATACGTCAAAAGAGAGGATGACTTAGCCTAGAGGTTATGAAACACTATGGAAAAAATGGAAATCTTGGGCTGTTCTCATTAACTATTGTGGATAACCACTGTATTTCCCAATGTGCAAAGTATGCAAATTGTGGAAGATTCACAAAAATGTTTTTGGAAAATGGCAACAAGAAAGTAGATAAATGATTTTTCCTCCAGGGCAGATCATTAGGCTTTACCTTGGTTTTCTGCTGTCTCTTAATTGTATCACCTACAACTCACATAGAAACTAGAGGATACACACACAATTTCTGTTTTTGTTACATATTTGTCATTGTTGAAAGCTTCATTAACTTTTTTCACCGCAAAAGGATATGACCTTAGAATCCTGAAAGAGTAAAAAGTATTCTGGCATTCTTGGATCACTTTACAACCTTATTCAGATTTTCTTTTTTTCTTTTTTTTTTTTTAACTTTTATTTTAGGTTCAGGAGCACATGTGTAGGTTTGTTATGTAGATAAAGTTGTGTCACAGGGGTTAGTTGTACAGATTATTTCATCACCTAGATACTAAGCCTAGTACTCAATAGTTGTTTTTCAGATTTTCTAGCCTCTTTCTACAGAATTGGTGCTCTGACCTCAAGAAGGAAAGGGAAAAGTTTTACAACCGAAACAAGATCCATTGCCAATCTAAGCGACTTTTTAATGTATCTTGAACTGGGCTGGTGAAGTTCAGTAATCAGAATGATAAAAGCATCCTTTTCTTTGCCTTGCTGGTTTAGAGTGTTTGTGTACTCTGGGTTTACGTTTTTAAAAAGTTCATCCTTGAACTTAAGTTTTCTGTTTCATCAGCAACATTTATTTGAATTGGCCTAAAATATGCCTTCTGATAGAATGAGGTATCCTCCAAAGTTCTGACCCCAAACTCTGCTGCTTAATCAAGGGCATATACATTTTCTTAAAAAGACACTGTGTGACCAGTCGAATGTAAATGTTTAAAATTCAGAAGCACAGGAGGGCAGCCTGCTTTGATTTAGTTTGCAACTTTCCTGCTGCAAAACTGCCTCAAGCAATGTAATACAAGTTCCAGCCAACTTCATTTCTTTTAATAAGAGAAAATAAAAGTTGAAAATAAAATTTAAAAATAAAAAAGCATGTTGTAAGTGCTTCTTAAACCATCTCAGGATCACAGAAGGACAGAAATAAATAGTTGGCTTTGATGAACCCAAAGTGGTGGGATGGTGACAGGAACTGATTGAGAAGCTGGTGACAGACTTCTAGAATCCTTGTCCTCATGTAATAATTAACACTACACACACTAAATGTCTTTTAGTTTTTCTGACTCCAAAATTTTAGCCTTGCTTGATTTATTATTTGCCCTAGGACATTTTTATTTACAGAAATGGATTTAGTCCCAGTGAGCTCCAGATATGGAACAGAATTTACATAATCTTTTCCATACCAGGAGCTCACTGGAACTAAATTGGAATACATCTCTGCTCACCTCAATCCTACCCTAAAGATAACTTGATAACATAGTTTCTATTTCAAAGAAGAAAGGCCATTTAATTAAAAAGGCTTTAAATTGTACATTTCTCTGATTCTCAACACAGTCAGGTATTTTCTTTCTAGAACTCCTTGGGAAGTTCTTTCAGTGAGACAGAGCTGTTGGGCACAGTGAGCACTGAGGCAGACATGTTATTTCTGAAGGAAAATCCTCTCCTCAGATAGTTCAGAAAGGGAGGGAGAGCTTTATTTGTCTTGTGGTTCTATTTTGCTTTACTGCACTTTGTAATAAACACTCTGGTCGAAAGACCAAGTTCTGATGAAGTGGCACAAAACTACGTGTCATCCCATAGTCTTAGAAAAGAAGGTCACTGTGTTTTTATTTTGAGCATACCATAACATGGGATCCCATCACAATCTTTGAAAACTGAACTATAACAACACAACTGATGTTTGGATTGCCTATAAACCACAATAGAATAGCCACAATGCCAGCAAGTTTCCTTCCTTCATTTCAGCCAAGTGTTCTAAAAGCTATATCCTGGAATTGTATTGTAGAATAGTAATGATTTCTGGAGTAAAAATGGTTTTAGAAGAAAATGACTGATTAGTTCTAATGCAGCATGGGGTGCCTTAGACAGAAATTTTAGCTTTTTTTGCACCCCAGTAACTGTGAAATAGAGGCCAAATCCTTTGGAGCCCTCCATTTAACAGATGAGAAGGTTGATGTTGAAGGCAATGAGCTTCCTTACCTGTAAATGAAAAAAATCAAAAGCTTGAATTTGATGATCCATTAGACCTTTCTATAATTCTAAGCTTTTTCTTTTTGCTTTGGGAGGGATTCCATTACTGGTGTAAAACTTACTGCTCAATACTCTCCATTTTAGAAATAAATGACTTCTCAGGAAATCTTTTTTTAATTCATAGGAAAATTAATAAATTAATAGTATGTACTAACAAAAATGATTTGCTTCCTAATTACCTCTAGAGTTGATTGAGAAGTAAGTATGTGCAAGTCTGCTTCCTGGAAGATCTTGGAGACTAAGATACAGGCACATCTCATAACCATGCGAGAGAGTAATCAGACTCCTAATGGTAACCATGAAGCAAGGCTCAGGAGTTAGGCAGCATTTACTTATCACTTGTTGCTGTTGATGTTCACCAGGACACTTTTCCCTCTCCTGTAGAGGGCCTGAGCTGCTGTGGTGGTTTCAGAAAAATAAGAGCCAGTCCTTGAGGATGGGCTGATTACAGCCTGGTGGGAAGTAAGTTGGAAAGCGCTGGAAGATGATGCATAGCTTATTTCCATTCTGACTTTGGATTGTTTGTGAACAGCTCTCTCTGATTAGTTGAGAATTGACTATATGTCTGTATTAATACATGTCCATAACAAATTGGACAATTCATCAAGGTCATTTCCAGCTTGGTCATTTCATGATCCTCAAATCCAAGTTCAGTTAGCATTTACTTCATGTATATTCTTCATCACAATTCTCTACTCACAGATACAGAAATATTTCCCTGAGAAAGAACATTGGTATAGAGTGAAATTATATGAGAAACATCTGTCACTGCATTGGAAACTTTAACTTTCATTTGCTGTTCAATTGCACATACCCCTAGCTCTATAACAAATGATAATGACACCAATTATTTTTAAAGAAATAATTTGTAGGTTATTCTCTTGGGATTGAGCTGCTGAGATTTCACCCAATTCACATCCAAGTCTATGAAACCAAAATACACTGCTTTAATCTATCCAAGGTGATTTAATCCATGCAGAGTAATTCTCCAGATAGTAGAGGATTTTCAGGCATTAATATTATAGCTTGTGTTTACAACGAGGTCAGATGTTGCCATAAAGGAATGTTAGTTACTCCTTCTTGGATTAAAAAAAGGGATGGCCATTGAGACAAAGATGGAAAGGAAGTTCTTTCACTGTGGGGATGATTAAAGAAGGTGGGAAGGAGAAGAGGTAATTCCGGGCAATTGCATGGCTAAGACTGAAAATCTCTCCAAATTCAGCCACCTTGGGGGATCTTATAAAAATTGCTTTATATATAAACTGAATAATGTCTTAATTATAAGACTGAAGTTGTGGGTGAACCAAGCCTACAATGGCGTAGAAGTATCATAGTTGAAAGTGCCACCACGGAGACATTTCTTCTCCCTATGGAGAAACTACCACAGGCAAGAGATGGATGAGTGTGGTGCTTGTAGATCGCTAAAGCACACCTCTTGTATTCACCAACCACAGCATGGCTGGTACTCTGCAACAATACTGTACAGCAGGGACCATACCTGGGTGGCTATGTTCCTTGTGTTTCAACAGCGACACCGTGTGGTAGCAATTATATAAAAGAGGGGCATTCATCACCAACAGAGCAGATATTCTGCTTTTCTTTCAGGATGAAATTTAAGCATCTCTGGGAGATAATGAAATTCTCCTAGGAAGGAGGATCCTAGGGAAGGAAGGGAACAAATGGCTGTAATCCAAATAGGCCATGCCACTATCTGAAAGGGACCCTTTCCTTCCCTCCTCTTCAAAAAGATGATAAAGAAATATTTCCTTCCATCAGGAATTATCTCTTCACTCAACAGAGAAAATTAGGATTAATCAGTTTGAGGCCTCAAAGGATCCAGTATGAATGGCAAAGCAATTCTACAGCTCAAAACTTTAATGCCAACCCTATTCCCCAAATAATCTCTTTGCAGTAAGGGCCTTGGAGCAGAAGCTAAAAGCTTAGGCTTTGTCTCAGACCTACCTGGGATTAAGCCTAGGTTTGCAACTTTCTATCTATGACTTTGGAAAAGTTATCCAACTTTGGGCCTCACTTTTTCTACCTGTGAGATGAGAAAGAAACAGCACACTCCACAGAGAGATTTTGAGGACCTAATGCATTTTTTTAAAAAAAACTTTTTTCTCTCAGGCTGGAGTGCAGTGGTGCGATCTCAGCTCACTGCAACCTCTGCCTCCTGGGTTCAAGTGATTCTTCTGCATCTGCCTCTATAGTAGCTAGGATTACAGATGCACACCATGATGCCTGGCTAATTTTTGTATTTTTAGTAGAGACAGGGTTTGGCCATGTTGGCCAGGCTGGTCTCGAACTCCTTAACTCAAGTGATTCACCTGCCTCGGCCTCGCAAAGTGCTGGGATTACAAGCATGTGCCACCATGCCTGGTACTAATCCGTATAGAGTTTTTATACCAGTGCTGGATCCAGTCAACCGACATTTACTGGATGCCGTAGTACTTTTATCTTTTAGTAGTATCTGGCTGTTTACTTTGCTCTTGGGTCCTCTCTTACTTTCATTAATTCAAGAGTTTTGCATAATCTTGTAATCAGGTATTGATTATTATATGACTTATTCTGTTTTAACTTCACATCTACATTTCTGAAATGCACTCCAACGTGAAATTATATTTTTGTTAGTGTTTTAGAATAAATGGCCATTGCTTGAAAGTTCTGGCGAAGTGCAAGGATCACAAAGTTGAATACCCCCAGAGACCAGGCAGGAATATAATTAATTAAAGCACATGAGATGAGAAGCAGCAGTAGTGCCTGATACGAAGAGTGTCTTTTCCCTCTGTGGGAGCAGCCTCGTCCCATCAGGTGACTGTTAGGAGATAGAGAAAGACTTAGTGTTACCAGGTCTTCTATTTTTCAAGAAAAGTAAAACAGACAATTTTATTGTGTAGAATTCTCTCATCTTAACTATTGACTAGTCATCCAGTTGTTTGAAAACGCAATGGACCAATCAAGGCATATTTGTGAGCCATGTCTAGGCTCTGCCAATTTGCAGCCTCTCCATCACTTTCTCAGGGAGATACAACTTTGGATGAATATCACCTAGTGGTGAGAATTGTAATTAAGAGACAAAAACATGCTTTACAGTGTATGATTCCAATGCTAAGTATGAAATGGTGATGGTTATCTTCTAATCTTTTCTAAAGTTATTAGCCATAAATGCCAGTGGAGTCCATCAGCATTAACATCTTTAATCACAAACAGTGGTGCCATGCTGTATTTCACTCTCATGACCCTAGTGGCTACAGAAGGGCTGTCCAGTAGTGCATGTATAAGATCTCTTATATTCCAGTCTACGGTTTCTGGGGCTTCTGTTTTTAAAACTTTGGATCGTTTGTTTTTGGGACCTACTCTCCCAAATCTATGTTCTAATTTTTACCTTGTCTAGAGCTGACATAAAGTAGAGAGGAGAGAAATGGAAAGAAATCATGGAGTGAGAACATCAAAAACAACTTATGTACCACCTTTGTTCAATTCCTTTTCGTTTACCTGTGCTAGCTCCTGAGGCTGAGTTTTCTTATAACATCATTTATGTTAGTTTGTTTCTTTGTATCCTAAAATATCTCTTTGCATATCCGTAAGGCACAAAATTATGGCCTTCTAATAAACCAGAGGTCAGCAAATTATAGCCTGTGGGCCAAATATGGCCTGATGCCTGTTTTTTTGAATAAATTTTTATTAGGGCACAGGCATGCTCCTTTGTTTACGTGTTGTAGATGCCTTCTTTCTAGAATCACAGAGTTGGGTAGTTGTAACTTATGACTTATAAAGCCTGACATGTTTACTATCTGGCCCCTTACAAAAAGAAATTGCCAGCCCCTGCAATAAGATTTTTAAAAACACTGTTTGCATAATATATATTTTCTTATCTTTTTGATTATAATCTTTTGGTATACCCATATTTTAAGCGTGTTTTTTTTAAACAAAATATTGCTGAATTATATTTAATCCAATCTTGATTTTTATTTAACTGGCCAATTCAGTTGAACTACTATATTCAGGTTTATTTTTGCCATCCTATTTTGTGTTTTTAAGTAATATTGTTTTCCTTCATACTTCATTTTTTTCATTTTTTTCAAGGTTTTAATAGTTTTTTTGGCAAAAATTCATATTACCCAATGATATTCTGGAGAGTTTATATTTCATTTCTATTATTTGAATAGTTTTCTACATTTAATGTGTACACATGACTTTGCAAAGTTCAGTGTTACTTTTATCCTTTACTTGGAAAGTACAGATTCTTAGAAGACATAATAATAATATGTTACATCTGTCTCAGATGTAACATATTATTATTTCCCTATTTTAGTTCTGACTTATTTTTGTATTCATGAAACAGTTTGTAAATAATAATTGAATATTTTATATCGTCAATTGTTGTTGATATTGACCATGCTGTTTGTCAGTTCCTTTATTTGCCACTGTTTCTTGCTTCTTTGTTCTTCCTTTAGGTTGCATTTCCTTTTGCTGGAAGCACATTTTTAAAAAGATGAAGGTCTACTATACATGCAATTGGAGTTCTAGAAGGGGAGAAGACAAGAATGGGGAAGAAACAATATTTCAAGAGGAAATCTCTCAAGAATTTGCCAAGTTTGACCCAAAACATCAAGCAGTCGGTTTAAGAATTATGTAAGCCCCAGCTGGGTAAATACAATGAAACCACACTTTGGCACATCAGAGTCAAACTGAAGGAAATCAAAACAGTAATAAAATGTTGAAAAGACACATTACCTTCAAACCAGCTACAAGAAGGTAAATAGCTAATTTACTAAAACAAATTATGGAAGCCAGAAAACAAATTTAATGACATCTTTAATGATAAGATTACTGCCAATTTAGAATTCTCTGCCAGCCTAAAGTATACTCCAGAATTGAAGGTGAAATAAAGATATTTCTAGACAAAATAAGCCTGAGAGATTTAATCATTGACAAATATTGCAGTAGGTACTACAGAATTCTTTAGGCAGAAGGAAAATGATCAAGAAAGAAATACAGAAATGGAGGAGGAAAAAGTAAATCAGTGATGTTGGTAAATACATGGATACATTTAAAAATTTAACTATTCAGTATATGTTGAATGGTTTTAATTCAATGTAATTCAATATATGTTGAATTAAATGCATGGCAATAACATAAAAAGCTAGTGGGGGGTTAATAGAATTAAAAATTATAACACTGTCTCATTGCCTATAAAGTGATAAGAATCTGGGCCTAAATATATCTAAAACAGCTTTTTAAATATAATATATAACTTAATTGGCACCCTTTTTCTTCTGTCCAGAGGTAGTGGAAACAAAGGATGTTTTACAACCGATGGCATCAATAAAATATGATTCACAAAGTCTGCCACATAAAGTGATGACTTAAAAAATATAAAGTGTTCCTTCTTTATTCTGGACTTGGAGCTTGCTGTCTATTACTCGACACTGGTTATATTGGAACATTTGGAAAGCCTAAGTAACTTACATCAAGCATCAGGTAATCGATTCCTTTATTTCCACTCTCTCAATTTTTTTCAGATGTATGATTCTTATATACATGTTCTTAGAAGCAGAGCAGCTGGAATGAAATATTAGTGTGCATAGGATAATAAGATTCTATAATTTACATCCTTGATAGAATATCCTGTAACTTTGTTGACAAATTTGTCACACTTCTTTTTTTTTATTTTTTAAATTGCATTTTAGGTTTTGGGGTACATGCGAAGAACATGCAAGATTGTTGCATAGGTACACACATGGCAGTGTGGTTTGCCGCCTTCCTTCCCCTCACCTAAATTTGTCACACTTCTATTTTAAAGTCCAGCTTCTGTTCAATTCTGTCCTATTGTGCAGTAAGCATCAATTGTAAGGGAGAGTCTTATTTGTAAACTATATCCAGTGGGATTACGTCCGTTCATAATTATGCAGATCTCCCTGCCCAAAGTGGCAAAAGGAAGACATGAATGATACCTACAGGATCTCAGTGACATAATGAATACCCTGTATCTGCAGTGCAAGGTAGGTTGTGTAGCAGGCCAGTTCCTTTGGACCCAACCATATTGCTATCACAGAGGAAAGGCTTGGGGCATAAACCTGATAGTTTTGGTTTCCTACAGTCTCAATCTAATGTTTCATTCCTCTGTCCTTGCTTATTTTATCCTCATTAGGTTCACACAGAGTTTAAATTTATTCTCCACCCAAAAACCCACAGGAATCAAGCAAATGTGTTTTGATGGATTTCTGTAGTTTCCTTTCAGAACCAGATGTTGGACAGCAGCCATCTTAGAAAAAACACTTGCTAGATGAGGCAGGTTAAAAAGGGAAGGAAGCTCGAAAAAGAAATCAATTGGAAAAAAAGTTGCTCAGCATATTCATATATAAGAAATCTAATTCCATACTAGATATTAGCATTTCAAAGATTCAAAGTGTATAGTCACTGGAAGCGACATGGAGGCCCACTCACCAAGGTCAGCCTGGCCACAGCCACTGATGAATACCCAATTCTGCCAGCAGCAGAAGCCGGCACTGAGTGCTTGAAATGACATCATTCTCCAGGTGCACTGTGCATCAGAGAAAAGGAAATAATTAGACCTTTTGAAGATTACTGAACACTGGTTCTGAATTGATACTAATTCTAAGAGAACCAAAAGTCAATGTGGTCACTCCTGTGGCACTGCAGGGTACAGTCCCCTTCCCAGTGCTTTCATGGGCTGACATTGAGTGTCTGTGGCTTTTCCAGGTGCACCAGTCAGAGTAGGGGCTTGTAGAAGTCAGGTGATCAGTGGGGTTTGGCTTAGATCCACTCCAGAGTGGGCTGAGTGTACCCCTGCCTTCATCCTGTGGTTATTTCCACAATTCTAGAATGCTTAATTCAAATAGTCATATTGAGTAAATGACAGAATTCCCAGCAGTTTTTATATGTTAGTGGCATCAGAATTGCTAGGAGGGCTTGTTCCAACACAGATTGTTGTGTTTCTGATTCTATAGGTCAGGAATAGTATCCAGGAATTGCATTTTTGACAAGTTCTGAAATGATACTAATGTTGTTGATATAGGTGTCACTCTTTAAGGAAAACTTATTTGAGCCATGGAACTACTTAAATATTTTACTTTTGTGTTAATTGCTTGCCATACGTATATGAGACTACAGAGATGCTATTTGGAACGTAAGTGATAAGATTATTTGAGTCCTATATCTGTACATGCAAGAGTGATAATTTCAATTTCACTCAAAACTCTATGAAACATTTTTTATTCTACCCCCATATTTTGTTTTACAGTTTAAATATATTTTATGTTTTACAGTTTATATATTTTTATATTGTGTATCTATTAAATCATTTTAGATATAGTTATTTTAATAGTTTTGTCTGTTAACCTTTATTCTAGAGATATAAGTAATTTGTATACCACTATTACAGTATTAGGGTATTCTGAATTTGAGTGATCATTTTGCCAGTGAGTTTTTATACTTTCATATGTTTTTATGTTACTAATTATTATCCTTTAATTTCAGCTTGAATAATTCCCTGTGGCATTTCTTGTAAAGTAGGTCTATTGGTGATGAACTCTCTTAGTTTTTGTTTATCTGGAAAATTCTTTATTGTTCCTTCATTCTACAGGATAACTCTGCCACGTAAAGAATTAGTTTTTTGTTTTTTCTCTTCTCCTTCTGAAATCCCTATAATATAAATGTTAGTTATTTGAATGGTGCTTCATACACTCCACATGCCTTCTTTATTCCTTTTCACTGTTCTTTTGTTTTTTCCCTCTGACTGAATATTTTCACATTCCCTGTCTTTTACTTCACAGATTCTTTCTTCTGCTTGATCTAATCTGCTGGTGATGCTCTCTGTTGCATTTTAAAAATTTCATTTTCTGTATTCTTTAACTCTGAAATTTTTGTTTGTTGCTTTTCATTTCTCTCTGTTGATTTTATAGCTTTGCTTGTATATTGCTTTCTTAATTTAATTAAGTTGTCTGTCAGTGTTTTCTTGCAGCTTGTTGAGTTACCTTATAGTAATTTTGAATTATTTGTCATATACCTCATAGATTTCCATTTCTCTGGAGTCAGTTGTTAAAATATTATTGTGTTCTCTTGGCAGTGACATGTTTCTTTGTTTTTTTTTTTACGTTTAGATATATTTAAATATATAAATAATTACTATAGTTTTACAGTTACCTATAGTATTCAGTACAGTAACATATTCATGGGTTTATAGCTTAGGGGCAATAGACTGTACCATATAGCCTAGTTTATAGTAGATTATGTCATCTAGGTTTGTGTAAGTATACTTTATGATATTTGAATAACAACAAAATCACCTAATGATGCATTTCTTAGAAAATATTCTCATGTTAAGTGACACGTGACTGTAATAGAAAAAGAAGAGAGAAAGAAACACTTCCTAACTAATTTCTATGAGACCAATATTTTTCTAATGCCAAAATCGAATATATCACACACATAAAACTACAGGCCACAGATCCTTATATATACCAAACTACACTAGCAAATTGAATCTAACTGATTCTGAAAGGACCATTTATCATGACCAGATGAATCTTTCCAAGAATGAAAGGGTGTTTCAATGTAAGAAAATCAATTATCATAATATATGTCACATTAATAGAACAAATAAAAAATCACCATGATTATCTCAGTTGATTCATAATATCTTTTTGATTTTAGATTTTTTTCTTTTTTTCTTGATAATTGTATTAGTCTGTTTTTATGCTACTAATAAAGACATACCCATTACTGGGAAGAAAAAGATGTTTAATTGGACTTACAGTTCCACATGGCTGTGGAGGCCTCAGCATCATGGTGGGAGGCAAAAGGCACTTCTTACATGGTGGCGACAAGAGAAAATGAGGAAGAAGCAAAAGCAAAAACCTCTGATAAATACATCAGATATAATGAGATGCATTCGCTATCAAGAGAATAGCATGGAAAAGACTGGTCCCCATGATTTCATTACCTCCCCCCAGGTCCCTCCCACACCATGAGAATTCTGGGAGACACAATTCAAGCTGAGATTTGAATGGGGACACAGCCAAACCATATCAATAATGTTCTTTGATGTACAAAGTTTCTAATTTAAAATAACATTCAATTATCTATTTTTTCTTCTGTTTTTTTTTTTTTTTTTTTTTTTTTTGGTACCATTTATAAGAATTGACTGCCAAATCCAACATCATGACAATGTATTCCTTTTAAATTTTCTCTTAAGAATTTTACAGTTTCACCTCTTACATTTAGGTTCTTAATCCACTTTGAGTTAATTTTTGCATATGATGTGAGGAAGAAATCAAACTTTATTGATTTACATGTAGTTATCCAGTTGCCCCAGCACCATTTGTTGAAGAACTATTTTTCAGAAAAAGTATTTAACAAAATTCAGCACACTTTCATGATAAAAATACTGCTTTTAAGACATAATAATGCTTGCCTTGGACTGAGGGAAGTGAGTGAATAGGAGAGAGAATTAGAAGATTTGTACCAACGGTTTCTAAAACCAGACAGGAACCCTAGAGAATTGTCGTCAGGCTTTTCCCGGTTGTTTTCAACTGGCACGAACCACCAATGTTTATTAAAACCAGCATATCTGATTCTACCTTGGCAATCTGTACACGTTTTCCTTTACAAACTCCAAAGGATCACGTGTGATTTTGCTGCTTGTATTTTATTCTCTAGTTTGCTAGTTATATCCTTTTTCATAGCTGTTTAAGCATATTAGGAAACTTAACTGTCATGTGAGAAACTACCTTAATACAATGGTAGTCTTCAAGCTACTCCAGAGATGCTCACAGACTAAATTAAGATGTTTGATGAGATGCTATCAATTTTATGTGTACTTTTGACCAGAATATGTGTCCACTTGTGTTGTTAGCCTAAGGCGTCAGAAATGTTGAGTCCTCAATATGTCGAATGTATTATTATATCATAAATATTAGGTGTCTTTTGGTACTTCAATCCCTGTTTCTTTATCTATGGTCCGTGTCCCACAAATTAATGTCTGGCTTATCTATGTTAATTCATGTGAGGACTTCTGACTATGTCTTAAAAATCACTTGCTTATTCATTATTATACCTATACATTTGGTGCGTTTCACTTAGGTCTTACAAACAACTAACTTACTCCTTGTCTATGTTTAACATGGATTTTAAGTTTTATTCATCCTATTTTTTCCTTGTATTCTATAACAAAGTGAAATATTTCCATTTAATGCATAAAACACACATTACACTAATTAATGGAAAATGTCATTTAAATATGATTAACTATGTCTAAAGCATTACAGGTATTATTCTTGTAACAGAACTTCAGGATTTTATCTGATGAATACAAATGACATCACATTAAATAGTGATAAACTGAATTTTACTGGCCAATGCTCTTGCCTCCCTAATACAAGACCCTATCCTATCCAAATTTTCTGACAAGTAATTTGGGCAGTCCTCAGAGTTCCTCAGGTACGCTCACAAATAGTCTGCCTCATCTGAGCACTGTGGTTCTTTGGTAGATAAAATGTACTTGTGTTTTAGGCATGGGACACAATTACTCTCTAGAAGGTGTATGAGCCACCAACACAAATACTTATATTCTGTTGTCATTTAGCATTTGTTTTAAATTCTCTTCATCTCTCTGAGGTTCTTAGATATGAATCCAGTGTGGAAGCTAGGTAAAACCAGATCTCAATGATTCTGAGTTATTCTAAGAATAGTATAGTGTCTGGGGTAGCCTTACTAGATCAAGCCCAGTCTTGAAGCTTCCTTAATAATCACCTTTTAATGACACCATCACTTTGTTCCAATGGGCGTCTTGTGGTTTTACTCCACTGATTCATTAGGAGTAACTATTTAATTGTGTAAATGGCTGGCTTTGGCTGAGACATCCCACACACACATGTATATCACATAATAATTATTCCAAATCTTTGTAACTACCTTAGATGATAGGTAACATGACAGTTGAGAACCTGTTTTTCCACAGGGATAAGGAAACTTGCCTAAGTATTATAGTCACTGCTAGGCCTGCCCTGCTTCCTCTTAATTCTTATAATACTGAAGGTGACTGCACATGTATTTATACCATCTTAAAGTGACTGAGGACAGGAGATGCTGTTACTAACATATAACTTCCAAATGCAAGATGGCACTAGTGGAGAAATAAATTGTTTCTGGAACCTGATAGTTAGCTCCAGGTGATAGGGCTTGTACCATTCTGTCAGGCTGATTGTTGTAGTACAGGTTGACATTAAGTTGGTGAGCAAAAACTGGACAGATGATCAATCCGATGTTGGTTTCAAGGAGTCTCCTTCATGTCTTTGATATCCTTGACAGCAAGGAAGAGGAAATTTTTATAAGACCTTATAAATATCACAGTTTCTATCCTTTAGCCACAGATGCTATTCTATTGACTGTTAGAAATTCTGTACTAAAAGACTGTTTATCTGACTAACAGAAGTTTTAGAATTAACAAAAGGAACTCTAAATAGTAGCCTTCTCATAAAGACCTATCTACTTGGGCATAGCAATTTGGAAACTAAGAAATGGTCTATTTCCTTTGAGAAAAATTTTGGACCAAGATGCAACATTTAATGAGATCCCTGGAACTCAGAGTCAATGGCATAGTTCAGAACAATCAAATTAAATATGGTTTGAGGTTTTGCAATAAAATCTCATATGCTCTTAAGCAAAAAATGAAACTCCCTTCCCAAAGTCTAGGAAAAAACGTAAACTGATGATACTAAAAAACAGGTTAAACCAAACCAGAGGAAACAGACAGTAGGATAGGACGTTCTGCCAACACATGATGGACTGGAACAGATAGTCACATACATTATCATTTTCCAAAACATCCTCTCTCCTGGAAGCCAGTGTTACCGCTTGGCCTGCCAAAGGCCATGTGACCAGCCATTAATAACAAACTCAGATCAACCATATCCTATACAGTCTTAACCCTTGAATTTCACGACAGTAACATTTAAAGATGAGTTGGCATATTTATTTGTTGAAGAAATTTGAAGATCTGCAGTAGCCTAGAAGAAGTTGTTTCAAGGGACATAGTTCTTTCAGAAGTTATGTTGTCTGCTTTCAGAAAGACCTTAGACTCTCATGTTTTAAGTTCAACAATTCAGGGAAGACATTTACTATTTCACTATGTGTATGATAGCTCAAAGGTACTTCCATGATAAGAAATGTGGCTGAGCCGGGCGCGGTGGCTCAAGCCTGTAATCCCAGCACTTTGGGAGGCCGAGGCGGGTGGATCACGAGGTCAAGAGATCGAGACCATCCTGGTCAACATGGTGAAACCCCGTCTCTACTAAAAATACAAAAAATTAGCTGGGCATGGTGGCGTGTGCCTGTAATCGCAGCTACTCAGGAGGCTGAGGCAGGAGAATTGCCTGAACCCAGGAGGCGGACTTGCGGTGAGCCGAGATCGCGCCATTGCACTCCAGCCTGGGTAACAAGAGCTAAACTCCGTCTCAAAAAAAAAAAAAAAAAAAGAAATGTGGCTGAATGTTAACTTTCTCATATCAGAAGATGACAGTTAAAAATTTGCCTTGCATTTTAAACCAATCACAACAATTTATAAGAAATTATTTTCTGCACTTAAATATTCCTCTATCAATTTTTTTAAAAGAGGCATTTTACATAAACATGTGAAATAACAATTTTTTAAAGTACTAAAATGGTAGTTTTTCCTCTCTAGGTAAACATTGTACTTGAAATTTTAATCAATGTCTTAATTTAATCCTACAAGTAACTCTGTTCTGCAACATAGAAAGTTGAAAAACATAAAGCCCCAGAGGGGCTAAGTAATGATTCCATTCAGTATGGGAGCTTGGTTTATGCAATTAATGCCTCCTTTTCCAGCAATATCCACAATATTCCCAGGGAAAATACCAAATTGTCTTTGAAACTGAAATATGCATTTCTTAGTGAACTTCTATTTCAATTTTTTTTATTATGGTAAAATTCACATAACGTAAAATTTATCATCTTAAGCATTTTAAAGTCCAATAACATTAAGTATGTTCATATTGTTGTACAATCATCACCACTATCTATCTCCAGAACTGTTTTCATCTTGTAAACTGTAACTGTATACTGATCAAACAATAATTTAATCAGTAATTAAGTAATCAGGATGGGAGGTTCTGCCAACATATGATGGACTGGAATAGATAGTCACATACATTATCATTTTCCAAAACATCCTCTCTCCTGGAAGCCAGTATTACCACTTGGCCTGCCAAAGGCCATGTGACCAGCCATTAATAACAAACTGAGATCAACCATATCCTATATAGAAACACATCAAAATCTAATTCACCACAGTCAAGTAGGCTTCATCCCTTGGATGCAACATACACAAATACATAAATGTGATTATTCACATAAACAGAACTAAAGACAAAACCCACATGATTATCTCAATAAATGCTCAAAAGACTTTCAATAAAATTCAACATCAATTCATGTTAAAAACTCTTTAGCTATTGAAGGAGTATATCTCAAAATAATAAAAGCCATCTATGACAAACCCACGGCCAACATTATACTGAATGGGCAAAATCTGGAACCTTTCCCCTTGAAATCTAGCACAAGACAAGGAGGCCCTCTCTCACCACTCCTATTCAACATAGTATTGGAAGTCCCAGTCAGAGCAGTCAGGGAAGAGAAAGAAATAAAAGGCATTTAAATAGGAAGAGAGGAAGTCAAACTATCTTTGTTTGACGTCAATGTGATTCTATATCTAGAAAACCCCACAGTCTCAGTCTAAAAGCTCCTTCATCTGATAGACAAAGTTTCAGCAAAGTTTCAGGATACAAAAGCAATGTACAAAAAGCACTAGAATTCCTATACACCAGCAACAGCCACACTGAAGCCAAATCAGAAATTAGATCCCATTCACAATTGCCACAAAAGAATAAAATACCTAGGAAAACAGCTAACCTAGAAGGTGAAAGATCTCTACAATGAGAATTAGAAAACACTACTCAAAGAAATCAGAGGTGACACAAACAAATAAAAAACATATCATGCTCATGGGTAGGAAGAATCAACATCATTAAAATGACCATAATGATCCAATTAATTTATGGATTCAATAATATTCCTATTATTGAAATTAAATTCAATGATATTCCTATTATTTATCATTTAAAATGGCCATAATGAGCCAAGAAATTTACAGATTCAATGATATTTTCTACCAATGACATTCTTCACAGAACTAGAAAAAAAACTATTTAAAAATTCATATGGAACCAAAAAAGAGCCCAAATAGTCAAGGCAATCCTAAGCAAACAAAGCAAAGCTGAAGGCATTATGTTACCCACTTCAAGCTACATTATAGGGTCTATAGCAACCAAAACAACATGGTACTGGTACAAAAATAGGCACATGATGGATGAAACAGAATACAGAGTCAGAAATAAGATTGTACACCTATGATCACCTGATCTTTGACAAAGCTGACAAAAACAAGCAATGGGAAAAAGACTCCCTATTCAATAAATGGTGCTGAGATAACTGGCTAGCCATATGCAGAAGGCTGAAGCTGGACCCCCTCCTTACACTGTACACAAAAATCAACTTAAGATGGAGTAAAACTGAAAACTATAAAAACCCTGGAAGACAACCTAAGTAATACCATCCTGGACATAGGAATGAGCAAATATTTGAAGACAAAGACAACAAAAGTAAAAGTTGACAAAAAGGATCTAATTAAACTTAAGAGCTTCTGCACAGCAAGATAAACTATCAACAGAGTAAACAAGATACAGAAGGGGAGAAAATATCTGCAAACTATGTATTTGACAAAGGTTTAATATCCAGCATCTGTAAGAGAACTTAAATTTACAAGAGAAATTTAATTGTCAGCAAAGGACATGAACAAACACCTTTTTTTAAGAAGACATACGTGAGGCCAATAAGCATGTGAAGAAAAGCTCAATATCACTGATCATTAGAGAAATGCAAATCAAAACTACAATAAGATATCATCTCACCTCAGTGAGAATGGTTATTATTAAAAAGTCAAAAAGTAACAGATGCTGGTGAGTTGTTGAGAAGGGAGCATTTATACACTGTTGGTGGGCGTGTAAATTATTACAACCATTGTGGAAAGCAGCATGGTGATTCCCCAAAGAGCTAAAAGCAGAACTACCATTCTACCTAGCAATCCCATAACTGAGTATATACCCAGAGGACTAGAAAACATAACTACCATAAAGACACTTGCATGTGAATGTTCATTGCAGCGCTATTCACAATAGCGAAGACAATAAATCAACCTAAATGCTCATCATCAGTGACAGAGTGGATAAAGAAAATTAACCACCATGGAATACTATGCAGCCATAAAAAACAAGATTATATCTTTTGCAGAAGTATGGATGGAGCTGGAAAACTATTCACATCCACCATGGAATACTATGCAGTCATAAGAAACAAGATTACGTCTTTTCCAGAAATGTGGAAGTAGCTGGAATACTATTGTCATCAACCATAGAATACTATGCAGCCATAAAAATCAAAATTACATCTTTTGCAGAAATATAGATGGATCTGGAGATTCTTATCCTCAGCAAACTAACCCAGGAAAAGAAAACCAAATACCACATAATTTCATATATAAGTGGGAGCTAAACAATGAGAACTTATGAACACAAATAAGGGAATGATAGACACTGGGTTCTATGTAACGATGGTAATTGGATGGAGGGAGAAGAGTAGAAAAGATAACTTGGGTACTGGGCTTCATTCCTGGGTGATTTAATAATCTGTACAACAAACCCTCGTGATATGAGTTTACCTATGTAACAGACTTCACATGTACCCCCAAACCTAAAATTAAAGTTAAAAAATAATAGACACTCAGTTGATTACATTAACTGTTCACATTTGCAAACAAATCACTATGAGGAGGATTCAGTATATACAACAGAGGAAAGAATTAGTATTTCAAAACTCAAAAAATACAGGAATTGGAATAAATTGATGGATAAATTAAGTAGTAGATGAGAACAGATAAAAAAACTGATATACTGAAATACTGGTCAATAGATACTGTGTCTGCAATTTTTTCACATTTCTCCAGTTACCTCTTTCTTCTGATACAATAATTAATTTATGCTTTCACCACCGTCACCAAGTTTTTTACCCATCACAGCCCTGTGCTCATTCTTTAGTTCATAGAAAATGACTACATTAAATGCTCTTCATAATGAAGGAAAACACATTGAAAATTAAAATGTAAATAAAGCTGGAAATAGATTTGTAAAATTTATATTAAGCAACTGGCTATTTTTAATGTAAAGAAAATGGTTGGCTGGGCACAGTGGCTCATGCTTGTAATCCCAGCACTTTGGGAGGCCAAGGCGAGCAGATCACCTGGGGTGAGTAGTTTGAGACCAGCCTGGCCAACATGGTGAAACCCCATCTCTACTGAAAATACAAAAATTAGCCAGGTGTGGTGGTACATGCCTGTTAGTCCCAGCTACTTGGGAGGCTGAGGCAGGAAAATTGCTTGAACCTGGGAGGTGGAGGTTGCAGTGAGCCGAGATCACGTTATTGCACTCCAAACTGGGCAACACACCAAGACTCCGTATCAAAAAAAAAAAAAAAAAAAAAAAGAAAAGAAAAAGAAAAAAAAAGAAAAGGGAATGTTTAGAGATAAATAAGAAAAAAATAACAATTTTAATTTTAAAAATAGAAAAAGAACATGATGATTCATATGACTGGCTAAGGGTGGGATGAGACCCTTTTGCATCAGTTGATATACCCAGCTCTGGGCACAGGAGGGACTTGCTTGACAAGTACAAGGGGAGATTGCTATTCTCTGCAGCCGGTAGAAATGAAAATTGTCTTCCAAACAAGTTGTACCAATTTAGATACGTATTATCAGAACTTAAAGCTAATTCCACTTTTACAATCTGTCCAAAAAGTTTGAAACTGATTTTGGCACTGATTTTATAGGAGAAAATCAAGATAGAAGATAAAACTGAAGACTGAAGTTTGAGTAACAAGAATTTCTAGGGTTGAAGATTAATGAAATAAACTAGTCAAGAGAGAAAAGAGATTTTCAGGGAAGTAGATGGAAACTAGGAAGTGTAATGTCAAGGAAATCAGAGAGCAAAATGTAATTTCAACAGGAAGTCAACCTTTAGAGAATCAGCTAACATGATTTTCCAGTGGATGAAATTGACCCATTTAGAAACTGATACTGGAATACTGTCTCAAACTTGTTTGACACTTAATATCATTTTTGGAAGTTGTAAAATGCACCTGGTGCTCACCACTTGTTTAAATGAAGAATACATATACACATTCACTTTTGTCTTTAAAAATCTCATTTTCAAATCAAAACGAAATGGGAAATGGATCTAAAATTTGAATCTCAGGCTCTTAGACAAGGCAATACTGCTTTATTATTTTGCTTAGATAGCCCATCAAAATACAAACTATTTAAGAAGTCAGCTGCTGCTATAAAGGTCGTCTGGAAAGTCCAGAGTAGGACCATGTGCTGCTGCTGGGAAAGAAAAATTGTCTTCTGGGCTCGTGAGCTGGTGTATTTGTCTGCTGAGTGGCTTCAGTGGTTTTTATCTGCTCCTGAAAGAGCCAGAGAAAGGGATAAAACAGGACTGTAATCTACACCACAAAGAGCTGGAGGAGAACAGTAGCCAAGTGAGTGTTTTGTTTGTGTGCTGCCCCCTCTGGCACATTGTATTGCTGCAGGAATTGTATCGGTTTTTAATCAGCATTCAAATATCAGTAATCCAACTTTGGTATTCATTGGTTTTTTTTAGTACAGCTTTCTAATAACCCAAAAGAGCTAGTACCTGCAACTCCCAAATTACAATTTTCAAAGCATAGTAATATCATGGCATGAAGGGTAAGTGCCTCCCATAGTCTTACACATTCATGGAATAGACCCAGAGAAAATACTAGCTAGAACAGTTAAAAACTGATTTTTGCTTTCAGTTAGGCAATCTCTCTGCAGATTGTCAGCATCCACAGGTTTTGATACATGTTGGGGTCAGCTGCAGATACCAATGGATGACTGTACTGATTCCATTTCAAATCATGAAAATAGACTGTAGATCTGTCATGGTTTGGATCTTTGAAATTCACATGGACTCCGAGGTTCAACACTGGGCATTGAAAATTCTCTCTTCTTCTTCTTTTTTTTTTTTTTTTTGTTCCTGAAAAGCTCAGGGATTGATCTAAAGAATAAATTATAAGGATATTTCATTAAAAATATCAAACTGATTAGCAAAGATGAACAAAAGAACAAAACTCAATTCTTATGGAAATATGAGGAAGTAGATGTCTTTTCTTTAGTAAGTGAGAAAACTGTCTCATATCTTCAGGAGGAAAACTGCAATAGGAACCAAATCTGTAATTCCTTATTGAGTCAACATTGATATTGGTAGGAATTTATTCTAAGAATCTAACAAGTCAAGTGTCTGAATAGCTAAGAATAAGTACTGTAAGCTTTAAAACAACCTACATGTTTAACAGTGATGGAATTGTATTCCATTCTTTGAGTGTTGTTGATTTTATGTCCTTTAAAATGTTGTGGGAGCATATTTAACGTGGAGGCACGTTGTGTTATTTTTCTTGCCAACAGTTGAATATGAAAAAAATTTAAGCCCACAGAAAAAATGGAATGAATTGCACCTAAAACATCCATGTAACTACACCTAGATTCTTTAAACTTTTATTAAACTTACTTTATCACAGATCTATCCATTTATTGCTGTCCACCCATCAATTCATCTTTTTTTTTTTGTAATGCATTTCAAAATAAGATGCAGTTCACTTCCATCTAAATACTTTAGGTTGCATATGATTAACTGATATCAATATTTTTTATACTTTTCTAGGTAAAATTCACATAAGTAAAATGCACAGATCTTAAGTGGGCCATTAAACAAATGTTGACACATGCCTACACTTGTATAATGCAAACCCCTGTCAATGTCAAATGTTACAATCACCGAGAAAGTTTCATTGCCTCTTTCTCACTTTCAGCCTTGTCCTGCCACAGCAAACACTCTTGCAATTTTTTCTATCATAGATAAGCTTTGCCTGCTATAGAACTGCATATTAATAAACTCATACAATGTACACTAGACAGTTAAGCTTTTTTCACTCAGCATTATTTTTCGAGATCTGCCCATATTGTTTGTGTATAGGTGGCTCATTCCTTTGTATTGGTGAAATCTACTCCAGCATATAAAAACACTACATTTTATTCAGTCTCCTGTTGAGGGACACCTGGGCTGGGAAAGGTGTAATGTGCAACATGTAATGTGTTCTTAAATCATCAGCATTACAGCAGGGAATCCCCTTGGTGGTAGATTTTGGAGACCAACTTTGCTACTTACATGCTTTCTAGGTCTTCTGCAATTAACCTTCAATAATTAACAAATAATTTACCCCTTTGAATTACTAGACTGCATGTGATAATACTGTAAGGAGCTGATAAAAGACAACGTTGAGCTATAACTCAAGTCTCTTTCCCTGAAATCATTGGGAAGAACAAAAATGCTTGGCTGGAAGAGCCACCACAGATGACTGTCTCCCCACAGAAGGCTGTAAAGTCACCAAAGTGCTGTCTGTGGAAAAACATCTTGTGAAAAACTCTTTTCTAAACAAAGACTCAGACTGGAGTCCTGTGCCTGGATTAGAAAGCCACCTCATAAAATCTCCCAGTTATTTTTTCTCTTTTTTACAAAGATGGTGAATTGACCTTTCCTTGTTTCCTAGGGAGAACAGGATGAATAAAAGAAATAAAGTATTTTACGAAAGACAATTAAGAATAAACAATGTAGGAGGGAGGGGGAAATCTAAGCTTATATGAAAGGGTAAAAAATGACAACTAAGTGCATTACCTCATCTCATTAAACCCATGCAACAGGCACACGTTAAGTTTCAGTTTCGCTGACAAAGGGGGAGTAGTCAAGTGATATGACTTCGTAAAAATCACAAAAAGTGTATTACTCGTGAACCATAAGTCTTGTGCCTTTATTCATAAAGCAAAATTCTTGTGCCTTTATTTGTAAACCAAAATTCTCTCTGATTTATCTGAAGACCCTTAAATGTGCCATTAAATTTACAACATTTTTTAGAAGTTGTGTCTTAATTTGAGGCATCGTGACTTTTGTTTGTCACTGAAGCCAAAAGGCAAAACAGGGGTCATTTGCAATGAACAGCTAATTACCTTGGTGGTCTTTAGGTAGATTCCGAGAAGCTCAAGCCTTCCTGAGGGACTCACACAGCAGAGTTGGAAAATGGGATTGGAGGCTGAAGAGCCAGCCCTGATTTTTCTCTGTCCACTCTTACTCAGAAGGAGAATGATTGAAGAGCACAAGATTGCTGATAGGGAAGGAACAGAACCTGGACTTTCTCACTTTTGATTTGAAAATCAAGCCATTGGATGAGGCTTAGTTAGGGCCACAGTGAGGACTCTCGAACACTGTGGTTCCCTGGTGCCCTAGGCCTCCTTCTACACTTATTTCTTTTTATGCAAAAGGAGCCGGAATTAGGCCTTTGGCCAATCTGCTGTGTGAGGGCCTCAGAGAGCAGGCCTGAACCACAGGAAGACCAAGGGATCCTGCAGTTGCCTGAATTACTCTTCCAAGAAAGCCTAAGAGAAGGATCACTTGGCAGAATAGTAGGCAGAGCCCTGGATGTGGAATCAGAAGATGGCTTTCAACCCCAGCCCTACGCAAGAGGTTAGGGGTTAACTCTTGAAGGTTTCGTTTTCCAATATAGGTTGATAGTATACCAAAGGAAATACTTTTTTATGTTAAAGCACCTGCTACAGATCTCAGTCTTAACATCCTCAGTTAGAACGGTTTACTCAGATTTTTCTTAAGCACTCTTTTACTTAACACTTTGTGTTAGGCATTCATGATTGCCTAAAGACAAACAATTTAATGATTGAAAACTTAAGTCCAGCTATCTCAGTCTGACTCTCAGCTCCACTTCTGGTAAGTGGAGAGAGATTGGAAAGTTATTCAACCTGTCTCTGCTTAGTTTTCTCATTTGTTAAATAAGTACCTTTCTCAAGGTTATTATAAGTATGACATGAGTTAATATTTGTAAATGACTTACAATAGCTCCTGGCCCATGAAAGTGCAATCTACTTTGCTATTATTGTTATTAGCCATGATACCTGCTTTGAAGACAGGAATGATTATAGAGATGAGAATAGCAATATATTTAGCTCTTATTCCAATAAAGGTATTGGTCCAAAGGATACAGTAGTCAACTTGCATGTGAGCTAGAAAGTTTATAATAACTTACTTGAAATCAGAAGTCATCAACCAACCAAGAATAGTTATGGATCACTGCCCCTCTCCGTGCCAAAGAAATGAAAAGAAGCTATTAATCTGTCCAGACATTTCAGGTTTGGGCTGATGCAGCGTCCTGTTATGGAATAGGATCTACCAGTGCCCCAGAGCTCCTAAGTGGATCCCTTCAACTCCATCAACCACCATAACTAGCATGGGTGAAGTGGGGAGCAATCCCAGGGAGAGACCTGTGAGCCCCTCATGGTGTCTCCTTTGGGGGTCAACTACTCAGCTCAGGCCTGCTGTCTGTATAATCTCTTTTCTCAGAATTACAACAGTCTCTGCTGGCCTCTCCTATTGGACCTCCCCTTTCTTTTCCCAGATTCCTCTCTCCAGGGGGAGAGATTATAAAGAATAAAAGAATTGCACAAGATTAGAAAGAATAAAAGAATTGCACAACTCCTTCCCTTTCTGCCTTTGCTAAAATTATCCTGATGCACTGGCCACAAAATACCAGTCACTTAAGAAGAGGAGTCTGCCAGGAGTGTGTTGGGAGAGAAGATAAACACGAGGACCAGTTGGAGAAGGCAAGGCAAAATTAAGAAGGCAAGCCAGAGTCAGAAACCACCTGTCAGCACCACAGTGTCTAACAGCTGGCAGGGTGTGGACACCTGAAAGTGAAGCCAAAAAAGGGAACCAGAAAAGGTAATTATTTCTAGGGTAATTTTTTTTTTTTAAAAATAGAGTCATCTTTTTAAAAAAATAGAATCAGGCTACATTCACAGTTATCCTATTGGATTTATTAAAGGTACAATTCATTGGGTTTAACTCTCTCTTTCTCTCTCTCTCTCTCTCTCTCTCTCTATATATATATATATATATATATATGTATACTCAGTAATAAAATATTTTTTATATATCTATCATATACATACATATTTATGTAAGTAAATATATATATATTACTATTGAGTTTTACTAAGAAAGTTATAGACTCCCAAGAAATCATTAAAAACATACTATACTAGTCTTTCAAGGGAGAGGAAATTCTCAGTTTATTCTCCCTAAATGCAGTTAACCATTATGTAGAAACAGTCCAGAGAACGAAGCCCATAGAAGCATCATGAGGTTGAGTCAAGCAGCGAAGTGAGGGGGTGTACTCTCACCTGTACCCCCTGGAGGCAGGAAGACAGACCTCATGCGGCATCAGGATTGAGTTTCATCCCTTTCCTGATCCAGGTGGATACCCAGAGCTCATTCTCTTTAGTCCTCATTTGCAGGTGCAGAAGCTTGCCTTTCCAGACTCCATTGCCTTTCTCAATGTCAAGGCCACAACATCTTTTTAAGAAAGCCTTACATCTTGGCTCACTGAAGAGAGGGAAGTTCTGATTGAGGACACTTGGAATAGGACTGTCTTGGTTCACAGACAGTTCATGCTGAATAATCAATAAGTGATAGGTGGGCATTTATTTTTGTATGATAACCAGGAGAGCAATCTAAGTCCTCTTCAAGAGATGTGTACAGAGTTGTCTTAAAGGTAGTGGACCCTGCAATTATTGGTTCAGCTTAGAATGGACTGCCGTCTCTCTGGCAGAGGCTGGACCAGCTCCTGACTCCTTTGCATCTGGTCCCTTTAGGTGTGGTTCCCTTGCATGGGGGTCCACTGAGTTCCTCACAGGTCATGTGCCCTCCCCATCCCAGACCTAGGTTCCCTTATGGGGAGATGGTGGTCTGGTTTTTCACTGAATCTCCTTGTAGGATAATATTAATATCATAAACTCTACCTTGATTCCATCAGGACCTAGTGCTTTTTACTCTCAAAGCCTGTGTTGACAAACGTTCTTTTTAGAAGTTATTAATTTCTTTGCCATTTATCGGACTAGCTGGCTGACTGACATTGGTGCTGGATCTTCATTTCTGTTCCCAGCTCCATGCTTACATTTCCCCCATAGAATCCAAGATATATCATAACATGGACTATATTTGGCCTTTTTCACACAGCTTACCCTGCATGTTGAGATCTAGAGACCCTCCAGTAAGAACCTGAGAAAAATAACCTTTCATTTCAAGTTCAGGCACAATCTCCCTAGTAGATAGCTCCTGGGGACGGACGACTATTTTACATTCAATCAAGTCTTGTATGTTCGAAATACAATTACTTCCAAATTGGAAGAAGATGCTTTCAAATATTGAATTTCCTTCCATTAGGTAAGCATCATCTACTTTAGCCTGGAGCCCAGGGCCTCATCCTAACATACCCAAGCATTCTGGCCTCTACCTCTGTGTTACTAAAGTCAGTTCTTTTGCTTTTCATTATTTCTGACACAAGTTAAAGGAATTAAGACAGTTTCTCTTCTCTTCAGCTTTCCAAGAACCACTGCCACAGCCTTCCAAGATTTTCAATAGATTCAATATTTTAGCGTTTAGAGAATCTAAGAAGTGGAGAGTGAAATGAAAAGGAGAACAAAGAGAAAACAAAGACTTTATTCCTGCTCCCAAGCCATAGCCTCTCTCTTTCCCCTCATCCTCCTGTTTATCAGCCTGATTTTCCTCCGTAATTCCCTTCATGTGGACAATTAGGAGTTCTACCAGTTCCTTCTTTACGACCGTGTGAAAATCAAGTTCTAATGAACATAAGGAGGGGGCCTGGCCCCTGCTCAGGTCTCAAGAGACCAAACCATGACTTTTTCAGTTCCTCAGGTTTTAGGGCCTATAGGAACTCTTCAAAGCCCAGCTTCCTTACACCATCTTTCACTTTTGGAGAATATTTTTGAAGGAATTGATCAGCATAGGTGATTCTGGTGGAGGTTGGTGGTGGGGAAGAGTTCTTCCTCAGCCCCTTGCTCTAACTGCCCTGAGTGCGGCTGGAGGTCTCAAGTCAAGAAGAGTTCTGAAGCCCAAATTTGATTTTGTCCAATTCAAGGGCTATTTTGAAATAGAGTGGTTATGATCGGCTAAGTCATTTGGGAAACATTTTCTGAAATTTTAGCTTCGGATTAAATGGTAGGGGGAGATCCTGATCTCTGGTGAGTTGAATGGAAATACGGTTTTCCAAGAGAAGTGAGAAAACTTCTTTAGCACATGAGGGCTGAAATAAATATCCTAAATCTCTTCCACAGACTAGCAGATGCTCCTCTAGCTGAAAGACTCCAAAAGCTAAGTTCCTGGCCATGGCAGGACAAAGGCTGGCCATCTCCCGTTTGCCTCCACCTCCCTTCTTGATAAATGATGCCAGCTGCAGACTGGTTTCAGCTGGTCTGCAGAGGATGCACAGTTCCTGGAATTTTCCCTACTTTTAACCTTTTACCATATGGAACCTAATTATAATGCATTAGAATAGTAAATCTCCATCTCCAAAGCAAACATGGGTCATTTGTCACCGTATGTCTCATACACATAATATGTATATGTTTCATGCCCTTCATGAATATTCATAATATTTTCCAATACCCTGTTGAATATGTATGTTCCACCTTTCCATTTAGCATAAATACTTACTTCTTTCTCTCATTTGAAATGTGGATTTACATTCTAGGTTGGAGACTTGCTTTCCACCTGCCGAACATAATCTCCTTAGAAATAAAGTTCTCCTTTGCATTTGCTGGTATTGTGACTTTTTAAAAATTCCCTACATACCTCACTTCTTTGTCAACCCAATCTGAGCATGGCATTACACATCCTATTTTTAGACCTCTGATGCTAATTTAAGACACTGATTTTGCATTCATTTATTCAGTTAACAGAACATCCTAAATTCAAGTGAGGGCACCACTTTCAATGTAATAAAACAGTGCTCTAAGTTCCCTTCTAAAACAATGAATTTGAATGCATTGCCTAAGCAAATCTTTTAAAGTTTCATGTGTTGTAAATTAGGAAACCATTGGAACATAAGACCATAAAAGCATCCCCAGAACTTTAGAATAAAAAATAATCTTATAAAGAAAGAAACAGAATCCTAAAATGAGAATGTTAGACTAAAGTCATACATTCACCAACTTCATAGTTGTCAAAACCCTAGAACCCATACTGACTTTTATTTTTTCCTTTTTAAGGGATGAAATATTTCAAACACATAGAAAGGAGTAGAGAAGAACATATTCAACATTCTTCACATAAAGTGTTACCCTATTTTAGTAAAAACCTTTCAGCCTGAATTTTAGAACGCTGTATACCACTCCATTGATCCTATTTTCTTTCTTCCTCCTCAGAGTTAACATCCTTCTCAGTTTACTGCTCATCATTTCCTGACATGCTTTCCTGCTTTGACATAATATTTAATTATCCCCAAATGTATATACAATGTTTTCATGATTTTTAACTTTTTCTGTTTGTAGTTTTCATCTCTATATTTCACGTAATGTTGAAATTCTGTGTAACAAAGAATATAAAAATACTCTGATAATGTTACCAATTTTTTCTAATGACATAGAAATCACATCACTTTTATTTCCTGGGTTTAGTTACTAAGTAGTTAGGATATGAGATCCCAAAATATGATATTTCCAGAAAGTGAATATGCACATCGACATTTTAAAGATAAATGGAGAAGCCCATGAAGCAGCCAGAAGAAACAGGAGAACAGAAGAAAGATTAAGGAATGTGATGTTGTCACAGAGGATCATCAAAGTGTTGAAGTGGTTAACAGTGTCAACAATGACAGGCACTGTTTTAGGAGGTATTATGGGAATGATCAGTTTTCATGTAGGAAGGAATGAGGGGAATCGAAGAATTTATTTTACCACAAGATAGAAAAGCATTCCATCTTTTTCTCTGCCCACAGTCCCTAATGCACACAATAAAGTTCTTTCACTTAGAGAAACTTATGTGACAGTGCCCAGAATAAAAGAATTTCAGACTTTATAAATAAACTACACACAAATAGTCTCTGTGAAATAGTTCAGAGTACAGTTTCTTCTTATCTGTTAATATTTCCACCTATAAGGATATAACTTCAAAAAGCATTGCTTATCAAAACTAAACCCTGTACAAATCCTTACCCATTATGCTTTGTTGCCTTCTCCAAAAGAAACTTGAGAGTTGGGGTTTGGATTCAGTTGGAATTCCATCATCAGCACTTCACTGGGCAACACTGGGCATGTTATTTAACCACTATGAGCTTCAACTTCCTCTCTCTTAAGTGGAAATAATAGGTTTGTTTTGAGGATAAGTCAGTTAATACATGCAGTAAGTGCTTAACGGATTGCAGTAATGCTGAGGCTCTAGTAGATATTTTAAAATGCCATTGCTTTTCTTTTTGTTACCTCTTCTTCTCTACATCTGTATCCCACTCTTTTATGTTTGCAAGTACTGTGTAACTTATGGCTTTGGTTTGCATGTACTTATTTGTAACTGCTATTCATATAAACAGTGTGATTGTCTCCTTGATAAAATCGAGTTCCCGCCCTCCTCAGAACTTTTTTTTTCTTTACTCTCAGCACTTGTATGGCATCTCACTCTTAGTATGTGACAAATTAGACTGAAGAACAAAATCATGATAATCTTGACAGATGAAGAAAATGTATATGATGAAATTCAACATTCACGATTTAAGAAAAACACATATTTTTAGCAAACTAGGTTAGAACAGAACCTTGATAATCTGAAAAAGAAAATCTACAAAAAAACCAAAACAACAGGACATCAGCAAATGTCATACTTTGTGATAAATATGAAATTATTCCCTTTGAAGTTGGAAAAAAGGCAAAGACCTTAGCTTTTCTAAGTAGAATTTTGCTCAAGTTCATAGTTAAATAGTCAATATCAGGCATCCCCAAACTTTTTACATAGGAGGCCAGTTCACTGTCCCTCAGACCGTTGGAGGGCCGCCACATACTGTGCTCCTCTCACTGACCACCAATGAAAGAGGTGCCCCTTCCTGAAGTGCGGTGGGGGGCCGGATAAATGGCCTCAGGGAGTTTGGGGATGCCTGGTCAATATAATAAGGCAACAAAAAAGACATTAAAGGTATAAAATTTGGAAATAAAGAAAAGTAAACTAGTATATGCAGTCAATATGATTACATGTAAAAATTAAAATAATTCATAGATGAATCATAAGAATTAGAGTGTTCTGCAAGATTGTTGTGTACAAAATTATTGAAAGGTCATTTCATTTCCCTATATTGAAAACGGTTAGAAAATAAAAGTTAACAAATGCTTTTATGATAACATCACAACATCATATGCCTAGGAATAAATCCAACTAAAGTTGTGCTAGGCCTCTATCCAGAAAGCCACAAACATTAAGAGAAATTAAAGAAAACGTAAACCTAAATTGTGTGTAATAAAATGTGATGGATTAAAATACTCTGTCTTATATTAATTCTCCATGAAATGATGCAGTTAAAACTCTTATAGGCTTATATCTTTTGTATTTTGACATACTAATTCTAAAATGTGTAAAGAAATTCAGAAGAATTAAGGTAGCCAAGATCTCCTTAAAGAAGAAATGCAAGATAAAGATTTAGCAGATATCGAAACTTATTATAAAGCTACAGCAATTAAGACAGTGAGGTACTGTGACATGAATAGGCAAATATATCAATGTATATTGGAAACATGCCAGAAAAACCAGAAATCATCTGCTGCCTATGAGAACAGCTGACACTGGAAAATAAAGCTTCTCAGTTCTGGTTGGACTCCACCTTGCACTGGAGTATTCTGATGGTTGAGGGGTTTTGGGCACCAGGAGCAGCTGTGTTGGGATGTGCTACACCTACAGTGTGCTCAGTGTGGCTGCCTTGCTCCCATTACATTTCAGTGCCTTTGTCTAGAAAATTAATCTCTAGCTCACTGAAATTTACTTCATAAATGTTATTGGTGTAATGACCTCATCACTTTGTCTACAACTGGGGATGAATTCCAAGATTCCCAAGGAGAGGAGGGGAACCAGAGGATGTCACGTTTAGGTACAGTAGTGCACTGCAGGAGGCTGCTGGTTCTTTGAGGTCAATTTTTGTGAGCAAGTCATATCAGTTGAATTTGTCTACTAAACTCCTGAATTCAACTGGTAGGCCTTTGGGGATAAATAAGAACAGTTGCTACAAGGAACAGATAGATCACTCTAGCTCCCAATTCTGGTGGCCAAATGCTATGATCATAAACCAGCCGAGCTTGAAAGGATTATTAAAATCTCCAAAGGAAGCTGGAGAAGCAAGGGAGGAAAGACTGGGGTTCAAGTGTCACAGCAGAAGTCCCGTCTCTGGGAGCCTGAGATGATAACATAAGGAAGGAAGATGTGAGTCTCTCTCAAGTACATGGTGAACTGGCATTTGGTGACTTTTCAATCAGAGAGTAATAAATGCTGGAATTTATGGATGCAGGAAGATGTAAGTGGAGGTTTCAGTCCCCCTAATCCAACTCTCTGTGTAGAAGGGGCTAGACGTCCAGAGGCTGACTAAACGGAGGTTTTAATGCTGGCGTTCTTTCTTTTACTTCAATAACCTTGTTTATACTTGGAAGTTAATCCTTTTATTCTTCCCAACAACTCTTCTGCTTTTTGAAAATGAGCTGGACGAAGCTCTAAACTAGTTTCTATAAAAGTATTTTGAACTGTTTGACATTTAAAAAAAAATGTGTTCAGATGATAAAGTCTCAAATAGTTTCCTATTTGGAAAAGATACTCGCAAAGTAGATTAGGGATACTTAATGAAGACATGGATCATTTACTAGTAAAGTTCAAATATTTTTGATAATTTTTAAAAGGAAAACATTGCATTGCTGGGTAAAGACTGAGGAAAAGCATAGAGAGAAATATGACAAAAATAGATTTTTAAAAAGTTTTTTATTAAATGAAAAGTATGATAATGGTTTCAGGTATAGCTGAATCCAGATACTCTCACAATATGACCAGAAAGTATTCTATATTCATCTGTCATCTCTGAATTTCTTTTCACTATTTTTATTCTCTGAAAGACTCTTACCGCTTGGGGATAAAAATGCAGCCATAAAAACAGATGAGTTCATGTCCTTTGCAGGGACATGGATGAAGCTGGAAACCATCATTCTCAGCAAACTAAAACAAGAACAGAAAACCAAACACTGCATGTTCTCACTCATAAGTGGGAGTTAAACAACGAGAACACATGGACATAGGGAGGGGAACATCACACATGGGGGCCTATCAAGGGATGAGAGGGTAGGGAAGGAATAGTATTAGGAGAAATACCTAATGTAGACGGCAGGTTGATGGGTGCAGCAAGCCACCATGGCAAGTGTATACCTGTGTAGCAAACCTGCACTTTCTGCACATGTATCTCAGAATTTAAAATATATATAGAGAGAGGGAGAACCTGAACAACTTAAGTCTTCTTTTTCCCACCTTCACAACTCCAGTGAAAGGACTGCATGCCTGAGTCGTGTAGATAAAAAATGTGAAGGGAGATTTTCCCAAAGTGATGCTGTGCTGATAAACATATTTGTCCACTGCAAAATAGTTATTCATTACATGGAGCTGCTATAAGCATCTGTCTCAGAAAGTATTTGCCATGCTTATAAACTTCATCAGTCTTACCAGCATACCTTCTTCACTCTAGGAAGATACTTGGGTTGTCTTCACTCCTGACATTTGCCTCAGTTTTAGATCTTCACAATTTCAGGTGAGTAGAGGTCGCTGAAATCCGTGATGTACCATGTTTTCTTTTCTAGGGATCTTTTTTGTAGTTTTAAAACCAGTGCTATTTTTCAAGTTGCTCTTTTCCTATTTAATAACGTACTTAATTTATGTGAATTTTAAAGATGTGGCCCATAATTATTTGGTCCATAGTTTTGGCCAAGTCTGTCCTCAAAAGAATGCTTGATGAGATACTTTAATTTCAAAAGTAAACTTCCCCACCACTAATTCATTCAACAGCTATTTACTAAGTGCTTGCTAATTACTGTAACTATTTAAGCACAGAGTCTATTCATTAACAACTTAGGATCTCTGTCCACAAAATCCCAAAGTAATGAACCTATTTCTCCAACTTCAGATCTATTCCTTCCCTCCCTAATGGAAGCTTAGACTTCTCTCTAAGAAATTTAAATTTTGTCCGCAAAAATCTTGATATTTCATCTTAACCAAAGTTATATTTGAAGGCAGGAATCAGTAAGTGGGGTCTGATACAAACAGCACCATTTATAACAAACAGAAACAAGACACTTGCCAGCTTTGAGTCTTGTTTTGGTAAATTGAACATGCACCCAAACTCTCATCCCTATGTAAGATTTCTGCAACTTAATTAAAATAGTATGCATTACAAACTCCTTAAAGCTAGCTTATATATCAGAAAACCTAACTGAAGTGGTCCTACGAGGCTCTGTGGTAATTCTATATTCTTCAAAAAACCTATAATAAAATATATACATAGATAAGTAATAGATTTTTTTTCTTCTGTTATCCCTGTTTTTCAGGAAGAAGCAAAAGGCAACCTAATGAACTGGAGACAATTGGTGGTGGTTTATAATAATTTAGTCCAAAGGTATGTTGGAGTTTGTAGAAAATGGCATGGAATTCTCTCCTTTTGTTCCTGTCTAGGCTCTTGGTGGCTGCCAACGTTCTCATTCATCTTCATGGCCAGAAACCTGCAGACAACTAGAAGAATGCAAGTTACAGTATCTAAAGCAGGCGTCCCCATACTTTTTACACAGGGGGCCAGTTCACTGTCCCTCAGACTGTTGGAGGGCCGCCACATACTGTGCTCCTCTCACTGACCACCAATGAAAGAGGTGCCCCTTCCTGAAGGGGGGGGCGTCGGATAAATGGCCTCAGGGGGCCGCATGCGGCCCGCGGGCCGTAGTTTGGGGACTCCTGATCTAAAGCATACAGTTGTTATAGTAAATACAAACACAGTCAAAGACTATGGCAAACTCTGGCATTTCTGAAAATAGACACATCCATGTGCCATGCTTGGCAGGGGGCATATGGGTGACAATCCAGGCTGGCCACTAAGTGAGCCACCAGCTCTCTCTGGTCTTGTTTCAGGGGCCAGATTTCCTTTGAGGATTCTGGGTAAGCTCTTGGCCTTTCCTGCCTGGCTGACCGGGAAACCTACACCATGAATCAAAAGAACTGGTAGGTGATGAGATAGGGTTCAGACTTTTGGCCCTCTAGATCTGATCTCTCCACTTCATTCCAGAAAACAGGCAAAGAACTCATCCTCTTTGCAAAATTAGGAGAAATACTTAATGTAGATGATGGCTTGATGGGTGCAGCAAACCACCATGGCAAGCGTATGCCCATGTAACAAACCTGCGTGTTCTGCACATATATCTCAGAATTTAAGTATATATGTGTGTGTGTGTTATATAAATAAAATGAATATATATATGAATATATATGTGTGTGTATATATATATATGTATATGTATATATATACATATACATATAAAATAAACCTGAACAACTTAAGTCTTCATTTTCCTACCTTTGCAAATCCAGTGAAAAGAGTGCATGCCTGAGTCATGAGAGAAGGTTTTCCAAGGGAACACAAAATCCAAATTCAGCTTAGATTCAGAAAGTCACTGCACCAAAGAGCCCATGAACCACTCCCCGCAGAATCAGGGAAAGCAGTTCTGGGCCAACCAAGGTGGTATTTTCTAAGGAAAATGGCCTGCCTTCCTTATACCTACTTGTGTTTGCAGCTCCGAGCTCAAGAGTGAACTGATGATCCCAGACTAGAGGCATAGAGAGCCATTCCTATTCATTGTGGACATCTAAGACAGTAGATATCAGAATGGAAACCTGTTACATTCAGAGATTTCACCACGTCTTTGTATGCAAAGCACTTTTAATGACAAAATACTGGGGAGAATTTGAGGAGTGAAACCAACTAACTCACTAATGCATTTTTAAATCCCTCTTTCATTCACATTCACTTGTACGGTATGATAAATTCAAGCAGATGCGCCGGAAATTTCTTAGCATAATGAACAAAAAAGTGGTTTTGCGATTACATCACTATTCCTGATGGCCCCCAGTCTAAACCTTTCTTTTTATATTATACGCCATTATTATTTATTCTTTCTATCATGTGACTTGCCTTTTCCTCCAAATAAAACAAACTTCAGCTTACGGCTTTGACATCTATTCAAACACTAGGTCTCCTTCAGGTATTAATATGATTACTGTTTTCTGTTAAGATGTGAACTTCAGTATCCTATCAGCTGCTTATTGAAAAGAATAATCAAAGACAGGGCCCAAAATAACCCCAACCAACTTCCCCAATTTGCAGACTGACAACTAAGTCTGGCCTGCAAATATTTTGTTTGGCTGCTCCAGTTATTTTTGTTTTGTTTTGTCTTGGTTTTGTAATTGAAGTTAAATGACTTCTGGCAGAAGATCCTTTCTCAAATTTCACAGGCCCACAACTCTCTGTTGCCTTATACCCTAGCCTGATTTCAACATTTTTGTAACCTTCATGAAACTTATAGGCATTTGGGTTTGTGATGCCTCTCAGGTAGGTGGATCACCTGAGGTCAGGAGTTCAAGATCAGCCTGTCCAACATGGTAAAGCTCCTTCTCTACTAAAAATACAAAGTTAGTCAGGCATAGTGGTGTGTGCTTATAGTCCCAGCCACGGGAGAGGCTGCAGCAGGAGAGTCGCTTGAACCCAGGAGGCAGAGATTACAGTGAGGCAAGATCATGCCACTGCACTTCAGGCTAGGTGACAAAGTGAGACTCCATCTCAAAAAAAAGGAAGAAGAAGAAAAAAAGAAAATCCTGACAAATAGAGTAGAGCCAGGGAAAGTCATGAAGAGAGGCTTCTCACATTTGTGTGCCTGATAACAAAAAAGACTCTAGAAAAACCACAAACTTGAATAAAGCCATTTGCAGTCTTATACAAAAAATAAACAAATACCTTTGAGCAGCAACCGCCTGTCCAACCTTGGACTGGCACCACCCTCCTTATTGCTCTTTCTAGGCAAAGATAATTATTTTAAAACAATTATGCAATCCTCCTCATTTTTTCCTTTAAAACTCTTTATCTTTCTTTACCTCCCTGAATATGCGCGTAGTTTGCATATTCCTATTGCAGTGTCCTATTTCCAAATAAACATCATTTCTTTTAGAAACTTCTTTTTGTTATTTAGGCTGGCCAGTTCATGGAATCATTCCAATCAAACCAAACACAATCTTCTCTAAATTTACAGTTATTCTTGGAAGACTCAATGTATGCTTAAACTATACAACAACATTCTGTGTTTATTTTTAAAAGAAGTTGGGCTCTAGGCTCAGAAAATACAGGTAGAGTTTAATTGATGTAAATATCTGGTGAGATAACTTGGAAGTTGTGCAGTCTGTAGCATCATTATTTGGTTGCAAGATGCATTATATCCCTGACCTTTCTCACTGAATCTCAGTAGCATTTTCTAGTCATTGTGACCAAAGGAAAAAAGCTTCCTAAAATGTTTGCATTGTCCCTGAGTGGCTCTACCATCCCCATTGAGGTATAACTTTTGCGATGAGAATTTATGTGGCAGATTACCCTCATTTTTTCATTGTCAAAAGCTGATCTTTCTTTAACTCCTCTATATTCAGTATCCTTTGGCATCCACTACTTGGTTCCAGTTTGACTTTTGTCCTAGAAAATGCTGTGACTTCCCAGGGACTGCCGTAATAGCGGCTTCCTCCAGGATATAGTCCATTCTGACTAAGTAACAGGGCTTGCTTGCTGCTGCTTCAGGGATGCTAGTATAAAGTCTCTTCCCAACCTGCATTTCGGTCCCTCAAAGAACCTCTGTGTATGCTTCCACTAAACTTCTTTTTGGGCCTTCCTAGATTGACTTCCAGTATACTTTGGGCTCTTTCATTGCCGCAGATAGTCTGCTCCCTAGAAACCCTGGGTGATTTACAGATCCAGTATTGGCATCATGGCTGGAGTGGAAAATCAACAGCATCCTGATTGGGTTTGATACTTAATTTGATACTCATATTTTAAGAACATTACCATGGACCATATGTCAATTTCAACTTCCTTCACCCATGCTTTAACCTGGTTACTACTTGTGCCTCTTTCGGCCCTTAACTACCTCCTTTCTCAGGCCAATGTGGTACTGTGTGCCAATTACAAAGCTGGCGTTCTCTAGGCTAGTAGCAAATTCTAGGATGATGATAACCCACCAAATTACAGGGACTACAGTTTCCAGTACCATAGCTCTCTGGGATTTCCCCCACTGTGGGTCCCTGCCACTAATGAATTCAACATGTGCTTGATACTAGTTGATTCCCTGACACCCTCAGCTCAAGGACTTGTAGCACCGCTGGTAATGGGACAGGTTCCCTCTTGCATGCCCACCTACCCAGATCATACACCAGCTCTCTCTGACCTTTTCCTTGATATGAATTGCTGCTTTTCTACCAAGCTAGACATGAAGCCGTCATTGTCAGCAATTTGACCAGTGGCTCTCTATTGCAAGGGCTATCCAGGTACTCACCTGACCTCATGAAATTCTTCTCTGGGGGAATAAACAGCTATTCCCCATGGACCCAGAGATTCTCATAGCCAAATAAACCATGTCTCCAGCTACTCACCAATACATTGCCAAAACCAGAATTAAAAGAAAGCCTGATCTTTGCAGGAGTATGAGTTTGTTTTGTTTTTGTTTTTTCTTTTAGTTATACATTTCTCATTCCACTTTCTTTTTTGCTGTGACCCAGCAGCAATTATCAGAGGGATCTACATAAGCCAATTTCAGCATAACTGACAAATGGTCAATAATTTATTGGTCTTTCCATAAATGTAAGTCTGGACTCTTAAGACAAGGCAGACCTTGGTGAAGCATCTTTCTGTAAGGATGCCAGCTATCTAGGCAGCTATATCCTACACCAGATCCTCAACTGCACTTACATTGGTGTCACCCTTTTACATGTGTGTCTCTGCATTTCTCTTAACTTTCCTAACCTTTCTGTATCCTAAGAAAAATAACAAAATCTGGAATTCAAGTCTTTATCTACCTCCCTCCTTACCAGAGTTGGCACTATTCATCTTCTATCAAGTGGAGACATCCAGGCCATGTGTACAGATGCACACGTGCGCGGCCCATTGAGAAGACTGGCTTTATTCCAATTCTGGCCACTCCTCTTGTTGTAGACTGCTCCTAAATTAGTTGTTTGAGGTAAGTAGTACCAACAATGCATTATGAAATGCGAACATGTCTAATGGACTCTGCGGAATATCAGTGTGTGTAAGCTGCATAGACAGTGACTAAAACTTTTCTTTGTAAATGTTTTCCTTATAGTTAGTCACTAAAAATTACAGAGCTTTGGTCACCAAAAATGTATTTCTTATGCATAATCATTGACCAGAAATGTAACCTGATTCTGAATTTGAAACAGGGCATTTTATTCTGGTTTTCTTCATGGGAAGTGGCTGAATTTGGTAGAGTAGAAATAGAAAGTTAGGAGTTTAAGAAGAAGAACAAGATGCATAATGCACAAATTACCCATTGAAATGTTCAACACATCAAATTTTAATATTTGAAATTTAAAACATCTAAGGAATATTATAACACTGGCTTTCAAAAGAACTAACCTATATCTGATAATATTGCTATATTTGATAATAGCAATCCTAATTGGGATAACAGAATAGCTCATGTGGTTTTGATTTGCATTACCCTAATGATTAGTGACCTTGAGCGTTTTTCGTATACTTATTGGTCATTTTTGTCTTCTTTTAAGAAAGGTCTATGCATGTCTTTTGCCCATTTTTAATGAATTGTTTTGGATATATTTAGTCATACAAAATTAAATCATGTCATGTGTTGCAACACAGATGCAACTTGAGGTCATTATATTAAGCGAAATAAGCCAGGCATAGAAAGAAATATCACATGTTCTCACTTGCATGTGGGAACTAAAAAAGTTCATCTCATGGAGGTAGTTATTAGAATAGATAGCTGAGGCTAACAAGGGTGTGTGGGTTGAGGGCAGATGAAGAGAGAGGTTGGTTAATAGATACAAATATACAGTTTGATAGAAGAAATATTCTGATGTTTGACAGCAGAATAATGCAACTATTGTTAATAACAATGCATTGTGTATTTCAAAATAGCTAGAAGAGAGGACTTGAAATGTCCCCAACACATAGAAATGGTAAATACTCCAGGCCATGGATACCCAGAATTTCATGACTTGGTTATTTAACATTCTATGCATGTAACAAAATATCACATGTACCCTATAAATATGTACAAATGTCATGTATCTATTAAAAAATTCTGGTCGTATAGATTCACTTGCTCAAATGCAGCCAATGTTGCAAATGCACCTGTAAGGTCACAATTCCAGATCATACACATTTCTTCACAATGTCTTTTTATACTCCCTCATCAATGGCCAGATCTGACATCTGACAAAACATTTTTTCATGTGACAACAGCCCTTTTTAAGGAGAATTGCAGACTAAATATATATATACTGTGTTACTAACAGAAAAGTTTGGCATGGATATAAGAAAATCTGTCATGAAAAGTCAATGACGTACTCCTTTTTTAAGGAGCATAAACTGTGGGACATTAGGAAAAACAATTTAAAACATACAAAAATTCTACTTCTAAGAATTTTGACACATACTTAATATAAAGATACATATTCAAAAAATCAACAAAACAAATATATGACAAAATTGATTAACAACATACATACTCCATACAACAGAATACTATATTATCATATTTCTTAATGTAGATCTATACTAAATGTTTTTTAAAATATTCAAAAGAGTATCAAGTGAAAAAATAAGTTATGAAACATACCTGGCTGGTTAAAGTTTTATAAAATATATTCATATGTTTTTATAATATCTGAATAGAGATACATTAGTATGTAATAGTGGTGATGATCTCTGAATGGTGGAGCTTTAGGTAACACTATGTATTTATTGCTTTACTACTTTGAATTTTTCTGAAATGAATTTGGATTGTTTATATAATAAATATGCTAAGTGTAATAAAAAGGATAACATTGCCCAGCACCCAAACCCTAGTCACTATGAAATGAAAGTAGGTCCATAAATTTGTAGAGTAACCTTGTGGGCTTTCTACTTTTGTGCAAAGTACCAGCTCCTTTTCTTTGGAAACTCCTGCCCTACGTTAAATGCCAGATGGGTCAGCCAAAAACCCTCGGTGGTCTTAGCTTTTACTGTAAGTTAAATGACCTCATTTTAACATGAAGTTTGAATAAAATTTACAGTCTAGATATAGAATGGTTACCTCCTCTTTTTTTTTTTTTTAATACAATCTTGCATCTGTCTATGGGATTTGAGGTTTTCCTAGTTCCCTCTTTTTATTAAAACATTTTCTTCTCAACATGGACATTTAAAAAAAATATAAGTATACAAACTTTAATTTATTTGTAAGAATAATTTTATATTTTAAAAATAGGATACATACATGTATGAGTATACAGTATGGCTGACACAGACCACGTCCACACTGGTAAGCTTTTGAGAACCATTTACACTATGTTAACAGTAGTACTGGTGCAGGCAGACAGAGGAAGAATAAATAATAGTGCTTCAGGAAGTGTAGTGATTGAGAGGGTCAGTAAAGAGAGCACCTCATTGCACATGCTAGAGCAGAAACAACTCCCCTGTAGTGACATGTGCACAGTTCCAGATCTCCACAACAAAGATAGCCCAACTCATCAGAACAAACCACCTCCCAATGCAGCTGGCAACTGCAGGGGTAGAACTCAGGCATAGCAGGCACAGGAATAGGGAGACTGGAGCCAGGGACAAATGCTGAGGGAAGAGTTCCAATGAGCATGTGTGTTCATACATACATACTGCCAACAAAGAGCATTGTGCTGTGTAACACTGCACTGTGTAATCACCACTCACTGGATTCCATGATGGAGAATAAAAAGCCTCTTTTTTTTCCTACATATTTATATCATTCGATACAGTTAGAATGGGAGCTATTTCAGAAATAGAAAATCTTCTATGCATGTCTACTTGTTTTCAGGAGAGGCCATTTACTTATTTAATGCTTTACACTGCACTCAGAACTAATCCTCAGAAGTGGGTACATTTAACAAGTAAACTAAATAAAGCATAAGGAGATTTTTGCCCAAACCACCAAGCTAGAAAATGGCAGGTCAGAAAAGACTTGACTGAACTCCTATCTTCTAATTTCAAAGTAAATTCTTTATACTGTAGAGCAACGATCAATCAAGTCATAGAAAGCAATCCAAAATGGCTGGTTACAAGCATAGTCTGAGGCTATGTGCATTAAGTTTGCTTCAATATGTTTAATTGCATTTTAATTATTTACTGCTGATTTTAAGATATAAGACCAGGAAGAGAGGCCACTTCCTGCATACTTAGCTTAAACTATGAAGTGTGTCATATTCAATATTCTGTGTCCTTTAGGACTAAGGCAGGGCTATATTTTGTCTAATAGCATAATCTACTATGCTTACATTTGTATCCCTCTCAGTATTAGTTGTCTAAATACTAAAATATGAAACCTCATAAATACTAGGGTTTTAATAACACATAATTATACAAACAACCGCTAAATTTAAGAATTTTTTTATCATAAGACCAAAGTTGTCTGTCATTACTGATTTGTTTCAGGTTTTTCTTCAAGAGGTTGAGTTGATCACCTATAGGTGCACAAAGTAGTGGTGTTTACATAAGGAGAAAGAGGTCTAATATCCAAAGTTGCATTTACTCAAAGTCAAGTGATAGACGTTGCTGATCATAAGAAAGCAAATGTGAAAATGACAATTCTTCCATATATTGAATGTATACTGTACGTCATGTGCTTTAGACATTATCTTTAAACTTCACTGCAATAGTGTTTTACAGGGGAGGGAAGCAAAGTACAAGATGGAGAATACCCAACTCAACAAGCTAAAAAATGGCAGTCAAGATCTTACACAATTTTTGTTTGAGTTTAAAGTCCCACTTTCCATGAAACTGAAGAACCTCCATAATTCCACCTAGCCCCTACAGTAATTCTTATGCTTTCCCAGTGCCGTCACATAATAAATGTTTTACATATTTGTTGCTGAAATACCAATTAAAACAAGTGTTTATCATTATATTCACATGTATGGCCAATGGGAATTTCTGCAACACACAAAAATCTGAAAGACACGAAATTTTTGTTACTATAAACATAAATCCTGCCTATTCTTTCCTGAAAGGTGTGATATAAAATATTTAAACTTGCTTATTGAGAATAAAGAAGTTTTCTGCTCAGCTTTGAATCAATTCCAAACCAGAGAAACTCTTGTGTTGCGGTTTGAAACAAAGTGCTGAAATAATACATGTCCCTTGCTAGACTGTAAACCGCAGTCCCTTCATTCAGATGACCTCAAGGTCTGACCAGTGAGTACTCAGCTGCTTCTTCCGGTTACCTTTTTATGCTGGCTTGTCCTTAATATAGCTAATGCTCCCCAGATGTAGCAGCCACTGGCCCTCTTTAACCCTTGCTGGTCTCACATGCCGCACTGACTGCTTTTCACAGACACAAGATGAAAATGGAGAAAACAGCACATATTTTCAGTGCCCTGGGGGCCTGGCAATGGCATGTAGGAAAACCTACCAAATGAATGGGTTTTTATTTTAAAGACTTGAATTTTGATAATTTTAAGATTATGTAAAAAGAGAGAGAATCAGATAAAATCACCTAGAGGCCATTATCTAGCTTCAGCAAACTTATTTTATGTATAACCTTACCCATATTCCCCACCCCAAATTATTTTGTAGTAAATCCAGACAACATTTTACTTTATAAATAAACATTTCAGTACTTAACTCTAAAAAATTAATTCCTGAATATTGCCAAATATTGAGTCAGTGTTCAAATTTCTGATTATCATTTTTTTTTGAACAAAAGTAAGAAAAGTATACTTGGAAGTTCTGGGCAGGGCAATCAGGCAAGAGAAAGAAATAAAAGATATTGAAATAGGAAGAGAGGAAGTCAAATTGTCACTGTTTGCAGATGACATGATTGTATATTTAGAAAACCCCATTGTCTTAGCCCAAAGTCTTAAGCTGATAAGCAACTTCAGCAAAGTCTCAGGATACAAAATCAATGTGCAAAAATCACAAGCAATCCTATACACCAATAATAGCCAAATCATGAGAGAACTCCCATTCACAACTGCTACAAAGAGAATAAAATACCTAGGAATACAACTTACAAGGCATGTGAAGGACCTCTTCAAGGAGAACTGCAAACCATTCAACAAGGAAATAAGAGTAAACAAATGGAAAAAACATTCCATGCCCCTGGATAGGAAGAATCAATATTGTGAAAATGGCCATACTGCCCAAAGTAATTTACAGATTCAGTACTATCCCTTTCAAGCTACTATTGACTTTCTTCACTGAATTAGAAAAAAAAAAACTACTTTAAATTTCATATGGAACCAAAAAAGAGCCTGCATAGCCAAGACAATCCTAAGCAAAAGAACAAAGCTATAAGCATTATGCTACCTGACTTCAAACTATACAAGTCTACAGTAATCAAAACAGCATGGTACTGGAACCAAAACAGATATATAGACCAATGGAACAGAACAGAGGCCTCAGAAATAATACCACACATCTGCAACCATCTGATCTTTGACAAACCTGACAAAAACGAGCAATGAGGAAGGGATTCCCTATTTAATAAATGGCTTTAAGAAAACTGGCTAGCCGTATGCAGGAAACTAAAACTGGACCCCTTCCTTACACCTTATAGAAAAATTAACTCAAGATGGATTAAAAACTTAAACATAAGTCCTAAAACCATAAAAATCCTAGAAGGAAACCTAGCCAAAACCACTCAGGACATAGGCATGGGCAAAGACTTCATGACTAAAACACCAAAAGCATTGGCAACAGAAGCCAGAATTGACAAATGGGATTTGTCAATTAAACTAAAGAGCTTCTGTACAGCAAAAGAAACTATCATCAGAGTGAACAGGCAACTTATACAGAATGGAAGAAAATTTTTGCGATGGATCTATCTGACAAAGGGCTAATATCCAGAATCTACAGAGAACTTAAACAAATTTATCAAAAAAACAAAACAAAACAAAACAAAACAAAAAACAACAACAACCAAAAAAACCACTGTCAAAAAGTGGGCAAAGAATATGAAGAGACACATCTCAAAAGAAGACATTTATGCAGCCCACAAACATATGAAAAAAAGCTCATCATCACTGATCATTAGAGAAGTGCAAATCAAAACTACAATGAGATAGCATCTCACGCCAGTTAGAATAGCATTCACTAAAAAGTCAGAAAACAATAGATGCTGGGGGGGAAGTGGAGAATTAGAAACGCTTTTACACTGTTGATGGGAGTGTAAAGTAGTTCGACCATTGTGGAAGACAGTGTGGTGATTCCTCAAAGATCTAGAACTAGAAATACCATTTGACCCAGCAATCTCATTATACTCAAGGGATTATCGATCGTTCTGCTACAAAGACACATGCATACATATGTTTATCTCGGCACTGTTCACAATAGCAAAGACTTGGAACCAGCCAAAATACCAATCAATAATAGTCTGAATAAAGAAAATGTGGCACATACACACCATGGAATACTATGCAGCCATAAAAAAGGATGAGTTCATGTCCTTTTCAGGGACATGGATGAAGTGGGAAACCATCATTCTCAGCAAACTAACACAAGAACAGAAAACCAAACATCGCATGTTCTCAGTGGGAGTCAAAAAATGAGAACACATGGACATAGGGTGGGGAACATCACACACCAGGGCCTGTTGAGGGGTGGGGGCTAGGACAGGGATAGCATTAGGAGAAATAAGTAATGCAGATGATGGGTTGATGGGTGCAGCAAACCGCCATGGCACGTGTATACCTATGTAACAAACCTGGATGTTCTGCACATGTACCCCAGAACTTAAAGTATAAAAAAAAGGGCCAAATGGGTGACTTGAAAGACAAGTGCCTCCAATTAACTTTTTAATGTTACAAATTTTTCTAGTTTCTTTGAATCAGGGTCCAAATAAGGCCTACATGTAATTCTTAATATGTAATTTATATACTTTTTAAGTCTCTTTTCACCTGTTGTTTTCTCCTTCCATCTTTCTTTTACTCTTTGAAGTTTATTTGCTGAAGAAACACAATTATTTGTCCTGCAGGATTTTTCTGCTTGCAGCCCCATAATGTAGTTTAACAAATTCTTCTGTCTTTTGTATTTTCTATAGTTAGCAATTGCATATAGAGGACTAATCAGAATCAGGTTTGCTTTTTCTGAAAAGACTTCTTCATAGGAGGTGTTTTGTTTCTCTAAAGGGAGGCATCAAATATCTGGTTATTTTTTCTTTTTTGATATCATCAGTAATTGATGCTTCATGTTTACATCCATAATTCATTTTGAGTTACAAAAGGGTACCATGCCAATTTTATATATATTTTTTTCATTAAGTTGCTGATATGTCACAATAAAGAAAATCTTGCTCTTGTTTACTATGTGATTACCCAGGGGTTCTATTGTCTATGAGTTTTCAAATTAATGAATTGGTTCATTAATATCTTCCAATTACAAACTAATGCTTTTTAAGTATCACTATGCATTCACGGGTTTAAATTTATTTGATGTATTTAAGTCTTTTGTAATTTTTCCCTAATTGATCCTTATGTTGCCTCACCTTTGACAGTCTCTGTTAGTTGACTTTTACATCTTTGACCTGAAGCTAATAATCTTTGACAGTTTCCTTGTCATCTGGTGTGACAAGAGTTTCCAAGATGATCTTGTATATTTCCTGTCCCCAACCTTGCCATAGCCTTTTCTCTGGGGAACTCTGGTTCCTTTGTGAATTTTGAGTATTGGGGGCACTTAATGATACTGGGTGTGTCAGTATTTCTTGGCCATTTTGTTGAAAAATTAGATTTTTTTTTAAAGCAGAAAATGCTGTCAACTTATATTGATATTTCAAATTAAGGACTAAAAGGTCTTTACTTAATCTCTTCTCACATTGGTTTATCCTTTCTTCATTGCCAATAATCTTGCCTGTGAAAGACATAGGATTATGCAGTATAATATCAGAGAGATAATGAATCATGGAGGTGGGTCTTTCTCATGATAGTGAATAAGTCTCACAAGATCTGATGGTTTTATAAAGGGAAGTTTCCATGCACAAACTCTCTTCTCTTGTCTGCTGCCATGCAAAACATGCTTTTCACCTTCTGCCATGACTGTGAGACCTTCCCAGCCACATGGAGTTGTAAGTCCATTAAACCTTTTGTGTGTGTGTGTGAATTGCCCATAAGCAGCATGAAAATGGACTAATACAATGGAGTATTTTGGTTTTTGCCCTCAGGGCATATATCGTCAGAGCTGTACAGTTACAAACTATTTTTTAAAGTTACTTGGATTAGTTATTTTCTATGTGATTATGCCAGTAACTAGTTACACATTTAGATTTGGTTTATTTTAATGTTTTTAGGAATTTAAAAAATACACTTTTTATCATATAAAATGTTCACATGGTTTCAAAGTCAATTATGTAAAACAAGATATATTCAGTGAATCTATCTCCTATTCTTGTTCCTCCATTCTACTCACTCTGTACCCTTAAAATGAGATAGCAACATTAGGATTGATACATATAACTATTACATACTATCTTTTTTCTTTTATTATCATTGCATATTCATAGTGCTACAATTAACTATATACTAATACTCACTACCAGACCTTAAATTGATACAATTCTAGTCATTTTAATTCTCTGAAAGTTATCCTCTAGCAGATAATTCTGGAATAACTCACTGGATGTTGACAAAGTTTGGCTTTATACTTGAAAACCTGTTTATCCAGTTATGAAATACTTGGCTCAGTTTTTATTTTCTAGTTTTCTCTAGAAGTCGTAAGTGTTGCTATTGAAAATTTTAAACAATCCAGTTTTATTTGTAACAAGTCACTTAGATATTTTGTACAAATACCAAAATAATGAATTCACTTTTTTAAAAGGCTAATCATTTTATTAGAATTTTCACAGTGTTCTCATTCTACTTTTCCAACTACATAATGTGACTTGGCAACATTTATATATATATATATATATATATATATATATATATATACACACACACATATATATATACACACACACACATATATACATAGATTTATATTTATATGTACATATATTTATATTTATATATAGATAGATTTATATTTATATATATCGATTTTTATATATATATATATATATATAGACTTTAGAAAAGTTTGTTTTTAGTTGTAGTTTTTTTCGTATTTCTCTAGCTTCATTACTTGGACTTTCTTTTCATTATACGTATGTTGTTTCTTATTTTCACATCTTCCATAAGACCAAATGTATCCGAAGTTTCCAGAGGTCTGATATCTGAGTTGCACCCATCAATAATCCAACTTTGAGTGAGAAAGCAAATTTTTGTGAACATAGACCAAGGATAGACACGATTGACAAGAGGGTAAGCTGAGTGCATATTCTCTAGGACTCAGACAACCAGCAGGCTGTTTCCTAGTAATCCTATGGCTTCTTGTTTTGTTAAGTGGTCAAAATAAAAAATTACATGAAAATTGCATTTGAGATTATACAGAGTTTCCAAAGTAAAGTTTACTAAACAGTCCCAGGGGAAATTATTTATCATTCATTGCTAAGCAAAACTTTGTTTTTCTCATGTTTCCTTCTCTCGATGACAGTCATCTTAACTATACTTTCCATTTTCCCCACTGGGTGCTAAAAATCTTAGCCAAATTGTGCCTCAATCTTGCAATAATAAACACAATTATGCAGAGATTCTTGTTGCATGCCTGTATTCTTTGTCCCAGCATCTACATCAAAGATTCTTTAAGCTCACAGGAAAGTTGTTACACAATGCTTAATTTGAATATGTATTTTTTGGAGGAAAAGTCTGGATATTTCAATAGATTCTGGCTCCTAAAAGGGGTCTGTGATGCTGAAAGAATGTTTTATGTTTATTATTTTACTTATGAAACAGAAGCTTGTCTTCTAGTTTAATTTTAAACCCTCAGTGATTTATATCAACATGAGTGGTTTACTTTCTGAATTTTGTCTCAACCAAATATAATTAATAATGAACTGATGAGTTTACAGTGCAGACTTTAATCACTGGAAATAAAGTCATGCTTTTATAAGTCTAGACTATGTAATATAGGGAGAAAAAAATTAAGCCTTTTTACTACAAATACTATTAAGAACCTGATAAAAATTTATTAACTGGATTTGTTTTTCTTTGGAAAGAAGGCTAGTATTATATGTGAGTATTCTAAATAGTATCCACCTTAAAATAGGTTGAGACATGAAGCACTTCAATAAAGTCACTTATCTCTACACAAGTTAGTTCTATATTCTTTCTTTTCTAAATTTTTCTTCCTCCTGTCATTGCATTGTGTTTCCTTGAGCATGGATAAATGTCTTGCAGTCTTTTGGTGAACATTTATTGCATTGGTCATGGGCTTATTACCATATATCAGAAGCCTCTGGAGAAATGCTTCCATTTACTTAACCAAGAATTTAGGTCTACAAATATTTCCCTTGTTCCATGATAAAGACAAAACACATTGCAAGATAGAGTTCTTAATAGAAGGGTTTTACATCAAATATATATCTGGCCTATACAATTATTATATCTAAAATTTGTTAATTTTATCCCCAGCTATATTTTAATATGGTTACTTGTTTAGAGAACATAATACTGTAAGACAAACTGAGATATAGTGACAAAATATTATCAGGAATGTGGATTGATAATGTATCAAGCTTCAACACCATCAAAGAAGAGAGTTAGAAATTGGCAACTTGAAAACCCACTGATCAAACATTAATTTATAGATGTCAATGAGAATGTATAGGCAGTAACCTCAAATACGTATGATGAATTATAACAAACACTACAATTCTATCTATCTATTGATCGATCTATCAATCGATCTATCGATCGATCGATCTATCATCTATCTATCTTGTGGGTGGAGAAGGGCATGTATTACCTGTTAAATCAATGATGACCAAGCTTGGAAGGCATAAATTCAGTGTCTCAACTAAATGTATAATTGAATAAATTCACTTACCTGGAAGGCATTCATTTATATTTCACCAATGATTTAACTATTTGTAGCAACATTTTCAGTCTTCTTCTAAAAAATTGAGTTGTGATTGACAAATAAAAAATTCTACTTATTTGAGGTAGATAATGTGGTGTTTTGATATATCTTGTGTAAAGATTCTCACAATGAAGCTAACATATGTATCACCTGACCTAATTATCATATTTTGTGGTAAGAATACTTAAGGCCTACTCTCTTAGCAAATTTCAAATATATGATATATCATTATTAACTATAGTTACCATGTTGTATATTAGATCCCTATAACTTAGTCATCTTAAAACTGGGAATTTTGTACTCTTTGAACAACACCTCCCCATTTCCCCTGCTCCCTATCCCAAATCAACCACCATGCCACCCTCTTTTTCTCTAAGTTTGACTATTTTGTATTTCACATATAAGTGATATAATTCAGGATATGTCTTTCTGTGTCTGTCTTATTTCACTTGGTGTGTTGTCCTCCAAGTTCATCCAAGATGTTGCAAATGACATGATTTTCTTTTTTAAAGCTGAATATTTTTCATTGAACATATATATGTATGAATGTATCATAATTTCTTTATCTACTCATTCATTGATAGACCCTTAGATTGCTTTCTTATCTTGGCTACCAGAATACAATAAGTTTGTAATTCTATGAACAACATATTGGCATAAAATAAAAAAGAGGTCTGTTCACTTAAGAAATAATATTAACTTCTGATTTTGAACTCACTTGGAAATATAGCTGTAATCCTCATTTTTCTTGCAATAGCCTAAGAAGTTAGCTCTGAATAATTTCTTCCTTCTTTGCTATTTAGTGCAATTAGATTAATCTCTTTAAAATTTAGATAATTTAGATTTGACTTGACATTTCAAAGTATTCAGAAAGTGGCTAATGATTAAACATTGAATAATATTAATATATATGATTTTCCATGACATTAATAAAAACATCTAGGTAGAATTTCCCAAATCATTTGCACTTTAAAGAAATGGTTACACATTTTTGGTTTGTTGAGTTATTCAATTAACTTGAATGAATAGTTAACCTGTAATTTGATGGATCTGAGGTGGAAAGAAAAATATTTGAGGTTGGAATTTGTTTATGTAAATTTTTAAAATAAATTGTGGAGTCAGCTTAAATGCCTAATGTGGACCCTGATACTGACACTCTTTCTTCCTGCTGATTCAATTCATAGAACCAGTGGCACTTAAGTGGCCAGATAGGTTACAAGCTTATTAAAGTAAGCAAAGGCTCACCCATTGCTTGTGGTGAGACATGTGATTTTAATTATAGGAAAGGTCAATAAACATTGGTGCTATGGTTAGATAGGAGCTCATTAGAGCTTATAGCTTGCCAGTTTACACATACACAAACACAAGAACTCTGAAATAAAGGTGGGTTTCTGTATTTGTTTCTCTATTCTACTGATAATCTTCTAGAGGGATCATAAAGCTTCAAATATAACACTATCTTAAAAAAGCAAAAATATAAAGACCAATAATGGACTAGCTTTCAGTTTACCTTTCTCACACCCATCCTCCAGCTCCCACTCTGAAGTCTCACTGGGGCCATATTACTCAGTTATTTATCCTTAAGTCACATAATCCCATTTCTCTACTGCTTCATATTTTCCCTATCTGTACTCTAACCCTAGCCAAAAACAAAAGACCCAATAAATAAATAAATAAATAAAATAAAATCAAAGAAAACTCCAAAAAGGTTTTGTTTAACTTCTCTCCCATTCCTCTTCTCATCAAATGAATTCCTTAGAAGTCAGGTCATGATCATGGGGAAAAATGCCAGATACAGGTGATGGGGAGGAAGGCAGCAAACCACATTGCCATGTGTGTACCTATGCAACAATCCTTCATGTTCTTCACATGTACCCCCAAACCTAAAATGCAATAAAATAAAAATAAAATTAAAAAAGAAGTCAGGTCATGATTAATAATGCTAGTTTTCAGTAGAATCATTCTACTAATTTAACAGAAATCAGAATAATAAAGATAGAAAACTGAACACTGTTCACACTTTCTTGTTCTTCTGCATTTTTATGCTATCATCCTAAAAAAAAATCCCAGATTTTACTGTGTTATCCCTACATACAAAGCACAGCAGAGAAAATTTAATAAATTGTAACTTATTTTTCAGTAGCTTCATCTGGCTCAATTTATGTTATTTTTCTTTTTTTAAATTTTATTTTGTTTTCAATTGACAAGTAATAATTGTTTTTATTTATGGGGTACAATGTGACGTTTTGGTATGTGTTTACATTAAAGAAGGGGAAGAACAGCAGGTATTTGAAGTTCAAGAAAGCTTTAAAGAAGAGTTGGATCTTGGGCTGGTGTTTGAAGGAGGCTACCACTCTTTCCCTTCTCTTCACTGCCAGGAGAAAGATAAATCTAAGTTCACTGCCCATACTCTCTTTTCACTATCTGTTGTGTCAGCATCTTGTATCTGGTTTTAGGACTCCACAGAAAATTATATTTTTAAATTATCAGAGCCAATCACCTCCCCTCAATATTAATCTTCCTCGACCTCAACCTTTTAAAAAATTTACCCTCTACCAGTTTTAGGTGTCCAGTTAGGTGGTAGAAAGTACATTTATGTTGTCTTTTTTCTTTCAACCTTCATCAATCACAATTAAAGATTATATGCTTACTAAATAGAATGTGGATGACGTTTCATCTCTATTTTCTACTTCTCCATACTTTCTGTAGTCCCACTATCCAAAACTAAGCACTGCACAAAAGTTTCCAACGCTGTGTCATATTGATCAGCTTTTTGAACACAGGAGATAAACAGGAAGTATATGCCATGTTCCATCGGCGCTGAGGAACCATGTGCACAACTGATCATCGCTGACTGAAAGAAGGCTCTGAACCCTGCACACAAGATGTCATGTGTGGTTACAGGTACCATTTTATAGACCAAATGAGCTTTCATCTGCTTTGGGTAAGCTATGCAAAATAAATCTGTTCTATGGACTCCACCTGCCACGTAGGGTGGTTTATACAGTTTTACGTAAAAACTGAACAAATGAGCTTTCATCTGCTTTGGGTAAGCTATGTAAAATAGATCTGTTCTACGGACTCCACCTGCCACATAAGGTGGTTTATACAGTTTTATGTAAGAACTATCAGTGGAAAACAAAATCCTAATAAAATGGCTAAATTTAAAACAAAACAGAACAGTTGCCAATATAATGCATCTTTATTCCCACATTGTTATCTGCTTTTGGAGGACCTGTAAAACCACAGAGCCCATAGTAGGTGAATTGTACTGTATGTAAATCATAACTAAATAAAAAATGCATAACTAAGTACTCTAGATTGCAAATTCAAGAAAATGTATACAGGTATCATCTGCTCACACTAAAATACTTTAAAGTAAATACAGACAGTTTAGTAGATTTAAGGCAATAGGATGGCTTTGCTACTTTTCCAAAATTAAGTGGCAGCAAAAGAGAAAACACATTTCTCTATTTTACCAAATGTGCTTCTTTAATTTTAAGGGATCAGCAGTGGGATCCTCTGTTAGCCAAGACTATAGGAGAAGAGAGAGAGAGACAGTGACCAGAACTTAGCAGCTGAGTGGGTTTATTCATGAGCTCATGGGTACCACATGCAATACTTGAGAAAGAGGCCTTATGGACACTACATTTGCAGGTGGGGAGCAGATATAGGAAACTGTATCTGTATTCTCATGTTTGATGTACTTGTTTTTCACAATTCTTCCCTATGGTCACAGAAGTTTACTTAGAACTCAGAATACTCAATGCTGTGCTATAAGTGGTAACGAATACATGGAAACAAATTATTTTTCCACTGCCCACACTCATATTTCTTCCAGGGAGATTCTGAACACAGCAATTACAAAGTTGAAAATAGTTCCATCATTTTCCAAAAGATGAAAACATGTTCACGAACACATTCATAATTTGTTGAATATAAATTTTAACAATATGATAAGCATTTGTAGGAATACATAAATAAAATGCTTTCCCAAAGATAATGTTATCACTTTGAGTAATAGCCATTTGATTGCTGCCTTTGCTTTTGACACAGTGATAGGAGAATGTTATGGTCACTGCAGTTTGATAAATGACTTTCCCATCATATTTTCATTTTGTGGGTTTAGGTCAGACACTCTACTGTGACTTGGTTGGTGTGGAGGCTGGTGTTTCACTGTATTTTTAGAATATTTAGTCTATTTAGAAAGTTTGCATAATTTTGGTTACAGTGACTAAAGTGACTAGGATTAAAATAAGACTGGCTTTTACAAAAACAAACTCTTATAGCATTAGAAGATGGCAGTTCATGCCAGTGTGCTTCGCAAAGTCCTTCAGATTCCAGGATTCAGTGCTTAAGATGGAAAATAGGGGTTCTCAGGGAGAAGAGACAATGTTTTGTCTCTGTTATTATAGGAATACAATATTCCTGAAAGGCAAAATGAAATAAATGTTTATTTGATCAGCGTTCTTGGTCTAGTGTAGAGATGGCAAGTGAGTTTCATTTGTTTTACCAACTCTGAAAAATTGACAGTGGCTTCCTGAAGGACTCTATGGAAAAGGGCTAGGATGGCTACCAAGGACTGAGCATTAAAGGAGAGGCGGGCTATGTGTAACTTATTTTGATATTTCTGGACTCATGGGAAGTGAAAGAAATATACTCAAATACTCCATTTCTAGCTGATATTTCCTGGATACTTGATGCCGTACTTCAAGTCTACTGAATCAGAAATCCCCTGTGGGCTTATTTTTCAAAATAAATTCTCATATTTATAATGTATGAAGACATAAAATATACATTCACAGCTATTTCCTGTATACATGTGTATGTGTGCATATGTTACATATGTGTATATATCTATGAATGCATGTATTTCTTGTTTTTTAACCATAGTAAAGTAATTTAAATTTTAATTTTTTAAGAACTGTGCTTGAAAAAGCTAGTTGAGATGAAACCAACTTTTGCTTAACAGTTAAATTAAATACTATGGATTTTAGTGAGAATTGAAATAGCTGGAAATTATACAGAAGGGTTCCTAGATGAGCAATATGTATGCGTGGTGGTCTGTATTTAGAGTCTAAAAACCAACAAGCACCTTTTCTGCCTCAATGTGTGTATATCTAGGTAATAAAAGTTTTAGACACTTCCCAGTGTATTACAAATTGTCTCTAAAAGATTTATATTCATGTTACAAAATATGTCTGCTCATGTCTTTTTTTGTTAGAGAAGTGAAAGTTTTAGTTTTTTCTTAGTCATCTGTAAGATTCCTTTATATATTCTGGTTACGAATCCTTTGTAATTGTGTAAATTTCAAGTAGATTTTTTCAGTTTGTGGATTGCTTGTTCATTCTGTTTATGGCGACTTTTGATGAAAAGAAGTTCTTAATTTTAATATAGTCAAACTTCTTCATCTTTTCTTTGTGATTTATGCTTTGTTGTGCCTTGTTTAGGAAATTCTTCCCCACTCTGATGTCATAAAGATATTCTTATATATGAGAAGTGAATTCTCAAGACACAGTAACCAATCTATGCTTCTTTCAGTGATATCTGAGACACACTCTTGTGAATCAAGTTTTCATGTATGTTTAGGCATTTTTTCCAGTTCTCTATTCTTTTCTATTACTTATATCTCAATTTTGGTAGCAGAATCATAGTGTCTCATTTCCTACAGCTTATAATAAGTCTTCGTATCTGATACTGCAGGCCCACTTAATACCACCACCCATTTTCCAATGTGGTTCTTCTTCAGAAGTTTCTTGACTATTTCTGGATTTTGCACTTTCATATAAATTTTAGGATCAGCTTCTCAACTTCCACGGTAAATACTTGTTTTGGCTCAGGTTGCCTAGGAAAAGGTCTCTGAGGTGGGAAATCGCTCTGTGCAGGGGTTTATATCCATGCAACCAGCACCAAGGAGTGAGACAAATGGGAGAAGAGAGAAAAATTGAATTGTGGCACAGAAGCATCAGAGGCCTCAGTGGATATCATGGGGAGCTCTGGAGCTGGGAATGCTCTTCAGAGAATACCCAAATCAGGTTAAAGGGGCCAAGTGCCTTAATCCCCTTATCTACCAGTCATTGCATGTGAACTGCTTCTGCAGGGGAAACAACATCTGGCAAGGCAGCTTCCTTCAGCCAAAGGAAGTTCTTACAGAAAGAGTCAACAATAAACTCTCAGCAGTCAGTGCCGAAGGTAGCTTGGAGAAAAAGTGCTTTGATAGATAAAAGTGCCTCTTAGTCTTTATAGGCTGCGATAACAAAAATACATAGACTGAGTAGCTTGAACAACAGAAATTTATTTCTCACCGTTCTGGAGCCTGGGAAGTTCAAGGTCAAATTGTCCACAGGTCTGGTGTCTGGTGAGAGCCTGCTTCCTGGTTGGCAGATTCTGTGTCCTTGTCATAGCCTCACATGGCAGAGAGTAGAGAAAGCAAGATGTCCTCTGACTTTTTCTAAGGGCACTCATCCCATTCATGAAGACTTTACCCTCAAGGCCTAACTACATCCCAAAGTCCCATCTCCTAATAATACTATTGCCTTAGAGATTAGGATTTCAACCTGTGAATTTTGGTGGAATATTAGCATTTGGTTGATAGTATTGATTTTGAGTGGTACACTACAGCTTCCACTACAGCGGAGCTCCTTCAGGATTCTGATTATTCGCTTTTCTTCAGAAATTTATAAGAGCAACACAAGTAGAATTAATTGTAGATCCTACCTGATTGCTCAAATAAGAAATCATTAAAGTTACTCAAGACTGTAACTCATAACTCCCCTTCTTTACTACCATATCTAGACTCCTTCCCTTCCACTAGCACCCCTGCTGGTCTATGTGACTTACAGAAGACCCGACCCAAACCTGAAGATCAGATACTGATTATTATGCCATGCTCAGGACATGGCACCTGAACTCATCTATTTACTGTCAAACTGGGCAAGGGAGTGGCAGGAGATGATCCATTAGATCACTCAGGTGCCCAGCTTAGTTTTCCTTACTAGCACTGCATAACAGTAGCCCGACCTCCTCCTGATGATCAGAGCATATCATCCCCTTTACTTGTCTGCTGTTCTCCTAACACAAGTGGTCTGCAGGGACTGTAGTGGGCAGTAGGCATATCATAAAGCCCAGTCAAACTCTAGCTATTTCCTTTGTGGAAGTACTCCCTCTATGAAAACCAGGAACTCTAGACCTACAGGTTAGAGAGACATACTGGAGGATGGCACCTCATGTTTTTAGGGATCTCTGTTTAATTTGGTGATCTCTGAGGCATACTCCTGTGAGTCAAGTTGACTCCTCAGTTAATCTTCAAAAGGCCATTCAATTGTTCTATTAGGCTAGTATATTCTGGGTTGTGTATTTTGTGATAGGATCCACAGATCCCACTGTTCCCATGAACACGTGTCCACTGCTGTACCATCTATGGTATTGGTCCAAGACCATGTTGGGTAGTATGCTTTGCTCTGTCCTGTGAATCACTGTTGAGGCCTTCAGTTGTTCTGACCAGGGTCTTGAAGGTAAGAAAGGCAAACCATACTCACAATATGCGTCAATTCTAAATGAGATAAATTGCTGCTCCTATCAAGTGTAAAAATTGTCCTATATTAGTTTCCTAGAGCTTCAGTAACAAACTACCACAAACTGGATGGCTTTAAACAACAGAAAATAGGCCAGGGGCAATGGCTCATGCCTATAATTGCAGTACTTTGGGAGGCTGAGGTGGGCGAATCACTTCAGGAGTTCAAGACCAGCCTGGCTAACATGGCAAAACCCCGTCTCTACTAAAAATACAAAAATTAGCCAGGAGTGGTGATGGGCACCTGTAATCCCAGCTACATGGGAGGCTGAGGCAGGAGAATTGCTTGAACTCAGGAGGCAGAGGTTGCAGTGAGCCGAAATCATGCCATTGCATTCCAGCCTGGGAGACAAGAGTGAAATTCTGTTGCAAAACAAAAACAAAAACAAAAAACATTACATTTAACGGCAAAAACAGCAATTGCTTTTGCACCAACCTAATATTTTAGGGGAACCGTTCTTTGAATCTGTAGTTTAATACAGGGAAAATTGAGTTTTTATTCAGAAATACTTTATTTCTTTCCATTTGTTTAGGTATCTTTGATGATTTTTATCAAAATTTCATAATTTGCTTTGTTAGAGGCTTGTATACCTTTTAATATAATTATTCTTAGATATTTTTATAAATTTAGTTGGCACTGAAAATGTCTTTTTTGTTTTTTGGTTTTTTTGAGATAGTGTCTAGCTCTGTCATCCAGACTGAAATGCCGTGGCACGATCTTGGCTCACTGCAACCTCTGCCTCCCAGGTTCAAGCAATTCTCCTGTATCAGCCTCTCAAGTAGCTGAGACTACAGGTGCAAGCCACCATGCTCCCCTAATTTTTGTATTTTTAGTAGAGACAGGGTTTCACCATATTAGACAGGCTGGTCTGGAACTCCTGACCTCAAATGACCCAACTGCCTCAGCCTCCCAAAATGCTAGGATGAAAGACGTGAACCACGGCACCAGACCAAAATACCTGTTTTTAAACTGTTTATAACTGCTTGTTCCTAATGCAGAAATACAACCAACTTTTCTATATTTTCAGTATAAAGAAACTTGTCAAACTTTTAAATTAAATTTCTTAGTTTTTCTGTAGCTCCTTTTAAATTTTTTTGTGTATAAAATTAAGTCACCTGCAAAAAAATGAGAATTTTGATTCTTCTTTTTCTTCTTAGTGCTTTTATTTTTTATTCAATTGCACATAGATCCTATAGTCAATGGTTAAACGGAAGTGATGGTAACAGGTATCCTTATCTTTTTCCTAATCTTAAAGGGAATACCTTCAACATTACACTGTTAGGTTTAGTGTTTCTTCTAATTTTTTATTTATTTGTTTTTACTTGCCTTTTATAAAATTAGTGGTATTCTTCTATTCTGAATATGCTAAACTATTTTAAAATTATCTATATGTACTGAATTTTTAAAAATGCCTTTCAATATCTATTAAGATCAGGGCCGGGCGCGGTGGCTCAAGCCTGTAATCCCAGCACTTTGGGAGGCCGAGGCGGGTGGATCACGAGGTCGAGAGATCGAGACCATCCTGGTCAACATGGTGAAACCCCGTCTCTACTAAAAATACAAAAAATTAGCTGGACATGGTGGCGCGTGCCTGTAATCCCAGCTACTGAGGAAGCTGAGGCAGGAGAATTGCCTGAACCCAGGAGGCGGAGGTTGCGGTGAGCCGAGATCGGGCCATTGCACTCCAGCCTGGGTAACAAGAGCGAAACTCTGTCTCAAAAAAAAAAAAAAAAAAAAAAAAAAAGATCATCATCTGTCTTTCTCTCTTTAATAATGTAATGCATTACATTAATGGATTTTCTAGTATCAAACTAACATTGTATATCTAGGATAAACTCACCTTACTCATGATGCACTAACTTCTTATGAATCATTACATATAAATTGTTAATCTTTAATTACTAATACTTTACATTTTTGTTTAAGAGTGTGATTGTTGTATAATTTTTATTTATGTGACAGTTGTAGTTAGGTTTAGACCTAAAAATGCTGAACTCATAAAATGAGATAAACTCTTTATTTTCTGGAAGAGCTTTTTAAAAAACTAAAATTATTATTGTTTCCTTGAATGTGTAGTAAAACTACTCTATAAAGTTGTCTGGGTTTGATGTTTTCTTTGTGGGAAATTTTTGTTGACTTTGAATCATCTTTGCTTAAGGGCACTATGTATTTCTTGCTATTTTCTGAGACATGAAGGGACTGGCAGGTGAATCATAGTATTATTACTTTACCAAATTATGCCAGCATCATTGTCTGTGAGAAAGAATATACTTACTGAAGTTCTATGAACAGTAGCTGGAAAGTACTGAATATTTTTGTTTATATAACAGAATTCCTGGTATCTCGTTAGGTATTACTTTGCAACTTATGGTCAAGTAACAAAAAACAAATTGTTAGTGTTATCTATATATTCCGTAAATTTGGATTTGCAAAGTAGTGACATTAGGACAGAAGATAAATTTCCTGAGTAGCAAAACTATATTGGCATTATTGCTGATTCAGAGCAATTTTCAGATTTTTAAATCATTTTTATTTATGCATGGTTTATTTCCTTTTCAGCATTCTCTGGGTATGGTGGCTAAAACTGAACTCCACTCCCTGGATGTGGGTAGACTATGTAAGGTGTACTGTCCCCTTGCTATATTTAGCTACAAATCTGTCCTTCTCATTTTCCAGTCTGACATGTAAAGAGCTTAGAAGTCATCACTCCTCACAAGAAGATAAAAACGGAATAAACTGAAAATCAGCAACTGTTATTAGAGGCATCAGATAATGAGAGCACAGGGCAGACTGCTGCTGCAGGCACTGGAGACAGAAGCAGATACTGGGAATCATAGTTTACAGGAGCTGAAGCCCCGGCGCAGAAACTGGAGGCTGGAACCAGTGCTGGTGAGAACATATAAACTACAAATGACAAATTGCTAGAGGCTCAGTGCAGATAAACTTGAGAGTTACAAACTCTGGGAGCCTAGCTTTGGGAGGGCCTTTATATTTTTGTTTTACCTCCAAGAGCACCACCATGTTCTTTTAGTGAAGACTGAAGAAAAAAATCCCAGTTGTTCTGGCAGGGGGAGTAATCATTTTTAAATACACACAAAGCTCTCTGCTGTCTTTAATAAAAACCTGCCCTCAAGGGAGATTGTTTTGCCAGAGCCTAATCTAGGGAAAGAGAGATACCCAACTCTAGCCCCCTTTAGCCTTCCCATCTCACCTAAAGGATAATAAAAACCCAAGAAGCACTTGTGAAAGTCACAGTGCAGGGAACAGCCTCACTATAAAGCTAAGACTTCATTGTACAATTTCAGAATGGTTCTCTTCTTCCATGCTTTACCTCCACATCAATAGGGCTCCTACATAATAATGATGGATTACAAGAAGAACTGCAGGGCTCATAGGGTATTTATGGAGTCTCCAGGGAAACACAAAGACAACAAGTGAAACAAAAACAAAGACACTAAAAAACAATTCCAGCCTCTGACACCTACAGCTATAGCAAACATTGAACATGGCCTAACTCTTAGATAAAACTGTGATTCTAATATTGCATTGAACAGGTGTGGCCACCCCAATATTGACTGAAGAGGCAGTTTTTGACCCTGTTGTTGGGGGTTATTTTGTTTCTGTTGTTGTTGTTTCCCAGTGGTGCCAGTAAGTCAGATCCTTCATTTATATGTTTCATCTTACGTGTGACTCTGCTTGTTGTATGTTTATGCTTGTTAATGATCAGTCACATTGAAGGTTTTTTTGCTCCACCTTGATATTGTCTATTCCATGGATATCTGTCATTGTCCATTCCAGTCTGACATTGTCTGAATTAGATGAACATATTAATTTTATTAGGCTTTTAGATCTGTTAAGCTCTCGAAGCTCCTCTCTAAGCTGAATCAAGCCGATTAATAATCCTCCCACTTACTCATCTCCAGTTATCTTTGGTCGTAATGTTAAGAATTTGCATAAGAAAGACTTTTTCAAGTTTCCTTGTTAAAAAGCTTGCTGAAGTTCAGATATAGTGGGACAGTGTAAGTAGAATATACAATTAGCAAATTCCAATATAGAAAGCGATAGAAGTCTAGTGTACGAAGACATACTGATTTCAACATTTGGCAACTTCAAGTTCTCCCTAATCAGATTGTTGTTTTCATTTTCAACAACGGGTAAGAATAAGGCCATACTGGGTCTTTGTGATAGGTGAGACAATTAGAAAGAATTTTACAAGACAAGATTCTAATAAAAAAAGGTAAGTCTAAAAATATAGATAAAATAACAAATATCGGCTTTGGAGGAGTTATGTCAGTTACGTCTGTTTTTATCAGGAGAGAATCAACATATATGTAGGTTACAGATGCTTCAGGGCCTGGGTTCTGAGAGGGGCTACCATGGTTGTTAGCACACCAGCCCTGCTGCTTCCATCTGCTGTTGAGACTTTGAGAAACTGATTTAGCCATTAATTTCCATATCTGTGAAATGTGGCTAGTAATAGCTCCTACCTCAAACATGGCTGTGATGATGCCTACTGGAATATAGCAAGTGAAGAGTGTATGTTACTTCTGTCAATTTTCACAAGAACAGAGATGTCATGGTAAGTACGATATTTCTGGAAGATAAATAAAATTGGTGTGGATGATGGGCAAGTAGGATGGTTAAGGCAGAATACTAACAATACTAGTATTGGTATAATACTAATACCAAAAGGTATCCAGGATTTAGTTGTAGCTGGACAACAGACTTCAACAACTTGGGCTAAATTGTCTTTATAAATCTTTCCAAGAGCACACAACTGAATGGAGATGAGAGCTGACATGGTAGGGTGGGCAGGGATGAGGGTCCATAATAGGAAATTCCAAGGAAACTTTCCAGTAGGAAATGAAAATTTGTTTTATTCTTCCCATTTTATTATCCAGCATTGCATTTCAAGACACCTCAAAATTCTACTGTGACAAGAAATGACAATTTTCTCTAGGGACAATTCAAAGTAGATTAAAACCCCATCTCTACTGAAAATACAAAAATTTAGCCAGGTGTGGTGGCACGCACCTGTAGTTCCAGCTACTCAGGAGGCTGAGGTAGGAGAATTGTGCTAACATCTTGCCACTGCACTCCCGCCTGGGCAACAAAGCAAGACCTGACTCAAATTGAAAAAAAACAAAAAAGACACCAAACCAAAACAAACAAACACACACACACACACACACACACACACACACACACACGAAAATCAGAAAAGCCAAACAAGAAAACTATAGAAAGAAAAGTTAGCTATAAATCATCTAATAAGAAAAGCTGTTCAGTCAGTGGTCTTAGCTATCCGACACTCTAAGTCGCTCAACCAGGGTCCTTGGAGGAAACATGAGGTGATAGGCCTATCTAATTTGTTTTAGGATCAAGAACCCAATAATGCTGCCATTTATTGCTAAATTGCCTTAGTGATTTTGTTATAAACTGCCTGTCTCCTTTAGTGGATGTCTTAGCTAAATATGGATGCTGACACACAGGCTAAGAGGGAGATGTGGGGACCCTGAAATTTTTGGAAGCATAATACTAACGCGATGTTTTTTTTTTTTAATCCTTCAAATGCATTAGGAAAAAAAAAAAGCTTGTGTAAGATCCTCCGTACTATTAAGAATTATATAATATTTTGAAAAGTGTTAATGGAATTTTCTATTTTTCCTTGATTTTTATTATTGATGAACTTTTCCCAAGCCATCTATTATCCAGGAGAATATTAAAACTGTAATAAAACTGTACAAGAAAACAGTGTTCCGCTTTGACTTCAAAAACAAACTCCCCAAAACTGCCTAAAAGAGCATAAAGTTTAATAAGTGATGGATGGAACACCTCAGTTGGGAGATAAGAATGTGAGTGGTTGCCTGGAGGCCTGTGGGTAATCTTCTGGACTTGGGAGAGAACAGAATTAGTATTCAGAATCTGCATAGCCTTTGCTACGTCAGCACCACGCGGCACCAAGGAACATTTTGTGAGCCAAGCTGATGATGCCCATGGGTCATCCTAGCCCTCAGGGTGAGCTCCCACTGCAGATGTCTGCATTGCCCATTGGTTGTGCAGCAAAAGAGTCCCTGCTGCCCTAAGACTGTCAACTTGTCTAAATTACCACAGTAAGCAACCAATCCATACACCCAGCATACTTCCAAGCCTCCAAATAGGGGATGGTTTTAAGGTACTCAAGGAAGCAGTGGAAATATGGAAAGTTTTGGGTGGTTTTGTTTAGATCCATCTCAAAAACCCTTCACCCGCTCCACCTCCAGCCCCCAGAAGAGGGAGTGGTGGAGCCTTTGGCCCTGATGAAATAAGCATAATGCAACCATTAAAGAGCACAGATTTTCTTTTATCCTGCTGGTGTCTGTTTTCCTGCCATTCTGCTGTGAGTTACTTAAAAAAAAGAAAAATGGCTAATGGAACTGAAGAGGACTTGACTGGCAGAATATTTACTATCAGAGAGGACATATAAGTCGGTAGAAGCATATTATTTAACATTTAAAAGTACACATTTTGAAGCCAGGATCATTATATTTTTAGGTTTCAGGCTTTGCGCAAACTACTCATATGAGTCTGTGTTTTCTCATTTGTGAAATAAGGATAATGCTGTCCTCAGCCCTATGAGACTGACCTACATGGAAAGTTACACCCACACATAGAGCCACATAGTAGACCTGGTCACGTCATGCTCATCTGCTGTCACTATGCTCATCTGCATTTGTTGAGCACATATTATCTTCAGCTGCTGTAAATTGCCTCCACTGAAGATAAAATTCTAAGAGACCAGCAAGCACAGGGATGCCTTAGTGTTCCTGGATACCCAGTATTCACATGCCTGAGGTCTACTTTCCCTCGCAGGAGGAGTGCACCGAGGAGAAGGTGCTAATGGACTACTGATTTCTTAACCATTCTGTGCTATTTTAAGAATATACACACGATATTCTATGGCCCAGGATATCTATTTGGGATTCCAGCCAATTACTATGTCATCTTGGTCTCAAGTTTTGGGTAAGCTGGGAAATGAGAGATTTTGTACAAAATATTTTATTGTATGAAGATATGCTTTTGAATGTTATTCTATGAGTAATAGGTACATAGTCTATCAGAAGATATAAATGACAAATAACTTCTTTTGTCCTTGAGAAACTTACGATACAGTGGGAGAAACTTATTAGTGCCTCCTAAACACGCAAAAAAATGAAAACCCATAAGGCAAGGAGATTCAAATTGTTTTTCAGCATTCAGTTCTTCTGGACATACATCCTAAATCAAAACTGTCATTTTAAAAAAGACACAACTTACAAATGTCTTTTCCTGAGTACATTTTCAATGAGGTTGCTATAAAAGTTTAAAAAAAAATGTATAAAGAAGAGTACATTATCCAGGGCAGAAGAAATAGATCTCAAGCCTGTACCTATAAGTCATTCATCACATGGTCGCTCAGAACCACAGCTTTGAGGGAAGAGGCAAAGAGGAAGAAGACTCAAATTTTACCAGAGCTAAGATCATAAAAGTGTCTTCTTCTGAGGAAAAAGAGAGAGAGAGAGAGAGAGAGGAGGAAAGGAAGGAAGGAAGGGGGAAAGGCTGGCATTATTTTACTTGCTAATTTGTAAGTGCAATTAAGGTTAAAGTCGTACTTCCCTTCACAAGAAAACAACGACCCAAAGTTGAAGGAGCAAGAAAGCTTTGTTTGTAAAGAAGTTTTCAAGATGCTGTTTTTCTCCTGGAAAATGTGGTTTATCTAATTGATAGCTAAGGAAAACCATCTTTTTAAACTTCCCACTCAATGAGTCACTCTGGGGTGTGTCTGCCTTGTAGCATCCTGTGAGATCCAGTAATCTAAAGTGGCATGACCCAGGCAGCCCCAACCTCATGCGTCAAGCCGAGCTACCGGCGCTGGGAAACCAGAGAGAGCCCAGTTTTCTAAACAGAGTGGTTAACAAAATTGCATGTTATGAAATGGGGTTTCATCCTTTAAAGGATCATTACCTATTTTTAAAAAGAACCTGTCGAATAATTCCTATCACCCCCAGATGTCTACAGTTGGTAAAGGCCAGGTAATTAACCCCACGGAAGGGCAAGTATTATTTCCTTAGGGTTTCTTCATGTATACCTTGAAGATAATTTCCATGCTGCCAACAGTTGCATTAAATGGAGGTGAAATGGAGAATTTGGATGTGTTCTCCAAACTTAACTTGAGACACTGACAAAGCATTATGTATTCTGAGCCAGACAGCCAACAGGACATCAAAATCTGTGGAAATAAACGCAAAACTAGTCTGAAAGTCTTAGCCATTAGTATGGAGTCTTGTCCTGTGCAGCAATTGATCCATTTTTGACAGCTAAAAATTTTTAGCCAACAGAATGTTGGAGCTGATGTGTATAAAAGCATGATGTGCATGATGGACCTTAGGAAAAAACAAAATAAGGGCATTCAGTTTTCCAAAAGAAGAGGTGTGTGTGCATAGACGGCTTAGGGCAGTTATTGGTGTAGGGTGTCCATGCTCTTGGCTTTTTGAAGAAAGAACTGGACAAAACACACAAAGCAAGGAAATAATAAAGCAACAAAAGCAGAGATTTATTGAAAATAAAAGCACACTCCACAAGGTGGTAGCAGGCCTAAGCAAGTGGCTCAAGGGCACAGTTAAAGAATATTCTGGGGTTTAAAAATCCTCTAGAGGATTCTCACTGGTTACTTGGTGTATGCCGTATATAAATGAAGGGGTTGAAGTGAGGTTACAAAGTTATTTACTTGGTGTACACCCTATGCAAATGAGGGGTGGTTTTCTGCTATAGCTGAAGTAGAGTTACAAAGTTATTTACTTGGACTTAGAAGGTTGGATTTTTTTCCATTTAATTAAATTCTAGGAGGTCCTTAGGTTCCCTGCCTCCAGACTCTGTTTTCTTGTCTCAGGGATTTCTGGAGAACAGAAAAGGAGTTAGAAATAATGTCAAGCCGTTTTTCTGAAAAACGGTCTACTTTATTTATTATCTGGATATCACATGAGAATGTGACAAGACAGTACTTTGGATTCTTTGAAATTTATCTAATCAAACTTCCAGAGTTAATTATTTGGAATAAAATGTAGAGGCTGCAAAGTCGGCTAACAAAATATAAGGGCTACCTTGCACTGGGGTGGCGGGGGATGCGGGGGGCTTTACTCCAATCTTCAGGGATTAATGAATGAGGTAAGGTAGGGTCTTGGAGAGAATAAATTGAACACCGATAAGTTATACCAGATTGTTTAAGTTTTAAGAGAGGTGCTTAGGTTTGTATGGGATTTCCTTTTGCGGAAGTGGCAATGTATAGGGGCTGTCCTTAACTTCTCTCCCCTCTCTCACATGATTAGCACTAAGATGAAAATATAGTAGACATTGGGTAACACAAAGTTAGAGAAGAAAATGAATTGAAAATACAGCATTGCTATGTTAGATAAAAGAGGTGTGACAAGAAAAGATCTCAATGCTGGAATGAGTTAAATAGATCACAACCTGAGAATTCTAGGAACCTTATTATAATATGCAAATGGTGCGCCTCTAGCCACTTCAGACAGCATTTTCAGCACATTAGGGCTTTTAAAACAATCACCACATTATAGACCTAGGAGAATTCTCCAGAGATTTAGGCCTGAGAAAACATATGTTTTTTGGTTTTTTGGTGTTTTCCTGACTTCTCATTAGCAACAGTGTAATTTTCACTGCTCTTCCATCCAAGAAACATCACAATTATATCCCCAGATCACAATGATCAGCTCTGGTGACAGATGTGGAAACTCATGGTCACCATGAGAGACAGTGAAGTCTGTCTTCAGTCATAGTTGGCTGCTGGAAATGAAGATAAAGGACTGGCAAACTACTCTGTTGTGGCTACAGACAGAATTCCTGTAGGACAGTGAATGGCTAATGAATCCTTTATACTAGCTTTTGAACCTCTTCCTCAATATTTCCAAAAAGCATTATTTCAGATTATCTGTTTTTTCTGAAAGCACGCATAATATCAGTAGTAGGCGACATGGTTTTATTTGGTACATGATAACATTAAAAAAATAGGATGATGATGAGTTTAGATAGAGAATTCAGATACGGAAATAGTAGGCGAATAATAATACTAATAGTACCATGGATATGATAAGAATCACAGTTTTCATGTGAATGGCTGAAATCCGTCCTGTGTTAATACTTTTTGTTAGATGTATCTCATAGTTGTATAGATGGCAATTTCTAGAATCAAAACAATGAACTCCTAAGAAACTGGAAAATGAACAAAGCTGGAAATTTGAACTTGATCACACATATCACCAGAGACTTCAACTCACAAGACAGACCACCACCTTGAAATCTGAAGAGACAGATGAATACAAGTAATTGCAGCTGAAACTTTGGTACCAGAAACAAAAGCTCTTGACAATGTATACTGATAAGAATGGTTAAATATGAATTTTAATAAATTATTTGAGGTTGAGTGTAGATTAGCTTGAGAGTAAAAGTCCTGCTAGGCCAGTCTTAGCTTGCCCTACACTTTCGTGAGTTTTAACTTCAGGATCCCCAATGGTTTCTCACAATGGAGACTGGAGAAGAAGAAAACTCATATGATCATATCAATAGATGCACAAAAAAGCATTTGACAAAATCCAATACCCATTCATGGGTTAAAAAATGAAAACCCCTCACCAAACTAAGAACAGAGGGAAACTTTCTTAACCTGATAAAGAACATCTATGGAAAACTAGAGTGGCTGGGCACAGTGGCTCACACCTGTAATCCCAGCACTTTGGGAGGCTGAGGTGGATGGATCATGAGGTCAGGAGTTCAAGACCAGCCTGACCAAGATGATAAAACCCTGTCTCTACTAAAAATACAAAAATTAGCCAGATGTGGTGGCTGGCATCTGTAATCCCAGCTACTCGGGAGGCTAAGGCAGATAATTGCTGGAACCCAGGAGGCAGAGGTTGCAGTGAGCTGAGATCGTGCCACTGTACTCCAGCCTGGGTGACAGAGAGAGACTCCATCTAAAAAACAGAAGAAAATAAAGAAAAACCTACAGCTAACATCATACCAAAAGAGGGGGAAAAATAGATGCTTTCCTCATAGTTGGAAAGAAAGCAAAGATATTCTGTCTTACCACATCTATTCAATATTGTACTACAAGTCCTAGGTAGTGCGATGAGATTCGTAAAAAGGAAACAAGATATAAGAAGCAAAACTGTCTGTTTTCACAGATAATAAACTTAAAAATAAATAAATAAATAAATAATAAATAAAATTGTAAACATAAAATGGAAAATTTAAAGGTAAAAATAAAAAAGTAGAAAATGAAAAAAATAGAAAAAACATCTTGGAACTAATAGTAGATTATGGCAAGGTTGCAGGATGCAAGTTAATATATAATAGTCTATTGTTTTTCTACCAGCAATGGAGAAGTTGAAATTTTCAAAGAAAAACACAATACCATTTATAATAGCACCAAAATAAAGCATTTACATAGACATTTAAGAAAATACATACAGAATCTCTATGCAGTAAATTGTAACATTGTAATTAAAGAAATCAAAGAAGATCTAAATATATAAAAAGATATTCCACTTTCATGGATTGGAAGACTCATTTTTTCTTGTTGCTTGTTTGTTTTGTTTGTTGAGACAGTTTCGTTCTGTCACTAGACTGGAGTGCTGTGGGGTGATTTTGGCTCACTACAGCCTCCAACTCCCTGGTTGAAGTGATTCTTTTGCCTTGGCCTCCTGATTATCTGAGATTACAGGCATGCGCCACCATGCCCAGCTAATTTTTGTATTTTTAGTAGAGACAGGGTTTTACCATGTTGGCCAGATGGTCTCAGTCTCCTGACCTCGTGATCCACCCGCTTCAGCCTACCAAAGTGCTGGTATTAGAGGCATGAGCCACTGCGCCTGGCTGGAAGGCTCAATATTTTTAAGATGTCCATTCTTATCAACTTAGTCTAGATATTAAATGGAATTATAATCAATATTCCAGCAAGCTATTTTATGAATATTGAAAAACTAATTCTAAAGTTTATATCAAACAGCAAAATACATGGAGTAGTCAATGCAATATGAAAAAGAACAAAGTCAGAGGACTGAGAGGGCCCAATTTCAAGACTTAATATAAAGATAAATTAAGACAGCATGTAATGATGAAAGATAGCCATTAGATTAATGATATAGTATAAAGAGCTCAGAAATAGATCCATACTGATATAGTCAACTGATTTTTGACAAGATCAAAGGCAATTCAATAGATAAATGATAGTCTTTTCAACAAAAGATACTGAAATAATTCAATATCCATATGTGAAAATAAATCCAGATAGCGATTACACCTTCACAAAAAATTAACAAAAAATGAATCTTAGATTTAAATAAAATCATAATACTATATAACTCACAGAAGAAAACATCAGAAAATTTAGGAGACCTTGGATTTGGTGAGTTTTTAAATGCAACACAAAACCACATTCCATGGAAAAAAGTTGTCATTATTAAAATTTAAATGCTTTGCTCTGTGAAAGGCAATGTTAAGAGAATCAAAAGACAAGACATGAAGTAGACGGAAATCCAAAACACTTATCAGATAAATAATTTGTTTGTAAAACATATAAATAACTCTTGAAATTTAACAAAGAAAATAAACAATTTAATTAAGAAATAAGCAAAAAGTCTGAAAAGAAATCTTACCAAAGAAGACATTTAGAGGGCAGACAAACATGTGAAAAGATGCTCAACATTATATGTCATTAGAAAATTGCAAATGAAAACAATAATGAAATACAACTACACGCCCATTAGAATGGCTAAAATAAAAACAAAAAAACTGGCAATACAAACTACTGGCAAAGACGCAGAGCAAAAGGAGCTCTCATTCATCGCTGTTAGAAATGGAAAATAACACTGACACTTCAGAAGACAATTTAGCAGTTTCTCACAATGCTAAAGACAATGTTACAAATCAGTCCCACAATTATGCTCCTAGGTAATTAAACAATTGAGTTAAAAACTTATGTCTGCCAGGCGCGTGGCTCACTCCTATAATCCCAGCACGTTGGGAGGCCGAGGTGGGTGGATCACGAGGTCAAGAGATCGAGACCATCCTGGTCAACATGGTGAAACCCCGTCTCTACAAAAAAATACAAAACATTAGCTGGGCATGGTGGCGCGTGCCTGTAATCCCAGCTACTCAGGAGGCTGAGGCAGGAGAATTGCCTGAACCCAGGGGGCGGAGGTTGCGGTGAGCCGAGATCGCGCCATTGCACTCCAGCCTGGGTAACAAGAGCAAAACGCTGTCTCAAAAACAAACAAACAAACAAAAAAACAACTTATGTCTGTAAAAGACCCTGTATGCTTATGTTTATAGCAGCTTATCTATAGCATATCCATACAATGAAATACTATTCAGCAATTAAGAAGTAAGCTATCAAGCCACAAAAACAAATAGAAAAACCTTAAATGTAGCTAGGCATGGTGGCGCGTGCCTGTAATCCCAGCTACTGTGGGGCTTGAGGCTCAAGAATCGCTTGAACTTGGGAGGTAGAAGTTGCAGCCAGCCTGTATTGTTGCACCACTGCACTTCAGCCTGAGCGATAGAGTGAGACTCTGTCTCAAAACAACAATAAGAACTACCAAAAAAACAAAAACAAAAACAAAAACAAAAACAAAACAAAACAAAACAAAAAAAACCCAACCAACAATAAAAAACCTTAAATGCATACTGCTAATTGAAAGAAGCCAGTCCTAAAAGATTGCATACTCTGGGAATTCCTCCCCAGTCTGTGCACCTTCCATCTCTGATATAGAAGCCCTAGAGCCCCACCTTTTCTCCACCCCTCCAGGGCTTGCCCTTGGGCTGTGACAGAGTTTGAGAGGTGTTGGGGACGGCTGAGGCAGTGTCAGAGGCCAACCCTGTGGTCCTTATTCTAGGAATGACTTGGGGTGGGGTGGCAGTGCTGTACCTGTGGCCAGTCAGCTGCTGCCATCTTTAACACAGTCCTCTCCCCCATGGTAAAGAGGGAATGGTCAGGCTGGATGCTGTCATTTTGTCCATTAAAAAAAAAAAGAGAGAGAGAAAAGAGAAAAGGAAAGAAAGAAAAATGAAAAGGCCATGCGTATTGTATCATCCAATTACAGGGCATTCTGGAAGAAGCAAAACTATAGACGTAGCAAAATGATGAGTAGTTGCCAAAGGTTCCAGGATAGAATGAAGCACAGATTTTTGGAGACTTTATGTATGGCATCATAATGGTGGACATAAAACCTTATACATTTTTCAAAATCCATAGAATTTTGTAGCTCAGAGAGTGGACACTAATATCTGCAGTATTTTAAAATACAAATTAGGACCCTGGGGATCTCAGCAAGGAACACTGACTGTGACAAGAGCATCTAACTGTAATGCAAGTGATGAAACAACTTCACTGCAGGGGACGGAGGGAAGAGGTGCTGACCTAAATGAGTAGAATTAAGTGGAGTCTAAGACTAAAGGCAAAAGAAACTGCATGTAAAAGCAATATTCTAGTTGATAATGTTGTTTCTCACTGGGTTACATGTTAACAGCTCTGATATTGCTACACGTGAATGCAAGTATTTGACAACTGAGTAAAAGGATGGCAGATGATGGGAGCCAGACTCATCACAGTTGGAGTGGGAGTTCACAGAGAAGTAATGCGAGGAGCCAGAATAATTATATGATAATGTATTTGAGCTGGATACATCAGTATGAACTCATGTTTAACTTAGTGTAAATATAGATAACTACATGTGAAAATATTTAGAGTTTATATTATGTAGATATGCAGGTATCTACATAACAGATATACATCTTAGCTGAGATGCCCCAAAAGAAAAGATACTCCACAAGCAACAAGCACCCCTAGTGTATAGATTTTTTTTTTTAACTCTCCAGTAGAAATCTTTTTATTTTTCTTGGCAAAAACTTTCACAATGCATAAAACTAATTTTCTCTACCACCTAGCCTCTTTTTTTAAAAAAATTGTACTTTAGGTTCTGAGGTACATGTGCGGATCATGCAGGGTTGTTGTATAGGTACATACATAGCCAGGTGGTTTGCTGCCTTCATTCCCCCTTCATCTATATCCAGCATTTCTCCTCCCCACCCTCCCCTCCTCTAGTTGCCGCCAACTGACCCCAGTGTGTGATGCTCCTCTCCCTGAGTCCATGTGTTCTCATCGTTCAACACCACCTATGAGTGAGAACATGCAGTGTTTGGTTTTCCGTTTTTGTGTCAGTTTGCTGAGAATGATGGTTTCCAGATTAATCCAAGTCCCATTTTCCAATAAAAGGAACTAAGGCACTTTAGAAAAACTATTAATTCTAAGACTAGGACAAGAAATATCTGTGGTGAGCTTAAAACATCTTGTTATGGTAGAAAGTAAGGAAATGCTAAGAAAATCATAAGAAAAACAAATGAAAGAAAACCTAAAACAAACCCACACATTGTTTGGAGTATGTCGAAAGTTTATAGAGCCAACTGAAAGAGTTTCCAATGGTCAAACTTGAAGCAATTTGAGAAAAAAAATAGTATTGTATTATAACCCAAAGTATAAAGCAAATATCCAGAAGCCCAAACAGATATAAATGCATAATTAAATAAACCAATAAATATAAGGGAAGAGACAAGTCACCCATGCAGAAAATTTCCAAGTAATATATGAAGATAGCCCACCTTCAAGAAGGAAGAGCTTAAGTTCCCACTATAACTATAAATGAAGAAAATCTGAATAAATTATGAACGTTACTTCATAATAATGGATCAATATTGACTCATTAATTCTAAAAAATATAAGGTACCAATGCAAGATATTAATAACAGAGGAAACTGTGTGAAAGATATACAAAAACTCTCTGTGATCTTTTATCTAATTATTTGTAAATCTTAAATGTTTCTAAAACAGAAGTCTATTTTGAATGTTTTTGTAAATAGCTTTTATTATTTTGAGATATGTTCCATCAATACTTAGTTTATTGAGGGTTTTTCAGCATAAAGATCTGTTGAATTTTGTAAAAGGCCTTCTCTGCATCTATTGGGATGGTCATATGGTTTTTGTCTTTGGTTCTGTTTATGTGATGGATTACAGTTACAGATTTTCGTATGTTGAACCAGCCTTGCATCCCCAGGATGAAGCCTACTTGATTGTGATGGATAAGCTTTTTGATGTGCTGTTGCATTTGGTTTGACAGTATTTTATTGAAGATTTTTTGCATCTATGTTCATCATGGATATTGGCCTGAAGTTTTCTTTTTTATTTTAGTCTCTGCAAGGTTTTGGTATCAGGATGATGTTTGTCTCATAAAAAGTTAGGAAGGATTCCCTTTTTTTCTATTGTTCAGAAGTTTCAGAAGGAATGGTACCAGCTCCTTGTTGTATGTCTGGTAGAATTAAAAGTTTTCATTTGTTTGTGTCATCTCTGATTTCTTTGAGGAGTGTTTTGTAATTCTCATAATAGAGATCTTTTACTTCATTGATTATTTGTATTCCTAGGTATTTATTCTTTTTGTGGCAATTGTAAATAGGATTGAATTCTCGATTTGTCTCTTGGCTTGAATGTTGCTGGTGTGTACAAATGCTAATTTTTGCACATTGATTTTGTATCTTGAAACTTTGCTGAAGTGAGCTTTTGGGTGGAGACTATGGAGTTTTCTAAATATAGAATCATGTCTGCCAACAGGGATAGTTTTGCCTTGCTCCACTTTTCAAGGGGAATGTTTCCAGGTTTTGTCTATCCAGTATGATGTTGGCTGTGGGTTTGTCATAGATGGATCTTATTTTTCTGAAGTATGTTCCTTCAATGCCTAATTTATTGAGGGTTTTTAACATTAAGTAATGTTGATTTTTTTTTTAAAGGAATTTTGATCTGTCACCAGGCTGGAGTGCAGTGGTGCAATCTCAGCGTACTGCAACCTCCGTCTCCCGGGTTCAAGTGATTCTTCTGTCTCAGCCTCTCAAGTAGCTGGGACTACAGGTGCACACCACCATGTTCAGCTAATTTTTGTATTTATAATAGAGACAGAGTTTCACTAATGTTGGCCAGGATGGTCTCTATATCCTGACCTTGTGATCCACTTGCCTTGGCCTCCCAAAGTGCTAGAATTACCGGCATGAGCCACTGCATCCAGCCATAATGTTGAATTTTACTGAAAGTCTTTCTGAATCTGTTGAGATAATCATATTGTTTGTGTTTGCAGTTCAGATTATGTGATGAATCACATTTACTGATCAGAATATGTTGAATCAAACTTGCATCCCAGGGATAAAGCCTACTTGATCATGGTAGTTGAGCTTTTTGATGTGCTACTAGATTTGATTTGGTAGTATTTCATTGAAGGTTTTAGCAACTATGTTTATCAAGAATATTGGCCTAAAGTTTTCTTTTTTGTGTTGTGTCTCTTGAATTTTGTTATCAGGATGACGCTGACCTTATTCACAGAGTTGAGGAGAAGTCTCTCCTTCTCAATTTTTTGAAATGGTTTTAATAAGAATGGTAACAGCTTTTCTTTATACATCTAGTAGAATTCAGCTGTGAATCTTTCTAGTCCTGGGCTGTTTTTTGTTTGGTAGGCTTTTTATTGCTGATCCAATTTCAGAACTAATTATTGGTCCATTTGGGGATTCAGTTTCTTCCTTGTTTAGTCTTAGAAGGTTGTATGTTTCCAGGAATTTACTCATTTCTTCTAGATTTTCTGGTTTGAGTGCATAGAGGTGTTCATAGTAGTCTTTGGGGAGAATTTTTGTATTTCTGTGAGGTTGTGGAATACTTTGCAGCCATAAAAAGAAAAAGATTATGTACTTTGCAACAACGTAGATAGAGCTGGAGGCCATTATCCTAAGTAAATTAACACAGAAATAAAAAACCAAATGCCACAGGTTCTCACTCATGAGTGGGAGCTAAACAATAAGAACACATGGACACAGAGAGGGAAACAACAGATACAAAGGCCTACTTAAGAGTGGAAAGTGGGAGGAGGAAGAGGATAAGAACAATTATCTATCAGTTACTATGCTTATTACCTGGGTAACAGAATAATGTGTATGCCCAACCCCCTGACACACAGTTTGCCTATATAAAAAACTTGCATGTACACCCCTGAACCTAAAATAAAAGTTTTTTTCAAAATGAAGAAGTAAAAGGGCTCTACAAGACAGTTCATCACTTCACCTGTGGGAAAAGCCACAGTATTAAATATTTTATGGCAAGTGAGAAGAATGCAGAATAGGTATTTCTGTGCTCACCAGAGAAATATAAATCTTTTGAAATTTTCACACATCATTTTTCGCTTTCTATTTGATATATTAAATTCATATATAATTTTTAAAAATTGTTTTCAGGGTTGAGGGGACAGATTTAACCAAAACCTGATGTTAGACAGCTAATATCCTGGGGTTTCCCTTTGTTCACATTTTGGAAATTTCTTTTACCTAGTTACTGTTCTGCATTCCCTGTGTCTTTCTTGGTCTTAGTTCATTCACTCATCTTTGTACATTTTATTGTCCAGTCATTTTCTAACAAAAACTGCATGAAAGGCAAATGTTCCAAAATATGTATGTTTCAAAGTATTGTTGTTCTATACTCACCCTTGATTGGTCTAATGGCTGGTTATAGAATTCAAAGTTGGAGATGATTAGTTGCTAAAATTTTACATGAATTCCTTTTCTTCTTATTTCCAGTATGGCCGGAAAGTAGTTCAAAGTCTAAATCCTTTGTATTTCACTTCTTTAATCTCACTAGATTTAGGGATATATTTAATCCATTACTGGTTGTGGAGTCATATTTTAATTATCATAACAGATAATTGGTGAGCTCTTTTAACATATAAAATCATGTCATTCAATTATGGGAAATGTATAATTGCTTTGATAATTTCATCTCTCTGTGTCCATTTTTTCTTTTGTAACTCTCATTTTTCAGATGTTGAACTTCATGGGTTGCTCTCATTATCTTTTCTTCTATTTTCATTTCTTTTTTTGATTGTGCCTGCTGAGATATTTACTCAGCTTCATCTTCCAACCCTCTACATATAGAAACGAATGCACATATATATATATACCCAATTAGTATATATAAATTAATGTACACTTGTGTATGTATATATGTAAAAATTTTCTTCCTCACTGTGTTCACCTTGTTTCTCTTCCTTAATCTGTTTCTCCCCTTCTGTTTTCTCTTCTTTCTCTTCTTCCTTCTTTACTCTCTTTGATTTCTCCTTCTTTTGGTTTTCCTTACTCTAATTCCATGACTCTTTCTCTTTTAAAATTTTTAAAAAATTGACAAATCACAATTGCATACATTTATGCAATATGTGTACAAGGGGGAGTGATAAAATGAAGTTAATTAACATATTCATTATCTCACTTAACTCTTTTTGTATTGAGATGTTTGAAATTCACCAACTTACATATTTTGAAATAAATAATACAATTGTTATTGACTACAGTCATCAGCTGTAGAATAGATTAAAAATTTATTCCTCCTGTCTAACTAAAACTTTGTACACTTTGACAAACAACTCCTAATTTTTCTCCCCAGTCTCTGGTAGTCATTATTCTACTCGCTACTTCTATGAGTTTTTAGATTTCCCCATATGGTGTAATTGTGCAGTTTTTGTCTTGTTGTGCTTGGCTTATTTCACTTAACATAAGTGAAATGACAAGAACACACAATAGAGAAACGACAATTTTAAAAATTAAGTAGTGCTGGGGAAACTGGATATCCACATGCAGAGGAATAAAATTGGATCTTGATCTCAGATCATAGAAAAAATTAACTCGAAATGGATTAGATATTTAAACATAGTACCTGAAATTGAAGAACTGCTAGAAGAAAACGTAGGGTGAAGCTCCATGGCATTGGCCCAAGCAATGATTGTTTGGAAATGACCGTGAAAGCACAGGCAGCAAAAGCAAAAATAGACAAATGAGACTGCATAAAACTTGGAAGCCTCTGCACAAAAAAAAAAAAATAACAGAGAAAATATTTTCAAACCATACATTTGATGAGGGACTAATATCCAGAATATACAAATAACACAAACAACACAATAACAAGAAAACAAACAATCCATTTAAAAAATAGGCAAAGGACCTGAAGAGACATTTTTAATAGGAAGACATAAAAATGACCAATGGGTTCATAAAAAAATGTTCAGCATCACTTATCATGTTGATTTTAACTTAAAGCTCCTTTTTTTCCATATAGAAACTCACTTTTCTTTAATCTCTGGCTAGGGTTCACAGGTCCAAAACTATCTGGTTCATTCTTTCCAATGAATAAATATCCAACCTTCTTCTAGGTTAAAAGATGCTGTTTTTGCCTGGGTTCTCTTGAAATAAAAGCCGGAGACTGAGGCATAAATAAATGGTTCAGGGAGAAAAAGTGTTAGGGGAATTAGGCAGAGAAAGTGGGAGAGCAATAAGCAATGATAAAAACATAAATCTGATGATTAATAACAAAAGGCACGCCCAATACACCAATGTTAGAGTTAATGTTGAAGCCTTTAATGTTTATATAAAAATTCCAGTGTTTAAAATGTTGCAGAATATAAAAATATGGAAATTTTCTTCTAACTTCATAAAGCTAGTGCAAAGGACATAAAGGAGACTTCACATTAAAATAATGAAATGATGTTCATGTGAAGATTTTCCTAGAATGCAAGAATGGTTTAACATCAAGATCTTCAAAAGGCTTTTGATAAAACATCCATTCCTTTTATAAACTTCATAGTCTAAGAATGAAGAGCTCTTTCCTTAATAATAAACATTCTTAAGCCAACATTCAATATCAACCTTAACAATAAAACATAGAAGGCATTCCCATTAAAGTTAGAAAAAAGATATGAATGCAAGCCGTGACTATAGCTTATTTTTGGTCTGGAAATTTAAAAGAACTTGTGGGTTCTTTATCACTGTGAAGGTGATATTAAAAGGTAAACATCTACAAATGCCACCTCCTCTGATCATGTAATTTCTTTCTGAGGGGCTCTATTCATTGAAGCCAATTCTAGGACATCTCCAGAGCTTTCTAAAAGTACAGAGAAAAAGGGTGAGAGAATGCTCAGGCCTTTCAGGAATTTAGCAAAAGATAGTTTACAGAGTTAAATAGAAGGTCTTTATATGCTGAGACTGAGAGCCAATCACAGCAATTCCATGATAATTGTAGGATTTACACACACATTCCAGACAGTCCCGAGGCCCTATTGCAAGCACAGTTAGAAGCATCCTTATGTGATAGAAGAGCATTTCTCATTGCAGTTGTGACTAGTTGTGGAGAGTTGTCACGGATGCATAAAAAGAAAGTCTTAGAATTTTTGAAGGTAGAAAGGGAAATCCCAGTACCTCTTTTGATGAATTTAAATATAAGATATCAGCCAAATGGAAACAGGACTTAAAAACCACTCAGGGAGATGGGCAGATCATGAGATCTTTGAGTTATAAGCTCTGGACTCAAGATTATCTACTTGCTCTCTAATGTTGGATAAGTAAATTACATGCCTTCTTGGACAAGTTGTCAGACAGGCAAACATCTGGCTCACAAAACCCCAGTATTAAATGGAAAAAAAAAAGGTTTCTGCAACTGAAATATTAATTCTAATATTTTTGAAAAACATTTATTTGGTTATTTTTTTCTTTGTAACCACAAATATAACGGAAATTCCAAGAATCTGGTAGGCCTGAGTTAAAGCTGAGACTGCTGAGGCTGCAAAATCCTACTGTGCAAGGTTACAGGGTTCTACCTACCTGTGGACCAGGTTCTACAAATTGAAGAGTACAGTCTTGGGGTTCAGCAGCATATCAAAGGGCATAACACTCAAGATTCTGAATAGATGAAGCCAATGACACCACAAATGGGGCCCATGCTAGATTTTGTCCAAGTTCCAATAATTCTTAGAAGAAGAATTATGATAATGAAGTAACGATCAACATTTATTGTGCTGGATAAGAACTATTAACTTCAGGATTCAGTCCCTTCAACTCTGAATTTCATGAATCCTTGTTAGATTCTTACCCTCCAGTGAAATTGGAAGAGTACAGGCAGAGCATGCATCATGTAAGCATGACATTGGTAGATCTCCTGATAGGGAAAACTAAAAAAGCACAAAACCTGGAAACAGCTCCAGTTAAGCACATCCAAAAGATGTTTTAAATGAGATTATTTCCATACATTACTGTATTAATTTTTGTTATGCTATCCTAGCAACTGTGTCAACCCCATTTCCAAACTGTAACCACAGTAGCAAGATTTAGGTACATACCGATGTTCAAAATATGAAATATGATGACATGCTAACTTAAGAAAATTTTTTATACATTGGGTTTAGTTAGTACTGTCTTGGTTGATACATTGAATCTTTGAGGCTTTTTTTGCTTCAGTAACAATTTCTATTTAATCACCATTAGCATCTTTGATCAAAGTACAGTGCATCTAGCCTTTTAGTAATACAGAGTAGAAAATGATCATTCAACACTTAACTCTAGAGACTGTCTAGGGCAAGCAATATGAAATTACTCCAAGACAAAGCAATTTTACTGTGAAGATCATGTTAGATAAGCAAACTGCCAAGATCAATTAAGTTGGAATATAATAGATAATGAGGAGCTTTGTATCATTTTGTTAGAATTATAATCTGGGAACTTATTTGCAACAAACCTAAAATTTGTACACATATTGGCCATTACTTCATTAATTTTGTTCTATAGAGACATAAATCTTATTCCATCTTCCTTATTTTTTAAAAAATTAATAAATTTAGTAATATAGTCTTCATTGTAAATGTTAATTTCTACTATTTTGATAAAGTAAGTGAAATTATTTTATCTTCAGCATTAACCTTTCTCCAAAGGGTATTTTATTTTTACTTCAAAATGCATCCTCACACATACTCTTTTTCTTTTTTCTTAACCTAACTCTTTCACTCTGTACTAAATGTTGCAATAATTCTCTCATATGATAAAAAATGAGGTACTCTTCTACTTTGGATCACTGTGAAAGTATTTAAAGATTTATTTTAAATGAAAAATAGCATTAAAATGGGTAAATTCAAGTGTAAAATCCGTATGATTCAAAACAAAGCCATAACGTGTGTACATCTGTAGGAATAAAATTGTCATATGTTAAAATATTTTTTCATTTTTTGCTCAGATTTTTACAATTCAAAATATATACTTCTTTTATTCACAGAAAGAAAAACATGTACCTCATGCTCTCTTTATGGTAATTCTATGAGAAGCATATTTCACTGTGATTTCTTGGTGTATTCTATTTTTTAATATCTTTTAAATAAGCATATCTGTCACAGATACCCACATTAGCTCAATTTATCATGAGTTCAGATGTCTCTCAATGTTTTCCAGAAACTTTATTCCAACTATAGACTCTCTGAGACTTAAGGGTTTCCTACACCAGAACTTATGTCAGACAGATCATTTAACAGCAACAGAATGCCACATCTCTTTCTAGTAATCAAAAAAATCGTAGCATATGTGATTATTAAATTTTTTACAATGAACATTAATTTTGATTTAGCTAGTTATTATTTGTTTTTACTAACCTCAGACCATGTGTAAAATTACAGCTTAAAATTGCATCTATGTGATTATCATACGTGTTATGACTAATGAAATTTGCAAGTATGAACACTAAGTCAGCTTTGCCTTGCCAGATGAGAAAACATGTTTTGTTTTCCAACAGAACTAAACATGATTGCTTTGCTAGATACTAACCGCAGACACTCAATATTCTTCATGCCCGCTTTGGTTCTCTTGTATTTCTGTAGGTAGAAGCCTGGGAGTGACACTCCCTAGACTCCCGAGCCAGCAGGGTTTTGAATCTATGTGAGGTACCATTAAGGAGACATACTCCCATAAGATTTAGAAGGCAGACAAAGCAGAAGCCATCTCTATGACAGTGGGCAGAAGTGTGGATCTCTCAGGCATGAATGTTTGCATAGTTTCTGCATTATCCTGCCATTCACCTTTCTGGATGACATGATGGAGTAGTTATAAACTCTGCAGCAGATTTCTGCAGGTCACTGACTCTGGATGGCGGTACTTCTGTCTCTTTGTAGCACTAAACCTAAAACTAACGTCTTTTGCCAGTTCAGGCTCTTAATGGTTTTGCAAGCACCTAATTCTAACCTAGCTAAAAAATAATAGATTCTGGCCGTTATTGGGAGTCCTACTGCCATATGGAACTAGAGAATCAAGATCTGGCTCTTTTCTCCTCTTACCATGTAGAAGGCAAGATATTAGAACAGTTTTCAGCACTCAAAATGAATATGTCAAATATTTACTTGCAACTAAATCTGATACGCCACCCTGTTAACTTGGTGTTTACAGCCACCTTGATAGGTAGGTTAAAAGTAAAAAAGATTTTTAAAAATCCTGTAAACAATTCTAACTTCAATGGTAAGATGTTGTAAAATAACAGTCCTCAAAAAGCCTGAGGATGAGGGGATCCAGAGACTGAGCAGTTAGTAGGAGCCATGGTGAAAGATGGGGGATCCCATTAAATTATGAACCACTCCCTTCTGCTCCCAAAACATGGTCATGTAGGCCAGAAACTGACAAAAATAAATGGCTTAGTTATGGTCTCTCAAGAGAGTAAACTAATTTGTATGTATTCCCATCATCTCATCTTTCCAAAAACTTTTCTGAAGGTTAAACAACGTTATTGTTTCAACATTAAAAAAAACCAGTATGCCATGGAAAAAAATACTAGTGTGCTCAGCTTCCTTAACCCCAGCTACAGTGGAGCCTATCATGTCTCTTTGCCAAAGGCACTTCATTTTAGTACAGTCTGCCTCTGTGGAAGTTACCTCTTTACTGAAGGTAGCTGTTGCCCTGCTTTTGCTATATCTCCCATCAGTATAGATTCAAAGTCTTATTTTCCACTCTCACATATACCCCCTATCTTCCAAGGAAAAAGAATACTCTATTAATGTGAGAGAACAAGATCTTCTCATATTCTCCCTCTCCCAAAAATGTCAGGACCTAGGTTTTGCCTGATTCATTATGTTAGGAATGGTAGGCATTTTAAGTAGTTTAGGGTCAAAGATCAGCGTAATAACAGCCGGGTTAGCCTTGTACTTTCACAAGACAATCCAAAACCGATTTAAAAAAACACAAAGCAAGTCTCCTGTAGAAGAGGGAAGCCTCAGAAAGACTTTGTCTAGTTCTGACGCTGTTTACAAGCTCCAGAAGCCTGGAAACAGAGAGTAGAAGTTTAACGGGGTTAGAACAATGGGCCACTATCAAAAAACTGTGGTACTTAAGAAATGTGTTTGATAACGATTTGACCTTCTATCAGGTACTCAAGATTCGAGCTTAAATAAAATTTTGTCAGATATGCTAGTAGAAATCATATAGATAAAAGATTAACATCAAAACCAACAATCAAAAAAACAGCATTAACATGAACTATTGCCTTTTCCAACTACAGTTTTGCTAAAAGCATTGGTTATTCAGATGGGGAAAGTAAACTACCTGCCCTTTCTAGCTATTTATACTGTCATTACCCTGATTGGAGACTCTAGGCTCCTGGGCCAGCTTCAGATCCTGGCCTGAAGTTCTGTAATAGTAGAACTTGGTATTTGAAAGGGAGTGGGGGAAAAGGTCATGAGCTGTACACATATTCTTAAAATTAGTCTTCTTAAGAGCTCATTAACTCCTTGCTCAATCTCCCACTGTCTTCCCATTGAACTCAGGAGAAATTCCATGTTCTTTAAACTGGCTTTTCCCCAAAGCAAACTGTTTTTGCTGTCCTTTGAGCAACTCATGCTCCTTTGGAAGTTTGTTCTCTGTTTTTCCTGGTGTTCCCCCAGTCCTGAGAGTCTGGTGTTCCTCTGCCCTTCTCCAAGTTTTATCCATAGTATTTCTTTGAAAAGCAACATTTTTTTTTCATTTTTGTAATATTTGCGTATACATATCACAATAACAGGCACAGACTGTCTAAGCTCAATTACCTATTACCTGTTTATTTCTTGGGTCTACAAGAGGATTTTAAATTCTTAGAAGCCGTGATCGCTGGCTTACATTTGTTTTCCTATTGCTAAGGCAAAACAGTTGAGCTCTTATTTTAGCAGATTTCAAAAGCAATGTCAGCTTATTTGTGAATGCTGTTTTAGTACATTAATCATAGGGTTTTTTTGCATATGCACATTTATGCTACTGGCATGTTTACATCTTGATCGAAACCTATACCCCATATGAAGAGTAAAAGCAGTGACTTTCTTGTTACACCATGGTAAGTTGATCCTATGGGAGTCATGGCCAATACCTGATTTTAAAATGGAAAATTTCTATTATAGACAAAGCACCTTGGTGAGTGGGGCTTTTTTATGGTTAACAGATGTTACATATTTCTTATTAATTGGAAAGAAAATGTTCTATACTCTTTGGGACATTTTAGGTGACAGATAATATGCTGAATACATTGCTGCCTAACTTGTGTCAGATTTTTATTACATTACCTTGAGGCCCACTGCACTTAGATCCAATCTTTTTTGTTGTTTTAGGAAAACATTTGTAAGAATAAGCTTTTAATAAAGGTAGACGATTTAAATAAATTGCTAATTTTAAAATATGAGACACTTTAGAAACTTGTAAAGAGTAAATGGCATTCTTCCCCTAAACCCTAGCACCAGAAATAACCACTATGAACAATTCAGTATAGGAGCTAGAAAACGACAGTATTTCAACTACTTTTGTAAATAACTTTCGGTAGAACTCATTCATTTATGCATTGTCTATGTTTGCTTTCCCATAACAACAGGGAAATTGAGTAGTTGTAACAAAGACTGTATGGTTCTGCTGCTACAAAGCATAAAATATATACTAACTGGCCTTTTACAGAAAAAGATTGCAGATTCCTAATTTACTATGGCATATACACTTCCAGATTTCCCATGTATGCACAAGATATAATTACGCTCTTAAAAAAAATCTTACTGAAGTGTAACATTCACATTCCAAATTGCACAAATCACAAGTGTATAACTTGATGAATTTTTACAAAGTGAATATACTCAATAAAACAGCACTCAGTTAAAGAAATAGTACATTACCAGCTCCTTGGAGGTTTCCTTTATTCAACTTTCCTGCCACAAATATTCCTTGACTTTATCCTGCTTTATAGCATCGTAGGTTCATTTTATCTGTTTTTGGACTTTATATAACTGAGATCGTAAATTACATGTTCCGTACCTGTCTTGGTTTGCTTAACATTAGGAGTCATCCATATTATTGTGTATCACAACACTTTGTTCATTCCTATAACCTATAGCATAATATTTTACTAGATAAGTGTACTACAGTTTACTTACCCATTGTACTTCTGGAGAACACTTGTGGCATTTTAAAATTTGAGATATTACAAATAATGGAAGAATAAACGTTTTTATGTGTCTTTTGGTGAACATATGTGGGCTTTTTGCACATATGTTTTTTTTTAAACTGATTAACAAACACCCTGTTCTGCAAGAAGTTTCCATGTCAAATCATGTAGAGCTGCCTGCGTCTGTAACAACAGCGTAGTATTTAATTGTATGATGTCCTGGAATATATTTCCCTGTTGGTCATTTAGTCACATGGCAGAAACCATGTGTTGCTGTTAAAATTCCCTTTCTTCTATGGCAATATGCCCTCCACATTTTTAGGTAGGCAGTTGGCTGCGTAGAATAAAGACTGCCAATAAAGGTACAACCATGTTACTAAGTTGTTAATAGCAGGATGTAGGTAGAAGTATGGCATGGCAGACTCCAAGATCTTTCCTAAAGAGATGAATGCCTACACAATTTGCTTCTGTATCTCCTTCCCTCCGTGCTGCCTGAAAGCACATACTGACATATCCTACCTTGAGGTTGAGGCTTATGCAGTGACCACAGGCAGGATCCTGGGCCCTGATATAATCAAGTGTTATATTTACCTTACACTGCCTCTCTGGGCTTTGACAAGAAAAGAGAAATGAATAGCCATCTTGTTTGAGCTACAGTGGTTCCTTCACCATTCATAACTGAAATAAATTATAACTTACACAAGTTAATTTCCAATTTTTGCTATTGTACACTATATAGCAGTGAATATTATACCATGTATCTTCATATTTTTATATGTCCATTTTGTAGAAAAAAATTCTACAGGCAGAATTACTAGGTCAAAAACTAAAGAGCACTTTAAACTATACATCCAGTACAATGTTCCTTCAAAATTGCATTAGTACAGACATAAGTGACATTTCTCTCTTAAATACACTGATTGTCAGATTGCTAAACCTCTTACATGTAAAAGAGCAACAATCATAACAAAACAAAAGAAGCAACGATCACACCCTAATTTTCCTTTTCACATATTTAGTGTGGGAAGAAAATTGAGCAGATTTTCCTTCAAGGGACCTATTTTTCTTTCTTTCTTTTTTTTTTTTTTTTTGTAACTTGTCTGTTCAAATACTTTGCCTACTTTTCCATTGTAGAGATTCCTTATAATTACTTTAACCAACGTTTATAATATAGTCTGTCCTTTAATTTTGTTTTGATTAGCTTTATATTTTTTTATATAGTAGAACAAATCTTTCCACATTCTTTTCAAATATAAGGTATTCATGCTCATTTGTCTTCCAGAAGAAATTTGAAGTTAAGCACACTCAAGTGCCAAAAAAAGTTAATAATTTGATTAAAGTTTTATTAAACATATTTAGTTTGGAGGAGGGCTGAGATAATCAACATATAAATAATACTGGATATTCTCATCTAGTCAGATGATGTCTCTCCATTAATTAAGTCTTGTAATCTAAGTAACATTCTGTAATACTTTTTCTAAGTGCATATCAAGATATTTTAGAGTTTTCAATGTAAATGGAAACTTTTTAGTTTTACAAATTCAATTAGGTTAAGTCTGATTCATGAGAACTCTTTTGAGTTTCATTTTGTCTTTTATTTGTCCTCTCACTGCAGGGTTTTTATCAATTTTTTATTTCATTCTCTGAAAATGGTATCAGTGGCTGTGGAATTTATGTTTAATTCTAATATGTATATTTTATTTTTCTTGTTATATTGCACTGGAAAGAAAACCAGAACAGCACTGAATACCATCAGCGAAAGTAGTCACGCTTTTTCTCTAACAGAAATTCCTTTAGCAATTCATCATTACGATGCTTCACATAGACTTCTTTAAAAAAATCAAATCAAGATACTGTGATGAATTTTTAGAATGTTTGCCTTCTTTAATACATGTTTTTTTAGTTTAGTATGTAACCGTCCACAACTAAGTCATCCTCCACTTCAGTTAGGCATCATAGCATTAGTCCAGTTACCCAGAAGTCTTAGCTTTGCTTCCTCTTTTCTACAGCCCACTTTCTGAATGTCAGCAAGTCCTCTCATGATTTTTTCTCCATTTCTACCATCTTAGTTAAAGCTTTTATGTCTTGACCATGCAGACCACAAAGACCACTAAAAATGAGACAGATAATAGACATGGTCTCTCATTTCTGGTTTCTGGTACCAAAGTCTAATTCAGAGGCTCAGCATAAAGCTATCAATTGGCAGTGTGTTTAGGCCCTATTGAAAGAGCCTAATTCAAGTCTTGAGACAGAAATTGAAAAGAATTATATTGGAAAATATTGTAGAATTCTGTATTCTAGAAATGTCTGTTACAGAAAGCGCCATGAACTAGAATTGTTTTACAGTCATAAAGAAAATATTTTGACCACTCTGAGGGATGTTCCTGGAGCTGGTTTCATTCTTACTCTAGCTATGTAACATTTTCGGGTCAGCAAAAAGGTCAAAAAACAGCCAGAGTTCAGAATGAATATGGATTTCAGATTTGTGAGAAAGAAAATTTGTATCTAAAGTCTAGAAAGATAGATCTTAGACATTCTGGCCATAATTCGTTTGTTATTGATACCATATGTTTGCAATGACATTCGATGGTGTAAGGGCAATACTTTTTGCCAAGACACAAAATCTTGTATGAAGCTTTCTGGTTTTGGCACCTCATGTAACAAAGATGTAATTTTGGTTATTTTCATTTTTTTATTCCTCCAAGTGCCTTGCCATTTATTCCATGAATCTCCATCTATTTCATGTCAAAATGATCAAGACAACTTTTTTTTTAAAAAAAAGATTTTTTGAGACTACCTTCTTTCCGATTATAAGAACACAGGAAGTAACAATTTGGCCTCTAATTTATCTCATAGGTGAAACTTTACTTCTTTCTTTTTTTCTAAGAAGTACCACCAGAATTTGATCTTAAAATGTATGGTTATGAGACTTGACTGTGGAATTTGCTTTCTGCTGATGCTGTGGGGGCTCCCTTCTAACCCAGATCAATTTACTCTGAAAATGACAAACGCTCCCCCACCCCAGAAGATGGAAGAATAAGTTGCATTCACTTGCTAGAGATTAATTAATTACTTAGAATTGCCTAGTGGCAATAATGTGTTGAATTCAAAAACAGGAAACTTCTGGTGCATGTACTTACGTCAGCAGTTGGCTTATTCCTTGATGCCAATGTTTCGGCTTTGTTTGGTGAACTGGTGGTTGAATTGATCCTTACTTGCTCTTTAGGCTGCCTCTGATCCTTCTGAGGACCAGAACCATCTGGATGGCTCATTTGACTTTGGTCAGAAAGGTTCTTAATCTTTAAGTACATCAGTTCAAGCAAAGAATCAGAAGATGAGAGTGGGAAATGAAAGGTGGCCCACTTTGGGATGCCAAGGTGGGTGGATTTCTTGAGCCCAGGAGTTGTGCATAACCAGCCTGGGCAACATGGAGAAACTCCATCTCTATGACAAACTGCAAAAAGTTAGCCAGGCTTCGAAGTGCATGCCTGTAGTCCCAGCTATCCAGGAGGCTGAGGTCAGAAGATTACCTGAACCTGGAAGGTCAAGGATTCAGTGAGCAGTGATTGTGCCACTGCACTCCATCCTGGGTGACAGAGTGAGATCCTATCTTAAAAAAAAAAAAAGAAAAGAAAAGAAAAAGGAAAAAGAAAAAAAAGAAAGACTAACAAAGCAAAAAAGAATTCAAATAGGCCTCTCCCAGGATTAACCATTTGGCTACAAAGAGTAAGGAGACTTCTACATCTTGGCAGTACTTGGTGAGGGTAGGAAATGATCACATCACGTTCTGATACAGTTTGAAAACTACTTCTAAAGAAATTTCTTAATGTAACACATTCACAAGTAAAGGTAATGTGATATCAGTGCTATCATTACATGGATGAGAGAAGGGGACCAATTAATGCTTTACAGCCTCTTCTCACTAGCATCTAAGAAGGGGAAACCCATGCAGCATTGCAGACCCATATGGAATCAGTCATTCACTATGTCCTTATTGACTTCACAAATTATCCATATGCATTGTGGTTATATTAGAAAGCATACGTAAGGAAAGATAATTTACTGATCTCATAACTCATATAATTTTAAGTGTATTACAGGGTCAAGTGTTCTTGTTCCAGTTGCAATTGCTGCATAACAACCACCCCAATCTCAGTGGCATACAATTGTATTAACAATAGCAACATTGGGGCTAGGTGTGGTGGCTCACGCCCGTAATCCTAGCACTTTGGGAGACTGAGGCAGGAGGATTGTGTGAGCTGAGGAATTTGAGAGCAGCCTGGGCAAAATGGCGAAACCTTTTCTCTACTAAAGATACAAAAAATTAGCTGGATCTGGTGATGCGCACCTGTAGTCCTAGCTACTTGGGAGGCTGAGGCACAAGAATCATTTGAACCCAGGAGAGGGAGGTTGCAGTGAGCCAAGATCATGTCACTGCACTCCAGCCTGGGTGACAGAGCAAGACTCTGCCTTAAAAAAAAAAAAAAAAAAAAAAGAAAAGAAATGAAAAAAACCAACAACAGTTGTATTCACAGATTTAGTCTGGACACAGGACGGATACTTATATGTCTGCTATGCCACATCAGGGGCATTTGCTTGGAAGACTTAAAGATTAGGGGTGACAACAGCTGGGGGCAAGAATCATCTGCTTGCATCTTCACTTGCACTTCTGGTAGTTGGTGCTTATTATTGGCTGGGACTTCAGATGGATTATTGGCCAAATTGCCTATGCACAGCCTCTGTGCGTGGGTTTTCCTGCCCTTCCCCACAGCATGTATAGCAGCTGGGTTTTAGGAACAAATGTCCTAAGTATATAGCTCAGAAGTGCAAGGTGTTCTTATCATCTAGCCTTGGAAGGCACACTGGTATTACTTCCATTATACTCAATTGGTCAAGATAGTCATAAAATGCCACCAGCTGGACAGTATCATTTTTCTTTGGGGGCTCAGAATAAACAGACAAAAAAGCCTCTGCCTGTTTATTCTTTAGAGGTAGTTTTGTGTTATATACAAAGAAAAATTTAGGGATATTGTCCTATTTCCCAGCGATCGAAGGAGACTGTGAATAAGAGACATTGACATGTCTCTATAGCAGTGCCAAGGAAAGAGGTATCCTTGTCTAAATAAGCAAGGCAGGATTACTCTTTCCAGACTCCAATCTGACAAACAGCAGATAGGACATAAGGCAGAAGTACCTTCGCTGGTGTCGCCTACAAAGCGACATGTTTGAGAACTCTAACTGTGTGTTCCAACTTGGGAGCTCAACAGTCAGTCTCCCAGATATGGAGGTATTTGAAGATAACGTGTGAAGAAAGCCAAGAAAACACAAAGGACAGCTCTTAGGATATACTTTACTGAAGATATATCACCCAGACAAGATGCCCAGAAAGTTCAGGATTTAAAAAGATCTAGAGTCTTCTAACTCACTTCCTATGGAAGTTTATTGTGAACAACAGTATCAAAGCAGCCTCCATTATCTAATCCTACAGACGGTTAAAGAACATCTATTACCCCCTGGAGCTTAATAGAGATGAAATCTTGAGATGTAAGTATAAATGCTTAGGATGACCGGGAAAATAGTTATAATTACGTTATACCCAGGTTTAGGTAAGCCAATTTCCATAATAAAATAAATCTTCATACATATGTGTAAATTTTCATATATATTATAAATCTTGATATATATAAGATAAAATAAATGTGTGTGTGTGTGTGTGTGTGTGTGTGTACTGCTTCTCTGGAGAACCTAACTAATACACTCTGAAAGTGAAATTCAAGTTGAATATTAATGGAGTTAAGGAATAAATAGCTATTAGAGGGAATATTGCCACTGTTTCAGACACTCTGGAGGAACTTAGGGAAGGCAAACTTAACAACATAAATGAAATGGATGTGTTCATTCATTTTAGGATAAAGACGTCCTGGGAAAGTTACACTGGCAAGAAAACTCACATTAAAGGAACTCTCAGAGGTAGTTAATGACGTTGAAAGCACAAAGAACAGATAGTTGGAAGCTGATTCAGACTTCGAAAGGAGTATGACAGCTTACCAAGGCATAGTAAAGATGCTCACTCCACATAGTAAGTCAAACAATGAGAAGAGGAGGGCCAACCTCATTCAAACTGTACTCCATAAGATTTTTACAAAGAAAATACTTTATTGCTTCATGTTTCTGATGTTTCAAATTATAGTATACTAAACAATTATTAGTTTTACTATTTAAAAAAATTTTCCTGTACATTTATAACCTACAACAAAAGAATTTTTAACGTGTTAACAAATTATTTTTAAAGGTCCCAGAACAATTGTAACTTTCCCCTTTGATGAACAAGGTCACGTTCCAGTTTCTCTTGCACAGTCATTTCTGTGGTTCCTCATTAGCATGCAAAGCCAGGACTGTCTGTTCTAGAGAGTGGAAGTGGGAAGGGAAATGAAATGGTATATATGGAGTGAAGCAAAACTGCAATGACCGTGACTGTGAAGAACAAGGTCAGAGATGGTGACAGTGTGCCTAGAAGAGAGAAAAAATAAATGCACTGTTACTAGGAGAAGAAAACTGGGAAGAGACCTTTGTGTGAAGACAACTCCAGGAGAAATATAGTTTAGAAAAAGAGAGTTGTGAGCTTTGGGAACAGCATAATTATTTAAGAAAAAATCAGATTTGTGAAATATGAGATACAATGGCGCACCAACGTTTGACAATTTGTGCTGTGGTCGGAGGACAAGAACACAGACCATCGTGGGTATAGCTAAAAGGAATACTTCTCATTCTCACGCCATCTCATGTGCCAGTTACCATGAATTTGGTGGGGCAAATTGATTTTTTGAAACCCATATTTATAAAGGTTTAAAAGCTCTGAATCTTTTAAATTGTGCTGGTTTAGGCATGACTTTGTAAAGATAGGGTTGTCCTCATTGAGGATTTGCCTCTTTGATGACAAATGTCTTCTTAAGGAGATGTTAGTTCAGTAATGTTATTTCAGCATTCTTGCCAACAAAGGAATGCACGTCAGGTGTCCTACAGTTCAGTGAAAAAGGACTTGCTCTAGGGGAGGAATTATGAACGAGAGGCTCCAGCTGAGCTAGAAGATGGTGCCCAGCAGGAGGGAACTGGAACAGATAGATTCCTGCTCTTTTAGAGCTTCAACAATCAAATCTATGGTTCTGTGGTTTGAAGAACACTCATCATTCACCATAGCTGGTTGACATAATTTACTAAGTTGAATCAAGTACAAAAGGAAAAAGTTCTTTATGATAGGCCAGATTCCATGAGTGGGAATTCCTTGGAGTCAAACAGGGAGAAAATACGCCCCAGTGTTAAAGACTTTCCAGAGACTTCTTCCATTCCACTTTCCACCCCTCCCTAAATCACTCGCCAAAGAAATGCTTTGCTGGACACTAAAGTGGCCACAGCTGTGCTCATAAGAAAACATCAGGATATAAAATTAATCATTGTTAACATATTTGGAGTGTGTATGCAGGGTTAAAGGACAGGTGCTGTTAAGATGATAGACATCATTGAAATATTTGCAAGTACTGCCAGCTTCTATGACCAAAAGCTTTCCAAACAGCTGTAATTATTTGAAGGTCAATGAACTAAAAGTTTCCCTGTATCAGCTTTAGGCAAAAAGGTCATTAATGCTTTAGGGGACTGTAATATCTGGAAGGGGCTGGCTTGACTCTCCCCTTCTATAGTTCTCTATCTTATCATTCTGAGATCCTCTTAAACTGCCAGGCTTTTGCAAGGCCAAAGTTGAGCCAGTGGCTGACTCTCCGACCAGCCACATAGGGCCCAGAGTTTTACCCTACCTGGATTGGCAAGATCTTCCATGACCTACGTAGCCTTATCCTCAGATGAGGATCACCACCTGATCCCCTCAAAAAGCCTGAGATCAGTCTTTCACGCTAGGTATGAAAAAAGAGAAGTAATTACTGTGTTTTATTCCATTAGTGTTTGAAAAAAGTCTGCAACTTATATGCAGGCGTCCCAAAGCATCTAAGATTGCAAGGATGGATAGAAGTTCCTTCAATCACAACAGAATTCCTGTTTTGCTCATTAAAAAAGGAGAGAGGACAGGCTGACAGATGCTACGGGTGCTTAGACCCACATGTTGCCCACAAAATTGGGATTATCCTCTAATTCTAAAGGGATAGCTTTGGTGACCATTTGGCCATTGGTGCCATCTCTCAGGAACCTGATAATAAACTACAATCTTTAAACTTGTACTATATCCAGGAGCTGTGCAGATGTAGAAAATATTTTCTTATATAAATTCCACATGTGTACAATGTAGGTATTATTTTCATTACACAAATATGATAAATGAGGCAATAATTTTCTCAAAGACATTCAGTTAAGCTGCCTGACTGCAAAGAGTTTCAGGCAATAAGATTTAGATTCCTTATCTTTAGTTTATCATCTTCCAAAGATGATGCTTTAATCATTGTCAGTTGGATATTGATCATAATGTTCTTTGAGCCCTTCCCCATGGGATTTGAAAAATCTGCTTCTAAGCATATCTGGAACTTTTTTTATTTTTATCTTTAAAGATAGGGGTCTCAGTATGCTGCCCAGGTTGGAGTGCCATGGCTATTTACAGGAGTGATCATAGTGCACTATAGTCTCAAACTCCTCAAGAGATCCTCCTGCCTCAGCCTCCTGAGTACAGTATACAGGCATGTGCTGCCACACCCAGTCATATCCTGAGCTTTTCACTGACAATAACAAAACTCTTACCTTGTCACTTCAGGCCATCTACTAAGAAGTCATAGATATTATTTCAGGGAAAGAAGTGCCTGGCTACAGATATTTTCCTTAAACTGACTTGAAGATAGTTTTGTTAGTGTCTCCCAAGCATAGTTTTAAATTCAGACCTGGTGCTTATGCAATACTCTGTATCTATCATGTCCTTGTTTTCAATAGTAATAACATATGAACTTAGAACAAATATTCTGTCCTTTTAAGAATTCACATTGGTGTATGAATACAAAGACTGCAAAATGTATTAAAAAGATTTATTATGTAAGAGATTCATTATGAAAGAGTTTCAAGATGAAAGAAACTCATCAAAGGGTTTGTATATTTCAAGAAAGTATGAGATCATCCAAATACATATTGCTAGGTTAAATATTCTTTCCATCACCAGATAAAAATCTGTCCTCCTTTGTGCTAGTGTAAAACTGAGGTCTTGGCTTCTTCAGCTGCCCTTGGCTCTGAAATCTTCAAGTCGCCACCCTTAGGGTTCCAAACACACACCCTACCTCACACCCCACACAGAGTTACTCTGCGTCCACACAGCTGAGCTCCATGTGGTGTTTTAACAGTCATAAGATCTAATTCCCACATCTTCTTCTGAGAGCTGAGATTTATGATCCCAATAAAGATTTCAACAGAAAGATGAGGGGAAACAGCTCAGAAGAACTTAGTTTAGAATGTTGCCCTGAAATTCCCTACTCATCACCCCATCAATCACAGATTAAAATAAAAGCACATATGAGCTAATATTACAGAGTCTAACAGGGTGAATATGTTTTGGAATTAGCAACAATCCTTTAATAAATCTGTATTATCTCTGAAACTCCCTTTCAGAACAGTGACCTTGATTTGAAATTAAAAAAAAATATCAGGCAAATCTGTTAAGACTTAATAAATAGGAAGTGGCCAAGACACTCTGAAAACAGATATCAAGGACCTCAGTTTCTCATGTTTACTTTTAATCATTTTAACAAGCAAGCAAACTTTGCAAGATTAGTGAGGTTCTGGTGTAAGAGATGTTTTCATAGTCCCTGATCAAGCCTCACCAGGCTTCCTACTAAAACACGGCAGGGATGAGAGTACCCCTCACCACTGCAGAGCCCAGAATGGTAGCTTATCTCGTTTCGAAACTTGGGAAGTTTCCACCACTTGGCCTATCAAACTCTCAAACTCAACTAAGAAACACAATTGGTGTCTCAGACCTAGAAATGGAGTAAATCTGATGGCCTGAATAAAGGTCAAAAATATTCTGTACATTTCTGCAGAAAACTGGCCTCCTCTTTATATGTTGCAGGCATTGCTTTTACAGGCAAACAATAAGGTTTCCTGTGTCTTTCTGATTCCCCATTCACCTCTCCAAAATCCTAGTCTCTCTCTTATGCATAATATGCCCTATTTTTTTTTTACCTCTCTATAGCAGTTTTAAAAAGATAATTATGGAAGTAATATATGCCTATTTGGGAACATCTGGAAAATTAGAAAATTACAAAAAAGAAATAATCATCAGAGACATCTGATGTTCATATTTCAGCCACTTTGCTGTTAAGCTGTTTAGCAGCCTTTGCACTGCCTGTCAGTCCTGGTCTCCTTGTTTGCCCTTCCTCCTAGATAACCGTTTCACATTCTTCTCTTCTTCAAATCTCAACATTTCCTCTCTGCTTCTCACTTTCAGTGGAAGGCTTAGATTTTTATATAGAATGAATCAGAATGGATCATTCCACAAAACACAGCAGGCAGAGGCTTCTGTCTCCATGCACTTGACTGTCCCGTCTCCTAGGGCCAACACCCTACTTTGCACTGAAACCTGTTTCCCACTCCTCCTCAAAGACTTTGCTTCTGGAATTATTTCCATTCCTGCCTCATCATTTTTTTTTTCTTTCTTAATAGGTCATTGCCAAGAAAAATGATGTACCATAACATCTTGAATTGTAACTTTTAAAAAGTCCCATTTTTCTGATTCCTCTACATCTCCAGAGAAACAGGCTGTGGGCATGTTTCCTGGATGATCAGGTGCACCAATGTGACAAGGCTGGTCCTGCCACAAGTTCCCCTTCTTGCTCTCCCCTGACCATGGCCTAGTGACATTCAAGCACATCCGTGATATTCCGTCCTGACTTTGCTGGCAAATCCCACCCTGATGTTCAATCAGGGCACTTGTATACAGGTGCCCACTTGCTCTTGTCTCTCCACCTGCTTGGTTGAGCCTGCTCCCTTGGTGCTCCCCCCATGTGACCCCCTGCAAGATATGTTGTGCCTCCCTCTTTAGAACCTGTGAGTACAGTAAATCCTTTAATTTACATGCCTCCCCAGTGTAATCCCCACAGCCATATTGGAATGTTCTTTAAAGATTCCACAGAGGATGCTTACTACTTCATTTATAACACATATCTCCATCTTAAAAAAATCCTCTTTTGACCCTCTATCTTTCTCGGCTTCTACCAATTTTAAGCTTCCCATTTCCAAGAAAAGTGCTTGCAAGAGTTGTTCACATTCAACATTTGTTCTTCTCTTCTCTCTTCAACCTACCCCACCATGGGCAACGAGCATACCCAAGTTGCTAAATCCAATGGTCCATGTTCAGTCCTGAGGTAATATGACCTCGCAACATCTTTTTCAGGCTGTATGCCATGCTGGCCATCACCACAGTTGGTTTCCTTGGCTTTTACGACACCTCCTTATACTTGCTTGGTTTCCAGGCGACTTCACTGGCTCTGTCCTTTCATGAGATTGGATCCGTATGTTTCCAACCAAAACCTGCTGCAAAATTTGCAGGGTGCAGTGCAGAATGAAAATGCAGGGCCTTTGTTAAAAAATTATTAACAGCTTCAAGACAGTGAGAGCAGAACATTCAATCAAGCATGAATCCCTCCTAAGCAAGAGGTCTCGTGTGACAGCAAAGATCACGTGGCCATGCAGCAGGCCCTGTTCCCATCCTCAGAACACAACGGGGCACTTGCTCAGTGCTTATCTACAAATGATCTCATCCACACCAGTTGGCTTTAGATGCCACATTCAGCAACAAGCCTCACATTTTATCTTCAACACTAATCTCTCCATTTAACTCGGAATTCAAATCTCAACAGTCTATTCTCTATGTGCACTTGAATATATAGAATGCACTCAACTTAATATGTCCAAAATGGAACTTTCATTTCCCACCCAAATCCTTCCCACAGTTCTCCCCATTTCAGTAAATACCAGCTCCATTTTTCCAGTTATTCAGGCTAAAATCATTATAGCCATCCTGAACTTCACACTATTCTCTCACATCCACATTTTATCCAACAAATCCTGCAAGCTCTACCTTCAAAATGTTTCCCAAATCTGACCAGTAAAGATCTTCAGCCACTTGCAACCCTGGTACAAGGTTCTGTCCCGAGTCACATGCTATCATGTGATTTAAATGTTTAAGGAAAAAAGATAAGGGTGATTAGTGATGACTAGAGCTATTGCAAAAAGCATTTGACAGGTAGACAATAAAGGTCAGAAATTCAGAGTAACGGCATAAAGAAATGAACTGATTTAGAAGGCATACCCATCACAAGGAGGGACATTTCAAAGGAAGAAGGTGACCTACCACCCTGTTACCTAGAAATTAAATAAGATGCTTTTCAGAGAACAAAAAAGTCTGTTATGCAAATAAATGTAATGCACAGCAGTTTGAGAAATACTAATGGGATTTTTTCGATTTTTTTATTGCTATTGTCAATTACAAATTGCTCATTCCTGAAGATGAAACTAAAATGAGCCATTGAGTAAATTACTTCCAAAACAAGCTAGAGGAAAATGTGTAAACTGTTAAGTGAGTAATAGTAAATCCTTACATGTTTTATAGAAACTTAAACTCTAGGCACTCATAATGTTTTATACCTTCAAAGACTATACATTTTTTTTTAAACTTATTACCTAAAATTGCATATATTATACTCCAGGTATGGTGGCTCATGCTTGTAATCCCAGCACTTTAGGAGGTCAAGGTAGGGGAATGGCTTAAGGCTAGGAGTTTGAGATCAGTCTGGGCAATATAGCAAGACCCCATCTCTGCAAAAACTTAAATAAATTAGCCAAGAATGGTGGCACACACCTGTAGTCCTAGCTACTTGTGAGGCTGAGGTGGGAAGATCACTTGAGCCCAGGACTTCAAGGCTGTGAGCTATGATGGCACCCTTGCACTCCAGTCTAGGTGACAGAGCAAGATCCTGTCTCTTAAAATTGTATTATTGAATGTTTAGAATACAACTATAAACATAAGAAGAAAATATAAATCAAAACAAAACAGCCACTGTAAACGTTTTGGTTTATAATATTCCAGATTTTTTTCTACTAAGTAAACATATAATAATGAAAAATTGTACTCATTACTGCTTAATAGCATGCTTTGTTGATGAAATAATTTTTCATGAATATTTATCAATGTAATTATGTTATCTCTTTCAAGCTATTAGCATAATAACAAATAACACATTATTAAAAATTAAACCATATTTACAGTTGAAAAGTTAAAGGAAAAAAGCACAAAATTTAACTTGGTCACGGCATGTAGTATTTTAATTTGAGGTTGGATTGATTTGCTAATATTTTACTTACAATTGTTTGTAGACTTCTTATTGTGGGATATTTGTTAGGTTTTGATTTCAAGACTATGCTAATTTATAAAATAAATTAGAAAATTCTATGTAAATTAGAATTGTTTTCTATGCTTTAAAACAATGTTTTTCAAATTATCTGTGGTGAAATATATTTTTCAATTTCCTATCCATCATACACTGCTAATTTGGTTAAAACAAAACAAAATAAATTATTAGAAAAATAAGAAGCCAAAAACAATAAAAGTAAAAGCTTAATTTCTTTATGATTCGATTCAATGGGCATGAAATTACTCTATCAAATGGCTTTAAAAGTTTCTGGATGCTGACTGTTATTGCCGTATTATTCTTGAGCATGTAACAAATAGTTGATGACCACCAGCAGTCCATGGACTACATTTTGAATAGCCCTACTTGAAAGAAGAGGCTTATTATTTTTAATAATGCATATTTACCAGTAAAATTGCTGTCAAAATATTACCATGATATATGCATTTTCATTTATTTACAAATCATATCTTTGATTAACATTATTTTAATAATATTCTGGATGCTTAGATTTTAAGTCCCCGGCATCCTGAAGACTTCAGTCTTTTATTGATTAATTCACAGGTACAATATACGATTAAAATAAGGTTTGCTCTTGCTAGTACTGTGAATAGATCTCTATTTTCCAGTAACATTCCTGATCATTTAAAATTATTGAACCAGTGTTTTAAATATCTGATTAGATCATTATTGTGTCTGACTCATATGATTGATGAAATCTTTTCTTTGAACAATGAATAGAAAAAACATTATTTAGCAGTGCTCTCTCTTCAGTCTGTGGCTTCTCTTCAGGAATATAATCATGCCACTTCTCCATTTTGGGAGGATTCCTTTAATGACAACTATATGGTAAAACCCACATAGTTGCAAATTACAGTGCAGTGTATAAGAGCAAACACACTGTTGAAGGGACTAGGCAGCACCCATACTTTCTTTCAAGAATATCTGTGGGTCCATGCATGTGCATTGGCCATCTGACATAAGAACTCAGAGACTCTGAGAACCAGGTCAATCAGTTAAACAAATGCTATTAAAGTGAAATTGAAATTCCTTTCTTTTATTAAGAAAAATAAAGTTCTATTTTTTTCTTCCTTTTTTTTTTTTTGAGATGCAGTCTCACTCTGTCACCCAGGCTGGAGTGCAATGGTGCAATCTCGGCTCACTGCAACCTCCACCACTCGGGTTCAAGCAATTCTCCTGTCTCAGCCTCCCAAGAAGCGGGGATCACAGGCATCTGGCACCACAATCAGGTAATTTTTGTATTTTTTTTAGTAGAGCCAGAGTTTCACCATGTTGTCCAGGCTGGTCTTCAACTCCTGACCTCAGGTGATCCACCTGCTTTGGCCTCCCGAAGTGCTAGGATTACAGGTGTGAGCCACTTCACCTGGCCCTAAAGTTCTATTTTTTTTTAATCCATCCTAATGGATTTTTAATGCAAACTTCACAGTTAAAAAGACCATGCCTTTAGAACACGTGTCTCAAAGGACAGCATAGTTCTCCAAGCATCTGTTGGTTTAAATGCAGATTTCCAGATCCCATTCCATAGTTACTGTATCAAAGTCCCAAAGAGAAAAAGGGGAGAGGAAAGGAGAAAGGAGTCTATCTGTTTAATAAACTCCCCAAGTGTTTCTTGTGCATATATATATATATATATATATATTTTTTTTTTTTTTTCTTTTTTGAGATAGTCTCGCTCTGTTGCCCAGGCTGGAGTGCAGTAGCATGATATCAGCTCACTGCAACCTTCATTTCCCAAGTTCAAGCAATTCTCATGCCTCAGCCTCTCAGGTAGCTGAGACTACAGGTTCGTGCTACTACTCTTGGCTAATTTTTGTATTTTTAGTAGAGATGGGTTTTGCCATGTTGGCCAGGCTGGTCTTGAACTCCTGACTTCAAGTGATCACCTGCCTTGGTCTCCCAAAGTTCTGGGATTACAGGCGTGAGCCACTGTGTCTAGTCAATATTTTGCAAACCCACGCTTCAGAGCAATTAAAAAAAATCATAAGTATTATATGTAATTCTCAAAAGCATCTTGCATAAAACTGGGCACCTTTATTGTGAAGTACTTTCATACTATGGCATCTTTTTCAGCTTTTTTCTCTATTATTTGAATTAGCCTATTATTTTTTCTGCTTTCTCTTGAGTCCATTTTAGCAATTTTTTATTTTCCTAGGCTATCATAATTTTAGTTGGTTTTTAAAGCAATATAAAATAATTTAATATGCTTTTCTTTTCCATACCTATCTGATTATATATGTCCCTATATAGAGATACAAACAGCTAGAGATATCTTCAAGGAAAATGGGAAAACAGATGTCTAAAATTTATTTAGCTTGAACACAAAGAGAATGTAAACTGTTAGAGATATCTTTAAGGGAAATTCAAGAAGAGAGGTTTAACATTTATTTTGCTCCAACACAAAGAAAAACAGAGTCAATTTTTTGAAGTCCACATAAAAGATGATAGTTTTGAAAGCTGTTAGTTGATAAAAAAAAAAAACAAGATTCTTGAAAGAATAATTTTTGAAAATCAAAAGGCAAAGATTTGAAAGATAAAGGTATAAAGTTAGCCTACAAATAAAAAATTAAGAGTGTGGTTTTCCAGGGAGTCAATAGAATGATGGAGAACCTGACAAGAATGGAGGTCAGAGTGACCTTCCGCATGGCTCAGAGGGATCACACAGAGAAGAGCAGAGATCATACTTGGAAAGAACTCAATCTCTGCCCTAAAGAAGACCATTATGGCCAGCTGAAGGGCAGTTGACAAGAGCCACGCCATACTGAAGGCTGTCCGTCATGTTCAGGGGAGTGCTGCACCCCGTCCTACCAAAGACAATTGTTAGCATTCCTTTTCGTTGTCTGCCATGAAGGTGTTCCTCTGATCGCTGCTATGCCTCACCCCATGAGCAATGTCACCCATGTACACATCCTGATGTTTCAGTCAGCCTGTGTAAACTCTACTATAGACATTTTTCAATAACTCAGCACTTTTTAAGGCTCATAAAAGAAAAGGGTAGAACTGTGGACACCCAAAGGGACTGGGTAGTGCAGAAGGAACAAGCAGCTCAACTTGGGTGGTTTCAGAAACAAAAACAAAAACAAAAACAAAAACAAAAACAAAAACAAAAACAAAGCAGTTCAAAATTTCACTTTGAACCAGGACAGAGGAAAGAGCCACTGCTGTATCATTAGTATCAGTATTTTTAGCAGAATCTATTGCCCTCAGGCTTCAGCTTTTCTTAGTGGAAAATCGCAACCACTCCTTAACTGATCTCCCTGAAACTGTTCTATCCACCCTCCAGTCTTTTCTGTGCATTGTTTGCAACAATTATCTTCCAAAAAATCGAATGTGGTCATGTTGCTACTCTAGATATTTTTATTACCCTGTTGTTACATACAGGAAGAAGCCCAAAGGCAGCAGCATTAACTGCACTGCCCTTCAAAACCCAGTCCCAGTCAAACTTTTAGCCTTATCCTATGCTGCTGCCTGTGCTTAAACTTATATTTTAGCCATTCCAAACAGGGCAGAGCTTTTTCATGCAATTGAATGTTCACTTACTGGTTCTTCCTCCTAGATTATCCTGAACTTGGTTCTCTGCCCAGCAAACTCCTTCCCATCTCAACTGCCTCTCAGGACCCTGCAGACAGTTATTTGCTTTCTCTTGCATTTACCGAGGTGCTTCATGCAGACTCATCTAAAGGTATCTGTCAGATTCTTTATCATTATTTGCTATGTCTCTCTCTCACCACTGGACTGACAGCTCCTTGAGAGCAGTGACTTGCTTCCACTTGCTCCTAGGAGCCACCCTATAGATGTTTGTTGAATGACTTAGTTCACAATGAGTGACAGAGCTGACTAATATAAAACTCAAATGACCTTTGTTCACACAACAAACTATATTATTTTGTTGTTATTGTTCTGATCCAGCTGTTTTTATGTACCTAAAAGTTTATTTTATTTGTTAATCATGCACCATTTCTCTACATTTGGCCAATCATTCCAGGCTGACAAGGTAGTTTTCTTTATCATTTTTTCAAAATTTTGAGTCTGTTATCCAAGGAATAGTGCTGTCTCTTTCAGCTGCATCTTCAGCAACGTTTATTATTGTGCCATCAATGTCCTCATCCAAGTTATAAATAACAGTTCTGGACAGAGCAGTTTACGTGACATTTATCTTATCTTCTCCAGCATTGTACTTTTTCTTCTTTTCTTTTCAACTGTATTGTGAATTCCTTAAGACAGGCATCATGGATCTCTCATGTTTATATATTTTTAACTTTCTTGATTTTAGTAAATACTACAGAATATCCTAATGTCCCTCAATGGTGATGGTAGAAAGCTGATTCTGAAATCAGATGACCTAGCGTCAGATCACATTTCCCCACCTGGGGATCAACTTAAACAAGTTCTTCAAACCCTTCAAGCTATTGATATAATATTTTCTCATGTACAAAATGTGGAAAATAGTAGTACCTATATCATAGAATTGTCTTGAGAGAATAAAACAGATAACGTATGTAGAATATTTAATGCTATACTTAATACAGAGTAAATGTTTCATATAACAATAGAGATTATTAGAGGTGTTGAATAAAACAAATAATGGAAATATCAATGTCATCAAATGTGCTAATCAGTGTCTACTTTGCTAGGCTGCCATTACAAAATACCACAGTCTGGGTGGCTTCAGCAACAGAAATCTATTTTCTCACAATTCTGGAGGCCAGATGTCCAAGATGAAGGTGTTGGCAAGGTTGGCTTTGTTCTGAGGACTTTATTCTTGGTTAGTAGATGGGCATCTTCTACTTGCATCTTCATGTCGTCTTTCCTCTGTACCTGTCTGTGCCCTAGTCTCCTCTACTTATAAGGGCACCAGTTTTATTTGATTAGAGCCCACCCCGATGAACTCCGTTAACCTTATTTATCTCTTTAAAGACCCAATCTCGAAATACAGTCATGTTCTTAGGCACTGAGGTTTAATATACCAAACATGATTTTTTTGGGATGGAACACAATTCAGGCTATGACAATCCATAATAGATATCACACCCATTCTAAGGAATGTCTAAGTTGCCATGACCAAGTATATAATCCATAACGACAACTCCCTGGCCCTTCTTTTTAGTTCGTTTTTTTTGTTTTTGGAGATGGAGTCTCGCTTTATCACCCAGGCTAGAGTGCAGTGGCAAGATCTTGGCTCACTGCAGCCATGATCTCCTGGGCTCAGGCAGTCATCCTGCCTCAGCCTCCAGAGTATCTGGGACTACAGGTGTGTGCCGCCACTATCAAGCTAATTTTTCTTGTGTGTGTATTTTTTTGTAGAGACAGAGTTTACTCATGTTACCTAGGCTGGTCTCAAACTCCTGGTCTCAAACCATGCACTGGCTCTGGCCTCCCAAAGTGCTGGGACTACAGGCGTGGGCCACCGTGCCAGGCCACGTGCTTTTCTTTTAAGAAGATTATGTGTCCCCAGCTTCTGTAATTTGGCTGGCAGTGCTTCCAGTGGAAGGGATAAATACTCATGCCCTATTGCCGTCAGGCTCAGCCATATGGCTCGATTTGGTCCGTGCAAAGTGAGTGTGTGTGCACACTCCACTACTGAGCAGAAGTTTTAAGAGCCATTGATTGTTTTATTTAGCTATCTTACTCTTTTCAGTCTGCCACAAGGACCGTATATTTCAAATAAGGGCTGCTTCTTCAGCCTAGTCCCCAGAATAAGCCCTTCTCAACTTTCAAACAGACCGATTGGGCAGAGCTGCCTTGATGAGAACCTGCTGCTAATGTACATCATCACGTGACAAATACATGGTTTTACTTAAGTTGCTGGGATTTGGAGGGATTATTACTGCACGAAAGCTGCCTAATATGATAGCCAACAATAGATTATCCACAGATGCATATAGAGCTTATTCCTTTTCCGTATTAATAGAAGGCATAGAAACCTGATACGCCATTGATAAGGTAATTCTAATAAACCCACACTGCAAAAAGAGGAGCAGAGTATCAAAAACTTCATGAGGAATCAAAGACTTACTTATTGGACATTGGACAGTCTTAGTATTTTTCTCATTTATACTATATGTAAGAACATGGCAGCTTCCCTCATGCATAAATTTTCTCTCGAATATAAAGGAATTAAAGCTTTTGCAGCCCTGCTTTCCCTGTTCTATAGAGAAGTCTTCTTCTGCTCTTGGAGAATCACAATGGATACAGAAAATAGGAACTGTCTGCCCTCACTTGGCAAACACAAAGACTCTCTAATGCAGCAGCACTTCATTCATACCAAGATCAAATTTACTAAAACACACGCTAAATTCACAACTCAATTAAGAACCATCCTTCAACTTTCTCTTATTTCCAGGTTTCTGAGTGAAGGTGACAAATGAGCCAAAATGTAAGGAATGAGCAGGATTTGGGCTGCTCAGACAGGAGAAGGACATTTAAAGCAGATGGTGCAGCTTAAACAAAGGCACGAAGTGTGTTGAATATAAGCAGTTGAGGGTGGTTGGTGCAGAGGGTGGAGGAGTGGCTACAGACAGGATTGAAAACGTAGCTGGAAGGCCATCCTTGGAGGCCAGTGTTCTTGATTCTACACCAGAGCACAACTCAAGAAACAATGGGTCAACACTCTTGAGTTTTATGAATCATAAATGTATATGTTTCTACTTGATTTAAAAATGACTTCTCCATAATAAATACATCCTTTTGCACAGCAGTTAAGAACACAGGTATTTTCAACAGACAGCTCAGTTCCATACTGTAACTTCACCAGAGGTGTGCCCTATTGAACCTGGGGACATTGATTAATCTGCCTGAGGCTCAGTTGTCACTTCTGAATAATGGCGTTAATAGTGATCATCATCCTTGTATAATGAGCATCATTGGCTATAAAGGTGCTTGTAAATTCTTGCAAAATATCAGAGTCAAAAGTAAAAGCTCCAGAAATGGTGCTTTCTGAAACTGTTGTTGTCACCATTGTTCAGAAATGAAAGGTTATTCATATGCCCCTAGGAGGTTTGACCACCTACACTCCTTTGTCGTGCTCTGACATTCTGAATACTGCTTCTTATCTGTTCTAAAAGGTGCTTAAGACAAAGCCGGTAAGAGACATGACCATTCCTTGATTGATGTGGACTAAATGGAAGGCCACAGTTATGCCTCTCAGTGCCTTTCTCAGCTCAAACAGAGCTAAGCTCACACAGTTCAAAGCCAGCTGAAGGCCTGACTTTACATGGTGACCACCCAGATACGACCATGGAGCAGGGAGAAAAGAATGTTCCTGGTGACTCCTCTTAAGGAGACTTCCTGAGAAATCAGTCCTCCTGGCCACTATCAAGGCTTAGGGGTAACTTGGATTGAAAACCGTGGCGATACATTAGTAGGCAACTTTCCTCCACGAAAATATTATTTTTCTTTCCTTTATTGAATTACTGGCTTTATTATTTTGAGATTTATTTGAGAGAAGAAATTTCTGCCTTCCTTAAATTAAAACCTGTGGTTAGGCAGTGGTTCTTTTCTACGTATGCCGTTTGGTAGGGTTTTGAAAAAAGAAGGGATGAAGGAAAAGAAAATGATGAGAATAAAACCACCAGTTGGCTTATTTCTTCTTAAATATTTTCTAGTGTTCTGGACAGTAAACTTTGGCATTTGTTTTGCACTATTTCCCCAAAATCTAACCAGAAAAGCTACTTCTCTTATCAATTAAATAATCATAATAAAATATGATGACCTAGTTTATGATATGTAATATCAGTTGAAGTGTCCTAGCTGCTTTTTGTTGACGATGGGTTGAGCATTCCCCTTAAATAACAGATTTCTGTTGGGTGATACTGATTATTCTAGATAATGTTGTTTAAAATAGAAGAATTACAGCAGTCACTTCTCTTTCTCTCCCCTGCCTATCTCCTCCATTTTCCTCTCTCACTGTCTCTTCTTCTTTCCTTCTGTCCTCTTTATTGAATTCTTTTGTTTATCTACCACTCATTAATTTAATCTATGTTACCAGCACTTAAAGACGCTTGGGGAATGGAACAGGGAATACTTGGAAAGAATCATAATGCAGAAAGATACAGCAGCCCCTCATCAATCATAAAGGTCAGATTTCTCAAAACACTCAAGGGAAAAAAATTAAGCACTTAAAGGCATAAATCAGATGGGTGTTTTGAACTAACATGCAGGCCTTTTAAACTGCATATTTTTATTACTTACGATAACTCAAATAGAATGTCCTCTGCTTTTCCTGTTTTCAAACTTCAAGTTCATGACTACCTCTAACTGGGTTCATTGAGTTTCCAGAGACACAGAGTGGCCTCAATGTTGGTGTGGAGAGTGAGAAAAAAAATTTTTAATAGCTGGCTAACTTGGTTTTGCTTATTAGGCAAATACGTTTACATATATGTCTGCCTGATTCTTAGGGTATAGCATGACATTGATGACAAGTGGGGAATTTTCCTGTTCATCACTCAAGCCCCAACAGATGTGAGATGCTCAGCTCAGAGTCTGTTTGCCAGGTGCTCCTTCTCACATGGCCTGGAGAGAGGTGTGGGGTAACTTATAAATATGCTTCTGCCAGGGAGTTGAGGGCATGCCCAGACTGGAGTATATTTCTTACAGAAAAAAAAAAAAAAAGACAGAATACCTGCAGAGTTGGGTAAAAGAGAGATCTGTGTTCACATCCATTTGGCTGTATGAATACCCTAGTAACAATAAATATTTTTATGTTTTTGTTCTGTTAAAAAAAAAATGCCGGTAGTCAGATCTTATGGAAACAATGGACTTAATTAGCAGAATATCTTAAACCACTTGAGATTAGCAGCTGAGTCACTGAAAGCATCGGTTAGAAAAGAACAGGACATTAAAGAAAGAGCTCAACTGCTCTCAATTAGAAAAACACAGGAATATGGGAACCAGAGAGAGGAGAAAAGAAAGAAGATATTTTTCTAAAGAGATGGCCCAGCCACGTGCTGACAATTTCCATGAGAATCTTTGGAAATTTTTATGTCCAACCTTAGGGTGCATTCTGTGCTGCCTGTAAGCTCCTTCTGTCTGTCTGAAACTGCAGTAAAGCTTGCGTAAATTGTTTCCTTGTAAAAATAATAGAAAGTTGTTGGATCTATATTCAATCAGTGCCATGATGTGAATAACAAAAAATAACAACAAGCACGGGGCATGAAATGATTTGACAGTATCTGAAAGTGACAGCTGGAGCTTTCTATGAGAGCATAAACTTCTCCAAGAATTCGCACTGCATGGGTAATGGAGGCAAAATTCTGGGTAGTGAGGAAAAAAATCCGGAAGTAGAGATACATTTATTGGAATTACCCAGCAAAGAAACTCAACTGCTGGGGAGTGGTTACTGTATATTGCTGATGGAGCTTTGCGTAAAACCTTTTGGAGTCCCCAAGGATAGAATAACTAACTGAGTTGAACAGAAAGGAATTCACCCTATGTACCAGAATTTGGTTGAATGAATGACTGCTTGCCTAATTTAATTCATTAATGATGTTGAGGCAGATAGTTCTTGCTAGACAAACTTTCCTTCAAATTCCTCAATATAATGTTCCTGCTAGGGGGCTAAATACAAACTGCTTATGAGAGCCATTGCTGAAGCCCAAAGGCTGTTCTCTAATTGGATTCTCCTCTCCATGTCCTCTCTGAAATCTCTCCTGTCCTACAGGGCTTCAGCATTGGAGCCTCTGAGTGCCAGCCAGGTAGACATGTATGAGGATTTTGCTTTCAGTTAGGGTCATAAAGCATTCAAGGACTTGAAGTAAGTCCACGAAGACCACCCTTTGGTGGCCCAGGAGACAAATCCTTAATTAGTATTGAGTTAAAGGCAATAAAAAATAAGTTTCCACATCCAAGACTATAAGCTTAGCCAAATCAAGAAGAGAAACCTAGACTAGAAGGAAAAAAGAATGGTAATAAGATGGGAGACATTTAGGGGATAGGACAGAGGAGATTGTCTCAGTTGAACTGATGGGTCCCAGGCTTGTATATATTAGCTGTCAGCCATTTGGTTTGGGTTTCTGGCTGTGTTGGTTCAACTTAAATGTACAGGTTCAGGACAGGTTGTGCAGAGAAAAAGCACAGAGAACTCAATGGTAGCTGAGTCCTCATTTGAGTGACAGAACCCAGAATGACACAAACATTCTGGTTCATTCCCCAAATCAATGCCCAAGGCTTTCTAATATAGTTGAAAGAACATCAAATTCACAAGGATTGATTCCAAACTTGTTGAACAAATTACTACTTTTTTGTTTGTTTGTCTTTATTTCAGGAGACCTGCTTCATGGATCTGAGCCTACACAAATTAAAATGTAAAAAACAAAAATACCTACCTTGCCAGGTTGTCTGTTAAGGATTAAATAAACTATGCCTGTGAAAGTAAATCATGCAGTGTTTAGCAAAAGTTGTTTGCATCTTTTTCTCCCTGCCTCTTTCCTTCCCTTTCTCTTTCTTTCTCTATCCTTCCTCTTTATCTTCCACAGTAGATACCTGAGAAGTGTTCCTACCTGTGAATGAGACGCACCAAGACTTTCACTGCAGTCCAATTTTCACACGTTATCACAGTGACCTTCAAGTGCATTCATCTGTTGGTTTCCTTTCATGCCGTCTCAGCTGGGGGGATTCTCTGTGTCCACACGGATGTAAGCAGAGGGTGATTGAAGCCCTGAGTCAGGGTGCCTTGGGAAAGATGAGTGGAAACCTCAGCAAACTCAAAGCATGTGTTTTATACATCAGGAGAGCACACAAGGGCAGACTATCTGTCAACTGTTTCCAGTGATGAGTAGGGAGGCCTTGCTGCGAGCACCCCACCAGTCACTGTTCAGCCTCCTCAGAGATGACTTATTACCCTTCTGCCCTGTAGCAAATTTATCTTAATAGCTAAAATGATACCAGTTTGGGAACATCCTCTCAAAAGCAGTTACCCATAGAGTTACAAAACAGGGCTTGAGCAGGCCATATATATATTCATGTAACCAAAATGGACCAAAAGTGCATTATTTATTTTGTAAGCAGATGAAAAAAGGTAACTGCAACCCAGGAAAAAGGTTTTGGAGGTATCTACCTGAGGGTGGTAGCTGAAACCATGCCACAGGGTGAGATCACTCAGGAAGAGAGTGGAAAGCAAAATTTAAGGAGCAGATAGAGAAAAATGAGATTGAAAAAGCATAGCCAGAGTAATGGGAATATACCCAGACTAAAGTGGTATCCCTGGAAAATCAAGGCTAAAAAGGTCAAGATGGCAGAGGGCTAGCAGGCTAAGAGTATAGATTGACATGCAGGTTGAGAAAGATGGAAAAGCCTTTCAATGGTATCCCATTTCTCTTAGAATAAGTTCCTACATTTTTCACAATGCCCAAATGCCCTTCAACCTCATCTTATATCGTTCTCATCCTCCTACTTCCAAGTCTCTGTTCCAATATCACTGGCTTTATTTTAGTTTCCCCAATGGGCCATGTTCCTCCTATCACAGAGCCTTTGTGCATGCTCTTCCTGTGCCTAGAATACTCTTCCATTTAGATGCACTTTAATTCATTTTTCCAGACTCAGATGAAGCATCGTTTTCTCAATAAAGTTTTCATGGCCAATTCAGGTCAAGTCAAATTCTTTAATTTTATAGAATCATGCTTCTATACTAGTACTATTCTCAATTTATAATTATGCATACATGTGTGTTTTTTGGTAAGCATGTCTCAGCCACTGGATTGTAAACTTCATTAGAGTGAGACTTGAGAAATTCTTAGCACAGCAGGATTTTAACTAAACGGCAATGGTTACCAACTGGAATAAAGTTTGATGTAGAAAGATACTTCCTGTACTTTCTTCCCATTAGTACGTGCCTAAACAATCCCATCAGAATTGCCTTGGTGTTTCTCCATGATTTGGCAGGCAAGATATACTATGGCCCATCTCAAAGCTATAAGCTTGTTGGTTAGGTTGGTATAGGAAAAGCCAAAAGGTAGATTTTACAGCCACTAGTTCTTAGTCTTTGGAAAGGCCACACACCCTTTTAAGAATCTGATGAAAACTGAATTCTTTTATGAGTTGAATTGTTTCCCCTCAAAAGAAATGTTGGAGTTCAAAATCCAGTGCCTATCAATGTGACCTTATTTGGAAACAGAATCTTCTCAGATGATCAAGTTAAATGTGGTCATTTGGGTGGTATCTAATCTAAAATAACTGATATCCTTATAAAAGGTGGAAATTTGGACACAAAGACAAAATTTGAATACAAGGAGACAACTATCTATAAGCCAAGGATGCCTGACGCTATCAGAAGCTAGGAGAGAAGGCTGAAATAGTTTCTTCTTCATGGCCCTCAGAAGGAACCAGCCCTGCTCATGCCTTGATTTCAGACTTACAGCCCCCAGAACTGTGTGGCAATATATTTCTGTTGTTTAAGCCTCTCAGTTTGTGATACTTTGTTAAAGCAGCCCCAGGAAGCTAACAGGGGTACTTTCTCTAGAAATAAGATTCCTTGAAAGCATACCCAACTTTGCATGTAATTTCCAGGTGTTTACAGATCCACTGATGACCAGGTTAATCACCTTATAGTATCAGAGATGCTATAAAATTCCTAAACCAAAATCCACTAAGATAAAGGCAAAGGAAAGAAGAAAATTGGCAACTATTTGTCACGTTTGGCCCTTACCTAGGCACCTGGCATATGTTACTTCACTAAATTCTCATAACCACTCTGCGAAATAAATGAAAATAGAGACCTGGAGAGATCGACCATCAAGCAGAAGTGCACACATTTAGAGAGTGACAGTGTTGGGAATAGGGCCTGAGTTTTCTTTTACCCCGAAATGAGTGCTTTTTCCATTCTTGCCCTGCCTCTGAGCATGAGTGACCTGTGAGAGCCAAAGCACATGATATGTGGCTTCCTGGGTTGTGAGGTTACCGTGAGACCAGGGTTATGTACGTGTCAGTGGCTTCAAGAGAAATTGGAGAAGAGTTTCTTTTTAAAGTTAAGAAGGAAAAAAAGATCCTTCCTTTTGACTGCTCTGCATTATTTTTTTGGCACTATTATAATTTCTTTGGAACTCTCTAAGGATTTTGGTATATAAGAATTTTTGTTCTTTCCAGGAAAGTATGGAGACAACAAAGTCTTAGGTCAAACTTATAAGTCAAATTGATGATGCCAATTATCAGCAAGAACTTCAGGATTTTCACACAGGTTTGATTTTGTTGGTCCATGGAGGATTGGTCAGGATCTCAGGGAACGAAGCCAGAGGTAGAAGACATCTAATATTTTGAGTGCTTATTGCTTGCAAAGCTGTGTGCTACACATGCTCTAAATGCCATTTCATTTAACCCTAACATTTCCCACACACCACTTTTTTTTTCATTTGTTTGTAAGAAGTGGAGGAAACTTAGGCTCATAGATGGTTCAAATGACTTGTCCAAGGTAACACAGTGTTAATAAGGGACTGGATCAGCATTTGAACTCAGGTAAGTATGTTTTCAAACCCTCATCCTTTCTATTATACTTCACAGCCTCCCTGAAAGACTGACATGCACTAAGCAATTTAACTCAGGAGGCTGGGAAACAAACCAGAAAAACAATGCATTGTTTCTCAATGATGCTTTGAACCTTTCCAGTGAGTGAAATACTTAAATCTGCTATTTTGGATATTCAGTTATGGTTTAACAAATTGCTTGAGAAGTAAAATTTCTAATCAGAAGAAAAGTTACCTATTCCAGAGGGTTCTTTCTGAGTTTATTGGGTTCTGCTTGACCAATAGGCCTGGCCAAATCTTCTTGTTTCAGGTCTTCCTCTCATGCAGGTTGGCTACTGGTCTGACCAGCCAAGGTCTGTGGAAGGCAGCATTGGTCACCAAAGCACAAACTTCCTCCCTTGTTCTTGCTCCTTTTCCTCTGTTGCCGCTGGGTCTACTCTGTGTGCCCTTTGGCTGAACTGGGAGTGGGAAGATCTGCTTGTGTTGGGACTTGCAGTAGAATGGACAGAACTAGTAATCTGGTCTACCCTGGCCTGCGGCTACTTTGGCCTCCACTTCCTTCAGTTGGTCTAACCTGATTGACCAGAGGTCCACAGAAGTGCTTGGGGCCAGAGCTCCAGCTAAGTAATGGTGATGATTTGCTTTGCTTGGTCTCCTGACCTTGCTTCGTTGTGGAACCCTAACAGGGAGAGTGAAGCGAAATATTCCTAAATCTCAGGCAAAATAACAACACATGACTTTAATCTTGTAATTGTCCCCAACATTCTGTATATGACTGCCAGCTTCCATATTTTTCTCTCCTGGACACAGTTAGATAAACACTGCCAAATCCTTGGTTTTAGATTCCTTAACTAAGCTCCATGTAAACCAACTACTTTCTGCGAAAACACTTCATCTTCAGACAAAATGACAACATTCCAGTGTTCTTTTACATCAGCCCAATTCTGATTAAACTTTGATGAGACTGCATTTCAATGGCAATCTTGCTTTCATTGGGCTTCATGACTTCTCCGTTTTTTTTAGCCCCAAACTTGAAGACCTTCTCTTTCTGTGTTATATATCTCTAAATAGCTAATTGTCCATTTATTAGGTATTGGTCCTATATTTTCAATCACAGAGTTTAATCTTATTTCCAAGTCTGGGGAACCTAAATCTAGCTTATTTATGTCTGACTTTGTTAAATTGATTAGCCAATGATCACTATTCTAGAGACACATGAATGCATCTAAATGGAAAATTTATTGACAAACTTATTCTTAAGCAGACTGGTTGTGCTGAATGATTACATATGGTAGGAGTCTAGGGAAAATTTTTACCTATCTCCATTCCAGGAACATCTACTGCAAGTTCCATAATAGCCTCTCATTCTTGTATTATCTGAGCTATTTGAATTATCTTAATAAAGCTGTTTCCTCTTTCTTGACTCAGGAAATACAGTCATGACTGAATAGGGAAGGTAAGAGGTTTAGAAAGAATAAGATGGACTTGAGAGTTTTCAAAATCACTTGATAACCCATTGTTGTCCAAGGACTACCTACATAATAATATACTTTCCATAGAAAGTTAAATTGAAAAAGTCCTTTGAAGTTCAGTATCTACACACTTGAATACATCATAATACTGAGTTTTAGTTGTTATGAGCAGACAAAATAAAACTCATTTTAAATGTATGGAACCACAAAAGCAGAGAAATTATTCCCTGAACCAGCAGGCTTCCTATTTAAGTCTACTTTCCTTCCTCACTGAAAGGCAACATCTACTATGAGGTGCATGGACATGGAAATAATTCCAAACTTCCGATAGGACGAGCCAACGGTTCATGGTTCAGGAAAGAATGTTTAGTCTGGAAATGCTGTAATTTAGAGGAACTTAAAGGGGAGGGATCTGAACCAAAAATCTCTAAAGTGCTGCTGCAGTGTGGCTTGTGCTGTTCTCAGGTTTATTTGTCAATATGCATCAACAGCCCTTTGGACTGAGAATTTATGGTGATGTTTTCTCCTCCTCCTCTACATTCTTCTTTTTTTCTTTTTCCACTCCTCCTCCTTCTCTTTCTTCTTGTCTTCTTTCTCTTTTCTCCTCCTCTTCCTCCTTCTCTTTTTCTTCTTTTTTTTTCTCCTTCTCCTCCTTCTTCACCTCTTTTTGCTGCTTGGGATATAGTTAGTTTGACCTATATAAGATTATAGGATTGTTATCGTCATAATATTTGTTGGTATTAAGGATAGGACATGTATGGATCTAAGTAATGTCATCAATGCCAAGATGGTCAAAGTCTTAAAATCCATCTAAATGTCTTTGCAGTGCTATAAATTACATTTTACATGATAAGAGTTATGGTGATAGGAACATGTGTTTACTGGGAGGAAATTATGAAAGGTGTTAAGTATAGGGAGGTTTAAGTTATAAGAAGCATCATAAAAGCATATACTTGTACTGGGCTTGAGATGTCATTTTGCCTACTCCCATTATTCTAATGTCTTCTTTAAGGTTATTAAAACGTCCTAAGATCATTCAAGGCAGAGCAGTCTACATTTCACTGTATTATCCCCAACTACGTTTTGCTAAGATGTACTTATATAGGACAGACATACCACAATCCCACAAGAAAGATATCATTTCTGGCATCAGGAGTAAAAGAAAACCAAGAGACCCTAAATTTCTTTAATACATTTATCAATACCCACATGCCTATCCCCAAAACTACACTTTTACTTAAACAAGTTAGTGTATATGGTTAACTGGGGACTTTTCAACAGTTAAGCTGGTGCCTCCTGGTTGGGAAACTAAGAACAGTGATCTCCCAACAGCTGTTTTCCCAGGCAGACTGAGAAACTAATCAACTAGGGCTGGAACATTACTAAATAAGGTATTTTAGGCTTGAAAAACCATTTCTCATAATAACCAATAATGCCTTGATTTCTTATTTTTCTCATAATTTTCTTTATTAAAACCATAGAGATCAAGTAAAAATTGTAATAATACTAGTGATGTTTAAGGAACAAGAGTACCTATTTTGCCATCAGTTATCTTGATGGAGGAAAAGAACACTTAGGTATGTGATTTAAACAATTGTATGTTAAAATGAATATGCAATATGCCATTGGAGATGATATAACTGCAACCACAGCACAACACACACATGTACTCAGATTACTTAAATCCTGTGTATGTTGTATTCACTGCACATTATTTCTAAATTATAGGATAGCTATAGCCCACTCCTTTAATGCTGGAGCTACATTACTTTTTCAACTTTAAATATAAAATAAGTATTAAAAATATGTGTTAATTTTTGCTCTAATGAAAACAATATAAATTTTAAAATTAGCATATCATAAAGATAAGCATCACTTTCCCTGAATAAACTATATGACAAATCATAGGCCCAATACTTTTTCTACATGTATATTTGGGCTAATAATTCTGGTTTAAAACAAATAAAATATATTCTATTCCTTTATTATCCCAGCATCATTCCTAAAAGAGGTGATTGTTGATATCAGAATATCTATAAATAAAATTTGTTTCTTAAAGAGATGTTCACCTACAAACCCTTCAAATATCATCAGTTATTCACAAGTCTTTGGCTGAGGGGACTCATTCTGTCATTCAATTTAATTATTTTGAGTCAACAATAGTGACAAGGATGGCATTCTGCATTTCAGGTGCTTTCTGTGGATGGAGGAAGATGAGATCGACATAAGTGGAAAAATGCAAAACCAACCCATGTACTGCAGGTGGCTATATAGGCACAGTGACTTGAAACAAACAAACAAATAAAAAAGTGAAGGTTTTTATTTGTTTGTTTGAGACATGGTCTCACTCTGTTGCCCAGGCTGGAGTGTAGTGGTGCGATCTTAGCTCACTGCAATCTCCACCTCCTGGGGTCAGACGATTCTCCCTGCTCAGCCTCCTGAGTATTTGGGACTATAGAGAATGTGAAGCTAGTAAAGGAAACCCAGCAAGAGGTGAGTGTTTCATTTTCAAATGATGTCAAATTTAACTCAGTGGGAAATAATGAGTAGTTAATTGAAAAATATCCCAACGACCTAAATTTCTTGGCCTTCATTAAATATTTAAAGAATTTTCAATTCCCAATTTTAGGAATATCGTTGTCCCAATTTTAGGAATATCGTTGAAGCCAGAAAGGTCGGGCCTCCTTGACTCTGTGTGGCCCATGAGAGAGAGAGAGAGTGATGGCTCTATCATAGGGATGGGCTGACAGAGTTGAAGGCAGGTGTGTGTAGAACACACCCTAAGACTTCTCTGGATCCTGGCAATTTGGAAGTGGCAAAGCTGCCTTGGGAGAGGTGGAAATAAATTGTTCCAATGCAGCATAAAGGCCCTGAGACATATGAAGCAGGATATCCAGAAAGTGGTACCCAGCCTGGCTCAGTCCACCATTAGTGGTACCACCTCTGCAGACAAGTGAGGCACTGGGATGCTGCACTTCATTAATAGGTACAAGTCCATACCTTGTTTAATAACCTTCTTCATTGTGACTCTGGTGGCTACTAGGAAGTTTTCACCTAAGACTGCAGAGTAAGCACTGAGAGGTGATCCAGTCATTACTTCTCAAGCCCTTTGGGCATTTAGAGAAAGAAGAAACTGTGCCAAGGAGTGAGGCTGGAAAGTCAGGAGCCTGATGAAAAGGGGTCTGTCCGCCATGCTATGGAGTCTCCACTTTACTTGTAAGTAGTAAAGAGCCACAGAGGCAGGGCACCATCAGATCCAGATAGCAGTCCTCACCAGATGTCAAATCCTTCTGGACTTTTTACTCCTTTCTGTGAAGTGGCTTAACAACTCAAACAGGCCAACTGAAAAACAAAAGGGTACCCATTTTGCATGGGCTTGCATAAAATAAAAGGAGTTTCCTTCTCTCTCTGAATAGGGTTGTGGCCTGCAAAGGGCAAAGACAAAGTCCCAGGGTTAAGCGTGGGATGTGCAGCTTGGAGAGGAGAGGAGAGGATCATTCTGTGGTTGGAGAGACAGGAAGTGGGGCAAACACAGTCACAAAGGCATTAGTTAGCAGGCTAGGCCACCTGGAATGCAGCTGTGAAACTTCCCTGTCTGTGCAGACCAGACACCTGCATGGCTGGGCTTCACAATCCTCTGGGACTCCAGGAACCTGCATGGGTACTGCAGGGAGCAGGTGCTTAGTACTGGCTTGTGATTGGCTGACCAAGTGAATGAGTGAATGAATGAACACAGGATGGCTTCTAGAAAAAAAAAGACCAGGGCAAGGACAGAAGGTGCGAAGATCCTATAACGGCCCACAATGTTAAAAGCCCGGAGCTGGGTGGTGGCTGAGGGGGTGGAGAAGAGACAGGAGCTTTAAGAGCTATTCTGATGGGACTCGAGATACTGACTGCCAGTGGGGAATGGGTCAAGAATGACTTGGAAGCTTCCGGCCTTGGCAATTGGAAACTGGAGTTTAGGGAAGGAAAAGGGGAGAGGAGAGCAGGCTTTTGAGACAGGATAACAAGTTTGGTTTTGTCACATGAAGCACTTTATTTATTTATTAGAGCATGGTTTTAACCCCCTTATAACCAAGATTATCCATATTTATTACAAAAGCAACAATATCAAAAAATGCTTTAAAATGCAATTAAATTTGTGTGAGTAGTAAGATTGTTTTCGTTTTAATATAGGTGTCACACATTTCTCCTGGTAACTATAAAAGATAAATGGGGAGATAAAACATAACAGTAGAAGAATCTAGAATAGTAAATTTTATTACTGAAAGTCTCTCCCTAGCGAACGACAAACCCAACCTCATTTAACACATAAGGAAACTAGGTAACAGAGAGGCTGACGTTCTTTACTCTACAAATACTTAGGGCACTAACCATGTGCCAGGCACTTGCTTGGTGCTAGGGATATAAAAGTAAACAGTACAAGGTACTCATACCCAAGGAGCTCACAGCCAAGATAATGGATGACAGTGTCCTGGAAGCAGAAACGATCACACAGCTTAATAATTATTCTGAGAAATGCATGCTCAAGATGCAAGGTGCAACTCATTCAGGCTTCGGAGCCGCTCTTGTGAATGAGCTGACCTGGAAGGAGATGCCGAAGTCAGATACACACAGAGGTTGTGAAGCAGTGTCCTAGAAAGGCCAAAGTGAGGGCAAGCCCAGTGCATTTAATGACTGAAGGAGTGCGAGCACAAGGGAATTATAGTCCTGGGTTTAGGAGACAATAGTCTCCTGATGCCCAGTTCAGTGCTGTTTTAGAATACTGGCTGTGTACAGACAAGTCTGTGAAGATTCAACGCATACATCAATACTCTTGCATAGAAAAGAAAGAAGCATACATGGCTCGCATTTTACCAGTGTAGACATTAGGATTCTGTAAACCAGGCGTCCCCAAACTACGGCCCTCGGGCTGCATGCGGCCCCCTGAGGCCATTTATCCGGCCCCCTGCCGCACTTCAGGAAGGGGCACCTCTTTCATTGGTGGTCAGTGAGAGGAGCACAGTATGTGGCGGCCCTCCAATGGTCTGAGGGACAGTGAACTGGCCCCCTGTGTAAAAAGTTTGAGGATGCCTGCTCTAAACCATCTTGCTTAAAATGTTTCTTTAGAGGAATAACTCCTTCCTATTTCAGCCTGTCATTTCCTTCCAAATGTTTATATCAATTAGGTCATGCCATAAAATTCTTAAGTCTGGAAGGGAGTTAAGGTATCATTTTCTTGGCAACCAAGGGGGTGCTGGGGCAGGGTGGGGTGGGGGTCAGTGGGAGCAGTGCCCACCCTGGTGCAGCAATAAAGGGGCGTTCTCTGCAGGGAATTTAAGAATTAATAATAAAATTGACTGAAATAACTCTGCTTTTTATTATCACCACCAAATCTGAACAATGTCAATAATAAATACTCTCTGCCAAAGCAAACTGTTCTTACTGACCCCTTCACGTGTATATACCTGTACACACAGAAAACCAGCCCCAAACAGGCATTAGGAATAACCTAGCCATCTGGTCAGCTCATTCAGCCAAACCCTCACCATTCAATTTTCTTCTGTAAACATAGCTTAAGAAATCAAAATCGGACATGTCAAAAACCTCACATCAGTGTGCATCTTCCTAAAATTACATTTCTCTCCAGTTAGGATTCTCATCTTGACTAGTCTCATATCCATCTCCAGCTGGGGCCGCAGGCGGCTGACATCCGACGCTGCCCCTTCCCTATGCACAGGCTCACCAGGAGCAGTCTTCACTCATCTTCTCCAGTTGGGCCATCTGGCATGTGCTTGGAGGCGTAAACACTGAGGGGTCTTTAATGCCCAGCTGGATGTCAAAAAACCTCGTAGACAATATTACACTGTAGTTTTTGGTAAAGGTTTCCTGGACAGGGTAGCAATCCTTGACTGTATAGATGCCAATCCAGGTTTCATCTATAAGAGGAAAATAGTTGACTTTTTAATAAAGACATAGGCAAAAAGTTCATATTTTTCTTACTGCGGTAAATGTACATAACATAAACTTTACTATTTTACCATTTCTACATGTTTGGTGGCCTTGAGCACATTCACGTTTGTTGAACAACCATCAGCACCATCCATCTCCAGAATTTTTTTCATCTTCCCAAATTGAAACTCTGACTCCATTAAACACTAACTTCCCATTCCTCCTCTCCCAACTCCTGAATACCACTATTCGATTTTCTGTCTGTATGAATTTGAAGACTCTGTATAACTTACGTAAGTGGAATCATACAGTGGAATCAAACAAAACTATTGTTTTCTGCCTGCATTGCTTCTCTTAACATAATGTCCTCCAGGTTAGTCAGGATGTAGCACGCACTGGTGTTTCCTTCCTTTTTAAGGCTGAATAATATTCCATTGTTTGAATATACCACATTTTGTTTATCCATTTATCTGCTGATGAACATTTGGGTTTCTACCTTTCAGTGATTGTGAATGCTGCTGCTGTAAACATGGGTGTACAGATATCTGAGTCCCTGCATTCAATTCTTTGGAGCATATACACAGAAGCGGAGTTGCCAGGTCATATGGCAGTTTTATCTTTAATTTTTTGAGAAACCACCGTACCATGTTCCACAGCATGCCTGCCTGTGTGGTTAAAACTGTCTTGGGATAGGCATGTATCAGCAGCAGGACAGAGAATGGTTTCACACAGAAGCAGGCTGGTTTGCCCACTCAGCAAGATGGGAGTAGATTTGACCTCTGCCACTTTAGGGAGTCGGGGAAAGAAAAGGAGGTGCTTGATTCAAATGTGTGCCTTAGACAAATGCCTGCCATGTCTCAGGCCTCGGGGTGACCATAAGACGTCAAAATCAAGGCTAAGTCCACAGGAACCAAAGTGGTGGAGAGGTACAGGTGGCACTAGAAGGCTGAGGTGTTTCAAATATGATGCTTAGATCCCATTGCCACATAATGAACAAAGTAACATGCAGACCTAACTGGGGGCTTTAAAAAATTTTTGATAGAGCTGATATTTCCCTAAAAACTACCTTCCTTAAAGGACTTAAACCTTTGTACCCATCATTGCATTCTGAATACAATGCTTAGTTCCTTAGAGCCCTTACAGGATCTAGCTGACTTTCTGTCTGACCACTCCTGGACTGTGATCTGCTCTTGGGGTCCCCCGATGGAGTACTGGTCTTCAAAGGTGGAATTCTGAGGAATGTCAAGAGGATCCCAGGGCTCTGTCAGAGTCATCTTCGAGCACTGCTTAGTGGCTTGCTCAATCTGAAACATCACTCCATCCTTATACAGCAAAATATATTCAAATAATCTGAAACACAGAAAGAAAATAGTTTAGGACTTCATGTTGCAATCATCGTGCCTTTTAACAGCACAAAGACCCTGATAGATATTACTTTTAAAGTAGAAAGAAATTACTTGCTAGGCAATCACTTAACATTTATGAACACATGAGACAAACTGAATATGAAATAATTAAAATTCAGAGGCCAGGCTGAGCATGATGGCTCATGCCTGTAATCCCAGCACTTTGGGAGGCTGAGGAGGGAGTATGATTTGAGCCCAGAAGTTTGAGACCAGCCTGGGCAACATAGTGAGAGTCCAGTCTCTAGAAAAAAATTTAAAAAATTAGCCGGGCATGGTGGTGTACAACTGTAGTCCCAGCTACTTAGGAGGCTGAGGTAAAAGAATCACTTGAGCCTGGGAGGTCAAAGCTGCAGTGAGCCATGATTATGCCACTGCACTACATGTGGCCTGGATGATACCCTGTCCCCCACCAAAAAAAAAAAAAAAAAAAAAAAAAAGAGGTCAAAAGTGTATATTCACTGGACAGATTTTGACTGAGGACCTAGTATGTGCCAAACCCTGTGCTTAGGATGCAAACATGGGGAAGACGTGGCCCTGGCTGAACAGCTGGTTTGTGACTTTTTTTTTTCTTTTGAATTTTTATTTATTTATTTTATTGTACTTTAAGTTCTGGCGTACATGTTCAGAACATGCAGGTTTGTTAAATAGCTATACACGTGCCATGTGGGGGGCTGCATGCATCACTCCGTCATCTACATTAGATATTTCTCCTAATGCTATCCCTCCCCTAGCCCCCCACCTCCCAACAGTCCCCGGTGTGTGATGTTCCCCTCCCTGTGTCCATGTGTTCTCATTGTTTAGCCACAGGGACATAGGGGCACTTTCGTTTGGTGCAGTTTTTCTTGCAGCACTCAGTCAAGGAATTATGGGGGTATACTGAATACAGGACAAGAACGCACTGAGGACTGCATGCCTTGTGCCTGTGCTTCACTGCCTTCACTGCCGAGCAGTTATGAGTAAGGGGCTTTGATGCACATAGCTGATCCAGTAAGGGTGCAGCCCATATACCCTGTGCGGGGTGGAGATGAGCCAGGACAAAAACTGAGGCGACCTCAGAGCAAATGGCTCCCTCAGCTGAGTTTGTCTCCATGCTCTTGGCCTCCTCTCATGACCATCTGCTCACCCTTCCTGGGGAGTGACAGGGAGATGTTCCAAGGCTGAGCCCAGGGATCACCAACCATGCAGTGTGGGCATCAGTCCAATCTCTTCCTTAAAGCTGAGACATCTTGGTGTTGGGGGAAGCCTGCTATGTTTCTATGCATTTCACTGTCAATCCAAAACTCAGGCCACAGCTGCTTAAGCAAAGTGGGTCTTGCAGCTCTGACCTCAGAAAGTGACATCTGCAACATTTGAGGGCTGAAGAGCCTAGAAAGGTGGCTTTTCATCAGTGAATAAAAATAGCCAACAAATTATCTGTGGTTTGTGAGACCCAATGCACTAGAGGAGCCCTCAGGAAGGACGTGTGCTCTTCATCTCAAGTCTGAGCTTAAAAAGTATTTCTTTCAGAAAAAAAATGTCATAAGTGGTTACTGTCTTTATAGTCAAAACACAGTTGTGCGTCACTTCACGATAGGGTTGTGTTCTGAGAAATGCATCATTAGGCCGTTTCATCACTGCACGAACATCATAGAGTGCCCTTACATAAACCAGGAGGGTACAGCCTACTATAACCAGGGCTACATGGTATAACCTATTGCTCCTGAGGTAAAAAAACCTGTACCACATGTGACTGCGTTAAATACTGGAGGCAACTGTAAGGCAATGTAAGCTATTGTTTATCTAAACAGCGAAAAGGTGCTGTAAAAATATGGGATAAAAGATAAAAAATGGTACGCATGTATAAGGTACTTGCAAAGGAGTTTGCAGGACTGGAAGTTGCTCCGGATAGGTGAGTGAGTGGCAAGAGAATGTGAAGGCCCAGGACATCACTATACACTACTGCAGATTTTATAAAAATTGTACACTTAGGCTGCACTAGATTTAAAAATATTTTCCTTTCTTCAGTAATACATTAATTTTAGCTTCCTGTAACTTTTTAACTTTATATACATTTCGATTTTTTTAATCTTTTTGACTCTTCCATAGTAACACAGCTTAAAACGCACATTGCCCAACTATACAAAAGATTTGGTTGCTTTATGTCCTTATTCGATAAGCTTTTTTTCTATTTTAGAATTTATTTTATTCTTAAAAAACATTTGTGTTAAAAACTAAGACACAAGCACAAATAAGCTAGGCCTACACAGGGTTAGGATCATCAGCGTCACCCTCTCTCACTTCCACATCTTTTCCCATTGGAAGGCCTTCAGGGCCAGTAACATGCATGGAGCTGTCATCTCCTATGATAATAATGTTTTCTTCTGGATACCTCCTGAAGGATCTCCCTGAGGCAGTTTCACAGTTACCTTTTATATAAGTGGGAGCACACTCTAAAATAACGATAAAATTACAGTATTTACATACATGTGGCTAACAAACATGAAAGAAAGCTCAACATCACTGATCATTAGCGAAATGTACATCAAAATCACAAAGAGATACCATCTCATCCCAGTGAGAATGGCTATTATTAAAAGGTCAAAAAACAACAGATGCTGGTGAGATTGTGAAGAAAAAGGAACACTTTTACACTGTTGATGGGAGTATAAATTAGTTCAACCATTGTAGAAGACAGTGTGGCAATTCCTCAAAGACCTAGAACCAGAAATACCGTTGACTCAGCAATCCCATTATTGCGTATATATATTCCAAGGAATATAAATCATTCTATTCTAAATAAACATTCATGCCTATGTTCATTGCAGCACTATTCACAATAGCAAAGACATGGAATCAACCTAAATGTCTACCAATGATAGACTGAAAATGTGGATAAAGAAAATGTGGTACATATACACCATGGAATGCTATGCAGCCATAAAAAGGAACAAGATCATGTCCTTTGCAGGGACATGGATGGAGTTGGAAGCCACTATTATCAGCAAACTCAGGCAGAAACAGAAAAGCAAATACCGTATGTTCTTTCTTATAAGTGGGAGCTAAATGATAAGAACACGTGGACATATGGGGGAACAACACACTGGGACCTGTCGGTGGAGCTTAGGGGGAGGGAGAGCATCAGGAAGAGTAGCTAATGGATGCTGGACTTAATACCTAGGTGATGGTATGATGTGCGCAGCAAAACACTATGGCACACATTCACCTGGGTAACAAATTTGCACATCTTGCACATGTACTTCTGACTTAAAATAAAATTTGAAGAAAAAAAAGCATAATATAGTAATTACTTATATGCTAGAATTGTATACAACTGGCAGCACGATAGGTTTGTTTACCTCATCATCACTTCAAACATGTGAGTAATGCGTTGTGCTACCACATACTATGGCTAGGAGGTCACTAGGCAATAGAATGTTTTCAGCTCCATTGTAATCTCATGGGACCGCCACTGTATATGTGATCCTTCATTGACTGAAACGTCATTATGAATCATATCATTGTATTATTAACAGTCATATCCTTCAGGTTTCTATGAGATAGTATGAAAATATAAACATGACCTCATTTTACACATTTATATGTATCTTGCTTATTTCAGAGAAGATTTGAAATGGCTTACGAGGGTTAAAAAATAACCCAGATACATATCTTTAGAAGTGAGAATGAATATAGAAAGAAATGTAAGTGTGCATTGTATGAGATATTGCTCAAAAATAGAGCTAATTTTTTAATAATATGCATGCAGGGTCAACACAGAACTGTTAGCACTTTGAAAAAGTTTGGGGTTGGATTGTCACTGTTTTCTTTTAACCAACTAAATCACTGGCACAACAGAGCCTAAGCACTGACTGAAGAAACACAGGAACATTAACCCAACTCTTAGAGCATCATTCATTTGTAAATATGGGAATTGTGGTCCATACACAAATCCTGTTCTGTGATACTTTTAATGACAAGTGGGCCACCCCAAAAAACAAGTTGTCTTCATTGTTCTCCTCACCACTAGCAATATCTTGTGCCTACCCTAGTGCTAGGCATCTGGCCTACAAAGGCAATCCTAGCTTTTGCTGATATCCCAGTTGCATGCTTCTCAGACTGCAATGATTGTTCCCTGGAGAATATGCAGCCATGTGCAGGAGAGAGGGTTTCCTTCTGGAGACTATTGCCCTCATCCCCCAAATCCACAGGATCACAGAAGTGTCACTAATATAGTTTGGCTGTGTCCCCACCCAAATCTCGTTTTAAATTGTAGCTCCCATAATTCCCATGTGTAATGGGAGGGACCTGGTGGGGGGTAATTGAATCATGGGGACAGATCTTTCCCATGCTTTGCTCCTGGTAGTAAAGAAGTCTCATAAGATCTGATGGTTTTATAAATGGCAATTCCCCTGCATGACCTCTCTCTTGCCTGCCACAATGTAAGAAGTCCCTTTGCTCTTTCTTTGTCTTCTGCCATGATTGTGAGGCCTCCTCAGCTATGCTGAACTGTGAGTCCATTAAACCTCTTTCCTCTATAAATTACCCAGTCTCAAGTATTTCTTTATTAGCAGCATAAGAACAGACTAATACAGTCATCCTAGCCTCATATTTGTCATACATGCCATTCTAGCCTCATATTTGCTTCCCTCACCAGAGCTTACTAGACCAGAGATGAGACAATGAGATTATTTTCTCTGGACCTAAGCCATTGCAACTAAGGTCTAATAGTCAGCCTCTTACATGGGCTGGACTATGTCGATTTAGAAGCTTGAAGGAGGCTATTTTCCAACATGCAAACAGGATTAAAGAATGAAGCAGGGAAAAGCACTAGCAAACTGGGATTCCAACAGCTGTTCATTTCCACTTTTTCCTGAGATGCTTGGAGCATTCCCTACTTACAGAGTTACAATAAGCTTCCTTTGTTCTAATAAACCTTACTTTTTTGGCTTGCAGCTTTTTATGCTACTCAATTCTATCATTTCTGATACTGAGAACTCTATCAGAAATGATAAAATTGAGGACTCCAGCACTCTATGGAGAGCCCTGGGGAGCAGCTACCAGCACAGCTGTGCCGGGAAAGGCACGGCATGGCCCTGTGTGGGACCAAGGGCCACAGATGCCTGTTCAATCACATGCAACAGAAGGGCAGAGGAAAGCAGGGAGGGAACCCTCACAGCTTCACTGTTTCGCTGAGGCCTGATCTGCCCACATACAGAAGTAAAATTTAATGTTAAAATGAGACTTCTAGACCCAGAACAATCACTACAAAATGTTAACATTTGTTAAATCTGGGTGGTCTGAACACAGGTGTTTGTTTTGGTATTCTCTGCACTTTTCTATCTTTTCAAAATATTTCCTTTTTAAAAAGTAGGTTTCATCTGATATTGAGGTTATGCTGACTGTACCTTAAGTAAAACTGAAAATAATAATTTAATGAAAAACAAAATAGAATATGCAATTCATTTGTTTTCAAAATCCCATGTGGATATAAATGCTAGTACTGCTCTACGACAAAGTTTAGAAAAGAAGATTTTAATGATCCTGTAGTGGTGTGTCTGTTTATGTTAACAGATTACCATTTAGGACACTAAGTCTCTCCACCACAAATAGAATTCAGGGCCTGCAGCCTGACAGGGACCAAAGGTCAAAATACAGAGACTAGCCACGATTGAGATGAGTAATCAGAGTGGGGATGCTGTACGGGAATAACCCAAGAACCCAAGGGATTAATGGACTGAGAGGAACTGGATTCCGGGAGGTGAAATCAAAGCCTGGCTCTGCCATGGAGGCAATGTGAGATGAGAGGCACCAATGGCCTCCCCCGGGCACAGTAAAGCAAGGTGAAATGCGGGAATTGGTGTGCAGGACAGGGAGGCAGACCAGTCCAGGTCAACAATGCAGGCAAACTTCGCCTTCTTGCTGGCCAAGCACCAAGCAAAGCACAGTTCCCTGGGAGGGGCAGGCGAGTTCCCACAGAGACTCTGCTGCCGCTGAGCCTCAGCTGTGAGCAAGGTCAGGTTGGCTAGGCCCCGCCAAGGGGTCAGAAGGCCAAGCTCTCCAAGGCAACCACAACACACAGGACGGGCCAGCGGCCTGTTTTGCTTCTCACCATATGGGACAAAGGATTTTTGTTGCTTTTACTAAAAATCTCAGGCTACATTGACAATTTCCATTGTTTCCTCCAAATCCATTTCCCTAAAATGTAGGCTCTCTCTGTAATCACCGTGTTTTCTGAAACACTGAAAACCTAGGGAAGTTTTTCTTCTGAAAATAGTTTGTTTGTTTTTTTTTTTTTTTTCAGTAAAACAAATTCATGATCAGCATAAAAAAATTAAAGCAATCTAGAAATGGAAAGGAAAGCAAAAATTGCCCAGAAACTCTAACTTACAGAAATAATAGCTCTGTACATGTATCTGGATGTATAGTCTTCGAAATATATCTTTATGTACATATTAATTTTTATACTTAAATTTTTTATTTTTTAATTGTGGCAAGATACGCATGACAAAAATGTACCTCTTAGCCATTTTTAAATGTATAGTTCAGTAAGTTAAACATATTCACATTGTGGTACATCAGTCTCCAGAACTCTTGCAAAATTGAAACTCTATACCCATTAAACAATAATAACCCATTTCTCCCTCTTCCCAGTTTCTGGCAACCCCCGTTCTACTGCCCACCTCTGTGAGTTTGGCTACTCTACATACCTCATTAAGTGGAATCACACAATATTTGTTCTTTTCAGTTAATATAATATCTTCAAATTTATCTGTCTGTAGCATGTGTTGGCATTTCCTTTCTTTTTAAGGTTGAATAACATCCACTGTGTGTATATACCATAGGTTGAATGTATATACCATATTTCAATTATCCACCCATCCATTGATTGATTTCTGTGTGTTTCCTAACTTTTGGCTATTGTGAAAAATGCTGCTAAAAATATACGTGTATAAATATTGCATTGAGTTTTCAATATGTACTATATACATTTTATGCAAATGAGTGCATATTATGTATTTATTTTCCAACCATGCATTTTGAATTCAACAATTTGTCCCCGATAATCTTCTAAGTAAAAAGATCTATGAAATAATTTTTTCTAATTTTTATTATAAGTAAGCAGAACAGTTGAACTAGTACAAAACCACCGTTAGGTCTGCCTCCTAGGCTCAACAATTCACTACATTTTACTGTATTTTTTTCTATATTTCTAAGCATTTCCTTAAAACAAGAGCTTTTGCCATATGGTCACAATAGTATTATATCTTAGAAATAACAATTGATCCCCTGATATCTGCTCCATATTCAACTGGATCCCCAAACACATGTTAAAGCTGGTTTTTCGAATCAGAGCCTAATTAAAGTTCAAGCATGATATTTGGTTATGTCTCTATTAAAAATCTGGAGAAGTACTCTTACCTTTTTATTTTCCAACATGACAGTGACTCTTTGAAGAGTTCAGGTTTGCAGATATTCCACATTGTGGATTTCTTTGGCAGTTTCCTCATGGTGTCATTAAATTGCTCCTCTAGCTTTTGTCATTCTTATGAACTGGATATGGAGTCTAAAGGTTTTTTTCTATTTGAATTCCGAGATATTTGTAAACAACACATTATTGGTGAGGCTGTAGACTTTGGACTTTATCATATCTGAAGACAGGTGATGTACCTTCCCACTACTAATGCTGATAACTTTCATCACCAAGTTATATGGTGACTGCAGATATCTGGTATAAAAGTGTTTCCTTTTGCAATTGGCAAATAATTGATGAGTGATACTTAGTAAATATCCTGTTACCCAATAACTGTCACCTAATGGTTTTAGGTGAAACAATTTCCTGAATCAATTATTTCACTGGCAGTTGGTATCATAGAACCAGTGGTATAGTAAATGACATCCATCTATCTTAATCTATTGAGTACCACTCTGGACTCATGGTTTTATTTTTTATTCAATGTATGACAAACAATTAAAGTCAGAATTCCTTTTGATGCTAAAATTTGCCCAAGTTGATAAGAGGGAGCTCCTTCAAGTTGGTGTATGTGTTTTCTGCATTCTTCCTGACTTTTTATGACACAAGGTAACACAGGTTAATCTTGGACTTTCTCTGCCCCAGATCTGAAATCAGGCCTTTGTCTAAGAAATTCCAGTTACCCTTAGTGGGGAAACAATTTAGAAATTGACATCAAGGCACTAGATGTGCTCATTGCCATTGAGATGTCATTGCTTTGAATGCTTTTCAGTGGTCAGAGTTTTCAATTAAAAAAAAAAACTTATAAATGCATATGTATATTTTTCATTTAAATTAACATTATAGATTTATTTTTTCTTTTTTGTACATATCTTTTCTCTTAAAATGAAAATCATGCTTCCTAAAAACATTAACAAAAACATTTATTTGCTTATTCTATAATTTTGAAATAATAACTTCAAAACTATTATAAATAATTAAATTGCCAAGTGAAGTTTAAGATTTCATGGTAGTTCTTCTTATCCTTAGAATATAATTCCCTAGGAATGAGAGTCAGTGTTGTGTCAAAAATTTATTTAGAATAAGCCTGTTCTCTGTGTGGTTATGTTTCCAAATTGATATACCATTAGATTTATTTGTTTTAGTTTGTTCTCAATTCAGGGAATTTATACTTTTCCTCTTTGATTTAATTTTATTATTTAAATATTAAAATTTAATATTTCATATTTTAACATTTTCATATTTCAAAACTCAAAATGACATAAAAAGGTATACTGAGGCAAGTTCCCCTTCCATCCCTGTCTCCTCTTCCCCATTCCTCATGCTTTTTATAGTTAACACTTTTCTACTGCTTCCATTTTATTTTTCCTGCATGTCTGTCAAAAAATAAGCAAATTCATATGTGAATTCTTATTTCCTACTCTTCATTACAGAAAATGTAGCATGCTATATAGACCATTCTGCATCTCACTTTCTCCATTCTCCACAAATGCCTAGAGACTATCCTTATTTTTTTATGGCCATATAAGTTTACTATGTACAAATATCATCATTTATTTAGCCACTCTCCTACCAATAAACATTGAGTTGTTTCTATTCCTTTGATATTAACAAAAATAATGACCTGTGTTGTGCTGTTTTGGAGTTGTATGTTTAGGGTAAATTACTAGATGTGGAATTACCAAGTCAAAAGGTAAAAGCATTTGTGTTCTTGTTAAATATTACCAGATTTCTCTCCACAGGGTTGTACTATTTTGTATGCCTATCAACATAATATGACAGTGTCTTTTTTCTTTATACTCTTGCCAATAGAGCAAGTTGTCAATCATAAATTTGTGCTAACCTGAGGAGTAAGAAATGGTATCTATTAGGTTTTTGTTAAGAACATTTTTAGTAAGTATAACATTCATATGAGAGGTCTTTAAAAAGTTTATGGAAAATGTGTATTATGAAAAAACGATGCATGGATTCCAACTTTTTTTCACTGAAACAAAAGCACAAAACTTGTTATAACATGCCTAAACGGCATCTAGTTTGAGGCACTAAGAAGAATAAGACATCAGTTTGAAAAGAGCTCCTGTCAGAGCAACATGGATTCTGCTAAAATTGAAGCAAGAACAAATATTAAATTTATCATGGGGCTCAAGTGGCAGAATGGTAAAATCACTGATGTTTTCCAAAAAGTTTATGGGACAATGCTCCAAAGAAGTCAACAGTTACAAATAAATAACGCATTTTTAAAAAGTAGGGCTCAATATTTAAGATTAAGCCCACAGTGGCAGTTCATCCACATCAATTTGTGAGGAAAAAATAACCTGTTCATGCCCTAATTGTACAGGACTGACAGTTAACAGCAGAAGCAATAGCCAGCACCACAGACAGACACCTCAATTAGTTCACCTTATACAAGTCTGAATGAAAAATTAAAGTTGAGCAAGCTTTTCACTCCCAGGGGTGCTAAAACCATGTGGCCCAATCAGCTGCAGACAAGAGCAGACACTTCAATGGAAATTTTATACAAGTGGTCAAGACCCTGAAGCATTTCTTCTACGAATTGTAAAATGTGCTGAAACATGGCTTTACCGGTACAATTCTGAAGACAAAGCACAATAAAAGCAATGGCAACCAAGAGGTAGAAGTGGTCCCATCAAAGCAAAAGTAGACTTGTCAAGAGTAAAAGTTATGGCAAGTTCTTTTGGGTGCTCAAGGCATTTTGCCTGTTGACTTTCTGAAAAGCCAAAGAATGATAACATCTTCTTATTATGAGATTATTTTGAGAAAGTTAGCCAGAGCTTTAGCAGAAAAATGTTCAGGAAAGCTTCACCAGAGATCTTTCTCCACAATATCAATGTTTCTGCTCATTCCCCTCATCAAACAAGGGCAATTCCATGAGACTTTTTGATGGGAAATCATTAATCGTCCATTTGATAGTCCTGATGTAGCTCCTTATGACTTCTTTTTGTTTCCTAATCTTTAAAAATATGTAAAGGGCACCCATTTTTCTTCAGTTAATAGTGTAAAGAAGCCCACATTGACTTGGCTAAATTTCTAGGACCTCACTTTGTTAAGGATGGACTAAATGGCTGGTGTCTTCACTTACAAATGTGTATTGAACTTGATGGAGCTTATGTCAAGAAATAAATTTATATTTGTTATTTTTATCTTTAAATTCTGTTTTCCTATGAACTTGTAAAAGTCCCCTTGTACAATACGCTGCATGGATTTAAGGTGCGGAGCTTGATAAACTTTTTAAATTAACAATCTGGATATCTCCAGCCCAGATCAAAGATAAGGCACCTCAGAATCCTCTGATGTGCCCCCCTTAGTCACTCCCCTTTAAAAGAGCAGTGTAATTTTTTTTTTTATTTTTATTTTTTGAGACAGAGTTTCGCTCTTGTTACCCAGAGCTGGAGTGCAATGGCGTGATCTCGGCTCACCATAACCTCCGCCTCCTGGGTTCAGGCAATTCTCCTGCCTCAGCCTCCTGAGTAGCTGGGATTACAGGCACACGCCACCATGCCCAGCTAATTTTTTGTATTTTTAGTAGAGACGGGGTTTCACCATGTTGACCAGGATGGTCTCGATCTCTTGACCTCGTGATCCACCCGCCTTGGCCTTCCAAAGTGCTGGGATTACAGGCATGAGCCACTGGGCCCAGCCGAGCAGTGTAATTTTAATTCACTTCCTTTCATTATAGTTGGTGGAGTGTTCATATGTTAAACATCATATGATTTTATTTTTCCATAAACTGTTCATTTCTCTGCACATCAGTTTTTAATTTTTCTCTTCTCTATTTTCTATAGATCATTAATTAATTAGCCTTTTGTACTTGATATAAATTGCCTCTATTTTCCCCTGCCATTTGTTGGTTTTATTTAAATTTTTTCTACAATGAAAAGGATTTTTCGGTTGTAAAAGGCAAATTCCTTTTACAGTTTCTGGATTTGTTGTATTTAGAAAGTTTCCTACTCTCAGATTATAAAGGAATGCATCATGTTTTCTGTTATAACTGTGTGATTTTATTTTGTTTGTTAGATTTTTAATCTGTTGGCAGTTTATTTTTATGTATGGTGTGAGATATGGATTCATTTTATCTTTTCTCAGCTGTTTCAACACCATTGATTACTAAGTCCATCTTTTCCCCAATGATTTGAGATGCCACCCTTATCGTATACCTAATTTCCAGTTGTATGTGCATCTATTTCAAGACTCTATTTTATTCCACTGAATTGCCTATTTACACAACAGTGTCACACTTTTTAAATACAGAGACTTACTAGTGTGTTTCAACATTTGGTCAAATTTACTGGTCCTCCTATTGTGTCCTTCTTTTCCAAGGTTTTCCTATGTTCCAGCTTTTTAATTTTTCCATATGAAATTTAGAATCAACTTAACAAAAAAAAAAAACTCCCACTTTTTTGCATTTGTTGTAACTGAGTTAAATCTGTGTATTAACATGGCAATTGATGTCTTTATGATGTTGAATCATCCTATCATTCCAAAAAAGAACTGTTTAAATTTTTTCCTATACAAGTTTTGAACATTTCCTTGAAATTTGTTTCTAAGTAGTTGATCTTTTATTGTCACTGTTGCTGTTTTAAATGGCACTTCTCTTACACTATCATTCTAGCAAGGTTATTGTTTGCATATATGAAGGCTATTAATTATTCATGTTAATTTTATATATAGCCACCTTACTTTTATTGTCTGAATTAGTTTTATGTTCAGGTCTTTTGTGTCTTCCAGGTGTACTATATCCGTATCATTGATAGAGAGGATTTTCAATTTCTTCTTTTCTAATCCCTTACCACTAATTGCATTGTCTTCTCTGATTATACTGGTCAGTAAATTCAACACAATACTAAATATAATGGAGATAATGAGCATCCTTACCTTCTTCCTGAGTTTAGCGGAAAAAGGGCTATGGTTTCAAGTAAATTAAGAACTACACAGATTATACTGTGTTAAAGAAGCATCCATCAGTTCCTACTGAATCTATTGTATCAGGAATATTTGTTGAATTTTATCAACTGCTTTTCTGCCAGACTAAGGCTATAATCACATGATTATTTTTGTAGATGTTTAGGGTTTTTTTAAAACGGACCCATCTTTGTATTCCTGGAATAAACCTCCTTGATTACAATGTATTACTTTTTTAAATGTGCTGTTGGACATAGTCTGCTATTAAGGAATTTTTTATCACTTATTATTTTTCATCACAACTCATGTCCACTTAGATTACTTCTACAGTTTTGTTAATATTAATGATACTGAACATGAATTGGAGATAAAAATTTTTGCCTTTCTGTGTTTATAGCCCCATGAACAATTTATAGAATGGGATCATTTGATCAAAGGAAATTTTCATTTCATATTTTATGAGATACTACTAACTGTTCCACTTCTCCACCTCCATCCAATAAAAACACTGGAATTTTTAACTTCATTAATTTCTCTGCATTAGAAATGATACTAAAAGTTTACCCTACTAGGAGCAGGAAAAAAACTTTCTAGTTTTCTTATTTCAGAATAAGGTTTACAGACAATGTAAAAGATTAAGAAGGTTAGGTCAGAGACTCAAGGTTCCCAGTTTACTATTGATGAGCTGTATGATCACAAATGTCATCTCTTTTGTTCTCATACGGAAAAGGAGACAAAAATTGGAAACTTATGACAGTCTTATGAAGATAATTTGAGATAATAGATATAAAATTATTATATAAATGCAAGGCATCATAAACATGACAGGAAAATCTCATATTTGTGTTTATTGTCATCAGTTAACATTTAATAGAGAAACAAATAATTTCACATGTACACATATGAATTGCTACACTATGTAACAAAGAAGGGCTAATTCATCCAGATGGGATAGAGAGATGAAGGACAGAACATTCTGAGTACTATGGTGGACCTCTTCCTGAAAGATCCAGCAGACATTTGCACCCCTTCTTCCTTGTGTGTCTCTCAATATGGAGGTTGAGAAAATTACATTGAATAGTCCCTCAACCTCCATGGAGGATTGGACCTCCAAAATCTACAATGCTCAAGTCCTTTAGATAAAATGGTTTAGTATTTGCATATAACCTATGTGTATTCTCTTATATACTGTAAATTATTTCTAGACTATTTATGCAATATTAATGCTATATTAATAGTGATTATACTCTATGTTTTTTATTTGTATTATTTTTATTGTCATATTTAAATTTTTTTTTTAAAGACAGATTCTCTGTCACCCAGGCTGGAGTGCAATGGCATGATTTTGGCTCACTGCAACTACTGCCCCTTAGGCTCAAGTGATCTTCTGGCCTTAGCCTTCAAAGTAGCTGGGAGCACAGGCACATGCCACCACACCTGGCCATTTGTTATATTTTTTGTAGAGATGGAGTTTTGCCATATTGCCCAGGCTGGTCTTAAACTCCTGGCCTTGAGCAATCCTATCACATCAGCCCCACAAGGTGTTGGTATTATAAGCATGATTTACCATACCTGGCCATTTTTAACTTTTTAAAAGAATATTTTCCATCTGCACTTGGTGGAATCCATGGATATGGAGGGTTGACTGTACTTACTTTCTTAGTCTCCCTTAGAGCTAAAGTATCTGGTTCTGGGTTTGAAGATCTAAAGAAAATTCTGTAATGAGAGAGAATCCTCTGGAGACTTCTCCTCTCTCAAAGGAAAAAGAAAAGAAAAAAAAAAAAAAAAAAAAAAAAAGAGGAGCGGCCCTGTTCTAGGGAAGCTAGTTTCCTCACTTCCTGTCTTTGATTGTAGTTGGGAGAGGACATAATGCTTGGAGCAGAGGCAGCCTTCTTGAAACCATGAGGCAACAAGTCAACATGCAGTGTGGCAACTATGAGCCGTCATGCTAAGAATGGCAGAGTAAGTGGATGCAGATAAGCCTGGGGCCTTGATGAAACTGTTGGATCAGACCTAACAACATGTATCCCAAGAATTCTGGAGTAAACAACAAACATTCCTATAATTTAGCATTTGCTAGTTAGATTTTCTGACACGTATAACTCTAAATATCCTCAACGAAATGAATAAAAATCACTCCTTTACAAATAACATCTACTCAATTCCTTACAACAACTCTGAGAGCCTTCTCTCTCAGAATGAGCAGGGCCTAATGATTTGACTAATCCTAGAACCTGAAATACCAGAGGCTGGCCTGGGTGTAGGTGAACCTGACCAGCTGCTTCCTTAACAGTCAAGAGACAAGTGTTTTTTGGTCACAATTTGAAATAGTCAGGAAAAAAAACAGAACACATCCAAAGCAGAGGTTATAGATTGGCAAATTCAACTGGTTGATCATGTTATTAGCATTTTTATTTTTTTTTAACAGAATAGAAAATGAGGCTCAGAGCATAACTTTGTAGTCAAGTATGGAGTCAACCAGACTCATGCTAAGTCTTAAACACCATGTTCCTTCTCACTCTCAATAGCAGGAAGGAATGATTCTTCCCATCCATGTAGCACTGCTTGGCCATCCAAGATGTATTAAATTACAGAAAAGGGAGTAGACAAATATTATATTGTGATTACAAAAGGACTTTGGCTTTTATGGAAAAAATTGAACAAACTTTGGATTTGTTTAATACTCGCTATAATAGATTAGTAATGCAGGCCGGCCTCTGACTCTCAGAAGGAAGAATTGAGCTGCGGCCACTTGCCATGCTGGCGTATACTAAGTTTGAGTTACACCCTACAATGATTATGAGACATAAAAAAGAAAAACACTATTTCAAAGTTGTGTTAGACACAAATTCATTGTGCACATTGTTGCCAATCACTTATAACAAAAGGAAAATTAAATTTACTTAAGAATGTAGCCCGAGGAAAAGCAAAATCAAAGAATAATTAAGTTTGCCATTTAAGAAGCTGTAAGGTGATGGGCTTCCATGACTTGGATTATAGTTCAAAAGATGAAAAAAGTGCTTGAGAAATTGAAGAGCTTTTTTTTTCCCCCCAAAATACATCTGGGTGAATATTGGCAATGCGTAGGCAAGGACTCTTTCATCTGATGAAAGATAATAAAAAATTTCTCATGAGACAGAAGTGCAGGCTGATTTTTGTTTCACCACTACGAAAAGAAACAGAATAATTAGTACTGAGATATCCAGGTTGCCATGGTGCTCAGTGGCTTCTAGAACAACATAGCAGGGGGTACTCTAAGGAGGATGGAAAGGACAGTGCAGAGTCAGCATGATGCCATTCAGCAGAAATAGATCAATTCCCACCATGGTGAAATATAAACTCATGCACACCCTTCCAGCTAATATTTAATGAAACTCTGAAATAGAAATCTTATTCTTATTTTCACTGGGATTTGGGATAGACTGTGTTTACAATTGAAAAAGAATAATGTGTGACCACAAGGATAGCTTTCTGATGAAAAACATCATTATCAAAATTAAAAAAGGCACGCGGGGTGCGGTGGCAACAGCCTGTAGTCCCAGACACTTGGGAGGCTGAGGTAAGCAGACCACTTGAGCCCAGGAGTTTGAGGCCAGCCTGGACAACATAGTGAGATGTCATCTCTAAATAAGTAAATAATTTTTTTTTTAGATTAAAAATTCAGTCATGGCAGTGTAAAGCAGATAGATTGACTGTGGCAGAAAACAAACAAACAAACAAAAAAACCCACAGGCAGTGACTTAGGAGGTATTAATGTAGTACTCAGAGGGGGGAAAATATATGAAGTAATAAAAAGCAAAGAAGACATTTGGAAGACAGATGCGAGAGAACCAGAATAGATAAGCAGAAAAAGATCCTGTAAGGACCCAAGAGAAAAGACAGTGCATTAAAACTCCAGAAATATTAGATGAAAGTTTCCCTAACACTACATCTTGCCTGAAATTGTTAATAAAATTCAAGGAAAAGAGAAACAACCTACAAAAATGTGGGCAGAAAACAAATTATTAAAACAAAATCAAAATTATCAGACTTCTCTTTGAGAGCTGTAAGTGCCATACACATATTTAAGCCAAAAGACTATTTTCACCCAAATTGTATACACCAAAAAATCATTATTTAAATGGAAATAAGTAGATGTTCTCAGACATTGAAAATTTCTTAAAGTATACCTTAGCATCCTCTCCAAAAACAAAACAAAACAAAACAAAACAAAAAAAAGAATAGTTGAATAAGTTCCCTAACTGATTGAAACATGAATCGAAATAAAGGATTCAGGTAAATAAGAAAATTGATATAAAACAAATTGCAGTGAACAATAAAAGGGGTAAAATGGCTTTTTTTTTTAAACAGAAGACCTTGTGACAAAGCTCCTTAGAAACTTGTACAAACACACACACTATAAAAATTCCTGTGTTTTAACAAGTACAGAAATTGACCTTTCTGAGGCTTGATTCAGCATGATGAAAGAGGGCTACAAAACACTGAAACACTTCAAATTCTTTTTAATATACTAAGAGGAACCTAAATAAATACTGGTCTTGTGCAAAAGGCACAGTGTTCTAATGTCCAAGAAGTGGGATTCCCAAGCTTCATTTCCTAACTTCTTAAGGAGAGTTGAGATCCCCAAAGAGTGAAATCTCTGGGATCCAAAGGTAAAGCCAGGCCATACCTGCAGCTGGGCTAGAATGAGAATCTCTGTTCAGAAGGACAGAGTATGTGACAAGGGACAGGTGGAGACTGTGAGATGAAGAACTCCCACACCCACAGGAAACACAATCCATAGCAAGACACAGCACCTGATGCGGCATTTCTAGTGGATATGAAGTCTGGGGCAGATTCTCTTCCTCCATCCTCACTCTCAAGAGTGCTGGCTGGTAGAATCTCCCACTGGTCCACAGCCCTGTTTCTTCTGAAATGGGAGCTTCCATCCTCTCATGCTTTCCCTGCATTCTCTGCCTCTGCCTCCCATTTCAAGTAGGGGCCCTCCACCAAGAGTTGCCCTGGAGAAGCAGATGCTGCTGTCCTTGACTTCAGCCAGCTCAGAGACTCTGGGGTGACATGGGCCTCTTCTGTCTTTATCAGCCTGGACATCCTGACCATCAGCATCTTGGTAGTAGCCTTACATTCTTGAAGATCTAAGAGATGTCTCAGTAAGGGCCCTGAAGAAAATATTTTAGAAGACTTGGGATGGATGTGGATGGCCTGGCTCGCCAGTCTCTCCTGCAAATATTTTCAAGCAAACTTGAAGGGCCTTGCGTCCACCATGCCTGCTCTCAGATGCCATGGCAATGAGCCTGGGGGTTCATGGTACCACAGATACTCCTCATAAGTTATATGTCACCTTTGCTGACAATGCTTTGTCACGCAGAGCAACTGCTGTGCCCTCGGCCCACACCACCGGCTTCCCATCTCCCAGCGTCTGCCCTGACATTTTTGGAGATGCTCTGGAGCAGTGTCTTCCCTGGGAGAGCTGCAGAGGTGACTCTGGTGCTTCTTCTGGGGTGAGCTTTTGGCTCTCATTATTGGCAGTGTTCACATTCTGGAACTCTACCAGAAGATCTAACCTTAAGCCACAGCAAAAGCAGCCTTCTGTGAGGGGGCAAGAGTCATCCAAGGCATCGTACCCTTTTCATCCCGGAGAAGTTGCCTTCTTTAGGGAAGCCATCGTCCCAAGAGTTTCTCCTTTCTTTGGGGGAGCCTGAGAATAACTTAGGCACCCTGCTAAGGGTCTGATTCCTCTTCAGATGGCCTCCCGACTCAGAGAGGCACTGCTTCTGAGAAATGGTGAGTGCCTCAGAAAGACACCTCCAATGCCCACATGGGGTGAAATTTCCCAAAGTTGAAATTGAGGCACTAGAGAGATACTGAAGACAGCATTTGATGAGAGCGCAATTGAGGAGTGGCTCATGGGTGAAAGGAGTTTGGGGCATCTGCTCTCTGGAGGTGGTGGTGTGCTTTCCTAGGGAAGGTCCACTTTAACCCTGCTGGAAAACGTTTCAAATCACAGCAGTGTAATTCGACATCAAAAATCATTCCTAACATAGAAGAGGTATAACATAACATATAAATGAATAATAAACCATGAAACCATTATATAAATCTATGATTTTATTGTCTGAGAAATTTAATTATAAGGAAAAAAGAAAAGAAAATAGATCTCTATTATTTAGACACCCTTGTACAATGAATAAATATTATCGGGTATTCTGTTTCTGTCATTCACTGATTCAAAAAAAATTAGGCCCTGCTCTTAGCTAGAAAATGGAGCTAGGGAATCACCTTCTCCCACAACAAAACACAGTCCCTTTGTACAGGACATGTGTTCAGTTAGGTCCCACAGAGTATGTTGAAAAGATGGTAAAGTGTTCTGAGGAGCTTAGAGATACAGCAACAACCACAAAAAATCCCTAACCTTATGGAGCCTTACCGTGTATGAGGGAAGGTAGGGGAGATGAAGGAACGAACTTTCATATGAAACACTCTGCCAGATGGTCCTAAGTGCCTTAGATATATTAATACAAGCAGTAAGGTTGCACTGAGAATGTTGAGGGGAGAAACAGTTTGATCTGGGAGTAGGCCACACAGCTTCTTAGGGAAAAGGATTTCTAGGCAGAGGGTCAGAGTGCTGAGGTCAGGGCTGCAAGGAGCAAGCTGGTGACAGAGATAAGGTAGGGAAGAGGCTGAGGAGCAGATTCCACAGGGTCTTCAGGCCCTGGTAAGGATGTTTCCTCTCCGAGGAAGGGCATTGACCTTGAGAGAGCTGGAGGGGCACTAGAGAGTCTTGAGCCAAAGAGTGATAAGACATATTTTTAAGAGAACCTCTGGGGTTACTCTGTGGAGACCAGACTAAAGGGGACAAGGTCAGAAGCAGAAAGACCTGTTAGGTTATGATAAACATCCAGCCAAGACATAACAAAGGTTTGAACCAGAATAACAGCAGAGGTATGGTCAGATTCAGTATGTATCAAAATTAGAGTATAGGTAGGAACACAAAGAGACGAGAGCCTGAGCCCTGGAACAATCCACTATTAGCAGTCTAGGGAAGAGCAGGAAGAGTCACAAAGCCTAAGAAGGAGAGAAAATAAGGAGGAAAAAGGAAAACCAGAGACAAGCGTGTTAAAGGCCAAGTGAAGAAAGTGCATCAAATCGGGGAATTCATCTACAGTAAGATGAGAACTGATCAAGGATTAGTTGATTAGTAATGTAGAGCTTCTTGCTTTTAAACAGAATATTTTCAATAGAGTGGTGATAAAAGTGATTGAAGGGTGTTCAAGAGAGCATAGGAGTACAAAACCTGTAGTTAGCATGAGATTTGCTTTAAATAGGAGAGTGAGTTTCAGTTGGCAAGATCAAGAGAAGATTTTTTTCCTTAAAGATGGGTAAAATAAAAGGAATTGTAAAGGGGGAAAATAGAAAATTTTTACTGGAATTGGTGAAATCTAAGACTACCATATTTATTCCAGGAAAAACAAACCACTAATTGGTGGAATATTTTCAGATCTTTGGGCACTTTGCCCCTGACCACCATCCTTAAGGTCAGAATCAGGAAGAAACAGCTCAAGGTTATTGGAGAAAGTAAAGATGTTTTCAAAGCAGTATGGTGACCACCTCTGGCTTCCATTTGTCAGTGAGTCTTCCGTTCCATCAGCCTCCTTACTCTCCTGGGCTTATCTTCTTTGGCATCTTTTTCTCCCCAGTGCCTGCTTCTCTCTCCCCATCTCAGCATTAATCGTCTGAAATCCAGGGTCTATAGACTTACTGAATTAAGTTCCTTAAATCAAACTTTGTGTGCTTCCAATAAAATCTGTTTCTTGAAGAAAAACTCAAATATTGCAAAACTCAAGGATTGCAAATCAGCATGGTTTATTCTTTGAGGATTAAGAGGCCACAAGCAGTCAAGACTTCTAGAGCTCACAAAAGAAAATGCTAGCTCCGGCCATCTGAGACCAAAAGGATGGAGAAAGGTTAAAGGAGAAGCCATTCTCCTATTACAAGGTCATGACTTCTCAAAATGAAAATCCAGTTCATGCAAACCAGGATTCATCATCAAACAAATTTATTGAGCACTTTGGATTAGTCTGCCTCCCCCAGCCACACAGAGACACACTCTGAGGATTTGTAATGATGACATGCTGAGAAACCCGAAGGAATACAAACATATGTCAAAAACATAATTTGACCTTCTCCTTTCTCTTGAACAACTTAGATTAAAGCCATTAGGTAGGACCAGGGGAATATGGGCTTCTACCTGGGCTGGCCTGAGGTGCAGGGCCCATGTGTAAAGGGGACAGCATAGTGACACATGACTGGTTAGCTACTGCAATTGAGTATTAGGAGGCAGTTTTCTCACTGTCTGAGAAGGGAATAGCAAAAATGAAAAGGGGAAAAAAAAACCAGAATGAACCATGCAGTGTTGGATTAGAATTGAAGGCATCAGTTTAAACACCTCTATGGATTAAAACTGGAGGTTCAGATACAAATACAGATGCAAATGTGTATCTACGTATGAGTGTAGGAAGGTGTATTCAAACTCAACACCTCTTGCTTTGTCCATTGAGAGGACCTGGGAGCAGTGCCACCTGACGGCACACTGAGCATGACTAGAGCACAGATCCTGACTTCCACATATTATTTTCCAGGGAAAGTAACCAGGGCTTCTTGAAAAAATGGTTTATTCTAGGACTGGGGCAGGAAAAGTATAGATGATCTTGGAATACCTTGCTGAGCCAGAATGCAAGGAAGTGCTCCAAGATGTCAAAAGAACATAGAAACCAATTTGAAGAGGCTTCCCACTGGTCAAATCTAGGACAATATGAACATCAAAGCAAACAATGAAAGCAAATAGAACAAAATGAGAAGGCTTGGATTCATACTGATACAAATAAATGTATAAATCAGAAGATTCATGAAGAATCGGATATGTACATGGCTTTTAAAATATTTCCCTACTACATCTTATTAATTACAAAGGAAAAATGTATCATTTCACAGTGAAGAAGCCTGGTAGACAACAGTCAATCAAGTGATCAAAGTGAACATCAGGATGCAATTAGGACAGAGTATTATCTCTGATATTCCTGCCAAAGGTAAGTAACTTGAATCTAATTATGGGGAAACATCAGACAAACCCAAATCAAGGAACATTCTACAAAATAACTGGCCTGCAATCTTTAAAAGTATTAAAGTACAAGGAAGACCTAGGAATTGTTCCAGACAGAAAGAGACCACAGAGACACCACACTTAAATGTAATGCTTGCATTTAAATCTTTTTTTTTTTTTTTTTTTTTTTTTTTTTTTTTTTTTTTTTTTGCTATGAAGAACATACAAGGAACAACTAGCAAAACAGGAATGACATCTGACTTTCAGATGGTCGAAATGAAGTGGTGTTAATCTCCTGATTTTTATGGTTGTATTGTGGTTATGCAGGAGAATGTCCTTACTGGGAGGAATTACACCGAAGTATCTGGAGATCATAGGTGTATCAGATTGGCAACTTTCTATCAAACAGTACAGGTCGGGGGAAACTCTTTGTACTATAATCGCAATTTTTCTGTAGGTGTGAGATTGTTTCAAAATCAAACAAAATTATGTATTTGAAAAATAATCCTCATCCTCTTTTCCAAACACATATGATTACTGGAGTTACCTTAGGTGATAACAGCCCTTGGAATTGATCATCCACAGTGGCTACTTGGACCAACACGTCTGTAAGCAACACTATTCCATTCTTAGTAGGAAGGGAGGCTCAGTTGAGTACAGAGCCTTCTGAGTTTGGGCCGGAGGCATTTCAAGGTAGCCTCTTCTTGGTCTCTACTCATAAGCACAGGCTTAGGTGAAAAAAAGAAGAAAGAAAAAAAAAAACTTTGAATTAATGTATCTATACGATGAGACAGGTTGAGAAAAATTTTAAAACCTGTGTCAAGTTCGTTGCATTATGGTACAAACAGTGAATCAGCCTGATTAAAAAAAAGTACAATTGGTACCTTCAGGATATCATTCAATCCTATCTGTACCTAGCATTCAAGAAAAGAAATCCCGAAAAGGATTCAATATCAACACTGCAGGTATCATTCAAATTAAATTAAAAGATGAAAAAAACAGAGGTTCTGCAATGTTGGGGAACTTATTGGGGTGAAGGCAGAATTAGAAGCCATGGTTGGTACTCTATCATGGTCTAACATGAATACCCCTGCTCTCTCCACTACAGGAGGCTGATTCTCTGTAAAAAAAAAAAAAAAAAAAAAAAAAAAAAAAAAAAAAAAAGAGCAGGTAAATGCTATGCTCTTCTCCAAGAAATAATATGCTCTGTGAAAACTGAGAGAGGTAGACATGAATTAATCAGAATTTGAATAAGAATCCACTTGCTGTTCCATCTGTGAAATATTTTTCATCTTTTACAAATAAAAATCCTTAATAGAACATGTAGGATTGGTAATAAACTAGTCTTCCAAGATACCATCCCTATGTATATTGTTTTACTGCCTCTCTGCTCACTCTGCATTAAGACCTTCATTCATTCCAACACCCAAGCTACCATTTTGTAAGCAAGAGCCGTAAGTTACTGGTGGGGCCTGAGAGGGTTCATTCTGCATCAGCGTTGCATCCCCCATAAAGTTCAACACGTTGCCTGAAATATGAAAATAATCTTCCTGTTTTCCTTCAGTCTTCCAGGTAAATACTTGTGAATTTAATCAAGGAGTCAGAAAAGACAGTTGGAATCAGAAAGCAAAATGGTATCAATTACTAATATTTCCCATTCTCTGATCAGGCTTGTCTTATCTGAAGCTTGTAAAGTTGTTTAATCTTTTCCATCATCTCAGGGAAAAGAGAGCCTGGAAAGTCCTAATCATTCCACAGTAACTATCAATGGGATTTTCCATAACTATCTGGATACAAAATGAAAAGCTTAAGAAGTTGATCCAATTCTAAAACTTACTTCTCAACTTAATCATAAATATGAAGAGACAACTCATCCATATTTTCTTCAAATAACATCTGGTTGCTTGGCCAGACTGTTAATACCTGAAAGAGTTTCTGAGTTTGTTCCAATAAATCTACACTTAAAGAGCTTAAAAATGTGTTTATGCATTAAACATTCTTTTCCACATCTGACTTAGGGCCAGCGATGTGACTGTGAGAAAGAACTTTGCCAAGAACTCAGAACAAAAGGGAATAAAATTGTCTTTTAGAAGTTAAACTGTGAAACCAGCACCTATTGGAATAGGGCATAGGAATGAGAAATCACCACAAAGGGACAAAAAGTTGCTAAGCCAGCAAGATTTGGATGTGACTCCACTAAAGGTATAAAACACACATCTAAGGGCGATATTAATCATTCATGGAGTCATAGAAGAAGGGTTATTCACACAGACTTGAGCAGTACTCACCAAGGCTCCATTCCAAGTGGAAGGGGTCAGGAGCAGCACAGTTGGGGTAGCACAGAACCACCACCAAGTCATTTCTATTCTGAAAGTGAATGCATCACTTTGTCTTTGCCTGATTACCATTAAACCTTACCCTGGGCTGGCCTGTCTTATTCATGATGGAAAACTCCACATTGAGCATACATCCCAACCTAGGGCAGGCAATCATTAGACGTTTGCTCAATGAATTTGCTCCAACTCTTTGCTCACAACTTCCTGATGATAATTTGGCTCCCCCCATAGTTCTGACTACAGGGACAGTATGACCTAGTCTTGTGGATTTGAGAATTCTGGTCCTTATAACAGCGATAAAACTCATTGAAACAGACAGTTTAGCATTTGAGTTTCTTTACTCGTAGGTTGCTCCCAAAGAAAGGGACCTTGTGTGTACTGCTTGATCAAGTTTCTGAGCCTAAAGGGCTTGCAGCAGGTCTCTGGGCTATGATAACTTTACCAGGATGACGATGATAGTAGCAGTGATGGGGCCAACCTTGGCCATGAGTAGAGCATCCTGTGTGTACTATCAGACATTGTACTATATGCTTTATATACTTGAACTCATTTAATCCTCACAATAATCCAATAAATTAGGCATTATAAGCATTCCCATTTTGTAAGTGAGGATGTTGAGACTCAGAAAGCTTCCGTAACTTACCCAAAGACCCATATTCAATCTAGATTCAGATCCAGATTTATCTGACTCTAAAGCCTATTTTTTTAATTGTAAAAAAATACTACCTTTGGAGAGATGAACGGTTATCTTTCTCTTTGCCACACTCCTCTGCTTCAGCAGTGTGCTCTGGGCCATCCCAGTCCACCTTCAATATGACTATTGATCAATGCATCACTACTGTACAAGTCTTCACATAAAGTTACATAGGGTACCAATGTACCCTTGATTGGAAGTGCACAAAGTCAAGCCCTGTTGCAAGGAACAGCAACACCAATCTACCCTATGCCATCAGTACCATTAGCTTCAGGAGCCAAAAACAGGGGCCTCTTTGACTTTTTCATCTCCCTCACCATGCTTGCTACAACCCATCTAATCATTTACATGTTCCTCAATTGAATCTCTTCAAGACTTCCCTGATGCATTAACTTGCCCCCTGCTCACCATTCCCATTGCTACTACCCGTCTCTCACCTGGACCACTACGAAAATCTCCAACGTTCTGTTATGCTTCCACTCTTGCTCCACGTTACTCCATTTTGTGTCCACATCGTGGGAATGCAACCTTAAGGACACATTCAGGGATCTTTTCATAATCTAATCATGAATTCCACAGTTTAAAACTCCTTCAGTATGACCCCTCGCCATATCCTGTGCTTCAGCCCCCTTCGTGAGTGGTCTGTGGTTTTTGGGATTTACACAGCTCTATACACTCTAGGATGGCACACACACACCCAGCACAGATACACATACATCCCCCCAGACCAGCATTCTCTCCACATCTCCCTGGGCAGCCTGTACAGGTGTTTTAGAGCTCACTCTCATTTTAGCTCCTCCAAGAATCCTGGATTAGGTGCCCAACTGAGGTCTTCTCATCACACCCTCATCTCACCCCTCATACCACTGTACGGGATTTTTAAAATTATTATTTATGTGACTTCACCTTCAGACTCTGACCTACCAGAAAGCCAGGACCCACTTTATTTATACACAGTGACTAACATGAACAAATACTTGTTAAGCAAATGAATGAATGAATGTGAACCTGGTATACCATAGGCATCAGAATCCACCCAGCGTCCTCAAGTATCAGCTGTGTGATCTTAAGAAAGTTGCTTAATCTCCCTAGTCCTCAGAGTTACTGTCTGTACAATGGAGATCATAAAATCTATACTTTCAAGTTATTGTGAGCTTTAAACTAAATCACATAATATGTGTGAAAGCCTAGGTGTTATGCCTCATATATAATAAGTATTCAACTGTTGGTTGTTATTATTATTGCTGTGCCCTTCAAGACCCAACTGAAAACATTTACATTCTTGAAAGACTTTGCATCAATTGCCAGCCCACCATGATGACTGTGCTGCTCCATGCTACATTTCATAATGTATTACTTTGCACCCTTGAATATATTGTTTGAAAGGGTCTGCCTTTTCAATACTTTCTTCAGGTCACCTAATACTTTGACAAATGCTTTCGGATGAAATAATATTATCAAGTTCAGTTTTGTTCTATAAACTAATGGTGCCTTTTTGATATAGATCTTACAGTCCACTGGAGTCTTAAACCAGGGAAGTTCATTTTGCAACTCCTAATGATGCAAATACCATAAAGAGAGGCCAGTGAGAGGAACACGCTTAGGAGGAATGGCAGGGCTCTGGAAGGGAGACAGGTGGTGATCTCAAATTAGAAATCAGGTCTTAAAGGGACCACAAGCAAGATGAGGTTTCAAAAAAAGGGTGTCCTTTGTCACAACAGATATGAAAAGGTGAACAGTCAGACTAGTGCTTAAAAGAAACTTACAGCTTTGCCCCTGTAAGGAATATTCTGCAGTCATTAAAAATAGGAGACCAGCTAATAAAATGGCAAATAAGAACATGTAAGAGACGATGTTAAGTTTAAAAATATTTAGATAATATAAGGCTTTTGATCATAGTATGTAAAATTTGCTTTAAAATAAACAAAAAAATCTAAAGGGAGTAGACGAAAATTTTAATAGCTGTAACAGGTGGATAAGTTTGTGGGTGAAATTTTCTTTTATCAATTTCCCACACCGTTTTTAGTCTTGCCATATTCTTTTAAAATGTAAAAAATATTTCTCAGAAAATAGATATTCTGCGTGCCTTTCTCGCAGATGGCTCCAGAAAGAAATGAGATAGTGCAGAAGACACGCCCTAGCTGCAGGGGGCTCCATGAGCCCGGAGCCTGACTCAGCAGCGTGCGAAAAGGGGCGAACCTGGGCACGGGGCGCCCTGCAGCTCGATCCCACCCTGGATGGGTCCCTTCTTTCCCTGCCACCGCCTCGCTGGGCGTTACTGAGCCCCCGCCAGCAGGTCACCCTCGGTGGGCGCTGCGCCCCTCCCAGCCCCGGACTATGCTGTCCCCAAGCGACCCTCCTTGCGAAGGATCCCTCCGGGAGAAGGGAGGAGCCGCAAGGGGCCGGAAAGAGAGTTCCAGGACGCAGGCCCCCGCGACTTCGCCCTTCCTGGTCCTGCGCGGCCCCCCACCCCCGCCCTTGCGGGCCGGTGCTCGGTACCTCTTGCAGGGGATCAGCGCCTTCCGCTCGTCCAGCACTCGCACGCGCTGGTTGAGCCCGTCGTAGGAGAGCAGGGCGCGGCTGTTGCGCCCGCTGCTTTGCTGGTACACAACCTGGCGCCCCTCCCACTGCTGCGGCGCCTGGCAAGGGCGCGGGGCTCCCGGGGAGCCCACCGCCCCCAGGTCGCTCAGGGTCCAGGCCCAGAGGCCGCCCAGCAGCCAGGCGCCCAGCGCGCCCTGAACGGTGCGGAGGGGAGCGCGTCCTGCCATCGCGGTCGACCTTCCCCCAGAGAACGAGCCCGAGCCCAAGGGGGCGCTGAGGCGTCCGGGCGCAGAGTGGCTCCCGCCAGCTCCCTCCGCACTGTGCCGTGAGTGTGGTCTGGACCAAAGTGCTTCCGGCCACCGCAGTGGCCTCTGCCGCTGTTGAGATGAGGACGCGCGAGTCCCGGGAGCCGGGACCAGGGCCCTGGGAAGGCTCCAGTGACTCGCGCCGGAGCGATTTCTGCCCGGGCCACTGCCTGCTGCCGCTTCGGTTTTCACTGCTCACTGCTGCCAACAGGAAATGCAGTGGCAGTGGTGCCACTAGCATCCTAGGAGGCATCCTGTTTTAAGAGGGGGATGGGGGAGACTGTGCTGAGAAGTGTGTTTCTCCGCTAAGTTCAGTGTTCAACACACTGATGGGCAATTTCAAAGTCAAGCTGCTGCGGTTACTGTGCCCCCACACACATTGCCCCTGGACAACACCGCAAACTTCTTCCACTAAATTAAAAGTGGAAAAATGGGTCTTTTCCTGAAGAAATGATACTAGCTATTCATGATGACTGTTTCTCACACCCCATTCCCAGTGAAGAGTCTAGGAAACTAGTGGACAGCCCCTTGCAGTGGGCCTAGGACTCACGGGCGTTGCCTCATGGTCACACGCTGCAGTGAGGCTGCTCCTCCCATCGCCTGGCAACACCACCAGTCCAGTGGTTTGGGTGTCTGGGGGGAGTTAGCTTCTTCAAGAACAAGGTTAATTGGGCTTACATATATGTAATGTTAGGACTTATAATATGGAATGAGTGGGGCTCACACATCTGTATTCCCAGCTACTTAGGAGGCTGAAGTGGGAGGATGGGTTTGGTAGTTACAGGTTGCAGCGAACTATGATTATGCCACTACACTCCATTCAGCCTGGGTGACACAGTGAGACCGTGTCTCCAAAAATATAGTAATAAAATACGAAATCGAGAAAAAAGAAAGCAACTAAAAAAATGTGTGGCGTCTTTCCGTTTAAACTGCATTTCAAGGATGATTAAGATTGAGCCAGGTGAAAGTGGGAGATAAAATTCCTGAATGAAGGACATGAAAACACGACAAAATGGGAATAATACTGGGGTTCACAGACAAGGCAGAGGAGTACTCTGAAGCCATAGAACTCATTTTAAGGATTTTGTCATTAATACTGAGGATCTTGGGAACTGTCAATCAATGTAAAGCTAGGGAGGGGCATCACTGGGCATACGCCCTGGAAAGCCCACTTAGGCAACAGAAGGGGTAAGGTCAAAGGGAACGCAGGGAGAGGAAGAAGTTACTGTTATAATCCTGGAAAGAGATGATCCTGACTCAGCTAAGGCAGTGGGAGTGGGCATGGCGAGGGCAGAAGACAGTTGGGAGCTGTAGAGGAGAATTTCAGCTCAGAGGGAGAGGTTTCTGGTTCGGACCACTGGGAGTCCAGTCCTGAGTGAGGAGAGACTATCGGTTCATTTTAGGATTGGTTGATTTTGAGCTGACTGTGGAATATTCAGCTGGAAATATTCAAAAGACAGCTGGATAAATACTTCCAGAAACCGGCAGAGCTTTTGGATTAGGAAGCCATGGATACATAGGTGGTAACTGAAGCCAAAGAGCAGAACAGTGATTTCTGGAGCAATTCCTCACTCCCCGCCTCCACCCAGCAAAGAAATGTCTGGCATTATCTGGAGACATTTTTGATGGTCACAATGCAGATAGGGAGGAGGCTACCGCTGGCATTTTGTAGGCGGTGGCTAAGGATGCTACTAAACTTCCTCTAATGCACAGTACAGCCACCTTTCCCTGTCCAAATGAAGACTTTCCTGGCCCCAAATGAAGAATTATCTGGCCCCAAATATCAAAAGTGCTGGGGTTGAGAAAACCTGGAGTTCAGGGGAGTGTTGAGTATGAGAAGAAGGATCAGGATGGAGCCCTAGAGAGCTCCAGACATTTAAAGGATGGGCAGAGAACAGGCATTTGAGGAGACCAAAAGGAGTCACCGGAGAGAAGCCACCAAATGAGGCAACTTTCCGAGCCTTGTTAAATAAATGTAAGGCACAGAGAGAATGGACTGAATGCTGAAGTAGGGTGTTCTAGAATCACAGCCTCCCTGGAAGGCATGAAGAGGAGGAATAGTTGACAAGTTCTCCTGATGCTTCCTTCCCTGCTGCCCTCTCTCTGTAGAAGCACTAGAGACACTACCAATGGGGCCAATGGAGCAGGCCAATGGAGCTTTTGGAAGAAGAGCTCTTCATTTCCTATTATCTTTTCTTTTTCTTTCTTTTTTCTTTTTTGAGATGGAGTCTTACTCTGTTGCCAGGCTGGAGTGCACTGGTGCGATCTTGGCTCACTGCAACCTCCACATCCCAGGTTCAAGCACTTCTCCTGCCTCAGCCTCCCAAGTAGCTGGGATTACAAGTGTTGCCACCACACCCAGCTAATTTTTGTACTTTTAGTAGAGACGGGGTTTCACCATGTTGATCAGGATGGTCTCTATCTCCTGACCTCGTGATCCACCCACCTCCGCCTCCCAAAGTGCTGGGATTACAGGCGTGAGCCACTGCGCCCGGTGTCCTCTTACCTTTTCTTAAAGGGAATGCCTCAGAAAACATCAGAGAAGCCCAAGAGACTCTGTGACTTGGCACTTTACTCCTCTGGTAAAAACTCTGGCTAACAGTCTTTTTCGCTCAGCAAAAGGATTAGACTTATTGGAGTTTTACTATTAGAAATAGCTTGAGATGTCATCCAGGCTATCCTGTTGTGTGATATTTTACTAGCCTGGCTTGGCATCTTCGGAGGTTGAGATCTGTTCTATAGGAATTTAGACTACTTTTCTAGAGTGGCTTGGCAGTGTAAGAACACCCTGGGATTCCCCTAAATAAGAACCAGACTCTTTTGATGAACCCTGAAATGTATTGGTCTCATTTATTCTTTTAACTTACTATGTTTAATTCATGTTCCTTAAAAAATAAGATAACGCATCTGAAGTTCTTCACTCAGTGCCTTGACCATTGTAATCGCCCAGTAGATGTCAGCTGTGCTTGTTGCTCCCTTGGCTGTTTTAATCCATAGTCCTTAGTTTTAATTCTTAGTCCAAAGTAAACTAATTTTGTAGGTTTAAGCTTTGGAGAGAAAAACTGTGCGTGTTAAATTCAAGTTAAACTGTATTTTTAAAGATTAATATTCACAAGACATGTTTCCATATTGCTGATGCCCTAGAAATTAGCATATAGCAGAAGTCTTACCACCTGAAGATTGATACACACTTAAAACAATAAAACCTCCCTTTTCTGTGGATAGCTGAGCCAGAAATTGGAATTACTACTTCTTCTTTTTTTTTTTTTTTTTTTTTTTTGAGACGGAGTTTCGCTCTTGTTACCCAGGCTGGAGTGCAATGGCGCGATCTCGGCTCACCGCAACCTCCGCCTCCTGGGTTCAGGCAATTCTCCTGCCTCAGCCTCCTGAGTAGCTGGGATTACAGGCATGCGCCACCATGCCCAGCTAATTTTTTTTGTATTTTTAGTAGAGACGGGGTTTCACCATGTTGACCAGGATGGTCTCGATCTTTTGACCTTGTGATCCACCCGCCTCGGCCTCCCAAAGTGCTGGAAATAAGATAAAAGAGAAAGCAAACCATGCATACTCGCATTCCATAGTACACAGCTTCTTATTCAACTCAAGCAACAGTCTCTGAGCACATCAAAAACCAAGATTTTAGGCTGCTGAGGTGGAAATCCTTTGGTATGAAGGATTAGAGCAGGGAAGACCTTTCAGACTGTAGTGCCAGGTGTTTTCTCCTGGGTTCCACTAATGCCGGAAAAGGGAACAGGGAGTTAGAAGGAAGAGAGAATGTCGGAAGACATTTCTCAAGCTGGAAGATGCTAGCACACCTTACCCCAGCTCTGTTAAGTTTCTGGAGCAGAGACAAACCAAATGCCATACTGGAAAAATGTCAGCCCAAAGTGTCTACTAGCAACAACAAACCACACTCCACACAACGAAGGGCGGAGTGGGGTGACTTATACAACGTGTCCCTGCTGTTCCGTCATTCACTGCACTCTCCCTGCCCCGCAGGACAGTGTCCCAATTGTCCTCAGCGCTCCTCGTGCCACCTACTGGAGAAAGCAACTATGTTTTAGAATTAGAGGGCAGCAGAAGTTCCCATTTCCCCCCAACTCTATACTTGGGAAAAGTCTAAGGCAGAGGGAGCAAAGTTCAGTTTTATTCCAAAGACTGTCTTTCTCTTTCTTGAAATTCTCTCCCGCACCCTCTCGTATCCGGTGTCGAAAACAACTGCCAGAGGTTCTTTTTCTTGGTCCGAAGAAAAAAGATCGGCCAGACGAAAAAGGAGGGACTTTCGGAGGAAAGCAGGCTTCCAGCCCTGGGCTGCAGCCCGGAGGGGATGATGTCACCGCTTCTGCATCGAGGGGCCTAGGGGTGGGGCGGCCGAGGGGGAGCCCGCGCCGCGCCTGCAGCTGCCAAGGGAGCGTTCTGAGCCCACGTCAGGGGAGGTGTCGGGATAAATAGGGTCCCGCAATGGCCGTGGCTGGCTGCGCTCCGAGCTGCGGAGTCCGGGACTGGAGCTGCCCGGGCGGGTTAGCGCCCCAAAGGCTGAGAGCTGGCGCCGCTCGTGCCGTGTGTGCCGGACGGCCGAGATCCGCAGCCGGACCCCGCAGCCCCGCTTTGCTACCCACTAGAGTTTGGGGAAAGAAACTCTCTTGCGCCCCGGAGAACTTCCTCCTCGGGGAAGGGACAGAGAGAGACGCGGGTGGCAGGAAGAGAAGGGCGTTTTCTGTCTGCCGGGGTCGTAGCGCGGGAAGGCAGTGCCATGTTCCTCTCCATCCTGGTGGCGCTGTGCCTGTGGCTGCGCCTGGCGCTGGGCGTGCGCGGCGCGCCGTGCGAGGCGGTGCGCATCCCCATGTGCCGGCACATGCCCTGGAACATCACGCGGATGCCCAACCACCTGCACCACAGCACGCAGGAGAACGCCATCCTGGCCATCGAGCAGTACGAAGAGCTGGTGGACGTGAACTGCAGCTCCGTGCTGCGCTTCTTCCTCTGTGCCATGTACGCGCCCATCTGCACCCTGGAGTTCCTCCACGACCCCATCAAGCCGTGCAAGTCGGTGTGCCAACGCGCGCGTGACGACTGCGAGCCCCTCATGAAGATGTACAACCACAGCTGGCCCGAGAACCTGGCCTGCGATGAGCTGCCTGTCTATGACCGTGGCGTGTGCATCTCGCCTGAAGCCATCGTCACTGACCTCCCGGAGGGTGAGGACTGAGGAAGGATGGAGGGAGGCAAGGAGGCTCCCGGGGCCGGGGCTGCCACTTGAGGACTGGATGGTCTCACCTAAGGCTGTCAGGGGCTTCTGAGGCTTGTAGGAGGTGGGAAGGAGTGGGGGAAACATTTCCTTCAGAAAAAGTCTTGTTTCCCCTTAGGACTTTTAGGAGCTAGCGAAGAGCATTGCACCCCATAAAGAAAAAAAAAAAAGATTTTGCTTACAAAGGGAGCCGTCGACAATGTTTGCATTTATAGCAATAAGAGAAATGATCATAGCAGTGAACAGGTGTTGCTATGTGTCTGAGAAAGTGTTAAACACATTACACGTTATTCACTCATTTAATGCCCAAAGTAATCTCACCAGGCAGGTGCCAATACTTGTTCCATTTAGTGCTACTTCTTAAAAGGTTTTTGTTGTTACTGTTTTTTTTTTTTGTTTTTTTTTTTTTTTTTTTTTTTTTTTTCTGAAAAAGCAGCAATAGTCATTGAGTCCCACCAGGAGTGAGATTTGTAATTGCAGTTGCCCTGGAAAATTGTGAGGTCTGTTTCATGGTCATTGACCTGGAGCCAACTACTGAGGCATTTTAGTTAACCCGATCTCTGCCTCCACTTCTTTCCTTTCTCTTTGGTCATTTGACTGCTTTTCTAGGAAGAAGAGGTTTAAATTCACTTCTTAAAATGAAACCTAGGAATGTTTTTGCATTCTTTTATCCAGGCATCCTCTGACCCAGGTTACCCTACATTTAAAGAGACTATGATATTGTTGTGCTGGAATCTCTGAAGTTATACCTCAGAGCATGGCCCTAAACATGAAGGAGGAGTGGTTAAGTGAATTTGGTAAATTGAAACTCCTCTATAATTCAGAGTTTTAGAAAAGAATATATTTCTTGTTTAAATTTTATAACTAATAGAGGGTTATGCTTGGTTTTGGTTGTATACCTCTGAACTGTTTCTGCACTGCAGGATATGAGGTGAGCATTTGGAAATACACTGGTTATTTTGATTAATGTAAACTGTCAACTTTGAAAATCAACATTTTGATATGACTTTGGAAGAGAGTGATGCGATTTATCCAGTTTGGCTGTATATACCAGTGAAGTTAAGTGGATGTACATTCACATCAGGTTGTGCTTGGATAGGCAAATATTCGCCCAAAGGACTTCTTTCCTAAGCCCTGGATTCATTATGAAAGCAGAAGTCAACAATCACATGCCATTTTTACTATTAAATACTATTCTTTTGTGATGCTGTTAGTCGATATCTTCAGAGCGCTCCTTATTCCAGCTGGGTAAACAGACCAAATTACCAGCCACGCCCATGTGACCGTGTTTATGTTTCAGATGTTAAATGGATAGACATCACACCAGACATGATGGTTCAGGAAAAGCCTCTTGATGTTGACTGTAAACGCCTAAGCCCCGGTGAGTTCTTTCTTCATGGAGGCTCCCTCTACTTCTGCCTAGAGTGATTTCTGTGCTCTTTCCAACTTTCTGCCTCTCTTTTGCCTTTTTTAGATCGGTGCAAGTGTAAAAAGGTGAAGCCAACTTTGGCAACATATCTCAGTAAAAACTACAGCTATGGTAAGTCATCTGTTAAAGCCATTTACTTTTGAGACTCAGTTCATTACAAAGCTGGAATCTCAATAAGGTTGTTCTCACTAAAGCTACTCATAGAGTAAAGAAAACAAAAAGTCGATTATTTTTCTAGTTAATTATGGGGATTCTATTAATACATGGCACAATAACAACTACAAAATATCTTGTTTTTCTGGACAAATCAAGTGAAAACAAAGGAAATGACCCAGGTGATAATAATTACATGCATCAGATTAAAAGTTTGGCATCTTGATCCTCCTTGCCTTGGTAAAAAGTGCTGCTCAGCCCAGATGGCACACCCTACCTGCCCTCTTCCTGCGGGAAGAATGGGAGAATGATCCATGGATCTGATTATCTGAGGGTCAGGGAATTAAGGCCCATAGGCCCAGAGTATTAAGATTTGCCTGCATATCCTTTAATATTTAACATCTTAAAGGAAGTTGGAGAAAAAATGTTAATCACAAAATCCTATGGCTAAACTATTGAAATAGTTTAAGTGCCCTCCTCTCTCATACTTGAAAGAACCATTCAACTTTGTCTTCCAAGAATATGTCCATCAATCATGATTTTTTTTTTTTTTTTTTTTTTTTTTTTTTGAGAGAGAGAGTCTTGCTCTGCTGCATGCAGTGGTGTGATCTCGGCTCACTGCAACCTCTGCCTCCTAGGCTCAAGCCATTCTCCTGCCCCAACCTCCTGAGTAGCTGGGATTACAGGCATCGCCACCATGTCCAGCTAGTTTTTGTATTCTTGGTAGAGATTGGGTTTCACCATGTTGGCCAGAATGGTCTTGACCTCCTGACCTCTGGTGATCCTCCCGCTTCAGCCTCCCAAAGTGCTGGGAGAACCAGCAGGCATGAACCACCATGCGCGGCCTGAAATGTTTTAAGTAATTTTAATTTCACTATTGTCATCTGAAAGTAAATTGAATAAAGTATGTTCTTTTTAAATTTGTTTTTTTTTTTTTTAGATGTCTGTTTGGGCTGGCTACTTTATATTTCATTGCATCTCTTAAATTATTTCTGGGGAAATAACATAAAGTGGTTTTGGGGAAAATGCTTATTTTGTTTGCTGATTTAGCTTTCCCTTGAAATTTTATATCAGTAAGAAACTTTGGATATATATCAGACATGAAAGTAGGAGGATCACAGCAATATAAATATCTGAAAAAAATAAGCTCTTACAGAACTATCAGATTTAAGAATCATATGTAGCCAATGTGGGTAGTTCAACTACAAAAAATAGTTTATCTTTTCCAGTAGCTTTTTTTCTTAAAGCCTGATCTATGTAGATACCATCCTAATCTGATTTACTTAGTCCCTCATCTGCCAAGATCCAGGCTTAAGTACTAATCTGAGTTTCATGTCACGTTGCTCTCTGCAGTGTTATGGTCTTGGTACAACCTTGATGATGAAATCATTTTGCATGCAAGTCCTTTGGTGTATTCATAAACTGGTTTCCTGAAATGGAATTCATGACAGACCCATGTTAGGCTAATTACAACTCTATGGGAGTCAGTAACTGCAAGAGACCACTGAAACCAGCATTTAAAACTTGGTCAGAGACAGAGGCATCTATAACAGTTCCGTCTCTGCTCATAATGGGTCTACTTTGTCAGTCTGTGAAATTAAAAGATTGAGAATGGTAGTCCCCAGAGACTCCCTCCAGTTCCAAAATGTTATGACTGACAACTAACTCTATAAAACAGAAGAAGCTCAAGCATCAGATGGATGATTGAAGAGATGCAAACTGTAAGATGACTTCTGAATCTGAAAATATATAATCCTCATTTCAAATCACCACAAGGAAGAATACAAACAAATAAATGTTTCTGTGAAATTTTTACTGACCTAAAGGCAGAGCTAGACTAAAACCTACTTTTCAGTTTGCTTTCCCATCTTGCAGTATACTCCAGAACATTTAAGACAATGTTGACAATATAGGACGCCATCCATCTAGCATATGACTGTGGGCTTTTTGCCTACACTCAGGCCACTTGGACATAACCATAATTACAGGATTGATTCTTTAAGAGAGGCTCAGAAGTTGGCATGAATACACCATCCCTAGTTTTTCCCCCAAACCTTCAATAACACTTTTATCTATTTTTAAATTGCAGTTATTCATGCCAAAATAAAAGCTGTGCAGAGGAGTGGCTGCAATGAAGTCACAACGGTGGTGGATGTAAAAGAGATCTTCAAGTCCTCATCACCCATCCCTCGAACCCAAGTCCCACTCATTACGAATTCTTCTTGTCAGTGTCCACATATCCTGCCCCATCAAGATGTGCTCATCATGTGTTATGAATGGCGCTCAAGGTAGGCACAAAGAGGCAGAAGGAACGGTCTGCATGCTGCTTAGAAAAACCTCAATCTCACTTAGCAGTCATGGTTTAAATATGTAACAAAAATATGCCAGTGGCTCTCTCTCTTTTTCAAAATAGTTTACCAGATGCCTCTGTTTGAATAGCATGTATTCTAAATATCAATTAATTCCTCACAGAATGAAGGAAAAATCCAACTATGCATATTTGAACAGAGTCTTTAAAAATCAGTTTTAAAATTCTTTTAGTGATTTCAAATTTTATAGGCAAGTCAATTATTTTAAGGAAGAACAATTATTTTCAGATTTTTCAGACAATTTTAGAGTGGCAAATACTGAATTTTCTACAGATCAAGTAAATAGGCATTTGAGAGTATAGTTTCCCATGTTTTCCATATAAACATGTCATAATATTTGTTTGATAAAGTATTGCACAAACACACACACACACACATACACACAAACATTAAGGTGATTTCTGAATCGAATATGTGATTTTTAATTCAAATCATAAGGCAAAGTATAAACAAATAAATACATGTTTCACACACACTCATATACATACACACAAATTCTAGCAGGGTGTGTTTGTCTCCCTGGCCTCTCTTTCCTTCTCATTTTTTTGGGTATTGGTACATTCTTTGTACTATAAAGTCAAACTCTTGAGCCCAGCCTCCATGTTGGGTCCCATAAGTGGATGCAGTATAGTTCTCCAGCAAAATCACTCATTTTTACATAACAAGGCATCCCTCTCATTCTCTGTTGTTAATACTCATCTGTTTCTCCTAGATATAGCCCAAGACTCTGTTCCTCCAAAAGGAAACCACAAACATTCTTTGGGAACTAACCTCACTTTTCTGTATTCTACCAGTACTTGGGTACCCTCCTTACACCATATCACCTTGTGTTCTCGGCTTTAAAGCCAGACTCTGCTTACGTCTTTTCTCCCTAAAGAAGCAATCAGTGGTTCTGGACTCATCTCTACCAAGGTGTTTGCATCTGCTGCAGTGCTAGAGATGGAAGTTGGGGATATCAGGTTGCTAGTCATTACATTCTAGCTGGAGAGATGCATGAGCTATAACCCATCCCAGTAAAAATATTTTTGGATGATTGGTATTTATGTCCTCACAAATGATCCTAATAAATTGGTAAGAATATAGAAAGATCATTGTGAAAATAAGAGAGGAAATCTGCCTCATGAGAGCTGCAGAACTGGTATAAAGCTACACTTGTTAAAACTATGTGACGCAATAGTAGATGTAAAGATAAATGAAACAGGAAAAACTCTTGAAACAGATTTTAATGCATAAAATATAGCTTTTCATTATGAAGGAAATATGGCAAATCAATAGAAAATGAATGTATTATTTGATAAATGTTGAAAATATTCTTATTTATAAAAATAAATTTTTAACTTTATTCTGTACTATAAAATAAATTTCAAATGGATTAAATAGATCAATATTCTAAGAACTTTTTAAAAGGATAAAATTAGGTGAGCAAGTTATATCTGAAAAGCAAAGTAATTTGTAAACATAAAAGTAATGTAAGAAATTACAAGGAAACATATCAATACACATATTTGACCACATACTATTGTACACATAAAAATCACAAATAATGATAGAAAGGCAAATAAAAATTGAGAAAAATACTGCAACAGATATGAAAAAATAATAATCATGCTCTATAGAGTTCATAAAATTAATATTTAAACATTGAGAGCATGATATAGAAATATGTAGATAAATTTATAAAGAGAAGTTCCAGAATACAAATTGTAGGTAAACATTTAAAAATGATCTCCTTAATTCAAAATCCAAATAAAAACAAGATTTCACTTTCATCTAATTCTTAATGTTAGTGAACTGGATGAAAGTGCAACCATTTTGAAAACAACTTGGCACTATTCATTTAAAATCTTTTTTAAAAATAGAGGCCCTTTGACTCAGTTATTCTATTTTAAAAATTTGTATTAAGGAAATAATAAACCAGTGCACACTACTATATACAGGGTTATTCAATGCAACACTGGTAATCATAGCTAAGCAAAAAAGGAGTTTAGCAATAAAGACATGGCTAGATATATTGTGGCTATCCATATTCATATTATTGTTATATTTTTGAATTATTCTAATTATATCAGAAAATGTATATAATATAATGACAAAAGGAAATTTGCAGATGATCTAAATACATAATGTGATCTACAAATAAATATTGTTACAAGGAGGAATGAAAGAAAACAACAATAAAATATAAAGGATATGTGGATTATGAGATAAAGCATTATTGGATAATTTTTTAATAATTTTTGTATTTTTAGCTTTTTACTTTTGTAATAAAAAGCTGCTTATTAAGATAATTTTTTTTCAGGATGATGCTTCTTGAAAATTGCTTAGTTGAAAAATGGAGAGATCAGCTTAGTAAAAGATCCATAGTAAGTATCACGAGCAACACTGTGAAGAAGGTTGTAGATGCATGTAAAGGATTTTTTTAGAATTTGGGAATTCTTCCCATTCTCTCATCTCCAAGCTCTCATAAGAGCCAGCAATAGCAACAGGATTTGTCTTTTGAATAGACAGTTAAGAGTGTAGCTATTCTCACTCAGAATTTTTACTGGGAAACTATCATTCTACTTCAAAGGTGATTTAGTTGTGTTCAATACTAATGTGCTGGTTATTTCCAAATTAAATGAGCTTGTTTTTTAATTACATTTAATTGTTTTAGTGAACCACGAAATACTTAAGCAAACTTAATATCCATTGAGATTAAAACTGACATATATTTGAAGGGGTGGGAATGCCTAGTTCTAAAACTTACCCTATCATTATACATAGCAGAATCTTTTCCTGTGTTTATAATAATTTAAGACTTTTGTCAAAAATCATATGCAGAAAGTAATCATTTTGCTGTTAAATCTATGATTTTTGTGGTAACATCATAGAAATATTGGTAATTCAATTAGAGGAGTTAGAATAACTTTTTTGCCCAGAGATGTGAAATAATACCAATCTAAAGACATCAGGTAATTGGTGTGAAATTTTTAGAGCATCCCTTCTCTGCAAAATATTTTCATATATATTCAGAAGAATTTGTGTTTACAGGTTCACAAAACATATTGCTATTGCCTAAGCTCTCTTAGTTTGCACCAATAAAAAGTTCCAGGCAAGAGAAGAGTACGTATTAATAACTGAGTAATGGAGAATGTAGTTAGAACACAGCCTCCCCTAGTCAGTGTATGTCTGAATAAGAGAACCAAACACCATTGTGCTAAATCAGAGCTAAAATTTCATGAGCTTCTTAGGAGCATGCTTCGTTCTATTAGACAGAAAATTCTAGCAGGATTGGTTATCTGGTTTCCAGGACTATAGTAGATTGGAAGCATCAATACAGAAGGCAAGCAGACCTTGAGAACGTGGGCTTGCCAAGAGGAAAGCTTTCAATAATTATAGCTGTGGGGACCATTTACTTTTGTAGCACATTTTCCAATATACTTCAGTAAGAATTTGAAAATATCACCACCTGATAGCAACGTACAGTAATGAGTTTATTATTTTAGAATAGACTAAAATTGCATCATAGCACAGTGGAGACAATGTTTTTCTTTTCGTTGCCTTCCTAGTGCCTAGAATAATACCCGGCTAATGACTGTGCTCAATCTTTTAGATGAATGAAATATACTCTAACCAAACAAGGACATCCGTGTTAATATAAAGCAGTATCAATTCAAGTGGACTCACTTTTTTATTGTTCCTTACCTGAGCTATTTAATGAAAAATTTTTTTTGCTATCAGAGAAACTTGATGTTTCGGAATGACTCATTTCCAGTGATTCTGGATAGCTAGCATGTTAGTGGATGACTAGGCGTAGAAAGGGCCTCTGTCTTCCTTTGGATGTGGAAGAATGAAGTGAACAAACCCCTGACTTCCCAGTGACATGGGGTAAACTAATGCTAGTAACCATGAAATAAGAGCCCTTCTGAAGGCTTTGCACTGTAGGAATGCTGCGTTATGGCGCTAGCGGTCAAAAGTGCATGGGTGAGGGCCTTGGGCTCTGGAGTCAGAGTGGGTGAATACGAATCCTGGCTCTGATATTTACCAGCTCTGTGGCCTGCAAATAACCTCTTTGTGCTTGTTTCCTGCCCTTGCCAATGATGCCTATTTAGACGGACTGTTGTTTCAATGAAGTAAAAACTTCATCATACACCGAGCACTTTCTAAATCACCTGGTATGATAAGTGCTTGATGTAGAGTTGCCGTCATTAGTATATTACAGTGAAAAACTTGCCTTAATTCTAATACTCGCTGAACAGCATAAAGGGGTGAGATGATTTGATAGTCATGTTTACAAATTGCCTTCCAGCAGTGGGAAGAGAGGCTGCGGGAACAGCGGAGAGCAATTCAGGACAAGAAGAAAACAGCAGGGCGCACCAGTCGTAGTAATCCCCCAAAACCAAAGGGAAAGCCTCCTGCTCCCAAACCAGCCAGCCCCAAGAAGAACATTAAAACTAGGAATGCCCAGAAGAAAACAAACCCGAAAAGAGTGTGAGCTAACTAATTTCCAAAACGAGACTTCCGACTTCCTTACAGGATGAGGCTGGGCATTGCTTGGGACAGCCTATGTAAGGCACCCTTTGCCCTAACAACTCAGTGCAGTGCTCTTCATAGACACATCTTGCAGCATTTTTCTTAATGCTATGCTTCAGTTTTTCTTTGTAAGCCATCACAGGCCATAGTGGTAGGTTTGTCCTTTGGTATAGAAGGTGAGTTAAAGCTGGAGGAAAAGGCTTATTGAATTCAGAGTAACCTGTGTGCATACTCTAGATCTCTGTGTGGGGAAAATAACGCTTTTTACAATTTGACCTAATATGTGCATTGTAAAATAAATGCCATATTTCAAACAAAACATGTATTTTTTTTACACTGTGTTTTATTTCTGTTTGACTTCCGTTGTTACAATGTTAGTGATGTTTTAAAATGTAATCAAAAATATAGTGCTTCTAAGAAGGAAAGGCAGTAGAATGAATGTCTAAAAGATCTTTATGTGTTTATGGTCTGCAGAGGACTTTTGTGATGAAAGGGGATTTTTGGGAAAAATCTAGAGAAGTAGCATATGGAAAATTATGACGTGTCTTTTTTACAATGACTTCTGCTCTCTTTTTAGCTAGAAACTCTAAAAACTAAAATACTAATAAAGAAAAATAAATAAAAAAGAGGCAGACAATGTCTGATTCCTGTTTTCTGGTTACCTGATTTCACGATGATGATGCTTCTTGTAAACATGCTCTTAAGTAGCACTACAAAGAGTCAGTTTGTCTGTACCATTAGGAGTTAGGTACTAATTAGTTGGCTAACACTCAGGTATTTTATACCCACAACAAGAGAGGTATGTCACTCATTTCACTTCCCAGGACATCCACACTGAGAATAATTTGACAAGTATAAAAATGGCCTTCATGTGAGAGTCAAAAACTTGTTTTCTTCACTTAAACATTTTCTTTGCCTAAATATGTGTGAGAGGAGTTAAATATAAATATACAGAGAGGACAGTTGAGGTTTCATCTCTGAAATGAGAATTACTTGACAGTTGGAATATTTTAATCAGAAAAAAAGATCTTATCTGGTAGTATTTTATCAACAAATTTCATGTTTGTGGATAATTGGAGGCATTTATTTAAAAAACAATTTTATTGGCATTTTGGTAACACAGTAAGCATGTATTCTTTATAAGGCATTCGATAAATGCAAAATGTCAAAAGGAAATAAAATCCCATCTAATCCTACTCTCTACTACACAGAGGTAATCACTATTAGTATTTTGGCATATTATTCTCCAAGTGTTTCTCAGGTACTTACAAAATGATTTGAACAAATAAAACTAGGAACCCACTGTACACGTGTTTTATAACCTGCCTCCTTTGCTTGGCCCTTTACTGAGATAAGTTTTCATATCAAGGAAGTGGATACCACCTAATTTCTAAGAGCTGTGCTATATTCCATAGTATGCATTACTCAACAAACCCATGAGCTATTGGGTACTTAGGATGTTTCCTAACTGATCATACTGAGTAAACATCTCAATAGCCAAACATCTGTGCACATCCTTCACTAGTACCTTGGGATACGTTTGTTTAAAAAGCATTGCTGGGCCAAGGAGTATGCTCAGCAAAGAAAATTCTTGATTATGTTGTCAATTATACCCCAGAATGCTTTGACCATCAGTATATGGAAATGCTGACTTTCCAAACCCTCACTAAGATTGTTTCTCCTTCCCCATATTTGCTATAAATTTAAAGTTGGAACTGGTGGCCACTTTGGGCAAACCTCCTCCCTTCATCTGTGAGTCATCAGCTGACAACATTCTTAGCACTTCCTACACTCCCGGCAGCTGGGAAATAGTGATTTGAGCACTTCTAAGTATATAGATAAATGGATGAATGGATAGACAGATGACAGATATATGGATGGATGAATGGATGGATGGATGGATAGATAGATACATAGATAGATTTCTTAACTGCTGGAAAAGCCTATGTGACCTCCATTTTTTCGTGAATCAAATGTAATAACATAACTGGTTAACTACAGGAACTGAAGAATTAGAGTATAGCAGAGCTGCCAATAGATGCTCCCTGCCTAGCCTCCTTTTAAGATATACGAGAAATTACATAAATAGCCTTAGTTCTTACTTTCCAAACCAATGCAGTCTGACCACACTTTTGACTTTTTAAATTATACTTTAAGTTCTAGGGTACGTGTGCAGAACATGCAAGTTTGTTACATAGGTATACATGTGCCATGGTGGTTTGTTGCATCCATCACCCCATCATCTACATTAGGTATTTCTCCTAATGCTATCCCTCCCCTAGCCACTCAACCTCTGACAGGCCCCAGCATGTAATGTTCCCTTCTCTGTGTCCACGTGTTCTCATTGCTCAACACCCACTTATGAGTGAAAACATGCCGTGTTTGGTTTTCTGTTCTTATGTCAGTCTGCTGAGAATGATGCATTCCAGCTTCATCCATATCCCTGCAAAGGACATGAACTCACCCTATTTTATGGCTGCATAGTATTCCATAGTATATATGTGCCACATTTTCTTTTTCCAGTCTATCATTGATAGGCATTTGGGTTGGTTCCAAGTCCTTGCTATTGTGAACCATGCAACAATAAACATATATGTGCATGTGTCTTTATAATAGAATGATTAATAATCCTGTGGGTATACCCAGTAATCAGATTGCTGGGTCAAATGGTATTTCTGTTTCTAGATCCTTGAGGAATCACCACACTGTCTTCCACAATGGTTGAACTGATTTACACTCCCACCAACAGTGTAAAAGTGTTTCTATTTCTCCACATTCTCTCCAGCATCTGTTGTCTCCCAATTTTTTAATGATCACGGTTATCTCAATGTGGTTTTGATTTGCATTTCTCTAATGACCAGTGATGATGAGCTTCTTTTCATATGTTTGTTGGCTGCATAAATGTCTTCTTTTGAGAAAGCGTCTGTTCATATCCTTTGCCCACTTTTTGATGGGGTCATTAATTTTTTTTTTCTTGTAAATTTGTTTAAATTCTTTTTGATTCTGGATATTAGCACTTTGTCAGATGGGTAGATTGAAAAAAAAAAAGAAAAAAAAAACTAGTGGTATCATGCTACCTGACTTCAAACTACATACAAGGCTACAGTAACCAAAACAGCATGGTACTAGTACCAAGACAGAGAAATAGACCAGTGGAACAGAACAGAGGCCTCAGAAATAACACCACACATCTACAACCATCTGATCTTTGACAAACCTAACAAAAACAAGCAGTGGGGAAAGGGTTCCCTATTTAATAAATGGTGTTGGGAAAACTGACTAACCAGATGCAGAAAGCTTAAACTGGATCCCTTCCTTACACCTTATACAAAAATTAACTCCAGATGGATTAAAGACTTAAACATAAGACCTAACACCGTAAAAACCCTAGAAGAAAACCCAGGCAATACCATTCAGGACATAGGAATGGGCAAGGACTTCATGACTAAAACACCAAAAGCACTGGCAACAAAAGCCAAAATAGACAAATGGGATCTAGTTAAACTAAAGAGCTTATGCACAGTGAAAATAGACTTTTAAATGTGGTTCTCCTGTCATGCCAGGGTAGGAGAAGTGTTTGTGACACAATACTTTCCTTCATTATTGAATACTCAAGACCATTAAAAATGTTGTAATAAAAGAGTGCAAGGCATAAATGTTTTCTGTATTTTGTCTAATGATCATGTGTTACTTTTATAATTATCAGACACTTCAGAAATATTATCAGAGATTGATATATATATAGAATGTAGTTTGGTTTAAGGACATTTAGACATGCTAATTTGAAAACTATTCCCTTGATTATATGTGTTTTCCTCTGGGTCCTCAGAGAAGCAATTGCCAAAACAGAATTAAATGTTCAAAATGCCTGTGAGAGAGAATGGTGAGGGATCTGAATAGGGCTGGGAGAGCTGTCAGAACACGATGGATGCCCACCCTGAGTGAAGGGGAGAGAAAAGAGAGAAGAAAGATTAGGTAGAAGCATTCCAGACTGTTACAACGTCTAAGGAAGGTGTGGCGAGGCTATCTGGGAGTCTTGAGCCTGTCATCTGTCAAAGGAGCATCCTGTTGTGCTGTTTCTGAGTGGGAGCGATCCATAGGTAGCGTGGTCTTGCTGCAAATGTGGCAATAAATGTCAGGGTGCAGAATTAGAATACTTGTCAATATGGCCCCTACAATTGGAGGTTGTGATTTACATTCTTACGGTCATCACACTATGACAATCATGAAAATATTAAAATTTGGCCACCTCATTTTTCCAGCACAATCTGTAAGGTAGTGTCAAGCAACAGAATGTCTCTGTCAATTTCTGTAACTGGAAGCCATACACTATTTAATCCCTCAGACTTGGACTTTTATCTTCATGCTTTTTCATGTCTTTTTCTTTTCAGAATTATTGAACAAAGAATATGTTGATCACCACTACAGATCTTATGGTATTTATTCGCTCTGCTACCTGAGAGAAATCTCTTTCTACTGGAATGTAAGAAAATATTTTTAATGAGGTAATTCATGGCAAGAACAAAGCCGTGGTGTGTAATTCTGCCTTTACAGCATAATTCTAATATATTTAGTTATGATATTGGTATGAGAACAATTTTAGAACTAAAACATGCAGCTGCAGTATCTAAATAAGAACAACTTTATAATGGCTAGTATGGCTCACTTTAATGACATGTTATGAAAAGGGAAAACAAATTGTTTATTAACAATTAAATTCAGCTAACAGGGAGAGCTTATAATCAAGGACTATTCCTAAATCTCATAAAATTATAAGAACTTGAATAATATAACAAGGTGCAAAGAACTGAAGTTAAGCCAAAAAATTGTATCATGAATAAAATTTCACCATGGTACCAAAATAAATCTAAAATCACACTGTCGATTCAAACTGATGAATTTTTAAAATTCATTAATATTTTAATGATAATTCTAATAATTCAAAATATTTATTATCTCACTGAAGTATTTCAGCAGCTGAAAATCAGTAGACAATTGCTGAGTCATGTTTCTCCCTTTGTGGAAAGCATAAAATGTCTGGCGTTGGAGGTCATCCAAAGTAGCTTCCAATGGATGAGCAGGTTCAGACAGAGTTCAGATAGGCATCAGTGTCAGGAATCCCTTTCAGTATCCAGAAAGGGCACCAAGACTGTCCAGCTGGAGGGCTACAAATAGAGGAGGGCATATTTTACAAAATCTGTTCATTTTCTATAAGTCATCCAAAGAAAGTGCTGGAGAGCATTAGGCCCAAATCAAGAATGCTTTGAGTGTCCTGTCATGGAACTGGGCAGAATGGACTGAGTGCAGCCATCAAAGAGACTCTGGCTTTAGGGTCAAGGTGCGTGACTGAGTCAGTACTAAAGAATGGGGACTGTTCTGTCTGGGGGAATTCATGCAGACACTGACCTCATCCCAGCAAAGTCATCCTCATGTGTTTGCTGTTGGGATAGAGGTGCTTTCTGCACAGTTGTCCCATTGCCTACTTACTGAGCCCATCCCTGGGCTCAAATTTGAGCCATCTGGGCTCAAATTCAGGGATGGGCTCAGTAAGTAGGCAATGGGACAACTGTGCAGAAAGGAATGGGACACACATCCCCACCTTCATAAGTATCTCATCTGCTGACAGTTCTCAGCCCCGAGCTCCAATTTTTCCTACTGATTTTTCAGGCCTTACTTTCCTCAGCCACAGTGGCCCAGACCATGCTTTTACTACCTAAAGTCCAGCCGAAATTCAAGGCCAGACCATTTAGCAAAATCCCTGGTGATTTTCTAGCCTTTTAAAATCTTTCTCCCACAGGGCAGGAAGATGTTTACAAGTACTGCTATCCTCAGTCCTTACATGCCTGCCCCTTGCTGCTGTGTTCCACCCTCTAAATACAATCACCTCGAGACCAAGATGACCTCGAATTAAAGCTTAATTGGATAGATCTCTTTACGCATTGATTATTAGATTTCTGGCTACAACTTGAAAGAAATGGCCTTTCTCTGTCTTGTGTGTGAAATCTTTGACAGCTTTAGTCACATATACACACAACTGAGTGTAGCTTGCCATCTTCTGGTGAAATACGGTATCACTTTTAAGAGAGTCTTTTTTCCCAACGCATTCAAAGGTCTGGACCATTTATATATATATGTATGTATATTTTAAGTTACAGGTTACATGTGCAGATCGTGCAGATTTGTTACATAGGTATACACGTGCCATTGTGGTTTTCTGCATCCATTAAGTGGGCGAAGGATATGAACAGACATTTTCCAAAAGAGGAATTTTATGCAACCAACAAAGATATGAATAAAAGCTCATCATCAGTGGTCATTAGAGAAATGCAAATGAAAACCACACTGAGATACCATCTCATGTCAGTCAGAATGGCGATCATTAAAAAATCAGGAGACAACAAATGCTGGAGAGGATGTGGAGAAATAGGAATGCTTTTACACTGTTGGCGGGAGTGTAAATTAGTTCAACCACTGTGGTCTGGACCATTCTTGAGGAAATAGCAGTGTGCCACTTAGCACATCCTATTATGAAAATCCAAATACTATTAGGCAGGAGACAATAATATTCACATGTGGGAACAGGGAAGGTGAAGGAAGTGAGGAAAGTAAAAATATTGACTGTACTTATTTCTCTGTACAATCTAAAGGAAGCCAATAATTGATTTATCTTATTTTTGTAATGTATTCTGGAGAAAGATTGAGAAATATCCTTACTGATAACTCCCATATACATAACTAGATTTTGTATAATTTAACACTGTTCCCAGGCATGCTTCTCAAACATTATGCTGGAATATAAAAATACTACAGTGAGTAATCTGTTACTCATGTGGAAGGATCAAAGCTTGTGAGCGTCTTAATTTTATTAATATTAGAGTTAAGAAATTAGATTGGAAACTTAATCATTCCACAACATTATTCTCACTCATTTGCAATCTAATATTTCTCCTGAGTGGAATGAAAAGGAGGGTGTCACAGCTAACATGACAGGAACCACATATTACTTTGTCTATGGGCATAAGAGCAGACCACTGCAGAAAACATCATTCAGAGTACATCGTGAGAGTGGAAAATAAACAAAAACAAAAAGAAAATTGGCTTATTACCTTCTTGCGTTATCTTACAATCAGAGAGTTAGGTATATTGCCTGCACTGTATTATAGTTTGCAAATTATATAAGTCTTTATGTCAGCTTTTCTGCATTTTCTGCAAGAAAGTTTAGAGTCAAAATTTTGACCAATTTTAAATATACATTAGGCAGCATGCATTTGTATTTACCTCCACTCTTGGGTTTATTTGATCTCTCCTACTCTCTTCTTCCCTGCATTCCATATTCTTCCCTCAATTATCTTGTTGTGTATTGTGTGCATTTATATACCTTAAATCTTTTCTGGAAGATCGGGCAAAAATAAACATTAAGAATTGTTTGGGGATAACTTTTTTATTGTTATCATGCATAGCCATGCATTTTTGTATCTTGAGGTGAGTTTTCCTTCAAAGCATGTTTTTCTTATTATTCCTCCCAGGAAGCTGTGCCGAATGATTATATGTTGATGTGAACGTATGTATTATCTTCTCAAAGTCCTAGGAAAAGAAGGAATACACTTAATAAGATGAATGAAGAAAGAGTTTAGGGAGATTGTTGTTATTGCTATTGCTATATCTTGTTTGAAACAAAATTTCCTTTATGGACTATCTCTTTAAGAACTTTATGAAAAGCTTACTTCTTTTTCTTCAACGTTATTTGAAGTTCATGGGTACATGTACAGGATGTGCAGGTTTGTTACATAGGTAAGGTATGTCATGGTGACTTGCTGCACAGATCATCCCATTACCTAGGTGTTAAGCCCAGCATCCGTTAGCTATTCTTCCTGATGCTCTCCCTTTCCCAGCTCCCACTGACAGGCTCCAGTGCGGGTTGTTCCTCACCATGTGCCCATGTGTTCTAATCATTCAGCTCCCACTTATAAGTGAGAACATGCAGTGTTTGGTTTTCTGTTTCTGCATTAGTTTGCTGAGGATAATGGATTCCAGCTGTATCCATGTCACTGCAAAGGACATGATCTCATTCCCTTTTATAACTGCATAGTATTCCATGCTATATATGTACCACATTTTCTTTATCCAGTCTATCACTGATGGGTATTTAGGCTGATTCTATGTGTTTGCTATTGTGAATAGTTCTGCCATGAATATACATACACGTGCATGTATCTTTGTAATAGAAGGATTTATATTCCTTTGGGTATATATCAGTAATGGGATTGCTGGGTCAAATGGTATTTCTGGTTTTAGATGTCTGAGGAATCAGCACACTGTCTGTCACAATGGTTGAACTAATATACACTCCCACCATGAAGGCTTACTTTTCAAGGGTTTCGATGTTAAGATTACATGCATTTTCTTTTAAAAATGTAAAACTAGCCTAATTTTGTATCATTTTGGAAGGGGTTTTGAAGAGTTATCTTGCAAGAGCTTTTGTGCTTGTCTGAAAAATAATTCTTCCTTATTTCACTATTTTTGTTACTTTTTTTTATCCTGGCAATATGTCAGGGTGTATGTGTATAAAATTGCCATTGCAACCATTTAAGTGTACAAATCAATGGTATTAATGACATTTACATGGTTCGCAAATGTCAGCACAAACCATTTCCAAAATATTTTGTTAACTTAAAATAAAACTGTGTATCCATTAAGCAATAACTTACAATTCCATCCTTTCTTCAGCCCCAAGTCTATAATTTACTTTTTATCTCTGTAATTGCCTATTCTAGGTACCTCATGTAAGTGGAAACATACAATATGCATTCTTCTGTGTCTGACGTTTCATTTAGCAAAATGTTTTTGAGATTCATCCATCTTGCAGTGTGTATCAATACTTTATTCCTTGGCAAAATAATATTTATTTATTTATTAATGGTTAAATAATATCCGTTGTATGTTTACACCACACTTTGTTTGTTCATTGTTCTGTTAATGGACACTTGGGTGCTTTCCACCTTTTGGCTATTGTGAATAATTTTTCTAGAAACATTAGCGTACAAGTGTATGTTTGAGTCCCTGTTTTCAGTTCCCTTGGGAATACACCTCAGAGTAGAACTGATGAGTCAAATAATGATTCTATGTTTAACCTTTTAAGAAACTGCCACACAAGCATCCAGAAGATGCACCATTACATTCCCACCAGCCCCAAGTGACGGGTTTTTCTATCACTGTACACTGTTTTCAAGCAATGCTCACTCTTTTTCCACCCCGAATGGTTTCCCAGTCAGGTAAAACAGAGATGAATACCTTGTTTCAGGCAGGCTCCAGAAAGGTTAAAACAGACAAACACTATCATTTGTGAATCAGATCTGCTCTCTTCTCTCTGGAACCAGAGATAGGGTCCCAGCCTGGGAATACAGGCTGCAATCTTCAAGCTGAAGTTGTGGGACAAGCAAAAATGCCACACAGCTTTCATAACATTCTTAAGTTGCCTTTGTGTTGATCCAGCATTCTTTTGGTTGCTGTGTACCTTTGATTATATTCCAGGTTCTGACAAATTTGGTTCTGACAGTCTCTGGTTGTTTATTCAACATTCCTATAGAAGGATGGGAGCTTAGAGCTGTCTTCCTCACCATCTTGCTGACACCACTTCGATGGATCATTCTTGATGTCCCTGCTCTGTGAGTTTGACTTACACTCCATTAAAATGTTCTCTACCTAACATGAGCAAGACCCAACTCATAGTATTTCCCTTTAGCTTGTTTCTGCCTTCTGGGCCCTCTGTCTAGGAATGGTTAGATCCTTTTAGCAGTTACTCAAGTCAAGAATTTTTCTCTTTTCCACTTATTCGGTAGAGTGTAAGTAAATCAGAACTGTGGATGCAATGCAGACTTCTAAGACTTATCTGATCATTTCACTTATGACAAAGCTTATTTTTTTCTACATTATCCCAGGCTTCATCACAGTTCATATTGATTATTGCAATGCCTCCTTCCTGGATAGTTTTGCATTTCATTCCCCCTCTCTCCACTTCCTGTATGCATCTGCCCAAAGAACTCATGCTTACCTCTAGTTACCCTAAGACACATGTTCATTTTCTATCCCTTGCTCCTAGAGTCATTAGCTCCTTTAGGCCAAGGAACAAGGACTGCATATATTCATCCCTGCAACAGTTTCCAGCATATAAAATGAGCTGAACAGATGATTCCTGAATGTCTGAAACAGACCCATAATACGAGCCCTCAGAGTGACTTGACACGGTGTAGTATACACGGTAAGACAGAAACCAGCAAAATGTCTATGCATATCAGTATAGATAGATAGATAGATAGATAGATAGATCTACAGTTGCTTAAAAACTTTCAAAAGTGAATTCTCTTTCTTGCTTCCTTATCTCTGATTTTGAAAATGCTACCCATTCTTCAAGGTCTATTTCATTTCTTACTTTCTCCAGCTACTAACGATGGAATATATACCTGCCAATTCAGCACTGAATTCCACTAATTGGAAATCCCCTATATCAGTCCTGTTGCTTCCCCCATCACCAAAGGGAGGGATATGTAGATGTTAGGAGAGAGACAGGAGAAGCAACAGAAGCTGTAAACAGAGTGTAGCTTCAATGACAGCCCCACCCTGCCAGCCATTCATCACTGACATGCTTAATAATGTGCTGCCTGATGGTGGTTATGATTAAATACTGTGTCTGTGAGTTTCATCACTCCATTAGATTTGCATTTCCCTGAAGGTAGCAACCTTCATCAACTAGTTTTGTATTAATCAAGAACCTACAGTTCAAGTAGACATACAATACATATTTTCCCAATATAAATTTTCATGGGTTGTGGAATCATTCCTTGGTCTGCTATTGAGTCAGACTTTTGAAATAAAATGTGTTATGCTAGAAGCAATTTTTATTTTATACACCTAATGTGTCAACACGCTAGGAAAATTATATCCTAAATGACAATACTAAGAAAGTAATTCACTCTTCTCTCCCTGAAGAATCTTGTTGAATATGCAGAGGTTTCTCAGTTTCACAGTGCTTTTTCTTTATGCTCTAGAAATCGACTCTCAGTTTTGCTCATCCAAGAGGAGAGACCACTCCACACACAAAGAGGTTGTGCAGTCATATTCAAGTCAGCAGCCAGAGCCATGTGGTGGACATTGGTGAGCCTGCTCTTTGAAAGTAAAGAAAGCAAGTTTGACGAGCAAAGTGACCCATCTTGCCCTTCATCTCCTATACTGTTTAGTAAACAAGGAGATTCAATGAACTTATTCTGGAGGCCTCTATCCAATAAGTACTTATTTGCCAAGGCATAGAAACAATTTCCTTTTGCTTTATGATTTCTATTCTTTTATTACATTATCATATATCATGAAAAGATAGTTAGTTGGTTCTAATTTCCAAGTAATTATAGAACAGAATACAGGTTGCTGGAAGAAACTTTGGCCGTTCAGGTGATTGTTAAAAAGTCAGGAAACAAGAGATGCTGGTGAGGCTGTGGAGAAATAGGAATGCTTTTACACTGTTGGTGGGAATATAAATTAGTTCAACCATTGTGGAAGACAGTATGGCGATTCCTTAAGGATCTACAACCAGAGATACCATATAACCCAACAATCTCACTACTGTGTATATACCCAAAGGAATGTACATCACTCTTCCATAAAAACACATGCACACGTATGTTTATTGCAGCAATATTTACAATAGCAAAAACATGGAACCAACCCAAATGCCCATCAATGATAGACTGGATAAAGAAAATGTGGTACACATACACCATGGGATACTATGCAGCAGTTAAAAAAACAAAACAAAACAAAACAAAACAAAACAAAACAAAAAAACGAAAAACGAGATCATGTTCTTAGCAGGGACATGGATGAAGCTGGAAGTAACCATCCTCAGCAAAGTAACGTAAGAACAGAAAACCAAACACTACATAATTACTCTCACTCATAAATGGGAGCTGAACATTGAGAACGCATGGACACAGAGAAGGGAACGACATATACCAGGGCCTGTTGGGAGATGGGGGCTGAGGGGAGGGAACTTAGAGGACAGGTCAATAGGTGCAGCAAACCACCATGGTACACATAGACCTATGTGATGAGCCTGCATGTTCTGCACATGCATCCCCCATGCATTTTTTTAAGAATAAATTTTTAAAAAAGAAAATTTGACCATTCAAACTGGAGAAGTGGAAAGGAGTTGAGGAGAGGGCTACATAAGGCTTTTTATGTCACCACATAAATGACACCACAGCTCAAAACCAAGGCGTGCAAACCAATGGGTGCCTTGCTTGCCCTGCTGCCTCCATCTCGGCAGCTCGGTTACAAGCCACCTGAATCCCTAAGGTCATCATCATCTACAAGGCTCAGCTTTGAGGCTGCGGGGCTACTATGCAACAGCATGGTGTGTCCAGCAGGAAATAAAGTTTGATTCAGGAATTTAGGAAAAGTTCTGCTTTTTTTTTTTTTAGGACAGGCTTGTCCTAGCCTCAGCCACTGCAACAAGCAAATAAAATAAAATAATAATTAAACAGGTACGTACTTCATAGTAGGTACTTTAATTTTCTTCAGGATCCTCAGAAGAAAAATCTTCAAAGAGTCTATTAATAACCTCTTTTGCTTCATAGACAGTAGATGCTCCGTGGACAATATTTTTCAACTTACTTATTCCAAACTGGGCTCGGATGCAGTCAGGGGAAAGTACTTTTGCTTCTTCTGGGTCTGTTGGGCCTATTAATAGTCTCCATTTTGCAACAGCATTCCACTTAGTCAGAATCATGACCACAGATGGACCCCTGCAAAGAATGATTATTTCAGAAGACCCAGCCTACTGAAACCGATTGACACCGCAAACAAGTCTAAGGACAGAACACGGCGGCCTGGGCCAGGGAGCTCCCCTTTATTTTTTGTCCTGATCAGTACAATAATGTACTTTCTTTTTTTCATTTCTCCCTCTTCTCACAGGTTTATATGCTAGGTAAGTGCTCTAATGTAATTCTAGAGAATATTTGTCCATGAAGTCTGATTATTTTGCTACTTTGAAGTCTGTAAATAGGGACATTGCCATACACTCAAGACTTGCTGCTTTACGGTTGTTCTGTATCCTCTTACCCCTTCAGGGATTGCCTCCAGTTCAGAGAGCCACCTTGCTCAGGCCACCCTCATTGCCAGGTTGGCCTACCTTCAGGTGACTGACTGATGTGAGGATATAACAGCCTGGCCATCTCAGCCAATACTGGACAACTCTGATAGACCAATCTAGCTGTGGTCAACAGAGGCTGTTTTCTGGCCTGCACTGCATCTTGACTCTCCTTCATCCCCATCCTGTTTCTTTGCCCTCTCTTCTTCCTGGCATCCTTAATCAGTAGCCTGAACAAGGAACTCTTCCCACTCCCTAGAAAATGCAACTTGCAACAGTTATGAAAGTTAGTTTTCTAAGCTGTCATGGTGCGGTCTTAGTCTTCTGCTTATTATTTATATCTAAATAGCACTTATATTCTATTAAATTTTCTTAACTTTATAAACTCTGCCATCCTAAACTCATTGACAAACGGTCAGGAATTGAAAAAAGAAAAGATGTGCATTTAAAGAAGCTTCTTATACATAACTTGTGTGTGTGTGTGTGTGTGTGTGTGTGTGTGTGTGTAGAGTCATGTATCTTTTAACAATGGAGATACATTCTGAGAAAGGTGACATTAGGTTATTTCATTGTTGTGTAAACATCACAGAATATACTTACAGACCCCTAGATAGAATAGCCTCTTACACACGTAGGCTCTCTGGTATAGCCTATGGCTCCTGGGCTATAAACCTGTATAGAATGTTATTATATGGAATAACATATAGGCATCTGTAGGCATCTGTAACACAATGGTAAGTATTTGTATATCTAAACATAAATGAACAGAAATGGTAATGCATTGAGTTATGACGTTACAATGATCATGATGTCACTAAGGCAATAGGAATTTTTCAGCCCCATTATAATCTTATAGGACCACTGCTATACATGTAATTCATTATTGACTGAAATATTGTACTGCAAAGCATGACTGTATATATAATTTTTTGATATTTAATATAGATAACAGAAAAAACATATTTAACTCATAGTAAATCTGTAAGGATGTTCACATAATTATGAACTCTGTGTAGAAGAGAGTTTTGGAAAGCAGCAGTTAAAGGCAGTTTGACTGGGTTCAGGACCCGATCAAACATTAATTTTGTGATTATAGATAACTTCTAGCCCTGGGCCTTTGTTCTCTCAAAATCAAAGTGGAAGTTATAGTAAAACTACTTCATAGAGTTGTTATTAGAAAAGTCAAATGAAATAAAGTGTATACAGTTCTTTACAAGGCCAGGAACTAAGGAAACAATAAATGTTCACCTTTAATTCCTATGGAGTGGTTACAAAGGTATGTGTTGTCAGTAACAGATCCATCATGCAGAAGGAAGTTTTAAAAGAGTGTATTTTTATCATAATATTTATGTTATTGTTTATACATAGTTTGACAAGGTATCAACACATGTACAATACTATGTGAATAATCATAACTAACATTTATCAAATGTTTGATATCTGTCATGCACTGTTCCAAGTACTTCCAACACATCAATTACATAGTCCTCACGACAAGCCTATTAGGTAGATACAATTATTATCCCCATTCTACAGATGAGGAAACTCAGGCAATAATTAAGTATGTTGGCCAAGCAGGGGTTTGAACTGAGGCAGGCTCTATATACAATGTGATGACCTAGAGAAACAGGAAAGAAGGAAGGAAAGTGGGAAGGAAGGAAGAAGGAAAGAAGGCAAAAATGAAGGGGAGCAAGGGGAGACAGAAGGAAGGAGAGAAAGGAAGAGAAAGGAGGGAAGACAGTGAAAAAAGATGAACCTCAAATGCTGACAGAATGTCTTTTCGTGAATGAGACTAGATAAAATGTTTTAATTAGGTTTCGTATTTTTCAAAGTTTCTATAATGAACATTTGCCACTTATATAATGCATAGAATTATGTATCAAAGACTTACTCAGATAACATTTCCAATAAATCTTTATAAAACTCTTTTCCTGTTATTTTTGAATATATTATCTCTACTTGATCAGGAGTTAGAAGCATTTGCTTCACCTGTGTCAGATCAAATCCAGCCTCCTTAATAATCTTCAGGATCTTCTCTAGGAAAAACAGATATTTGATAATATTGCAGATTACTTCACTTTTCCTTCACATTCAAGTGGACCGAAATAACTAAGGAAAATGATGGTTTAACTTGCACGCTGTGGTTTAACATGGCAAAACTCTGCTAAACTAAATTCAATTTCAAAAGCACCAAATTGACATTCAGAACTTTATGCACTACCATATATGATCCAGCAATCTCAGTATGAGTATATATCCAAAGGAAACAAAATCAGTACATTGAAGAAATACCTGTATTCACATGTTTATTGCAGCATTATCCACAATAGCCAAGATATGGAATCAACCTAATTGTTCACTGATGGATAAATGGATAATCAAAGTGTGATATATATATATATATATATATATATATATATATATATATATATAAAATAGAATATTATTGAGCTACAAAAAGTAATTAAATCCTGTCATTTTTGGCAACATAAAGGAACCTAGAAGAAATTATCTTAAGTGAAATATGCCAGGCACAGAAAAGACAAACGCTGCATCATCTCACTTATATGTGGAACCTAAAGAAGTTGATCTCCTAGAAGCAGAGAGCAGAATGCTGGTTACAAGAGGTGGGGAGGGTATGGAGGAGGGAGAAATAGGGAGAGAGAAAGTCAATGGGTACAAGTTCTGGTGTTCTACTGCATAGCAGGGTAACTATAGCTAATAATATTGCATTGTATATTTCAAAACAGGTAGAAGAGGAGATTCTGAATGTTCTCACCACAAATAAATGATAAAGTTATGGGGTAATGGATATGCTGTATACCCTGATTTGATTATTAGATAATGTGTACATGTATCAAAACATCATATTGTATCCCATAAATATGTACAATTGTTTCAATTTTAAAAATTAAAAATAGATGAGTTGTGTACTGTTTTATTATAGCGAATTTGGCTGTTTAACAAACATTTTGAGAGAAAGTCACAAATACAAATCTGCCTTTATGGGTTTTATGGGTGAGACAAGCCTAAAAAAAAGGTGATTCAAAAAGGCTGAAAATAAATAGGCAAAAATGTACAAGGCAAATGCAAATAATAAGAAAGCAGGGTGTGTGATCTTGATAGCAAACATAGAGAATTCGGATCCTAAAGCCTTAAATGAGACAAATAAGAACCTGTGTAAAGCTAGAAACTAAATTCACCATGAATAGTTTTAAATATCTATGTATCAAATAACACAGCCACCACCTTTATAAACCAGAAAATACAGGAAATACAGCCAGAAATATACTGAAAACAGGTAACTCACATCTCTAGTTTCTGACAGATCCCCCAAATGCAAGACAGATCAAGTTGGGAAAAACATAAAGCAAGATGAATCAAACTGTAAGTCTGTTTTTTTCTTATATTCAAAAGTTTCACCATGATACTAATGATAATATCTTTTCTCCTCATACACACAGAGTCTTCACAAAAGTTCACCATATGGTACTTCAACAAAACCATAATAATTTCAAAAAATGCAAGCTTTTTCTTCTACCAGAATTTTAAAAATTCTCTTTAAAAAGTAATTTATTTGTTGAACAACTGTAAGGCCCAAGGGAAAACACAAACCAAAATTACAGAATTTTAAAAATTAATTACCAATAATAATAATGAAAACACTACACATTAGAACCTGTGGGCTATAATTAAAGCAGTAATCAAAGGAAAATATATAACCTTAAAATTCATATCAAAAAAATTGAAAGTCGAAAGTAAATAAATATCCAACTCAAAAAGCTAGAAGAGCATAAAAAGAAAACTACTAGACAACAAAAGGAAGAAAATCATAAAGATAAAACCAAAAATAATAGAAAAGAGAAAAACACAGAACTCATGAATGAATTAAATTTTTATTGTTTGAAAGGGAATAAAACAATAAAGGATAAGTTAGAAATAATCACTGAAGCAGAGGAAATTTAATAATGATAAGAAATTACAAATCACATAGATGAATAGATAACTTCCTAGGAAAACATAATTTAATGATATTTGCTCAAAGGGTGATAGAAAGTTTAAATAAAGCAATCTTCATAAAAGAAACAGAGAAAGCAATCAAAAAAGTATCCCATAGAAAAGCAGTAGGCCCAGATGTTTTCACAGGAAAATTTTTACCAAATCTCCAACACCAATCTCAGTGCTGCTTATACACTTTTGGAGCACTGAAAAAGATGTTCACATTCCTTATGAAGCATTCCATTGATTTCTAAACCTGATAGATATCAAACCAATAAATGGAAAGTAGAGATCAATCTCACTTTTAACTCTCAATACAAAAAAAACAAAAAACAACAACAACAAAAAAACCAACAACAAGTAAAATAAAAACAAATAGGATCCAAAAGCATACCTTAAAATGCATCATAACGAAGCAACATTTATATAGAAATGGAAGGGTAGTTCAATATTTGAAATATCATTAACATAATATTTCATACTAATATATCCATGAAAAAATAACTCATCATTTTTATAAATTCCATAAAGGACTTCAGCAAAATTCAATACCATTTCTGATTAAGTGAAAGACAAAGAGAAGGGTGAGGGAGGGAGTGGTGAGAGAGACAGTGAGAGAAAATATGACAACGTTAATTGTTGAATCTAAATGAAGTATATGCATACTCATTGCAACTTTTGTTTTTTGAATTTTCTGTTTCTTTCCTGTTTTGATTTTCTGCTTGTAAATTTTTTGAATGTTCACAAAATTTGGAGAACATGTATATATTGGCTTTTATTCTTAAATATTTACCTCTTTGTTCACGTGTTGCATGAGGTTTAATCAAGGCTAAGGTGCTTTGAAGAGGAAAGAAATGATTTATTTCCCTTTCAGCAGTTTCTAACGAATCGCTGCCATATAACTGGTTGACTGGCAAACTGTTCATCGCAAATCGTGCGCATAAACTTTGAAAAAGAAGTCAAGTTTAAAAGCTATTAGAACAGAACGGAATAATATAACACAATTTATATAAGTTGTTCCAAAGTTATGAACAACAGCAAATCATTGCAGATCTTGACACTGTGCAAAAGTAAGTAAGTACATAGTGGTTTAGGGCGTGCTGCTTCTTTTCGAGGAGGTAATGGTCATTAGAAAGCTTTCCTAAGAAGCTCCCTGGGCCTAGAGCTGTGGTTCCAATACCCTACATCTAAAAAGATATTTTAAATGAGGCCCATGAAAACAGATAGGGGCCCATGATATGAATCCTACCTCTCTGGAAAATATTCAACGGCTTCTTCAACTGTTCTTGGTCCCAGTAACTGTTTCCAGTATTCTAAGCCATTGTCTCTCAGTAAAACAAGGGCTAGAGACGGACCACTATTATTAGCAAAGGAAACAAAGAGAGAATAAAAAATATGGCTCAGTAGCTAATTACATATAGGCAATGTTTCATGTTGTTAAATAGATTAAAAACATGTAACATATAAAATAACCTTTTTAACAAAGGTCTAAAGTTAGTTTCCATTTATATCTTTTCAGGAGTATATCTATAAAAGAACAGAAGCAGAGAAAGGAGGGGAAGAGGAGGACCATGATTCTTGCAGATGTTTCTTTCATTGTTCCTGTGCTCCTGCTGGTTTATATGTCCTTGTAGGATTTCTGCCTCAATTTCTATTTCAGTTATTCTTCTAGAAAGAAACCCATCAGATTTCTAGCAACTCATTCTTTCCTAGAATGAGTTAACTATGAGATTCCAAAAGCTCTTGAGAGTCAGGCAGTTCTCTGCTTAAACTTGATAGTATTGTACACCCTGGAGTTCTAGTGTTCAGCTGAATGGGACTCCAGTAACTTCCTCTGAGACCTTCCCAATGTTCAAATAACATTCCAGGAAGACTAGAGAAGACAGGCAGGTGAGCAGAGAATTGAGATGGGAGCAGGACTGGTAGAGAAGTAGACTCATAACATGTTTACAGACTTGAGGAATTTGGCAACTTAGTAGAAAGCTGACAAGAGAAAGTTTACATGATTCAGAAATAAATCAGACTGAGTTTTCTAAATCCGACTTCTACCTGGTCATGTTTTCTATAAGTTTCTTAAAATAATCTTCATTTTCATATTCCTTGCACAGTGCTTGTGCTTCTTCTTCTGATAATACTAGCTGTCTTTGCTCCAGTATTTCGAAGTCTTCATCTTTAATAATATGCAAAATATCATCTAAATAAAAACAGTCACATAATCAGTTTTAAACTGGTAGGTTACTGGTTATGTACGCAATACATTATACAGTATCCTGAGGGCATACAATGTAGTTTATTCTCATGAAATTTTAAAAGTTTGCAAAAATAGCTTCTTAGATTTTAATTTAAGGTGAACAATATCTCTTAACATCTCATTATAATGCTATTTCCAATTTTTTGTCACGTAGGAATCATCATGCATACATACACATATACAACACACACACACACACACACACACACAGAGGTATCTCATTAAATCTTTTTCTTGAACGTATGCATGTGTGTATGTGTGTATGTGTGTATGTGTGTGTGTTTAGATAGTAACCTAAATAATCAACCAATACAATTATGAAAGTCATCATAAATAATTTTTATGTTTAATAACCACGATTTTATTTGTCCTATTTGGGGAGAAACAAGTTGATTGATATCTGAAAGTATTTCTCAATCTTCTCTCTTGCCTGCTTCCCACTACAGAAGCCTAGAAAATCCAATAGTCACCGCTCCATCCTTCCTTACAGATAGTGTGGCAATGTGATCCAGCTATGGTCAATGATATTTACAGGAAACACACTGGGACTCATCTGAGACAGGCACCCAGGGAAAACCTCTGTCCTACATCACCTTCTGCTTCCTGCTTTTGAATGTTTGAGGGGCATGATGTTTGGAGCTATGCACGTCATCTTGTGACAAAGAGGGATAAGTTAAAAGCACAAATATTGACTCAGATCCTGAACAGCCTTAAGCTCCTTATCAAGGCCCTTCCCCCCGCAAAAAAAAACCCCAGCATCTTGACTGATACATTACTTCTCCTCTGCTGCATAGGAAATAAAGTGAAAAAACTAGAACTAAGCTATCTTTATAATTGTAAGGAAAGAGTAAAACAAAGTATTATACGAGTGAATACAGTTTAAGCAATAATTGGCTTCAGAACTATGTTTCATACATTAGGTATAAAAAAGAATGAAGTGTTAATTTATGACTTGTGTTCTTGCTCTGCCATATTCACTCTGCTAGGAGAATATGGGGTGAGATTAAAAAGAACTCTTCATGGGCCAAGCACTTTAATTATGTCAATATATAAATATTAATGTTTTCTCATTTTAATGTTCTGAATTTTACATGTGAATAAATAAACTCAGAAAAATATCTTGTTCAAGTCACACTATCAATTATGGTAGACCCACAGTATCAGTTATGTTTGAATTGAGGTATTTCAGACATAAAAGCTTTTATTCTAGATTATGTAATAATTCCTGCAATGTTTAAATCCACTCTAACAAATTCACAGGTTGGAAAACGCCTTGTAAACTCTTCAGCTACAAAAATGTTTTATTCATTATTATTCAGAAATTATTAATTTAATACACTAAAGTTCTTACTCTAGGTGCTTTTTCTTCAATGTTAAAATTTAAAACAATGCTTTTACATATAATTATACTAGGGTTTATTCAAATCTCCTCTATAAAATACTTAAATAATTTATGCTTGATTCTCTACCTTTCCTTTCATGAAAGAGATTTGGTCGAAGTAATGCCAGTATCTTTTCTAATTTCATTCTTTTAATTTTTTTAAAATCAGGAAAGAAGATATCAAGGAACTTAGCCACGTTAGTTGCATCCTCTTCAATGTCACAAAACTGAGATACGTGTTGTCTTTCCAGATATTCTTGTAAACTGTCAAAATCCAAAACATAATTTAAGATTATTATAAACTGAAGTTTATAACCATGCCAACAAATTAAAACTGATAATATGTTGAGAAATTACTAGTTTAATAAAAATTAAATCTCATGTAAAGGTAAGTTATATCTCCCTATTCCAAGAATATGATACCTAATTTAACTTTTTATTGAGCCCACTCCAAAAATCACTTACATGATATCATCTATGTTTGACTTTAGGAGAGAATAAACAAAGGCTAAAATAAAATTTTGTGTTTTTAAGAAAAAAATTTTATTTTCTCTATGCAGAACTTTCCAGATAGTTTTAAATTTTCCTTTGAATCTTGTCTTTAAGGTTATCTAAACATGCATTTCATATTTTCAAATAAACATTTTTGATTACCTTTTTATTGTTTATTTGCAATTTTATTGGATTATAACCAGAAAATGTGTGGTAAAATTTTTATTAAAAATTTGCTGAAGGATTTTTTGTGAAAAAGAAAAAATTATTTGTAATATGTAAGGTTGTATATATATTTGTTTCATATATTATAGATGATTAATTATATATTATTTATGGAATATTATTTTCCATTCTTCTACATCCTTGCTTGTTCTTGTCTGCTAGCAGATATTTTTTTCAGTTCTCCTTATTTTTCCAACGTTTTTTTCCTTATGTAATTAGACATTATGTTGGTAGAGGCACAATTTTTTTCTTGTTTTGGTTGCTACATTGCATGTTTCCTTCTACCTTATGTTTTTCTTTATCAAGTTTAGCAATTTTAATGATCAGTGTTAATACTTTATTTTTCCTGGCTATTTTTTGGCCATCCCTTTATTTTCATTTATTTTGTCTTTTTTTTTTTTTAACAGAATATAGTAAAGTTGTTTACAATTTTTATTTTGAAAAAAATTAAATTAATAGAAAAGTTGCAAGACTACAGCAATGAACTACCATTTATATCCTTCATCTAGGTTCACCAGCTGTTAACATTGTGCCATATTTGTTCTCTCCATCTGCTGCTTTCATCCCCCAATGTGTGTGGGGGGACTTGGGGGCTCTGTGTGGGTTTGTGTATGTGTGTCTTGGCACATCCATTTGAGAGTAAGCTTCAGATATTTCAGCCATTCACCTCTAAATACTTCAGGGAATATTACATTGATACAAAACTATTGTCTCATAAACAGTCCGTATTCAATTTTTACCAATTTTCTATTACTATCTTTTCTGTAGTAATTCTTTCCTAATCCAGGATTATGGAGTTGTCCTGTCTCCTTAGTTTGCTTTCATCTCCAACAGTGACTCAGCCTCTTTTGTCTTTCATGATACTGATTTGTTGAAGAGTCCAGGCCATTTGTTTGTAGACTTACCTTCATTTTGAATGGTTTCAAACTATTGGATGGCTCAGCAGTTTCCTAATGCATTCTGGTTATGAATCTTTGGCAAGAAAACTACCTTCATGAGCCTGTGTTCTTCTTGGTCCATCAGTTGCTCCATCACATAGGAGGTATATGATGTCAATTTTTTCCAATTATTGGTGATATTAATGTAGTTAAGGTGATATCCCCCAGTTTTCTCTACTGAAAAGCTACAATTTTTCCTTTATAATTAACAAGTCATCTCTGAGGACATTATATGAAACTGTGTGTATATTTTTCACACAATAGTTTTAAACCCATTGAGGATTCTTGTGTGCATCATTACTGTGATGGTTTTTAATTTAGTCTATTTTTTTAACCTTTGCTGAGTAATCTTTATATGTGATAGGAAAACTGACCTTTTCATAGTTAGCCTAGTAACCATAGTCTTGACTTTATTTTCTTATCTTACTTTATCTAGACTACTTATTTTAAATTGAGGTTTTTTCTTTTTCCCCCTTATTTTGCTGACCTGAGCAAGCTGCTATTCATTCCATGTTTTCCCTTGTTAATGTGGAATTTCTGCTATACTTATCCACTGCACTAATGTCGACTGGCTTTTTCCTGCTCCTGTTTTCAGATGCATATGTCCCCAGTACTTCTTGCATTCTGACACACTGTTTCCCTACTTTCATACTCCATTTACCCCCTTTCTACATACTCAAATAAGAACCTCAGAATCCAACTGTCCAAATACTGCCTTCGTGATCTTTGAACCATTTTGCCACATACACCCAGAAACGTCTAGGCTTTCTTGAGATAATTTAGAATCTAGAAGAATTTTCTTCTGTTTCTAGAGTTCATCAGCTATTATATTATAAAACCCAGAAATATGGACCATATGTGTCGATGTGTGCAGTCAGAGATACAAATGTTCACTGATAAGAACTGTTTTTCTTTTTCCCTCCCATATTTTTTATTTGATTGAGTATATTCTCACATGTTTTCCACAAAAGGAGTATAAAGGTGATATATTTGCTAAATATGTCCTTGAAGATACTCATTTGCCTTATCAGGTAAATTCTTGGCTTTGTTAGAATTCAGGGATTGCAGTCTTTTTCTTCTTCCAGTAGTTCTAAAATGAGCCCAATGGCAGTCAAGTATCTTTCCCTTGTAAGTAACTTATTTTCAATTGCTACCAAGTATGCAGTTGGTGGAAGGGATCCATCTGAAGTGCAAGGACAATTTTAAACCAGTAATAAAACCAAGTAAAAGGTTGGTGGTTTTTTATCAGCACCATGTGGCAGCACTCCTAAACATTAGTGATAATGCTCCTATGTACACTTGGAGTTTGCACACTCATTATTTATCCTTTAATAAGCAGTGTACTGCTCATGCTGCTCTACATAGAATCAATCCCCAAACAACAAAGCTATTGGCAGTATTGAGATTTACACAATGTACTGTAAAATGGGAATTTCACTTATATTTTTCTATTAAACACAGAGTGGAGATCAATTTTGAGAACATCATAGACAAATCTTCAAACATTAAGGCTTTCAAAAAGCAAAAACTGTACTTCATTTCTGTGATAGATTAATATTACAGGCATACATATGTTTTACTGATAAAATACTAATTAAACAATTCACTTTTTTCACTTGGGGCACTGTAACATTTATTTTTATTTTATACTCATATATTTTATACTCATATATTAATATGTACAGGCATACATATGTTTTACTGATAAAATACTAATTAAACAATTCACTTTTTTCACTTGGGGCACTGTAACATTTATTTTTATTTTATACTCATATATTTTATACTCATATATTAATATGTACAGGCATACATATGTTTTACTGATAAAATACTAATTAAACAATTCACTTTTTTCACTTGGGGCACTGTAACATTTATTTTTATTTTATACTCATATATTTTATACTCATATATTAATATGTACAGGCATACATATGTTTTACTGATAAAATACTAATTAAACAATTCACTTTTTTCACTTGGGGCACTGCAACATTTATTTTTATTTTATACTCATATATTTATATATTCAAAAGTCCATAAAAGACTCTTGTTTTTATTTCTTTATCTTTCTTGCTTTCTTTCTTTCTCTCTCTCTCTTTCTCTCTTTCTTTTGACAAGAGTCTCACTTAGTCATCCAGGCTGGAGTGCAGTGGCACAGTCTTGACTCACTGCAACCTCTGCCTCCTAGATTCAAGTGATTCTCCTGCCTCAGTCTCCCAAGTAGCTGAGACTACAGGCATGGGCTCCCACAGATGGCTAATTTTTATATTTTTAGTAGGGACAGTGTTTCACCATGTTGACCAGGCTGGTCTCGAACTTCAAGTGATCCACCCTGCCCACCCTCCCAAAGTGCTGGGATTACAGGCTTGAGCCATAGTATCTGGATCATAAAAGACTGCTTTCACTATCTATATGTTTATTCTAGCATAGTTGTTTGCCTCATTCAGTAATTAGTACTTAAATATAATTTTGTTATACAGAGGAAGAGGATGTTAAGAAGATGATCTGCTCTGGTTTCAAACATATTAGGTATACAACTGCTTATTCTGTCTGTCTGGAAACAGTGTGCAGTGTTTCTTCCCGGGATGCTCCGGTATTTGTGTGTGGAGTTGGGTGGAGTGGCATCAGTTGAGGGTGGACCATTGTAAGCCCTTGCAGTTAGCAGACAAATGTGTTTATTCTGGGAAAAAAATTTCCCCATTATTTGTTGAATTATAGCTTGTCCATCTGTTCTTTCTTCTCTGTGTGGAGTTTCTCTTTAGCAAGCACATTGGTCCCATTAGTATATTATCCAGATTGCTGACTTTGGCTCTCATAATGTCCGTCTAATTTGTGTGTGTGTGTGTGTGTGTGTGTGTGTGTGTGTGTGTGTGTGTGTACTTTCAGCTATTTCTTGCACCTGACTTACCATGTCATTCATTTGAGTCTCAAAGGATGATAATACTCACTAATTCTCCCCTGAACTTATAATTCAAATCAAAATTTGTATAATTCAAATTTGAAAGGCTTTTTAAATGTATACGTAGCACTCGAATCTCAAGTCTTATTTTTATTGTATTTTATTTAAGGATTTTTCTGTCTCTATGCAATTCTTTTTCACCAGACTTGTGTTGTGATTTTTGTATAGGTCTTCCTTTCTCTGTCTATCAGTCTCCCTTAGACAGGTAGTCATTTTTCCTTGTTGGCTCACTGGGGCTTAGGTCTTGTTTTTGATATAAGTGTTGGAAACCCTGTAGTTTGGAGGCAAGATGAACTCTAGGTTAAAAGCTTGCAGTGTTGAAGATACTGGGTCATTATTCCTCTGCAGGGGCAATCAGGAAAAGCCCCTAGAGAGCTAGCTAGGGCAAGGAATTCAATAATTCTACTCAGTTTCATCTTGGTCCTTTAGGAATCAGAAAAACTCAGTGAAGTCCAGAAGTCTGTTATTCTCAAGGTTTGTAATGGCTCCAGGTCCTTGCCTTCCAGGGAGCTCAGGAGCTCCCCAAACTCAGTGGAGAAAACACCACACCACCCTCACCTTCTCCTGCATGTAGACCTGAACAGAGCTCCAGACCTCACCGACAGCCAGCTGCTTATCAGTACAGCTTCTCTTTGACTCCAGAGAGGAAAGAAAGCTTTGCAGATGGAAATAGAGTCAGGGTATAGAATTCAGACTACTCTGATCTCAGAAATACCTTTAAGGATTATTTTAGGAAATGTATCTATTATGTTTAATTTAAATGAGAATATCATAAAAGAAAAAATTAAGCTCCCTGTGGCTATGACATTTATAAAGACACATAGAGAGGTAACTGAAAAAAAGAATAAATACTTTCTATGGACAGAGGAATACAATATAGTAGAGGAGGTTGGAAATGTCACCGTCACTCTGTCATAAAGACTTAAAACTGAAAGTGACCTCAGAGGTTGCCATCTGATTCTTCCCCATCTTTGTATCTCCAGGATTTGGCATATAGTAGGACTTTAACAAATATCAGATGAATGAATGAACACACAATAGAATAAGTGAAAGAATGAGAAGACTGCTAGTTACTATTTGTGTGACTCTGGGCATTGTAGTTAACAGAACCAAACGTTCCTGATCTGTAGAAAGAGTGGAAAGCAAAGCTAAATGACACTATCCTTTGATTTCCTAAAACAGGCTGATCAAATGACAGACATGTAAATCAAGTGATAAAAAGCTATCATGAAGGAAACTGGAATGGGAATGACAAACATGAGTACCTCTGCCCTGTTTCCCTGACTCTTTCCCCTTCCTTCTGCAGCCACTGGAGCAGGGAGGTTATGGGTGGCATGGAGAAAGCTTCCCCACACTGTATGACTTCATAAGCTGGGAGTGTTTGTCTCTGTAGGAATAACCAGCCCAACACAGCCTTGGGGCTCCGCTGCTCTGTACACAGAGAGGTCATGATCATGGGAGGGATCACCCATCACTCCTAGTTCAAATGCTCTGCTTTTAACGTCTCTCCTGTCTCACCCTCTTCATCCCCACCACTCGAAGTGGGTGAGCAGGCTGGGTGATAGGGGAGAGGGGGCAATAAAGAGTGAAAGCGAACAACTGAATAATTACTCATGTGAGTTTTTTGTCCTTATTTCTTTAGAGTCTGGACCTACTTGAAAGATGTCAGATGGAACTGACAGTGCCTTTCAGGCCCTCCCTCCAGAACAAGATCTGTGAAAACAAGAACAAGCACTATAGAGGCTAGGGGAAAGCTTCCCCTCTACCCCCTCAAGTTTCACTGAAAAATCAACAGACGTCACTAGACAAAAAGTAGATTCGTTGGAGAAAAAGCAGACAAATTTGATTAACATGTACACAGGGAGAACCACAGAGTGAGTACCCGCCCCTCAAGGAGGTTCAGAAGCTTATAGACCAAGCTTGCCCAAACTGCAGCCTGCTGGCTGCATGAGGCCCAGGAAGGCTTTGAATGTGGCCCAACACAAATTGGTAAACTTTTAAAAACATTATGAGATTTTTTTTTTTAAGTTCATCAGCTATCGTTAGTGTTACAGTATTTTATGTGTGGCCCGAGACAATTCTTCTTCTTCCAGTGTGGCCCAGGGAAGCCAAAAGGTTGGACATCCCTATTACAGACCGTCTGGCGAAACAAGTAACAGAGCGAGGAGAAGAGTTTTGTTGAGGGGTAATAAAGGATGACGAGGGAGAATGAATGGACCAGGGCGCAGAAATGGCCTTGTTAACTATCTCTTTTCAGGTGTGGTTACATTCTTGGCCTTACAGGGAGGGGAAGAAAAACAATTGTTCTCCTTGGCGGACCTGTGGATATTAGGCAGATAAAAGAACTTCAGCTTTATGGTGTGCTTTGAGAGAGACAGCGGGCCCAGAGTGCTGGGGCAAGTCAGAGAGATCTTGAGACTCTTTCAGTTCAGCATGTCAAAGCGCCATATTTTGGATATCAGTTTTTGAGCCCCAACACACCAAATAAGCATGCTCCACCCTGTCCCATGCTGTCTGCTCTGGCCAGTTTGGGATAAACAAAGGTAAATCGGGACTCTACATTTAGAAAAAAAAGTACTACAGACTGTGTCAGAGCAAGGTGTACACATTTCATTTCACTCTGACCTTGGCACCTACAATGCTTGCTCCCGTTCTGGAGGGAGAGCTGTTGGCACTTCCATCTGACATGCCAATTAATATACCTAAATTGTTCATGGTGTCATGTGAGTATTGAACAACAGGAGCTTCTCAAAGTTGGATGTAATGGAGGCTTATTACCTAAACAATAGCCCCATGGAATGATGACTTTACTCATTACATTAATGAGTGCTTCATAGAACACTTTTTTTTTTTTAATGACAAAAATTCTAGGATAAAATCTGGTGTCTTTTGAAACTTAACACATCTTACCCAATAAACCTTCACTTAGCCCACTCATTATTATTTTCCCTTAAAACCCTGAAAGTAACTGCTACTGTTTACAAAGCTCCTTGTCAGCAGGATTTACCTTATGAGTTCCTTTATCCTGCGTACAACTTGGAACTAATGATATTAGGATCTCCCACTTCCTAAAAATATGGCATCGCTAGGAGCCAGCAGAGGTAGGCACCCAAGAAAAGCCACCACAATTCATTAATAAGACAAGAAGGAACAACAAGGAATGTTCTGGATATTCTCAGCCAGAAAATGCAATAAAGATGGGCTGCCAAGCACAGGAGAAACACAACCCAGGAAGCCTCAAGGCTCAGATACTCTAAGTATGTTCCTGCTCATCTAATTCTTTCTGGTGCAGCCTGACAACTGTTGTGTTATAGCCTCCATTCTCTGAGTCTTCAGAGGGGTAACAGGCACAAACAGCAGCACATGAAACCAATATTCTATAACTTATTTATATTCATTTTTGAATATCTTAAAATCAATAAACACATATAACCATTTTGTTCTCAGTGATTTATAACTACAAACTGTCTAAGGAATAAGTAGGTGTTTCCTGTTTTTAAGGCACTGAGAAGGTAAAAGGAGAAGGTGGAGAGATAGGAGAGGAGACTGGATTGGGAGGGATTGTGCATGGTTCCAATACACCCTTCAAGCCCCAGCCCATGTGGCCACACTGGGGTCCCCAGATTTAGGAAGACAAACGGGGAAAAGGCTTCCCTTTCTAGTGCCCTTGACATAAACTTTCAGGGCAGTCACAGTGAGAGGAGCAAAGATCACCTGAAGACCATCAAGCCCATCATCCAGAGGTAAAACTCCTCATCTGAGAAATATAGAAGTAACTAGACTTCCCTATTATTTAAAGTTGACATCTGGTACCAGGTTTAAAAAAAAATTATAAGTAACTAGAATTTCTCTACATCTCTGGAATGCATGCATGTCCAAACTCACTGCGCAATCCTTGCTGACATCAAGGCACCAAACTGTCTACAAATGCAATTATTTATCATGACCTATGTGGTTAAGAAGGTCCAAATTATCATTAAGCACCAGCTTTAAGGTCCATAAATATCCTTAAGGAAAAATCCACCATGGCAAGCTCAGTCCTCTCTTACTGAGGAGCCCCACTGTATTCTTTCGCAGTGTTCTTTCTATCCAATAAAACTTTCCTTTCAAACCTACACTGTCATCTATAAATTCTTACTATCCTACAGCCCACGAGCTAACTACCGTTTCCAATGCCAGGTATCTGACACTTCACCCAGCACACAGCTCTTATGAATCTACAGTATGTTAGGTTGACTGGAAGAAATATTTATACCTTTAACATAAAAACATTTGGGCTGAGGTATTGAGGTACCTATATGACACTTCATTATCCAATAACACATTACAAGTGACAAAATTCCTGGTCTTGAGCTATACCTGTCTCGTTTCTTCTTCGTCACTCCAGCTGTGACCTTGTCTTTGACCTCAAGCTGATCCTCAGATGGTTTGCGAGGTTCAGTGTCAGGCTGTGGGTCAGTTTCTTCAGAGGGAGGATGGTATTTACTTCTCTGAGATAGAACTAGAACATAGCTTAGGCCACTTGTCATAAAAGAGACAAACTCTTCAAAGTCAGGCTACAACATAAAATGATAAACTGTTTCCTTCAGGCTTATGAAACGGATGGACTAAAATGGTGGTCACTACCCAAGTAAAATAAAATCTTCCCCTCCATGATCCCTGGGCAAGGGAATGTCACTTTAAAAAATCTCCTGTTAACAATATGTTTATTTTGGGGGGTGTTTTGTTTTTGTTTTTTTATTGAAAAGTAATTGTATATATTCATGGGGGGCATAGTGATGTCTCAATAAAGAAAATGTATAATAACCAGAACAGGGTAATTTTGTATCCTTAGAAAAATAAATCTCTTGGACAGCAAAATCACTAAGACAAAGGGAAAAGTCGAGCTGGGAACTCCACTGGGGCAAACCTGCCTCTTATTTTATTCCTAAATAGGATTGCTACAAAGATTTAAAAGCTACAAACATCCCTTGTAACTTGTCCACAAGGAAATTCCTTGTGGGCTTCCTGATCTTTACCCTAAAACAGTTTGGTTGGATGTCACCTTGGCAATGTAAAATTGATCATTGATAGCTTATCTTCACAGGTGGGGGACAGAGGACAGACAGAAGGGAAAGTCATCCCTCTGCTCACCTGAGACAAATGCATATCTGATGGTTTCTTCTGCCCAAGTGTTTATGTAAAGATACAGATTCACCAACCAGATTAAGGCATAAGGGACTATTCCTCTATGGCATCTCACATGTAAATTGTGTTTTCAGTGAAAGGCTAATCAGAGACTCAGAAGAATGCAACTGTTTGTCTCTTTTTTACCTATGACCTGGAAGCACCACACCCCTCAACCCTGCTCCAAATTGTCCCACCTCTCCAGGAAAAACCACTGTACATTACACACATTGATTGATGTCTCATGTATCTCTAAAATGTATAAAACCAAGCTGTGCCCCAACCACATTGGGCACATGCCATCAGGACCTCTTGAGGCTGTGTCGTGGGTGTGTCCTTAACCTTGGCAAAATAAACTTTCTAAATTGATTACAACCTGCATCAGATACTTTTAGTTCACACCTTTAACAAATCTCTCCCTATCCTTTTATAGTTTCTAGTCTCTTGCATTTTTGAGTGGTAGAATTTCAAAGCTAGCAGGAATTGATCTTAATGATAACCTAACAACATTCTCAAATTTTAGGATGTTTCCAAGTTTCCTAAAAGGCTTATTAAAACACATATTTCTGGAGCCCAATCCTAGAGTTTCTGATTTAGTTAAGTCTGGGATGGGGCTCATGAATTGGATCTTTTCAAAAGCTTACAGTTAATGGGGATGTAGTTGCTGTAATCATTTCCTTCTACACACATGGAAGCTGGGGCCAACAGAGATGGTGTGAGTGGTGCAGCCAGTCCCACAAAGTGAGGTCCAGTAGAACAGTCTGTGATGAGGTACATGCTCTTCTACCCCTCCCAACATGGTAGCCACAGGTGGGTATTGAACACTTAAAATGTGGCTAATGCAACTGAGAATTCACATTTTCAATGTAATTGAATCTTAATGAATTTCAATTCAAATGGTCACATGTATCTAGTAGCTACCATATTGGGCAGTGCATTTCTAGAAGTGAAATCTCCTGACTCCCAAGCCAGTACACTTTCTAATACACAACACTGCCTTTATTACATTCCCCCAGACAAAAGAGAGTTGGTGGGGCAGGGAGGTGGCAGGACTGGGGCAGTTAGGGTGGGGGCAGCCTGAAAGAAAGGCCCTTAGATAAAGAAAGTATTAAAGCATTCTTGTGAAGCTGATGACAGAGCCTTCAACCCAGAGTAGAAATCTATAGGAAGGAACTGGATATTCACTTCCAGAGGACTGAGGCAGGGCCTCTTGTAGGACATGCATAAAGGGGTCTTCATGTTGACATAACACAATCAGACCATCCAGTTTTACTTGGCAGCCACTATTTCTACCAAAGATTTCTTCAAGAGCCACTATCATTGGCATCTCCATGATATGGACACCAACAGGGACAGCAGGAGCTTGTTTAGTTTCTCAGACTTACTCATTTGCTTTTCTGTAACAAAGATATAAGGACTATAGAAGGCCACTGTTTTTAAAAACACAGTGGCTTTTTTACTTTTAACTTTCATACCTGGTCCACTATTCTACTATAGAAGTTGACAACTTGTTCTTCAGTGAGCACTGTCTTATCTTCTGCTTCTATGATAAATCCTGCTTTGGTAATCTTCAGTTAGAGAGTAAGGTCAAATCCAAGTGTCATGGGATCACATGTAAAATAAATAAAATTTGTTTTCTGGGCTTAACAAGCCACCAGCTTTCAATACATTTTCTACAAGAACCTCAGCAAAATCTATGGGGCACTAGGTTTGAAGTGGCTCACAAATATACAGACTTTAAAATTTGACTTCTCTGCTGGATTTCAGACTTGCATAGGGCTTGTAACTCCTTCATTTTGGTCAATTTCTCCCATTTGGAATGGCTGTATTTACCCAATACCTTTATCCTTATTGTTTCTAGGAAGTAATTAACTTGCTTTTGATTTGACTGACTTACAGACAGAGGGGATTTGCCTTATCTCAGATGAGACCTGGAACTATGAACTTTTGAGTTTATGCTGAAATGGGTTAAAATTTTGGGGGACCATTAGGAAGGCATGATTTGTTTCAAAATGTGAGGACACAACATTTGAGAGGGGCCAGGAGCAGAATGATAAGGTTTGGCTGTGTCTCCACCCAAATCTCATCTTGAATCTTAACTCCCACAATTTCCATGTGTTGTGGGAGGAACCTGGTGGGGGGTGATTGAATGATGGGGGCAGGTCTTTCCTGCACTGTTTTTGTGACAGTGAATGAGTCTCATGAGATCTGATGGTTTTAAAAACGGATTTCTTGCACAAGTTCTCTTTGCCACTACCATCCACTTAAGATGTGACTTGCTCCTCCCTGCTTTCCACCGTGATTGTGATGCCTCCTCAGCCACATGGAACTGTAAGTCCAATAAACCTCTTTCTTTTGTAAATTGCCTAATGTCAGGTATGTCTTTATCAGCAGCATGAAAACAGACTAATATACAATGTAGTATAAGAACTATAATTTTTAAAATTTACGTAGATGCTGGTAGAGTAGGACTATTTACATAAGGATGCATGAATAGATTGAGCCTTGGCGAAGACGTAAAAGCCTTTAGAGGTACCTAGCCTTTAAAGGTACTCAAAGCCTTTAGAGCTACCTAGCACCAGCAGCATGTTTTGTTCTATTTCACTCTAAATGATAAGCTTGTCTTCAAACTGATGATTAAGAGGTTGTTATTTTGCAATTAATTTAACCGTAGTTGGAAAATATTACTTACTTTTCTTTTAATTTCTATACCTTTTCTAGTAATCACAGCATCAGGTTTGATTATAGCAATACTATATAATTCTTCTAGAAAAAAATTAGAAAAAGACAGAATTTCATTTTCTTCACACAAAATCTGGATAATGAAGGATCTGGCAATTAACAATGTAAATTCCTAACAATCAGTGCATTGTTGCCTATTGGTAGCTGTATATCTTATTACGGCATTTCAACTACCAAAGAGTTTCTACTTAGAATCAAATGGCAGTTCCGATATTTGCATGGAGGGGAAACATTCACAAGAGTTTTTAATCAAGAGGCAACAAAAATTGAGTAGGTAGGCCATGATGGTTTGAATGCAATTCCCATGCATAAGAATCACACACAGGATCCATCCAGCACAGTATCACTAGTGAGTACAATTTTAATGTTTACTTGCAGTGAATCATGCAAGTAAACATTACCAACAGATTCACCATCTATGAATGTATTGGCATTCTTGTAATGAACATTTAGTGTAAGATGACTCATTTGGGTGTGGCCGTTTGCCTCTGCTCCCTCCAGAATATGAACACATACACCCCACTACCCCAACGCAGATAATCTAGTGAAGGCATGAAATTGCCAACGGCAACGTAAACAAAGAGTATGGGTCAGCAAGGAAGAAATTATCTTCACAAATTTTTGGAAGATGATAAAGGGTGAAATAGGAAGCTGCTGTCCTGATTAGTCACAGGAGACGGGAGTCCATTGTCCTGGGTAACCTCGGAAAGGCTCCAGACCCAGAACCAAAGGTAAGACAAGTGAGGACAAGAGTGTGCTTTTTAATAGCTGAGTCTTGCAAAGCACAAATCATCAGTTATCTGAACAATTCCTTGCTAATAAACAGGGATTTTGTTACCAGTGTTTTGCTGTAACAAGTGATGTTGTAATGACCACCTATGTACAGAAAACCCTGGGATTACTTTGAAGTAAATTTACTTACGATTACTTTCATATAGTGCTTCCTCATCAACTTCTGAATCTGAGTCTACTAATGGAATTTCAGGATACTATAAAAAAGAAATGCAATGCAAGGCAAACAGAATTATGTTTTAATATGATAGTGAGTGGGGTTTTAGAAATTTTATGTCTAGTAAATAACCTAAGAAACAGAAAATAAAGTGGAAGAGAGCCTGAACTTATAACATGACAGGACTATCTCCAGCTTTCCACTAAAATAAAATAAGGAATGTTTTAAAATGGAGGGGGCAGGAATAATGCATATGTGCAGTATAAAAAGGGTAACAAACTTTATTTATTTATTTTATTTTATTGCATAGTTGTCTTGCTCTGTTGCCCAGCTAGGATGCAGTGGTGCTATCTTGGCTCACTACAATCTCCACTTCCTAGGTTCAAGTGATTTTTCTGCCTCAGCCTCCTGAGTAGTTGGGATTACAGGTGTTCACCACCATGTCCAGCTAATTTTTGTATTTTTAGTAGAGACAGCATTTCAACATGTTGTCCCAACTCGGCCTCCCAAAGTGCTGGGATCACAGCTACTATGCCCAGCCAAACCTTAAAATTTAATAAGAGCATGAGAGATAAAATATGAACAAAGCAGAAATTTATAAATAAGAAAGCCATAAACACATAATTATCATGTTAATGATCAAAAGGGCATTTAATAAGTGTGAAGGTCTATTGTTGACCATTAATCTCAGTAAATTTGGAACAAAAGGATGTTTTCTTAACTTAAAAGAAATCTTTCTCTTTCAATAATCAATAGCCCATTAAAGAGCAAAATACCAGAAAGACAAAGGTTCCTAACTTTCAGAGAAGCCATGAACATGCTTCTGCGATTCTGGGAACTATCCGAAAGGTCTCAATTTTATGTATATAAATATATATGCACACGCGTTGCCAAAATGCTTTCCAGAAAGGTTGCACCATTTATACACCTAGATAGTTATAGAATTGGGTTAAATAACTTAGAAAAATATTAAATAAAAGGTAACATACTTTTTAAAAATTAAAATAGTTGTTAATCCAAAGTATTACCTGAGGTCGATCCATTTCACCTGCTGCAATTTTTCTCTCCTCATCGATCAAGTTAACAACTTGTTTACTAACAAGCGGTGCATTTGCACCCCGAATCTTTGCAATAATTTTGCCATTCTATAAGGGAAATGAAAAAATAGGAGGGGAACTTTCATTTGCAGAATACGTCAAGAATTAACACTTAAACTGGGGTAAGTCATCCCTCCCTTCCGCCCTACCCTCATGCTCAGCAATCCCCTTTTAGTGATGGTAATTAACGATTTTACAGTAAAGTATTAATAATATGAAAGTTCTTCTTGACTTGGTGAGCTCATCTCTTTGAGTTCTACCTCCAATTTGCATATCCTTGAGCACCTTTCAGCAAAGTCATCTTCCTGCAGAAGCTGTCACCTGATGCAATCTCTCCCGAGGCATCCCAGTTTTAAAGTCGAACAATTCCGGATAGACCTCTCAACAACATCCTCCCTAGCTATTTCTTTTTTTTCTTTTTTCTTTTCTTTTTTTTTTTTTTTTGAGACAGAGTTTCGCTCTTGTTACCCAGGCTGGAGTGCAATGGCGCAATCTCGGCTCATTGCAACCTCCGCCTCCTGGGTTCAGGCAATTCTCCTGCCTCAGCCTCCTGAGTAGCTGGGATTACAGGCACGTGCCACCATGCCCAGCTAATTTTTTGTATTTTTGGTAGGGACAGGGTTTCACCATGTTGACCAGGATGGTCTTGATCTCTTGACCTCGTGATCCACCTGCCTTGGCCTCCCAAAGTGCTGGGATTACAGGCTTGAACCACCGCGCCCGGCCTCCCTAGCTATTTCTAACACCATGTCCCTTTCGCTCATCTTTCAATGACTGTTTACTAAACATCTGTTTACTGGTGCCATACCAGTCACGATGGTATAAAATAACAGATCTGGTACCTGATCTATTTACATTTTTTTAAAAAAGACCTACAAAAACACAAACATGTGAAACAGCAACCATAATGGGTTCCACCAAAAGCAGAGCAACGCCCTTGGAACACCTACAAGAATGAGTTTTGGTCAAAGAGATCAGGGAAGGTACTTCTCAATGTCAGGAAGTCACTCTTGGTGTAAAATATGAAGGATTGGTAAGAGCTAATTGGGCAAAAAGGAGAAGGAAGAGCCTTCTAGGCAAAAGGAGTAACAGAAGAGTTCTAAAGCTGGAAGAGAAGATGGCAAGTGAGGAGGCCAGGTGACAAAGTGAGGGGGAGCCTGGTGTGAGTTGAAGCCCAACACCCAGGGAAAGCCACACTGTGCACAGCCTGGTGGGCCAAGGATGCAGCCTTCATCCTAAGTGCAGTCAGAGTGTTTAGACAGAGGCTACGACCATGGTTAAAATTGTCAAAATTATTTCACTTACCTTGTGGAAAAAAGGCTGAGGGAAGCACAATAAAATATTTCCAGACAAGTTAGGAGCTATGCTAGAGGTGGAGGTGGAGAGATGACGGACACTCAGTCTGTGGCAGTGCTGGTGGAGCTGGAAAGGGTGGAGGGTGGAAAGAGGTACATGAGTGTGACAGAGATTTGGTCAGAAAAACTGACATGTCCAAGGTATGATTTGGATAGAGTGTGACGTAAAGAGATGTCACCGAGGGGACGCTCTGTTTCTCACTTGAAAACTGGGTAAATTATTGTGTTATATGCCAAATTCAGAGACAATAGAAGAGGACTGTGTTTTGTGGGGAGGAAGAACTGATGTTGAATGAGTTTGCTGTGAGATGCTTTTGAGAAAGCCAAGAGGAGGTGCCAAGACACCAGCTGGAAATGCGAGCAGAAAGCGTAGAATTCAGTTGAAGATGTAAACGTGATTTATTGATATGCAGGTGGTGAGGACTAGAACTGTGTGTAGAGAAAATTTTCTAAGGAGAGTATAGAGCCTGGTAAAGTCAATATTTAATCATTGAATAAAGAAGAGTGAATTTGCAAAAAGGACAAAGAGAAGTGGCATCCAGGAAGGTGAAAGGAAAACCAAGTCACATAAGCCAAAAGAAGCAAATGTCTTAAAAAGGAGGGCATGGTCACCATATTCAATCCATTTAAGAGGTACCAATGATGAATACCTTAAAAATGTCTGTTATACTCAACACAGGCTGATACTTGGATACATTAGCAACAGCAATTGTGGTGGAATAATCAGACAGAAGACAGACTGAATGGATTGAGGAGTTAATGGGATGGAAAGAAAAGAAGTAAAATTAAATATGGAAACTCTTTCGACCAATTTAGCTATGGGGTGAAGATGATAAATGGGTAGCTAGAGAGAGATATGGTATCAGAAAAAGTATTATATATTTTTTAATTTGAAAAGACTCAATCGTATTCAAAAGCCAATGAGAAGGATGCAGTTGAGTAAGGTTTAAATGAAACCTGAAACTCTAATCACGATTTCCCACACAAAAAAAGTATCTTTCAACAATTCCGTGAGCTATCTAATATCCCTTGATGAAGGCTCCCTGCTGAGACTATCTCAAATGAATCTGTTGTCAGCTAAAAATGCTGACCCGAACAAAGAGACATTGAGGGAATATCTGAATAAACAAGCAATGGGCTTGATGGTGTTTTGTGATCACAGAATTCTGTTCTTAATGATTATGGATATGGAGCCATGGGCAGTAAAGTCTGAGGCATGATTACAGGGGTGACTGGATGAAATTTATTGCAAGAAAAGTTTATTAGCAGCAAGGTCAATAATTGAAAGGCCAGGATATTGGGTGCGTTGCTAACGTAGGTACTAAAGTCCTCAAGGTGATGGCAGGATTCAGATTTGAGAGTAAGACTTTGAACCACATGCCAAAGCTTTCAGTTATCAATAGTCCTGATTTGAAGGTCAGTAAATGACAGAAGTGAAATGGAGGAACAGGAAATTTAGCCATGTGAAACAGACCTCTACAACAGAGAAAAGAAAGTTATTGAAGAACTAAGAAGTAAAAGAAACACCAACACTATTCCACATTCTGAAATAAACAGTTATCACCTCGGGGCTGTGGAGAGAGTGCGCAAAGGAAGAAGCTAAAATTAAGGTAAGCCAAGGAAGTGAGGCAAAAGTTCAGAGCCGTGGTCAAAAATCTTGGGGGATCATTTTAATTCCAGATGTCATAGAGTGGAAAGGTTTAGGAGACAGGAGAAGAATTGGAGGGCTGGGTCTCACCAGGAATAAGCATTAGAAGGATGGATGAATCATGGCTACGAGGAAGGGTGGACTTAAACTCTGAGCACTGATTCCAGGGGTTAGAGAACATGGACTGTATGGTCCCCTTAAGGAGAGTGGGCCTGGGTCTACTGGTCGACTGGACTAGCCGTCACAGCGATGGCTCTATTAGTCTGTTTTGTATTGTTATCAAGGAGTACATGAGGCTGGGAACTTTATAAAGAAAAGAAATTTCTTTGGCTCAACATTTTGCAGACTATACAAACATGGCACCAGCATCTGCTTCTGGCAAGTCCTCAGGAAGCTTGTTCTCATGGAGGAAGGGAAAGGGAGATGGCATGTTACGTGGAGAGAGGGAGCGAGAGAAAGGCGCGGCGATGCCAAGCTCTTTAAATAACCAGCTTGCATGAACTAATAGAGGGAGAACTCGCTCATTACTGTAGGGAGGGCACCAGGCCATTCATGTGGGATCAGCCCCAATGATCCAAACACCTCCCGCTAGGCCCCACCTCCAACACTGGAGGTCACACGTGTGCATGAGAGTTGGAGGAAACAAATATTCAAACTCTATCATCAACTATCCCAGAGCTCCAGATTCTACAGTGTGACCCACTCGCTCAGTCTTTTCTCCTCAGTCCCACGCTCTTACCTGCCACCTGCAGCTACAGCCTCCTCATTTAGCACTAACTGTGCACTCTGCTTTTGGAAAATAGCACTTTTTATGTCTTTCTAATTATTCATTTATGTTTTCTACTTATTTTATTACTAGTTATTTTTGAAAATAGAGATGTGGTCTCTCACTACGTTGGCCAAGTTTTTCTTGAATTTCTGGCCTCAAGCAATCCTCCCACCTCAGCCTCCCAAAGTGCTGGGATTACAGGCATAAGCCACCATCCCTGGCCTCTGTCTGATTAATAAAGTTGTGTGTTCAACACAGAACCTGTGGAAAATACAGAATAGTATGAATAATAAAACTTAAATTAGTCATCTGTTCCTCACACATAGAAAACTACTGTAACACTTTGGTGAATCCACTTCCTGTCTTCTTTCTGTGCATTTGGAAATACAGAGATAAGAGTAATATGTATTACAAAAGACTGATCATACAGATGCTTCCTGATATGGGTAAGCATGAACGTTTATAACCAATTCTCTCTTGCTAGGTATCTAAGAAATTTCCAAGTTTTTACTCCTGTGAATAATTCATTGTATAAATCTGTGTCATTTCCTTAGTAAAGGTAAACACCATCTTACTTTTTCTGTCCACGACCAACCCAGTGTGTGATAATCTAATCCCTTCAATCCATTATAAGCTCCTGGAGGTCAAATTACAAAATTTATAAATAGCCAAGAAAAGATATGGCAAACATCGTATAATTACTGTCATCGGCAAACAATTCCATGGTAATTTTACAATGTTACTTGTTCTTAACTGCAAATTGGAATATGATAATACAATTGAGAAAGTAAACATTATACTTACAACACTAAAGAGAAAAACGGGTTCACATTTATCTCTAAGTGGCTGCAAAGTCACAATGTTGTCAGCTTCTGCCTGGAAAAAGTAAATATTTCATATAATGATAAATAAAACGATATTCAAGTCATTTGATACACATGTTGCAACGATGCAGAGATAACGTATAATTTTTATGTTTACTGCAACATTGTCTGGGTATGCCATAGTGGGTTTCGGGATCAAACTGCACATACTGGAGATTGGAGTCCTACATCATTTGGCCTCAAGCTTTCCCCACTGTTTCCCTTTACATTACCCAACCTTTAGCCAAATTTATTTGCTCATCTTTTCCTCCCTCAGTGCCTGGTCCTGCCCTTCCTTTATTGTCCCGGTTCAACTATCCTTCCTCCAACTCTGTCTCACTTCTTTTTGCTGTAAATCACCTCTTGTTCTGTACAACACGTTACTATCCATCTCCCAGGACACCTATGTTCCTTTCAATATTCTACTACAGGCACGTGTGTGTAGAAATCCTGGACAATGAGAACCTTTTTTTTCTGGATTCGTTCCATCAATGCTTGGTCCCTGGTGTCAGAAGCACCTTGCCAGTAAGAGACTGTTCTTAAAATTATTTGATATTGGACAATGCCCCTAGTCGCTGAGAATCCTACGAGGTCAACACCAGTGGTGTCAAAATGATCTACTTGTCCCCAGACAAAACATCTATAATTCAGCTTCTAGATCAGGGGATCATAAGGACCTGGAAGGCTCATTACACATGGTACTCTATTGAAAGGATGCCAGTGCTGTAGAAGAGAATCCTGATAGAGCATCATTAAAGTCTGGAGGAATTACACCATTGAAGATGCCACCGTTCTTATAGAAAAAGTACAAAATCTATCAAGCACAAATTAATAAATTCCTGCTGGAGAAAACTGTGTCCAGATGTTGTGCATGGCTTCATGGGATTTATGACAGAGCCAGTTAAAGAAGTCATAAAAGAGATTATGTATATGGAAAAAAAGTAGGGTGTGAAAGGTTTCAAGATAAGGATGTTGAAGAAATCCAAGAGCTGACAGACAGCACACCAGAGGAATTAACAGAAGACAAATTGATAGAGATGAGTGCATCTGAACCAGTGCCAGCCTATGAGGGAGAAGATGTAGAAGAGCAGTGCCAGAAAACAAACTGACATTAGAACATCTGACTGAAGGGTTCCAGTTATTCAAGACTGCTTTTGACTTCATTTACGACATGGACCCTTCTATGATATGGGCACTGGAACTAAAGCAAATGGTGGAAGAAGGATTGGCACCATATAGAAACATTTTTAGAAAAATAAAAAAGCAAAAAATTCAGACAGAAATTACCATGTATTTTCATAAAATTACATCCACTATGCCTGCTTTTTCTGCATCCCCTTCCACTTGATCCACCTTTTCTGCTTCTACTGCCCATGAGACGTCAAGACTAACCCCTCTTCTTCTCCTCCTCAACCTACTCAATGTTAAAATGACGGGGATGAAGTCTTTTATAGTCATCCACTTCCACTTCATGCATAGCAAATATATTCTGTTTTCCTTATGATTTTCTTAACACTATTTTATTTTCTCTAGCTTACTTTATTGCAAGAATACAGTATATAACATGCATAATATATAGAATATGTTAATCGACTATGTTATCCTTAAGGTTTCTAGTCAATAGTAGGTTATTAGTAATTAAGTTTTGGTGGAGTCAAAAATCATAAATAATTTTTTTGACTGCATAGGGTGGTTAGCGTCCCTACCTCCAGCACTGTTAAAGGGTCAACTGTATTTAGAAATAGTATTATAGTAACTATAATAAATACCATTTACTAAATGTTTATATGTATATATATCATGCCTATATATATATATATATATATACACACACACACACACACACAAACACACACACATAAATGATTTAATGTTCATCTTTTTAAAAGGCACATAGCAGAAAAAAAGTTTTATACTGACCATCAGCTCAGGGTAATTTTAGCAGGTAATCAACCTCATATCTTTTAATTTTGGACCTACATGTTCAAGTTCCAAGTGTCTCTCTGCCTTGATTAACAGCAGAAAACAATGTGTCCAGAAGAGGGCATTCCTCCATTACTGTTCACAATGGAGGTTAGGAGACAATAATTTTCTTTCACCTTTATGGGCAGGTCACCAAAATCCAGAACCCCTAGTCTATGTGAACATCTACTCCTTCCACTTTTGAACAAATTTTTCTAACGCAAACTGTCAGGATTCACAAGAATTTCCTGATCTTCAATTCCCTGTGATCTATCTGTCAGCCATTAGACACTTGCGATACTGTCTTTTAACTTTTATCAACCCCTTTTCAACCGCATGTAGCAATCTCCTTTAGGCCCTATTCTCTGCTCTTCAAACTTGATTTTTCTTCCCTGCAAAGAATCAAGTCTGGAATAACCTCCTAGTTCCTTTCTGGTGGTTCTGACTCTTCAGAGTGAAACAGGTTGTTACAGAATCTTGTCTTTTAAAAAAAACTACAATGTTAGGATAATGAAAAAAACAAGTCACAGACTGGGATAAAGTATTTGCAAAAGCAATCCTTCATAAAGGACTGCTATCCAAAACACACAGAATGCTTAAAACTCAACAATAAGAAAAACAAACAACCCAATTTAAAAAAAAAATGCCAAAAAACTTAGCAGAAGGTTCTCCTCAAAGAAGATACAGATGGCAAATAAATATAACAAAGGTGTTCCACATCACATAATCTCAGGAAACACAAATAAAACTGCAATGTGATGCACACCTATTAGGATGACCAAAATCCAGATAACTGATGCTGGTGAGGATGTGGAGCAACAGAAACTCTCATTGTTGGTGAGAATGCAAAATGGTACAGCCACTGAATAAGATGACTTGGTTTCTTACGAAATAAAACATATCCTTACCACATGATCCAGCAATCAAGCTCCTTCGTATTCACCCAAATGAATTGAAAACTTACGTTTATACAAAAACCTATGCATGGATGTTTATAGCAGCCTTGTTCCTAACTGCTAAAAGTTGGAAGCAACCAAGATGTTCTTCATGCACTAAGTGAATGCATACATAAACCGTGGTACATCCAGATAATGGAGTATTATTTGACCCTAAAACAGAATGAGCTATCAAGTTATTAAAAGACATAAAGCATATCACTAAGTAAAAGAAGCCAATCTAAAAAGGCTTTGCAATATGTGATTCTAACTTTATGACATTCTGGAAAAGGCAAAACTATGGAGATAGTCAAAAGATCAGTGGTTGCCAGGGGTTATGGGGTAGGGAGAGATGAACAGATTACAGAGGATTTTGCAAGGAGTGAAACAATACTATATGATGCCATACTACAATAAATACATGTCATTATACATTTGTTAAGGTCTCTAAAATGTACACCACCAATAATGAACCTTAATGTAAACTGTGCATTTTGGTAAATAATGATATGCCAGTGTAGGCTCATCCGTTGTAACAATGTACCACTCTGATTTGGGATTTTGGTAGTGGAAAAGGCTATGAGAGTGTGGGGACAGGGGATATATGAGAACTCGTACTTTCCTCTAAATTTTGCTATGAACCTAAAAGTGCTCTAAAAATAACATCTATGTAAAGACCTTTTTTAAAAAAGTTAAAGGAATGAAAACCCTACAAAGTCCTTATTTCAGAAGATAAAAGTCAATCCCTCCTTCACTCCGGACAACCGGATTTAACTGCTGCAAACAGCCACTTACCCTCTTGAATAGAAAAATAATAAGAAGCGAGTGTGTAGGCTTTAGAATACTTATTCATCCTCTTGAACTAAGGAAAATAAGTCCTATAGAAAATGTGTCTAAAGAAGGGGATGGATAGTGAAATTCAAGGTCAGTAGGCAAACTCATTCGAATGTTTGGGTTGAAAGGAGCCATGAAAGCCCGGTGACTAGGAGAGCATGAGTGGCTTGTGGCTGCAGGTCTGCCTTAGGGACTATGTGTTTCAGAGATAAGGGGTAAAGAGATGTTCATCTGTTATCTGCTCCTGTATCTTAAGTCTAGTGGGTTTGAGTGTTTTTCTGTATAATATAAATATATTATGAAAGCCACACATATAAATTCTCCAGTAACCACATTTAGAAACAAGAAAAGGTGAAAATAATGTGATAATAAATTTTACTTAACACGATATAGCCAAAATATTCTCATTTCAACATGTAATCAATGTATAAAATCATTAATGGCATATTTCACTTTCCTTTTCCATATCAAATCTTTAAAATTTAACATGTTGTGTCTCTTACACTTAAGAGTAGGTCTTAATTGTATGCTAAATGTTAACCAGAAATAATTAATCCTCAATTAGCTTTAATAAAATTTACAGTTAAATCATAGATTTACATACTCAAGTTGTCACAGATTTTAAAAGTTTTACAATAACCCAACTGAGTATCAGTTTTAAAATTCCGTTTTAAATTCATTAAAACGAAAAATTCAGTTCCTGAGTTGGACCAGCTACATTTCAAGAACTCCTTAGTCACTTATGCCTAGTAGCTTCCATGTTGGACAACAAAATTCTAATTAGTTGATAATTTCATGTGACTAGATTGAATAAATAGTATAATTAAGAAAAATGTGTTTAGCTATAACATTTTAATCCCTTGTCACAACTAGGTAGCAAATAAATGAGGAAAAATTCATTGCCACTGGAAAATGTGGTAACTGGGTTAATGCCAGGGCACTGACCAGTGCCCAATAAACAGCTTTTGCAACCCTTATTCTAAGGGACACACACTGAACAAGTGGTCAGGTGAAAGGAAACAGAACACAGTCATGGTAAACAGCCTTGACATTTTAAGAATGGGATAAAAATCATGTTCATTCTCAGATCTAGTAGAATTAAATATATAGTAAAACCACCAAGCAAAGACTATCTATTTTGAAGAACTGATAGGTTGTTCAAATTAAGACCATACTTAAAGTATTAGAGGATAATTAAATGCTTAATATGACATGAAAACAACAGTTTAATGAAAACAAAATCCTTACGATAGCAAAATGCAGAATTTCATCTTCGTTCAGTTCATTTTTCAATTTTCTGAATAAGGGTTGCATTGCTTTGCAAGGTCCACACCAGGCTTGGTAAACATCAATCACTAGAAAATGATGATATTTATGAAATAACTGAGTCTACCAATCTAGGATTGCAATTTATCCCAATCTGGAGCCAGGGCCAGGGCAAAGGTACTGCAGATTTCTTGGTCAAAGTGGGGAGTGGCACTCTAGAGGGACAGGGTGCCAGGAGGTACCCTAGGCCAAACCCCAGGAGGCCAGACAACCGGGAACCCTTATACCTGTTAAGCCTTTGTTCTTCAGCATCTCATCCCACAGGCTTTGATTATTGACGACTGCCTGCAAAGAGGAAAGCACTGTGAAAGGTATCAAGCACCAGTGCACCAGATGAAGAATCGTTGGTATGTCAGACCCACCTGCAGCTGGACTTCTCGTTTTTTGCTTGCCATTTATCTACTGTCATAGGAAAAAGAAAGAAAACTTTTAAAGTAGGAAATTTAAATACTATCTTCTTTATGCATGCAAATAAAATATTTTAAAACAATTTTAAATTTTTGTGGGTGCACAGTAGGTGTATATACTTATGTATCTCTGTATTTATATACTTAAATATTGGTGTATTTAAATCTCTGAGATATTTTGACACAGGCATGCAATGCATAGTAATCACATCAGGGTAAATGAGGTATCCATCACCTCAAGCATTTATCCTTTGTGTTACAAACAGTCCAATTATACTCTTTTAGTTATTTTAAAATGTACAATTTAGGGGTGTTTTTTTTTTTTTGACTGGAATCACCCTGTTGTGCTAGCAACTATTAGGTCTTATTCATTCTTTCTAACTGCAAACAACATCTTAATGTACTAGTGAAAATTTTCCCCACTAAATATTGGATTATGCAGCCTCACCTTTGTTAGGGAGAGAGAGGCTAACGTCTTGGAAGGGCTATTGTACGCTATGCTCTATGTTAAATTCTTATAGCTACCAGGCTGTCTTACTCTCCCAACAGTCCTGAAGCAAGGCAAGAATGTTAAGAGTTACACGTGGTCTGTTTTTTATTTTTTTTAAGTTTTGTTTTCCTGAAATATTAGAAAGTATTTCCTATGTTATCAATTGCAAGCATAGTGTATCAACATGCCCACGGATCTTTCTGAGGTCCCTCTTCAGATCTGACTGCTCTAAGCATATTTAATCTTGAGAACAAGGTCACTGGTGTTTTCTGGGGCACGATAGAAACTTCCCAAACTCCCTATTCAGTGGAATCGGGGGCGGTGTAGAGCAGGGGTCCTTCAGCGTGTGGGTGATAGTGGATACGAGCGTTCAACAAAGGAAAGGCCACTAGCAAGACTGTATCCCAGAAAAGGTGCTGGTTACTCCGGCAAGCCTTGCACAAAACAGGTCCTCTTCTAAGCTAGACTGGGACGTTTAAAGAAAAGTGAGGAGCAGGCCCGGAGGATGTAAATCCGCTCCTTCGCTGCGGCCGTTTGCGCGGCGACCTCGGCCAAGTTCCATTCCAGTACCCGGGGCCTTGGTAGGTCCCACGGCTGAGGCTGGCCAGCCCCTGCTGGGCTTGCTTCGCCAGCTGATTCAGCCAAAGGAAGAAGAGGGATTACCTGCCTGTCTGGGGAGAAGGGAGCAACGTTTTGTCCAACTCATCCACCCGCGAGGCCTGAGCGGCGTCTCGAGGCCCCTGCCCCAGCCAGCAGCTCTACCTGGGCAGCGCGGGCAAGACAACGCGGCGCCTAAAACCCTCCACCTCTTCTGCCCCACAACGAAGGAACAACGAAGTCCTGGGTCCACCGTCACAAGACTCTTCCTCTTTTTCAGCTGCCTCATCCCCAAACTCCCGTCTTCCACCCCCCCACCCCTCCACCCCCCATCCCCCCATCGCCCTATCCCCCAGGTGCCCACCAGGGTGGGCTTTCCCAAGTGCAGATTTGATCCTGTCTCTGCTTGGCTTTGAATCCTCCCGTGATTGGCCACGCTGTACAGCATATAATGCATACTCCTCAAATCGGAGCAGAAGGCTTTCTGCCATTTTCTTTCTTTCTCTTTCTTTGTCCATCTCTTTCTTTTTTACTTTCCTTTCTCCCTCTCACGTGTAGCATCTGAAAATGATTTTTAACAATAGTTTCTGGCCGGGCGCGGTGGCTCAAGCCTGTAATCCCAGCACTTTGGGAGGCCGAGGCAGGTGGATCACGAGGTCGAGAGATCGAGACCAACCTGGTCAACATGGTGAAACCCCGTCTCTACTAAAAATACAAAAAATTAGCTGGGCATGGTGGCTCGTGCCTGTAATCCCAGCTACTCAGGAGGCTGAGGCAGGAGAATTGCCTGAACCCAGGAGGCGGAGGTTGCGGTGAGCCGAGATTGCGCCATTGCACTCCAGCCTGGGTAACAAGAGCGAAACTCCGTCTCAAAAAAAAAAAAAAAACAAAAACCCAATAGTTTCTGATTAATCCACAGGCTGAGATACAGAAAGCAACTGTAGAGTAAAGGGACACAATGAACCTTTGTAGGGATCCTCATCTCTGGAGTAGACCAAATTGATGAGCAGGATTACCTACAAAAGAATTTTTGGCTGGGACCATTTCCTGTCAGGACAGGATAGGTAGTACTCCGTCACTTCACCATCTGCTATTTTCTTCTTTTTATTATACTTTAAGTTCTGAGATACATGTCCAGAACATGCAGGATTGATACATAGGTATACACACGCCATGGTAGTTAGCTGCACTCATCAACCCATCATCTACATTAGGTATTTCTCTTAATGCTGTCCCTTCCTTAACCCCCACCCCTCAACAGGCCCCAATGTGTGATGTTCCCCTCCCTGTGTCCATGTGTTCTCATTGTTCAATACCCACTTATGAGTGAGAACATGCAGTGTTTCAGTTTCTGCTCCTGTGTTAGTTTGCTGGGAATGATGGTTTCCAGCTTCATTCATCCCTGCAAAGAACATGAACTCATCATTTTTTATGGCTGCATAGTAGTCCATGGTGTATATGTGCCACATTTTCTTTATCCAGTCTATCATTTATGGGTATTTGGGTTGGTTCCAAGTCTTTGCTATTGTAAATAGTGCTGCAATAAACATACATGTGCATGTGTCTTTATAGTAGCATGATTTATATTCCTTTGGGTATATACCCAGTAATGGGATTGCTGGGTCAAAGGATAACAGAAGTCAAAATTGACAAATGGGATCTAATTTAACTAAAGAGCTTCTGCACAGCAAAAGAAACTATCATCAGAGTGAACAGGCAACCTAGAGAATGGGAGAACATTTTTGCAATCTATCTGTCTGACAAAGGGCTAACATCCAGAATCTACAAGGAATTTAAACAAATTTACAAGAAAAAAAAAAACCCATCAGCAAGTGGGCAAAGGGTATGAACAGACACTTCTCAAAGAAGACATTTATGAGGACCACAAACATGAAAAAAAGCTCATCCTAATGTAAATGACGGTGATGGATGCAGCAAACCACCATGGCACGTGTATACCTATGTAACAAACCTGCACGTTCTGCACATGTACCCCAGAACTTAAAGTATAATAGTAAAAAAAGCTCATCATCCACTGGTCATTAGAGAAATGCAAATCAAAACCACATTGAGATACCATCTCATGCCAGTTAGAATGGCGATCATTAAAAAATCAGGAGACAACAGATGATGGAGAGGATGTGGAGAAATGGGAACACTTTTACATGGTCAGTGGAAGTGTAAATTAATTCAACCATTATGAAAGACAGTGTGGCAATTTCTCAAGGATCAGAACCATCTGCTATTTTCAAAGAAGTGTTATGCATTTCCTATAATTGCTATATCACCAGAATCAGATTGTTAGTAAACTGACTTTTGATTCTTCTTTGTGAACAATAATTCACATGAAGGCATATTCATGCAAATATTTCAGGCAAATTCTTCATATAACACTTTGATACAAGAAGTTTCAATGTATTCTAAAATTAGAACAAACATTTCCCAGTGGCCAGTACATGAAAAGAAGGTGTAATTATGTTTTTTGTTTGTTTGTTTGTTTTAACATCATTACTACTAATTGCAAGAACTTTGAATGTTGAGGCTTTGAAGCATAAACCTGAAGAGCCTTTGACTTGTGTCTGCCCAAGTCAAATTGGGCAGAATTGACTTTGAGGGCAAATGCCCTTAACATGTTGGTTACAAGAGAATGTATTTATATTTTATTATAGGACAGTATAAGCTATAAATGCCAAAAAGCCTATAAAATATGTTACTCCTGAAGAGACCTAATGTTTGTTTTGCTCCTTGCGTATATTTAGCTTTCAATATTCATTAAGTGTACTCTCCTGCATCGTCCTGCCTTTTCTTACCCTCACACAGCACTATGTATAGTGCTCAGTTTGCTTTCCTTGAGGCACAAGTTTATTAGTGCCTAATTATTTTGTTTGTGTTTTATATATATTTAAAACTCATGACTTTTAAATATATATAAAGACCCAGAAGAGAAGAATTGGATTGCAGAATTGTTTTCACTTTGCTCTCTTCCTCTTGAAATCCTCTCTGGCACCTAGCATCACCATTTGTACATAAACACTTTAAAATTAGGTAGTAAGCTACTGCATTTGGAAATAGGAGATATTCTTGATAGATTTATAAACTCTTTAATGAGCATAAACAAAATTCTTAATTTTTGAATTCAGGAAATCTGTCTGATGATGTTTCAAAGGACTTAAAACAGAGCTACAATTTGAGCCAGCAACCTTATTGGGTATATACCCAAAGGAAAATAAATTATTCTACCAAAAAGACAACGCATTCATATGTTCATCACTGAGCTATTCGCAATAGCAAAGACATGGACTCAATCCAGGTGCTTATCAATGATAGACTGGATAAAGAAAATGTGTATGTAAACATATACACAGTGGAATACTACACAGCCATGAAAAACAATGAAATCATGTTCTTTGCAGCAACAGGGATGCAATTGGAGGTTATAATCCTAAATGGATTAATGTGGGAACAAAAAACACATACTGCGTGTTCTCACTTGTAAGTGGAAGCTAAACACTGAGCACACATGGATATCAATATTGGAACAATAGACACTGCAGATTACTATAAGTGAGAGCAAGGAAGGAGACAAGGTTGAAAAACTACTGATCAGGTTCTATGCTCATTACCTGAGTGATGGGATTTATGCCCCAAAACTCAGCATCATGCAATATTCCCATGCAATAAATCTGCACACGTACCCCTCATTTCTAAAATAAATGTATTTTTTAAAAATTTTAATAAAATAAAGACAGAATGCTTTAAAAAAATATGGTCCAGTAATTAAATAGACTCTAAAGAAAATAAATATATGAGGGACTTACTTTATCACTTCAGCTAAAGATAGAAGTAAGCTAGTCATCTATCCTGGATAATTTTATATAACATTAAAAAAAAATTGTCCTATCTCCACTAGATCAAAATGGCAGATTCTGAATTCCAATTTTAAAAGTCGCCTGCATACTACTACTAAAGTAGATATTCTTAGTAGAGACAGGGTTTGATCGTGTTGGCCAGGATGGTCTCGCTTTCCTGACCTTATGATCCACTTGCCTTGGCCTCCCAAAGTGCTGGGATTACAGGCATGAGCCGCTGTACCCGGCAATAATAATTTTAGATGATATCTCACATAGGGACAGAGATAGGAAAAGCAAGAGTAGAGATGTAGGATGAGTGAATTCAGAATATTAGAGAAGCAAACAGTGGGAAGAGGAGATGATCTGACTTCTGACAAGAGCAGCACCAGATGTCTGCCATTTCATTAGATCTAGTTTTCAAAGTGCATTCAATCAACAACTATGTGCAGGAAATCCTGTCTCAAAAAAAAAAAAAAAAATCTTGGTGTGGTAGTGCACACTTGTAGCTACCTGCAGTTACTTGGGAGGCTGAGATGGGAGGATCACTTGAACCCAGGAAATTGAGGCTGCAGTGAGCCTTGATCATGCCACTGCAGTACAGCTGAGTGACAGAAAAATACTTGTTTTTAAATAAATAAATAAATAAATAAATGTGATATCCCAACTGTAAAACCTCTAGAAGAAATAATAAAGAAGAAGCTTCATGACAATGATCTTGGCAGTGACTTCTTGAACACTACACCAAAAGCACAGGCAGCAAAAGTAAAAATAGACAATTTTATGAGACTACATAAAATTAAAAAGTTTCTGTACAACAAAGGAAATAATCAGCAGAGTGAAAATAACCTATAAAATCAGATAAAATATTTGTCAACCATATTTATGATAAGTCAAAACATATAAGGAATGCCTACAAACTCAGTAGCGGAAAAATCCTAAAATGCTAACATAGCTGAAAATTTTATCTTGCTCCTGTTATTTAATTTCTTCAGTGAAATCGAAATCAACTCTTCATTTGAATATATTCTGTCTGAAGTCCTCATGTGAGTTTTCATTGCAAATATTTATAAAAACTAACCATAACGTTATTTGTCTACTGCATTTGAATTTTATGTAATGTAACCAATAAAGTTTAAGTGTAACTTCTCAAGATGTCCATAAGGTGGCAGTGTGCACTTTGCGGTGGCGGTGGAGGAGCAGCGCACTAGAAAATCACATAAACGTCTACGAGGTCAGGTTCCGCTGCCAGAGCTCTGCAGCGCCCCTGCCCTAGACCATTTAGAGCACTAAAGATGCAAAGAGCTCTGAGTTCTCCCCGGGCTCGGCGTTTTCTTTCCTGTTGCCCTTCATCTTGTGCCCCAGTTCTAAAATGACACCCCTGTTTGGAAACGCATGAACCTCTGGAATTCACACCTACCCAGGTGGTCCTGCAGCCTAGGCGTCCAGGCTTAGGTCGCAGTTCCGAGTGGAAAGGACTTCCGAGCAGCCTGACAATCCAGCCAGAAGGCATGTTATGGGGCAAGGTGATAAACAAGGGCCATATGAGCTGTCCCCCACCCTCTCACTTTTGTAGCAGACATTAGTAATCAATCATGATAGTTCTTGCTACTCAGCCTCTCCCTACTCAGCAGAACCCCAAAAGCTCCTACATAGAGAGTCCCTGTCTCTAGAAGTGGGGAGAGATTCCCAGAAACTCCTAGGATTCAAACCCGAGTATGGAGGTGTCATCGCATATCAACCATGAACAGCAAAAATAGCCCCTCAAGACTAGACTCTGCACAAAGCAGGGATCCCCCCACCTTCCCTCATTAATTCTGCCCCACTCTCTACCATGGCCCCTGATAATTCAAACTGTATTTTGCATTTTCAGCCAAATTTGATATTATTTTCATTAGCATAATCAATTTTTCTTCTCTCCTGAATGACTTTCCACTAGCATTTTTATCTCTGATGGCATAGCATTTAAAAAAAATTCTCTTGTATATCAAAATTTTAACTTTCCTCAGAAGCGAATGTAGGATTTGACATAAGCCTGGATCCCAAAATGGAACTCCCAGAAGACCTGGATTGCAACCAAAGACCTGGATTACAGTTCCGTCTTGAAAGTTATTTCTAGGGTCTGCCATCCAGAACGGGGAAATGTGGCTGGCAGTATAGACCTAAAAGGAGTAGGAAGATGAGGGAAAGGAATAAAAACTGCTGGTTCATGGCCATCAACATTATGCTTTCTTCAAGTAAAGATCTTTGATTTGATTATATTCCTGATTCTAGAATGGCATCTAGACCTAGGATACACGTCCACAACTTGGGGAAACGGGTCCTTAACCTTGTCTTGGGGCAGAGGTGCAGGTGATGATGATGGCAGTGCCAGCAAGTACATCCAGGGGCCAGAGGAAGCCAGGATCACTGCAGAGGCAGCATCAAAGCTACCAGGAGAAGCCGTAGGGTGAATGTGGCAGCCAGGCCCACAGTGGGTGGAAGAGGCGGACCTTGACTCCCTAGGGAGCCTCAGCTGTGATAAGGGCTGAGAAGGGAGCTGCTGAGTCCACCAGACATTCTGCCAAGGAAGGGAGGCACATACATCTGGGAACTTGAAAAGCTGTCCTGGTGACAGAATCTATCTGGGGAGGCTCCGAAATTTTATAAAAAATTAGTGCATTTTTTCCCACGTGACTCAGGAAATATTCTATTTGTTGTGAATTTAATATTACATAGAAGAATATCTATGCTATGTTCCCGTGAATATTAAACATACTGTTCTTCACAGTGAGTAATGGTGACAATTCTATAGTGGAAAAATGATAAGAAGCAGTAGGCAGTGTCCCATACGCCGATATAATTTCTAAATTCTTAATCTTTAATATATAAATCTTTAATATGATATTCTAATGAGCTTGTTTTTTTTTTTTTTTTAATTATCCAAGGGTTGCAATTTTTTTTTCTTACTCTGCTATATTTTCAAAATACTCTTAATTATTGCAGCTCTTCTCAACTGGGGTTCTGTAAAAGAATTACATGCAGACATCCATTTAACTTCACTAGAAAACTTCGTAATACTGTTTTGTTTTGTTTTGTTGTTTTTTTTTTTTTGTTTTGTTTTTTTTTTTTGAGACAGAGTTTCACTCTTGTTACCCAGGCTGGAGTGCAATGGCACGATCTCGGCTCACCACAACCTCCGCCTCCTGGGTTCAGGCAATTCTCCTGCCTCAGCCTCCTGAGTAGCTGGGATTACAGGCACGTGCCACCATGTCCAGCTAATTTTTTTGTATTTTTAGTAGAGACGGGGTTTCACCATGTTGACCAGGATGGTCTCGATCTCTTGACCTCGTGATCCACCCGCCTGGGCCTCCCAAAGTGCTGGGATTACAGGCTTGAGCCACCGTGCCCGGCAATACTGGTATTTAAAAAGGATCAAACCCCATAATTCCAGCTCCCATTATTTTCAGTGTCTATGCTTTAAGAACAGACATACTTAGATCAGGACACATAAGAATCTTGGAAATAGTAAGCCTTATTATTATAGTGATTCTTTTTTTTTTTTTTTTTTTCTGATTCATCTTAGCTTAATCTTTTTGTCCCCTTTGTGAACAAAACTTCTCTAAAAAAGAATCTGGAGGAAAGAGACTTTATTCCAGTGAACTGTTTGCAAATCAGGGATTCATGCAGGCTTCTGTGTAAAATGAAGGTCCATTCCAGATAATGAAGGGATGGCATGCCTGGGGTTTTACAGAAAAACTCCCTGCTCAGGTTCCCAAACAGGTCCATTTATGCAAACAAAGGGTTGAATCTTGTTTGGTTTTGACTAACAGACAGAGCTGAGAGCTGATTGGTCTATACAGCTGAGCCTTAATTGGCTAGGGCAGGTGATCTCTGGTTGCTTTCCAAGCCCCAGAGCAGAAGTTCCTATCAGATGTTTCTTTCAAATGGCCAGTGAGGCCTGGGGCTTGTGGCATTAGGGGGGTGTGAAGAGGTGCTGTGCTTTTATCAGCGGTTTATCTTGTAGCTCAACAACAGAACAGGAGCTGGTTTAGCTTGATTGTACAAAGGGAGGTCCTTTCATACTTTTACAACATCCTTCTGAGAGCGCAGAACATGTGATCATTCTGTCACTCAGCTATGAACACCTAGTTCTGTTTTGAGTTCCTCAGTTAGCCACAGGGAGCCCATTTTGTCTAGGGGAATACTTTATCATCTTATTTTCTAATTCTTATATTATCTAATTGAACTGCACACTTTAGCACTTAATCGTGTTGGTATACAACACTAGTTTATTTATTTATTTATTCTCTATATTGGTATACAACACTAGTTTTTTTATTTTTTCTCTAGTTGTTTCAACTGCATGTGCCTTGCCTTCCTTAAATAAGAGTGTGAACTCCTGTAGGCAGGAATTGCTGAACACATATTCGTTTTGTTGTTCATCATTTCTAAAAATGCACATTTCATTAAAATAGCCAAAGTTACCCCTACTGAACAACACTTAGAGGCAATTAGACTAGATTGCTCCTTGGGCTCGGTGAATACCTTCTTGTTAGTCACGGAATCAAAGTTCTTTATCTAAGCATCGGGTACTCATATCTCTGGTAGAGATGAATTAAGAAATTAATCAAGGATGCATTTTGGAATGTGTAATTATCATTGCTGAAGCCACGCACAGTCACTACTTTTAGAACTGGAAGGGACTTCTCTTCTTACAGATGTAGAAATTGAGATCCAGAGCTGATAAGAAAATAGCCTGATTAACAGACTTCAACGTTGAAGACATTTGAAAATTAAAGAGGAACATTGTTTTTTCTCAGATTTAGCATTAAAAGGCAAAAAAGAAACAAGTGACTTTCACATTTCGTGCGAAGCCTGAAACTATAATCTCTTCTTTACTCACCGACACATATGAGCACCCACATTAACCCTTCCTCACCTGACACAAATTGAAAAGAGTCCACATGAGCCTCCATCTATGCACACCTCTTCCCTCCCTTCTATCCTTTGCCATTACATTCAGGGAAGACAGTGACTGAGAAGTGCCATCTCTCCCAGGTGTAATTGCATTTTTCAACTTCCATTTTCATTTTTGTAGAGACAATGTGTGCTTCCCCACATCTGCTCTCATTTTCTTCTGGGTCATGCTGGGAAGTCTGCAATGCTAGTTCCTGGCAGACAAGATCGTGTGATATATTCTAGCCAATGGTATGCGACTCTAGACATGGCGCCTTTAGTTTCTAGCAGGGATTACTAAATGTTGGTCTGTCACCTCTGCATTCTCTTTTCTTTTCTCCCCTTAATGAGCACAGGACAGAAGGAGCCTGGGTCTTTAAGTCATAGGCTGGAGGTCATCCCTAGTTGATGTGGTGGCAGACCAATATCTAGATAGCCCCTGCTAGAAACTAAGGGTTTCTAAATAAAACAAGTTTATTTAGATTTGTGTGAGGGACAAATCAACCTTCAGTGTGCTATGCCACTGGGATTTGGAAATTTACTTGTTCCTCAACATATTCTCATTCATTCTTTCTAATTTATTATAGAGAGAAATTTGTGTTCATTAGAGAAAAACAGAAATAAGAAAAAAATCAGTATTTTGCTGTTCAGTATATCCTCACACACGTTTCTCTGTAAGTGTGTCCTTACAAATCAGAACCAATTGTATCTGTAGTAATTCCATTTTGCTGCATATTACATGAAACCCAAATAAGAAAGGCTTAAAAGCATAGTAGTTTAACTTTCTCAGGATGAAAAGAAGTGTGAATGTAGGCAGTTTGAGAATTGTGTGTCATCCAGAAAATATCATCACAATCCTGCCTGCTCAACAGCATTTTCTCCCCAGGGCTGTGTGGCCTCAGTGACTTTACCTGTGATTAAATATCCAGGAAAATTAAATCAGCATGGCAGGGTAAGTCCTGGGGTAGGCACTGACAACTGCGTGGAGAATCAAGAATCAGAAGAGGCTTCCTGAAGAAAGTGGTGTTTACATGACTTCAGTTGTGTCCCCCCACAGAGGGAGCCTGTGCAATGACCCTGTCGTGAGAGGGACCAGCCCACTTTAGGAAGCTGTAAGGAGCTCGATGTCGCTGCAGCAGGGTACAAGGTGAGCAGGAGGCAAATCGGGAGGAGCCTGGGAAGGGCATGAAGAACTGGGCATGCAGTCCGAGGGCAAGCGAAACCACTGCAGCCTTCTACTGAGCAAAGTCACTGCTCATTTTTACATTTTAGAAACCCTGCTCTGGCTGTAACTGGAGAGTGGGTTGAAGGAGACAGGAGACGATGGAAAAAGAGAAAAACCGGGGGAATCCAAGTGAGATGGGTGGTCTGCTGGAAGACTGAAGAAAAAGCAGAAGAAAGTATAGGAATCCACAAGAGAATTAGGAAGTATTTGATAACACATTTGCAACGGTAAAATTATTTAAACCTGCACATCAAATTAGATATCTTTATGTCTTAATAGATTAAATATTTTTCCTATTATTCATCAATTCTGCATGTTATAATGCTTAAACAAAACCAAACTGCATTGAGTGTAGTAGCAGTAGCTCATGCTTGTAATCCCAGCATTTTGGGGAACCCGAGGTGGGTGGATCACTTAAGCCCAGGAGCCAGGAGTTCGAGACCAGCCTGGTAAACATAGTGAGACCCTGTCTCTAAAAAAAAAAAAAAGGAAAAGAAAAGAAAAGAAAGAAACAAAACTTAAAAAGCAACCATAACATTAACTCAGATTATGGCCTGATTAAATATATGCTATTCTTTACTTGTTTTATCTTATTTATTAAGTACTAGTTAAGTACTTATTTATTAAGCAGTGAAGTTCTGAACTAGTACTTAATAATATTTGGAAATGTTAATCTTTTTCCAAATATTAATGTTATTAATAGTTAAATGCTTAAACAAATATTAATGTTATTAATACTTAATGAGATATGTAATTGAATATGTTTTCATTGTTTTTTGAAATCTTGATTTAATATTGTGTGATAGAGTGACTCAAATGCCTACTTCTAAGTTTTGAATCTATTTCAATGCTGAAAATACTTTCTCACAAGAAATGCCATTTAAAACTAAAGATGGATACTTATCTTTCAGTATCTTGCAGAAATTATGAAAAGACTTTTGTTACAATTACTTTGTAACTTTTCAACATCCTAGTAAAGTCTCAATTGCTGCTTTTACCACATAAATCAGAAGAGTTTGCATTTGACAAATGACTTAAAAATGTAATCCTTTGGAAAATTTTTAAACACAACAGAGAATTTGTGATGCTAAGGTATTTTAAATGTGTAATTGTGAGAGGGTTTCATAATTAATGTCCATTTTCACTAGTAAACCATGTTAATTATGGAAACACTTCAAATATTAGTTTTCATGTAGTTCCACCTCCTCATGATGACTTATTTCAAAAGGCAGTAATTTTCTCACTGTTTCAAATCATCACTCTCGTCTTCAGGGAATAAATAATGATGATTATGTTTTCAAATATACCTCTTAGATAGCAAAATTTAGACAACCACATGTCCGCAATTTTAAAACATTTTTTTAACAAAATAAAAACAAACTTCATCGTGAGATAACCAATCAGTCATATTCTGTAACCATTGTTTTGTGAGTTGTTTTGGCATGCACATACCAGTTTATCAGCATTGTTCAAGAAGAATAACTGGATTTAGACTCGTGCCACCTGGTTTTGCTGGAGCCGAGGGATGAGGTGGGAGAGGGGGTTTAATGGTAAAGGCTGACCAATAGCTGGGATGTTCCTGTGTGAACAGCTTCTTGTAAGAGACACTCAATAAACCTTGAGCTTCCCGATACCTTTGCATATGTGTGGTGGTTGAAGAGCCAGAGACAAAGTGTTCCCTGTGCAAACCAGAAACAGGAGGACGGATGGGCCATTGAAGACATTACTGATGATGCATATGATAAACATTAATAACTTATCAGAGTCTTCCATATTTCAGATAAGAAACCAAAAATATTAATATCTTTTTCTTTATATAACCTTATAGATTTATTTTGCACACCCAGGGAAGGTATAAATAATACATTGGAGACCACTGGATGTGAAAGGTACTCGGGAAATATATGGGCTGGAGATATAGATTTGCTGATAATCAGCACATTAGAGGAATAGAAGCATAGGAGATAGCCAAGGAAATTGTATAGTTCGAGAAAGTGAGGGTCCAGGAGGATATGCTAGGAACATCAACTTTTAGAGACAGGTCTTGGAAGTAAAGCTAATGAAGAAAAATGAGAAGGAATAGCCAAAAAGGCAGGAGAAGAACCAAGAAATGATGTCATAGAAATCAAAGAATGAGGCATTGTTGAAGCAGCAATACTCAATATTGCCAAAGGTGACGCAGTGGCCAAATAAAACGAGGTCTGGCCAAATAAAATGTCACTCACGTGGACTGAGCAACAAAGATGCCCGTAGTGATCATGAGAGTGTCTTCTGCAGAGTGGTCTGGGAAAGTCCCTTGAGAGGCTATAAAGACAGGAGATGGAGACAGAATCAGCAACTCTTTCCAGAAGCATGAGGGTGAACAAATGGAAACAGAGAAGAGACAGTTGCCCAAGAAATGTGAGTGCTGGGCTTGTTTTCTTTTTTAAACAAGGTGGAAGAAGTTTGACTGTAATACTGTATTTAAATGCTGATTTTTAACAGTCAGGAGAGTAGAAGCTGAAGAAATAGAAGATGGAAGTGCAGGTGAAGAGGATATCTCAGATGAGAGGAAGGTGCTTCCTCCAGCATGACTGAAAGAAAAAATACAGCTTTTCCGTATCTTATTTTTCTCTATTTTATGTATTTAAATAGCTTATATTTTCAATGACTTTTCTAGCATCTTTATGCAAATAATTTCTATTATAAACATCTTTGAGGATCCCTGTGGTCCAAAAATACTACCATTTTAAAAATCCTTATCCAGAGGCTATGTCTTTATCCATTAAATCTGTAATCACAACTATTTAAAAATTTCCATGAAACGTAAGGAAAAGCAAAAGATTAAAGCATCCAGTGTATTCTCACGTAAACAATCCCCAATAAAAGTAACACATCTCATTTGTAGTTGTTGATACAAAATAATTTCAGGCTTCAATGGAAAGAAATCTCCATATTACTGGCCTGTTAAACTCCTTTTTTATCGTGTGTGTGTTTGTGTGTGTGTGTGTGTGTGTGTGTGTTTAGATATACACACACACATATATACATGAATATACGTGTATATATAATATATGTATATACACATTTATAAGATAAAAAGGTTTTTATAATACACATGTATACAATATACTCTGTAATGTTATATATGTTATATATTATGTATTTTTTCAGAGGTGACTTTATTAAACTTTCATTTTACATTTACACTATTTCAGTGGCAAAACTAATGTCGCTAGTAGAAAACAGTCAGCTGGGATTGGTTCAGGGATGAGTTCATGTTTCAACCTTTTTTCTGTTTTCTAAAGGGAAAAATGTTCAGAAATTGCTCAGCTTATTTTTTCATTCATTTATTCCCTGGCAAATATTTATTGAACAGGAAAGGCATTATTCTAGAGCATACATAGCCTGAGATTGAGAAGTAACAACTGAGATGAGCACTATGATTAACCTACTGCCTTGTGAAACTTTCTAGTTTGCAACCTAATGGGGATACAAAGAGAAGTATCATTTAGTTTTCTCTTTTCATGATTTCCCTGTCTGGCACTATGTCATAGCTTGCCAGATGACAGTCACTGCAATAGAGGCACAGCTAAGGTGACAGGGGAGTTGGTTAAAGAGGAGACTCATAATCAGTCTGGAGATAGAAAAGGAGCATCCTGAAATCCTGGCGTATGAGTTCTTGCAACAGATGCGCAGGCGTAATTAATTACTCCCGCCATTTTCCATAAAGGACCAGAGGTAAGACTAGAACACAATAAGGTGGAGCTGAGCATGGAGCACAGAGGGAGGCAGATGGAGATAAAGGGAGTCTGGGGGAAGGGAATTCAAGGTGCAGCAGGCAGTATGTGTAGTCATGGGGATGGGAGAGCCTGATGTATGGAGGGACCTGTGGATGTGATGCTCTACCTGATGTGAGGAACCATGTGAGGACATAGCAAGCTTGGAAAGGCAAGCTTGGCTACAGCACAGGGAGTCCCAGAAGCATGATAATAAATTTGGGCTTTATAAAAAAAAGTTTGAAGCTTCTCAAAGTTTAAGGTGGGAAGACTTATGACAGATAAGTGACTTGACAGATAAATGAAAAACCACTGTGGCATCACCGTGACCATTATAGTAAATGTGGTTGAGACGTGAAACAAGAGATAATGAGAGAGGGTCCTGTTGGAGCAATCCAGCGGAGCCAGGCCAAGGGCCTAAACTAAGGCAGAGACCTTGGGTAAGGAGCAAAAGAGACAGACTCGTGAGGTTTTTGGGGTTTAGCATCAAGGAGACTTGAGGACTTACTCTGTGTGAGGGTGAAGGAAGGGAGAATGACAGAAAACGCCTAAGTTTCAGGTCTGGGTAAATGAATGATACCTTTCATATTGAAAGAGACTTTCTCTTCTTTGACCAAATTTTAATCAGACTCCTCTAAGCCCTCTGCTCAACTGGGCCCAACCTCGAGCTTCCCTCTCTGTTCTTAGAAAATCCACTTCGAGCAAGAATCTGGCTAAGTCTGTTCAGTGAAAATATCCCACCCTTAGTATCCAGCCACTCTCCATTTCGTATCACCTTGAGTTGCCTTCAGCAAGAATTCTGTTGAGTCCATCTAGCAAGAATCCTCCTTACCTTTGATATTTCTTCCTAGTAATTTTCTATCCATTGACTCCCACTCTGCTCCTTGGCTATACATACCCACTTTTCCTTGGAGCTGAAGTCAGACCCAATCTCTCTTCCCCTGTTGATGTGGTTCCCACGCTCATCACGATAATACCCTTTCTTAGTAGAGCCTTCCTTACCATCTTTAATAAGTGTTAACGAATAATTTTTCTTTTACAACATGAATGAGAAATGCAAAAGGAAGATCAGATCTGAAGGAAAGATCCTGAATTTAGGACTATTAGAATGACAAGAGGGAAGAAGACTCACTACCATTATTGACAGTTAAAGCAGGATTATTAAGATCCACAGATAGGATGATTACCAAGGGAACAACAAATAAGACAAAAGTCCATTTTCATAATAGCATTAGGTGTGGGCCAACATTGCTCTATCAGATCAATAATTTGAAAATAAATAAAGCTTATTGCATTAGGGCTTTCCTAGATAATTGGCTCTCCACACATAAGCATATACACATTATTTTTTGGTAAAATCTCCAGGCAGCAATATTGGGTAGTTGTGGTCTTTGTGACCTTGGGTAAGTTTCTTAACCTCCCTGAACTTATTGAATGGCTTCTGTGAGGATTTAGTTATTTTTAAATATATAAAAGGCTTGGAAAATTCTCTAACTTATGGTGAGCATTCAATAATTATTATTTATTGTCATGCAGAGTTATGACTTTAACATATTTTCATTACTACATCTCTATGAAACTTTATCTGAGCTTTGAGAAAGTGTATTTTCACAAAATAACTTATATCGTCATTAAGTTAGAATAGAATGGAGATGGAGAACAAAGAATGTCAAGGGATAGACGTGGGGATAGGGAAGGGGGAGAATCACATGACTGAAATGTTTTAATATGGTAGATACTGATATCTGTTCACACAAATGACTCCTCCTGATTGCTAAATGAGAAAAACAAAATTTGATTACAGCATCTGTATTTAGGTCATCTTAACATTATGTCATCTGAGACAAATTACTCAGGCCACAGAATAAGAAAGAAGGTAACGTATACCTATGCTATGGCCTGTTCTTATATGTGAAATTTCTGTGGTTCTGGCTGAGAGGTAGTAACACAGGCCAGAATTGCCCTACTCCCTGAAAAAATTAAAAACTGGCAAATTCCTGTAGCATTAGTTTTCAATTCATTGAATGGGCATCAAGCTAAAAATCACAGTGATCAATGACAGATGGAAGACAAATGAGATGAGCCCTATGATCAACTTACGGCCTTGTGAAAGTTTCTAGTTTGTAACCTAAGGGAGAAAATCTGGCAGAACCAGAAAGCATCCCTGTGATCTGAGGAGGCCAAACTGAAAATCCAAGCAGCTAGAATTTTCAGAGCAGGATAGCAGAAAGAAGAAAGGAGAGAGCAAAACAGAGAGAGAACCACAGGCATTCACAGAGTCCCTATCCTCCTCCCCAAGCTCAGGTGTTCCACTGAATACTGATCAGTCTGGAGAAAGAAGAATATAAAAGAATTAGTAGGGACAGTGTCCAGTGTTTACACACATCTGAAAATGGTAGATGTTACTCCCAGACACATTGAGGAATATAACTGATGAAACACTGAATGTAGTACTCAAGAAGATCTTGCCTGAATACTGGAAAATACATAGCCTGAGATTGAGCACTGATCTGGACCTGTCTAACTAATCTGAAAAGCAACACCTGAAATGCATTCCAGAATAAACCGTAATCATACTTATAAAAAACATAAAAATGCTCGACATCCAATCAGATAAAATTTACAATGAAGGACATACCCAGTTAAAAATGGTCATACATGTGAAGAAACAGATAAATATGACTTATAATGAGGAGAAAAATCAGTAAATCAATAAAAATGCCAGATTCTGTAATTAACAGATAAGAATATTAAAATAGTAATTATAATCATGTTCAATATGTTTAAAAAGTAGAGAAGAGATATCAAACACACAAAAATTACTCAAATCACAATTATACAGATAAATATCCTGGCTGACATAAAAAACACAGGATGAGATTATTGGCAGCTTAGACATTGCAGGTATAAAAATTAGCAAAGTCAAAGACAAAACAAAAGACACTATCCAAAATCAAACACAGAGAGAAAAAAAAGCTTTTAAAAATGAAAAGTGCATCAGTTCAGGGAAGAGAATACTCAGGGAAATTTATAGCTGTAAACACAATTGAAAGGAAAAAAAGATCTAAAATCAACCACCTGAGTTTACATCTAGAATAAGAAGAGCAAACTAAACCCAGCACTAGTAGAAGAAAGAAAATAATAAAGATTATAGTGAACACAAATAAAGTAGATAATTTAAAACATGATAAAAAGAAGCAATAAAACAAAAAGCTGGATCCGAGAAAAAAAATTTTACATTGACAAACCCTTAGCTAGACTGACAAAGAAAATAAAAGAGAAAACATAAATAACTAAGATCAGATAAAAGTGGAGCAATCTCTACTGACTTTACAGAAATACAAAAGGTTATGAGGGAATACTATAAACAATGGTTTGCCAATAAATTGTGTAACCTAGATTAAATGCTCAAATCCTCCAAAACACATAAACTTCTTAAAATAATCCACAATGAAATAAAAAAATTTTCTCAAGATTTTCTAAGATCAGGAACAAGACAAGTATGCCCCCTTTCACCACTGCAACTGAAAGTTGTACTGGAAGTTCTAGCCAGAGCAATTAATCAAGGAAGAGAAACAAAGGCATCCAAATTAGAAAGGAAGAAGTTAAAACTATTGCCATTTGCAGATAATATGATTTTATATATAGAATTACAAAGAATTGAAAAGAATATTACTAGAGCTAATAAATGAATTCAGCAAAGTTGCATGTTATAAGACAATTGTACAAAAATAAGTTGTTTCAGTACACATGCACTGAACAATCTGAAGATGAAATTTAAAAGGCAATTTCATTCACAGTAGTATTGAAAAACATTCTTAATAAATCAATAAATTTGAGAATAAATTTAGCTAAGAAGGTGAAAAATGTACACTGACAAAATATTGTGGCTAGATATTAAAGAAAACCTAAGTAAGCAAAAAGACATAACATATTCATAGATAGGAAGACTAATATTATCAAGATGTCACTATTGCCCAAAGCAATCTACAGATTCATCACAATCCCTGTGGAAATTCCAATAGCCTTTCTGCCAAAGTTAAAATCTCTATCCTCAGATTTACATGAATTGCAAGGAGCTCCAAATAGATAAATTGGTCTTGAAAAAGAAGAACAAAATGGGAGAACTCATACCTTCTAATTTTAATACTTACTGCAGAGCTACAGTAATCAAAACAATGCAGTACTGCCACTAGGAAAGAGGTATAGATCAATACAAAGAATTGGAAGTCTATAAATCATCCCATACATCTGTTAGTAATTGATTTTTGACAAAAGTGCCAAGTTCATTCAATACAAGAAAGAGTCATTTTTTCAAAAAACTATGCTGATACAATTGCATTTTCACACCCCAAAGAATGAAATTGGACCTATCTCATACCAGGCATAAAAAAGACACAAAAGAGATTAATTACCTAAAGGCAAGATCTAAAACCATACAATCTAGACAAAAACATAGTGGTCAATCTTTATAACCGTGGATTTGGCAATAGATTCTTAAATATGACAACAAAAGCATGAGCAGCAAAAAAAAAAAAAAAAAAAGATAAATTGGACTTTATAAGCATTAAAAACTGTTGTGCACCAAAGGACATTATTAAGATAGTAAAAGGCAATCTATAGAATGGGAAAAATCTCACAAATCATACACCTAAAAAGAGTTTAATATTCAAAATAAATAATGGACAACTAAAACTAAACAAAAAGACAGATAACTCAATATAAAAATGGACAAAAGACAGATATTATTCCAAAGATATACAAATGGCCAATAAGTTCATAAAAAGATGTTTAACATGAGTAATCACTGGGGATACGTAAACGAAAACCAGCATGAGATGCCATTTCACACTTACAAGAATGGTTAAGAAACAAACAAAAACCTAACATGGAAAGTCACAAGTGTTGACAAGGATGGGGAGAACTCGGAACTCTCATGCATTGCTGGTGAGCACCTAAAATGGTCCAGCCTCTGTGAAGATCAGTTTGGCAGTCCCTCAAAAAGCTAAACAAAGAATCTTTTCCAAAAATATTCTTTTAAAAAAATGTTTTTAAAATTCTATATTTTTTTTCCTCCAAAAAAGTTATTAGTCCCAGTTTGGTAGTTGAGGAAGAGTCTAATAAAATAAACCCTTCCTCAGTATCCCTGGGAAAGAAGGGATCTGAAAGATCTGAGAGGACACAGATCCTCCAGGCCCGGAGTGATGCATCGCTGGAGCCATGCAGGGCCTAGCACTCCACCGAGGGAAAGTGCTGACTGTCCTTGTCATTATCCTGGCCTTGCTCCCATGCTTGTCCTCCAGTTTTCAAAAGTTGTCCTGTTCCAAGGAGAGCGCCTTTCTTTAGGTCACTAACATTTTCACTTAGTGAAAAACACTTACTCTTCTCTTCCTTTACCTATCATGGTATCAGGGTGCCAGGGGAGCTGTCCTCCTGCACAATAGTGAGGAGGGATAGCCCTAGTACCTTATTTTATAAAATAAATTTTGAAGTTTGAGGTTTACAATATGATGTTATAGAATACATACAGAGACTACAATTATTACTGTACTGCAGAAGAGTAACATGTATTTATTTCATTTCACATAGATACTTTTTGATGAAAAGAACAGCTAAAATTTACCTGTTGAACAAAAATCTCTAATACAGTACAATTTTACTGACTATAGTCCTCATGTCGTATCTGAAATAATAACTTCTTAGAGGATACCAATACATATGTTGAATCTACTTTTCTGTGTTCAACAAGTATAATTCTCTTGTTAATTTGTTTTACTGTTAAAATTTTTCGTATAATTATTTTTGTTTTTGTCAATCCTGATTTCCAAGTCCTTCACTGTGTCTTCAGCAATTTCAATTCTGTCCTATGAAGTTTTCTACATGGCCTTGATTTCTAAATTTGTTTTATTTGTTGTTTGAGAGGTGCCGGCTTGTATTTTATTGCCTTTTGTTTCCTTACTATGTCCGACAAGTTTTACCTCTGGTTTTTGCTCTGGTTTTGGAGGCAGTTGTTTTAATAAGGAACTTTAGTTTTTTGTTTGTTTTTAACACGGGGCTTTGTCAACACTTTTCTCCATAGTTGTCCACCCTGCTCCACCCAAAGAAGCTGATCTGTGTGAACCACGTCAACAGGCTCTCTTGCCTTCTGGGTTCTGGTGAATCCTGCCACAACAACAAAAGATTGGCGGGATGGAGAAGAACAAGATTGTGGTATGTATTCCACTGGTTGATGCTCTGTGGTGTTGCCTTAGGATGATTTGTGTTTCTCAACCTAAAATCAGAGCATCTTTCTAAGCAGCTCCCTCCATGCTATTCCCTCTTTCCAACTTGGATAAACACCCACTCCCTTTGCCATCCAGGCCTAGGAATATTGATAGCACTGCTGAACTTCACTATTGTTTGTGGTTTCTCTACATTTTCCCCACACTTTTGTACCTAGCCTCTTATCCTTGAATTATTTTGATTTGTGAAGATCATCTGTTTCCTGACCGGCCCTTGACTCAATAAAAGCTGAGAGTGCTTGATCCAGCTAGCATCCCCTTTCTAAGCCTGAAGATTATAGATTTAGTATTAATAAAGTAGATAATGAGATTATCCTCCTTGTAGTTCCTTGTAAATGGAGCATCTGATAGTGACCTTTTATGCACAGAATTTTATTAAAGATTTATTTGCTATAAAGTGACAAAATACCTGGTGGAGGAAAATAATATCAGAGAATAGTATATCAGTGAATCAAAAGATTTGATCTGGATAATGTCAGAGATCTATTCTGCTCCCTAATTTGATAACGTTCACTCTGAAGTATCAATGTTTATGATTATCTAGATTGAGAGGTACTTGCACAAGCCCCCATCTGCCCAGGTTGTGAGATCATTGGCTATTCTGTATTATGTGAGCAGCTTCCATCCTAGGCAGAGGCTCATAAACAAATAAATGATAGTTGAGGTCAGAATATTAGATTTCACAGATTCAAGCTCTCATTCTTTGCTTAAAGAATGCTTTGATTTATGGGTAGTTAAACCTACACAATCAGATGAGACTAATTTTTTACTCTCAAATATCTGGTGAAATGGACAGTGGCATATTGAAAGAGAATTCTATACAGACAAATTATTATATAACAGGGGCAATGATAGATGTCTCTATATATACGTTTGCCAAGTATCTGATGGTAATTTTCCTTCTGTATCTTGGTGGTCATTTTGTTTTTAATTTTGTTATTTGCTAAAGGCTTGAGATGAAAATAATTAAAAGGGAAATATCAAAGGAGTTAATGCAAAAACGGGATGGAGCCCCAGATAATGTAGGAGAGAGGTGACAGAGGCCCTGGGAAAAGAAGGAAAGATTAACTGAGGTAAGAAAGCCTGCATATGCACAAGAGCTAACAACGAGTCATTATCCAAGGTCTAGAATAATTCCTGTTTTTAACTCATTCTGAACTGTACTGATAAGTTACTGGTATGAAGTGCCAACTATTCTTTGGACTTGAGAAGAACCTTGAGAAGCTTGTTCTGTGTGTACCCACATCCTTTGTCTCAGGATACCCTTTTAGTAGTTGTTGTCCTGAATCCGGGCTTTAAATGTAGCTCATAAAGTGACAGCACTTAATAAGCTGGAGCCTGAATAGGGAGAGTAAGGGGCGCAAAAGAAAAAGCAGTAAGAGGGCCTTCAACAAAAACAAACTACTTAGAAACTCTCTAAGAAGGTGCAGTGAGGCCCAGATACGGGGAACTGAATCCACACAATGCATTCCAGCTAAGACGAAGACGAAAAGCTACCGAGTGAAGTTTTTACACTATACCAAGCCAGTATTTCTTCCTCCTTGAGTACTGTCATCACTGTTATCATCATTGTCATCATCATGTGTTTAGTGTGTAGGCCGGTGATGTGCAGGTGCTCCAGCGTGCTGAGGTCACTCTTATTTCACAACCAAATAAAATGATTCAAACCATTGTAGAAAACTGTACAACCTGTGCTGATTCGGTGACTTCTCAAATGTTTCCAAAAATTCTCCAAAATTTATAATTTCCTGGACACATTATGCTCTAATCTCTGAGAGTCAGAATTCTCATCTTGTGTCTCATGTTGTCTCTCTATTCCACTTTATTGTATTCATTCACCCAAAACCCCAGCAACCTAAGTATTAGGCTACTGTAAGGTAATTCCAAACATATAATTTTCTATGTGTGTGACATGTTTTGCTGTGGTAAGAACATGGAGTGTAATCCCTCCCCCCAACAAGAATGTTATAACACACCTTATCAGACCACATATGAGAATTTTTGGCCTCAACTACTCCAAAACACATATAAACCCAGGACTTTGATGGACATTAAGAGTTTAGAGTGTGGCAGGGTACTTTCTGCCAGCCTTCGAGCTATTCTCTGCAGCTTTGCCCACCAACACCAGCACTATTCGAAAGCACCAGAGGCGCTTACATGTCTTTGTGTTTGTCATATGTCTCTTTCAAGAAACTCTTGTAGAAAAGTAAGTGTTAAAAGAAAAACTTCAGCCAAATTAAATTTAAAGGAGTTTAATTGAGCAATGAATGATTCATAAATTGGGCAACCTTCAGAACTACAGCAGTTTCAGAGAGATTCCAGGGATGCCTCATGGTCAGAACAAATTTATAGACAACAAGGGGTAGTGAGGTACAGAAATCGGAAGTGAGGTACAGAGACAGCTGGACTGGTTACAGGTTGGTGTTTGCCTTATTTGAACAGTTTGAACACTCAGCAGAAATTCATAGAAATCTCCACAGGAGATTTCCACAGCAAATATGAGAGAAAAAAAATTTTGGGAGGGTTCCAACAGTAAATTTCAGAGAAAAACCTCACATTTTTAGCAGGAGGAGGGTAAAGGGGCCATTTTTAAATATACCACAGCATTCTGTCCTTAACATAATCTGTTCTCAGGGGTAACCAAAGAGCCTAACCTGCTGGAATGGTATCAAGCCTAATTAACCTGAGGGAATGGAAATACCCAACTCCAGCCTATTCCAGCTAGAGAAAGTTCATAAGTTATCTTCATCATGTCTCAGCAAAGGAAAGAAAAAACAAAACCTGAGAATCATGTGTCAAGTTCACAGTCCAGAGGGACAGGCTCACTACAAGCCTGACACCTGATCATAAGACTAAGAATGCATCTCCTCCCCTAACACCTTAACCACTGCAGTACCAAAGGCCTATTTATGGCAGCTTCTTTTACCCAGCACGTCGTGTCTATCTAGACAGCAAGAAAAATTACAAAACATACTAAATGGTAGAATACAAAGTTTGAAGAGGCAGAGCAAGCATCCCAACCAGACGTGGATAAGGCAAGGATGTTGAAATGATCAGAGTCAGCATTTAAACAACTGTGATTCATATGCTAAGAGCTCTAATGGAGAAAGTAGACAGCATGTAAGAACAGATGGGCAATGTAAGCAGACAGATGGAAATCTTAAGAAAGTCCCCCAAAGAAATGCAAACCAAAAACACTGTGACAGAAATGAAGAATATCTTTGGTGGGCTTATTGGTAGACTGGACATAGCTGAGGAAACAATCTCTGAGCTTGAGACTATCTTCATAGAAATCTCCAAAACTGCAAAGCCAATAGAAAAATATTTGTAAAAATGTAACAGAATATCCAAGTACTGTGGGACAACTACAAAAGTAGTAACATGAAGAGAGAGAATACCAGAAGAGAGAAAAGAGTAGAAGAAATATTTGAAATAAGAATACTGAGAATTTCCCCAAATTAATGTCCAAAATCTGCACCAACATAAAATTCTGTAATCCGCCAAGTTACCCTTTGAAAACGAAGAAGAAATAAAACATTTTCTCAGACAAACAAAAAGTCAGAAAATGTGTTGCTACTATACCTGCCTTGCAAAAAACATTAAAAGTTCTTTAAAGGGAAGGCAAGTGACATGGCTCAGAAACTTGGATCTACATAAAGAAGGCAAGCACATCTGGCCAGGTGCAGTGGCTCACACCTGTAACCCCAGCACGCTGGAAGGCTGAGGCAGGTGGATCACTTGAGGCCAGGAGTTCAAGACTAGCCTGGCCAACATGGTAAAACCTGTTTCTACTAAAAATACTGTGTCTGTGTTTGTACCAATAGTATGGTGCTTTAGTGACTGCAGCCATGTAGTATACTATAGTTTGAATTCAGGTAGTGTGATGCCTCCAGCTTTATTCTTTTTGCTTAGGATCGCTGTGCTTATTCTGACTCTTTTTTGGTTCCAAGTGAATTTTAGAATAGTATTTTTTAAATTTTGTGAAGGATGTTGTTGGTAGTTTAATAGGAATAGCATTGAACCTATAAATTGCTTTGGGCATTATGGCCATTTTAACAATATTGATTCTTCCTATCCGTAAGCATGGAATATTCTTTCATTTGTCCATATGCTCTCTGATATCTTTCAGCAGTGTTGTGTCATTATTATCATAGAAATCTTTGACTTCCCTAGTTTGTTGTATTCCTAGGTATTTTATTCTTTTTGTGGCTATTGTGAATGGAATTGTGTTCTTACTTTGGCTCTCAGCTTGGGATATTATTAATATATAAAAATGTGACTGATTTTTTGTACATTTATTTCATATCCTAAAATTCTGCTGAAGTTGTTTATAGAACTAAGAGCCTTTGGGCAGACTATGGGATTTTCTAGGTATAGAATCATATAATCTGTGAAGAGAGGTTGACTTCCTATTTGACTGCCTTTTATGTCTTTCTCCTGTCTGATTGCCCTGGCTAGAAGTTCCAGTACTGTGTTAGATAGAAGTGGTGAGAGTGGGCACCTTCGTCTTGTTCCAGTCCTCAAGGGGAATGCTTCCAGCTTTTGTCCATTCAGTATGCTGTTGGCTGTGGGTTTGTCATAGATAGTGCTTACTATTTTGAGGTATGTTCCTTTGATGCCTAATTGATTGAGGGTTTTAACGTGCAGGGATGTTGAATTTTACCAAAAGCCTTTTCTGTGTCTAATGATACTATCTTGTGGTTTCTGTTTTGGGTTCTGCTTATGTAATAAATCATGTTTATTGATTTGCATATGTTGAAGCATCCTTGATTCCTAGGAATAAAGCCTACTGGATCATGTGGGATTAGCTTCTTGATGTGCTGCTGGATTTGGTTTGCTAGTATTTTCTGAGGATTTGTGTGTCTATGTTTATCAGAGATATTGCCCTGAAATTTTCTTTTTCTGTTGTGTCTCTGCAAGATTTTGACATCAGAGTGATCCTCGCTTCATAGAATGAGTAAGGGGGGAGTCCCTTCTCCTCAATTTTGTGGAATAGTTTCAGTAGGAGTGGTACCAGCTCTTCTTTACATGTCTGGTAGAATTTGGCTGTGAAACTGTCTGGTCCAGGCTTTTTCTGCTCGGTAGGCTTTTTATTACTGATTCAATTTCTGAACTCATTATTGATCTGCTCAGAGTTTCAATTTCATCCTGGTCCAATCTTGAGAGGTTGTTTCCAGGAATCTATCTATTTTTTCTCTGTTTTCAAGCTTGTGTGCATAGAGGTATTTATAATAGTCCCTGAGGGTTTTTAATATTTCTGTGGACTCAGTGGTTATGTACCCTTTGTCATTACTTGTTGTGTTTATTTGGATCTTCTCTTTTATTCTTTTTTTTTTTTAGTAGTCTGGCTAGAGGTCTACAAATCTTATTTACTTAAAAAAACAATTTTTGGTTTTGTTGATCTTTTGTATGATTTTTCTGGCCTGTATTTCATTCAGTTCAGCTTTGATTCTGGTTATTTCTTTTCTTCTGCTAGCTTTGGGGTTTGGTTGCTCTTATTTTTCTAGTTCCTGTAGGGATGATGCTAGGTTGTTAATTTAAAGTCTTTCTAATTTGATGTGACCATTTAGTGCTGCAGAATTTTCTCTTAACCTGATTTTGCTGTTTCCCAGAGATTGGTGTGTTGTATCTTTGTTTTCATTCATTTCAAAGAATTTATTGATTTCTGCTATAATTTCATTGTTTACCCAAAGTTACTCAAGAGCCAATTGTTTACTTTCCATGTAATTATATGGTTTTGAGAGATCTTCTTGGTGTTGATTTTTGTTTATATTGTATTGTGGTTTGAGTGTGTGCTTGGTATAAGTTGTTTTTTAGTTTATTGAAAATTACTTATGGCCATGTGTGTGATCAACTCTGGAGTACGTGCCATGTGCATAGTAGAGGAATGTATATTCTATTATCAGGTGAAGTGTTCCATAAGAGATTGTTAGGTCCATTTAATCAAGTGTCAAGTTTAGGTCTCAAATGCCTTTTTTTAATATTCTGCCTTGATGATCTGTTGAATACTGTCATGGAGTCTTTACGTTTCCCACTATTATTATCTGGTTATCTAAGCCTCTTTGTAAGTCCTTTAAGAACTTGTTTCATGAATCTGGGTGCTACCACGTTGGGTGCATATGTATTTTGGATAGTTAAGTCTTCTTGTTTAATGAAACCCTTTATCATTAGGTAATGCCCTCCTTTGGCCTTTTTGATCATTGCCGGTTTAAAGTCTGTTTTTGGGGTTTTTTTTTCCCGTTTGTTTGAAGCACCTTTCTCCATCCATTTACTTTGAGCTTATGTGTGTTCTTGCATGTGAGATGGGATTCTTGGAGTCAGCATACAGTTGAGTCCTGCTTCTTTACTCAACTTGCCAGTCTGCCTTTTAAGTGAGGTGTTTAGCCTGTTTACATTCAAGGTTAATATTGATGTGTGCTAATTTGATCCTGTCATCATGTTCTTGATTGTTAGGTAGACTTGATTGTGTAGTTACTTTATAGTGTAAATAGTCTAGTACTTAAGTGTGCTTTTGTGGTGGCTGTTAGCGGTCTTTCACTTCCATATTTAACAGTCCCTTAAGCAACTCTTGCAAGGCAGGTTTAGTGGTAACAAATTCCATCAGCATTTGCTTATCTGAAAAAGATTTTATTTCTCATTCACTTCTGAAGCTTAGTTTGGCTGGACACGAAATTATTGGTTGGAATTTCTTTTCTTTAAGCGTGCTGAATATAGGCCCCCAATCTCTTCTGACTTGTAGGGTTTCTGGGGAAAGGTCTACTGTTAACCTCATGGTTACCTTTTAAGTAAGCTGTGCCTTCTTTCTAGCTACCTTAAATTATTTATTTTGCATTGACCTTGAAGAATCTGATGACTATGTGTCTTGGGGATGTTTGTCTTATACAGTATCTCACAGGGGTTCTCTGAATTTCCTGAATTTGAATGTTAACTTTTCTAGTGAGGTTGGAGACAGTTTTGTGGATAATATCCTCAAATTTGTTTTCCAAGTTGCTTGGTCTTTTGATTTCTCTTTCAAGGATGCCAATGCGTTGTAGGTTTGGTCTGTATACACAGTCCCACATTTCTCAGGGGTTTTGTTCATTTTTTAAGTTCTGTGTGTGTGTGTGTGTGTGTGTGTTTTAATTTTTGTCTGAATTAATTTGAAGAACTGTTCTCTGAGCTCTGAAATTCTTTTCTCAGCTTGGTCTTTTCCACAGTTAATACTTTAGACTGTGTCATAAAACTCTTTTAGTGAGTTTTTCAGCTCTGTCAGATCAGTTTTGTTCTTTCTTAAAGCGGCTATTTTGACTTTCACCTCGTGAATCACTTTACTAGATTTCTTAGATTCCTTGAATTGATTTTCAATTTCCTCCTGAATCTCAATGATCTTCATTGCTATCCAGATTCTTAACTCTATGTCTGTCATTTTAGCCATTTCATTCTGGTTGAGAACCATCATTGGTGAAGTGATGTCATTGTCTGGGGTAAATACCCAAGGTTCATCATCTCATATCAAGGAAATAAAGTATGCGTATGCAAGTAGTTTTAAGAGCAGAAGTTTAATAGGCAAAAGAAAGAAAAAGGAAATAACTCTCTCTCCTTCCATAGCGAGTGGGGCCTGAATGGGACTTCTGGCCCACAGTGGAGTGCTCAGAATTTTACTTGAGGAGGCAGTGTCTGATTTACATAGGGCCCAAAGATTGGTTAGACTAGGTTGACATTTACATAACATGTAGGGAAACCCCATCCTAATCTTATTATGCAAATGAGGTATTTGCTCCATCAGCCCCAAGTTGTCTTCTCCTCACTGTATACATCGTTTGGCAAAGAAAAAGAAAGACGGAGCTGACATTTGGAACATGCCTAGTCCCCAGATAGCCCCTTTCCTACTGGGATAGCTGCCAGCACTCATCCGTGCAAGCTTCTAGCTTGCCTTTCAACGTCTGCAGTTTTATTTTACAGGCTGCTTTTGTTAGAGAAGAAAATTATTTGGGGGCTGCTTTTCATTAAAAGGAAAACCTTACCAAGGACTTTCTTACCGTCACCATCTGCCTAAATGATTTCTTTTTAACTCCCATATCATTGGGTAGCTAGTATGGTCATTCAGGAGTAAGAAGACTCTCTGGCTTTTAGAATTGCCAGACTCTGTGCGTGTATTTTTCTCATCTGTGTGGGCTGATGTTCCTTTAACTGTGGTGTAATTTGAGTACAGTCAGTTGGTTTTGTTTCTGGATGTTTTCAGAGGGTTGAAGCTTTGTGCAGGGTCTTTATTTGTGGCTGAATTCTTGTCCTTGTTTTCATGGGGAAGTATGTTAGGGATTATTTGTTTCGGCTGCCATCCAGTAGATGGTACTTAACCATAAAGGCTGGTAGGTAGGCTCTTACCCAGCCACATGGCTCCTCTGTACTTCCTCAATTGCAGCCATGCTCTCTCTCAGTTCTCTGAGCATGTGGGCCCCTCTCCTACTCAAATGCTGGCCATATATCTCAGCTTGACACTCCCAGGTAGTGCACCATAGCCCCTTCATGAGCTCAGGGTCTTTGTTCTCTCCACAGCTTAGGGACAGCAGGAGTGGGAACCTTTATAGTGGCAATGGCAGGGGGCCTTTCACTTGTCTTTGAGGGATCCACCCCAGAGAAGCACAGAGCTGCTACCAATCAGAGTGATCAGCTGGGGGCAGGGCAGCTGCATTGTGAGCCCTCAAGTCAGGGGGCACTTCCTGGTGAAGGGCTGGGGTGATTGGAGGCTTGCAGTAAAATCAGTCTGGCCTCTTCTCCACAGGGCAGCTGTGGCATGGAGATGTGAGTAAAGCACTTGGACTCTTTGTTCTTTCAAAGTCTGGTGGCAGTAAGGGTGGGTATCCACTCCAGTGGCAGTAACGTTGCGTCAGGAAACTCCACCCCAGAGAGACATGGAACCTCTGCCAATGAGAACATTCAGGTGGGTGTGGAATGGCTGTGCTTCAGGTCCAAGCCAGGGGATGAGGAGCAGAGAGGTCAGGGGCTCACCAGGAAGACAGACTGGACACCTTTGTGTATGGGGGCTTCAGTGTGCTAGAGATACAAGCAAAACAATCAGTATCTTCGTTCACTCTGCAGCCCAGTTTGTTTAAAATAATAATATCAACAATGTATTCAATTAGTATACTTCTGTGTATGTCTTATGCATCTATGTCTATCTGTGCTTGTGTATGGTTACATATAAGTAAAATGAATGATAGCAATGATACAAGAGCTAAAAGGGAGGAGTTTTAATTATTTTGTTATTATAAGGTACCTGCACTAGCTGTGAAGTAGTATAGTGTGTTTTGGAAGTTGTTTTGAAATAGTTATAAATGTATATTGCAAACTCTAAGGCAACCACTAAAATAAGTGAAAAAAGGCACAACTGATATGCTAAGTGAGGAGAGAATATGAAAATATATAAAATGCTCAATTAAAACTACAAAAGGCAGAGAAAGAGTGAAAGAAAAAATAAGAACAAAGAACAAGAAGAACAAATAGAAAACACTAACCAATATGGTAAATATTAATTCAACTATATCAATAATAACTTTAAATATCAATGGTATAAAATAACCAATGGAAAGACAGAGATTGTCAGAGTGGATGAAAAAATAACATAAGTTGTCTAGAAGAAACCCACCTTAAATATAATGATACATATAAATTAAAAGTAAATGGATGATTCTGGTGTAATGGCACACACCTGTAATCACAGCACTTGAGTTCAGGAGTGTAAGACCAGCCTGGGCAACATAGTGAGACCTTGTCTCCATTAAAAAAAAAATGCCCCAAATTATATTACTGCTAACCTATAGGAATTCAAAAGGACACAAATGCATAATGCAAGTGTATTACAGCCTACATTTAGGCAACAACTGATAAAGTTCTCATTTGCTTTGGAAAAGAGTAAGTATCATCCCCACCTGTACCATCTGCTCCACAATCATCCAACAGTGCTTGTGGCCACAGAGATGTAAAACAACAGAATCCAAATGTTATGGAGCCATATGCTTCACTGTTTCCCCAGAAAACCTCTCAATAAAAGGTAAGATTTTAATTCTTATTCTCAAAATCAAGTATAGGCCAATCAACTCAGCTGGAAAATTTCACATGAAACCAATTTTCCAACTAATTTTATACAAATCTACTTAAATGAAATTAATTCGAAAATATAAAATCTGGGTTATAGTTCTGAATTTGGACATATTATCTGACAGTTCCTTATTTTCCAGATAAAATATGTTTCTGGAATCTGCAGGAGATTGTATGTTCCCATAGAAACTGTGCTATATTTAGGGGTTGCTTGTCTAACAAAGGACAAGAAATAAGTTAGATGTGACCAACAGTGGAGTACAAAAATAAAAATCAGCTACAATTTAGAAATATGACCAACGTATACTTTAATTGTTCCCGTTGACGATATTAGGATTTCAAAGTATTAAAATGTATACATACTGCATTTGTAACACAGCTAGAAGAATGCAGATGTTTCATGTTTTCTTACTACACTCAGCATTCAGCTCTTTTTTCTTGGGTTGTGCCAAGATTTTAAAGAAAACTAAGGAATCCTGAATGCAATAGCTTAGAAACAATTTACTACAGAATAGTACAATTCTCTTATTTAGCAGATGAAGCCACCCCAATTTAGAGTTTAGGAATTTACCACAGGGCCACGGGGCCACTTAGGGAGAAGATAAAGATGAAAACCAGAGCTTGTGTACCAAGTCTTCATTTCCACTGCACCACGGCAAGAAATTTGAGATTGTCTCTGGTAGACACATTAACAATCTATGGCTTCATTTTCTACCTTTTTTTTTTCTACTGGAATATTATTTTTGAGTTGGAACTTAACCTTTAAATAGAAGTATATTTTTAAATCCTAGAGAATTAAAATTCTTTAAATATAATTATTTTTTTCCACTGAACTGTTAAATTAAGACACTAGCATTAATGATTAACCTAATTTTATTTTCAGAAGACAAAGTCAATCTCTCCTCGGCTGAGGCAGGTTCAAAACAAATGCTGCCAGAGATGCCACCGACTTGCCCACTTCTCCTTTTCCATGGAAGTGCCATTTGAGATGGCCTTTGTTGGGCAATGTCTGCTCCTGAAAGAATGGGTGGAGCTCACTTGTCTTCTCTAGAGTCTTTAAATTGCTACTGTGAAGTGTCCTTAAGGAAAGTGGTAACAAAATCTGCAACTGCTCATTTCCAACCCTGTTTACACTCAAAAGTCATTAGCCAAAAAGCTGAGATGCCAGGCTTGGTGCCCTATTTGATCTATTAAAAAAAAAAAAAATCAAAAAAAAAAAAAAAAAACACCAGAGGCTAAGCCAGCCTAGAAGCTGGGAGTAGTGTGTAGGCTCTTCACACTGGCACTTGCATTCTAGCCACCTGCATTCCTAAAGTGTCTGTATTCGTCTGTATCTCTCCATGTATATGCATATTTCACTCTGTCTCAGTCTCTCTTGATTGAATTTATGCACACTCTGGGATGTTTCCAAAGTGTTAAGACATACAGTGCCCTAAAAAAGCCATCTTTGGAACTTGGAGAAACCCCCAGCTATAGTGGATTTGAGATGGTCACTTTGGGTTGCAATGCTGGTTAAGAAAGGAGAATGAACTGAGAATCTCAGAGCCAGGGCATTTCAGTATTTTCGACTCAGGCCGCCTCTCTGGGTTCTGGTACTAAAGCATTTTACAGTAAAGAAACAGAACCCAAAGACATAGCCTGAGGAGAAATCATAGGGCAGAGATCGCCCAGCAATGGTACAACAGACCTTTCTTCCATTGAGAAATGAGATTCCAAATGCGAAGAGTCCAGATAGGTTATCTCGTCCCTCTCTTCCACTTTGCAGCCGAGAGATGGAGGCCCACAAAGGCCATTCTGTCTCTCTCACTCCTCCCTGCAAAGGAAGGTGGTCCAAGGCAGCATTCCTGAGTATCCATAGGACCAAGAAAATAAGCGTATTTAAAAAAAAACATGTTATCTGGCATTTATTTTCTAGTCTAGATATAGTCTCTATTAATGAAATCATAGTTGGCACACAAAAGTCTTGGGTGGTCGAAAGCTGTGGATAGTAGTCTTCAGATATTTATAAATGCATACCCTGACCTATAAGAGTGCTCTCTATATCTAACAAACTGATAAATGGTTTTAAGTGCAGCAAGAGAGCTTGAGATTAGACGTTAAGAAGGGATCTCTAATGAATACAGAGAGAGATTTTTGCTGGCCTACAATATCCTCCTTTCACATGTTTGACCATAATTCATACCACACCATGCTCAATCCCTTGGATTTTATTTTGCTCCTGGAGCCCACCCAGCTCTTTGTGCATTGTGTTCTTTGTACCTGTGGGTTTCTCTGCTTGGAGTGCTTTTCTCACTTCCACATGTGGGGCTTTCCCTTGTTACTCCGTTCTCAGTATTAATGGCACCTACTTGGGGAAGCCTGTTTTGACTGCCACAGTGTTAGGAAACTTCTCAAGCACTATCACATTGTTCTATTTGAATTCTTTGCATATGACTTTGCACCAGATGTTTTTATTGCCCTATTACATGGCATGGGTTGCTTGTCTGCCTTCTGCTGAGATATTCTGCCTCCAGTATCTCAGGGCACTTAGCCACTGGGCTTTTAAATCAAGGAGGATACCCCCACCTGGCATTTTATAGTCTTGATCAGTATAAACAGGGAGGTTAAACAGGTTTGAGAATTAGCAATTACTGATTTAGCTAACACTTTCCTAACAATATACCACATGGCCCTAACTGTATTGTTATTGTTATTTCCCAGTGCCCAGAATGATGCCTTACACATATTTGTTCAATTAATTCAATATTTTCAAGTATGGTATAACTATACATGATTTTCTGAGAGTAGTTGTGGAATAGTCCTTCTTTTGTGGATAGCTGTTTAAGCATTCTTAATTTCATTTTCAGAAGTTCTCTGGGCTCAGGCTTGAATGTGAGGAGAATCAGAGTTCTATTGAATAGATTTACTAAAGAAAACACAATTTTATCAAACAAGTCCTAATTCTGTGATCTCACCTCATCTCTCTTCTAGCTATGGGCTGACAGCTTATATTTGAAGAAGAGCAAAAATTGGCTGTATAAGCACTTGGGTTTGAAACTGGGGGCAATGGGGTTGAAGAGAGCCAGGGAGAATAATTGTTAAGGAATCAAAAGAACACAGGGATTTCACGAAAGGTGTGGTCAATAGGGTTAAAATCTGCTTGGAGGAAAAAGAAGCTAAGGCTTGAAAATGGTTCATTGACCTTGAAAAGAAGGACAGCGTAAGAGGGCAGGAGTTGCTGGAATATAGCATCAAACAAGGGTTTGTGAAGGTGGAAGATTTTTGCTTGTTTACATGGTCACTCTCAAAATGGCCATGCGGATATATTGGTTTTGAATGCTCAAGTCAAAATGGGCTCTGTGGTGACCTAGCTTATCCTCTGACAGTTCAAAGAACTCAAACAAATACCATTAGCTGTTAAAGATTTCAGTCTCCCATTATAAGAAGCAAATCTCAAGCCTTCAAAGAAACCTTCCATTTTCTTCTGGCTAAGTAGAAAAATAAATACTTTGTCATGAATACACCAGTGACTACAGAACTCTTCTCTCTTTTGCAGGCTCTAGTTAGGATGAGGAGCAATTTCACGAATCGCTTTTTACTCAAAATCTCACCAGACCCTTAAAAATAAACCCTCTTTGCTGGGAGAGGCCACGTCCTATGGGATTTTGCCAGTCGAAATCTGACATCTTGTTCAGAATGTGAAAAGCAGTTTTAATTAGGAGCACAGGTCAGCCTCTTTTTAAAGGAAATAAAACTTATTTTTATTCATAAGTAAAAAAAGAACACAAAAGACTGTAGAACTTGGTGATGGGCAAAGCCAATTGCATTTTCCTGCTGCAGCAGCAGAAAAGCCCACTCAAGGAGAAGGGCATGCATCATGGACTGGGATAGACAAGGTTTAATTTCCCTGGGGTAGTGCCACTTTGGCCACGGAGTATACTGCTTCCTGGATTGTTCCAAATTGCTACCAGAGTATTGCATCATTGCATTACGTGCTGGCAAAGGACAACTGACAATGTTACTTGAAAGGGCTCCTAGGACAAGTGGGACACGGAAATTTGGCTCAGATGGGTACTGTGTGACTTCAGGCAAACCACAGAATATTTTAATTCTTTTACTTTGCAAACAGGCGACATGTAATTTTTTCCCTCTTAAGAGACTTTTTTTTTTTTTTTAGAAGAACAAAAAACAAAATAAACAGGGACATCAAAGGCATCTCGATTTCTTCAGGTAGTTGAGCAGTGCTGACCCAGTTCATGCACTGAATATTAGTTGATGGCTAAGACTTTTATTTTAATCAATTTTTTAAAAATCTGAATTTCCTATGATTAACTAACAGAGGTCATTCGTGGAAACACAGCATCAGTGGACATCTGGGAGAAGGCAGAATTAATTTAGCTTAATTACAGACACTGGGAGAAAGATTAAAACAGGACAGATTGGACTGGAGAAATGGACCCCACCAAGGGACTTGTCCCATTGGAGCAGCCATCCAAGGGCAGGCTCAGATGAAATGACAGACTCAGGCAGGTTAGGCCTGGTGAGGACAAGGAAGCAAGAGGAGACCCAGGAGATGGATGTAATCTAAACCCAGGCAGGCAGAGGCAATGAACCTGGTATTGTGTTCCTTCACTCATCAGCCTGGTGACAGAGCAGTCAGAGGGTCAGGCAGAGCTTTCAGCTTTAACCACTTGAGAGTCATCTGGGAGGCTTGCGGACCTGACATTTCCTGATGGACTGTGGGGTACTGGGGAAGACCAGGCAATCACACTTCTGGAAGCCACTAGCTTATCCTAACACAATTGATCAGATGACTACTTCTAAAGCAACGGAAAGCAGGCCTTGTCATTCCACCGGAATTTACCTCAGGGTCACCTAAAAACAAAGTTAGTGTTCCAGAGAAGAAATGGAAGCAGAGTCATAGTTTCATGAACCAGGCAACAGGCTGATGAGTAGAAAATGTTTAACTCATGGGCTAGCCAGATATGTTCACCTCATGCATGTTGGCCAAAACCCTACCACACTTCCTGCATGACTATGGTCTGTGAAATAGAATCCTAGAGGCAGGGCTTAGAGGCAGATCCAACCATAGAGAAGCCTAGAAGTTAGGGATACATCCCATCTAGAGTAGGCTCAGTGGTCAAGTTACAGAATTCCAATACGAGTGTCTTGGATAAAATGGGAAATTTTGTATCCGACTTTACAAGAGATTCAGGGTGGATGGCTCCAGGCTAGGTCATTCTTGAGCATCCACTGATGGCAGAACTCTGGCTTGGTTTCCCTGTGAGTCTCATGGCTTTCTTTTCATGACTACAAACAATGACTGTTGCTTCAATTTTCAGGCCATCACACAACTTTCTGGAGAGGAAGACAAAGAAACTATATCTTCCTGGTGCCTCTTTTTATTAGAGAGGAAAACATTTCCTGAAGCCCCTGTGTAGACCTGCCTTTGCATCTCACTTGACAGAATGAATATTTGTTGATTCCTCAATCCATCTTAGAATCATCATGGTTCACACCCTCTGGCTAGAGAAGAGCCTCTTTTCCCTGAGCCTACTCCTCTCAGTACAGAAAAGTATTGTGGTGCGGTGAGCAAGGAAGGAGTGGGCATATCTCTTCAGAGACAACACATAGTGCCTCTACCCTCTGACTCAGGAACTTAAGAAATTCTAAATGCCAAGAACACATCCGTCACATCCATGCAGAGTTTACTGCATGAATTCCTTATGGTCTGTCCATTTTCAAATTGTAGCAGTAATGACACTTAGTTCTGTGACCACAATAGTCACAGAACTAAGCTCCAAATACAACTAAGAAGCCTATAAGTCCTCCTTTTATTCATCCTCCTCTGAAAAACAGTAAAACAGTGTAAATTGCCAGCACACAGCCTCCTGTGCTGGACTGCATGGATCTTCTCTGTGTCATCACAACCCTTGTTGTGATGCACTTCTTAGCAATATTTCATAACTTGGATGTTTCCTCACTTTAAGTAAAAACCCATAGATTCCACCTTTAAACTTATTTTCATTTTATTTTTACCAAGGTTCATCTTAAGATGTTGTACCTCTGACATACTTCCTTCTTCAAGGGAAAGTGTCTTAGGAAATGCCATACAAAAGTAGTCCGGGTTCTGTTTATGAAATGACATGAAATCATGTTTTTCTATATGCCCACAAGGACATTCATGCCTAACGACTTCTGTAAATAATGTGACTTAGAAACATATAGGCCAGGCATGGTGGCTCACGCCTGTAATCCCAGCACTTTGGGAGGCCAAGGAGCGTGGATCACTGGAGGCAAGGAATTCGAGACCAGCCTGGCCAACATGGCAAAAACTCAATCTCGACTAAAAATACAAAAGAAAAAGAAAAGAAACAAACAAACAAATAGACTTCCTGCTTGGTTCCATTAATTTTCATAATTTTATTATCTGGTTTGCACTTTTAAAGCTGTGTCAAGAGAATAAATAGCAGCAGTAAGAGTATCTTAGTCGGCTTCTGTCTTCCTTCATTCTCTTTTCTTTGGCAACGGTATAATTAAAAAATCTCAATATCAAACAACTTATGTTTCAATATTCAAAACAAGCTTTCTTTTAGGAATAAGAAAATAATATTGCAGAATAATTAGTCATTGTATCTAGAATTTAGGTAAAAGTCCTGACAGCTGGATAATACATGAAAAATATCCAGAAGACTAGTTGCTGAGAGAGAGCATAAGATCATAAAATCATCAGTGTTCAAATGAAACACTGATGCTCTAACACAGCCCCTAATCTTACTATAAGGTATCAGAGATAGAGAGGTTTCAAGCCTTGCCACATCTCACATGCAGACACATTTCAAGCCTTGACTTGCTTGGGCTTCTGGCTTGGACCTGTGCTGCTTAAGGCAGCAGCCCCCAAGACAAATAAGGCTGAATCAGTGAAATGTGGTCTTCCTAGCTGAGATGTGCTTGAAGGTAAACTACACACTGAGTTTCGAAGTCTTACTATTAAAGAAAAGAAATGTAAGATATATTGTTAATATCTGTATATTGATTACAAGTTGAAGCAGTAATTTTTTTATATATTGGGTTAAACAAATAACATATAAATTTCACATTTCTTTTTGCTTTTCAAAAAATGTGGTTAGTAGGGAATTTTGATTTTCTCATACGGTTGGCATTATATTTCTATGGCATTTTAACTGAGATGTTTAGCTTTTTTGGTCCTGAATACTACCCCTATTGGATGAAAAGAGTAGAGTCTGGCCTCATGGAAGGTTTCTCTCACCATTATTTAAGGAATTTTTGGGGGGAAGGGGGATAAATTGTAATTTTTTTATTGGAAAACAAATATACGATTGGAATGGATTTGAGGCAGATTGTGCCATAAGCAGATTTTCTTTAAGTGGCTAAGCAAAGTTTAAAAAGCAAGTAACAACAAAAGAAAATGTTTCTGGTACAGGACCAGCAGTACGAAAATAGCGTATGAGTACCTGGATAATATATCCGTTTTGCAATAGTGCAACTTTTAAGTACACTATTTTAATGACTTTATTTGTGGCTTAATCCTTTGGATCATTATAAAATAGGTTTATGAATCAATCAATAGTCAGGAAACTTGAGATATATTTCCTGTTTGTATTGCTTATGCTGTGAATGTTGGTCTCTAGTCCCACTTAAACTCTGCAGCCCACGCCTGGCAATGAGGGACTAACACTATGAATAGAGGTATATGGTTTTACCAGAAAGCCTGACTGGAAAAAACCATCAGCTTCAACTAGTTAGAAGTCATCAGTGTTGATTTACATATTAAATAAATATTTTTCCATAAGTCTGACAGTGCCGTAGAAAGAAGCACTTTTCCCTGGAGATGCAGAGCACGGAAGAATGAACTCTGGAGCCAGCCATTGCTGGGAGGTGGAACAACAGTAAGGAAGCTGAGGGAAGTGTGGTGTCAGTCCAGAGCTGCTCCCTGCAAGCAGCAGAAACTTTGCCTTGGCTGACATTAAACAGAAAAGGAGATTTTGCAAGGTTATTAGTTTGTTCACAGAATAATTGGGAAGATTCAGAACTAGGGTCTTAAAATAGGCATGAACACAGGGCAGCCAGAACCACAGCCCAAATCAAGACTCAGAACTTGGTCTCAGGGTGATCAGTGCTGTACTGGAGATGCCACAGCTTCCCCTGCAGCCACTGCTGACCCTGGACACTGAGGCTGAAACTGCAACCCCCACACCCCAGCAGCAGGTGACCCACTTGTGCTGGTGTACTCAAAACTCTCTGCTGGTTTTAAAACTGACAGTCTGGCATCAGGAGAACCCCCTTTGTCCTCAGCAAAGCAGGACAGTTGGTCACGCTAGTAGGAATGAATTATCCACCATTCCTGGCTCCCATGTCCAAGTGCTGGACACATATGTCTGGTTAGATCCTGCTGGGTCACCTTCTAAGTTCTAGCTGCCAGAGAGATGAAGAGAGAGGGTCTAGCCATTTTTCTTCCCTAGTGGGCAGCTGGCCCAGCTTTCCATCAGAGGCTCATGACTAAAACGTAAGCAGACTACTTCTGAGTAATTTAAGTTAAATAGGATACAGAACGCAAAGAAAAGCTGCCAGGAGCAACAGAAACTGGTGGCTCTTCCTGCCCGGGCAGCATCCTGTGGTCGAAGGAGGAGGTGCTCTGCTGGGATTCATTTTGTTCATTTGTAGGTTGGAGAAGAGGACTCTAAAGGAGCTAATATAAGGAAAGTGCCTAGCCTGTATCACATACTCAAATATTTCTTCCCCTTTCTTCTTTTTTTTACTTTCTTTTCTCACCCCTTCATTGGAATCTGATGTCACTGCTGTAGAAACTGAACTGATTTACTTTCTCTACCAACTAGCCATTATTAAAAATTCAAGTAATAATGTGTAGAACTCATCACTCACTAGAAGTCATCAATTACTGTATTTTATTTATTTATGAATTTTTTTGAAATTACTTATGTCTTAGTTGCAAGTTGGGAGTTCTACATAATACTATGTCACTGCACATCTCTTCCCAAATCTGTGTCTGGTGACATCACTCACATAACTTGAAATTGGCCTGGTGGGAGTACATATATTTCAAAAATGGGCAAATGCTACAAATCAGGGCTCAACTTACTTCTTTTTGACGGTCTAGACTTACGAAAGTGGTAGAGAAAATGTTGATAAAGCAGATTAAACTTACAGGTGTGTTGTGTGACTACAGCTATTACACTGACCAGCACAGAAACGGAGAATATAGTTTTCTAGTATTCCACCACTAGTACACAATTCAACAGAGAAGTAGCTCACACCATGAACAAAACAGTGAAGTTCTGAGATGCGGCTCTTCATTGTTTCACTTTTGCCTTACGTGAGATAAGCAAATGTGTCAACTAAGTTGTTCATCAGTTGCAAACACTGGTTGACTGTAGATAAGAGTTTGGTAAAAATTAATAATAACATTCTGTGGGAACTAACTGACTGTTTGAAATTTATAATGAAGCATATCGTGTGTATACATGATTTATATACATACATACACACACACAGGATTTTTTTTAGGAGACAGGAACCAGTTGTTTGAAAATTACCAGTACACCACAGCCATCTGCTCTCTTTATACATGATCTATCTTTACAGTCATATTATATTTTTAATTTTTATTTTACTTTAAGTTCCTGGATACATGTGCAGAATGTGCAGGTCTGTTACATTGGTACACATGTGCCATAGTGGTTTGCTGCAACTATCAATCCATCATCTAGGCTTTAAGCCCCACAAGCTTGGCTATTTGTCCTAATGCTCTCCCTCCCCTCTTCCCCTTATAGACCCTGGTGTGTGACGTTCACCTCCCTGTGTTCATGTGTTCTCATTGTTCAGCTCCCACATATAAGTGAGAACATGCAGTGTTCGGTTTTCTGTTCTTGTGTTAGTTTGCTGAGGAAGATGGCCTTCAGCTTCATCCATGTCCCTGCAAAGAACATTATCTCATTCCTTTTTATGGCTGCATAATATTCCATAGTATATATGTACCATATTTTCTTGATCCAGTCTATCATTGATGGGCATTTGGGTTGCTTCCATGTCTTTGCTATTGTAAGGAGTGCTGCAATAAACATACATGTGCATGTATCTTTATAGTGGAATAACTTATATCCCTTTGGGTATATACTCAGTAATGGGATTGGTGGGTCAAATGGTATTTCTGGTTCTAGATCCTTGAAGAATCGCCAACCTGTCTTCCACAATGGTTGAACTAATTTACACTCCCACCAACAGTGTAAAAGTGTTCCTATGTCTCCACAGCCTCACCAGCATCTGTTGTTTTTTCCGTCAGTTCATCCATCTCTTCCTTCGTCCAGTTCTGTGCCCTTGCTGGAGACGTATTATGATCATTTGGAGGAGAAGAGGCACTCTGGCCTTTTGGATTTTCAGCGTTTTTTTTTGTTGATTCCGTCTCATCTTCATGAGTTTGTCTAGTTTTGATCTTTGAGGCTGCTGGTCCTTGCATGAGGATTTCTGGGGATGTTTTTTGTTGATGCTGTTGTTGCTGCTTTCTGTTTATTTGCTTGTTTGTTTGGTTTTCAATAGTGAGCTCCCCCTTCTGCAGGGCTGCCATGGTTTGCTGGCGGTTCCATTCAGGCCCTACTCATCTGGTTCACTCCTGTGCCTGGAGATGTCACTCGAGGAGGCTAAAGAACAGGAAAGATGGATGCCTGTTCCTTCCTCTGGGTTCTCTGACCTCGAAGAGCACCAATCCGATGCCAGTAGAAATGCTCCCATATAGGGTACCTGACAACCCTGTTGGAGGGTCTCACCCAGTTTGGTGGCATGGGATGAAGGACCCATTTAACGAAGCACTTTGGTTGTCCCTTTGTGGAGGGGCTGTGCCTCACTATGAGGAAACCTACTGGGCTGACCAGATTCCTCAGAACTAGCTGAAGGAAAGACTAAGTCTGCTGGTCCACGGAGATGATGGCCACCCCTCCTAGGGCCTCAGGCCCAAGGAGATCAGAGTTTTGTCCATGAGCCCCTGGCTGGAGTTGTTGGAGTTCCCGAAGGGAGGCCCCACCCAGTGAGCCATCCCATGGTCAAGGTCAGGCCTGGAGAGGCACTCTGGCTGTAGTCTGCCGCAGCTAGTGTGTTGGGCTGTAGGGAGTACCTCTTGGGACCAAGCCATCCAGCGTCCTTGGCTAGCACAGGTGAAAAGCATGGCGTAGAGCTATAGAGATGGCTGCTGCCCTTCCCCTGCCCTGGGAGCTTAGTGTGTTAGGCAGCTAGCAGTCCCAGAGGGCTTAGACAGCAGGCAGCTGCTGCTGTGGTGATGGTCACCCCTCTCCCCAGGAACTAGGCAAGCTTAGGCAGATTCTAGCTGAGTGGCTGTTGAGAATCTGCAGGGCTCCATGGTTGAGACCCTAGGCCCCGGTGGGCTCGATCTCACAAGTGGGATCTTCTCCTCTGTGGGTTGCTCAGTTCCATGGAAATAGCCAGTTTCCCAGGCTGGGTGGCAGCTCACTCACCAGCTCCCTTGCCTGGCGCCTGGGGGCTCCCTTGCCCCGTATGGCTCTCAGGTGGGCCGCCCATCACACTGCTCTTCCTTCCTCTCCAAGGGTCACGCCAGCCTCCTAGTCAGACCTGATGACAGAATCTGGAGATCTCGGTTGCTGGTGGAGGATTTGGTTCTTTTCCATAGGAGCCTCCAATTGACAGAGTCCCGTCGGCCATCTTGGCCCTGCTTACCAATCACATTATTTTCTAAATCAAATAAAAATACATGATTGGACAGATTTATTTTCTGAGTTGGAGAGTTTCTTACATGAAAATACTTACATATAACTAAATCACATTTACTTTTATGTTTACTAGGTTGTCTTAATTGAAAAAAATTGTCACAAAAAACTAACACACAATTCTAAATTATAACATGTAACGCATTGCCTATTTGAATGTTAATGATAATGTACTATATTTTGAAAATATACTCAGAAAGACTTAGTGTTTAGCTTTTGCTGTGTAATATTAGGCAAATTATTCTGAGTATCCATTATCTCATCTATACATGCAATTAATGATATGTCTCTCTCATCCTTTTATTCAACTCTTTCAAAATAATTTCAACTTTTATTTTAGATTCGGGGGTACGTGGGCAGGTTGGTTGCATGGGTATATAGCATGATGCCAAGGTTAGGAGTATGAATGGTCTCGTCACCCAGATAGTGACTATGGGACCCAGTAGGTAGCTTTCCAGTTCTTGCCTCCTTTTCCCTCTCTAGCAGTCCCCAGTGGCTACTGTTTCTGTCTTTATGCCCATAAGTTCCCAATGTTTAGCTCTCACTTATAAGTGAGAACATGCAGTATTTGGTTTTCTGTTTCTGCGTTAATTCACTTAGAGTGATGGCCTCCAGCTACATTCATGTTCCTGCAAAGAACATAATTTTATTCTTTTTAAAGAACATGTAGTATTCCATGGCATATGTACCATATTTTCTTTATCCAGTTCACTGTTGATAGATATCTGTGTTGATTCCATGTCTTTGTTACTGTGAATAGTGCTGCAATGAACATGACTGTATGTGTCTTGTTTGTAGATTGATTTATATTCCTTGGATATATACCCAGTAATGGGATTGCTGGGTAGAATGATAGCTTGGTTTTTATTTCTTTGAGAAATCTCCAAACTGCTTTCCACAGTGGCTAAACTAATTTACATTTCTCCCACGAGTGTATAATCTCAACAAATATTTATTGAGTACCTATTGTACCTCACACAGTACAGAGTGCATTGAACAAGACATGGTCACTGTCCTCAAAGAAATGATCATTTCATGTCATATGAATTTTTTGAAAATAACATGTAGAGTTTCAAACACAGCAGGCTCTCAGTAAAAGTTAGTTTCTTATTTCCTTCTCATTTTTCCAGTTATCCCCATCATATGGTCATATGGTCTTCAAAACTATGTACTTTTTGCCTTCCCTGTGCTCTTAAAGAACCTACAACTTTCTTCCCTTTGATCATCTTAATCATAAGTTCACACACACACACAAACAAAAGTTGGAGAACAAAAGTGTTTCTTCTGCAACTGGTCTTCTGACCTAACAAACCCTAAGTATCAGAGCCAGAGAAGAGAAATTCAAAAATCAACTAAATCAAGAGCTGAAATAACACAGAAGACACTGTTTCCCTAGAAGCTGAAAGTAGTATTTTCCTTGTTCCTCTGTGAGTGAACTTAGCCAGCTCCCTGGAGTCTTTCCTGACCAGTAATTAATTGGCTATGTAAGTTGCCTTTCTCATTCTGTTTCTATCTCAACGTAGAACAATTCTGAGCTTGAAGTTTTATATGAGCCTAGCTTTGCCACAAAGGAAATGAAATCAGCACCTCAGCACCTGGTAGAGATATCTGCACTCACATTCACTGTAGCGTCATTCACAATAGCCAAGCTATGGAAACAATTTAAGTGTCCATCAATGGATGAGGAGATAAAGACATTGTGGTATACATCTACAGGGGAATATTAACTGGGCTTAAAAAAAGGAGGAGACACTTTTACTTGCTACCACATGGATGAACCTGAAGGACACTGCTAAGTGAAATAAACCAGATCACAGAAAGAAAACTACTGCATGATCTCACTTATATGTAGAATCCAAATAAGAGTCAAATACATAGAGAAAGAGTTCGAATGGTGGTTATCAGGGACTGGAAGGGAGAAGAAATGGGGAGATGTAGGTCAAAGAGTACAAATGCTATGATGTATGCGGGACAAGTCCAGAGACTAATGCACAGCAGGGAGACTAGTTAATATTGTACTGTATATTGAAAATTTGGTAAAGAGTGACATTTATATTACGCATTTAAAATAAAAATGCTTACATATAATTAAGCCACTTTTAGTTTTATGTTTACTAGATTTGTTTTAACTGAAAAAAGCTGTCACAATTATGAAAGTGATACATAATTCTACATAAATTATAACATGCAATACGTTACCTATTTGAAAGAGGCATTTCTCTAGATAATGTATACTATGCAAAAATATAATTGGAAAGACAGTGTTTTGTTTTTGCTGTGTGATTATAGACAAATTATTCTAAGTATAACTTACCTCATCTATACATGCAATTAATGATATATCTCTCTCGCCCTTTTATTCAACACTTTTTAAATAACTTCAACTTTTATTTTGGCTTTGGGGTAAATGTGCAGGTTTGTTACATGGGTATACAGTATGATGCCAAGATTAGGAGTACGAATGATCCCATCACCCAGATAGTGAGTATAGTACCCAATAGTCCTTCCTGCCCTCCCTTCCCATTTCTAGTAATCCCCAGTGTCTACTGTTCCCGCCTTTATTCCCATAAGTGCCCAATGTTTACATCCCACTTATAAGTGAGAACTTGCAGTATTTGGTTTTCTGTTTCTACATTAATTTACTTTGGATGATGGCCTCCAGCTACATTCATGTTCCTGCAAAGGACATGATTTTTTTCTTTTTAAAGAATGTGTAGTATTCCATGGTATAAAAGTAAAGGTACCCCAAAGCAAGTAAAGTATCTGTACTTTACTGATGTGTAATAATAATCTCACTATTTGTATGAACACATCATGTTGTGTACTGTACATATACACAATAAAAAATAAATCAACTAATTGGTGCATTAATGAAAACACAGTCATATTTCCTTCAGTATTCAAACTGTGATGACAACATCCCCAAGCACATGGTTGGAAATTGACATTTTATTCTGGAATTCTATCCAGATCATGCTAAGAATCTCTAGTGTAGTTTATACTCCTGTATAATCAGCTCTCCTTGGTGTTTCCCTGTTGCTGCCATCTGTCTGGAGAGCACAGAGCCAGCTGTGCCCATGACAGCTGATCTCAAATCTGCTCACTTCTGGGAAGGTGGTGCAAGCCTCGTGCTCTGCCGGGACTCACCAAGCAGTAAGCCAGTGTGATCCCACAGCCCTGGATCTGGGCTCTGCTTGCTCAAGGAATCACCATGGTAACCAAGGCCCAGCCATCCTTGCACAGCTGGCACTCCAGCAATCCTGTGTAATATGCTGTTTACAGCCTCTGATCCTGGATATCCACCAGTGTTTCTCTGTAGTGGATGAAAGTGTTTGACTCTCTAACAGAACACTCCATCAGGGATGTCCCATAGCTACAGCCACAGAAGGCAACACCCAACTGCTCTGGGCTCTGAGATACCACCTCTTTGAGTGTGCACATGTGCAGCCATCTTCCCAGTAGAAGATGGGAAGAAACAGTAAAATAATGGGAACTGCATTAGAAAAGGATATGGTACAGCCAAAAATTGTGTCTTGATCCAACCTTCTTCTGAGAATATCTATACCCTGTGGTTACATCCAAATCACTCATTTAGATCCCTCCCTAATGGTGAGTTACCTCTTAGGGTACCCTATTGACCTTTCTTGGTAGCTGGTTTTATTTGTCACTCTTTTATCAAACATGTTCTAGTTAATTATTTTAAACTTCAGAGATGAAATTTGTGTTCTATTTCCCTTTCTTCCAGAAAGATCCTTCACTTCTAGGAAAAAAAAAAAAAGCAAAATCAAATTGATACATAAGAGGTGCACTTTGCCTAACTGTATACCACAAGATTTCTGTGTCCCAGAAATTTTATATGAAGCCGTACGTGGATGACACACTCTTTTTTCAGAACAGTGGGTGGGTACTTGATCTACAGTAAGTATCCCACTAAGAGGGACCATTGAGAGCAAAGGGTCTATTTTAGTAGGTACAAAACTTCAGGTATAAAAATATGAAGTCTGGTTCTCTCCAGCCCTAAGGAGATCATGTTGGGGTCACCACCTGAGGCATCGGTCACCACCTACGGAAGTCTGACCTGCAGATCCTGACACAACAACAGATGAATGAATGCACTCTCATGCCATTAGAGTGTTTCAAGTGCTATAGGGATAGCTGTTGGCTGCTTTCGGTGGGCTAAATACAACCCACTGACCAAGACTCTCTGTCCATCTTGATGGAATATTTATTCCAACAAGAGTTTACAAGAGAGGTTCTAAGTTAACACACTTGTGGATAATTAACATGGTTAAATGTGGTTTTATGGATGACAAAAGCTTTAGGGCCCAGAGTAAACACTATTAACAGGTAATTCCTCTTTGATCTCCCTCTGAGAGAGCCGTCCAGCACAAAGTTAACATGAGTAAACACAGTAGAGATAAATGAGTGTGGGGTAAGCCCTTTGATTAGTCTCTATCTCTTTCTAACTAAATGGACCAGCCAGCTGCTGTCAGCCTGCCCCAATAAAATCTATAACTTTCCCTAAATACTTTCCATAATATTTTGCCACCACCCTGAGTGAGTAGCAACACTTGCTCCTTAAAACACTTGCTAGTGGAATAGAAGACTGAATCAACCCAGTCACATATCCATCAGGTCTAACAGATGGCTTACTTAATTCACTTTAACAACGTCACCCTAACGTGTCCATCAAAGCACAGTTATTTCATAAACTGTGTCCAATCCGAACATTAAAATACTCTCTTTAAAATCTCCCAGGCTGGGCTGTGGCACTATAAATATTCTGCCCTAATTACTCTTTTTAAGAAACTACTTAGACACCATCAAGAGCTGGCTCTGCTTGATCAACAAGTCTTTCTGGTGGTTTTTAGAGGAGTTATCATCCAACCCAGTGAATTTTTACAGTAACCTTCAGAGAGTTAAAGGTTTTGAACTATCATCTTACTGAAGAAGAATTTGAGGTTTTTATAAATTGAGAAACTGACTCAAATTTCATGTGCTAAAAATTGGCAGGTCGTGGGTTCAAATCAGTCTGTGGAAAAGCAGGAATTCACTCCTTTACCCATCCATTCATTCTTTCAACATATATTTATTGAATATCATTATACCTTAGCTTATAATAGCAAGGCAAAAAATAATGTCCTTTATGACACTTAAATTCTAGTGGACAAGAATTTAATTAATTCTTGTTAATTAAGAATACATAAGATAATTTTTGGTAATGATAAATGCCATAAAGAAAGTAGCCAGGTGTGGTGGCTCACGCTTGTAATCCTAGCACTTCGAGAGGCCAAGGAGGGGTAGATCTCTTGAGGTTAGGAGTTCAAGACCAGCTTGGCCAACATGGTGAAACCCCATCTCCACTAAAAATACAAAAATTAGCCAGGTGTGGTGGTGCACCCTTGTAATCCCAGCTACTCGGGAGGCTGAGGCAGAAGAATCCCTTGAACCTGGGAGGCAGAAGTTGTAGTGAACCGAGATCCCACCACTATACTCCAGCCAAGACCCCATCTCAAAAGAAAAAAAAAAGACATAAAATAGCATAAAAGGTAGAGAACGAAGAGCTACAATTTTAGATAGAGAAATCGAGACTGTGTTTGTGGAGATGACAATGAAGCAAGCGTAAATGATAAGGAGGAACCAGCCATTTGAGGAAACGTTCCCATCAGGGGTAACAGAAAAGTCAAAGCTTGGGAGGCAAAACCAAAGGAACAGAAAGAAGTTGAATGAGAGGCAGGCAGGGGTCTGATCATGAAGTTTACATTTTCATCTGAGTGGGATCGAAAGCCACAGGAAAGTTTTCAGTGGAGACGATCATGATTTGACATCAGTACTATAAATTAGTATAATGTTGAATTTATAATTTTATGTGACATGTGGCTAATATGTGGAGAATCGACCACAGTGCAGCGATAGCGAAAACAGGGAGAGGGAGGATGTTGTGCTAGCCCAAGAAAGTAGCAGTAGAAATGATGATAAATGGTAAGATGAGGGACATGCTTTAAAGCATAGTCACTGGTATTAGAAGATATAGAGTATGTGGGTGTGAACAAAACAGAGGCTATCCATCCATATATTGTTTTTAGCTCCAAATCACTCTATTGCCCTGCTATGAAACTAGCACGTTTCTCCCTTGCTGATGGGCAGGATGCTAAACTTCGTTACTACAAGGCGCTGAAGCAGCACTTGGGGAGAAACAGGCTTTTCTCCCTGGCTCTGGTACCTGCTCTCTCATAGCGGGCTCCCGCCTAATGCACACAATGCATGAGACCTCATCGTGGACAGCCACCCCTGCCCCTCAGAGGGTAGCTTCCAATGGAATTCTGTTCCTTGGGCAGATTCCCAGCATGGCCTGAGACACAGTTTCTTCCCTCAGACAGCTTTTTCTAATACCCCTATGAGTGGCTTTTCAGCAAGTTCCATCAGCACAGATCCTCTGGGAACTTCTCCATCATCCAGGGGACCCCACCGCACCCTTTCCCTCAAGGTCTGCATTTCAGTGCTGGGTGTGTGTGTTTGTGAGGTGGGCTGGTGGGAGTGACAGGAAAGATTCCTTACCCAGGTTTGTTTTTTCTTTGCATGCTTTGCTTCTGATTCAAAGATGATGTCTGCTCGCTATATATCCTATCCTGCATTCTTTAGACATCTCTTTACCCCTTAGTAGCTAATCTCTCAACACTTCAATCTCCTGTTATAGTTAATGATTAAACTTTTCCTGTTTAAATCACCAAGCAATTTCGGTCTCATAATTGGAACCTGATGGACACAAAGAGCATTGAGAATAACTTCTTGGTATTTGATTCGAGGAAATGGGTAAAAGGTGATGCCATTTTCTGAGACAGGGAAGGCTACTGAGGGAAGGAAATCCAGTGTTCTGCTCTGGTAAAGTTAAATTGAAGTTGCTTATTATAAGCAGAGGTTTCAAGTGGGCAGTTTTATATGTGTAGCTGGAATCTAGGAGGGAGGACAGACTGAGAGATACAAATTGGTGAAGATTAGCATACAGATCACATTCAAAGCCACAAAACTGGCTGGGATTTTTAAGGGAGGTATAAAGAGAAAGGCAGGAAGGTTGCTGAGGAGGAAGCCCTGTGCACTCCAACCATCAGAAACCAGAGAGAAGAGGATGAATAGCAAAAACATGGAAATGGAATACTTAATGAGGTAAGAGAAAACCCAAGAGCAGGAGACATTTTAGTAATTAAATGAGGAATTTTCCATAAAAAGAGATTACTCAACTGCATCCTACCTTACTTGGAGATTGAATAAGCTAAAGACTCAAACTTAACCATTGAATTTTATAATTAATACCATTTATGACCTTGACAAAATTGGTATGGGGGAGTCAGGCGTAAAGGAAACTCTGGAACTGGGCCAAGGGAATAATGGAAGGTGAGAAACTGGAAACAGAATGCAGCTTTGGGCAAATCACCTAAGGTCAGGAGTTCGAGACCAGCCTGGCCAACTCAGTGAAACCCCTTCTCTACTAAAAATACAAAAATTAGCCAGGTATGGTGGTGGGCGCATGTAATTCCAGCTACTCAGGAGGCTGAGGCAGGAGAATTGCTTGAACCCAGGAGGCGGAAGTTGCAGTGAGCCGAGATCCTGTCATTGTACAGCCTAGGCAACACGAGCAAAACTCTGTCTCAAAAAAAAAAAAAAAAAAAAAAAAATGCAAGTGTTACTTTTAAGAAGTTTTCTTGTAGAAAACTCATACAGGGAGGCAAAGTAATAGCATGGCATTTACTGGAGATGATGGGAGTGGTTTTGTTTCATTACTACAATATAATTTATGCAGATGTGGATGGTTCTGTAGAAAGAGAGAAAATGATGGTGCAGGAGTCTGAGGCCACAGTAGCAGAGGCAAAGTCCTGAGTGGACAAGAGAGGATGAGCTTTGTGGAATAAGTAGATATTTATATACCAACACTCAAGATTTGGTTGTTTCATAATTTTGGAGCATTTTTATTTCAAAAAAATTATTTGCACTGATCTTTTAGGGTAGTGTATTTTATTTAAATGTCCTTAAAGGTTTTGTGGCTTTAACATATCACAGCATCCAAAACTTATTAATATCATGCCCTAGAGTTGCTTTCATCATTTTCATTTAGCTCAATAAATCTGAAGTGAATATGTGAACACTCATATTTTCTAGTAATTCTGCATGACTCTCCTTGGTAGGCTGGATTTATTCTCATCATGCCCTTCTGTCAATGTGTTCACAACACGATTCATAGCATACACATTCTTACTCTGTCAGGTCTTTTTAAAACCATTCAAGGCCAAGTGGGAGTGGCTGTAAGTGGGGATTGGACCTAGAACAAGAGGCCATCTTCCTATTTCAAGAATCATGGAAGAAACGTTTTTCTAGATTCAGTGCTGAATGGATTATATTCTAAAATAAAATGTAGGATTCGCCGGCAACCTGCCTCCTTAAAAGATAATTAGGCCTCAAGGTAATCAAGTAGCGTTCCTCTCCTACCTAGGGAAGACTCTGGAGTTGGAGAAGCAGTGGCTTTGGGATGATAAACCTTGAGATGAAGAAGCAAATTCATCTCAAGTCTCTTTGTCTACCCAGGGGCATGCACAGTCGTTTGCCTGCTGGTAGATTTCTTAGCCATGATATTTTAAACCAATATCCAATAGGCATTGCCTCCCATTTTCTGATATTTAGGCTGTGAAGGAAAATACTTAATACCTTTCAAATTGTTTTTCTTTCTATTAGAGGTAAACATTTCTCTTGCTGGCTTTTGTTGTACAAATTCTTTGTTCTTAAAATTCAAAGCACTCTCCAAGGATATGTCCAGATGCGAAGTGTTTTCCATTTGCTTTCCCTACACTCAGTAGGTATCCTTGATAGGAGGACTGAAGTCTTTCTATGTCTCAGACTAGCTTTTTTTTTTCTAATATTTTAACATTCTCCATCAGCTCAGTTCTTGCCTGTTAAAGTTTCCAATGTTATATATATATATAATCTTTTTATTTAAAAAATTATTTATTGTGGTAAATACGCATGACATGAAATCAACCATCCTAGCCATTCTTAAGTGTACAGGTCAGTAGTGTGTCCCATTGTTAAGCACAATGCTATTAAAATAATGGAATTCTGAGAGGCAAAGGACAACTCAGAGAATGGGGTGCCCACTGGGCTGTGGCTGGAAGTGTGCTGTGTTATATAGAATCGAATATCACTGGAGAGGAGGCCTAGATGTCTTTCCAGGCCCTCCTAAGAGTGCCAGAAAGCAGGTGTGGACTTCAGCAAGCGTCCACTCCTGACGTGTAAGATGATGCTTTCCTGAAAACAAAAGGGAAACTCTTCCGACTTTTTTCTAAATTCCAAGGGATTCTTTTCTTATTTGACTTAGCAATACGCTGGAGATATTTATCCAGACTCTTTGATCAGGTTGCCAGTGGTTATATCTTTGTAACCACACCTTGTTATCCATGAGACCCGAGGCCCAGATCAGTAACAAAGGGCAGGAATCATTTGTTGCTAATGACATAAACTAGTAGGACAAACTGCAAATAAAACAAACCATACTCTCTAGCACCTTCTTACCTCCTGTTCAAAACTGTCTCCTTTGTTTTCTGCCTCAATTATCCTGTCTTCCAAGAGCAGTCGTGTTAGCTTAGGACTCCGGAGCAAGGCTCACTCAAGCCCCTCCTGCTCTCAGCTAGTGGTTCTCTTACCCGGGTCTCATTTCCCCAACAGCTTCTGCTGAGTCTTTAGAATCCCCTGGTTTCTGATACCCATGGGTGTCCCTTGGCATGTTGGAATCCCTGGGCATTATTATCCCAGCAGTTCTGCCATCCCTGTGCCCCTTTACCAAGGACCTCTCATTACCAACTATTTGCAAAATGCTGTAGTGTCCCCTATAACAAGAGGAGCTTCCTTGTTCCTACCAGTTCCAATAGTTGTGAGTCTTTGGCCTATGTCTCACAGAGGGAAGTGGGCAAAGTCTATCCAATCAAAGCTATGACAGCATCACAAATTCTAACATCACAATGACTGAGAATGGATTGGCCCAATACCCTCCTTCAGAAAAACTGAATCTCAACCCAACAATAGAGTTTTAATGTCAGCTTCACTGAGGATGATTTGGGGAAGCAGGAGGGATTTATTAGCACCTCTTGAATCACTTTATACAAAGTTCACTTCACCTACAAGTGAAATAATATTTTTCTACCTAATTTATATGAACTTGAGGAGGAAGGCAGGGGACTCAATGATCCCTTCACAGGAAAATTAAGAAATAAACAAAAGCCAAGTAATGTCCCTTTTAATGGGTACCCAAAGAGATCTTTCTAACTGGGCCTCAAAAATGATTATGCCTGAGTTAAAAATCTGGTAGATATTGGCCAAGAGCCAATCTGAGAGTGGCGTACCTCAGAAAAATGCATTTTTCTTATTAAAAAAGAAAATACATATGTGTATTTTCCTCGCATTTTTCTAAAAGTTGCATTTAATTGCTGTAGAAGCAAAAGAAATAATTTAGAATTGAATGAAGATGAGATATTTCAAAGACAGAAATACTTTTCCTGTTTATAATGTTAAAATTTATAAATTTCCCTCTTATATTGTCTCTTCATGGTAGTCCAGTGGTTCTCAACTTTCTCAGACTCAATACCTTGCTTTTTATCACAAATATTTGGTAATACCTCTACCATTCTAAAATAAAATAAAACTTACAGATAATTTTACTGTCTCAAAATGAAATGTATATGCTTTTTACACTAATAATTTAAACATACACATTATTTTTATGCATAATGTTTTCACTGTAATATAAATGAGTAATGAAAAGACAAGTTATCAATAATAAAATAGTATGTAATTCAGTGTGTAAATGCTCAGGCATAATCACATAAAGAGACAAAATTAGTCAGTCTGATTACATACACCTGTATGTAATATCTCTTGAATGCAATAGCTGCAAATATTGCTTACAGGTGTGTTGTGTCTTATGTTAATGTCATAAATGGTATTGCTACTTATCAAGTCATTTCCAAAGGACTGAACCACCCCTGGTAAATTTCAGAGGAAACCAAAGTAAAATCTTTCTTCAATCCATGATCATTTCATTTCCAGAAAATTCAGAGAATTAACGTTTTACAAAAACAAATACTGTGTGTTTATGAAAACCGGATAAAACCTGATAACTGCTCTATTATGATCATATGATTCACGTCATTAATATCTAAAAGAGCATTCAAATACAGAGCAAGGCCTGATAGTTCTTTATTGTATAGACTATTATGAGCAAGGCAAGATGTCTATTTCTTGGCTCCCACCACTAAATACTAATCCTAGTGCTCTTCTATAATGGTGATACCCAAAAATGGCCCTAGAGGCCAATGTCACCCCCAGTCCCACATGAGATTCATTTCTGTATTGATTAAAGACAAAGAACAGGAAAAATGAAATTTTCCTATTTACACCATAAATACTGATGAAAAAGATATTTTATTATTATGGAATACTGCATTTCTATATTTTGAGTAACAGTTCTAATAAGCCCTTTATTATGATGTGTGAAAATAACCTAGTGTTATATTAACATTATAACAGATTAATACAGAGATTAATTCTTTTGAATTGCCTGACTTCAAAATACCTAAAATCTGGAAGAGAGTATGATATAATCTACAAGATAATGAAATTCTCACAAATACTTTTAATTTCTTTTTTAAAGCATATTTATAGGTACTATAAATTTTCTTGAAAAAACTATCAGGGGTCTTAGTAATTGTCTTATAAATTTTATGGTTCAAAATGAGAAAGAAAAAAATGTAGAAAATAAATGGGTAAAAAGAAAAGAAAGAAAAGAAATATTACTTTTTAAAAAAAAGACAGATGAAAGAATATATAAAACAGAAAATACATGGAAACAAGTCATGTTTGAACTATATTGCTACTCTTGCTTCCTCAGAATTAATTTATATGGCTCAGTAATTTTGGTGGCCACAGAAATTCACAGGGATATTTCTTATTTATCTGAGAAATTTGTGAATCTACAGAGTGATAATAAATTAAGAAAAACTTTTAAATTCAAAAGATATACCTCGATGAAAAAAAATTCCCTTAATGCATTCAGTTATTCTATTCATGTTACTAATTACTTCAGGTTTTCTGAAGCATTAAATATGAAACTGGATCAGATACTGGGAACATTTTTAGAGGATAAAACATTGAAGGCAATAGAAGTATGGGCAGGAGGAAAAAAACCCAAAAAGCAAAAACCCACAAGCCTGTGTATCAACTGTCATAGATGTCCTTGAAATAAAATAAGTTTAACATGCCACATGTCACAAGTTATTAATAAAATTTTACATAAACTAACCCAGAATTTGGAAAAAAATCTAAATTATTTTATTGTGATGATATTAAACTTTTATTTTAAGTTCAGGGTTACATGTGCAGGTTTGTTAGATACGTAAACATGTGTCATGGGAGTTTGTTGTACAGATTATTTCATCACCCAAGTATTAAGCCTAGTACCCACTTGTTATTTTCCCTATATTTTAAAGGATTGTAATTTTATTACTTTCAAGTACATTTTATTTATCCATTCTTCAAATATTCAGAAAATCTTCTTCATGCAGCCTAATCTCACAGAGTCTAAAGTAATGGTTTTCTATATACTTCTCAAAAGTCCTCTTTTAAAAACACAGTTTTCATTTGTTTAAAAACATATAATTTTAAGGGTGAAAGGGAGCTCTAAAGATTTCAGTATAACTTTCTGTCCCCGCTAAAAATCTTCATTAACTGTGGCCCAGGACATCTAGAAATTCTCTCAAAAAACAGAAGAAAAAAAAATTTTAATCACTTCCCTTGGGAACTCATTTTAATGCATGCCAGCACATTGTTCAGGAATAGTCTCTAAATTACAGTTTCACCATTATGTAGATACATCCAGTAAGCTTTCAAATGATTTTTGGAGCAACAGTGCAATTGGTGATATTGAGGGAGTTGATCTTTTACAGGAAAAATAAAAAAACCTTGTTATAACAGAAAGCCGTGAGTTCTTTTTCTCTTAATTTCTAAATAGATGACTTCCCACCAGAGTTATGATACCCTACAATTTTTTTTTTAACCATTTTCACCCCTTATCAGTTTTTATCAGGATGTGAGATGAATGGGATATCGAATCTGGTTAGCCAAGGAGAGTTTGTGTCTTCGGAGCTGGGTCGTGGCCAGGATTTACTTATCTAAGGTGAAGTGGGATGAAGAGAACTAAAGGGGTGGGTACTGTCCGAAATCTAAGAAAAAAACATGCTTCAAACAGAGGAAATTAGAATGAACTAATGAAACTCTAAAACTCTGAAGATCTACGTCGCCTGGATGAATGGGCCACACAGACATTCTGTATTGGAAAATAATGTGATATTCAACTCCAGGTAGATTCAACATCACTGGTCTTTGTATGGGCATCACTCATAATGACTACCTGAGGGCTCTGACATTTTGTAGCCCTTTTGTTTTGGGTAGATCAAGGCATGGTTTTTTTTTTTTTTTTTTTTATCAAGTAATGAAATACCATTCTTATCTCCTCTATACTCATTTTTATAAAGGAAGCAAATATGAATAACATAGTTTGTGGCTAACGGCACAAAACGCAATTCCATAAGTCAATTATCTTTTGCTTAAACCAATGGCTTCCCCCAAAGACAAAGAGAAGCAAGTCATAGCAACTAATTGCTGTTACACTCAAGAAGATTTCATTATAAAATGCAACATTGCTGTTACATGCATTGGAGTGTGTCACGACATTCAAGTAATAGATCCTAAAGAACTGGTAGGGAAGGAAACAAACAAGGATGATCCCTATAAAAAATAGGTTTTTCAGTTGAGCCCAGAACTCCTGGTGGGATAGTAAGGAGTGGCGTAGCTTCTGCACCATAAACATAATGATGACGATCTGGAAGACCAAGAGAATCACAGCAATGGCTATGACAAAAGTGACTATCATATAGTTGATGACTTTCACATGCACATGAGCAAGCTCTTTGTGAAATTTAAAACAGTACTTTTCATTGTATTCCTCATTACTTCCATACCGGGAGACAACCACAGGTACCACAATGACAATCACCAGGGTCCACAGGCCAGCACTGGCAGCCACAGCATGCAGTTTTCTGTAGAATTCCACTTTGTCTCTGCGCTTGAAGAAGATGAGGTACCTGGTGACCAGGATCACCACATAGAACAGGAACGTGAGGTACATGTGGATGTGTAGCATAGCACTCACAAATTTGCAGAAGGGCAGTCCAAACGTCCAAGTCTCCTTGATGAGGTAGATCAAGCGAAATGGCACTGTCAGTAGAAAAACGCTATGGATCACCACCAAGTTAATGACCGCCATGGTGGTCACTGACCGGGTGTTCATTTTCACCAACAGGAACAGAATGGAGATGACACCCACCAGCCCTCCAATGAGCACTACAAAGTAGAGGCTGATTAAGTGGGGTGTCAGCATGGGATCACAAGAGGAATTCCTCGAGGTATTGTGGCTAGCCATACTTGGGAAGTCACCTGGAGGAGACAAAGCACCAGAGTAAACTGACAAGCATTCAAAGCTTTGTTAACTGTCTTCTTTATAGCACTGACAATGTGGCTTTGTCATTTATCTGCTTACATGATATAAACTTTACATGCTTTAAGATTGAAGATGATATTCTATGAATGTTTGCATACCCTAGACCCAAAATACGTAAGCCATTGATTCTTAATCTTTAATAGAAATAAAAATTGAATCTTAATCTTCAAGTTACCCCCCAGAGACATGCATGCAGATAAGACAATTCATGTAAAACTTCAGGAGGATTGCAGACCATCTGGAGCTGATACGTGAATACTAGTACTACAGTAACCCTTTAAAAAGTTGTAAGATGGATAGAAAGATCAGTGGATGCATGAAGCATACAATTTTTTTTTCTTCTGGGCATGATTGTAATTCTCTATTGTTTCATACTTATTAGCAAACGACCCAAGAATATTCATACTTAATTTATTTAGAATATTTATTAATTTGACCAAAAAAAAAATCTAAGTCAAGGCAGCAGCAAGCAATAGGAAGGTTTATCTGAATTTCTCATTATAGTATGTTATCATCCAGCAGTGAGGCCTTGCTAAGCCTTCCCACGGGCCCCACTGAAAATGTAGCATGTCTCCCAACCCTCCCATCTCTTACCCTCAAAGGTCTTGCAAATTCATGGCAGAGCCATTGTCATTTCTCCTCTGGAATCCTGAGAGATCCTCTCCACAAATACTCAGTCCTTTCTAATTTATTTGCCGTATTCTTATTCATTACTTGCTATAAAATATTTTATAATCTTTTAATTTCACAAAGAAGGTCATGGCAGGTTTTCTATCTAAATCTCTTCAATGGCTTCCCATCTCTTCTAAGATAAAGATTGATAGCCTTATATGTCGAATATTCTGGGTTACAGTGGCAAAATCTAGTCCCTTGATACAAGATTCGAGCAATAATCAAGAGATGAAATTGGCAGGTTTTAATGGATTTGACATAGGGAAATGAGGAAAAAAGAAGTGTCTGGATACCCTCAGATTTCTGACTTGAACAATCGTGTTATAAGAGGTATGTTTACTGACATCAGGGAGACTAAGATTTGAGAAAAAATAGTAATTGAATTATGCACTCACTCCCTGATCTTTGTAACATATATGCAATTATTCTTATTCATTTATTGGATGTGTCTACTTAAAATGGAATATTACCCAGCAACAAAATGAACCAACTCCTGATACACACAATACTGACAAATCTCAGAAACATGACACTAAATCATGTATTCTCAATGGGGCGACAGTGCCTCGTAAGGGGCAAAACATTTTGAGGTGCGAAAAAAAATCTTACTCTGTATAAAGCACAGTTGAATAAACAGTACATAGACATACAGATTTATCTGTGACAATTAGGGAAAAGATTAATTAGAGGGACTGTAACAAACACAGGAAGTTGAGAAACCTTACTAAATGAAAGATACCAGCCACAAAGACTATATATTGTATGATTTCTTTTTCTAGAAAAAGCAAAACTAGTGGACAAAAAGTAAATCAGTTAGCCCAAGGTCTCGGTTGTGGGAAAAAGGACTGGTTTTCATTTTATATCATGTTGGTTACTGTTGTAGTCATTCATAAAAATTCATTGAATTGTATGCTTAAAATTAGTTATTTTATTGCATATAACTTATACCTCAATGAAACTTTTTAAATAAGATAAAAATAACCCAACCTCAGGGAGCCTTCTGCATTTGTGGGCATGGAATACAATTTTAAGGAATTGTGACTCACTTAACTTGACATTTTTTTGTTGGCTCTGCAACGGCTCTCTCATGTTATACTGTGAAATCTCTCTACTTGCCTTTTATTTTTCCCTGTAGAAAGTAGTTTTATCAAGGAGATATGAAATTATACTGTGTTCACATGTGAGTCAAGAATGAATGTGCCACCATAAGTTCTTCTCACCATTTCTTTTGACTATTGGCCTCATAGGATTAAGTTCTAATTGAAGAGAGTAAAGTAAGTAGCATACCACTTGTCCCAAGTCCTTGTTTTTATTATAAACTGCCATGATCATTGCCACATATCAGAAACACATGTTAAACATCTTCTATGTTTCAGGTCTACACTACATCCTTGCCTATACTTTGTCTTATTTAATTTAATGCCTACAATAGTTCTATGAATTGTGTAATGTATTATTATACTGAATTTTAGATGACAAAACTGAGCCCTAGCAGAATAAGTCATTTGACCAAGGTGTCCAAATTACACACTCCCCAAAACTCTTTATTATACATTATGGAGAAGCATTGTAAATATCCTAAGTCCAAGTTTCTAAATCTTAATGTAAAAAGGAAAAGAAGCCATGACATTGGGTTCTACTCCCATGGCTGTAAGCCAATATATCTTGTAAGGTGCTTTTCTCTCTTTTTGGCTAGCTTATTTTCCCTTCACTTGGTTTATAATCAGTTCCATAGGTTAGTTCACTCAATGTTCATCCGAACCCTTTCTGGACTGCTTTTCTATACAGACTTTTTGCATCTAGAGTGCCTGTATGTGCCTTAGTTTCTGCCAGTCTGTTGCACTATTGTAAAACTTGGAGGCAAAAGCGAGCCAAATGAGGAGTGTCAATGTGCAGAGATTAGACCAGAGGTGTCTAATCTTTTGGCTTCCCTGGGCCACATTGAAAGAAAATAATTTTCTTGGGGCATGTAGAAAATACACTACCATTAATGATATCTAAAGAGCTGAAAAAGGAAAGAAAGAAAAAGAAGGAAAAGTTTTTTTTAAAGAAACCACATAATATTTTAAGAGAGTTTACAAATTTGTGTTGGGTTACATTCAAAGTCATCCTGGGCCGCATGTGGCCTATGGGTAACCTTGAATTAGACCATTTGGCAAGACAGTAGTAAGGTTATCTGGTTCCTCTGGGACTGCTGTAATATAATCCTGCATTTCAAGTGCTAACATGATATATTACACATAATTTCAATAACATTTTATAATAAATGTAAATAAGCAGTCCAGTTAAAAGATAAAGATCGTTATACTGAATTAAAGGAACAGGATCCAGCTACATGGGGTTTACAAAAGACATTTTAAATATAGGAAAGTGATGTGATATAGGAAATATAGGAAAGTGATATATTCATTATGAAATTTCCTCTTTATTTCAAAATATGATTTTTCCTTGAGATCAATTCCTTGACACACTCTAGCTTTTTCGTTTAGTGTGTGTACCTTATATCTTCTTCCCTTTTTTATTGCAATCTTTATGATTATGATATTTAAATTGTGCCTTTTGTGAGTAGAAATTTTGCCTCTTCCTTAAAATGCTACAAATTTACAGCATTTTAATTCCATTTATTCACTCCCTTCTTCTTATAGTTTTCATGCATTTTATTTCTACATATCTATTAAACCCCACACAATATTATTGTATTGTATCATTACATTCAATCACTAGTCATTTATTTTTGTCTGTTTAGTTTTCTTATTCACTGATTTGTATATCTTCTCTTCTTATGAGAAAAGAATCACCTCTGCGAGGGCAATTGAATAATCACCTGGGTAAATAGGTGCTGGCTGCTGGTATTGTCCCTCTTCCCCCAGGTTATAAGCTCCACAAGGTCAATGACTGTGCACAGTTTTATTCTTTTCCACTCTTGTATCCATAGCAAAAGCCAAAACATAGAAGATAGTCTGTAAATATGAAGTGGAGCAGTAATTAAATATTCATAACATGTAGCTAAGAGAACAGTGCATTACTTCAATTCTTGCTTCTGCTACTGTTAGCAGTGTTACTGTGAACAAACTACTTAACCTCTCTGAGGCTTACTTCTGTCATCTAAAATGTGGATAAGCTCTACCTACCTCATATAGTTATGAGACAAACTAGATGATTTATGCCAAATTAAAACAATATACAACATAATAATTAATATTGATTGATTGATTGATTAGTTGAGGCAGGGTCTTGCTTTGTTGCCCAGGATGGAGTGCAGTGGCATGATCATGGCTCACTGCAGTCTCGATCCCCTATGCTCAAGTGATCTTCCCACCTAACCTTCCCAGTAGTAGGACTACAGGTGTGCACCATCACGCTGGTCTAATTTTTGGAATTTTTATAGATAGGGTTTCACCATGTTGTGCAGGCTGGTCTCAAACTCCTAGACACAGGCAATCCACCTGCCTTGACCTCCCAAAATGTTGGGATTACAGACATGGGCCACCATACTCAGCCAATATTGATTAATTCATGGGATAAATACCCAATGTATGAAGTAGAAAAAAAGTCTTCTAGGAGTATTTTAAACATCATCTTTTGGCTGCAAGATTTCTGCAAATGTCTGCTTTTCTGAGAGGACTAGCAAGTTTGCAATAACTGGAATGGTAACTATCAGGGATGCTAATCCTACAATTCGTTTCTGTGGCTTTCCTCATCCATGTCTCTGCTCCATTTGCTGGGACAAGTCACCATGTGTTATGGTGACATCACAGTTATTCCCAGGGTCTGAGGCTTCTTCCTGTACCAAAACCTAGGACCCAAGCTATTTATAATAACATTCCTTGCCAGGCTGTGTGCTATAGAAAAGCACCAAAGCACATAGAGCCAAGTCCATGTCTTCCCAACCGTGCCCCGACCCATCCAAGTACTCTATGTTACTTGTTCTTGACTTGTTGCCTGATATCTGGTTTTGGTTCTCTGCTTTACCTGGCACACAGACGTACTTCCCACCAGCTCACTGTATCAGACTCAGCTCTCTTGATTGTTTCTCAGGCAAACCCGTCTGCCTGAGTTTAAAGCCTGATTTTCCCTTCTAGAAAATGTCCCTTCATGTTTCAGTTCCCCCATTTATTCTTGCTCCTTTCCTGTGACTACATCTCCACCTCAAGTTTTGGAATAACCTTCTCCCAATCAGGAAGGGTTTATCCACATCTCAGGAGATTCTGCCTGAACCATTGCTGTGCCAACCCTCTCCTTACGCCCATCTAGCTCTTGTAAAGAGTTCTGCTCTGCTCCTTTGTTACAACTCTATTACTGAGACTCGTTGGTGGTGCTGTTTACCTGCTCATTATCTTCATAACCTATTTATTGTTCCTATATTGTAACCTTGAGGGTCAAGTTTCATGATCCCACCTGCCTCTGATCACTTGTCCTGAGACTGAGTCCTGATAGGTTTTCCAGAGGCTGCCTTTCATGTCGGCCTGAACCCAGAATGTTGCCAACTTCCAAATTTCTTTTTTACTGTGCTCTGCCACACTTAATCAGGATACTGTGCAAGATTTTCAGATGACCTGCCTCAAATTGCAACTTCTCCATTCTGCCCCATGGACTACAGCTAAAATAATCCTTCTGCTAAAATAATCCTTCTGCTAAACCATGAACTCTCTCAATCTGCCTGCTGGGGGCACACTCTTGCAACTCATCACTCTCAAGGGGAAGGGCTCTGACTTTAACCTAGGTAATAGATTGTCGCAAAAGTAATTGTGCTTTTTGCCATTACTTTGAACCTAATAACAAAAAGAGAAAAATGTTGCAATGAGTCGAGATCGTACCACTGCACTCCAGCCTGGGCGACAGAGTGAGATACCATTTCAAAAAAAAAAAAAAAAAGAGAGAGAGAGAGAGAGAAAGAAAAGAAAGAAGAGGTCAGAAAGTTCTTTCTTCCTCAAGTTTGCATCTTTTAAAACAAAACTATCTTCCTCTTTAGTTTGTTTCTCTCTACAAGGCGCTTGCTCTTTTACTGTTCCCTTGAAGAACATTTCATCTTGTGTAATGAGCACCCTACTCCCAAGATGGCTCCCTAGCATCTAAAAGCCAAGCCAGAGCTAAGATGGGGCCCAAAGGAGGAAGACAATGAAGAAATAAAGGCTTTCAAGATTCGCAAATAATAAATAAGGTCAGAAAAGGATTGGGGCACAATTTTTTCCTGGTGAGACAAAAAGGTTAGCTATTTTGTATAAGAAATATTCCTTTGCATATGGGATACTATTCTAGGGATTGGTGGGAATTTTTAATCATTTGACCTAAATTTTCTCTCTCCTTTTCTTTCAGAGAGACACCTCGCTCTCTCATGTGCATGACTTGCTTGGAGCCATGACTATATCCAGTGCCCGACCAGCAGAGCTCGACAATCACCTCCCCACCTATGCAGGTACACGGGGGATTGTTGCATATTCATAACAGCCTGGTCTCTAATCCCTGAGAAGAGATGGGTATGCAGGATCGATATCGTGATTTTATCAATATTATATTAAAGAACCGTATTCTCCAAATTGAAGATGATAGATTGGACAAAAAATGTGGCACATATACACCATGGAATACTATGCAGCCATAAAAAAACGAGGAGTTTGTGTGCTTTGTAGAGACATGGATGAACGTAGAAACCATCATTCTCAGCAAACTAACATAAGAACAGAAAACTAAACACCGAATGTTTTCACTCATAGGCGGGTGATGAATGATGAGAACACTTGGGCACAAGAAAGGGGAGGGGATGGGGGAGTCAGTGGTGGGGGACAGGTAGGAGGGGGAGGGATAATACCAGGAGAAATGCCTGATGTAGGCAGTGGTGTGGGGGATGGAGACAGCAAACTACCATGGCATGTATGTACTTACGCAACAATCCTGCAGGATGCAGGACGTGCACATGTACCTCAGAGCCCAAATACAATAAAAAAAAATAAATCTGCAGGTAATTCTCATTCAAATTTTAATTTTAGCACTGTCATATTTATTCTCCAGGGAATATTCTTTGTACAGTGGTTTATTTCAATGGCAATTAATAACAACATCAATTCAACCAAAGTAAACATATTTGTTTGAACTTAGGCTGTTAAATATTTCCTAGCCTATTAATTTATGTGTCTGTTAGAGTTGGATGCCCACAAAGAATGAAGGAAATTTTGAGCCTTTTCACAAAATGGAAAGTTCAAAGCTTAACAACCTTGAAAGGAAATGTCTTCATTGCTAAAAAATTGAGCACATATAAAAATGATAAATGCTGCTCAGAAATACTTCCAATGCCTCACTTCAGAATAATAGCTTGCTATTTTGGACAGTCCCTGAGACTGTGGGAAAGCCAAGACAATGTCTGAGAGACACAGTGAGCTGTGGAGCAGTAAGCCTGCCAGGTATGAGGCAGACAAGCCTGAGAGGCAAACACCATGGCCATGGCTGTGCCCTGGGGTCATGGAACAAGGCAGCCAGCACCCACAGTCACAACAGCAAGTGTAACTGATGTCTTTGACCTGTGCTATTTACAGAACCTGCCACGTGTGGTCAAAACAAACACTTGCAGGTAAGAAATATGCAGGCTCTCATCAAATGAAAAGCTCTGTTTTCCTGGATGCCAATTTTAGAAGATGTATGTTTTGATTTCTTAATATTCAGGTTCAGGTTTTGAAATTTATCCTGAGCTTTGGGACACAAACAGTTTGGAAGCAACTGAAGCTTACAAAGTGCCTGGGATAGACTGTTTGAGACACACTTGTCATTATTATTAAGTGTGAAGATCCACCTCACATTTAATTTTATAGAAAAATATAGCATATTCCCTAGCTCAGAACTTGGGACACAGTAGGTGTCAAGTACTTCTGTAATGATTCAGTATATTCATGAACGAAAGAAAGAGAGAGGGACATCAAGAAAGTGGGGGAGGAAAAAGAGAGAGGAGAAAGGTGGAGAAAAACAAAGAAAAGGAATAAGACAAAGAAAGAACAGAAGAAGATGAAGGGAAAATAGAATAGGCTCCGAGGGTCCCAGCCAGTGATGCCGCTGTCATAATCAGGCATTGAACTGACCGTAATATTTTCCTGATTCAATGTCTCAGTTATTCTCCCAGCTGATTGCCCAATATACTTTTGCCGAGGAATGCAGCTGATCCCAGGAAAACCTGAAAGAAGGTAAGAGAGAGGTAGTTTCTGCTTCCATGGAGACAATCCATTCCAAACACAAGAAGCCAGGGAATTTTCTAAAAACAACATTAACAAGTTATTTGTTGATGCTATTTAGATATTTCACCTATGTATCTTCATTGCGCTTTCTCTTCCCAAAATATTCCCCCATTCACACACTTCTGCACATCTTTGAGGTGTAAGCTCAGACTGAATTTTCTTTCAAGCCCTTCAACCCCACCGGGACATTCTCAGTTCTTTCTCAAAATGCTTTACAGGTGCCTCTCATTTCTTCCTTCATTGTCTTATTAATTTCTCTGTTTTAAGTCTTTATTTTAGTCATTTGTGGACTTGTTTTTAACTTTGAACTTCTTGCAAAACTAGCATAATTTTTTTTTAATAGTGGGCATGAGTTGTTAACTGAATGGGTGAAATAATGGTGAAAAAGTGCTTTGATTGGATTAAACATTTTTTGGATACAGCCACATTTGGATCTAGACCGACAACTGATGTCCGAATCCCAGAAATAAACTGCAGACCGAGAGCCAACCCTCTCAAGGGGGCAAGCCTGCCTCTCTGCCTGGCTGTGGGTCTCGTTGCCCACATGGGAATGCCCTCTTTACCTCTACACTTGACCTTGGAAGGTCATCACGAAGCCTTGCCTCAAACTCTGATTTCCCCTCCCTCCTATCATGTCTATGCTTAAAATCCTTCTTTGGTTCCTGTTAGAGAAAAGAATAAACTCTAAGTGCCTACCATGACATGTGAGCCCTTTGCAAGCTGGCCTCAGCTGCTATTTCGAGGCACCTCTCCTCTGTAACCCACTTCCTTCAGCCTCATCCTGTGACTCAGACTTACCTGCCATTCCTGGAATGTTCTCTATTATACCACCAGTTTGTTTCTTATTTCTCTGGGCCCCAAATGTACAGCTAAACAACTAGACTACAGTCCAAATGGCATCATCAATGATTTCAATTCTCTTTTAAAAAGCTTTCCCTGGCCTCGCATTGTCGATGGGAGCTGTGGACACTGACATAGTACCTGGCCTGACATACCAGGCCAGGTCTTGCTGGTCTTTGTAGCTCTAAACAAGCCTCTCCCTTATCCTGGTGCACCAGGATTCTCCCATCCTGCCTGCACGATTCTCTCATGATTCCAGTCTGATCTCATCCCCCACACAAGAGAGCTCCTCAGACCTGCCTGAAGCTTGCCTAGTGGCTATTCCCTTGTATTTTACCAATTCTTTTCCCAAAACCTTGCTCACAGCCCTGCTCGGGCCTCAGTGGTTATTGTCCATGGCCTGAGGACAATGTCAATGTCAGTGGTGTGATATGGAAGTGGTTTCTGTGGCTGTTTTATAATTATCCTATGGTAAAGCCAACCTCAGAGACCAGCCTACAAAATGAGAGTCCTACACAATTTGTAGAACCCTACAAAATAAAGTTAAATAATCCAAACACTTGTTAGCACGTAGACCTTAGTCACCAGAGCCCCTCCCCTCATCATTTTAAAACAGACAAACAAGTATAACCTACTTTTGGATGTCTTACTTCATTTATTGAACAAATGATATCACTCTAAGTGTCTATTTTCCAATAGGTAGCTAAGATTCTGAAATGAATAAAACACATTTCCGCATTTAAATCTTCTGTTTGGAAGGAGAGAAAGAGGCACATCAATTATTTATAGAAACACCTACAGGTACGTGAAAAATGCTGGAAGAATTCAGAAAGAGCAGTAGTTATTTAAGATGTACTGGAGGATGATGGCATCAAGATAAAAAAAGAATGCTTGAGTACAGGTATGTAGCAATTACTGGATCTTGAAGGATGCATTGAAGTTCTGGATGTAGAGAGGAAGAAATAAAGCAGTCCAGGGAAAGAGAAGATTCTGGGCAAAGGCTTGGATGCATATTTGGAGAATTACTAATAGTTTGCTGTGCTTGAAACATTTGACACATGAGGGGAATGTGGGTGAGAATCTGTAGATGAGGATTGCCATACATATGGCATGTTGCTACTCTAAGGATTTTCCATTTTATTCTGAAAATTATGAGGGATGCAGAGAATACTAAATGACATCTCAACATTTCAGTTTTGAAAGCTTGTTTTGGCAACAGAATAAAGAATTGGAGAAGGATTATTCAAGTTTAAATGTTATAAGGGTTGGAGCAAGTTGGCACCCACCTAGGAGAGTGTGTCCCCAAATCGAATAGGAATTGAAGAGTCTGGGCTTGGAAAAGGAAAGTACATGCTTCAGGTACCTCCATCCACAATGGGTGACATCTTCATATCACATTCAACGGTAAGAAGACAAGGAATAGTCACTGGACATTTTAGGAAAGCTAATGCCACATTAGATGGATAACAAATTTCCCAGACAAAAGAACTAACAGACGCATTGGTTTGCTAAGAGGGCAAAGTGGAAAAAATGAACTTTATATGTGCTCAGAGAGAAGAGAATGGTGTGAAATAAGACTCAGAGTTGTTATTTTAATTAAAATGTACCAAAATACACAATCAGTGAGCTTGTAAGAAGGTTGAGAAGACTCCCACAGATAGAACCAAAAAAGGCCAAGAGATGGAAGATTTAAAAAAAAAGCTAAGAAAAATCTAGAACAAAACTATTAATAGAAGTTCCATCATCATCTGGAGACAGCAAAAGAAAATGAAATGCTCAGATAAATAATTAAAGGACATTTTCTATACATAAAAAAGATAAAATACTTATGTTGAAAGGTCCCACCCAGTGCTGAGTCAAACTACTAGAATAGATTCACATTTAAACACATAAAGATGGAATTTCAAATCATGAAGAACAAATTCACATATCCCCTGCTATGTCTAATAAACATCTCAAACTTAGTATATCACAGGCTGAACTCCTGTGCCCCAGATATACAAATAAACTTCTTCCTTGCAAAGTCGTCACAGTTTCACTAGCAATACTAACTCTATTTTCTGCTTACATAAGTGAAAAACTTTACAGTTATCCCTAATTCCTTTTTCTGCCCTAATTCACCTCCACTCCTTCAGCAAATTCTATCACCTGTCTCTCATATTAGTCCACATACAGTCCCTGGACCAGATTTATTCTATAAAGAATTTTTTTTTAAATAAAGGATATTACTGGTGCAATTGACCAAATATTAACACAGTCTGCAGATTTAATAATAGAATTGCATCCATGTTATTTGCCTGATCTTACCCATTGTATGTGGTTGATTTTGACCATTGCATGTGGTTGTATGTGTTCTTATAAAATATACACTGCATACCATATGGCTAAAGGTAGCATGCTTTCAATTTGTTCTCAAATAGATCCTAAAAAATGACAGTATGTATCTACAAAAAGGGAAAAGCCAACGTGGAAAAGATTACAATCTGGGAATCTGGGTGAAGGTTATATTGGAGCACTTTATATCACTCTTATAACATTGTAAATGTTTTGTGTAAAAGTATTTCTAAATTTAAAAATTATAAAATTTACGTAAAATAAACAGAGAGTTGGTCGACTCTTCATTGCCTACATTGCTACAACTGGAATTCAGCCACATTATCTCTCAGTGAGATTATTACAACAAGCCCACAGATTCTCCTGTCTTTTATTCCTCTCTCTCCTATTCCCAACTCAGCAACCAGAGCAATCTTTCAGAATGTACAAGATGTCATTCTTCTTATCCCAATCCTCCAATGGCTTCTCACCCTCCTCAGAGTCAAATCAAGAATTGAAAATGGTCTGGAAGGCCTTATGGGGTGTGAGCCCTTCTCCCTGCTTTGTGTTTTGATCTTACCTCCTACAGTTTTCCCCATCATTGATATTTGCCAACGAAACATCTTGACTCCTTGCTTTTCCTCAAACATCTCTGCCATGCCCCCATCTTAGGGCCTTTGCACATGAAATTCCTTCCTCTGATATCTGCACCACTTGTTCCCATATCCCCTTCATGTCTCTGGCCACAGGTCACTTCAGTGATTCCTTTCCTGTCTTCCTATCTAAAACATTGACTCTCAGCCATTCCCCATTGCCAACGCCATGGTTCTCCATACCCTATGTCCATGGCAGACCACGTGCTTTGCTTGTTTATTTACCTTCTTGTTCCCTCCACTACAAGGCAAGCAACTGGAGGTCATAGGAATTCTGCCTTACATTTTTACCTCCAGCATCTGGAATAGAGTCTTGGAAATGATAACTTCTCATTGAATAACTGTTGCATGAATGAAACCAGACATCCTGAAAGTTATCATAGAGGGAAAAAAGGCACCAGATGATCTCTAAAGGAATTACAAACAAGTTGACATCAGACTTTTGACATCTTGAATGCTCTAAAAACATCTGAATGGTTTTGAAAGATCATTTTGTATTTAGAATTCTGCTTCCAACCAAACTAGCATTCAAGAGAGAGAAGAAGAAAGGCATTTTCTCAGACACAAACACTCAGAAACTTGACCCCTCTCTGACCATCTCTGAATTATTAATGTATATTCTACCAAAATGAAAAAGGAGCCCAAAAGAGTAAAATACAGAACACCAAGAATATAGTGGCAAGCCAAAATGCAGTGAAACACATTTTAAATCTAATATGCTAATGACAACACAAAATTAAAATGTTCATTGGTTTCCACATGGCGGGACTGAGGGAAATAAAAGAGAGAAATTGTATGTGAAGATTTTAGGGTTTTTTCTTTTTTTTTTTTTTCTGGTGGTAAGGAGGTTAAAAATACTTTTTAATGTAGAGAAACAAAAAAACGAGTATAAATTACTGATGAAAATTTAAGAGCAATCAGTTAGTGAACAAAAGTTCCATATATGGCTTACAAATTATGAGAAGGAATAATGGAACACAATAATAGCAGTAACAATCAGAGGCAGGAAGAAAAAAAAAAAACAGAAAACCAACAAGGAAACATGGTTAATAGCCACATTTTAAAATAAAAGAATGAAAAGTGCAGATATCTGAAATCACACAATTTATCATTTGTTCCTTCTTCCTCCTACAAAAAGGAGAAATTTTGCCTATCACTCTGTGAAAAAACCACTGAATTGTGATTCACCAACCATAAAGCCATCCTTGAATAAAAATGACTTCTATGGTGGGTGAATTTATCTCAGTAAAGCCATTGTGCAAAAAATGAGAGAAAGAAATTGTGTCTGAACTGAGCCTTGGTGATGAGGGAGGAGCGGGAGAAATTTTGACAGAGAATCAATGCTGCTGATGACTACCTTCATTCATTCATGTCAGGGGCAGAGCAGGAAGCTCCCCTAGAGGGGTCGGTGGATGTTGTGCCAGGAACCAGGAGCCCTGGGTGCTTCACTCTGCTCAAGATCACAGGCCTGGTCCCACTAATGTGGCCATTCATTCCTCCTTGCTCCCCACTCCATCCCTGGCTTCATTTCCTTCTGCTGTACTTTGAACAGATGGGACTGCAGATTCATCTTCTTGACCACTTAGTACAATCAGCCCTACCCAAGCCATGTTCTTCATAGCACTGATCACTGCGATCTTACTTTTTCTTTGTCATTCTCTATATTCACCCCTGCTTCAAAGAAGGAAAGATCCATGAGTGTTGCCATGGTATCTCCATCTCCAGGACAGGAGGAACCCCTGGACCAGTAATCAGAAGACAAAATCACAAATTCTTAGTGTCAGAGTGAAACCTAGAGATTACAGCATCCAGTGCACTCATTAAACTGGGGAAGACACCAAGGCCCACACAGGGACCTTTGAGAGCTAGCAGGGCTCATCACTGGCTAAATTCCAGGTCCTATGTCTTAGTCCAGGACTATTTATATGACACAGCACTGCTACAGGCGGACTCCACAGGCCCAGAGAGACAGAAGGCAGCTTCTAATCAACGGAACTACGCTTTAAGCCCAGCCCCACAGGCCTCACCTCAAGGGTACCAGTTGGGAGCCAGGATGGATGTCCAGCCCCAGCTGGAACCGGCAGCACAGGTTGCCCTGAGAAAAGGTCGTCAGCAGACAAATGGTTTCCCTGCCTTTGAGCTCTCCTTAGAAGGAATTATAGTTTGTTGTGTTTGCAGAAAACAACTAGGAACAGTCTCTTTAATTACTTGCTCAGGGAAACTCAAGCAGCAGTTCATTCAAAATATTCTGAGAAAAATCTCGGGGATGGCAGCTCCCATATTAAGGACCAACTCAGTATATCTAAAAAACAAAAAACAAAGAGTCTGTCTGAAAATATCTGAAGCAGTGTGAGAAACAACAAAAAAGAAATATCAACTCTGACGAAATCCATTGGAGAGGATTATATGCCTAAGAAACATATAAGAATTGCCCCCTGCTTTGTTCATATTCAAACTCTCAGAGTCCTCTTCCTCTGTACATCCTATTTCTGAAGTTCGAAATGCATCCCTCTGGTTTTCTATGGTTTTTTAACAGTAAAAAAAATAACAAAACACATTTTTAGACAGTTTCAAGTAAATTTAAATCTGCAACCTCACTCATCAGAGACATCAGTTTCAACCGAAGAGCAGGCTTTTGGATTTGAGCTATCTCTTCTCTCCTCACTTGGGGAGTTCACCGTTGCTGCTGACTCTCTAGCAGGTGAGGATGCAAGTTCTGGTTACCTACAAGGGAAGCGGGAGCTGAAGCTCAGAGGCTTTGTGTCTCTATAGAATGAGCCACATTGCTCTGCAAGGCACCCAGGCTGCCCCTGCTGCCACCCGCATTCTCCAAAATAAAGAACTGTCAGTGAGTTCTTTCCATCCCCAGAGAGAGCTTTGCACAGATCCATAGGTCTGCAGATACTAAAATGTGCTGTGAATTCTGATCTTCGTGAATGTCCATCTCCTTGTCGGAAATTTTGCTTCAAAGAAATCTTTCATTGGCCAGGCACTGTGCTTTATTCTCAGAAAATGTCAAATCTGGGGGACTGTGTTCCTGGAATTTTTTTTTTTTTTTTTTTTTTTTAGACAGAGTCTTGTTCTGTCACCAGGCGCCAAGCTGGAGTGCAGTGGCGCAATCTTGACTCACTGCAACCTTTGCCTCCCAGGTTCAAGCAATTCTCCTGCCTTGGCTTCCCAAGTAGCAGGGATCACAGGCACCTGCCACCATGCCTGGCTAATTTTTGTATTTTTAGTAGAGATGGGGTTTCACCATGTTGGCCAGGCTGGTCTCGAATCCTGACCTCATGGGATCTGCCTGCCTTGGCCTCCCAAAGTGCTGAGATTACAGGCGTGAGCCACTGCACCTGGCCATTTCTTTTCTTTTTCTTTTTCTTTTGTTTTTTTTTTTTTTTTTGAGAGGGAACCTCACTATAGTGTTGAGGCTGGTCTCAATCTCCTGGCCTCAAGTCATCTTTCTGCCGCAACCTCCCGAGTAGCTGGGATTGCAGATGCCAGCACCCATGCCCGACCCATTTCTGTGCACTCTCATCAAGTGGATGCCTCCAAAGTAATTTGACCAGCTTTTCAGTGATGTTATGTTTCTAACCTATTGATGTTATAAATAACTCCAGGATAATTCATGTCCCTGCAAAGGACATAAACTCATCCTTTTTAATGGCTGCATAGAATGGCGATCAATAAAAAATCAGGAGACAACAGTCGCTGGAGAGGATGTGGAGAAATAGGAACACTTTTACACTGTTGATGGGAGTGTAAATTAATACAACCATTGTGGAAGACAGTGTGGTGATTCCTCAAGATCTAGAAATAGAAATGCCATTTGACCCAGCAATCCTATTACTAGGTATATAACCAAAGGATTATAAATCATTCTGTTATAAACACACAGGCACACATATGTTTATTGTGGTACGGTTCACAATAGCAAAGACTTGGAACCAACCCAAATGTCTATCAATGATTTTTTTCTTTTTTCACAGAAAGGGACTCTTGTGAAAGTGAGCAGAAACTACTTTCTAACCCACATTTTCTCTAAACTTTTTTTCTTGAATGAATCTTTCCTTTCTTCCTTCCCTTCCTTCCTTCCTTCCTTCCTTCCTTCCTTCCTTCCTTCCTTCCTTCCTTCCTTCCTTCTTTTGAGACAGTCTCATTTTGTTGCCCAGGTTGGAATGGAGTGGTTCAGTCATAGTTCAATGCAGCCTCAAACTCCTAGGATCAAGCAATCCTCCTGTCATAGCCTCTCAAGTACCAAGACTAGCTAGGGCTACAGGCACATGCTACCATGTCTGCTAATTTTTGTATTTTTTGTACAGATGGGGTCTTGCTATGTTGCCCAGGTGGCCTTGAATGCCTGGCCTCAAGTGATCCTCTCACATCATCCTCCCAAAGCACTGGAATTGTTTAATTTCTTTATAGCACTCATGCAATGTCTAACTGTAAATCTACTTGTCAATTCGCATGTGAATTGACCATTTTTCTGACTAGACTATAGTCTTCATGAGGATGGTTAGAGGGACTATTCAGTTCATCACTAGCATGATACTAGGTACCTAGTAAACACTAAATACTTTGCTGAACATTTGCTGGATTTAGGGCTTCTAATCACTCTTACTAGTTATAAACTTTATAACAATTATAATTTTCAATATAATTGACTTATTTCAGCCCAGAGAGAAGAAGGAATACTTTGCAAGGCTATGAGACCTGGGAATCCATTTCCTGATACACTTATCACACAATTCTACTTAATGATTATATTTATGAGAAATATAAACAATCATTTAAGATACATGTGTTTGCCCAAGTAATGTATAAAGATTGTTCGGTAATCAAGGAGGGACGCAAAGTAAAAGAAGAGTGGTCCTTCCCTCAAGTAGCTTACAATTTAGTGAAGGAGACAGATCCATGTTGTAGAAATTCATGAAGGTAAAAGAAGATAGTGCATCAGGGCATTGTGGTGAGAGAAGGATCCAAACTGGGAGAAGAAGGAATTTGGAAAGGCTTCATGCAGGAAGCTACTTTTGAAGTGACACTTAAAAGTAGAAATGATTTGGTATGCAGAGAGGGGGTGAGGGAAAGAAAGAGGAGGCAGAAAATGTGAGACATGGAGCAGCATGAGACACAAAAGGCAGGCATTCATCTTGAAATGTTCGTTAATGAATACGGGAGTCTTCTCCATGATGGTCTGAAACACATCAATCCGCAAATACACAACCTTTATATAGACTTTGACTGTCTCGTCCTTCTTTTTCAGAAATGTCCTCCCTTCCTTTGCAGGGAAGGGAGATTTCAGTAAGAAATATATTTCTAATTCTCTTTTATTGGTTCAATTTTAGATCACCTACTTTAAATGTAGAAGAAAGAAACTTCGCTTTCCTTTTCGTAGATTTGAAAACATCTTTTCGTTTTCAAGCCTCGTTTTCTTGCAAGGCTTCAAGCAGGTTTTCTGAACTACATTCCCTCATAGTGTCTATTATGTGTTTAGGATGTGAAGCAAATTTTCACCTTAGTAGAAGACACACATAATTAACAAGGCCTATCCATCCTCAGATGCACCCATGGTTTGGACATGGCTTTACCTCTTTTGATCAGATCCATCATGGAAATTTGAGGCTCTTAGATAGAGAACCTCTCACCTATCTTCCTTGGAAAGTTACATAGAGCTGAGCCCTTCTAAATGCTCACAACACCCTCAGCCCCATGGCAGGCACTTTATCCAACTCCAGTCTGTAAAGAAAATCCCTCCCCTTAATATTTAGAAACAAAGAACGTGAGTTGGAAACTTAGCTGAAAGCTCAGGTACTTTGTGTCTTCTTTGAGAGCAAAAGAGATATAAATAAACAAGTATAGTTAGTTGACACTTTATTCAGAGATAGAAATTCTTAAGAAGGAATCATATAAACTGACAGAAAATATACTTTGCAATACACTCACCAAAGAATATAAAAGTTACCATTTCAGCCAACAAGAAATGATGCTTTTGTCCACACACTTCTCATTTTTTGACCACCCTTATTGGAAAAACTGATCCCAAAAAAAACAGTGAAATTGGGTAATTTTTGTTCTTTGGAGCCCTATATCTTCTGCTAAAGCCCTGCACACCACCTCTTCTTCTCATCCTTCTGTCTATCCTGTGCGCTAACAAGTCTTACTCTCCCTGTGTCCCATTTTCTCTCAGCATCATATCACATACAGCCAAAAAATTCCTAAGTACCCCTTCTAGCTCTAAGAAATCTTTCACCTCCTTCAAAAATTTTCCATTATTTCTACCAAAAAGTAATTCTCCTTCTCCTTCTAATAGGTAGCTGCCACCTTTATGCCACAGCATTTCAAGTTTTGATTATCGTTATTAATTTAGCCTCCTCCTTCTCCATAATAAGTTATAGGCAGCCAGGATGGGAACTATGTCTAATTCTTGTCAGTTTCCCCAACCGTTCTTAGCAAGAGTGCTCTCTAGATGTGTCTTTGAAAGAATGAATGATATTGTGGACAGCTGGGTTTGCCTGGCTCCCAGACTCCCATATCTACCTACCTTCCTCAAAGCCTGTCACTTCCATTTCAAGATCCATGTCGTTTTGAAAAGCTGACTCTGTCTCAGCTCCGAGGATGGGATTCTTGACTTTGGCTATGTTAAACAGAGCAGTACATTGCACCCCTCCCTCACCCCTAATCACAATTACTAGTTCAGGCTGCACATAAGACTGAAGATGGTTTAATCAGAATGAATTTCAGGACTTGTTCCAGGAAGGGTGGCCAGAGGCAAATTCTCATGTTTTAGGTAATGAAATGTGTGCTTTGGAAGCCTACAAATGCCACCACCATTTTATTAACATAACAGAAATCAATATTTAAACTAATACTCATCTCCACGCTAATACCTGCTGGCCACAGATTTTTAGGGATCTGGTAAAAGATTTGTGTTTTAATATGAAAGGAAACAAACAAAATGCCCTATCAAATTTTGAACCCATCAAAGCCTGACAACAAAAAAGCTAAATTAGAGATCTATGCAGTTTGCATCATCAAAATGCGATTGTTTCTTAAATCTCTAATATGGGATTAACATTGCAATAAACTATGTAAGCACCCAGCTTAAGACTGGACGCTGGATAACCACTCCATAAATATCAGTTATTCCCTTTACTTTTCCTCCTTGTCTGTCTAAGAGGATTTTTCCTTAAAGGAGAAAAAAACACTAAAATAGACTGGGCATAGTGGCTCACATCTGTAAACCCAGCACTTTAGGAGGCTGAGGTGGGAGGATTGCCAAAGGCCAGCAGTTCCAGACTGGCCTGGGCACCATAGTGAGATCCTGTCTCTACAGAAATAAATTTTAAACAAGAATTAAGCACGTGTGGTGGCTCACACCTTTAGTCCCAGATACTCAGGAGGCTGAGGCAGGAGAAGTGCTTGAGCCTAAGGAGCTCAAGGCTGCAGTGTGCTATGATCATGCCACTGCACTCCAGCCTGGCAATAGAGTGAGATCGTGTCTCCAAAAAATAAAATAAAATAAGGTAAATAATAAATAAAAAACTTTAAAACCACTAACATATATCAATAGCCAACAATTCTTGTTGTAACATGTTTTGCAGAATTAAGGATAAAGACAAGTAATATCCAGAAAAGAAATGCCATTTTCTAACTTTTCATGAAGATAAAACTAACCCAAATCAGGACTCATTGGGTTCTGTGAAACTCCTAATGCTTGAGACACAGATGAATGGGAAGCCATTGCAAAGAACACAATAGGTTACATCCTGTTTCCACATCTCAGAGTAATCGCCATGGCGTAACAGTGCTTGCTACACGAAGGGCATATGAAAACAGCATGAAGAAAAATAAACATAATTTTTTGGACCATATCTTTATAGTAAAACATTTTCATTGGAAAGTGGGGTCAACGGACAGGAAGAAATTTCAATTGGCTTTCTTCAAGTTATTTAGATATATTGAAATTAGTTTAACTTCTTTATGGGCTATTCTTTAACTTAAATTGTCCAAGAAGTTAGGTAGCCAACCACTAGTAACAAGAGTCCCAAGTTATTCAATAATCCTTTTGTCAACCCAACTCTCTAGAACCTAGTGGGTTGTACAACTGAGTGGTAACTATCCACTGCCACCTTATTTCTATGCTATTGCAATATGAAGAACACCCATACCATTATTATTCCCAAACTCTTCCAGAACTGTATAAAGAAATATAATCCTGGCCGGGCGCGGTGGCTCAAGCCTGTAATCCCAGCACTTTGGGAGGCCGAGGCGGGTGGATCACAAGGTCAAGAGATCGAGACCATCCTGGTCAACGTGGTGAAACCCCGTCTCTACTAAAAATACAAAAAAATTAGCTGGGCATGGTGGTGCGTGCCTGTAATCCCAGCTACTCAGGAGGCTGAGGCAGGAGAATTGCCTGAACCCAGGAGGCGGAGCTTGCGGTGAGCCGAGATCGCGCCATTGCACTCCAGCCTGGGTAACAAGAGCGAAACTCCTCCTCAAAAAAAAAAAAAAAAGAAAAAAAAAGAAATATAATCCTTTGGAGTTCAAGTTCAGCGGCTAGTTCCAGTAGCAAAATTGTAGACTACCACACCTTCAATTACCATGATTAAATATAGTAATTTAAATAACAGAGGAGAAAAATATATTGAATCTGCAGCCAAGTCCCTGTAAATCTCTCTACTTCAAAGTACTAGTCCCTGCAGTCTTATACAGGATAATAGTAACACATGCTTTGCCACACTTACAGACTCTCAAGAGAATAAAAAGAGATGGTACTAACACTTGCCAGCCAAACATTCTTCACTACATCTCAGAGAAAGATCTGAAATCTCAAGTACATGGTACGAAGAGGAGAGAGAAAAAAATAAAAATAAAAAAATAAGTGGAAAATAATAGAAAAACCATTGGCTTCATACCCAAACCGAACTCTATAAATTCTGATGTTATTGTCATTTTATTCTTAAGAAATGTGTTTAATCTTCCTGAGTTCAGTTTTGTTTATATAATGGGGATTACACAATCAATTCTGTAGAATTGTTGTAAGGGTTAAAGGAGATACCAAAGACATGTAAAGTATTTAGTGTTGATTCTTCCATTACAAGGTTCTCAATATGTGGCAACTAAAATTACACAGAATATTCGAGGAAAGAAATAATGTCTCAAGCACGTAAACATACAGCCGATGGGTATTGTACAGAAGGAACTGGAGGCTCTTTCAGAGCAACTTTAAAGACAGGGTATATTTAAAGTGACAGAACGATTGCAGATACAGAGTCTGAGAATTTTAATTGAGTAACAGCATTCAGGGCAGGCAAGTATAGCTTTGGAAGCATGAGGAACACAGAAAAGAATTAAAAGAATCTATACAGCAGAAGAGCGAAAGAATTCTGAACAACACCTATCAGATTTAGATACATTGACTAAAGTACTTTAACAATTTATTTATAGGAAAGCATTATAAATTAACATCAGGTCAGGCACAGTGGCTCACAGCTATAATTGCAGCCAAGGTAGAAGGATTGCTTGAGCCCAGGTGATTAAGACCAGACTGGGTAACATAGTGATATCTCTGTCGCTAAGAAAATAAAAAATAACAATAAAAAATTAGCATCAGGACCTAATGGTATTTTATCTAAATTTTCTTATATGTATTTAACTTAACTGATAACACATGGTATATATTTGTGTTAGGGACACCATTTGCCCAATTCTTCATGCACTGCCTATATGCACATTCCCTGACATATAACTTTGCAGTTGCAGTTTCTCCCACTGTAGGAGCAGAATGCATTTCTGGCCCCCTTGACCCTGTGTTTGACCAGGTGACTTGCTCTGGCCCATAGACCAAAGCGGAAGTCACAATGTGCTAGTTTCAGGCTCTGGCCTTAAGAGACAGTGTTTCCACACATTCCCCTGTGCCTCTATCATTACCATGAGAAAAACATGCTGGGCTAGTCCCTGGTTTTAGGAGGAAGATGAAGACACATGGAACAAAGTGAAACCATCCAGGACAACCCAACTAGAGTCAACAGACACCAAACATGGAAGCAGGCCCAACTGAGCTCTGCAGAGCCACCGAACACAGCCTAGACCAACTAGCTGACCCTCGGCCAATCACAGGTCCATAAGGATAAATGATGGCTCTTTTGTGCTATTGAGTCTTGGGATAAACTCATTAGGTGGCATTTTGCTGGCAGTAGCTAACTAAATACAATGTTCTTGAGAGGCATCTTATTTATCTTGTTTTTAAAAGTATTGTCCCCATCTGCTCATGCATCGCCACCAGAGGTGCAAACACTCTTCCATCTTTCAGGTATCAGATTTGCTTAAAAACAAAAGACCTTTGATTCATGACCTGGTGCTCCTGACCTGGGGTATTACCTGGAGAAACAGAGGCAGGTGGTGTAAGGAGTAAATAACAGTCTAGCATCAATGGTCCAAACAAAAGCAATACTAAGTAGGCAAAATTGATCACTTTATTAGCCTCTTTGTCTTTGTTTCTTTCATCTTCTTTACTACTTGACCCGCCCAGCCCTCAGACATACACACTCTGAGTCCCTTAATCCTTGGATCCTTCTCCCAATACATATACCACTGACTCAGGTGAGCCCAGGAGATACGGAGGTGACTACGTCACTGTTATTAAGGGGATCACAGGTGGGAATCTGATTGCTGCTCTCTTGCTGTGTACCAAAGGCCAACCAGTTCCTCAGTACCCCGGTGATACCCCCACTCACTCTCCCCCTTGGGACTTCTCTCTAGGGCAGGTTCTGTCTCCTTGGGGTCTGCCTTTTGGATTTTCAGATTTTCCTGTTAAGAAAGAGATGAGAAACTCAGATCTCCTGGGAAAGTTACAAAGCTTCTAGCAACTTTAAAATCCTAAAGGTACTTCTTGGACTTAGATTCCTGAATTGTTATGAAGGAATATGTCTCCCCTGACTTTGAGGTATCTGTTTTCTGTTTTTGCCATAAAGAGAGGACTGAGTTTTCTAAACCCTTGACACTTTTGGCTGCAATAAATTAATCCTGGAAGCCATTATTCGAGCTTCCCTTTTCGAGTGTACTCTTCTGTCTGGAGTTTAACACTTGCATTTCTGGGATAACCTAGGTAGCTAGATCACTGCCTGTTCAAGAATGTCTAAACAGATCCAGTAGAAAGTACTCAGGGACAAGAGAGGGATACAGATAGAGATTGTGGGACTTCAGAGAAAAGTTGCCTCCAGCTAGGGGACTCACATAAAGATGCCTGGCGGTGTTTGCAACAGGCTTACATTGAGATCAATGGCTTATATTTGTCCGGACAGGCAGAATCTTTCTTAAGGACTTGATTTTTAAAATGAGGAGTTATCCCAAAGGAATGAACCTATGATGAAAAATTGATGACCTCCAGTAGATTTGGTGAGGCATTTGAGTCTTCTCTATCTGTCACATCAGGTAGAGAGCCAGCTCGTCAACACACAGCTCACCTGCTCCTGCCCCAGTACTTGATTTTTCCAGCACTTACCACATGTAGCTCAAGGTGAGTTCATCTGTACTTTAGCAGGGCTGTAGCCAAGAAGATGCTCCCACTGACTGTTTATTAGGCAACATTTAAATGGATTAGTGCCACTAAATCACAGGCGGGAATCTGATTGGCAGCATCAGCATCACCAGGGCCCCACCCAGATCTAATGAATCAGAGTCTCTAGGGTGAGGCTCAGCAACTGTGTTTTAAGAAGTCTTCCAGGTGATTTCTGACCATATTAAATGTTAAGAACCATTGATTTAGATCTCCTTGAGCAAGTCACCTTTCCAGCTTTAGTGCATCTCTCTACAAAATGAAGAGATCAACTAGAATGATTTCAGTAGACCCCTGTTGCTCTGTTTGTGATTTTGCTTTAACTAATGTCAGTCTCTCCCCTTGTTTTGTTCTGTTTTCTTTCTGATTCATTGATGTTGCAGAGTATAAAGGAAGATTGGAAGATTTTAAAAGTCAGGTCGCATGGTAAGCCATCCTCATTCCCATCCAGAATAACTTAAAACACTATTAGTTACAATAATCAAACTGAGTATTTAAGCACATATAGAACTCTGATACTCAGGAGAGAAAAAACATTCTGTTACATAAATAAGTAAATAGCAATTAAAATTCTGTATGTAAAACAAAAATATCTTCCTATTACTTTCTAGCTCAGTCCAGAAATAATAGCCATTGGAGTAGCAATAAGTGTTCCAGACTGTGAGCATTTATTTGGATACCTTTTCTCACTAAAAGTATCATTTATTTGTACTTATTAAAGTAAGTACGAGAACAAATCAACAAATGCAAGATACAGATCTTGTTTGGACCCCAACTCAATAAATCAACTGAAAAAAATATGAGGCAATCAGGAAAATTTGAAGAGTGATTGGCTATTTGGCAATTTTAAAGAATTATTTGGGGCAAGATAATGGGTTTTTCAAAAAATCATCTTTTAGAGATACATACTAAAATAATTTATGGATAAATGATACTACATTTGGGATTTCTGGGATTTCCTTCAAAATGATCTAGCTGCAGGGTGGAGGGGAGATGGAATAAATCACTCAGAGCAGCCTTGCATGGAGTCTATGTAGCTGAGTGTAGCTGAGTAATGGGTACATGGGTTTATTGCTCTCTACTGTGCTACAGATTTCAAATTTTCTACAATAAAAATTTTAAATTAGTAATCTAAAAACAAAAGAGTAAGGGCAGGAAAAATTAAACAAAAAAAATCCAAACAATAATGAAAGATAGTTATACTTCCATTTTCTATTATGAAGAGTAAAGTATGACTAAACTCAATGCCTCAAAAGGAAATGTTGCCTGTGGGGCATCCTCCAGGTCACCATGCACTCTCAGTTTCTCTGCTTGGAATCCACTCTTGTTTTATTCTTTGCACAGAGAGCTTCGTGAACACAGAATCCATGCCATAAGAGAAGGCTTAGTGCGGGCATGCAGGGAACATGGCAGACATTCAGCAACTGTTCATGTAAAGAAAAATACTCAAAGTGGAAGAAAGAGAGGTAAGCTGACAAACAACAGACATCCTTTGTCCCTGCTGCTGTGCTCCCAGCTCTTGCATGCAATACTCAAGCCTCCCTCACCCTTGAATACTTATCTGGGCCCATTGGGAGTTACTTTGTCCTTGGAGGGAAACATCCAGTTAAGCTGTCTTTTACAGAGATTTCTTTTATCCCTGTCTTTAATAGGTTGTGTGCACATGGTAAAGCGAACATGCAAAGTGAAAATTAAAACAATGTTTTTCAATCCATAAAATTAGTGAATTAAAATATTGTGACAATCTTCAGTTTGGCCATGTGTGGCAAGACCACTAACAGCAATTATGCTCTTCAGAGTAGTAATCCCTCTTCTAGGAATTATGAAGAGCAATACCAGCAATAGGTACAAAATACATATACTATATGCAGAGATTTGTTAACAACAAGTAAATTATGCTCCACTCATATGATCTACTATGTCATTAACATGATGCTTACTAAGAATATCAAATAACACAGAATATTTCTGTGATAAAGGAGAAAACCCTATATACACACTCTAATTTTTGCCATATAATCTAAATATACTTATTTATTGAAAGTAACTGTACCAAATATTTAAGCATAGTTGCTTTGGGCAGGTGGATGATAAATAATTTTTATTTCTTTCTGTATACAACAATTTCCCATTTTTCTGCAATAATAAGAACATTATTTTCATATGTTCTAATATATCTTCACCATGTAAAATTGTCCTATATTTCTTAGTTGTCTAATGACAGAAACGAAACAACAGTTTTAGACGTACTCAAAATAGGTGCTGTAGCTTCTGGATCTATATATAATTTTCCTTGACTTTATTAAATATATAGTTTAATAATACCTCCATCTCAGGGTTATTTAGAACATAAATGAAATATCACATATAAAAAAACTTCACAAACCTCTGTATTCATAGTTTCCTTTGAATGTAAAATGTTGAGAAGGCTTGAGTGAGATGTCAAACCTGAACATGCATTGTAATCTATGAAATGTAAAAATGGTAGACACTGTGATGACTTATTTAAATGGGTACTTTAAGAAAAACATTTAAGCTTTGATACCTTATTGCTCTTCTACACCCTAGGTGACTCTTACACAATGAAGTTACTCAAGAGAAGGACCCTGTCTGTATGAGGTCAGTACCCTGCAAATGCCACACTGATTTACCTCTTGAGTTTCCTAGAGTTATCTGCCTCTTCCCAGAGGGGACCTCTGACTTTGCTGTATGCATAGTATGATATTATTGCCCTCAGACAGGATAAGTATTCATTTTGTCCAGGTCTTATAAAGTCAGCTTTAGCTTTCACCACTCTCTGAACATGGCACCATATTTGGCCACCACTATACCAGTATTCCTATTAAAGCGTACAGGAAGAAATGTGTCTTCCTAGTACAAAAATAAATTCAAGAACAACTCTCTGCTTAATTGAAATGAAGGCTGCTTGTGGCCAGTTTTTTTGTTTTTTTGTTTTTTTTTGTTTGTTTTTGTTTTTGTTTTTTGTTTTTTGTTTTTTGCCAGCAATTTGTTAGGAGACACTTTGAAAGAAATACTGGCAAAACCAGAGACTAGATTCAGAGCTCAGTTCAATGACTAGATGATTAATCATTTACCTGGGTTCAACCACTTGACCTCATCATGCTTCAGTACGGCCACTTATAAAATTTTACCATTACATACACCTATTGGGCTGCTGTAATGATTTCAACAAGCTAACTTCTACATCCAAAACATATAAGAGGTCACACATTAGCTTAGAGATCATACACACTCCAATGCTCTCTTCAATTTAGGAAATTTATTTAGCATCTGAAAATTTTCAAGGCCAAAATTTTCCCACTCTGTTTTGAGAGGCAGTCTGTAGTGTTGTTAAAAATAATTGCTGGAAAGTCCTTGATTATACTGTGGAGAAATCTGCTTCCCTAGACAAACCCTGTTGTAGCATTGCAATGTAACTGTTTTTCCTCTCTAGCTGGTATTTCCTTGTGAACTGAATATTCCTATATTCTCTCTTTGCTCCCAACCTCCATCTTTTTCTGTGTCCTGTCATCCTTTCTATTCAGGCAAGTTAACTAAGGTTTCCAGTGATATATATGACTATAAGCGTTGGTTCTAAAATCTTGTCTTTATTATTTACTGGCTGGGCCATCTTGGGCAATTTACTTAATATCTCCTCCATAATTTAATTTTCCTTATCTGTAAATTGGGATGATTATAATGTTAACTGTTTCATAAATTTTTTGTGCTAAGTGTTTTACAAGCATGTGAATAATCTATATAAAACACATCATAAGATTTGGCATAGAGATTACATTTGATAAATGCTTATTGTTGATGAGAGTGATAAAAATAGTATGGTTTTCAGTACCTTCCTCAGAGGGCCAGAATATTTGGACACTGTAGCTCATCAATCACCTTCATAAATTATAATGCTACAACTAGAGTCATAAAAATGTTATAATCGGGGAAACTCAGAGTACAGTGGGATCTATACCATTTAATTCGAATATTAGATATCTGAAATTGAGCAAGTTATTTGACTTCTCTAAGCCTACATCGATAAAATGGGATAATGATAATAACGGTATCTACCTAGTAAGGTACAAACTATGTGCGAATCGCCGTTCTCAGCACTACATTTAAAGACACTTAAAATTGTCTTGGCAAGCGGTAAACATTCTATTATTATGCAGAAGTTCTAGGAGGTTCAGGATACAGCTGGCTGCCCCAGGGTGACATTTTTCTCTTGGGCACAGTACCTAAGGTTACCCTGCCCCTGAGGAATCCCACAAGGCTCTGACCACAGCTCTGTCTGGCTCCACCACCAGACACTTTTTAATAAGAAGGAGGTAAAGGGAAGGAGAAGAGACTCAGGGAAGCACTGGCGGGAAAGGGAAAGAGGAAGAGGCAGTGAGAGTGAAAGGGAAGAAAACTTACAAGTGGGTGGGTGGTTGCTCCCAGGAGGGAGAAGAGGGAACGCCACTGACATAAGAAGGGGCAGCTCTTATTTTCCTCTGTCCACGTCCAGGCTCTTTGCAAGGGTCTCTGGTCAATCATTATGATTTATATGAAAAGAAAATGTACGTGAAACAATGTCCTACAAAATTTACGCTGTCACTTGCATATAGAGAGGCACTGGTGTGGAGAACAAGGATGTGAACTTTGGAATCAACACATTTTCCTTTTGTATAGTCACATTTTCATGACACCCATCATTAAACCTCCCCATTTGAATACTAGGTTCAGCTGAGCCTCTACCCAGTGTGGCCTTTGTTTGGCTAGAATCCTCTTAAATTTTTTTTTTTTTTTTTTTTTTTTTGTCATTGATTTGTGAATTCTTTATCGCTGCCAGAAGAGTGGAAAGCACCTATGGTAGGGGGTCAGGGGAGATGTTCCCACTTCCTCCCGGTATTCACAGAAATCTGGAAGGTTGAAAAAAGTTCTCTTCACTGGGAGTTTTAAACCTCAAGCTTTCTTCTTAAATCTGAATAAATTGTTTTTACAAGTATTTTGCTGTTTAAAATTCACTAATGCAACAAAATACATCACTGCTTTGAATTCTGGAAGTTCATCTATCCCAAAGCAGTGGTTCTCAATCTGTTTTTTAAATGCTCTCCAAGTATTTCTCAATTTATTGACAGATTTGCACCATCTTGTCCCTTCTATGTATCCATAGAGTCCCTGGCCACAAGGTTAGTGTTAGATGCCATGAATAACAAGAGAAGACACTGTGACACCTGCAGGTAGGACTGAAGAGAAGCCATTATTTTCATGTGTGTGTAAACAGCATGCAGGCCGATAACTTCTGGAGAAAGGAGATTTGGAGTTTGCCCGTGGGTCTCAGGCTTTTTCTAAACCACCCTCACTGGAGCAAAGCAACTCCCCACTTTAGTGGTAGTTTCCAGAGATTCCCATGTTTCCTGATTTCTGGAACAGGAGCAGCAGCTTTTTCTGATCTTTACTCTCTCAACCCTTTTAGTGTGGTTGCAGCCTTTGGTTCCCTACATTAGATCCCTTTCTGTTTGAAACACAGGAAGTGGTTTCAGTTTTCTCATGAGATCTGGATTGAGGCATCAATGCTGGCTGCACTATAGAATTGCGTGGGAAGTTTTTGCAAAATAGTGACACGTGGTTCTGACTTCTGGGAATAGGGCATAGGGGTCTATATTTTTTACTGCTCTCCAAATATTTTCAGTGGGCCTCAGAGGATGAAGACCAATTTCTTAATTGGAAATTTGAATCTTTAACCTCAGACTTTGGTATCTTTTCCGTCAGACCCCATCTCATTGTCACTTCAAATCAAGTTTACCATGTCAGAGAATTCACTTTATTTCTTGCCCTCAGTATTTTTTTTTTTTTTTTTTTTTTTTTTTTTTTTTTTTTTTTTGAGACGGAGTTTTGCTCTTGTTACCCAGGCTGGAGTGCAATGGCGCGATCTCGGCTCACCGCAACCTCCGCCTCCTGGGTTCAGGCAATTCTCCTGCCTCAGCCTCCTGAGTAGCTGGGATTACAGGCATGCGCCACCATGCCCAGCTAATTTTTCTATTTTTAGTAGAGACAGGGTTTCACCATGTTGACCACGTTGGTCTCGATCTCTTGACCTCGTGATCCACCCGCCTCGGCCTCCCAAAGTGCTGGGATTACAGGCTTGAGCCACCGCGCCGGGCCAGTATGTTTTCTCAATATATTGAGAAGAGTCCAGCAAGCAATTTCCAATGTAAAAACCCTAGTTTTGTAGATGTACTTTCCTTCAGACAAGTAGCCTAAGCTAGAATCCAACGGATGTATCACAGTCCCCAGAATTTGTTTTCTCTACCGAGGTCATAGAAATAATATTATAAATGGATAATACATTCTTTAGATGTATTTATGCTATAATATAAATAATTTATCAGTGATATAGGCTTTACTGTTTAGTCTGGTGATTAAACCAACACTTAGAATATTATTTTCTATGGAAAAATATTCTCCCAAAGAGCAAACACCTGAATTGTGGACTGGCCTTCTGAAGTCAGTAAAAATTCTGAAAGTTTCAAATTGAGGCCTGTATTCTGTTCAGAACTTTAGCAGAATGTTTTAAATTTAACAAATTTTAATTGTCTTCAATGTCAAAGTAAGCTTTCCTTGGGTTTTTAGAGAAATATCTAAAAAATACCAGGGTTACATTCAACTATACATATACTTATTCATTTAATAAATATTATTAGAGTGGCTCAGTGACAAGTATTGGGCTTGTCACTGAGAATATAGCAATAACTCTGATGTGGAATTTGAGGCAGAGTATAGTAAATGTTGACCTCAGTTCACAGTGGAAGGTAACTCAAAATGCCAAAAATCATTTTTTTAACATCTTTTAAAAATTCATGGATGAGTTTAAAATAAGTAGAAAGTTTTAGTAGAAAAGAATAATTTTATAACACATGAATCAAGAAAGGTAAGCTAGTAAGCTATAACACATGAATCAAGAAAGGTAAGCTAAAAGCAGAGGCAGCTTTGAAGTTATTCGTCAATGCTGGAGACTTAGATCTTTCTTGTTAACCCATATACACAGGACACTGGGGCAAAGCCAGGGCCCATTGAAGGTGGAAAATCAGATTGGACTCAACCACACTGATATGGTTTGGCTGTGTCCCCATTCAAATCTCATCTTGAACTGTAATCCCCATAATCCCCACGTGTCATGGGTGGGACCTAGTGGGAGGTAATTGAATCATGGGGATGGTTTCCCCCATGCTGTTCTCATGATAGTGAGTGAGTTCTCACAAGATCTGATGGTTTTATAAGCATCTGGTATTTACCCTACTGGGTATCAGTCTCTCTTCTGCCACCCAGTGAAGAGGTGCCTTCTGCCATGATTGTGAGTCTCCTGAGGCCTCCCCAGCCATGCAGAACTGTGAGTCAAATCTCTTTCCTTTATAAATTAACCACTCAGGTATTTCTTCCTAGTAGAATGAGAACAGACTAATGCACAAAGCCGCAGCCTACGAAAAGGAAACGCTTGGGAAAAAAATCTACTCCAGAGAAAGACACAGTCTACTTACTTGTCCTGGTTTTAGCTTTGGGTGGAAAAGCAAAAGCATATTCTCCCCACAAAGATTTGTAACTGTAAGACAGCCTTGTCAGAGTTTGGACAAAGGAATCTATACTATCAGTGGGCCTCCAAAAATCCCATGTTGAAAATTTAGTTTGAAATGGCCCAAGGTTTATCAGTGTCTGGTAGAAGGTAACTGGCAAAAGCAAATGCTCATGCCAACGTGCATATATGAAATAACATATTAAAAATAATTGATTTTAAGAAAATGAATAGGCATAAAAAATACTTTTGGAAAATTGTATTTTCAAAGTGAAAAATATACTATTAGAACAGAAAGAGAATATAAAAACTGGTAAACCATATGACAGAGACGAAAAAATTGCTGAGAATGCAATACATAAAGAAAATAAGAGCAAACAAGCACAAACACACTGTACAAGCTTCTTAGCACATTACACGCGTCTCATCTTGCAATCCTCACAACAATCCCATGAAGTAGATACTATTTCTTCCTCCATTTTAGAACTGAGGAAACTAAGGCACAGAAAATTAAGAAACTTGCTCAAATTTATATACCTACTAAGAGTTAAACACATCATTTCAATCCAGAGAGTTTGGATCTAGTTCTGTTTCTTAGCAACTATGCTATGTTCCTGTAAGAAAAATGAAAGTTACCGAAAGGGAGTCACATGGAGGTTAAATTTGTTCCAGAGTAGACGATAAAGTGAGCAAGGTAAAGGCAAATTTTTTGAGAGATAATGGCTGAGAAATTTTCAGAATTGATGAAAAACATCAATCATCAGATTCAGTAAGGTCAAAAGTTCTTAAGCCAGGTTAATAAAAAGAAATCATACCAAAAATATATTTTAACATATTATTTAACAACATATTTAACATATTATTATAGTTACAATGTGCTACGTCTCTTACAGTGCTTGCACAATGCCTTATACACAGTATACACCAGTAAACATGTCACAGGTCCATTGATTTTAAACTTGGAAAACACTTTTAGAAATTAGCTAGACCTATGGTCTTTAAGTTTAATTGGATTTTTGACCATTTTGAAAATCTGTACCAGGCACAATGGCTCATACCTGTAATCCCAACACTTTGAAAGGCCAAGGCAGGAGAATCATTTGAGCCCAGGAGTTTGAGATCAACCTGGGCTCAGGATCATCCTGAGCCCAGGAGTTTGAGGTCAACATGACAAAGACCCTATCTCTACCAAAAGAAGAAAGAAAGAAAGAAAGAAAGAGAGAAAAGAAAATTAGCCAGATGCGGTGGCTTGTACCTGTAGTGTCAGCTAGTGAGGAGGCTGAGAAGAAAGGATCACTTGAGCCTGGAGGTCAAGGCTGAAGTCATTGGGCCATAGTTGGGTCACCAAACTCCAGCCTGGGCAGGAGAGAGAGAGAGAGAGAGAGAGAGAGAGAGAGAGAGAGAGAGAGAGAAGGAAAGAGAGAGAAAGAAACAAAGAGTGAAAGAAAGAAGGAAAGAAAGGGAGGAAGGAAGGAAGGAAAGAAGGAAAGAAAGAAAGAAGAACGCACACTTACAATTTTGCATGCAATTTCAGAGGATTGGTGTATCACTCTAAAGACTATCCAGGAACTTCGTTAGCTGAGCGTCTCTTATCTAGTCTACATCTTCGTTTTATAATTGTTGAAAACCAATGCTTAGAAGAGGGGTTAGAAAACTGTGTCCCCTAAGCCAAATCTGGCTTACTGCTTGTTTTTGTACAGCCTGTGAGCTACAAATGGTTTTTATAGTTAATGGTTATGTAAGTACCAGTATATTAGCCTCAGTTCTACCTTATTATTTTAGGATCCTTCCTGTTATGCAGTACTTTAAAAATGGGATGGCAAGAATTATAATTACCATTACTTCACATGATATTTTGAACATACTTCTTTTAGAAATTTCTAAGTACCTGATTGCTTACAGATTGCTTTATTCTATTGACTAGGGCTGCCTGAATAGTTTCAAACTCTATCTGGAAATAATGCAGTAATAGAATTAAAGGATTTTCATTTTCTAGCCTTTTGTAGGAAAAGTTTTCCAAGCCCTGGCCAGGAATGCTTAGATAATATTCCCCCAAATTATTCAGCCAATTACCAGAAAACAGAGGACTAGAGTCCCCAACACCTGATTCCTCATCCATTGGTCTTCCTATTACTCCTACTGGCTGATTAAAATCCTACCTAATTAATTGATTTAACCCAATAAAACAGGAAACAAAGACATGTAATTCTCAAGTACTTAATAAGTAATTTCTCAGATAAGTAACTGTGCAGTTATGTAGAACACTGAAGTCCAGAGAATTAAGTGATGTATCAAAAGCTACATAACAAATTTGCGAAAGAAACAAAATTAAATGCTTATATTCAGGTTAAGCGTTACTGGCTTTTTTTTTTAACTGCGTTATATTTCATTCCACATATTTGAAAAATACTAATTCTTGGAAGTAGAAAATACTGGATAAAAGGTATTTTACTTAAAGTAAAATTATTAGAACACATGTTCCTCTTATTTATCTTATTTGAGAATTTATTTCAGGATCATTCCTGCTATGTAATACTTTTAAAACGGGATGGAAAGAATTATAATTACCATTACTTCACATGATATTTAGAATATACTTCTTTTAGAAATTTCTAAGTACCTGATTGCTTACAGATTGTTTTCTTCCATTGACTAGGGCTGCCTGAATAGTTTCAAACTCTATCTGAAAATAATGCAGTAATAGAGTTAAAAGATTTTCATAATGAAAGAAAATTAAGATGTCACTTAAAAGATAAGCATTTCAATAATCACATGTAAATTCAATAGTGCCAGGTGCCCTTAAAAATTCTATGATGTGTTTAGCCAGTTTTTTGAGAGATTCTGAAATCATTTTTTTCATAGTTATCAATCAAAATTAGATTTTACCTTCAGAGAACATGTCCTGAACAGTAAGAATAGCACAATTTTTTCTATAAAGGAGGAGTTGTGGTTAGAGTGAATAAGCTTTGAATAAGCTTTCTTTTTATAGCAAAACTGTTTGAAGATTCTGAATTAGGATTATGCCAACAAATTCAGTGTGCTTTATTTCTATAGTGCCTTCATTCATGTCTCCTCAAACTGAAGTCTTCTGCACTTACCTTGAAAAGCCAGATTTCTCAGGAATGGCTACGGAAATGGGCCACATGTCTGCCTTCCAAATAGGATTCTGTTTGAAGAGCAGGGCTGCTGGGGCACTTCCATGGTCTGCATGCATCTGCAAAGGCTCTGGACAGCTCACCAAGCAAAAGGAAGTGAATGTGTTCTAAGTTCCTCAGAGTGTCAACAGACCATAAAACCTCAAAACCATTTCAAACACAACAGTCTTGAAAAACCAAGTGCTTAAAAGATGAATTTTTCGAGTTGCAAAACTACAGAGAGGCCAACTGTCAAGAAATATTTTTGAAGGATTTATGACTACTATGAATCAAGTTTTGAAAATATTATTTGAACTAAATTTTAGAGAGAATGGGGAACAACACGATATTATCAAAAATGAAAAGGGAAGATGAGCTGTGTATTGTGCTTGTAGTGAAGGAATATGTGTAATTTTTTTATGCAGCAAGGAGAAAATTTCCAGAGTTGCTCTATACCTCACTGGTAACTTAGGGCTCCTACTCCTATAATTGTGTTAATTAGCTGTTACTGATAAATGACATTGACTGGGATATGGCACTATAATTATGCCATTTAATTAGAATTAAGAGAGAAAATATTTAATATCAGTGTGTGCTATGGGGCAGGGGAGGGGAGCAAATTTGTCACAGCTTCACTTTTTAGACTGTCAACATTATCTCCCAAAGAAGCTGCCCACACGGTTGTAGCGATATACTCTAAGTATTGGGAAAAAAATCAGTTCCTCAGACTGCTTTAACTTGCCTACCATTTTATGACCACTCTATAAATTGGGATTTTATCAATGTTCTGATTATCATATAAATTGGCGGTCGCCAACCTTTTTGGGAACAGGGACAAGTTTCATGGAAGACAATTTTCCACAGAAAGGGGTGGGGAATGTTTCCAGGATCATTCAAGCACATTACAGTTATTGTGCACTTTATTTCAATTATTATTACATAATAATATCTAATGAAATAGTTATACAACTCATCATAATGTAGAATCAGTGGGAGCCCTGAGCTTGTTTTTCTGCTGCTAGATGGTCCCATTTGGGGGTGATGGAAGACAGTGACAGTGAGAGATCATCAGACATTAGATTCTCATGAGGAATACTGCAACCTAGATCACTAGCATGCACAGTTCGACTGTAACTCCCATGAGAATCTAATGCCACCGTTGATCTAACAGGAGGTGGAACTCAGGAAGTAATGCAAGTGATAGGGAGCAACTGCAAACACAGATGAAGCTTCCCTGCCTCACTTGCCCACTGCTCACCTCCTGCTGTACAGCCCAGTTCCTAACAAGTCACAAAACACTAATGGTCTGTAGCCCAGAGAACCCCTATGTAAATATCATGATAATATCATATAAAAATTTGTGAGTTAAAAAGTACTAATTTATTCAATCTCAATGTTTTACACATTCCCTCATTTTTAAACTCCATTTTGACATTTCACTATTTCAAAAAGAAATTTTAAAGGCTTCAAAATAATAGTGGCCCTGGGTTCTTTCTACTTTAAGGTCCCTAAGTAGAATGATAACTTTTGTAATTTGGGGTGATTACTGGTTTCTTTTCAATGCTAAAACACTCATATTTTAGGCAAACTTTGTGCAGTTCTGTTTTCATCAATCTTCACATTTCTTACTCCAAACTAATGTTATAAGTGCTTCCAACTTTGTTTCTTAGTTTGAAGGGAACAGTTTTATATCAGGAAACTCTTCAATTTCAGCAGATGTGCATTCTTTCTGTTATATGAGTTAAAATCTTATCTGCTTCAAAATAACTTGTGCTAGAGATACTTCAAGCTTTATTAATTCTAGAGAAGATTGTTGCTGACAAACCCTCCTGCTTGAGAGCAGCTTTAAAAAATGAACAGAATGCAAAACCTATAAGTTGGAAGGCTTTAGAAAGCTGCCCAGGCAATGAGAACATGAAGAAAGAAAATTCCCAGAAGAAGGGAAGTACAGAAAAGTGAACCTGATTTTCAAGTCTTGAATACTTTTTACTCAAGGCACAGTTGATTTGAAACTAGACACTGAGAGGTGAAGAAGCAGGTGAAATGGGGTGGCCGAGATGCTCAGAAGTAAAACAAATCTGGCTTAAGAAGCAAAATTAAAGTCCAGAGACCACTAAGGTGGCGGTGCCCTTGTAATTATCTCGAATTTTCAGTCAAGACCCCCTGAAGGTGTAGTCAAGACTACACCTTAGGAGGTTGCATGCACTGGCAATACTGTGCCATCACAGACTTGGAGCCCAATTTCAAGTCAACTAAATGACTTAGGTAGGTAGACAATCACTGAATAGATTAGGAGACTTGCCACCATCAGAATGACCTCCTCACACACATACCAAGCAAAAGTAAATGCTTTCTGGAGGATGATAACACTAACCAGATCAACAAATTGGCTCTCGAACGTTTTAAACACAATGTCCAAATTTCAGTAACTCTTAAGAGGTGTGTCTGAAGATAAGTCTAGAAAAACAGAGCATGAAAATAAACAGAAAATAGGCCGAGGCAGGTGGATCACAAGGTCAAGAGATCGAGACCATCCTGGTCAACACGGTGAAACCCCGTCTCTACTAAAAATACAAAAAAGTAGCTGGGCATGGTGGCGCGTGCCTGTAATCCCAGCTACTCAGGAGGCTGAGGCAGGAGAATTGCCTGAACTCAGGAGGCGGAGGTTGCGGTGAGCCGAGATCGCGCCATTGCACTCCAGCCTGGGTAACAAGAGCGAAACTCCGTCTAAAAAAAAAAAAAAAAGAAAGAAAATAAACAGAAAATAGAAACAAATGCAGAAGAACATTCAGAATCGATTGGCTTTAAAACAGCTGTAATTAATTGTTTGAAGAGTACATGAAATTTTACACTAGAAAATTTACACTAGAAAATATTTTTTAATCAAATAGAAATTCTAAAAATAGAAACTAAAAAATAAAATAACTAAAATTACTCAAATGTTGAGGACTAATAGATTAGACACAGAGGACGACAGGATTGAAATATAGGTCAGTAGAAATACCAGATTGAGCTGGGCATAGGGGCTCATGCTTGTATTCCCCTCACTTTGGGAGGCAAAGGCAGGTGAATCACCTGCGGCCAGGAGTTGGAGACCAGCCTGGCCAACACAGTGAAACCCCATCTCAACTAAAAATACAAAAATTACTTGGGAGTGGTGGCAGATGCCTGTAATCCCAACTACTCAGGAGGCTAAGGCAGGATAATCACTGAAACCTGGTGGTGGAGGGTGCAATGAGCCAAGATTGTGCCACTGCACTCCAGCATGGGTGACAAGAGTGAAACTCAGTCTCAAAAAAAAAAAAAAAAAGAAAGAAAGAAAAGGATAAAAGAAAAGAAAAGACCAGATTGAAGAATGGCAATAAAATAAAAATAAAAATTAAATAAAATCACACAAAAGACATGAAAGACACAGGGCAAAGTTTTTAAATGCCTATAATGTTGCTCTGGAAAGAAACAAGAGGAAGAATTTGGAAGAAACAATATTTTAAAGGACAACACAATTTTTAAAAATTACAATTAAAAAAAGACGTAGATTCAAGAAGCACTATGAATCCCAAAGAGGATAGAAACAACAACAAAAACTCCACCAAGTTCCATTACATAAATAAAAAATGAAGAAAGAAATCTTAAAATTATGCTACCCAAGAAGCTTAGGTGAGAAGATTGATTTCAGCCAGGAGTTTGAGACCAGCCTAAGCAACATAGTGAGACCTCCATTTCTAAATGAAAAAAAAAAAACTTAAAATCAATTTGGAGGAAAAAAACTTTTAAATGAGCAACAATAAGATTGAAAATCTACTTTTCAACAACAGCAATGGAACCCAAAAGAAATGAAAAAACATCTTCAAAATTATAAAAGAAAATAACTGCTAATTCAGAGTTCTTTATGCAATAAAAATATCCATTATCTTGATGACAAAAATAATATTTTCAGACAAACTGAAACTATGATGATTTGTAGCCTGCTGACATGAACTAGGAAAAACGCTAACAGGAGTGGTTCCAAAGGCGCAAAGGCAATCTCAGGTGGGAGCCAGAACTGCTCAAAGAAACCAAGAGCAATCGTAAGAGCAAATGTGTGGGTAACTTAAGTGCATACTGAAGATATGTGATCACAATAGTAATCATCTAACAGAATTTAAAATATAGGTAGAGTCAAAGTTCGTGACAATAATAGGATAAAGCATGGAAGAGATATATATATATTGAATTAAAGTGTTCTAAAAGTTTTGCGTCTTCTTGAAGGTGGTAAAGGTACTAATTAATTTTGGACTTTAATCAGTTAAGAATGCTCACCATAATCCTTGAAATAGTCACTAAAAATAGCAATAAAATTAGCAAAATAAAACAAGAAAAATGAAGGAAAAAATATGAATCCAAAAAATGCCAAAAAGTAGAGAAGAGACATATAGAATGGATAGATAAGTAGAAAGCAAAGAGTAAGAAATCAAATTTAAACCCCCAAATCTGATGATAATAATATGTAAATGCAGGGAGCAGTTATCAGATTAGACTTTAAGGCAAGAAACATTATTGGCAACAAAAAGAGGTAATTTCATAATAAAGGTGTCAATCTTTCTGAAACATTACAATTCTGAATTTGTTGCACTTTTAGTCTCAAATATGTGAAGCAAAATAATGACACAACTAAAGGGAAAATGGACAAATTCATTATCATAATAGAAGGTTTTAACAAATCTCTCTGATACAGCAAGCAGACAAAAATTCAATATGAATATAATATATTTGAACAATGCTATCAATAAACTTGACTTAATTCATGCACCTTATACCCAGCAAATGCAGAATTCACATCACATGAACAACCTAAATTGACCCAAGGGTAGATATAAAGCAAATATAACAAAAATAGTACGAGTGAAACTACACAGAGTATGTTTTCTGACAAAAGGGACAATTAGGCTAGAAATCAATAACAAAAAGATAATGTTAAAACCTTTACATGTTGAAAAGTACAGTACTCAACATACTTCTAAATAAATCACAAGCTAAAAAGTGAGTACAAATGAAAATCAGGAAATACTGTTGTTTGAATGATAATGAAAATTCAATTTCTCAAAACTTTAGTATTATAATTAAAGCCACATTTAATTGCATGTAGCAGAGGTGGAAAGGGGAAGTGAATGAAACTCGGGACAAGCAGCAAGAAAGAAGTAAGAAAAATCAAGGAGAAGTCAATAAAAGATAAAGAAAATATATAATAGAGAAAATAAATCTGCAAGTTGGTTCTTTTAAAGACTAATAAATTTAATAAATCTCTGGAAGGATCGAGAAAAAAGAAAGAGTACACACAATACACATATCAAGATTTTTTTTTTTAAAGAAGGGGCTTAACTACATATACACCCTTCAGGTAATAAAATGCTAACAAAAAGATATCATAACAGTTTTAGAGTAATGATTTCAATAAAATGGTGAAATGACTTTAAAAGCCATAATTTATATACTAAACTACCACATGAAAAAATATGTAATACAAATAGTTAATATCTAGAGAAAGAATTGAAATCTGTAACTACAATCCTTTGAAAATAAATTTCCAGGCCTAAGGATTTTATGTGAATTCTTCTAAACATTTAGAAATAACATTAATTTTTACATATATTATTCCAGAACAGAAAAAGAAAGATTGTCTAACTCATCTTTTGAGGTTATTGTAACTTTGATAGCAAAATCCAGTGAGGAAATTACATTAAAGGGCCTAAGCAAAGTCTTCTCTGATTTATATAGACACAAAACTCCTACACAAAATATTAGCAAATAAAATCTAGTGATATATAAATATAGATTATAGCTGGGCATTGTGGCACAAGTCTGTAATGCCAGCACTTTGGGAGGCCAAAGCAAGAGGATTTCTTGAGCCCAGGAGTTCAACACTGCAGTGAGCTATGATCACAGCACTGCACTGCAGCCTGAGCAACAGAATGCGACCTGCCTCAAAAAAAGAAAAAAGAAAAAAATTACACACACACACACACACACACACACACACAATGGCATGGCATTATGGTCAGGCAAGAATTATTCCAAGAAGACGAGACATGTAAATATCAATGACTGCAATTCACCACATAGACAAAATAGAGGAGAAAAATCACAGGATCATCTCAAATCGAGGCAGAAAAATCACAATAAAATTCAACATCTATCCATGATTTTTTAAAAGGCACTACAAATGAAGAATAGATGGATACATACAAAATCCTACAGCAAACAACCTGCTTTAATGGGAAACTATTGAATGCTTTCCTCTTGATAGTAAGTGTAAGTCAAGGATGCCATCTGTTGCCATTCTTACTAAAGATGTTTTATTGAATCCTAACGGAATGCAGTGAGGCAAAAGAATTAATAAAAGGTATAACTATGGGAAAGAAAGAAATAGCACAGTTTTTATTTGCAAGGGACTTGCTTTATACATATCAAATACAAAGACTCCACAGATAGACATAGAATTAATTTGTTAACTATTGCGAAGCCAAAAGTTATATGTTAATTTTCAAAATTTAAATGCACTTCACACTTGCAACAAAGAAGCACGGAATACAATTTGTAAAATAATACCGTTTAAATTAGCATCAAAATGAAACAAATTAAATACCTAGGAACAAATTTAACAGTAGATAAGCAAGTCTTCAATGTGGAATAATATAAAATCATGAGAAAAATTAACAAATACGTCAATGGGTAGAAGATTACGCATTTCTTTCAGGTAAAAAGATTCAATATTTTGAGCTATCAGTGCTTCCCCAAAACCACCTATAATCAATACATTCCTAGAAAAAAAAAAACCGAATAAATGATTTTGTGATAATTAACAAGTTAATACAAAAATTTATCTGGCAATGTAAATGAGCCTTAAATGTCCAAGACAATGGAAGAAAATAAAAATATTTGAAAGACTGAATTATCAGATACCAAGACTTATTTTAAAGCTAAAATTATTAAAACTGCATGGTATTGGCACAATCATAAAGAAGTATAGTATAGAGTCCAGCAAATGATCCACATGCATATATGAACACTTATTTACAAAAACGGTGGCAATATAAAGCAGTGGGGAAGAAGAAAAGAGAAAGAAGAAAGAGAAAGAAAGAAGAAATAAAGGAAGAGAGGGAAAAAGGAAGGAGGGAGGAAGGAATGAAGGAGGGAAGGCAGGAACGGAGGGATGGAGAGAGGAAGGAAGGAAAAAAGTCTTTTCAATAAATGGTGTTGGGTCAATTAGACATTCAAATCAGGTAAAAAAAAAAAAAAAGAATCTTGAGTTTCTGCCTCACATTATTTGCAAAAAAATCAGTTCCAGACAGATCATTGGCCAAAATGTGAAAAGAAAGACAATAAGTCTTCAAGAAAATAACAAAGATTATTTTCTTGACCTTGAAGTATAGGAAAAATTTTTTAAGGATACAAAACTCACTAATCACTAAAAAGGAGACTGAGTTAAACTATTTTAAAATAAGATTTTATGCTCATGAAAGATATCATCAAGATAGTAAAAAGACAAACCATGGAATGAAAGCAGATATTTGTAGTTCATGTAACTGACCAAAGACTCATATCAAATATGTATAAATGAGAAAAAAGATCGATAATACATAAAAATTCCTACATTCAAAATACATGGATAAGCAATTTGCAAAAGATGGTTTTCTCATGAATACGAGTGATGTACTCATCTAAATTAGTCATTTGGTAAATGATCAGCAAAAATGGCCATGGAATACCACTAAATATGTATCAAATGGCTTAAATTAAAAAGACTTATGATACTGAGTATTGAGGAGGATGTGGAGCAAATAGAATTTGCATATGCTGCTAGTGGTACAGCTAAAGCTTGACTTCTCTAGCTCAACATACCTGTGTCTCATGATCCAGCAATTTCATTCTTAGATATGTACCCAATATAAAATGTATATGTATATGTACCAAAAATATTATGAGAATGTTCATAACGAATATGCACATTAATCAAAATCTGGAAATATCCTTGCTCTGGTGTGACAATAAAATGTATTCTTTTTGAAAATATATATAGATGTGTATTTGTTCTTTAAGAATTAAAATGAATGAAATAATGTTACATGCGGAAACATAGATGCATTTCACAAACATAGTATTGAGAAAAAGAAGCCAAAAACAAAGAATTCACTGTGTGGTTTCATTTATATGAAGATTAAATACAGGCAAAACTGATCTATGACGTTGCAAATCCTGCTGGTGGTTACCACTGGAGATGTGGGGGCAGTCGGATCAATTCAGGGAAGAAGGGGTATTTCTGTGCTATCTCTTGATCTGGGCGGTGAGCACTCAACATGTGCTTACTTCCTGATAATTCATCTGGTTGCACCCTTGTGATTTGTGCATTTTTCTGTCTAAAGAATATCCTTAAATAATAAAAGTTCATTTTTAAATGTCCCACACTAAAAATTTAGTGGTACAGGTGATTTAACACCAATTATTTTCAGTTTCATTATTTCTAAATAATGATTGAGTCAACATTGTTTTCTCATGTGAAGCTTCACATTAAATGTCCTCCCTTTCTGAATTACTTGCATGCTACAGCTCATTTTCCTGGGAATGATGCTAAAGCATCCTCTTCCTCACCTTTAAAATATATCTGTCCAATGCTTTATTTCATTGAACTAAATGCCAGAACAATTAGTTCCAGATCCATATTTAGAGCTCATTTAGAACAAATTTGCATATGGCATTTGTGAGCTTCCAGCTCTCACCTGTTAAATCAACATGCAAAGTAAACTGGTTGAACTCTGCTGTAGCTCTTCAAAATTATCTTAATCACATAAAAAGAATAATTTCCAGTATTGGGACTCCACACAAAAATGAGGGTGGTGATAACATGCCAAATATTTAAAGAGCAAAGGAAGGATCTGTGAAGCACAGAATCTCAGTGTTTGGAACTATTCATTCATACTGCAGACACACCTCCAAGTACCATCTCTACTTGCTCATCTTCTGACAGCTCTGGCATTTAAAGTTATTTATTACTTACAAACGGAAATATTTTCTTGTCCTAACGACCCACATTTTTAATTCCCATCTTATAGCCACGGAAAAAATAGTTTAATCCTTTTTCTACATGACAGACCTGCAGGTACTGAATGATGTTGGTCTTGCCCAGTCTGAGTCTTCCCTTCTCCATGTCGGTAATCTTTTAAAGCAGTACTCACATGATACGGTTTTGAGTTCCTCCATTCTCCTAGGCACTTTGTTTACAACATCCATCAGTTTCTGTAAGTTCCTCTTTCTTAAAATATTCATCCAGAACTGCATCGGATGCCTCCAGTGTGCTCTGACCTGTGAAATGAAATTTCTCTCCTTTTATGTGGTGCTTTAAGAACTGCCTCCAAGCACAACTTCCACCATCCTGTCATTTTGGACCCAGTAGAAGGCCCTTTTATCCATAATTATTAAACTTGGTTTGTTCCTGCCTTCTTCAGGACTTTTTAGATCCTGTCTGACCACTGGCCTCATTTAAGATGTGAAAAATTGTCCAAAACAACAGACCTGAGGTACAAGTCCTCCACCAGCTGCCTGACAGCCTCCAGTTGGGCACCAATTCATCCACGCGTGTCCTTTGTCTGGAAATAGTCTCCAAATATCATATAGCCTGTGTTTCCATAAGGTCAACATGGCCAACAGCGGTCTTGACCCAAATGCCTCTTTGAAAACCACATACATGTGACTAATGAATATTGTCCATCTTCATTCTGATAACCTGTCCAAAATATCTCTGTTGCAATTGAGCTTTCCAGTCATGTGAATGAGGGTGTAGATGCTACACTCACAGTAATGCAAAGAGATTTGGAAGCTCACCTGCACTCAAGTTCCTCCTCTTCATCTGGTAAACTGGGCGTATGTAGAAAGACCATATAGACTTTCTGAGCCTCATTTTACTAATTATGACAGTATGGTGATTGCCAATAACTCTATTGTAGATTTTTTTTAAAATTTGTTTTACGGGTTGTGTGACCTTTGTTTAAAGCAGTATTTTCTCTTTAAAGCGTTCAACAAATTTCAAACTCCACACTTCAGAATGATCTGAAACAGAGGCCATCAAACATCCCCAGTGCAGAGGCATAGGTTCTTACCATTTAATACATTCAGATACTGTATTTAGTTATAAAAAGCTTTGTCACCTGTAAATAAATATTGTGGCAAGAAATGGTGATATGATGATGATGATGATGATGATGATGATGATGATATTTTGGCTTCCACCCTGAGGTCTACACCTGGAAGGGTTCTGCTGTTGGAACAACTTATGTCACTTGCTTGGCTTCTCAGAGTATGAGAAATTGTATTTATACTTGTGTCAGGATATTATAAGGTATATTAGGGTAGTTGCTAGGGTGACAAACATATTTTATGGGGAACATGAATGTACCTCAAATCTGTGTTTCCTCTCAGCAAAGGACGAGATTCAAGGCCCGTGTAATTCTCAGGAAATAGTTACATAGTGCCATTTTTAAAGCAGAACATGTTTTTCCAGAAGCAGAGCAGCAGGCACTGCTCTATGGGAGACCACACTCCTATAAATAGTGAAGAAATCTAATGGCATTTTGTCTTAGGCAGGAAGGCTTAGAACATCAGGGCAGAATTCCAATTTTTAATGTATTTACTTACCAATAAGTTTCAAATACACACATGCACACATATCGAATAGATCTAGTAACTGGATCACCGAACAAGAGCTTTTATTCAAGGCTAGCCCGATCATCCCCCAGTTATGAGCTTCAGGTATCCCAGCCATGTTTAATGGAATAGTCTCTGATGTTTTCTTTTGACCGTAACTAACCTTAACTTCTTACCTCACTGCCTACATTAGGGTTCCCTAGAGGGACAGAACTAATAAGATAGATGTATATATAAAGGGGCATTCTTTAAGGAGTACTGACTCACACAATCACAAGGTGAGGTCCCATAATAGGCTTTCTGCAAGCTGAGGAGTAAGGAAGCCAGTCCAAGTTCCCAAACCTCAAAAGTAGAGAACCCAACAATGCAGCCTTCAGCCTGTGGTCTAAACTCCAAGAATCCCAAAGCTGAAGAACTTGGAGTCCAATGTTCAAGGAAAGGAAGCACCTAGCATAGGAGAAAGATGGAAGCTGGAAGACAGCCAGTCTAGTCTTTCCATGTTCTTTTACCTGCTTTTATTCTGGCCAGGCTGGTAGCTGTTTAGAAAGTGCCCACGCAGACTGAGGGTGGGTCTGCTTCTCCCAGTCCACTGATTCAAATGTTAATCTCCTTTGGCAACACCCTCCTAGATACACCCAGAAACAATTGTTTGCATCCTTCAGTCCAATCAGGTCAGCTCTCAATGTTAACTATCACACTGCGGATTCTACATTTACTCAGCTCTTGACAGTTCAGCCTTATCTCCCTTTAGTGGCTCTGTGCTGCTGCTTGGGCTTGAAGCTAGATTTGGCTTCTTCAGTTCCAGGCAATCACTCTCTGCTTGATCGAGCCCTGGCTTATAACTTATGATCAATGATAGTTTCCTTGGTTAGTTAACACTCACCCATTCTTTGAGAGGTTCAAAGAGAATGACGGGCTCTTGCTAGAGAAAGATAGGAAATAGTTACACTGTGTCTTTACCTTGGTGGCTTTAAAAGTTTTACTCTAGGGCTGGGCGCGGTGGCTCAAGCCTGTAATCCCAGCACTTTGGGAGGCAAGGTGGGTGGATCATGAGGTCAAGAGATCGAGACCATCCTGGTCAACATGGTGAAACCCCGTCTCTACTAAAAATACAGAAAATTAGCTGGGCATGGCAGCGTGTGCCTGTAATCCCAGCTACTCAGGAGGCTGAGGCAGGAGAATTGCCTGAACCCAGGAGGCAGAGGTTGCGGTGAACCGAGATAAAGCCATTGCACTCCAGCCTGGATAACAAGAGTGAAAATCCATCTCAAGAAAAAAAAAAAAAAAAAAAAAAAAAAGTTTTACTCTAAAAAAACCCCCATGGCTTACTGTTTACTTAACAACCTTCTCTTAATCCTTTATTTTGGTCCCTGAATCTCTTGAGTGTATTTCCTCCAAGGATAACTTTTTCAATTCATTCAGAAATGCTTATTACACCAGGCATTGTACTTAACAGCATAGGTACAAACCTGCCTGTTAGTTTGATTCTGCCTTTGCTAGGGAACGTGCCATCTGCTTGTGCAATGTCACTCAGCAGCCTCCTTACATTTGGCAGCATTCCACTAGACAGAGGCTCTTTCTCTTTGAATTCTTTCACCTTTATGCACCAGTCTGCTTCTCACACACTTCTGCTTTCACTACCGTTTCAACTCGCACATCGAAACCTGAAATTATCTACCATAATAAACTCAATTGTTTAGATTCAATGTCCATATTTTATAGACAGTTCAACCGAAAGGGGCGTCTGTGAAATTAGGAACTATGATTCATCTACTACTGCTTCAGCAACACTTAGCACAGTAGCGCCAAACACATTGTATGTGCTCAAATGTTTGCATGGTGGATGAATGGATAGATGCTTACTTTGTGCCAGGCAGACAGCAAGAATTTCATAATTTTTTAATATTATCCCCACAACAATTTTAGGAATCATCAGTTTTGTTTTATAGATAAGGAAGCAAACTTGAAATACTATGGTAATTTGCTCAAGGCCATTATTAACAAATACTATTATTACTTGGTATTATGTTAGTCAGATTTGCATATACGCTATTTATAATCTTATTCCTAGCATTTACTGAATACTTATGCTTTCAACAAATATTTTTTTGCCATTATCTTACAGCATCCTCAGGCAACACCGTCAGATAGTACAATTATTACATTTATTGTATGTTTTCTCTACGGGAAGGACAATCTAAATGAAGCTGTTAAATGCGATCTTTTCACTTACGCTTCTCTCTCCATGGTCAACCCAGGAAATGGAGCATATAGAAAAACTTCTGCTTTTTTGGAAACAGCATTTCCTAAAGCAAATAAAATCAGTTTACGTCTATAGTTAATTGCTCCTCTAGTTCCCATTGCCAGAATGTCATCGGGATCACTAAATTGTCATCACTAAATCAATTTGAAACTTCATCTTCCATTAGTGATAGGAACCAGGATAGAACCACAGGTTTTGACATCCTTTGATATTATTAAATACATGTATTTGTTTTTTCTTACACATTGTATCAGTTAAATAGGTAATTAAACTGTGGTATGTTTTATGGTAGGAATCCGGTTCATCTAATTTCATCATTCTTCATTTAAATGTACTCGACCACCAAGCCATTATATCTATTAATTGTTTTCAGCTATTGAATCTTTCCTAGTCTTCACTTTCCTTCTATTCATCTACAGAAACTGAAGTAAGTACAAAACACCAGGAACCCAAAGTTGACACAACGATAAAATTTCCTGTAAATTCACATTTTTGAAAAACACAGCTATTGCTCACCCAGGGATTTTCCCATTTCCTTTCAAATGGTATGTCGATGTTGTTTGGTTGGCAAAGTGCCAGCTCTGGTGGATCTATTCTTAGCCAATAAATTTTTAGCCAGGCTTGGTGATGCACATCTTCTTTGCTGGTGATTGGTCTAAAGATGGGAATATCACGCAGGCACAGCCACTGGAGGTTCCTGAGAAACACTTTGCTCTCCCATTTTTTAGGGGGTTAGTAGGGAGATAACAAAGAGGCCTGTCCTTTCTTTTTGAAACTGAGTTGAGTGAGAACAAGCTTCTGTGGCTGTATCCATGCAGGCATACATCTAAGAACAAGCAGCCAACATGCTGAGGTTGGCATATTGGATGATTAAAGAGCTGGGTCTTTGAGATGAGTCCAGGCACTGCACAAAAGCCCTGTTCCTCCATGCATTCTCAAAAATTCTTCCAATATGAGATAATTTAATGCCTGAAACTTTTTTCACATTTAGTTAAGCTTTCCATTTCTTTAAGTGCAAAAAGAAAATCCCTAACTTAATGTGTGTTACTAGTTACAACTAAAAAGAAAGAGGGAGCATTTGCATCCTTAAGAGACAATTTAACAGTGCTGCCAGAAGCCAGAGCTAACATGTGTCACCTCCCTCTGTCAGCTTGGCCAAGTTGACAAGCCACAATTTCTTAATGGAAAAAAAAAAACAGGAATACAATACTTCCCTCACTTGATTACTGTAAAAAGAAAATGTGCATGACACATACCTGATCTATAACTGGTGTCACGTAACTGATAAATACAAGTTTCTGTGATTTCCTTAGAATTATCTCAGTAGGTGATGAAGTGCTGCTGAGTAATTGATTGTTCTTTTTGCATTTAACTGATTTTTTTTTTTTTTATGACAAAGGATACAGGAAAGGCAGGAAAATCCTCCCTCTCTATATCTCCAGGAGACTCTCTGAAGAGCTTTTCTCATTAATACCCACTGTACCTTTTTCATTGATGCCACCTGCTATTTCAACCTTTCCCGTCCTAATTCATAGACAGTATCCTACCACTGCAAAAACAAACAAAACACATACACACACACAATTTTCACAGCTTCCACCATCCAGCTAATTCTACTGAAAAGCTATAAAATAAGCCAACAGGCAAGTAAAGGTAGATATCAGTGAAGTGTCCCTGTGTTTTGTGTGTTTGTTTGAGACAGGGTCTTGCTCTGTCACCCAGGCTGGAGTACAATATCATGATCATGGCTTACTGCAGACTTGACCTTCCAGGTTCAAGCAATCCTCCCTCCTCAGCCTCCTGAATAGCTGGGACTACAGGTATGTACCATCACCCCCAGCTAATTTTTTGTAGAGATAAGGTCTCCCTATGTTTCCCAGGCAGGTCTTGAACTCTTGGGTTCAAGTGATCCTCCTGCCTCAGCCTCTCAAAGTGCTGGGATTATAGGCCACGGCACCTGCCACTCTGTTTTTTTATCATTCTTTCCGCATTTTTTTTTCCAAGAAAATAAAATTGCAAGAACTCATCTGGGGAACATTGGACCAATATCACAAATTCATCCTCATAGTATTCCTCTAAAGGGACACCAATAAGCTTGTCCAGTATCCAATATAGGTGAGCATCAGACACACCCATACTGTGGCTGCACATGGCCTGCAACTTTGCATACGAAATTTTCCCATTCTTCTCCAGTTTTGGTCTGATTTTAAACATGTTCTCCCACAAGAAATATTTTCTTATCTAGCTCTCTCATCTGAAAAAGGAGCAATTAATATCTTCTACCTTGTAGCCGTTGAAGGGATACACAGATTGCTGGAAAAAACAAAGTGCTTGTCACGAAGAAAACACCGATGACTCAAATACCACCCTTTGAGGCTAGAAGACCAGGTACGTATACATATTCCTTCTTCCCCAAATATGATAAAATAAATAAAATGCATAATGCCAACGTGAACTTCTTGGCAGGGGCACTCCCCCGCATTGAGCGTATGTTTACCAGCCTTCGACTCATGACTGCAAGTCTTGACTGGCAGACATCCTGCTGAGCCTAAAATCAAGAACATTTTCTCAGTCAGCTTTCTTAACTTGCACTCCCATTGTGTTCCTGCTATGGCTTTTGGCAAAAATAAATACACTTTCTAAAAACATATTTTGCCTGGGATAAGTTTTAGAAGCTAGGACTACTGTGATAAACTTAAAAAATATGAGACACTCAATGACTTTGCATTGGATTAATAACTTCAGAAGAACAATATTCCTCTTCTTCCAAGTCCAAGGCTGCAATGCTACCTTGTATCAAAATCCCATCAGGTTGACAGAATAGATTAAGAATTGAGTAAATCAAATCTGGAAGCTTGGTTTCTTTCCATTTTAACTTTCAGAGCCAAGTAAATTGGATGTCAGACCTTACTTCTTTTGGTCATTAATGTGTTTGGATCTTAACTTGCAGGAAATTTTATTTTTTGAACTAAATTCTCTCCCTTGGGATATCATGATGGAAGTCACTTAGATTCCAGATTGGGGTGTCTCTTTTTTTTCTTTCCTTCTTTTTATTTTTTGAGAAGGAGTCTTGCTCTGTCACTCAGGCTGGAGTGCAGTGGTGCTATCTCAGCTTACTGCAACCTCCACCTCCCAGGTTCAAGCAATTCTCCTGTTGCAGCCTCCCGAGTAGCTGGGATTTCAGGTATGCAACACCACGTCCATCTAATTTTTGTCCTTTTTGTACTTTTACAAAAAATAGAGACGGGATTTCACCATGTTGGCCAGGCTGGTCTTAAACTCCTGACTTCAGGTGATCTGCCCACCTTGCCCTCCCAAGTCTGAGATTATAGACATGAGCCATCTTGCCTGGCCTTGGGTTTCTCTTCTAACTCAGCAAATTCATGTTATTATCTGATCTCAATGCAGAAGCCTATATTGAATAATGTAGCTGGATAGAATATGGGATGAAAAATAATATAGCCAATAAAAATTTTAGCTTTGGGAACAGAGTGACTACAGAGTTAATTTTATTTAAATGGTCAGGACTTTTTGTCCTGACCATTTTCAGAGTCTTCAGTGAAAAAATAAATAAATAAAAAGTCCTAGGAGGACCGTGAAAGAAAGAGTTGTTATTAGAGGAGAACCGTGCTGATAGAATTACCAAAGGGGTAAACACTCACTCCTTAATTAGCCTAAGTAGATGGCTAACCCCACTGAATTAAGAGAAGCAGCAGCTGAGAAAATGTTAGATGGCTTCCAGAAGAGGAAGCTTTTCCTTATGTTCTCTTGCCTACCTCTTAATCCTCCCCAGAGAGGCGAGAATAATTATGATATAGATGAGCAATAGCAGTTGGTCTCCACACTTCCATATTGGGTGGAGCCAATTTATCAAAAGCCCTCCACATGGAAGAGATTATCTTTTTCTTTTTTCTCTTCTTCTACCTAGGACCTATGAAAGTTGGAAGTCAGCCCCTCAGTTTCCTCCCTGAAAGCCATTCCCTGTGTCATGAACTTGATAAGCCCATTTAGCTCTCATTCTCTGTGTCATGAAGTTGGTAAGCCCATTTAGCTCTCACACCAAAACCACAGCATTCGTTATCACTTTACATGCATGATAATCCTTAGTTGGTCTCTCTGGATCCTTTGTCTTCTATCTCTGGTCACGTGGACTTCCTGCGAAGAAATGGGTACTCACCCTCTCCTGCTCCTCCCACAACCTGCACTTTGGCCGGATTCTGTCTTCTCTCGGCTTATATCTCATACTCTTATCCTGTTTTGTCACCTTTCATCTCACTTCAGCCTCCATGTTTTCTTGTTTGTTCTTGAGAACACAGAGTAGATGCTCTCAAAGGCGTTGTTTTTTCTTGTGAACAATCATCAGAAGAAGGTAACTGTTAGGATTCTTGTGTTTAGAACCCCCTAGGTTTCTCCTCCACATGCTTTCATGAGCCTTGAGTTTGTGTTGTTGCCTCTTTCTCTAAGTGAATGGGAGCAGAGACATAGTGATGAGGCGGCAGGAGAGAAGGAAGGTGAGGAGAGAAGAGGAAGGAGAAGAAGGAGTTGAAGAGAAGGAGAGGGGAGAGAATCCTCACTGCCTCGGAAAGGAGGTCGACACAGTATGTTAGGAGTTTCCTGGTCTTTTTGCTCGAATCTGCTAAGGATGCCTTTGTCCTGTCTGGCTCTAGTTTGGTTTCAAAATTATAATAAATGTTGGCCAACAGTGATGGCTCAAGACAAGATGACTCATGCTGTACAAATAGGTAATGCCTCACAGGGTTGGCAAATCATTGAACTATATGTGAGGTCCTTTCTGAAGCAATTGTTAAGAAAGAAGACTCATGCCAGGCAAGGTGTCAAAGCCTCAGCAACAGAAAGTGATTGGCTCACAGGTAGGAAGAAGAATTTACCAACAACAGTATAAGTTTGAAGAGGAGAGTTTTATTAGAAAGAGCACCGCAGAAGAGTGCAGCAGGGTGCCTCAGCAAGAGAGAACTGAGCTCACGGTGGTGAATTTTTCCTTAGGGGTATTTATGGACCTTAAAGCAGGAGCTTAAGAGTAAAATGGATCACATCAGCCACGTTGGTCACGACAAATGATTACATTTGCAGGAATTTTGGTATTTTGATGTCAAGAAGGGTTACACAGTGAGTTTTGACATGCATGCATTCCAGAGAGGTATAGAAATTCTAGTTATAAATTTTGCAGAAAGAAGCCTAAAGCCAGGTGCTGGCTTTAGATAATAGGGAGGTCTAATTACTTCTGAATTCTCCAGATGAGAAGTTTGCCTCTGGATGGTATGCTTGATGGCCACCGGGTGATCCTTGCTTTTCTCAACACAGGAAAGAGGAAAGTCAAACTAATGAATATAACTCTCAGCCCACAAACTAGGGCTTAAGAAATGTCCTGTTTGTATGCTATTCACGTGATTTTCTGACTTCATGCCCCCATTCCCACAGGCTATTGAGAAAAACTTAACCCAGTTCTTTCTGGAGATTCCTTCTCTGCCCTGAGCAGTGCATCACATCCAGAGTCTCCAATGCTGCCAAGGCCCAGCAGGGCAGAAGGAAGCAGGCATCGGGTCCTTCATCGCTTGTCTGCTATTGCCCTACCAGGTGGCTTTAAGAAAACATTAAGATCTCTGTCACTGCAACTGACAGAAAACACAGGGAACACCAGGCAGCCTTTCTCTTGCATTCAGCTGCCCCTGTGGTTGTCTACCACCAGGACAACGCAGAATCCCTCTTTCCTCACAACCAGTAAACCTGCTCCTGCCTCCAGCCTGGGCAGACCCTGAGTCCTTCTCTAATTCTCATCAAGCCACTTCTCTATCAACAGATCATCTCCCGGAGGACCTGAGAATACAGACAAAAACCATATATATATATATATATATGTTATATATATGTAATCTCATGACAAACTTCTGTACTTGTTTCAACATGGGGAACAAAAAGGGAAATAGATCAGTAGGAGAAAAACCATAAGACGGTAACCAGCCATCCACCATCCTAATCACAAACACCCTCCTCTTTTCTTTCCCCACCCCTCTGTCTCACATCTTAGTGTTAACCGCATATTTACTATAAGAAAGGATTGAATTAAATGTAGAATTTTAAAATAATAATTGTGTTTTTCAAAAAAACAGAATGTAATAGAGTGCCCCCATTTTTTCTAAGAGATAGTTTGTTTTTTTCTCTTCTTTTCTTCCTTTCCCCTTGCACCTACTTCCCACTTAGCTCTTTCTGAAATACAAAATAAACTCTCACCTCTCCCTCACCAGACATTCCCTACAAGGCAAGTTCATCTCTGTGCTCTGGGTCTTTCCTCTAGAGTTGACAGTCTGTTTGCAGACCAAAGCATATTCCCGTGGAGCTCCCACCTCCAGGAGCATGCTTTAGGTGTGCCCACCTGGCCACTTCAACAACGGACTGCTCACTTCATCCTTTACCTAATAAAAGTGTTCACTTTTTGTTCCAAAGGCAAAGTGGCACATTCAAGGCAGGGTGAACTTCCCCCAAGCTAGCTTCAGAAATAAATTCTTTCCTTGTACCAATGAGGAGGGAGAATAGAGTCTGGGGACAGGAAACTTAAGGCCAATTTGTGCCAACTTCCTCCAAGAGAAAACACCGAGGTCTCAGTGCAGGAAATCTAATGCCAATTCATGCTGCCTTCCCAAGACCTCGCCCTTGTTAGTTGGACTCTACATGCAGAGAGCAACTAACCTGCTTTGTGGCTACAAGTTCATATTTATTTTGGACACTTTGGGAAATTTGTAATACTATAGTGAAGAAAATAATAGTATACAATGCCACAACCCTGAAATAAACACAGATGAGGTATTGATATGCACACAATATGGAAGTTTTCAAGAATTTTATGTGGCAGGTTAGCTGAGTCGGAAATTAAGGGTTTGAGTTTTCTCAGCTGTAAGAAATGTTGTAGCCAATATTTCTATTTAGGCATTATATATTTCAGGACTCAAAAACTTGGAGCCCAATATTTTATGAGGTTATCTCTACTATGGAATGTTCCTTTTGCTAATATAGAGTAATATTAAATTGTCCTGTTTAATTTTTAAATTTTTGTCTTGAATATGCTTTTAATATTTCTATTGTCTTCCTTGAGTCTGTTCATGGCTTCCTAATGCCTAAATTTTACTTTTAAGTTCATTCTGAGTTCCCTGTTTTAACATCTGTTTTAGTTTGAGAGTCTGTTTTTGGTAGGTAACTTTACTCATGACAGATATTATCACAATTTCTGTTTGTTCTTACTCCTTGGAAGGCTTAACAGGGAGCGTGGCTAGAAGGCCTCAGGAAACTTACAATCAGGGCAGAAGGCAAAGGGGAAGGAAGCATATCTTACACGGTGGCAGATGAGAGAGAGAAAGAGAAAGACGGAAGGAGGAGGGGGGAGAGAGAGAAAAGAAGGGGGTTGGGAGAAGAGAGAGAGAGAGAGAGAGAGAGAGAGAGAGAGAGAGAGAGAGAAATTGCCATATATGAAACCATCAGATCTTATAAGAACTTACTATTCTGAGAACAGCATGGGGGAAATGGCCCCCATGGTCCAATCAACTCCCACAAGGTCTCTCCCTCAACACCTAAGAATTACAATTTGAATAACAATTCAAGATGAGATTTGAGTGAGGACACAGAGCCAAATCATATTACTCCTGTAATCACCCAAAGGGTTCACCTTGCCCAATGCCTAGACAGAGTCAATTTATCAAGAAAGGGGAATTACAATGAAGAGAAAGTAATTCATGCAGAGCCAGCTGTGTGGGAGACCTGAGCCTTATGATTACTCAAACCAGTCTCCCCTAGCGTTCAGGGATCAGAGTTTTTAAGGATAACTTGGCAGATAGGGGTTCAGGAAGTGGGGAGTGTTAATCAGTCCAGATGGAGATGAATCATAGGGGTTCAAAGTGAATTTTTCTTGCTTTTTTTCTTGCGTGGGATTGCAGAACGGGTTGAGCCAGATTACTGGTCTGGGTCGTGTCAGCTGGCACATCTCATGCAGAGTCTGCAAAATACCTCAAGCACTGATTTTTTAAGTTTTACAATAGTGATGTTATCCCCAGCAGCAATTTGGAGAGGTTCACCAGTGAGTGTGAGGTGGACCTATTTACACACTGGTGAAGGATTTGACAACGAATGTCCTGATCACCTTTCACTAATAAGAACAAATAGAATTTGTGTAGGAGGCAATCACACTGTGAAACAATTTGTTTTAAGATCGCTCCATCTTATCAGAACCAGGTGTTGTCTCTTTGCCCAAATGTTAGCTGTCAGTCTCTTTAGACTTTTCAATTCAGACAAACGAGGCTCTCATTCATACTGATTACCAGTTCCAATCATTGGGTTAGCACAATCACTTTAGGGTAAATATATTTAAAAGAGCTGAATAAATTAAGCAACAACACCACAAAAAGTTTCCTTCACATTAAGTATAAGATCTGACAGAAACTGTTACATATAATTTTGTGCACCTTCTCCTAACTCTTTGGCCTACAAAATAAATTCCAGTGCCTCTCAGGTTAACACTAAGACACTGCGTCTCTTTGTATGTCCTAAATCTGTTTGTCTCAGTCACGCCACAGTTCTGACCACAACTTTCCTACTTGCCAGACTTACTATTTACCATTTTCCAGTTGAACTACATACAAACTTTTATATCATGATGAGTTTACTCAGATTTTCAAAATGTGTGCTCCCCTGCCTGTCCAATGAGAATTGTATTCATTTCTCATGACTCAGTTCAAATATCTCATTCTTTGTAACATCACCTTCCTTTCGAGTAAAGTTAATTGTTTCTTCAAGCTTATTTCTATAGCAATTACCACACTGTAGCACATTGGTATGTAACACTGATATCTTTCAGAGAAGGAACCGTGTACTATTTATATTTGAATCCCCAGACTTAGCACAAATGGAACAAATGTCTATTCCTTCACTCATTTACTTAAAAAATTCACTACTGTTAAATCAAGTTTAGACTAAAGCTGCCTCCTTACATATTTAAGTTCGGCCTAAAGGTTTTGCCGTACATTGTGAACTACAAAGAGCGGAGGTGTAAACCAACCATAGCCCACACCTGCGCCAGTCACTGAGTTTCAGCCAATCAAATGTAGGCAACTGTTCAAACTGTGTTCATGTAAGTCACAGAGCTGAAACCAATCCAGTTGTTTCTGTACCTCACTTCCATTTTCTGTACATCACTTTCCTTTTGCTGTCTGTAAATCTTCCACCACATGGCTGTGCTGGAGTCTTTCTGAATCTGCTGTGATTCTGAGGGCTGCTCAATTTGAGAATCATTCGTTCCCCTGTTAAAGTGCTATAAATTTAATTCGGCTGAAGATTTTTTTTTAACATGACTCACTATATTCCGGGCACTATTCTAGGCTCTCACAGTACAATAGTGAAAGAACCAAGTCTACTTTTATAGAACATCCTCAATAAAAAAAAATAGTTTAGTTGAATTGAAACTTTTGAAAATATTATGTATTCTTATAAAATGACATGCCTGGCTTTCAAAGAAATTTAGTCTAACTAATTTAGTCTCCAGCTGACTTGTATGAGAAATCATTCTTTTGTCATGTGTTTAGCTGCTTTTTTGGAATTTATTGAAATAATAACAGTATTTTTTTCTTTATTATAAAATACTTAGCATAGAGTTATGAGCTTCTTTCAGCAATTATAAAATGAATAAGCAGCCATGGAGATTTTACTGAAACTTGAAACTACCCTGGGCTCAGCAGGTGCCCCTAGCACAGAGTAAGGGTTCATTAAGTATTTGTAGAATGAGTGAGTGAGTGAATGTAGTCACAGAACAATGCTTCTGTTATAAGATAGTTATTAAGAATGCTAAAATGATAACTACATACTGGTTGCTTAAAATATATATGATTTCTGCTGGGAGCAGTGGCTCACGCCTGTAATCCCAGCACTTTGGGAAGCTGAGGCACGTGGATCATGAGGTCAGAAGTTTGAGACCACCCAGGCCAATATAGTGAAACCCCATCTCTACTAAAAATATGAAAAAATAGCCAGGTATGGTGGTGCGCACCTGTAGTCTCAGCTACTCAGGAGAGAAAGGCAAGAGAATCGCTTGAACCCAGGAGGTAGAGGTTGCAGTTTGCCAAGATCGTGCCACTGCACTCCAGCCTGGGGAACAGAGTGAGACTCCATCTCAAATATATATATATATATACACACATATGATTTCTATATACAGTATATGATTTCTATATACAGTATATGATTTCTATGTGTATAAGTCCATATTTTTTTCTCAAAAATTCAGATTTTATATTCATAACAAGGTAGGATAGATTCTACTTGACAGTTTGAAAAAAATTTATTTCTGTATCAGAAAAGGACTGAATCCCTCTGCCAGAGGCATTTGAACCAGAGCAATTCTATTTTGAATAGGGGCTGAGTAAAATGAGGCTAAAACCTACTGGGCTGCATTCCCAGGAGGTTAGACATTTTATGTCACAGGATGAGCTAGGAGGTTGACACAAGATACAGGTCATAAAGACCTCGCTGGTAAGACAGGCTGAGTAAAGAAGCCGGCCCAAACCCACCAAAACCAAGATGGCCACAAGAGTGACCTCTGGTTGGTCTCATGGCACATTATATGCCAATTATAATACATTAGCATGCTAAAAGACCCTCACACCAGTGCCAAATGTCATGACAATGTCAGAAAGTTACCCTGTATGGCCTATAAGCCCAAGAAACCCTCAATCCTGGGGAACTGTCCACCTCTTTTCTGGAAAACTAATGAATAATTCACACTTGTTTAGCATATAATCAAGAAATAACCATAAAAATGGGCACCCAGCAACCCTAGGGGCTCCTCTGCCTCTGAAGTAGCCGTTCTTTCATGCCTATACTTTCTCAATAAACTTACATTCACTTTATGGACTTGCCTCAAATTCTGTCTTGATCAAGATCCAAGAACACTCTCTTGGGATCTGGAAAGGGAGAGCTTTCTGGTAACAGATTCATATCCTTAGTTGTATCCAACTGCATGTAAGTTTCTGAACAATGAAAAATTAAAAAAAAAAGAATGTATTTGAAATAGAATGTAAAAGGTGAAAGAATACAGCAAGAAGTTGTAGCACTGTTGTCATACAAAAGAAGCATGTCAAAAGAAGTCATTTATAAGTACAGAGGTGGTGGACTCTGAAATGAAGTGGACTGATACGCTGTACTTGGCATCGTTGAGGTTTTGCATCCCAGTTCATCTTGCCATGCACCAACCTGTCAAATTGAAGTGATTCTCAAAAATGGTGTGAAAAATAGTGTCTTGGTTTAGACAGATTCTTTTGTTTTGATTTTGCAATGTTCTTATATTTTTGAAACATCTATCATTTTTCCTTTTTGAAATATTAAGACATTTTTAAAGGTTAAGTATCATCTGACTATCTTATTTTAAGAACTCCCGTATTTCTAAATTTCTAGTTGTCACTTTTATAGATGGGTAATTTGAGAAAGAATAAACATACACATACACACACACATACACATACACACAAATATACAAACTGTGTACTTTTTACAAATATAGAAAACTATATTTTTACAGTTTTAAGGTGATTTAATGGATAATGTAGTTACATGGTTCAAAACTCAAAACATACATTAGAGTGACAGTCTCTCATCTCTCCATCTTCTTCCTTAGAGTCCAATAATGTTATCAATTTTCTTGTTTCTCATTCAAGTACTCCTTTCTTTCTATTTCTCTACTTCCCTTGCTTTCTTTCCATACATGGAAGCATAGAAACATACTACAAACAATGTCATGCATGTTACTTTTTACTTAATAATCTATCTTGGAAATTATTCAATATTAGGAAACAAAGTAGTTCTGCCCTCTTTTTTGACAGTTGCATTGTTTTCCATTGTGTGAATATGCTACAAATTATTGAAGTAGACTATTAACAGACAGCTAGGTCTCCAACCTTACGTTACTGCAAATTCTTATTAAAATTCTTCAGTAGACAACCTTGTTATTTGATCATTTAGCATATGTGTAGATTTATATATGAGACAAATTCTTACAAATGGAGGAGTGGTTATTTTGTGTTTTTTTTTTAATGTTTATTTTAGGTTCAGGAGTACGTGTGAAGGTTTGGTACATAGGTAAACACGTGTCATAGAGGTTTGTTGTATGACATTATTTCACCACCCAGGTGTTAAGCTCAGTACCCAGTAGTTATCTTTTCTGCTTCTCTCCCTCCTCTGACTCAAGAGTGGTTATTTTGAAAAATTATTGCCATTTTATACTCTAGAGAATTCATTCCTATCTGTCTTCATTACACCCGTATCAGAGGGATGTTTCCCCACACCTGTCAACAATGTGTGCTGCCAAACTCTTTTGGTTTTGCCAATATGATAGGAGGAAAGACTACTTTAGTGAAGTGTGAGTTTATATTTTATTACCATGAATGATGCTGAATATCTTGAGTATGTTTAAAAGCCTTTCATGTTTGCCCACCTGTAAACCGTCAGTTCAATTCTTCACCCTCTCTTCTATTGAATTACTGGCAGCCTTTTTCTTATTGATTTAGTATATGTTTTCTATTTTAAGAAAATTTGCCCTTTGTTTGCTTCAATAAGTTGCAAGTAATTTTCCCAGTTTGCCGTATGACTATGGAATTTGCTTATAACATTTATGCTATGGAGAAATGCTGATTTTTAGGTACTACATTTATGAATCTTTTATTTCATGGTTTCTGTGTTTTGCGTCCTAATTGAAAGAACCATTTTTACTTTTCACATAGTTTCATCTATAACTTAAATGTCTGTTTAACTTTAAATATTTGATATATCTGTATTTTGGTTTACAAAGGAAGTATTGATCCAATCATATTATTTATAGAAGACTATCCATTCATCTTTGCATTACTTCTGAATAATTCATCCTTTCTTTATGGATTTGTTAGCCCACTTCCATCATATATATTCCTGTTCCTAGACATTTACTTGGTTCCATCCATGTTGACATTATCAGACTATTTTAATTATCAGTTAGTTGTTATGCGTTAGTATATGTTTTAGTGTTTGGTAAGGATAAATTTCCTTCAGTACCAGTTTATTACTCAAAAATTTTATTTCTATTTTTGCTTGTTTATTTTTTTCCATTTGAACTTCAAGATCATCTTCCCTAGCTAAAATATTTTTAAAGTATTTACTGTGATCAGATTATATGTATAAATTAATTTGAAGATAATTTACATCTTTATGATAGTGACTATTCCTATCCAAGTTCACAGTGTATCTTTTCTATGTTTGCATCTTCTTTTATTTCACTGCTGAGCATTTGCATATTCTTCATATAGGTATTTATAATAAAGGCACACATTTATTTCTCAGTGTGGCAGTTACTGCAATTTGACACCTACTTCCACCACTTCTCACACGTCTTCCTGCACCACAGAGGAGGTAAAGCTGGAAGTCCTTCCACCAAGCAGAAATGTCAATGCCAGACTTAGAAGACAGACATGAATGGTGTGAGGCAACATCTAGACTCAGGGAGATGGAATTTCCATGGGCATCTGCAGCAGAGATGCCGCTATCATATGTACTGAGGAGGAGGTGGCAGCTTCAAGGTTTCCACTAAACAAACAGTGGATCAATCTGCATCAATCCTGCCTGTGAAGTAACTGAAATAGTTTCCCTGATTCTTGTAGAAATTTTGCAAAAAAAATCTTCCTGATTAATCTACCTGATATTCTGTTTCCTTAGAACTAAAAAAAAGTTTGCCGGCAACAGACCATCAAGGCAATTGGAATTTACAATCAGCTCTCTGCCTCAGTTTGGGTTAAAGGGTTATCGTTAATGGATGGGACATCATATTCCATAACACGAAGTGGTAAAATAGTTATGTAAAGGATCATCTTTGGGAGAGTAAGTGGCAGCTGTGATAGGCGACTTTGATGTGGCACTAGGTATAGAAGGATCATGGAGTGGCCTGGCTACATCTAACTACACTGGAAGGTAAAATAATAGGACTCCATTTTTGTATTTTCGGGTTAAGACATGGTTGGTAGCCCTGGTAGACTGAACTTCTGATCGTGGATGGCAAGTGACTGTCTAACTTATTTAGATTCCCACAGCATTAGGCTGGGTGTGCCCAGCAGCATTCTACCCTCAAGAGGAAGTGGTCTGTATGAGCTGAACGTGAAGAGCTCCCAAAAGCACAAGTACTTTGCTTGAGCAAATGGTAAGCACTCCCAATGTGCCTACTCCTGCCACATACCCTTCTTACCCTTCTTGCATATCTACAGCCCCATAGGTATCATCCTGCAAGCCCTTGGCTAAGGCCAAAATAAATTAAGCACTGCACTATGTGATGGCCCCAGTGAACTACTGAATAATTACTCTCCTCTCAGGGCTATCTCTAATAGCTTGGGAATCCTCTAAGTGCTCAAATCTCCAAGAAGTATATCGCTTTAAGCCCTTTCCCAGAAAGGACAGATGGCCAGATATTTATGTTCCTGTGTTGATGCTGGTGGTTTGCTAAACAATCAAAGATTCAGAAGGAACAAGATTTGAAGATCAGTAACAATAAGGTTTGGAGAAGAGGTTTGTGTAGGTGCCTCTCAGAATGCTAGAACAGTGTGAGTATATTTTCATCCTACAGAACACCCCTCAGGAGGTGTCTATAAAAGAGATTCTAGATAAGAAAGTGGGCAAGAAGACATACTCTGTGAATGTCAGCCAACCCCTTTCTCCAGATACACTGTTAATCACAGTGGACTAATGAGATGACCACAGGAGGCAGAGAAGGAGATTCCATGTGAGTTTCACATGTACTTCCCCTCACCAAGTCTGATCTACCTCCAAGTCAGCCAGCAGCAGAGACCAACACTAACTCCCAAATACAGCCCTATAGCCCAGGAGGACCAGATTGCACCTGGTGTCAGATCAATAGAATTAGATCCCTTTCATTATGTAATGGGCAGTGATATATCACATTCAAATAGAAACCTATTTTCATTATATATACTCTGTTTCCTGCAATTCCTCTAGCAATACCATCCATGGACTTAACGAACCCATTCATCATAATGATACCTGTCTCCTAACCAAGGATCGCATTTTAGGCAAAAGAAGTTGGAGATCATGTTTTACTGTGATACACAATTTACTTGAGAGATAAACTACTCACTTGGAGATGATTATCATCATACAACAGGCAGATACTCACAACCCTGGAGCTCACCACAACAGCAACAAGAGGTGGCTAAAAAATTATAATAGAAGCTGGGCACGATGTCTCACATTTGTAATCCCAGCACTTTGGGAGGCTGAGGTGGGAGGATCATGAGGTCAGGGGTTCAAGACCAGCCTGACCAACATGGGGAAACCTGGTCTCTACTTAAAAATACAAAAATTAGCCAGTCGTGGTGGTAGGAACCTGTAATCCCAGCGACCTGGGAGGCTGAGGCAGGAGAATTTCTTGAACCCGGGAGGCAGAGGTTTCGTTGAGCTGAGAGCATGCCATTGCACTCCAGCCTGGGTGACAGAGCGAGATTCCATCTCAAAAAAAAATTAAAAAATAAAAAATCAATAAAATTTTAAAAACTATAATAGAAGTACAGTATGCCATACAGTTAATTTATACAGTTATAATTTAATACTGCATCTTTACGCTTCTCTCAGCTTCTATGCACCGTGCATGGTCTGTGTTTGTGTGTGTTTGTTTTGATAAATTTAAACTTCTTATAGCATATTTGTATATATCTTATAGTAGTAAATGATCAATGAGACTAGTATATACATACACACACACACACACACACACACGGAGAGGGGGAGAGAGAGAGAGAGAGAGAGAGAGAGAGAGAGAGAGAGAGAGAGATGGAGTTTTATTCTTGTTGCCCAGGCTGAAGTGCAATGGCATGGTCTTGGCTCACTGCAACCTCTGTCTTCCAAGTTCAAGTGATTCTCCTGACTCAGCCTTCCAAGTAGTTGGGATTACAGGCATGTGCCACCAAGCCTTGCTAATTTTTTTGTATTTTTAGTAGAGATGGGGTTTCTTACCTGTTGGTCAGGCTGGTCTCAAACTCCCAACCTCAGGTGATCCGCCATCTCAGCCTCCCAAACTGCTAGGATTACAGGCATGTGCCACCGCGCCTGACCATAGTTTATACATTCATGGCATGCTTTATGTTTTCTTAATTTTTTGATTTCTAGATTACAATATTTATGTGAAAGTCTTTTTCAAATTGTTGCAAATCTCCAAATAGTTTTCAAATCTATTGACTGAAAAAATCTGCATATAAGTGGCCCTATGCAGTTCAACCCCATTTTGTTAAAGGGCAAATTGTATATACTATATAAGTAGAGTTTAAAGAAAAAAATAATAGTACCCTGTACCCATCAACCAGTTTAAGCATTATAGCCTGACTTCTCTGAGGTTCTTTGTGCTCTACTAAATCCATGTGTGGAAATTATCCCTGAGGCAAAGGGATACATGCACACTGCCAAGCAAGTGTGATGGCTGTTTTATATCACATTATATTATTTTCATTATCATTACTTTTATTTCAAGGGTGGGTTTGAACTACATGGAAAGTGTGTGTATGTGGCTTAATGTGAGTGCTCTGTGATTCAATGTATTATTTAAATAAAGAGTAGCAACAACATTATTCCTTTACATTCACATGACCTTATTCACAACATCATGGTCTCAGTTGTCTATTACTTGAATATGTGAAAACCTACAATGAAAAAGCAGCACCAGAACTGGCCACCACTACAAGAAGGTTTTAAAAAAGTAAGTGCTAATGTCATAAAAAATGCGTACTATTGTTGTTTACATTTTGCTAACTTTAATATATAGATATAAATATATTATATTGCAATCTAAGTGGTGTGATACAGAAAACCAAAAAAGAAAAAAAAAACAGTATGATAACACTGCAGATTTCTCTAGACTTTAAAGAAAATAATTCCAGACTTACAGACTCAAAATTGGAAATGAGAATATGATATTAGTATATAGTAAGCCATATTAATGACAAAGTGTTAGCATAGATTCAGAGGTCAGCATATCAAGCCTTCTCCACGATGTGGTCAGCCTCACACAACACTGGATGTGCAGCAATTGTGGGGTTAAAGAGCTTGTGGCTGCCTCTTCACCACCTCCAAACCCTGAGGCCCTATAACAGGGTTAGGAGAGCCTGTAGTTGCAAGTAAATTCCAGAGCCACAATACAGCCTGAGCACATCTTTTAAGGGACTCACTCTGCACAATCTCAACACACAGTCCCTCAGGATCCTCAGAAAATGAAAAAGAAGTTACTGAGAGAAGGAAAGGGTGATTAAAATGACAACAGGTATTAGGAAGGTGGGCCCTCAATGAATATCAAATTATGGTAGACATTTTCAGAATTTTGAAAATTACAATATTGAGTTTCTAAAATAAACGTATTCAAGATACCATCATTTCTAGAAACCATAGAAGTGATTAACCGGAACTTGCAGAGATTCATTTAAGAGTTTCATAGGAAAGATTTTAGAAACCATGTCATTAAAGTTTTAAACAATCCTCCTTTTCTACAGACCATGGACTGGTGAGCTAAATGCCTTGGAATTTCTAACTAATTTTGCTAATGTCATACAGAACACTACAGGGTTTATTTGTGCTGAGTTGTTAATGTTAACAGTAACAACAGTAAGAGCTTTGCAGGAAGTGAGGACAGAAAGTTTCATCTGCAGAACCAGTGCCATGCTGACAACTGGAATTACCTGGAAGTCAGTAGTTCATTTTATCTGGATCACTAGTATCCAGAATTGATTATCTGGAATTTAGTGGTTTCACAGCAGCCCTTTTCAAGGGTAGACCACAGTCAAAGTTGATGTCCCAAACAGAAAGGCTTCAAAAGACATTGAGATTTTTTCATCTAGAAAATCATCCACCTGAGTGCTGTCTGTGTGTAAGGGCTACCTAGACTTTGCTATTTTCACATCCTACAACAGGCACAGGCGAGAGCAACCATGTTGCTACTTGCAGTCCCCAGCTTGTAGTGATGCAAACAGTTTTTGCGCTAGACACAAGGATGATTTTAAACTGGTGCATGTAGGATCTTCGGGTGATGACTCCATCTGCGACCAGCATCACAGTGCTCTTGGATGCAAACCCAGGTATTGTGATCAATCAGTGCTGTGGAGAGGGGTGCAGAAACCATATGGATACCCCCAGTCTGAGGCCATCTGCTGCTCCAAACTTTGCTTAAAAACGGCAGAAAGTGAAGGCTCCTGGTGGGGAAATGAGACATAAAGAAAACATATTGTTTGGAGAGTGCTTCAGGCATTTCTCTACCCAGGAAAATGAAAGCGAAGCCCTTTATTATGGAGTCCCTAAAGAGTCTGCTTTAAAATTGATAAACATCTATTTTCTGGAGCTATGGGTTTGGAAATTTTAAACTCTCCAAGGATTAGAGTGCATGTAATTTCGACAGTATGTAACAAACTGAGATAAATACCCAAATGCTATGCATACTACACAGCTGTTTAAGAGAAAGTAAGAGTGGGAATTTTAACTTATGTGTTATGCTTGGTTGTTTATAAAGAAATCTATGACTGCTGATTTTCTGGGGCATATATTTATCACCTATTATTTAGCAACAAGCATTGGAAAATTTGATTAAATTCTCCCAAATCTTATGACAAACATGAGAAGTTATGTTCAGAGACATCAGAAAATTAAATATCACTCTTTATATTTCATACAATTATTTGTATTCCTACCTTTGAAGCTAAGTAAGCTTTCACAAGACATGAAATTTCTAGGAAGATGTTTTCCTCATTTTTAAAACATGGTTCAGAGTCAAAATTATGTGACTCCTCTGTTGATTCTAACACAACTCAGCATATGATATCAGGAAGAGAGAAGGCTTCTGAAGTGGTACAAAAAATAAGGAGTGGAAAGAGTAGCATTTACTCTAAAGTGGATGATGAGATTGGAAGGAGGCCTTAAAGATCTGACCCTAATGGCCTTATGTTAAGTTTAAAACATGCACATCAGGGCATTACTGCCTTTTCCATAGAGCACAGGGACACTCTCAGTATGTGAGGCCACCATCCATTCTGCATAGCTACGTACAGGCAGTTAGCCAGACGCCTTGGTGCTTTTCATTTCTGAAAATTACCATCAGCACCAAAAGGAATACTGATACACAGCATCGGTATGAAGCACTGGCATATCCACATGCCATGCTTCCGGGTGCACACAGTCCATCAGGCAGTATTTTGATAATGATTATGGTACTTTTTAAGTTTCATGGATATAATGTTTAAGGTTTTCATCCTACCAACTTCAAAAACACTATTCTCAGAGCTTCCAGTTGGTTCCATGTGGAAAGACTCACTTTTGTTTCTAAAGCTCACTTTTGGGGTCCCTCTGGGGATCACACAAACAATATCTGTCTATACCATGTTTTAAAATCTGGGCACTAGAGACATTATTATGAATTCACAAACCTGTATCTTTTTGTAAATAAGTCCAAAAATACTCGAAAGGCACATACAAATAAATCCTGATAATTTCAGAGATCTTCAGACATCCCACTTGGAGGTGCTGAAGGTGAAATTTCACCCAGGCTATAATTCTCCCATACTGCACTCCAGGGCCAATGGAGAGCCTTCTACTTTGCCAAATCTATACCAAGATTCCCCAGCAGATCAAGGGCAAACAGAAAGGCTTGATCACAAATAAGGAGCACTGCTCAGCAGGAGCCTGACGCAGAGTAGAAGTGAATGTGGTGCTGAGATTTATGAAGTTTGGCGTTTAAAAGAAACTTCCATGGAACTCTTTAATGATCTTCGTGACCACACCTAAGCCTTAAACAAGAGGCTTCCAGCTTTCCCAGATGCATGAGACTCTAAGCCAGAAAACACAAATGTCCCAAGGATTATCACCCTGTGGGGGATTTGCTTGAATCCCCAGCAGATGTAAAAGAAGCAGACAGGAGGCAGATTGCCAAGCTATTTTTTATTTCACAGAGTTATAAGTTTGCCCAACAGTTAAATATTTCCAACACCTCCTTAGTGAAGATACAATCTCCTTAGTAGAGATTGAACACTTCCTGTTTTCTCATTCTTACATTATGTCCCGATGCCAATTCATAAACGACTATACCTCTTGATTTGGTGGAAGGGTGATTTTTTTTTTTTTTTATAAAATCACTTGCTTAATAGAGAAGAGAGCTAAAACTGTCATTGCCTACTTCAATTCAGCATTCATTCACAAGGAAGTATAATCTGCTTAATTGTTTAAATTAATATGTTTAATCAGTAGCAAAGAATTCCTTTCTTTTTAGCAGCACAGAACAGAGACTGGGACCATCCTGGAGCTGATAAGCTGACTGAATTGAGTAGGGTATTTGTTCCTTGGGTGTACATTGCAGAGACTACCTCTGGGGACCTCGATCTATCAGGGCTAATGTTCTGCTCAGGCTCAGAAGCATTACACAGAAAGCTAGAACAGTACCAAAATCAGTGTTGACGTCTAAAGGAACTCATGCTTGCTTACTTCCTCAAAAAGGCAGGTAAATATAAAGACCTTTTTAAGAGAGCAGTCCATTATTTCACCAATTGAGACAGACCATGTGAAAAAACATCAGAGAGCTGTCTACAATGAACATAGTTTGATGGCTTTAAGACAGTTTCTTACTGCTGAGATCTCAATAGTCTGTGACAACAGCCCTTTGCAAAAAACTGGACAAACGCTCTAAGTTGGGAGGGATGGAGCTGCCTGTGTGAGTGTGTGTACTGTGGCTGTGAATGTTCAAAGCAACAGAGCCCATGACAACAACAAATTTAAAAAAAAAATCCCACCAAGTATGACATCGCTGAGTCTCAGCCTCTTTAATATGGTTCAAAATGTATTTTGCAGGCTAAAGGAAACTGTGCATTCAAAAATGGGCAAAGGATATGAACAGATACTTTACAAAAGAAGACATACAGGAGGCCAACAAACATATGAAAAAATGCTCATCATCACTGGTCATCAGAGAAATGCAAATCAAAACCACATTGAGATACCATCTCACACCAGTTAGAATGGCGATCATTAAAAAATCGGGAAACAACAGATGCTGGAGAGGATGTGGAGAAATAGGAACACTTTTACACTGTTGGTGGGAATGTAAATTAATTCAACCATTGTGGAAGACAGTGTGGCGATTCCTCAAGGACCTAAAAATAGAAATCCCATTTGACCCAGCAATCCCATTACTGGGTATATATCCAAAGGATTATAAATCATTCTACTACAAGGACACGTGCACACGAATGTTCATTGCAGCACTGTTTACAATAGCAAAGACCTGGAACCAACCCAAATGCCCAAAGATGATAGACTGGATAGGGAAAATGTACACCATGGAATATTATGCAGCCATCAAAAACGATGAGTTCACGTCCTTTATAGGGACATGGATGAACCTGGAAACCATCATTCTCAGCAAACTGACACAAGAGCAGAAAATCAAACACCGTATATTCTCGCTCATAGGCGGGTGTTGAACAATGAGAACACATGGACACAGGGAGGGGAGCACTACACACTGGGGTCCGTTGGGGGGAAATGGGGGAGGGGCGGGGGGTGGGGAGGTGGGAAGAGATAGCATGGGGAGAAATGACAGATACAGGTGAGGGGACGGAAGGCAGCAAAGCACACTGCCATGTGTGTACCTATGCAACAATCTTGCATGTTCATCACATGTACCCCAAAACCTAAAATGCAATAAAAAAAAAAAAAAAATTAGAAAAAAAAAAAAAAAAAAAAAAAGGAAACTGTGCCATCCTAAGAAAAAGTCATGGTTCTTTTTCAAAATGCTTGGGACTAATTACAGGTAACACTGGCCCCTCAGATGTCCATGAACCAAGTACTTTTTCTTCCTCTAATCTTACATGATGCTGCCATAGTTCCCAAGGGTACCTGTGCTGAACGTATTCATTTCCTGAGGCTGTCATAGTAAATTACCATGAAGTGGATGGCTCAAAGGAGCCTGGAGTCTGAAATCAAGGTGCCAAGAGGACTTCCGTTGCCTCTAAGGGAGAATCCTTCCCTGTCTCTTCCAGCTTTTGATTGCTCCGGGCGTTCCTTGGTTTGTGACAGCATAAATCTCATTCTCATCTTCATAATAATAGAATAATCCGTAATTCTAATCTTATTTTTAATGAGCTCCTCTTTGTATCTTCTCCTTCTGTCTAAGGACACCGTCCCTGAATTGAAGAGCCAACCCAATCTAGGATGATCTCTTCTCAAGATCTTTACCTTAGTTCCATCTGCAAAAGACTCTTATTTCAAATAAGATCACATTCTGAGGTTTTGGGTGAACATATCTTTTGGTGGCCACAATTCAACCCATTGCAGTAGACCTAAACACAGCTGCATGAACACAGGCTGCACACCTGCTTATGCCTCCCTGGAGGGCCATGAATGTCTTCTGTTGGAAAAAATTTTATAAGTACATTCCCACGGGGCACTGCTACCATGTCTTCCTGAATCCATGTGGCAGCGATCATGTCTTGCTACACCATAGGAAGCCCAAAATGTTTGGAGTTACTTCTGCAAATACCCTGACAGAGAAAAAGCATGTTCTCAGGTGTATTTGATGATCTAATTTTTGCAATCCTTGAAATTGCCCTTAGTACTCTAAAGAGAAACATCCCCTAGATAGCACACTGGTTTCAGATTTTGAAAAAAATGCAGAAATGACCAAAGATTTGGGTAATACTAAAGTCCCCTTAAAACCAAAAGGTGTCCATGGGCAAGAGGAAAGTTTTTTGATCCCAAAGCTTAACCCACCTTTGATTCCAACCTCTGACCAGTCACTGATGAAGGGTCCAGAGAAGCTGTGTTTAGCGAAAAACTGAAGAATATACCTGCTGAGGAAAACGTGGTCACCACCATTACCTATATCATATGGATATGAGCATTAAAAAAGCCTTAAATACTCTGAGTGTCTAAAAAGAAAAACTTTTAAGAAAAGATACAATAAGTCTATACTTCAACAAAGCTCTATGTTTCAAACCAGAGTAAACCAGAAAAAGAGACTACAGCTTTTTTTTTTTTTTTGAACTGAGAGATCCATCAATCAGCTTTTACCTAACCCAGCAAAAATCAACCATATAAAAAAGTATACAGAACTGCTTCTGAACAAGGTGAAGCAGGTATAGAGTTTGCTGTATGACAAGAACAAGGGCCATTAGAATACAATAGGAAGCACAAAGCTTCTACCCCTGACAACAGGGACTTGGTCTGTGTTTGCAAAACAGTTGAGCACAACTAAGCAACACCCTTAAGGGTGTGAAATATTTCTGAGCCTCTTATCAGAACGAAACTTTCTGTTTTATATCTTGAGGAAACATACTCAGAGATATCAGCTGGAGCAGATGAAACTTAAATCACCAGGCAACATTCTTCTCAGCAAAAATGCCCAGTACATTGGCTCCGAGGAAGTGAAAGATTATCCTGATATAAGTATGTCAGGACTAAATATTTTGAAGGAAAAACATGATTTGCTTTGCAAAAAATAGAATTTTGTTTTTCTAAAAATAAGGGTTTTATAAGCATTCTGCTTTCCCTCTTTAAAAGGGAAAAATTAGAGGTGACAGAGGGCAGGGGAGAGATAAAACAGAGTTCAAGCCTTAGGGCAGGGTGGCAGAGGGTGATATTGGGCTGATAATGGCATGTGGTGTGGGGATGGGCTCATGATGGACATACAGCAGGGATCATAAACTTTTTCTGTTAGGAACGAGATAGTAAGTTGTTCAGGCTTCGCAGGGCCAGCTAGTCTCTGTCACACTACTGAACTCTGACACTGCAGGATGAAAGCAGTCATCAATTACGGATAAACACATGACTGCGGCAATGTCCCAATAAAACTTTATTTACAAAAACAAAATATGGCCCATCCACATGCATGTAGAGAGAGATGATACATATAATTCGTGGAGTAAAAAAATCATGAAACAGATGCTATATTATCAATAATAGCAATTTTTAATATGCATATTCATGATGACCAAACACCACCGGTCCATCCCTTGGTAGGCAATGAATGGAGAAAACATTTAAAATGTTGCCCCATAGGGGCTGGGCGCAGTGGCTCACGCCTGTAATCCCAGCACTTTGGGTGGCCGAGGAGGGTGGATCACGAGGTCAAGAGATCGAGACCATCCTGGTCAACATGGTGAAACCCCACCTCTACTAAAAATACAAAAAAAAAAATTAGCTGGGCATGGTGGCGCATGCCTGTAATCCCAGCTACTCAGGAGGCCGAGGCTGGAGAATTGCCTGAACCCAGGAGACAAAGGTTGCGGTGAGCCGAGATCGTGCCATTGCACTCCAGCCTGGGTAAGAAGAGCGAAACTCCATCTCAAAAAAAAAAAAAAATATTGCCCCATATCTGAATGTTTCAGTTACATGGCAGTAAAATGTAACTCTCCATGTTTATACTTAGTGAAATAATGTATTTCATCTCTGGATTACATCTATGACAGCATCCAGAACACTATAGGTGACCATTTTACCACTGTTAGCAAAAGCTCTGGCAAACCAGTGTCTGCCGTCATTTGCTTATATTAGGCAGAGAGCAGTGTTCTGGGAAGAGGAGACTGGACCATTCAGTGGCTGGTCTAATGGCAAAATGTGTGGTCTTGGCTTTACTCTTCTTGACACAGAGAGAGAACTTGTTCCTCTCTGTGTTGTTCCCTAGCCTGCACAGGAGTCACCTTCTGATTCAATTCCTGGGTTTCCCACGCACATCCAGAGGCCCCAAGTCGACATCATAATCTTTAAAGTAAAGAGGATTTTTATAATAACCTCCACCAGTGGCACGATTATCCATGGATGACAAAACCCAGCGTGAATTCTGTTAGCAACTGCCTCTGGAATGGATTTTCCTGTTTATATTCTTGGCTTCCAGAAGTATGCTAAACACCTTCCCACCTTCCCAGTCCACCAGGTACATGGGATTGGCTGGAGACAGAACTCCAGCAAGACCTCAGTGTACAACAAGCAATAGCAGCAAACAGGAAAGCTGAAACGATGTACAGTTTACAGACTTTATATATAATATCTATACTATTTAACAATATTTTTTCCTGAAAATATGTGCATAGCCAGAGTGAAAGTTCAAAAAGTGGAACTATCTATGTCTAGCAGTGAAATATGAATGTTTCCTAATGTCCTCATTTCCTCCTTGCTTTGCTATGTATTTCTGGTTACTGGCACCATCTTTGGAAAATTTACCTTCTGTGTATCAGTTAGCCTTTACCACATAACAAGCTTCCTAAAACTTAGTGGATTTAAACAACAATCTGGGCTGGGCATGGTGGTTCATGCCTGCAATCCCAGCACTTTGGGAGGTCAAGGTGGATGGCTCACCCAAGGCCTGGAGTTAGAGACCAGCCTGACCAACATGGAGAAACCCCAACTCTACTAAAACAAATACAAAATTAGCTGGGCGTGGTGGCACATGCCTGTAATCCGAGCTACTTGGGAAGCTGAGGCAGAATTGCTTGAACCCAGGAGGTTGAAGTTGCAGTGAACTGAGATAGCACTATTGCACTCCAGCCTGGGCAACAAGGGCGAAACTTCATCTCAAAAAATATATAAATAAAAAAGTTATGTAATCTGAAGAACAGAGAGGAAGAAAAACAAAAACAAGATGATCACCTCCATACATACAGTTAAAATATATTTCACAATATTCAACACACTTTTTAAACTTAGCAGGGCTAGTTTTACTTCCTGTAGGAAGCGTGCAACTCACCAGCAGTCTTACCATGAGAGCACACCTGAACAAGGGAGACAGGGACGTTTATAACTTTCATAACCTGATGCAATCACCCTACTGCTGTGTCCAGCTTCCATTGGCCAGAATGCGACCTCACATTCTATGCTTGACCTGATTAGCTAAAACCATGGAAATTTTCTAAAGTAGTAAAGGCAGAGGAGAACAAAGGAAAAGAGGAATAACTTGAGGAATGCTTAGAGAAGCAGTAACATTTCCAAATAAGAAAGGGGAATAAGCTATGACCTAAGACTTGCCTGGGCTTGTCCAGGAATGTCAGGGCAAATATCTAGGTTACAATATAAGAACTAAGTACATGAGATGCATTTATTTCTTTATTATGACTAACAGCTACTTTAAGATTATTAGCAAAAACTTTAAAGTAAGTTAAGCTTTGAAGAAACTATTATTTATTTTTAATAAACTACGAGGAAAGCTTTGAAGAGGAAATTTTATTTATTCTTATTTCTTACAATTACGCCCTTTTTCTATTTATAATTCCTCTTCAAACTTATTTAACATATCTTGACTCAGTTGTTCTGTTTGTTCTGTTAAAAGAAGTAACCTATCTGAATATGGTGGAGGAAGGGTTGGGGATATTTTAGTAAGAATTGTGTCTACTAGCCTCTGCATGAGTCCTCAGATGCATTGTATGACACAACAGCTAATGAGAAGAAGTATACTTATCACAGTTGCTAGAAAGGCAAGAATAGAGATTATGGTTTCTTTCTATTGACCAAACCACCTTTTGAGCCAATTTGAAATAGGGTTATTGATGCCAGAATTTTTAGCTAGCTTATTTGAAGAAGCAGTAGGTCCCTGGAAGGCTTTTGTTATGCTCCCATCGGGAGCAGTTCAAACGCACTTTTATGAGAAATAAATACTCATCAGGCTAGAAATAGGAGAGAATTTTCTCTATCTGATAAAGGATATCTACAAAAATCGCACAGCTAATATACTTAATGATGAAAAACTGAAACCTTTCTCCCTAAAGTCAGGAACAAGACAACAATGACCAATCTCACCACTTCCATTCAACAGTGTGGTGCAGGTTCTAGCCATGTAATTAGATTAGAAAAAATAAATAAAAGATATCCCGGTTATAAAGAAAGAAGTAAAGGTATCTCTAGTTTCAAATTCCATGATCTTTTATATGGCCAACCTGAGGAATCTACTCATAAATGAGTTATTGTTGCAAGATACAAGATTAACTTACAAAAATCTATTGTATTCTACCCAGCAGTATGAGCAATCTGAAAATAAAATTAAGAAAACAATTCCACTTACAGTAGTATCAAAAAGAATAAAATATTTAACAATAAATGCAACTAAAGAAATGCAAAACTTGTACTGCAAGTTTTTTTGCAGTATAAAACATCACTCAAACTTACAAAATTACAAAAGTATAAAACATCATTGAAATAAAGTAGAAAAACTTAAATAAATGGAAAAACATTTAATGCTTCAGATGCCAGTACTCCCAAATTGACCCATGAATTTAATAAAACCTTTATCAAAATTCTGTCTTTTTTATATAAATTGAAAAGCTCATTCTAAAATTTATATAGAAATGCAAGTGACTCAGAATAGTTAAAACTATCTTGAAAAAGAACAAGTTGCAGGACTCAGTTTTCCTAATTTCAAAACTTACTGCAAAGCCAGACAATCTGATACTGGCATAAGAATAGATATATAGACCAATGAGTTCAGAATTGAGAATCTAGAATTAAACTCTTACACTATGGTCAATTAATTTTTTAAAGTGTGTAACGACCATTCAGTGGGAATATAATAGCCTTTGCAAAATATGTTATTGAGGCAATTAGATATTCACATGCAACAGAAGGAATTTGGACCCCTACCTCATACCTTATGCAAAGAAAATCAACTCGGAATGGAACAAAGACCAAAATGTAAGAGCTAAAACTATAAACTTGTAGAAGGAAGCATAAGTACACATCTTTGTGCCTTGGCTAAGACAAGTTTCTTAAATATGACAGCAAAACACACACACACACACACACACACACACAAAATAAAAAGGATATATTGGACTTTATCAAAATCAAAAACTTGTGTGTGTCAAAAGACACTATAAAGAAAGTGAAAAGACAACCCACAGAATGGGAGAAAATTATACATTTGTTAACGGCTTGCTATCCAAAATACATGAAGAGTTATTATGACTCAAAAATAAATAGTCCAATTAAAAATGGGCAAAGAATTTGAATAGAATTTCTCCAAAGAAAACGGCTAATAGCACATGAAAAGATGTTCTACATCACTAATTAAAGAAATACACATCAAAATCGCAGTGAGATATCTCACACCCATTAGATTGGCCATAATCGAAAAATAAAAGAAGATAAAAAGAAGGAAGGAAGGAAATAAGTACTAAGGAAGATGTGGAGAAATTCAAACCTTCATACATTGCTGATGACATTGTAATATGTTGCAACTGCTATGGAAAACTTTTTAGCAGCTCCTGAAAATTTAAACGTCAAGTGTCCATACAATCCAGAAATGCCACTTCTAAGTATATATCCAAGAGAACTAAAAACCGTATTTTCACACAAATAAGTATACATGAATATATATAGCAGCATTATTCATAATAGCAAAAAACTGGAAATAACCCACATATCCATCAACTGATAAATGGATTAAATAAAATGTTATCTATCCATACAATAGCCATAAAAAGGAGTGAAGTACTGATACACTCTACAACATGGATAAGACTTCTAATCATGATAGTAAATGAAAAGAATTAGACACAGAAGTCACATACATTGTATGATTCCATTTATATGAAATGTCCAGTATAAACAAAATCCTGGTGGATTAGTGGTTGCCGGTGATTGAAAGGAGGGGTAATTAGGACTGACTGTGAACAGATATGGGACTTCTTTTTGGAGTGATGGAAATATTCTGGAATTAGCTAAGGATAATAGCTGCACAATATTGTGAATACACTATAATTAGCTTGTAAAAATCTAAAATCATGAATATCACATTTCATGAAAAAGAATTTTTTTAATTCTTCAGAGGCTTGAGTTAGGGAAAGGCTTTTTAGATATAACACCAAAGGCACGAGAGACAAAATAGATACATTTGAGTCCATCAAAAATTTACTTTGGGGTATAATATAAACGTTTTAAAATTAGCTTGTAGTGATGGCTGCCTTACTCTGTAAATATACTAAAAACTATTGAATTATATGGTATATGAACTACATCTCAGTAAAGCAGTTAAAACCAAAAGCACTATGGGGACTGTGTTGAGAAGAACGGATGCAGGCTCCCAGAGTGGAGGTGCTGAGCCCAGTTTCCAGGCAATCCCACTCATGTGAGTGAAAGGCTGGGCTTGCAGTGGAGGAGGACAGATGTGACGAGATTCAAGAGATAGGTGGTGAGAGAAATCTGCAAAAGTGTGAAAAGAAACATGAGGATAAATAATATGAGTCAGAAATTAACATGGTATTGGAATAATTTACTCTAATGAGCTCTTCAGAGAATAACTGCCAAATAAATCTAAATAAATAATGAGAATCTGCGCCTTGACGAAATTGCAAAACTATTCTTCAGTGAGTGTTCTGCATGAAAGACAACAACTTCCTTGATTGAGCTTGGCAACTTGCCAGAAATTCTTATTTAATTGTTTTATTGTGAAGCTGGAAATTTTGCTCTATCTACTAACATCTCCTTCCCCAGATTAAAATGTTTGGCAGCACTTAGCGGGAAAGAACAGCACAGGTACTCAGGATTCTTAATAAAAAAATTAGAAAGTCATTTATTTAAGACATTTGTTTAAGGCTATTACCCCGCTAACTTAAAGTAGTCAATAAATGGAAGTCTGACTTTTTTTTTTCTTTTGAGATGGAGTTTCGCTCTTGTTGCCTAGGCTGGAGTGCAATGGCGCGATCTCGGCTCACCGCAAGCTCCCCCTCCCAGGTTCAAGAGAATCTCCTGCCTCAGCCTCCCAAGTAGCTGAGATTACAGGCATGTGTCACCAGGCCCAGATAATTTTGTATTTTTAATAGAGTGGGGGTTTCTCCATGTTGGTCAGGCTGGTCTCGAACTCCCGCGTCAGTTCATCCATCCGTCTCTGCCTCCCAAAGTGCTGGGATTACAGGCGTGAGTCACTGCGCCCGGCATATTTAGGTATTTTTTTTTTTCACTCGCATCTTCAGGGTTTACAGTAGTTAGTAAGAAAGAAACAAAGTGGGTAAGTCATCATTGTCTTATAAATATGAATTCTTTCTCAGGTTGCTAAATCAAAGGGATTCACTTAACGAAGTAATGACATATTTTACTTTTAGTCTCATATTTTATACTTCAGGTATTAGTTTTAGTTCTATCAGTAAAATTCATCTTTCCAAATTTATTACCTTCCTTTTAATTATTGATTTCTTTACACAATGTATTAACTTCATCTCTGTTCCTGAGATTACTTCATTTGAAACTCATTTTAGCAAATGCCATTTTCATATCTGATTTAGTGTGAATATTCAGAATTTGATGGCCCAGAGGAAAAATGCTGTGCTGAGCCAACAACAAAAACATTATTTTTTTAAAAAGCGATACTATCAGATGCAGTTGATATGAATTATTAAAAAATTTAGTTGACTGTGGTTGTCCCTGTATTTCATATTCACTAGAGTCAAAGCCTATGTTCTAACTGTCTTGTTATTGTCAGGCTGTGCTTTGTTTTGTTTTGTATTCACAACTTAGCTAAATAGGAGCTGAATTCCATACTAATATCAAAATTAATGTATTATCATATTTATCATTGATGCCACAGCATTAGAATGTAAGAGTTTTTCAATGTGATAAGCTCTGCAAAGTGTTTATAGAAATTTCAGGACTCAAAAATCAGGTATCTTTAGGACAGGTAGCTTTTTTCCTTCCAACTAGAATTTAATATTGCTTATAAAAATATAGCAGAGTAAATGAAATTCTAGCTAAGGAAAATCAGGGAAAGAGTTGATTAACGAAGTTAAGAAAAGAAAAGAGTAAGTCCATACAGAGAGCCTTCTACGGAAATGTTCTTAAATCAAGCACATTATGCAGTATAGCAGTGTATATCCATTTAAGTAGACTTCAAATATAACCAAGCTCCTGTGACAGGCTGTTACACTGAAGTAAGTCTCCTCCTATATTCTGACAATAACCCTTAGGCTTAAATCACACTACATATATTTTTTCAACAACCAAATTAAGTTAGAGGGGAAAGAGAACAGTGACAGTTACTTTGTGCTTATGATAGGGCTTGGTCCTAGCTTTATAAACTGATTTCAGACAGTTAGGACACCAAAAACTCCAACGTGTTTTTTTCTCAGTGGCAGTATCAGTAATAGTAATAGCAACACAATTAACTCTAAATATGCCAAGCCAAATTATTACCACAAGAAAAATTAAAACATACAGTTACATAGCAAAAAGCTGAGACAGTAGTGCAAAGAGGCAAAGATGAAAATGTTAATAATTACCCACAAATATGACTAATAGCAAGCTCTCTATCAAAGTTTCATTGGAAAAAGGAAATAGCAAAGTCTTTTTTGGAAAAGAAACATTGGACCCAGCAGTCCCATTACTGAGTATATACCCAAAGGATTATAAATCATTCTATTTTAAAGACACATGCACATGTATGTTCATTGTGGTACTGTTTACCATAGCAAAGACCTGGAACCAACCCAAATGCCCATCAGTGATAGACTGGACAAGGAAAATGTGGCACATATACACCATGGAATACTACGCAGCCATAAAAAATGATGAGTTCATGTCCTTTGTAGGGACATGGATGAATCTAGAAACCATCATTCTCAGCAAACTGACACAAGAACAGAAAATCAAACACCGCATGTTCTCACTCATAGGTGGGTGTTGAACAATGAGAACAAGGAGGGGAGCATCACACACTGGGGTCTGTTGGGGGGCCAGGGGAGGGACAGTGGAGAGGTGGGGAGGGATAACATGGGGAGAAATGCCAGATATAGGTGACGGGGATAGACAACAAACCACATTGCCGTGTATGTACCTAGGCAACAATCCTCCATGATCTGCACATGTATCCCAGAACCTAAAGTACAATTTAAAAAAAAAAAAAGAAAAGAAAAGAAAGATTGCATGAAGCTCCCTGAACTCAGTAGGTCAATATTTTCTGTTATTTGGTCTCAGAGCAACAAGTGTTATAAAACAGGTAAGCTATAATGTAAGATATAAACTCAGGATGCATAGGCAAATGGATATTTATTTACCTAGATAGAAGCCACTGTTTCTTGAGTACTTTCTATGCATCAGACATTGTATCTGGGGTTATGCATAATTCACTCATCACAATAGAGCTATTTTCCTCATTTTAAAAATGTTTAAATAATAATGAGGTTTATTATTGTACCCAGGTCAAATGTGGGCAGCATTTCAACCCAGGCTTGTCTGCCTCTAAATCATGTGTTGTTCAAAAATTATTACATCATGCTCTTTCTTATAATATTAACAATTATACAGGAAATGTTTACTGAGTGTCCATGTGTTTACTCTTTGATTACATGTTACATGTTTTGAATACATGATCTCATTTGAGCTAGGTATTATTTTACATGTAAGACCTAGAAAGGTCAAATACTAAATAGTTTTATGACCACCAAATCCTTGAGGTCTTTTATTGACCTTTCAAATGCAGTCATTTGAAAAAGAATGTCTTTACTCACAGAATTATAACAATCAATGCATAGGAAAAACAGAGAAATATCTTTTTCTGTTTTTAAACTTTAGATGAGGCAACTAAATTACAAATAATTCAGTGACATGCAAGGTCTGTAGACAGTCAAGGGTAAAACCAAAATTATAGCTCCTGGGTCTGAGTCATGTGGCTTCTCTGGAAGGCTCATTACCTGAAGAAGCTACAGCGTTTTCTACTGCCCATCAAGCCTCTGTGACTTAAGCCTGGCTTTTCCCCTTTGGTGGTCTTCAGGGAGACCAGGAGGCTGTTGCTTGGTAGAAATAGTGCCTCTGTTGTAATATATCATAAGCTCATGATGGGTCTGTTGGCAGTTTGTGTTTTTTCTCTGGGGGGTGTGTGTGTGTGTGTGTGTGTGTGTGTGTGTGTGTCTGTGTGTGTGTGTGTGTGTTTTCATAAAATACCCTCTGGAGGAGATAATGTGCTGTTTCACTTCAGTTTAAAAATAAGCTTGTTTTTCAGCTTCTAATATAAAAGACTCTCCAAAGATGGGGAAATCTAATAAAAATCCATGATAAAAGACTTACATAAGCAGAGTTTGTGCTACACATACATGTGAGGCCCCAAGGAGAAAACAGAAGTGCTTTGCAAAGCAGAATCTAGAGGAAATTCAGTTTCCTTCTAAACCTACATATGCTGTGAGAACACAAAGACCTGCTCCCTGACTGGCCTTGGCAGAGGAGAACCATGATTCATTCTTATTACCACGACAGTGGATAACGTGGGCTGTCATGGGGGGCGAAACAAGACCGCTCTCCCGTACTGAACTCTGTAATGGCGAATGAGAAGGACAGAACAGCTGAGGATGTTTACACCTGCTCCTATCTGATTTAGTAAAAAGAACACAAACTGAACTGGGTAATGTGAACTCCTCACCTTTTGATAAATATGATGACGATTTAAAAAATTAATAGCAATGATAATGATGACCTTACAGGGCTGTTAGAAAGATTTTTTTTTTAATCTTGTGTATGTGAGAGTTGATTGTTTTACCAAAGAGAGAATAATTATTTCAAGTGATTTTAAAACACAATTATTTGACAGTCTACTCCTCCTTCTAGAGTATATCCTAAGGACAGAATGAACAAAGTAATCTTAAACAGTGTTCAGTAATCATAGTGTTTATAATGTTAAAATTGTTATTCTAAGCCAAGGTGGGTAAGTAGGTGTGTATTATATTAATGCTGTTAGGGTTCAACATTTTTAGTGTAAGAGGGAAGAGATACAAGTATAAAAGCAGAGACATTACATAAAAACCTGTTGTCTTATGTTTGAATGGTAAATAGTGTAAATTTTATAAATACCAGATGCATTTTCTCTTATCCTTTTTGTTTTGTTTGGTTTGGTTTTCTTATTTTGAGAGAGTCTCCTCTGTCACCCAGACTGGAGTGCAGTGGCGTGATCACAGCTCACTGCAGCCTTAATCCCTTGGGCTCAGGTGATCCTCCCACCTCAATCTCTGTGGTAGCTGAAATTACAGGCATTTGCTGCCAAACCTGGCTAAATTTTGTATTTTTTGTAGAAACAGGGTTTCTCCATGTTGCCCAGGCTGGTCTCGAACTCCTGGGCTCAAGTGATCCACCCGCCGCAGCCTCCCAAAATGCTGGAATTAAAGGCGTGAGTAAACTATCCTAGCCACGTTTTCTAGTGCCTATGATGATCTTGGGTATCCTCCTCATGCTGCGTAGTCCTCCATCATGCAGCTCTTCTAGGGCTTATTCTTCTGCTATTAGACATGTGGCTGGCTTAATCTTTTGCTATTACGAATAATGTTGCAATAAAGAATCTAATGCGTGTATATTTTCATATTTTTACTAATTTTTTTAAATGATTACTAAAAGTGGGACAGCAGAGTTAAAAGTAAAACAATGTGTAATTTTGCTAGATACAACCGGTAATGAATGAGAATGTTGCTTTCTCTCAGCCTGGCCAACGATATATATCGTCAAACTTTTGCATTTTTGCCAATCTGATATGTGAGAAATAATATGTTAGTGAAATTTTAACCTGTATATCTCTTACTCTAAGCAAGATTAATTATCTTTTCTCACATCAATGGGCTATCTGCAGTGTTTTTCCTTTTTCTTCTAAAAGTTTGTTGAAATTTTTTATTTCTATTTTTAGAAGCTCTTTATAGATGAAGTGATGTAAGTCTCAGTGATACAAGTGTTTTCCCACTGGTCATTTGTCTTTTTAGTTTACTTGCCATATAAAAGCTGCTTTTGGATTTTGAGTAATAAGTAGGAAATTATTCCACCTTCTTGGTATATAGAGGAATTCATCCATATTTTCTTCTAGCATTAATATAATTTTATTTTTCCCACTTAAATTACTAATTCATTTGGAACTTAATGCTAGTACACAGTAGGCAGAGAGATCAATTTTTTTTCTCTTTCCAAATAGCTACCTAGTTATCCTAACATCATTTTTTTTAAAGTCCATCTCCCACAAAAATTAAAAAATAAAAAAGTATTTCCTAAAAAACAGAAAAAAAGAACAGAATAATAAAATTTCAGGAATACTAAAAAAGATTTTTTTTTTTTTTTTTTTTTTTGAGATGGGGGCAATTTTACTTCCTCGCCCAGGCTGGAGTACAGTGGTGTGATCTCAGCTCCCTGCAACCTCTGCCTGCTGGGCTCCAGGGATCCTCCCACCTATCTGAGTAGCTGGGAACACAGGTGTATGCCACCACGCCTAGCTAATTTTTTGTATTTTTGGTAGAGATGGGGGTCTCGTCATGTTACCCAGGCTTGTCTCAAACTCCTGAGTTCAAGTGATCTGCTTGCCTCAGCCTCCTAAATTGCTGGGATTACAGGTGTGAGCCACCATGCCCAGCCCTAAAAAAATTAAAAGTCCATCTTGCTTGTCCTCTTCATCATCTTCCTCCTATCTTCCTTTCCGTTTTTAAAACGATTTCCCCTTAAACCTATTTAGTGGAGTGTCCTCAGAGTCCAGGTAGGATCTGGCATCCGTGTGTGTGTGTGTGTGTGTGTGTGTGTGTGTGTGTGTGTGTTGCCTGAAGACTACCCAGCCTTAGGAGTCAGAACCCAACATGGGGAGGTAGACATTCACATGTTTGCAAACCCAGGCATGAAATGAAGGGTCAAAGCAGAGTGAGGGGCGTCTATGCAGACGGTAGGCCTAGAGTGCAGTCAGACCCCAAGCAAGGAAAAGAGGATATCCACGTGGGAGAAAACCCTCGCGTGCCTGTCAGAGCCCAGATGGCATAATGAAGCTATCCATGTCATGGAGCAGGTGTGGCAACCATGCTGGGAGATTGGTTATATCCAGAGAAATTGATCCAATGGGTAAATATATGAAGAATTTTTTCGAGAAGGAATTACAATCTAGAACAAAAGAACACAAAAATGGATTCTCTACACTGAAAACAATAAAATGTTGCAGACAGAAATTAAAGAAGTCTTAAATTATTTTAAAAATATACAATGCTGCCGGGCGCGGTGGCTCAAGTCTGTAATCCCAGCACTTTGGGAGGCCGAGGCGGGTGGATCACGAGGTCGAGAGATTGAGACCATCCTGGTCAACATGGTGAAACCCTGTCTCCACTAAAAATACAAAAAATTAGCTGGGCATGGTGGCACATGCCTGTAATCCCAGCTACTCAGGAGGCTGAGGCTGGAGAATTGCCTGAACCCAGGAGGCAGAGGTTGCAGTGAGCTGAGATCGCGCCATTGCACTCCAGCCTGGGTAACAAGAGTGAAACTCCGTCTCAAAAAAAAAAAAAAAAAAAAATATATATATATATAGATAGATAGATAGATAGATAGATAGATATAGATATACAATGCTAATATATTGAAAAACTCAATATTGTTAAGATGTGAATCCTTCCCAAAGTGATTAATAGAATCAGTGTTATCCTGTTCAAAATTCCAGCAGTTTGGTAGAAAATTTTGGCTATTAATGAGAACTTTAAAATCGTAGACTTAAACTTTGAGAAATAAAGCAGTTTATAATTGTACAGTTATGTCATTGTTAATTAGTTTTTCAATTATTCAGGTAATGAAATTGATTTTTTTCCCTAAGAAGCTGAAATAAAGCTGGTGATGTATTTCACAATTGATGATATCTCTGAATTTAAAAAGTAATGAGTATTTTTCAAAGAAATGGTACTCTGTTTTTTTGTGTCAATGAGTACAGTGGTTTTTACATATTTTCTAATTTTTTTTCCTACCTGTGAATCCTTTTGATTCCTATGTCTTGGCCAATACAAAAGGCTTGGTTTGAGAAGGGAGTGGCCTGATGTAAGGAAGTCTCAGTAAAATGAAAAATATATATACACTCTGGTCTCTGGAATAGAAGCAAGAAGAAAGTGAAGAAAAGAAAGGAAAGCAGTGAAACATGCGGATCCTGACCTCTCTCTCTGGTCTAAAGTCCTAGAGTGGGTTAGGGCAGAGGGAAGCCTCACTTCCTGCCAGGGACTCTAGGAGAAGCCCACCTTACAGGGTGCCCTGCCCTGAACAGTGATGGCTTCATCCAAGTAAGGGGGCAGCCCTGCTGGTTTGCAGGAGGGAGGGACTGAGGAAAAGCCCCAGAACTGCTTCCAGTACCCCTGACCCTCCAGTAGTTTATTCTGTTAGTAGGTGCCAAAGCCAAGACACCAGTCTGAGTAGTCTAAATCCAGAAACCGAACACTGAGCTACCAAACCATGCACAGATAGAAGCCAGGTAAGGAGACCAAGATCCAAAGAGCTAAGGATCTGGGTCACCCTCAGCAGCTGCTAATGCATAGCCCGTGCTAATAATTATAGAATTAAAGGGCATGTGTAGTCTGTGACCATTTCTCTAAAGGCAAAATTAAATGAAGAACCAAGCTAATTATTTATGTGGTTAAAACAAAAAGCACCTTGCAAGGAAGATGAGATGGGGAGTGGAAATAGAAACAGGATGTTTACTTTACTTTTTCTTTTTTATCCTGAATCCTTTTGGATAGCTACATAGAGTGACTGAATTCATCTGCATTGAAACCCTTTGAGAATTTTTATAGGTTGAACCAAAGCAGAATAATGAAGTGAACCCTTCTAGGCAGGAAGGCAAAAGCAGACTTAAAAGATGATTCTTCTGTGTTACTTGGCTTTTGTAGAATGAACTGTGATGAGCTCCTCAAAAATGCATTATTGATGTGATGTAATAAGGCAAGCTTTCTTCTTTTCAAATAATGGCTTATTTTATATTAATTGTGCCATGAAACATTGTCATTCAAGGTTTTTTTTTTTTTTTAGCACAAGTGAATTGTATTTGATTTCATGCCTTGCCTTTTCCATCTATTGCAATAGCTCTCATGTTTTGTCAGTGAGGTTTTATTCGTATCATTATTCAATTTCTCATTCAGCATGGATTCAATGGATCAAGATATTTTTCTTTCCCCAATTATGCCCCTTGTTCCCCTATTTTCAGTTTTCTTTGATTTCCAAGTGATTTCTGGTTAATCCATGCTTACCTTCATATTCCATTTATTTTATCTTTTTCTATAAAAAATAATACTCTTTAATTGTGCTACATTGAAAAAATCGATATGTTTGCAAATAAGTAGATATTTGTTTTTTTTAAAGAGCTGCCTGTACTTAATGTCTTGAAAAATATTAAAATCCACAGCCCTGTTCTCTCATTATACATGCAAATTCCAGTTGCATGCAGGGTTGTTATTGGAGTACCAGGACAAACAAACTCAAAATCCAAATAAAGGGATTTTATTTAGAATATCAATTAGATGAGAAATGTTAATTAGGATTTGATACAAAATTTACAAATCCAAATTACCCATAGTTAATGTTCTTCCTCGGCTACATTTGGTAATGATTTATTTTCTATTTAGTATTCAGTTGGTGTAACTTGTAAATGCACACTCATAAATGCATGTCCATTTTCTTTCTTTCTACAATGCAAAGCCTTCTGCGTGCCAGACACCGTGCTAGATGCAGTCTCAATTTACACGGAGCTTGTGGCTTGTGGTCAAGGAGACAGGCAATGATATCGCACTAATGCGTATGGAATTTCTTTAGGGCACTGAGATGAAGGCCCTAAAGAAATGGAGCTAAATCCCAGAAGCTTCTCCAGGCTAGGCCAGCCAGCTCAGACCTCAGGATGAAAGACGTAACATGGCTTTGCCTTCTGCACCTCCACCCTGAAGTTCACTCCCTGCAATTAGGCACATGCTCCTTTAAACCTTTAAACTGCAGTGTCTGACAGTTCTGTCGGATTCCTACCCTGTTTCCCTACTAAATGCTTGAGCTGAAAAACTTGTTAGACCTGACCTGACCTGAATTTTGAAATTCAGTGACCTGTCCAGTTAGAAAGCCTTTTGCTTTTATGGTTGGCCAAAGCTGCCCACCTACTAAGGCTTCATTTAAAATGTGTAGTTCAAAGTTTTGGGCTATCCACAGCCAGCAGCAAGTGTGGGACAATGGCTGAGCAATGCAGACCGTGGGCTCCTGTGGACCCAGGGGCTTCAGCAGCAATGAACAGGCGCTCCCTGAACAAACTCTGTCCTGTTTCATCATTGCTCACAAATAAATTTCCTTTGCACCCCCAACACGTACACACAGAGAGAGAGAGAGAGAGATTTCACGTAAGATGTGCATCCTTGGTGAGAAATTTTAGGAAACAAATGACAAAGCAAAGTGCTTGAGTTCATCTAGAAAACCTAAAAGCCAGGAAAGGAACTGAATGAGTAAAAGGAAGAATTGATCATTTGGCAAATGCACATGGTCAAGGCAGGCCTTTTGGGAATGGTTGACTGGACTCAAGGTTCCATGAGTTTGCATTTGGTGCTTGATGACTTCACATGGTTCACATGGAGTAAGTATCATCTTACAGAATTACAGAAAAACATAACGCAGAACTTGTCCAAGGTCACCTGGTTTCTAAGTGGTAGAGTCTAAATTCAAACTCACTCATTCAGAGTTCATTTCATATCCTCATTTAGTGAGAAAATGTTGAAATTAAAAGCATTAAAAAAATCTAGACTCATGATGACTAAAAATCTGGAAGGAAAGGCTTTATGCTTTGGTCATAGCATCGGCATCAAGATCCATCAGGGCAAGTTATCCTTCTTTGGAAAGAACCATTTATTTTCAGGGTTAAAAAAAAAAAAAGACCTACATAATATTTTAATTTATTCAGTTCTCCAGCTGATAATCTTTTAGAATCCAGATGGAAGAGTGACACTTTCATGATTTTTCTCAATCTGCTCCTTTGTTCTCCCATCCCTTGTCTAGTTTTTACTCTAATTTCTATAATAATATGAGCTGCATGTTTAACAAATATTAGTTTATTATCTTGATTCTTCTGTTTCCTAGATGTTTATTGTGATCAATAAAAGTATAACATCAACTCAGTATTTGTGAAGGGAAATTCATGGGAATTTGTGGGAAATAAACATGTAAATAGTCACTGGTTTCCAAGATACTTGCATACTATAGAGAAAGCATTCACTCTCACCACAACATTGCAAGTCTATATTATTCACATAAGAGATAAACAGAGACTTAAAATCAAGGTCATAAGCACATGTAACCCATAGGGTATTTGGCATGAAGTTACTGCACTGTAATATCTAAATCTGCTACAATGGGGGAAAGGTGGTATTTAATGACATTCCTTAGCAATGTCACAAAATGACACAATTAGGGAATAAGTTCTGGATTTGAAGTTAATCTTCTCACTGCTATCACCAGAGGGTGCAGAATGCTGATCCTGCAGGCGAACAGAGCCACCTGAACAACTACAAATGGCAGACAGTGGGAGGTGATGCCAGGGGCTGTGGCATTACAAGCCACTCCTGAGGCTACCCAGCAGCAGCTAAAGATGGTGAGAAGGATGAAAAGGCAGGGTGGAGATATTGCTTCATGGTGTAAGGGACAAGAACTTTGAGCTGCAGAAAGATGTGGAGTCAGAGCCCACCAGGACTAGATCAGAGTGGGAACATTAATAGCAAAAGCCTCTTGCATATCCTTTAGAGCTCATCAAATATGGCCAGAGTTATTTCATCAAAGTGTACAAGGTTCTTCTTCTACATAATAGAAGAGCAAGGGCTGACTACATGCGTTGGTGCAAAAGAAATTGCGGTTTTTGCCACTAAAGTAGTGGCCAAAACTGCAATGACATTTGCACCAACCTAATACAAACCTATCGTCTTCATAAGGTCCTAAACTAAAGCACCCATGTAGATGTTGTGTTGTGCCTCTCACTGGGTGCTCAAGTAACAAACATGCCAACAGATGACCACCAAGACAGGTACACAAGAGGGTACACAGACTGCAGCTAGTGCAAAGTTGGAGTGTTCTGCCTAATAGAAGAGGAATTTATTTTAATGCAAAGTGAAGAGAAAGGAGCCAGTGGATTCTGTGGGGAAAGAAAAACAAAGCTGGTGTCTAGGGACCATATCGCCAAGAAGTGACTTTTAAAGAACAGAAATGACCAAGTGAAGATTTTAAAGTGATTGTCTGTGGCATGTCTGATGAAAACACCCTCTTCTGCTCCCAAAGGACACTTCAGTAAAAACTGCATTGTTCCCCAGTGCTCTTCCGTTAATGGATTCTTAGCAGAGAATCGGCCAAGTGCTGAGCTGGGTATCTGGGTTGGTGCTGGGCAAAGACGGCTGCAGGAGCCAAGGGAGATGGGACAGCTGACACAGGCAAGGCCTCCCAGTTGGGCAGATCGCTCACTGTGCTTAGAGCAAAGATTCTGATGTCTTAGAAGCAGTGGGAAAGAGAAGAAGAAGAAACAAAAAGAGAGGATGAAGGAAACAAGAGAAGGAGGAGGGGAGGAAGGAAGCAGGCAGCACAAGGTTGTTTTTGGATGTGCAGAATTCTCTCTGGATGTGCGGAGCTCCAGAATTGAAACCAAGTGACAAAACCCTGCATTCTCTACTAAAGTATAAGCATACAACAAAATCCCCATTTCTAAATGTCAGCCCACTGTATGAATTCAGTCCAGGCTGAATGCAGAAAGCAGAGGAAGCTTGAATGGTTCCCATGACGTAGTGAAAACACTCAAATGCCCAGAAGGGCTTTCCAAGACTCCCAAGCCTCCCACCAAACAGCTCTAGGCTATTGGTTTAACCTTATTTTCTATTTCCAGGAGCAGCTCTAGGCGCAGCATTTCCCCCTGTAGGCTGTCTCCCTCTGGACGTCCCTGTCGTCTCCCTTCTTTGCCTACCTAAGTCTTTTGCATTCCTCAAGTTCCTGCTTGCATTATCCCAACCCTCTCCCACATCAGGAGAGGTTCGCAAATCCCTTCCCAATCTCCTCGCTCTGTATGTCTTTGTCTAGGTCATCTTAAGCCCCCTATGCAATCTTTTTACAGACTTAGCACAGTAAGGGGACCTAATTGGTTCCCAATAAATATAGATTGCATTGAATTTAAAAATCTGTCTGTAACAATATTTGCTGTGAACCTAAATAATTTGGCTTAACAAAGTGTTCCCTCTAGAGGTTTCTCCAGGAAGACAGGGAAAATCACATTGCAGTGATCTATTCTAACTCAGAATTCAGATGCAGCAAACCCAGCATGGCTTTCTTACAGCTTCCTCCCGTGACAGCTGGTGTCTGATTTAGAAGTTGCCTGCTCAACCAGATATGCATTTCTGTTAGATCCAGTTAGGAGGATGAAATGGTGCCCAACAGACAAAAAGTCACATTGATCTCGTATCATTCACCTACACTTACATCTGTGCCTGTGTGCCAGCCAGCTCTAGTGCAACCATAACCAGAGTTCCGAGTTTTTGAGGTGAGTCATGGGCTTGGGTGGGCACATTACAGGGGACTTCTTAGGTGCTCTGGGAGATATGTAAGCCGAGATTCCACTGGGGTTTCTAATTTCTTGGCCCAGATTCTCATTGCAGCAGCAGGAACCACAACTCCAGCAGACACCAGAGGGCTGTCTGGGCAGCCCTTGTGTCATCCAGTAGCACATCTGATCTTCTGAACTCCAGGAATGCAATGCCTGCCTCTGTTTTAATGCCCTAATTGGCACAGAGATTCCATCCTCTTGAGAAGGCCACATGGAGACAGGAAAGCAGTGCGGCGAACAATGTGTCCTGAAATTGAAATTTCCATTTGGGGGGAAATTGGGGAGGGACAGTGCGGGGTGGGGAGTTGGGGAGAGATAGCATGGGGAGAAATGCCAGATATAGGTGAAGGGGAGGAAGGCAGCAAATCACACTGCTATGTGTGTACCTATGCAACAATCTTGCATGTTCTTCACATGTACCCCAAAACCTAAAATGCAATTAAAAAAAAGAAATAAATTAAAAAAAAATTTTTTAATGGAATGTTGTCCATTTATTCCATGAGAACTTACACCCAAATGGAAATAAACGTAACATTTCAAAATGGTTTACGCCCTTTTTCTGATGTGTCTTTGTCAATATTATCCTTCAGAGTCACATACTACCCCCTTTAAAAGGCCCCTCTCAGATGGTGTGTGGACACAAACATCATTAACAGAAGGGCAGACCCTGCTGAGCAGGGTCTCTTCAGCTGGCTTCTTCAAGTTGGCACAATTTAAATGTGAGGGAGGAAAAAATGGTAAAGAGTGAAGGTGTATTAGAGAGACAGGCAGAGGTAGAGACAGAGTGAGCCAGAAAGAAAGAAAGAGAAAGAAATAGGCAGAAAAGGAAGGAAATAAAGTTCCAGCCAAAAACAGAGACAGAATGATGTGTAGACAGATACACAGAGCCTGGCAGAGCAGGCTGATGGACAGACAGACAGACAACCAAAGCTGGTCCAAGACAGCCTTCACCCAAGCCACTTTCAGGGCCACTCTGGGCTAAAAGGAATCCAAGACCATTTTCCCCAAAACACTACCCCCTCTGCTGCCCTGCCACACTTCTGCCACTCTGTCCTCTCCTAAAACACATCAACTCTCTAAGGCTTGGGTTACCCAGAAAGACCCAGCCTGGGATGGCAGCTACAAGGAGACACTTCACAGACAGACAGAGTAGGAAACAGACTCAAGGAAAGAAAACATGGAAAGAAGAAAAGGGAGTGAGAAAGAGGAGATGAGATGATGCTGTGACAAGATGGGCTGATGTGGTTTGGCTCTGTGTCCCCACCCAAATCTCATGTTGAATTGTAACTCTCAATGTTGAGGGAGGAACCTGGTGGGAGGTAATTTGATCTTGGGGGTGGATTTCTCCCTTGCTCTTCTCATGATAGTAAGTGAGTTCTTACAAGTTCTGATGACTTAAAAGTGTGTGACATGCGCTTGCTCTCTCTCTCCTGCTGTCATGTGAAGAACGTCTTTGCTTTCCTTTTGCCTTCTGCCATGATTGTAAATTTCCTGAGGCTTTTCAGTCACGCTTCTTATTAAGCCTGTGGAAGTGTGAATCAATCAAACCTCTTTCTTCACAAATTACCCAGTCTCAGATAATTCTTTGTAACAGTGGGAGAATGAAGTCATATAGAAAATTGGTACCAGAATTAGTACCCAGAGTGGGGCACTGCTATAAAAACTGGAAAATGTGGAAGCAACTTTGGAACTGGGTAATGGGAAAAGGTTGAGACAGTTTGGAGGGTTCAGAAGAAGAGAGGAAGATGTGGGAAAGTTTGGAACTTCCTAGAGACTTGTTGAATACTTTTGACCAAAATGTTGATAGTTATATGGACAATGAAGTCCAAGATGAGGTGGTCTCAGATGGAGATGAGGAGCTTAATGAGAACTGGAGTAAAGGTCACTCTTGCTATGTTTTAGCAAAGTGACTGGTAGCATTTTACCCCTGCCCTAGAGATATGTGGAACTTTGAAATTGAAAGAGATGATTTAGGGTATCTGGCAGGAGACATTTCTAAGCAGCAAAGCATTCAAGATGTGACCTGGCTGTTTCTTAAAGTGTACACTCATATGCATGAACAAAGAGATTATCTGAAACTGGAACTTATATTTAAAATGGAAGCAGAGCATAAAAGCTCTGTGCAGCCTCAGGACATAACATCCCGAATTCCAGCCACTCCAGCTCCAGCTATGGCTAAAGGGGACAAAGGTACAGCTGGTGCCATGCTTTCAAAGGGTACAAGCCCTTAGCCTTGGCAACTTCCATGTGGTGTTGGGCCTGTGGGTGCATAGAAGTCAAGAATTAAAGCTTGGGAGCACCGACCTAGATTTTACAGGATGTATGGAAACTCCTGGATTTCCAGGCAGAAGTCTGCTGCAGGAGCAGAGCCCTCATGTAGAACCTCTATTAGGGCAGTATGGAGGAGAAATGTGGGGTTGGAGCCCACATACAGAGTCCCTACTGGGGCACTACCTAGTAGAGCAATGAGAAGAGGGCTACCATTCTTCAGATGCCAGAATGGTAGATTCACTGACAACTTGCACTGTGCACCTGGAAAAGCCACAGGCACTTAACACCAACCCCTGAAATCAGCTGTGGGGGCTGTACCCTGTAGAGCCACAGTGGCAGAGCTGCCCAAAGCTATGGGAGCCTACCCTTGATATCAGAATTCCCTGGATGTGAGACATGGAGTCAAAAACATTATTTTGAAGCTTTAAGATTTAATGACCACGCTCCTGGGCTTTGGACTTGCAAGGGGCCAATTTCTGCCATTTGGAATGGGAGCATTTACCCAGTGCCTCTACCTCCATTATATCTTGGAGGCAACCAACTTGTTTTTTGATTTTACAGGCTCACAGGTGGAAAGGACTTGCCTTGTCTCAAATGAGACTTTGGACTTGGACTTTTGAGTTAGTGCTGGATTGAATTAAGACTTTGGGGGAATGTTAGGAAAGTATGATTGTGTTTTGAAACATAAGAAGGACATGAGATTTTGGAAAAGCTGGATACCAAATAATACGGTTTGGCTCTTTGTCTTTACCCAAATCTCATGTCAAATTGTAATTCTCATTGTTGCGGGAGGGACTTTGTGGAAGGTGATTGTTATCATGGGGGCAGATTTCCCCCTTTCTCTTCTTGTGATGATGAGTGACTTTCTCACAGATATGATGGTTTAAAACTGTTTAGCACTCCTCTCACTGCCTTTCTCCTGCCTTTATGTGAAGATGCTCCTTGCTTCCCCCTCCCCTTTCACTATGATTGTAAGTTTCCTGAGGCGTCCTGGTCATGCTTCCTCTTAAGCCTGTGGAACTGTGAGTCAATTAAACCTCTTTTCTTCATAAATTACCCAGTCTCTGGTAGTCTTTGAAGCAGTGTGAGAACAGATGAATACAGGGGCTATGTCCTCCACAGTCAACTGGAGGGAGTGGGAATAAGTACAGGGCTTCACTTGCATGGGGATCAGACTTCCCAGCAAGAAAAGTGGGAACCTTTCTCTGCTCACCTTTGTAACTCTGGTGACAGCTATCTGGAGATCTTTGAGTCCTCCAGCCTTTAGAGCTGACCCTTATTAATATTTAAGTAATGGTAGCTTACATACTTGAGTCTATAGTACTTGAGTGTGATGATATTCTGCAACTCATACACAAATGACTCAATAAATAAATATATATATAAATAAAAAGTTAAAACATATATAAAGAAAAAGTAAATATGGCAAATGTTAATTCTTGACTCTATGTTGTGGGTTTGCAGGATGTCAGAGGGCTCTTCTTCTAACATTTCAGGATGTTTAACTTTTCATTTATTAGACATTGTAATTATTTTAAAAATAAAATAAGAAGAAAACAATGTTTGTCCAGCTTTTATATGGTTCGGCTCTGTGTCCCCACCTAAATCTCATCTTGTAGCTTTCATAATTCCCACGTCTTGAGGCAGGGACCTGATGAGAGATGACTGAATCATGGGAACAGGTCTTTCCCATGCTATTCTCCTGATAGTGAATGGGTCTCACAAGATCTGATGGTTTTAAAAACGGGAGTTTCTCTGCACAAACTCTCTCCCTTTGCCTGCTGCCATCCACATAAGATGGGACTTGCCCCTCCTTGCCTTCCACAATGACTGTGAGGTTTCCCCAGCCACGTGGAACTGTAGGTCCAATTAAACCTCTTTCTTTTGTAAATTGTCCAGTCTTGGATACGTCTATCAGCAGCGTGAAAACAGGCACTTATACAACTTCTTTCCCAGGCATGATGGAAAACCCAGGGCCAACTCCTATTTCTCCCAGACACTGCTTATGTAGAATCTTCTGCATCACTTTCATCCTCCTGCTGAGTCTGCCACATTGTTTTACTCTCACATTTGCTGGTGTTCCCTTCTCTCCACTCCACATTGACCCAAAGACGAAATACAACCCTTTCTTTTTGGATTCTCACAAACCCCACCCCCACAGAGGTTGTGACCAATCACCTTTACTCTGGATTTGGAGGCAGTGATTGGGGGCAGGGCTTCTATTACAGAACATCAACAGACAGACAAAATGGAATATTTTGAAATCAAAATTTAACTCTGTTTGCCTTTACAGTTTAAAATGAATGACATACTCTACTATCTTATACTTGTATTATTTCTAATAAAGTGAAAAACTGAAGGGCAGCCTTGCTGTTTTTAGAAGTCCCCTGGCCAGACTTACCACCAGGAGGGCCAGATTCAGGTATTTTTATGGGTCATCTCTTCTCAAGACCCAGCTCTGTCATGTTACTATCTCATTGCCTTTCCTCCTTTACCCGCTCACTCCTCTGACCACAGAAACTCTGAATTCAGCTTGATTTCTTATGCAGAGCGATTCAGTTCTCTCTATATTGTGCCCTCTGCTTCCAAATGGTGTGGCTGCTTGTACGGTAGGAGGGGAGCCACCCCCTACAGAGCCATATATCTATTAATTCATTTGGTTAAGCAGAAAACAATTTGACCCTAAGAGCAATTATGCTAGCAGAGGGCAGAAGCATTGATGAAGTGTTTGTTTTAAATAGCAATTTTAAAAATTCTTGCTACTCTGAACTGTGGCTTTACCAAATAACTCAATTTAAAATGTGGCAACATTCAGTTGAAATTTGCATGGGAACTTTGGCTGCAAAGCCTGCCTCAGGAAAGCAGCCCTATTTAAAAGGAGCTATAAGAATGCTACTGTCTTTGTGTTTTCCTGGGTCACTAGCCTAGGAGACCACAATTGAGAAAATGTAAAGAAGTCTACCCCCAGCTCATTTTCCCAACCTGGTTATCTAGCCAACTATCATTTGTATTCTTGACTCAGCCCTCCTGCTGACAGCTCTATTCAGCCTCCTTGGCTTTTACTCAGTCTCTTTGGACCCAGATCTCAAATCCCCTTTGGGGCCTTTCTTTGTTCATTCCTACTTCGGGGTCCAGGACCTGTTCTGGATCTACCCTGTTCCTGGAATCTCTGCTTTCCATGCATTGTCCCCAGTGTGTGGCCTCCTGTGAACGGGACTCAGTGACCTCTGTCCATCATATCACTTTGCCACCCCAAACTTGCTCAGCCAATGCAAAAACCTTCAAGAACAGGAATCATTTCCCAGTCAATTCCGCCAAGCTCCCAACTCCCACAGATGTTTGTTGTCAGAGAGGCAAGTTCCAATTCTCCACTTTAAGGGAAGCTAGTGTACTCTCTGCCTTGCTTCTGGAACTCTGAACCATCAAAAAGAACCATGGTAACATCACTGCTCTAAGACCAACCAGAGGCCTCCTGGTTCTGGGCAAGACAACCTTGGAGACTTTTTTTGCAATAAAGTGGAAACTTCAGAACTATAATAAGAAAAACTGATTCAAGGTTCTCACTCTCCTATGCCCTGCTAAAGGAAGTTCCAGGAAATATTTAAATAGCAGCTGCACCCCTGGATTCAGGCTTGTTCAGCTGCAGAGCCATCCGACTCCAGAGCTGTTAGAGCATTGATCAGAGCTACAGAAATTCCGTGAGTCACCAGAAGAACTCATACCAGGGCAGGGCAGCTGTCTCTGCACTGTTACTATTTCATTCAGGCCAAAAGTTACAGTCATAATCTTGTCTTATCAGATTTGGGGCCCTCTGGAACAAATGTCATCCTAATTTTGGTAGAAACATAAAAGCAAGAAAACATGATTTATAAACAAAGGGCTTTTATCCTAGGATTTGCAAGAGTTCTCTTTCACTTTTGTACTTTAGTCGATCTGCAAGGGACATTTAGATCTTATGGCACCTTTCCAAAAAATCTGCAACTACAAGTCACAGCCTCCTAATCCTACCTACTATCTTGGAGTCAGGGGGTCTCCTGTAACCACTACATGGCAGCAGGTGCTGTTCTAAGAAAATCTGCCTTCTTTGAGGAGCTTTCCCTCCCACACACACCGTGCTCTCACAGGTACACCCTTTTAGACTATCTCAGTGACTGGTGACCACTTCTTCCTGGGCCAGAGTCCTGCCCCCACAGTGTTATAATGAGCTAAAAAGAAACAGTCCTTCCCTCTCTGGAGTTAAGATTTGAAAACTTTGAGTTCAGAGCCACCAGCTTCCCAAGTGTCACAGGGCAAACCCCCAAATTGGGGTCAGCCCAGGAAGCCAAGTGGGTTCTTAGCTATATGCAGGAAAGAATTCAACAGTGAGCCAACAGAGTAAAGTGAATACACATTGATTAAGAAAGTAATGCAATAAAAAGGCAGCTACTCCATAGGCACGGCAGCCTTGGGGACTACTGGTTGACTATTTTTATGATTATTTCTTGATCATATACTAAACAAAGCATGGACTATTCATGAGTTTTCCCAGTAATTTCTGAGGGGGGAGCAGTTGGGGGTCAGGTTGTCCAGGCATTTGTAAACTTTCACGGCACTGGTGGGAGTGTCTTTCTGCATGCTAATGTATTATAATTAGCATAGAATGAGCAGCAAGAGTAATCTGAGGCCACTTCTGTGGCCTTCATGGTTTGGGCAGGTTTTGCTCAGCTTCTCTACTGCATCCTGTTTTATCGGCAGGATCTTGTGTCCTGTGTCTCGGGAACAGTGCTGCCGAACTCATCTCTCTCACCTGTGCCCACTGCATTTCCCCAGCTCACCTGCAGGAGGAGGGAATGAACGTAACACGAACAAGAGCAGCAGAGGTGAGTGATCCTGCAGGTGCCCGAGGCTTCAGCATCAGATGTTCTCAGAAGAGCCCTGGGTACAGCCTTTTCCAGGTTCCGCTTTTACGTTGTATTTTTCTACTCTGATGGTGGTTTTGATTTTCTAAACCACCCTGATCCTTCCAATAAATCTTTTTATGCTTAAATGAACTCAAGCTGTTTTTCTATTACCTGGAACTCAAAGAATTCTAACAAATAACCCATAATTTATCTTCATCATTCAAATAATTACTATGTGCCAGGTATTATGTCAGACCTTTAGGAAATGTGGGTAAATAGGATGGCCTCTGCCCTTCAGGCATTCAGAATCCAGAGGAAAGCGGCACAGGGTAGCACTCTTTTCCCTGAGTTCCCAGTTCCTGGACTTCCCACCTTGCATGCCAATGAGTTGTGCATGGGACACTCCACCCCACTCTTTTCCCAGGGGGCAGTGGCTGCCCTTTTTGCCCCTTAAGTTCCCATTACCTAGGGCAATCATAAAGACCCTATGAAGCCTTGTTATGGGAATAAGTGAAATGCAGTAATAATAGTAACGCTACTTTATGGTTTTCAAAGCCCTTTCAGATAAATCAACTCAAATGTCAATAATGAATGTGTAGTTTCCGGCATCTTTATAGCAGAAAGTTGAGGCTTTCTGGGGCAACATAGCCAAATAAAAACAATGTTCAACTTCCTTCCTTTTCTTAGCTAATCTTAATTTGGCTTTCTAAATAGGCTTCTTGCCTATGAAAACAATGAGCTGATGGTGGGAAGCTGGGAAGGAGGAAGGGTGATAAAAGTACCTGGGTAACTTGGTTGCATTTCCTGAAAATCACATGAATTGGTTTCTGCTGAAGAGAAATATCAGGGTCTCAGGTACCCAGAGGCCTGATCCTCTGTGAAATAAAAAGAAGCTCATGATCCTAAACTCACTATGACAAAGGTTGGGCAATAGCAGCTTGGGCAACAGAAGGCCATGTATCTCCCCAGTGACCTCCTTCAGAAACTGCTCACAAGGAAATTCCCTGTGAGCCCTTACATCTTTTAGAACAACGATCCCCAAGCCCCTGGTTTCATGAAAGACAATTTTTCCATGACTAGGGGCAAGGGAGAGGCATGGTTTGAAGACGAAAATGTTGCCCCTCAGATCATCAATCATTAGATATAAGGAGTGTATAACCTAGATCCCTCACATATGCAGTTCCTACGAGAATCTAATGCCACTGCCGATCCACTAGAAGATGAAGCTCAGGTAGTAATGACCCTGGCCCACCATGCATCACGTGCTGTGTGGCCTGGTTCCTAACAGGCCACCAAATGGTATCCATCCATGGCCTGGGTATTGAGGACTTCTGCTTTGGTATACCCATAAACTAACCCTAAAACCAAATTCTGTTGAATTCCTTTCTGACAATTATTGATTTATCTTCACAGGACAAGGACAAGACCAGAAATCATCCCTCTGTCTACCTCGAGATGAATGTATAACTGGCTTTTTTCTCTACTCCCTATTTTCATATGTTTGCTTTAGCTTTTCTTTGTTCTTGTTTTTGGGTTTTATTTATTTATTTATTTATTTATTTATTTATTTATTTTGAGACGGAGTTTCGCTCTTGTTACCCAGGCTGGAGTGCAATGGCGCGATCTCAGCTCACCGCAACCTCCCGCCTCCTGGGTTCAGGCAATTCTCCTGCCTCAGCCTCCTGAGTAGCTGGGATTACGGGCACGCGCCACCATGCCCAGCTAATTTTTTGTATTTTAGTAGAGACGGGGTTTCACCATGTTGACCTGGATGGTCTCGATCTCTTGACCTCGTGATCCACCCGCCTCGGCCTCCCAAAGTGCTGGGATTACAGGCTTGAGCCACCGCGCCCGGCTGGGTTTTATTTTTTGAGACAAAGTCTTGCTCTGTCACCCAGGCTGGAATGTAGTGGCACAATCATAGTTCACCACAGCCTTGACCTCCTGAGTTCAAAGGATCCTCCTGCCTCAGCCTCCCAAGTAGCTAAGACTACAGGCATGTACCACTGTGCCTAATTTTTATTTTATTTTATTTTTTAACACTCAGGGGTCTTGCTTTGTCGTCCAGGCTGCTCTTAAACTCCTGGGCTTAAGTGATTCTCTCACCTGGATCTCCTAAAGTGATGAGATCACAGGTGTGAGCCACTGCGCTGGCCATTTGCTTTATGTTGTGTAAAGTATATGATTTACTGAGTGGAAGATGATGCATAATTGACTTTTTCTGTAGCCCCTTTCACATGTAAACTGTAGATTTACCGAGGCTAATCAGAGTGTACCAGGAATGTAACCACCTGCCTCCTCTCCCTTTTTTTCTTTCCTGCTTATTCTTTCCTCTTTACTGAAGTTTCCAAAACCCCCTCAGGAAAATGCACAGGTCACAGATGCTCCTATGACTTGTACTTTTTCCCAGGCACATCCTTAACCTTGGCTAAGTAAACCTCTATCTATTGAGACTTGCCTCAGTCACTTTTTGGTTAATACCTCCAAGAGTGTTAACCAAAGTTCAGCATCTGCAAAGCCAAGGCCTCATTCATTAACTCCTTCAATCCACAAGCTCTATTGCATGCCAATTTATACCAAGCACTATGGTAATGCTTGTGACTGTAACCACTCTCATCAGGATTTTACCACCTACTACAGTGGTTCTTGAATTGACCTGTGCCTTGGAATCACCTAGACAGCTTTTAAAAACACTGATCCCTGGATCCCACACCCAGAGACTGTGATTTCTTTAATCTGGGATGTGATCTGGATAACAGGAGTTTTTAAATGGCCACAGGCTAATGTGCAGCCCAGGTTGAGGCCACTGGTCCAGAAGAGGAAGATGAAAAAGCAGAGAATCACCAGAAAGAGTCTAAGCACCTGATGCAATGAAATCATGTGGTGCCCTCATAGCCCAGGCTCAGGACACTCTGAGAGGCCCAGAAGCCCACAGAAGGAACACCTCAGCTGGGACCCGCCAGGTCAGGCCGACTGGCCAGGTGAAGATGTTGGGAAGATGGGAGAAAAAGAGTGATCTGGGCAATTAGGACAGTCAGTAAATGTTAGAAGAAAGTGCCCTGAAGGGAGAGAGAGGGAGGTGCCTTGGCAAACAGAAAATGGTCCTAAGGCAAAGCAGAGACAGGAAGTGATGGATTGAGGTGGGAGTGGTGAGTAAAGATGAAAACACAGAAGCTGAAGTTTTCAGATGCAATTCTAAAGACAATGAGGAGGCATTAGAATATCTGCAGCAGGAGAATGGCAGTGATCAGATGTGGACTGACAGAGCACTCACCGACTTTATCTCACACTCTTAGCGAACGACTAAGTATGACTCTTAGGCTCAAGCTTATAAGTAGAAAACAGCATGGAAACAGCACCGTTAATGCCGATAAGTGATTGTGTTAATGACGTATCATTTCACTTTTTAAAATCTCGTCCATATCTAGTCACTGGCTTTGATATATTTATAACCTTCTTTTACTCCCCAGGAGATCAAAGCAGCTGTATCATCTCATTAACCTTCACTCAGCATCCCTGGAGGAGATTGCAAGGTAAATTATATTAGGGAAAAATTGAAACACTTAAAGTTTGAAACATTTGCCAAAACCTCAGTATGATAAGCTGAGAAAACGCCAAGTTCTGGGGCTGCTTTTTCCCCTGATTCTTAGGGTCTGACTTATCTGCAAAACGACCTCGTTGAGAAGAACAGGTCAATTTGGTGTATCTCTGCAGAGCAGGGCAGTCCCGAGCTTCACGCTAACCTGCACTTAGAAAAAAATCCGAGGGAAACGAAATTGCTTTTTGCTCAAGGAAACTAACAATTTCACTTCCAGGGAAAATAGTTCATGAACTGAGCTGTGAGAGAAATGATTGCATTGCCTCCCAGAGAAAAAAAGGATCTTGCCAACTCTCCCACTGCTAATAAAAATTTTAGACTATTTTACATTTACTCTCATGAGAGAAAGACTAGATATTGCTTATCTAAAGCTAAAACACTTTGAGTTTGATTTGACCTGGTAGATTTTTGCTAACTCAGCAACCACATATTGAGACTGGCCTATTTATTCTTTTCTGAATCAGTCAACTGTGTTTTCCAACATACTGCCAACTCTCGAATGCCCAGGACTGATTTTCTGCTGTTCTTTCCTTAAGTTGCCTCTTACTTGCTCACTTGAAAAAGGAGGTTTAAATTGCCCTTTAGGTTCCAATGCTGAGCTCAGCCCACTGCCAGAGCTCAGACAAAAAAAGAGTATGGATTACACCAGTGGTTCTCAAATTGTAATGTACTCCCAAATTACCTGGGGATCTTGTTAAAATGCACACTGGTAGGCCTGGGGAAGGCCCCGGATTTTGCATTTATAAGGAACTCCCTGGTAATGCCAATGCTGCTGGTTCCAGCCGCGTCTACGGGTTCTAAAAGTCAGAGACAATTGCTCCTCTTAAAACTCTCCCCCTCACAGTGCTTCAATTTTCATTATCAGGAAATCATCTGAGTCTTAAAGACCTTTTGCCCTTCCAGCATCTCCTTTAACAAACACTCTCCCTGGAGGATTAATATTTGATGCTCTCTCTCAGCTAACAGTATCAGGGATTAAGTTTCAGCTAGTTGAAATCCAAACCAAAATGGAGTAAGTCCAGACTGTGGTTGCTAAAGAGAAAAAGTCAGCAAAGAACACAGAAAGGACCCAATGGTGACTTTATCTTTCCCAATGGAAGAGAAACAAAATGTGAAGCCACTCAGAGGAGTTTCAAACCACAAGATGTCACCTAGAATGCATGCAGAGTTACAGCATTGACAACGAATCCCATTTCCGTCCCAGGATTGGAGAAATTAGGTAGCATTTTGCATCTGTTTCATAAACTGTAAAACACAGATGACAATACACACTCCATTCCACCCCAAGTTACGGTGAGAATTAAAAATGAGACATTTAATCTTAGATATCGCCAAGCACCTAATATGGTAGTTCTAATCCTTACTCAAAATAGAGTCAAAATGTACTTAACAATGCCTGTAAAGTTTACAAAATCAGATTAGCTGGAGCGTTGGAGTGAAGGGAATACAGTTTATCACACAATCCTCCAACCCCTTCACTGTATTTGCCTTTTTATATCTTGCATCCCATGATAGTTTTTCTCTACTCCTTTCATAAACAATTGATTCTAATTTACTTGTAGCGTTTTACCCTAGGGAAATGTCTTATTCAGGAATTTTAAAAAGCATCAGGAGTTACTTGAATTTCTACTGGGATACCTTAATTAGAAGACACCACCGTAAATCCATTACTTCACTTGCACGTTACAAGCTGACACTGGGCAAATAACTTTCTCATACTTGGTTTTTGCTCTGTGAAGTGGGAACAGCAGCTATCTCAGAGGGTCATGTAGAGGCTTTGACAGAATCTTGTATATGGCCCCTTGGATATTGTAAATTGGTGTCCTCTTCTGCCTCAAAATTCCCCCATCAATGTCCCTTTGCTCCCCGGCATTAAATAGGCATTATCCTTAGGAGTAAATAGACCAAGCTAACAATGAATTTCAGCCTTACTTCTTCTTTTTCTTTTTCAAACTTGAAATGCTCACTCCTATTTTCTCAACTTTTCTCTAAATTGTAGCAGCCCAAAGAACTGTTATTGGAAAAGCTGTGTCAAATATGATGCTTTTGAGCTGGGTTTTTTTTTTTTTTTTTTTTTTTTTTTTACAACAGGTCTAAATGGGACAATTTCAAATTTCTAAGGAAGTCAGCATTTTAGCAACTCAGACTTGGATGGGAACTGCTCTCAATAAATGGAGGTATATAAAATAGAATGAGATCCTGTCATTTACAACAACTTAGATGGAACTGCTGAACGTGATGTTAAGAGAAATAAGCTAAGCACAGAAAGACAAATGTCACATGTTCTCACTCATGGGCAGGAGCTAAGAGAAAAACTTAAGCTGAAGCCATGGAGATAAAGAGTAGAATGATGGTTACCTGAGGCTGAGAAAAGTAGCAGAGAGGGGGAGATAAGGTGGGGAATGTTCATAGGTTCAAAAATACAGTTAGATAGAATGAATAAGATCTTGTATTCAGTAGCACAATAGGGCAACTATAGTTAACAATAACATCGTATATTGTAAAATAACTAAAAAGTGGATGATATGGTTTGGCTGTGTCCCCACCCAAATCTCATCTTGAATTACAGCTCCTATAATCCCCATGTCTCATGGGAGGGAACCGATAGGAAGTAATTGAATCATGAGGGCAGATTTTTCCTATGCTCTTCTCGTGATAGTGAATAAGTCTTACAATATCTGATGGGTTCATAAAAGGGCAGTTCCCCTGCACACATTCTCTTGCCTGCCATTATGTAAGACATAACTTTGCTCTTCCTTTGCCTTCCACCATGACTGTGAGGCCTTGCCAGCCATGTGGAACTGTGAGCCAATTAAACCTCTTTCCTTTCTAAATTACCCAGTCTCAGCTATGTCTTTATGAGCAGCATGAGAACAGACTAATTCAGTGGAATTGGAATCTTCCTAACACAAATAAATGATAAAAAGTTGAAGTAATGGACATTTCAGTTACGCTGATTTGATCATTACACATTGTATGTGTATCAAAACATCAAAACGTGTACCCCTTAAACATAGATAACTATTATGTTCCCATAATAATTCAAAGTAAATAATTAAAAGAATTTTTAATCTCTATATTAAAACATATAGATTTCTCTTATAAAGTATAAAAGTAATAATTATGATTATAACGATTCTTAACAACGTAAGTGGGGATATTAGGAACAATACTCCCACAGGGTTACAATAAGGTCTGGAGAGGAGCTCTTTCTTTCGCCTTTGGAACTCAAATCACCCCAATCCAATAATCAAAAGCAAAATTGCCAACATGTTTTGTTTTCCATCTTATGATGTTCAATTTAGGCCATAATGGTATTTCTAAAATCCCATTTAATATAAATTTTGTTTTATATGAGCTAACAGATGGATCCTGAAAGCTATGGAACAGAACGGCTGTACAGTACGTTATAAGTCACATTGGTAGGGTGACAGGCTCCATGTGTCTGTGTGGCTTGGGAAGCTATTAAAAAATATTAGGTGTTTTTAAAGTTAAAGAAACATAATTTGGAAATCTAGGGGCCGCTCATCTTTTTTTTTTTTTTTTTTTTGACATGGGAAACGAAATGTTCAAATACCATTTGAATACACGACCACTTTTCAATTATTTCATCCTCCCTGTGCCCCAGTTTCCTTATCTGGGAAATAAGGCTCGTTTGGGGTCAGATGTGGCAGAGATTTCATTTTGTATGCTACCTCTAACTCATGACAGTGGCTGCTGTGAGGCCAGGTCTGAGAGGTGCAAAGCTCTGTATCAGTCAGGGTTCTCCAGTGAAACAGAACCAATGGAACGTGTGTGTGGGGGGGTGGGGGGGGTGTGTGCGTGCACACATGGGAAAGAGAGATTTCTATGAGGTATTGATTACAAAGTGTGAGAAGTCCCAAGATCTGCCAATTGCAATCTAGAGACCCAGGAAGTCCAGCACTGTGCTTTGAAGGCCTGAGAGAAGGAGAGCTGATAATGTAGATTTCAGTCTGAGTCTGAAGGCCTGAGAACTAGGAGCAAGTAGAAGGCTGATGTCCAGCTCAAACAGTCAGACAGAGAGAGGGTAAATTCAACCTTCCCTCACCCTCTTGTTCTATCCATGCCCTCAATGAACTGGATGAAGCCCACCCACACTGGGAGGTCTGGTTTCCCCAGCCCACAATTCCAATGCTCGTCAGACATCTGTGCGTTCTGTAGCCCCATCAAGTTGACACAAAATTAACCATCATAGACAGGCTCTATCTGGACTGGTGTCACAGTAGATAATTCATATCTGTTATGAGTCTAGGGTAGAGTTGGTTAGGGTTGTGCCAATCATTTGCAAAGCATGTGAATTTGATGGTCACTGACGTCCAAAGGATTGCTTTCTCCGTAGGTATTGAGTCTGATTTGCCCACCACAAGATGAAGGGCACATGTGGAGGGGGAGAAGCAGAAAGTCAGATTCAGAAGCCTGAGAGTCACCTGGAGGTTCCCCAGGAGTGTAGCTTTGGATAATAGACATACTGAAAGCTGGCTTGCCTGCCACAGAACACCACATGCAAATTCCAGCCCAGTGAATATGTGTGGTCTCAACTGAGACCAAAAAATGATTTTTAATAAACAATAAGATTTAGGCCTTCATAATTCTCTCAGCAACTGCAGTGAATTTAATGATGGTTCCCAACATTATGTCCATTTCCTAACCCCTGGAACCTGTGACTGTGACCCTCTTTCAGAAAAGGGTCTTGGCAGAAGTAATGAAGAGATCAGATCATCTGGGTTACCCAGGTGGGCACTAAATTTAATGACAAGTACCCTTATAAGAATCAGAAGAGGAGAAGACACCTGAGGAGAAGCAGGGACTGTGGCCACTGAGGCGTGCTGGAGCCATGCAGCCAGGGGAGTTGAGGTGCACTGACATTCACCAGAATCTGGCAGGGGCAAGGGAAGATTCTCCCCTAGAGCATTAGGAGGGAGTGTGACCCCGCCAACAATCTCATCTTTCAACTCTGGCCTTCAGAACTGTTTTAAGTCACCAAGATGGAGGTAGCTTTTATGGTTACTGGAGGAAACTAACACAGTGGCCTACAAAGACAGTAGAGCAGCTCAGGCTGGACCACAGGAGTCAGGCCTTGCACATAGGACATGGGCTCAGATTCCCACCACCCTTTCCAGCTCCTCTGCTCTGCAGACCCCCTCCTTACACAGGATCACCAAGTAATCAGCCCCTGCCTGCCTTCCTCTGGGCCTTGCCCCTCATCTGCACCATCTCCATCCTCAGACGACGGCCTCACCCAGGCTGTCCCTTGGGCCTACCTTGACCTCGACCAAGTTCTCTGGTCCAACTCAGCTGCCAAACTAGTCATTAATCATAATTCTGTTTGCATAGGATGCACATAGCCATGTTGGAGAGTCTGCCAACCTATGCCCCCTCTCCTTTATTACCCAAATGACAACTTAGAACTGCACACACAATCCTGCCAGTACTTGGCAGCTAAGGAACGGAGCAGAAGAGGGAGGAGCATGCCAGCCAGTGAGTGCCCTGGAATAATGTCTGACAAAGAATCTTTCCTCTCCACACCACAGAGTGGATTTGGAATCTGGTTGACAATCATTTATTGTATATGGTCTAAAAACTAGAAGAGAGGATTTTGAATGTTCCTGACACAAAGAAACGATCGATGTTTGAGGTGATGGATATGCTAATTACTGATTTGATCGCCGCACATAATATGCATGTATGGATACCCCATAAGTATGTATAATTATTAGGTGTCAACTAAAGATGTAAAAAAGAAACTTTCCTCTCCCAGCTTGCAACAAATAATGCACAAAAGGGGTCATTTCATCTTTATAACTCTGGAATTTGAATACACAGAAAGAGCATTCACAGTAACAGGTAGTCCAAACCACTCACATCTTTGGACGCTGTTGCCCCTGCCCTATCTTGTTCTAATGATGTCCACTGCGCGCACACACCAAGGAAATCTAAAATTCATCATATAGCAAACCATACCCCCACCTTGAAACTGGTACATTCCACCTCTGCTTCTCATTTCATCCACAGCCATTTCTCTACATTGAGAACTCACCTGGAAACACAGAACAAGCCGTCTTGTAAGCTGTCTTCCCCTACTGTCACAGAACATGGCAAAGGACTAAGATGTCATCTGGCTCTTGTGTTACAAGAGAAATGTGAGGGGAAAAAAAAACTAGGCCAAAGATCCTGTTTTCTAGCTATTATGATATAATACTGTATATTATTAGAGTCTACTCTTGACCATGTGTGTCAAGAGTAGTGATGTAGACCAATACTGATAATCTGGAAGATGCCAGTTTCTTGTTATAAGAAAGGAATAATTATGCAAGCTTCCTTGCATAATTAGAGTGGGAATCAACATAGCAAGTCTAGGGCTCACCCATAGCAGATCCTCAGTGAGTATTAGCCACTGGAATTTCTGTTGCTGCCACTGGGATTGCTGTTATAACCACCCTCCCCAAAGATATGTAATGGTTCATTTTCCTACATCTCCTACCTGCCCTCTACCATTCCCGCTTGCCTCCACGTTTGGTCATCTAATGACAAAGGGAGGGATCAAGATGATAGAAAAAAATGCAAGCAGAAACTTGCTTCCTGCTGGATCAGAGAAAGGGCCTTAGACATTCAAGGACTAAAAGGTGCATTTGTCTATCAACCACTTTGCTTAAGTCTGTTCTGTATTCTGTGCACAGAGTCATTATGAGACACTTCTGCCTTAGAAAGCCCAGCAGCGTAACTGACACTTGATTTTGTCTCCAAAACTACCAGTCTATGTAAAAAATATGCATCACCCCAAGAAACCATCTTGCTTTGTGAATAATTGGGCACGTGACTACAGAATGACCCCGTCTAGACAGCCCATGTTGCCATGATCCCTCCCCTGTAACTGGGATGGTGCTGCCAGGTTTCTTTGGCCAAGCACACAGGAAGGGTTTCCATTTCTGTTCTCTCCAGCCTTGATGTTTGTCCACTGAAAGCCAAGCCTAGTCCTATGCAGGGTCCTAGCTCCACACACAGCATTAAACGAATCATGGTGCCTCCCACTGTTCCCCCTTCAACCCTCAGCTCTGTCCTCTTATCTCAGCACCTGGCTCCTCCCTTCAGTCCACTCCACTCCTCTCCTGACCTCTACATGCAGCCCACCCTTCTGTTACCTGCACAGACCTAGCCCACATTTATTTATTTATTTTGGGCTGCATGGACCTAGCCTAAAATAAATAAATAAATAGCAGGTTGCTAATCTTGTGTCTGACGTCCTTAGACAAACTCCAACCCTCCTGATTGGTCCATCAACTTCCCTTCATGCTATTGTAGTGGGAACCAGATCCTGGGAAGTGTGCTTGATCAGCTGGGGATTGCTTCCAGTTTCCCTACAATTTCATCACTCCAGTCAAAGTCATCACTCATTACCTTGAGGTCAGCCAATCTCTTAGAAATGCCTCTGAACTAATCACGCATGCACACAAATGGCTAATGAGAAAGCAAGGTTTTCCCCTGGATACTGGTAGCAACTGGTGTAGGCATTTCCTCTTTCTAAGGGCCATTCCTTGGGGTCTGCTGTTGGCCAAAACATTGAGATTGCAACCTTTGTACCCTTCTAAAAATGAATTATTTTAACTCAGGTCAACCACTTAGTATATTTGTTGGCTAGGGCTGCCATAACAAAGTATCACAAACTGGGTGGTTCAGCCAACAGGAATGTATTGTCTCCCAGGTCCTGGAAGCTAGAATTCTGCAATCAAGGTCTCAGCAGAGTGGATTCCTTCTGAGGGCTGTGAGGAGCAATTTGTTCCATGCCCCTCCAAGAGTTTCTGGTAGCCTCAGGCATTCCTTGACTTGTAGATGATGTTCTCCCTGTCTTCACATTGCCTCCCTCTGTGCATGTCTGACTCTGTGTCCAAATTTTTCTTTTATATAAGGAAATCAGTTATATTGGATGAGGGCCACTGTAATGATCTCATTCTAATTAAATCATCAGCAAAGACCTTATTTCCAAAAAGGTTCTATTCACAGGTCCCAGAGGGGAGGACTCCAATATGATTTGGGGAGACACAATTCACCCCTAACACTTGGGTACAGCATATTCTTATTTGGGTCAAGGATGCATTCTTCAAGACCCCCATATAATTTAAAATTTTCATAATGCAAAATTAAATTTTCTAAAGGTAAAACAATTGTGGAGGGACTATGATCTCAAAATATATTTAATCAATTAAATTATTTATTTATTTATTTATTTATTTTTGAGACAGAGTCTTGCTCTGTTGCCCAGGTTGGAGTGCAATGGTATGACCTTGGCTCACTGCAACCTCTGCCTCCCACGTTCAAGCGATTCTCCTGCCTCAGCCTCCTGAGTAGCTGGGACTATAGGCACCTGCCACCATCTCCAGCAAATTTTTGTACTTTTAGTAGAGATGGGGTTTCACCATGTTCCCCAGGCTGGTCTGGAACTCCTGACCTCAAGTGATCAGCCAGCCTCAGCCTCCCAAAGTGCTGAGATTACAGGCATAAGCGACCACACCTGGCCTCAAAATGTATTTAACCCACAAACATGTAGCATGTTTGCTTGTTAATAGTTCTCTTTTTTTTCTCAATATTTTCTCTAAAATTTCCCTTTGGAGACTCAAATTTACATAACCTTCCACCACAAGGGATTGATTTTTCAGCACAAGCCCAGGCAATGTGGCTTAATGGCATCTTAGATGATACTATGTGATTCAAAAAGTTTTAATTTTTAAGTAGCAATGAACATTAAAATAACGATACCAAAACAACCAAAATCACCTGCAGAAATCTGGTGCATGTAAGCATGAGAGTCATCCACAGCCACCAACAATGGAAGCCGCGTGTTTCCATTAACTAGCTGAAGCAGCACTGTCACTGGGCAAGTGCGTGAACACAGCAGACAATTTCGATGGGGGCCCCACTTTGAAACTGTGTAAATTATTTACACTTTTTTAAATTTGGAGAATTATTGGTTTTTTTTTTTTTTTCAAATGTACATAGCCAATTGAGATTTTGTTATTATTTTTAGGTCTCACTATTTCAAATTCACATCGTTCAAAACTGCATTCAGTGCCACTGCGCTGTGTAACTAGCACTTTTCCTTCAGTCGGAAGAATCACAGAGCAAAACTACCCAGAAGAAGCAAGGCAGTGCAGATGGCGGCGACATGTGTAGTTACAGGGGCCAGCCTGGTGTAGAGGAGGACAGAAATGAGTTTTAGATTATTTCTGTGATCCTTAGTCTTTATGTTATTTATTATCTGGTCCTCTCTAGCTAGTTCTGAAGGCTGACACAAAAAATATTACTTTTCTGCATGTTCTTTTGTCCTCCCCTTCCCCTGCCCACCAAAATAGGCCTGTCATCTCTTCATATAAAAGCTAAGCTCCTATAGCAAAATGACCTAAAGACAACACGAGGCAGGCAGTAAATACTCAGCAATGTGGTGGTGGTGTTGACCGTGAACCCGTCCTGAGACTTGGCTTTGCCACCAACCAGTTATATTTCCTGGAATAATTTGTTTAACTTCTCTGGGTTTCTACTCTTCCATAGTAAATGGCTTTGTACATTTTTTTTTTTTTTTTTTTTTTTGAGACAGAGTCTCACTCCGTCACTAGATGCCAGGCTGGAGTGCAGTGGCGCAACCTTGGCTCACTGCAACCTCTGCCTCCCGGATTCAAGCAATTCTCCTGCCTCAGCCTCCCAAGTAGCTGGGACTACAGGCACGCGCCACGATGCCCAGATAATGTTTTTGTATTTTTAGTAAGACGGGGTTTCACCATGTTGGCCACGATGGTCTCCATCTCTTGACCTCCTGATCTGCCCGCCTCAGCCTCCCAAAGTGCTGGGATTACAGGCATGAGCCACCACGCCCGGCCAGCTTTGTACATTTTTTCTAAATTGATAGAATGCCAAAGGTAACACACCATTGAGAATTGCTTGGCAATTCTCTCACAGAGAGAAGCATGGGTCGTGTGATGAGGATTTCAGTCACAAGTCTTCTCGTCTCCTCTCCACTAAATCCATGGTTTTCCTGAATCTCCCGAATAGTCCTGAGGCCTCGCATGCTCAGAGAGCAAGTAGGGCTGTTCTTACCAGTTTTGCCAGCTGTCTCATCCTCAAAGGCCTCACACACCTCAGCTACGCCCAGCTGTACAGTGTATGTTCACCCCAACCCCAGCAGGGAAGCAAAGGCTACATTGGTTTCGTTGCACTGACCCTGACCTTGACTATGCAGCAGGTCTTGAACAGGCCCATCTTTGGGCTTCTGGAAAGAAGGGTCTTAGATAGATACAGCATTTTCAGAACTAAAACATGTAACTTGACTCACAAGAGACTGGCGAGTTTCAAAAGTAAAATAATCTAAAAAATATAAAAATTATATCACACTTAGTGAAGCCTCTTAATTGCCTTACTCAAAAAGGAACAACACTGCATTAAATTCATCTACCTAAGAAAATCCATATGGGGCATATGGTCACACATTTCCCCCTGATTTGTGGGCAACAGGAATGCTCTCCTCCCCGACCCAAACCATCCCTACTGCTGTTTCCACAGATGAGCCCCATTTCCTTTTTCCAAAATCCTTTCCTCTTTCTATAAAGGAAGACATTCTTCTTCAGCCGCATTAAAAAAAACAAACAAAAGAGAGAACACATCTTGTCCTAGTCTTTGGAAAGTCAATGTAAAAACATGTTCCACTCCTGGAGCAAAGGCTTGTTATTCTCAACTCGTCTTCAAGAAGGGTGCTCCACAAAAGGGTCTGGAGTTTTGCCTTTCGGTTCTGTGCTCAACATCTGAATGGCCTTGTTTATGTTTGATTGTTGTTTTGTTTTTTCTTTTTCTTATGACTGTGAGAGTAGGGAGAAAGGTATTAAATAGTTAACTCTTGCTTGCCTGACAGCAACTGGTGTCAATAAAAGATAGTGAAAAATGAGCTGAAATTTTAACATCTGTGAAGCAGGTCTCCCTTAGATCTGCTCTGAAAGTCGAAGACAGGAAGTTGAAGTCCGTAAAACGGGGCCTTGCCTTTGCAAGGTAAAGCGGGGGCAAATAACCTCGAGAGATAAAAAGGTCTTCCAGGCACGAGCACCATTCTTCCCATTTTCTTATGGAAATATTGCCCAGGAGAGAATTGATGAAGAGGTCAGAATACATAGTTATTTTAGAGCCATTTGTCTGCACTCAACCAAAAAAGGTCATTAGAATTGCAAACAGCTAATGTTGCATGCTCGCTTGTTTGCAGGAGAAACCAATTATCACAAACAAAAGCTTCTTGTCTCAGATTGGTTTACTCCAGCTGCTTTTAGAAAAAGAAACAAGCAGATGATCCTCTTGCTCTGACTTTAACTGGCCTCTGCCCGACACTCTGGCAACAGAGACCTTAGGATATTAAGCCAAATGGGCACCTAGAAAGCAAAGTGCTGCCACCTCTCTGGAATCTGGCCTTCCCCACTCCCAGCCTCTTGAACCCAATCAGTGTTTATGGAGAACCAAGTCTTTTCGAAGGTTTTTTCTTTATTTAAAACAAATGACAGTGTTTGAAAATAACCAGGAGCTGCAGCACTAACGGTCAAGGTGAACTTGGCTGACTGAAGTACATTTGTAGACTCTGTGACCTGCTTGCTTGAGTGACTGTTTACAGTCGTTAGGAGACTCTGCAGAATCGAAGGTCTTTCTATGGATTTCTTGATTTTTTTGAATACTTAAAAACAGAGTGGTTTTTTTTTTTAAGGCATCATTATAAACCATTTGGCTATCTTATGCTTCTTAATTTGCATATTTAAACTTCCATGTAGTTAATCAATATAGTAGAGGTATTAATGATTAATAATTAATAGTAAGGAACTGTAACGTTTAGAATGTGCACTCATTTAGAGAGGCAGTGCGGGACAGTGGTTAACATGCAGACCCTGGAGCCAGAATGCATTTGAACACTGACTGTTTGACCTTGGACCAATGACTTAACCTCTCTGAGGCTGTTTCCTCATCGGTAACATGGGCATGATCATCATTCATAAATGCTGTCCTTTAAGTGATTTATAAATAACGCCCTTTAAAAAAACACCTTTTACTTTCTCACATGAGTTATGAGGACTACAACTGTGCTATATAGTTAATAGCTCATAGCATTTATCATTCTTCTGAGGCATAAATTTGAATCATGTGTTCTGTGAGAATGGCATGCAATAGCTTATCACCTGAATGAGAGACTAGCTGTTGCAGGTGAGGAAGGGAAGGATGAATAAATTAATACTGGCACTAGAATAGGTTGGTGGTCCTTATGAGAAAAGAAAAAAAAAATAGATTCCTATCTTAAGACATACACAAAAATCTACTGTAGACAGAAATAAAGACTTAAATGCAAAGAATAAAACTTCAGATCTTTTGGAAGAAAACAAAAGAATACCATTATGGCTTCAGGATAGGAAAAAGTGCCTTTAAAAAGACAAAATAAGATGGAGCACAGTGGCTCACACCTGCAATCCCAACACTTTGGGAGGCCAAGGCTGGCAGACTGCTTAAGCCCAGGAGTTTCAGACCAGTCTGGGCAATATGGTGAAACCCCTGTCTCTACAAACAATTAGCCAGTTGTGGTGACATGTGCCGGTAGTCCTTGCCACCTGAGAGGCTGAAGTGGGAAGATCCTCTGAGCCCAGGAGGTCAAGACTGCCAGTGATCCATAATTGTACCACTGTACTTCAGCCTGGGTGAGAGTGAGACCCTGTCTCCAAAGAAAAAAAGAAGTCAGGGTGAGGGGCAAGCTATGTTTAAAAACTATAATATATTCACAGACATTAAAATTAAGACCTGCTCCCAAGACATCATAAGATAGGCACAATCTGAGAGAATATATTTGTAAAATATTTAACTGGCAAAAGATTAATATCCAGAATAAAAGAATATCTATAAATTGATAAGAAAAAAGCAAACAACCTTAAAAAATGAGCAAAACACCTCAACAGGTATTTCACAGGAGAGGAGACAGGAAAGGCCATCAAATATATGAAAATATGCTGAATGTCATTACTAGACAAGGTAATGCAAGTTAAAATCACAACAAAATACCATCTCAAAACTACCAACTTGAAACACCAAGCACAGCAGGATAGAAAGCAGTGATCAGGAACTCATGCGCTACAGATACACAGGTGCAACCACTTTGTAAAGCAATTAGGTATTGCTGAGTAGAATTAAAAATGCTCTAACTTATAATCCAAACAGTCCATTTCTAAGAGTGGATCTCAAACTTTGCTGTATATCACAATTACCTGGTATGTTTTTTAGAAATCCTGATCCTCAGGCTGTACCCAGACAATCGATAATGAGCATAAGACCCATACATTAGTATTGTTTAAAACATCCAGATGATTCCAAGATGAGCCAATCTTTCTAGCCAGCAGCAGCCTTTGGGCTGTGGCTTTTGACTTCTCCTCAGTACTGGCTAAAGTGGAGGACACCCAGAATTAGCAAGACACCCAGTAGGCTGGGAGCCCATTGAACAAAATCCCATTGATGCTTCCCATCCACAACACCCTACATGTAAGAAAAAGGACTAAAGGGCTGCTGGAGGACTTCCTTGTTCATGTGGCACAAATACCTAGATATTTACCTCTTGTGCCACATGAATGAGGAAGACCTCCAGCGGCCCTTCAGTCCAAGACACAGCCGGGTTTTCCTTTCCAAATACTAGTAGGGTAGCTCTATTCAAAATGTACAAACTGAGAACTCGCATTTTTGTGTTCTAGGGCTGGGGGATGGGAGGTCAGGTAGGACTACTCAAAGATGTAGGGTTTGTCAGAGGTCTAAACTGAATGTTGCTGCAGTTTGTAGCAGAAGGTCTCTTTTACGACATCCATTTAGCAGCAGGGTGACTACTCTAGCCATGCAAGCCTACTCAGCAAATCAGAGCACACTCATTATTTTGTAATAGATGATATAAAAATTTTTGATGTCATTAAAATTTAAAATTGAGTTGCGTTAGCAAGGTATTTTCAATGTAATGCTTGTCAGTGGAAAAAGAGAAAGCTATTTGATTCTTTATCATTTTTGAATTGTTATTAAATGATATTAAAATTTTTATTGCCTAACTTGAGAGCAATGGTTTTCATCAGTGGTGACTATCAAGAATTTAAAGAGATCATCATTTTAAATCTTGACCAGAAATTGCACATAGCCATTTCATGCATAAAGCCTGACTTTAAAAAAAAAATTATGTTCAAGGAAGAAGGCTTAAGTTTCTCTTTTTAAAAATGTTGAAAGATTCCATGTGGAAATTTTATACAAATTCATCTTCTTAATATAATTATGTAATATAATTTTTTTTTTTTTTTTTGCCAAGACCCATGGAGATGTCTCCAAACACTCTCCAGTTTACCCGATGTGTTGAACAAATGCTGTCATTTTCTGTGTCTGTCATGACGAGTCAGGAAGTATGGCCTTAAAAAGAAACTTCATGAAATGTGCAAGAACATTTATGGAGGCCTTGTCTGTAACAGCAAACTACACTAAAAACCACCCCAAATTAATCACAATGGAATGGATAGATGGTGGTGTGCTCATTCAATGGAGTAGAATGCAGCAGGGGAAACGGTGAGCTACAAGGAGGAATCTCAAAAGCTCATATTAGGCAAAGGAAAAAAGCAAGTCACAAAGAAAGCACGCAAAGTTCAAAAATAGGCAAAACAAATAACACATTTTTAAAGGAAGAGATTGATAATGTGTTTAGGAGAAAATAAAGTACCTAAATGTAGCTACTCTAGCAATGCCCCTCACACAATCCCATCTCCACCTTACCTCACCCACATTGGCCTATGGATCTGCTGCCCCTTCAGGCTACACCTAGAAAAAAGATGCTCTGCTGTGTCCCCAACTCATCTGGAGTTCCCTTCCCCAGACTGAGAGTTCAGCCGAGTGATAAAGAAGACCCCTTCCCTTCTCAAGTATCCACTGGGATGTAAGGTTTTGAGTCCTTGAGCATCCTTCTACCAGTAAATCAGATTTAATTTCATATACCACTATAGGCAAATTAAGCTCTCCCATCATCTTGAATTCTTCCTCCTTCTTTAAAAGTTCAAAACACTCTTTCTGTCAAAAATCTTGGCTCTGGCTCTATTACAAGAGGTGTTCATAATAGCGGACTCTATTCAGACACTGGGCTGACTAATTGTGAGCCCCCATCTCCCACAGCAATGGGCAACTCAGTGAGAGGAAGGCCAAGGCAACAACATGTTAGGGAACATCTGCTGTTTCCTTGAAATTTCATCTCACCACAGCAGAACTCATGGCACCACAGGAGCTTAGAAAACGGCTTTACAAATTTAGATAATGCTTTATTTACCTATTCCATTGGGAAACCTGCAGAGGTATTTTTTTTTTCTCTGTAACAGATGTTCACTACCTGCAACTCCCACACTGTTTTTAATTTAACAATGCTCGATGGAAATATTTTTGCCACATATTACATACTTTCCTAATTTATTCAATGTATCATCCAGAAGACAATGACTATATTTGCAAAAGAAGGTCACCTCACTAAGAATATCAGTTATTATCTCGTGCTACCCAATAGCTCTGGAAACTCATGGGTTAGGGAAATGTGCAGGACCCCTTGGCTTTCACCTACTCTGGCTGGTCTGTTCTTTTATCTCCCTTTACATCAGTTTCTGTGTCCTTCCTTACATCAGCCATACCTCACGACTACTAGCTTCTGATCAGCAGTAGGTCTGTTTACAACAAAGTGTCCATGCTTCTCCAGGTGTGATCCCTGGGTCAGCAGCATCAGCATCGCCGAGAAACTTTGAGAAATGCAGACTCTTTGACCCTCCACACACCTAATGCATGTGGATTGACATTCTTTGGTACAGAATAATTCCTAGTATAAGGTGAGCTAAGATAGCTATCCCTTGCTGTATCTCTGAACTTACATTGAGGCAGGAACCCAGTGGAGAAAAAGAAAATGGTAGTACAAAAAACAGTCCAAGACACAGTTTTTTTTCTTCTTTTTTTTATCGATGGGGTCTCACTGTACCACCCAGCTTAGCATACAACGGTGAGATCATACCTCACTGTAGCCTCGAACTCCTGGGCTTACCTGATCCTCCTACCTCTGCCTCTCCAGCAGCTACAACTACAGCTGTACACCATCACACTCAGCTAATTTTTAACTTTTTATAGAGTTGAGGATCTCACTATGTTGCCAAGGCTAGTTCCGAATTTCTGGCCTCAAGTAATCTGCCTGCCCTGGCCTCCCAGATTGCTGGGATTATAGGCGTGAACCACCATGCCTGGCCCTGAGACACTTTTATGTCTATAAATCTCATCAGCCCTGTTGCTATAGGAAGTCACTACAATCACAATTACAGTAATGCACACACACTTTGTCTAGCGCAACCCCCAGATTATACTTCTGTTTCTTATTTTTATCCTCTAAACATCCCCTGGTATCTATTCTGAATTAATTTCACTTGAATTACAACTTTCCCTGTGTCAGTAAAATGAGCATTGACTGAAGCGGGAAGGGCAGACACAGTGAAATCTGCTTTGGGCTCCCCTGACCCTGTCCAGGTTGTATGATGTATTACGGAGCTAGACTGCCTGGGTTCAAGTCCTGGCTCTGCCTGTGTCACTAATGACACTGTACAAGTTATTCAAACTTTTTGTTCCTCAGTTTCCTCATTTGTATTATATGACAATGATCATAATTGTACCTACGTCTCAAGGTGAGCTTAAGAATTATATAAATTAATGTATGTATGTGCACATATATGTATGCCTCAAACCAAGGCTGGTAGCACAGCTATGGAAAATGCCCAATAGATCATCACTACATCACTATTATTATATTTTAGTAGAAATAATATATTATTATATTTTTATTATTATGCTGATTATCTAAACGCAGATAGGAGGCCTTGAACCACCCATATTTCTTTCTTAACTCATTTGTTTTTACCTGTGAGACCTTAAGTAAACGTATTCACCATCTCTGAGCCTCAGTTTCCTCATCAGTAAAAAGAGGATAAGAATAATATTTACCTCTCAGTGGACTAAAAGTAAAATGAGAAAAGTTTTTTAAAAGTACCTAGACCTGGCACATATGGGCCCTAAGCAAATGTTGCTGTTTTGTCTCCTTTACCATAAAAGCAAATCATCAATACAACTAAATAAGATGTGTTATTTTACATGTAATTCACATGCAAGATGCCAGTCACATGTATCTTCTATTCATCCTACAGGACCTGGCTGAAATGCCCCCTGCGGTGATGTCTCCCCGTGCTCCCTGGGGGCCCCATAACTCTTTCCTGACTTCTCCTAAAGTACTTGGCTCACTGGATCATAATATGTCTTGCATGTGCATATCCCAACTGTGCTGTGACTCCTTGGGGGCAGGTATTGGATTTCATTTATATCTATGTTTTTAGTACCCCAGGCAGGGCCTTACGAAGAGCCAAGAGTAAATACTTGTTACATGGGTGGATAGATGAATTGGTAGGTGTCAGGGAGCAAGGGTGGATGGATGAACATAGAGTAGCACCCTGGTCCTTTTGTTATGGAAAGATTTAGAGACCTGGGACAGCTATTTTCTAAAACACAGTTGTGTTGGATGACTTCAACTGCATCTCTCTAGGTGAACAGTACATCACTCCATTACACTGTGAATAACAAACCCTTTCTTCCTAAGTACACATAGAGTCAGAAAACACAAACAAGTTCTTTGAATTGAGGAGCCTCAACTCCATATCTGAGGAGTGTGTACATATTAACAGTTGAAGTTTATGCAAACACTTTAGGATGGCATCCTAAGACCACTCTGATCTGGCCCCAGCCTTTCTCCCCAATCTTGTTTCTCCTGCCCTTCACTACCTCCTGAGAACAGAGCAGTCCATGAACATTTTCCAGATGTCCCTTCATAGTCAATTACCCCTTCTCTGCATTTCCTTAGAACACTGCTCTATTTTTGTCTTTGCATTGTTATTTATCCATTTTATAGCTAATGAAACTAACGATTAGAGAGATTAAGTAATGTGCCCAAACTCACACAGTTAGTAAGTAAAACAACCAGGATGTGAACCTAGGCTGACTAACTCCAGAGCAAATGCTCTTGAACGTTGTGCAAATGTGGGGGATGTTAACTTTCTTTTGCAGATGTCAATATTACTATGAAAATAAGTACTGATATGGTAGACTAGTACAAAGCATTGAGAAAAGTGATGAGTAATTGCCATAAATCATAACTCATAGTTATTTCATGATTATTCCAATTTCTTTTTGAGGTTATTCTCATAGGAGCATGATATATACAAATATACATATATACAATATGCACTGATAGGTATATAGATGGACAGATACAGATGGATATAGATGGTATATCTATCTATAAATAGAGATAGAGAGTGTCAGTTTCAAATTTATAATCTGTGTTACACCAGGCACAGAGTAAAGGATAAAGCAGGGTCAAATGAACAGAAATAATTATTCTTGCGCTAGCTCTTTTTCCCTTCCCACTTACTACTGTAGGACTTACAACTTCCTGCCAAGCCTCTTGGAGTCTGTTAATTTTATGGAATCTCTTGGGATGTCATGGACATAAGACTGTGCTGGCAGCAAACATGTGGCATTGATCTTCTCTTCGACTGTGTTCTGGGCACCTTGGATAAGGCTTGCTAAGGCCACCTCAGCTGTCACTGGTAGGGCAGTGCTATATTTTCCCCAATTTACCACCTGATAGTCCATCTATAAAGCAAGAAAATTCCTGTCTTCTTTTACAGTTCCTGTAGGATGCTAAACTCCAAAGTCATTTTAGATTGCCCCTGTATCCTTAAGGTGTAGCAAAACCAGTTCCTTTGTTTCTACCTAAAGACCCAACAACTGGGCAGCTGACCAGTGCCCACTATAGACCTTGAACCCCACCCTCCAGGACCCCACCTTTTTCAGAACACATTGTCTTCCCAGAGCTTCAGAAACTAGACTCAAGGTTTGCATTTTACTGTGAAGCTTCCTGGATTTTGGTGTGCCCTATACATTGCTTAAGGTAATAACACCACCTTGCACTTTTATAGTTCTCTTCCAAGTAAATAATGCCTCCTTGTACTTTATCTTATTAATATTTGTCACCAGCTGTGGAGATAGGCAAGGCTGATATCACTAACTGTCCCCAATTTGTAGACAAAGAAACATGGGCAGGGATTAGGAAATACAGGAAAAAAACCACAAAACGTAATTACTAAAGAAAGGCCAGAATCCAAACCCAAGTAGCCACTCAAATCATGGTTCTCAATTTCGATTACACAAAAGTCTCTTACCCAGTAGCTTGATTGAGACCAGATACGCATTTTCTAAGTTTAGGACAAATTGTAAAGAAATGCTTTCAAACACTGTATTCCTGAGGCCTTAGAGTCAGTATGTGGAAGAAGGCTAGGATGACACAATGGAATGAGGTTACTGAGGGGTTTCAGACAATGTTTAAAAGGAGGGTAGATTTTCATCCCTCTGGAATTGCTTAAGGACTTCCATAGAGGAAATAAATGATATGAGCACAGGTGCTCCCCCAGAATCTTGTGATTTGGGATGTGTGTGTGTGTGTGATCTACAATTCTCAGTGAGTCTGAAATGAATCTAGAGACACAAGTTCCCAAGAAGCTTCTGTTCTTAAATGAGAAGTAGTTTATTTGATCACATAACTTTAGGAAATTCTCAGTTGAACAAGATTAAACAGGTTTTGTTTTTTGTGTGTTTCATTTCTGCAATATTCCTTAAGTTTTTGCTCTTAAGCAATTTGAATTTCTATGAAAAAGAAATAACATTCTCTACTTCCTTAACTATTTTTCCACAATATTCTTTTTCCAAAAGCATTTTGTAGGATGGAATTTCACAAAATACATTTGAAAAACGTTTCCCTCAACCCAATGTATAGGTATTACTGTAGAAGAAAAACAAACCTCACTTGCTTTCAAAACAAAAGCAGAAATAGGATATCTAAAAAAGAGTTGGGAATAATTCTCTCAGGTATTTAACGTGTTTCAACAATTTTCTTGAAAATGTTATTGTGCAACAAAATGCAAAATCACTTCTTCAGTCCACAAGGAAAGGAAAGAAAGGGATCAGTATAAGTGAGCCATTGGGTTCCCAGAGGCTGCTTGGAGTTCATGAAAAAGGTTAGAGACCCAGAACAGAAAGCAAGAGACGTGAAGAGGGCTGCATTAAACTGTAAGGGTGATGGGTTTCATCCAGGGCAGCCTCAGTTTTCAAAATCTATAACCTCTAGTCTGGCCTTTATACCCATGGTCTTCCAAGACACACCTCTGTCCTCAGCCATGCTTCCTTTTGGCTCTGCCAAGGACTAAAGCATATCCTCTCCTAGGCAAAGCCTTGTGAAGAAGTGGCAGAGAATCTGCCCTTGGGTTTGCTGCAGCAGACCACCCACGGGTTCAATTAGTCTTTATGTTCAAGCTCCAGCTCAAATTCTAACTCTTAGTCTTCATGGCTGCCTGTTAGGACAGCTTGAATTGACTAAGGCCATAAACATCCAAGCAGATACACTAGACAATTAAAAGGAATCTTAATGCAATGAAATTCCCTGTAAGCTTCCTTACAGAAATACATTTCTGGGACACCTTTTGCCCTATTGGTTGCTCCTCATTCCGTTGGCTTCTATATTTCCAGGAGAAGCTTGTCTTCCAGCTGCCTTTGAGCATCCCATAGAATGACGATTATCAACAGGAGAGACAGTAACATCAGCCACAGAAAGGCTCCCCAAGGTACTAAGGAACATAGGCAGAGAACTGTATTTTCTTGATGTCTCTGCTCCTATGCAAAGAGAGGCTGATGGAGAGAGGATTTACCCCACCTAACAAAATTGCTGTAACATCATTGTAAATGACTTCCCAATGGCTACTGCTCAATGCACAGCACCTGCTGCCACTTGACACAGCCCAAATTCTAACACTTGGCAGCAGTCGTTTGTCTTACACATATTATCTTATTTTCACAAGCAACTGGAGCTGCCAAAAGGCCCTGTGAACAAACACAGCTGGGCAGATGTCATGGCAGGCCCAGAGTACAAGGCCCTGGAAAGAGGACTGGCAGGTTGACATGCCTCCCCACGTCCCAGCAGGCAGAAAGAAGGCAACAGACACAAACTGAGCTGCATGTTAATGTCTCCAAAGTTCAGAGAACAGAACATAGGAGACACAGAAGGAGAAATTAATATGGAAGAGCTTCAGAGTGAAGCAAAACATTTGTCACTACCTCAGCCACTGAGTAGATTTTCAGATTATTTAAAAGCAAAGGCAGACTTATAAACAAGGTACAATTATATAAAACACGTTTTTAACTGCAAAGAACCATCCAAGGATATATTAAATGCTTCATATAATGGAAATATTTACTTTTAAATAGGAGGAAGAAAAATGGTTCATTGGAGTGTTTTCAATGAAGGACTGAGAAAGCATATTTTCACAGTAAGTAGTAGCTTCTTGCCCATGGACACACCAAGTCTCCAGGGGTCCTTTGGGGAGCAGGTGAAATTACCCCAGGAAGTGCCACTCTTTGGTTATGTCCTTTAAGCTGCCACCTTTCCACAGGAGCTGTTCAAAATGCAGAACTCTTCACATTCTCCCCTTACTTAAACCTAACAGCGGCTCCTTTCTTGTCCTGAAAGTACAATCTAAAATCGTCAGCATGGCTAGTCCCTCCATGACTGCATGCTGCCTCCCCTCTGTCCTCAGGCAGCATCCACCTCCTCCCTATTCCACCACTCACTCTCAGGCTTTCTTCATCCCTCAACCTTACACACGCTGGTTTTTCTTCTACTCTACTGAGTGAATTTATGAGCCATTCTTCAAGATCCTTGCCAAATTTTTTTTTCTCAGTGCTTCATATCTCTAGGCAGCATTCCTTTCTCCCTTGTCTACACCCCAGAATATTCTGTGCATTCATGTGTCACGAGGTTGGTATTTGGTATTGTGATGAGTTTTTAGAATGTTGGGATACCTGTTGAGATGGTAGGCTCAGGAGGTGGGTACTTTTCTTATTTCTCTTTGAATCTCTTTGATACCCTCTAAGCCAATATATCATCTGTTGGTTTAGAAAGATATTTTTTATTAAAATATGGAGAAATAAACAAACAGATGAAAAACCTGAGGTAATTCATAAAATATCCTGATGCTTATAGAAAAGATAATGCTTTCTGAAAACTCAGAAGATCGTATTTCTAAAAATGGGTTTCAACAACAAAAGAAGAAGGAAGGGAGGAAGAAAAGAGAAAAAAGGAAGAGAAGGAGGGAGGAAAATGAAACGAGAGGGAAGGAGGAAGGAAGGAAGGCAGGAAAGGAGGGAGGGAGGGAGAATGAAGAGGGGGGAAGGTGGAAGAAAGGAAGAGGAAAAGGAAGGAAGAAAAAAATAGCATATATTGGCTTGAAGTCTTCAAAATGACATGGAGGCTATGACCTTAAAAAAAACAGGACCAGAGAACCATAAAAACAGAAGAGGTCAAGATAAAAGAAGAGATTTAATAGGAACTTCTGGAACTGAAAAAAGGGTAAAGAATTACAAAATCCAAGAGCAAAACCAAGACTGAATTAGGGCCATAAAAAGTGATTTCTTGTCATCCAGACACAGTTTTCACCCAGCACATCAGGTCCTGGCTGCTTCTTCCTATCTCATCTCTGCTACAGGCATCCTACCAAGTCTCCTGACTTAGTTCTCCCTAGTATGACACCTACAATTTCCAATCCCTACAGTCTAGCAGTCTAGAAGAATCTCAGCTGAGAGAGTGGGCAAACAAGATGGGCATGTAATCAGCTTTATTAGGCAGGTAACCTGTTGGATCTTGGTGACTGGATGACAAAAAGCTGAAGAAAATAAGCCATCAAAGTAAGAGAAAAGAAAACAAAAAATAACAAAGACAGTAAAAATAAGAATAAAGGCAAGGATTCATTTTCCTTATAAACTATTCATTTTGCTTGTTTTGCTATGACAAACATTAGAAAATCTGGGAAATACCCTACAAAAAATATGAAAATGATGTAGAAAAGTATTCCCAAATTATCACTGCTGACATTATAATCTACATATTTGAAATAATTTTGCATGCTAATACATAAAAAATTACATAGCTACCATACACTCATACACATACCCTACGTCACTTCAAGTCCTTGTTGCATGTATTCTATGAGAATAAATAAATATAGATGCTCTTAGAGAGCATCCTAAAATGATAAAGATGTATTACTTCCTCAGACCACAGACTATTGCTATCACCAATGAGAGTCTGCTTGTCACTCCAGGGCCTTTTCAATCTTGTGGTACTAGGCATTTGGAGGTGATATCTTCAACATGTCTTCCAAGTTACCACAGGAAAGGGAAGAACCGAGGTCAACGTATGCTTCTGTAAGCCAGGCCTCCAAGCAATTACATGACTTTTGCTCATATTCCATTAACTCTATGTGAGTCACAGAGTCCTACATAATTGAAAAGGCTTTAGGATATAAAAATTAGCTTTGTGCCCAAAGTAACAGGACACATACAGATATTGGGAAGCATTACAATCTTTGAGATGTGTGGTAGTTTTAAAATATGTCCACAGAATCTCTGGTGGAATCTAATTCCCATCCCCCTGACTGTGGGCTCAAGTTCTAACATGACTCAGTACCAATGAAGAGAGTATGGTGGAAGTGACACTGTGTGACTTTTGGGAATAGGTCATGAAAGGTATTGCCACTTCCTCCTTGCTCATTCTCTCTTCTTTCTTGAAACACTAAAGAAACGCCAGCTACTGTGCCATGAAGATACTCAAACAGCCCTGCAAAAAAGTTGAGTGTGATGTGGAATTTAAGACCTCTGTCAATAGTCAGTAACAAACTGAGACAGACTGCCTGCTAACAGCCATGTAAGAGGACTAGCTTGAACATGTATCTTCCAGCCCCAGTTGAACCTTCAGATGACCATAGTCCCAGTCAACATCATACTACAACCTCATGAGTGATCAAAGCCAGAAACATCCAGCCAAGCTGCTCTTGGATTCTGACCTACAAAAACTGTGTAAAATAACAGAAATGTATTGTTTTAAGCCACTAAGTTTTTGGGGAAATTTGTTATGCAACAATAGATGATTAATGCAGCAGAACACATACAGCATAAGACTAGGCAAATATCATCTTATCACTAACTGGGGCTTTGGGCTCAGATACCAGTGGGGAGCCCATAATGGAGTCCCTATAACTGTATTGCTTAAACTCAGTAACTATGGGATTTAGAGGCAAAGTCAGCAAAGCACTTACTTGCACATTTCCTTTACACTCAGACTCATACCCTCCCCTTCTAATTACTGGCTTTCAAATGGTCAAACAAGACAATGCTAAAGAAAAACAGACCAAGGAAGAGCAAGGAAGAGAAGGGGGGTCTGGCTGTGACCAACAGGACCCCTGGAGGTAGGAAGAGGGCAAAAAGAAAGCTTGCAGGGGAGGCAGTTTCTCACCCCTTTCAGGAAAGGAGTTTTAGGAGAAAGGGAAGCAAATTTGTAGAGAGAGAAAAGCAAAAAGAAAAATTTTCCATTCTGACCTAGAATCCAAGCCTCTTTCCTTTTTCTCACAATTCTCCACCTGCAAGTGTCTGGACTCATTAAATATCTGAGTACTCAGATCCATTCACATTAGACTTACTTTGACCTGAATGGGGTAGGTTAATGCAGAGGAGCATTATTCTCCCTGTGTTTCTTCCCTGGAGGCTAAATGGTGTTATTTTCTGGTCTCCTATGGCTATCTTTCTCTACTTTCTGATAATAAAGGCTCTAGCCTGCTTTAATTCTCATTTCTAATAATAGCCTATATTCTCAAGTTCATTTTCACTTAATATCATACTCTACTGAAGTATGATATAGAGTTACTCAAACAACCAACAAAGTTTTCCAAATTAAGACCCTGCTAAGCTGCCTTTAATGGACAGGATATTTAGTACACTAATTGTTTACACACAGTGACAAACATTAATTGTGTGAGTTCATCAAAGTCTAAAGTTCTTAAATGACTTGCTTTCTTAATAAATTAAAATGTTCTCTTCTTATTGAATTCTCACTAATTATTTTCATCTCAACAGATAGTTCATATTATGCCCCGGGTGAATTATCAACAAATCCTGAATTCATGCAGCTGAAATTAAAAAAAATATTTTACCAGTAAGAGCAATTTGGCTATTGTCCAGTAGTCATTTATTCCTTGTTTAAAAGACAAACTTGCCTGGTGGGCCGTTCCTACATGGATGAATAGAAAGAAAGAAAGAAAGAAAGAAAGAAAGAAAGAAAGATGACAGACAAACAGGTTATGGAGGAAGAGAGAGAGAAGGAGAGAGATCTGGGTGTGCAGAAACAAAAAGCAGAGCTGAAACACATAAGACAAAAAGTCATTACTGCTTGACAGAAAACACAACACATTAGGATTTGAGACCTGGTTCTATGCCCTGCTCCGACATTTATAACTTTTTTGCCCAAAGCAAGTAGCTGGAATCATTTTCCATGTGTGTTTTCATGTCTGTAGCAGGGAATACCACCACCCCTACCCTGCTAGTAGTGTTGAAATACTTAAATATAGGTATCTTAGTTGTTTCAGACAGCTAAAATAGATATCATAGACTGGGTGACTTCAATGACAAACATTTGTTTCTCACAGTTCTGAAGACTGGAAAATCTAAGTTCAAGCTTCCAGCAACTCCAATGTCTGGTGGGCGGTCTTCCTCCTGGTTTGCAGATGACTATCTTCTTACTGTATCTTCATATGGCAAAGAGAGGAGAGATACAGAGAGAGAGAGAGGAGAGAAAGGAAACAAGCTTATTATGCCTTTCCTTATGAGGGCACAAATCCCATCACAAGAGCTCCACCTTCATAACACAATTACCTACCAAAATATCCTATTTCCAAATACTGTCACATTGGGATTAGGGTTTCAACATACAAATTGTGGGGAGAGGACACAAATATTCAGTTAATAGCATTAAATCTGTATTAGTCAAGGAATGAATAGGAGATGATGATGAAGATAGATAGATAGATAGATAGATAGATAGATAGATAGATAGATAGAAGAATTGACTCAGTGGAAACTGAAAATTCCTACCATCTGCCATCTGCAAGCTGGAGACCCAAGAAAGCCAGTAATGTAGTTGAGTATGTGTGTAAAGTCTGAGAACCAAGAGACCTGATGGTGTAAGTCTCAGTCTCAGAACAGTAGAAGACTGATGTTCCAGCTCAAATGGTCGGACAGCAGAGGCAAAATCTCTCTTCCTTAGGTAGTTCTATTCAGGCCCTCAACAGATTGGATGATGCCCACAACATGGGCCATCTGCTTTACTCAGTCTAGCAATTCAAATGCTAATCTCAGCCAGAAACACACATACAGACACACCCAGAAATCACATTTAGCCAAACATCTGGTCACCCCAGTGATCCGGTCAAGTTGACACAATAAAATTAACCATCATGGTAGGTGACCGTTTTCTGAAAGAATAGAGTGTAAGAAATCATAAAGATGGAGAAAAAATGCTTCACGTGGCTATCATCTTCCATTTCTACCCCTTCACTTCCAAAATTACCTATGCTGCCCTGATGACACAGGGAAGGCTTCTCATGGGGATTCTAGGGTGTTTCATTCCCTTGAAGCCTCTCTGTCCGTGTCCGTGGGGCAAGTGCCTGGAAGATGAGCCAGGAGAGTATTTGTATAAACTCTTTGTTTATATCTATTATATGCCAAACATTTCATCCTTGCCTACCCCAAACCTATACTTCCAGAATGAACCCAAACTCCCACTGAAATAAAAATAAACTTGACTTTCATATTTCTGAGGACACAGTAGCCAAGACGCAAACTGTGATTAGATACCCTAACATGCTTGGCCCCAGAATGAAAGCACCAGTGTGATAGAATCATTCACTCCTTTTTCCTCCTCTCTCCTAGGGTGTTGGTCTGATCTTTTCCCTCACTTTACAACTAAGAATTTTAATCATGGCACCCCAAAGCCTTGATCAAAGCCACTGAATTCTCATTTGAACAGGATCTAGCGTGAGGCACTAAGAAGAGCAAGACATAAGTTTGAAAAGAGCCCCATGAGAACAACATGCATTCTGCTAAAACTGAAGTAAGAAAAACCATCAAGTTTATAATGAACATTGAGTGGAAGAGTGAAATCACTGATGACTTCTGATAAGTTTATGACGGCAATGCCCCAACAAAATCAGAAGTTTACAAACGAATTACTTATTTTAAGAAGGGACAAAACAAGATTAAAGATGAAGCTTGCAACAGCAGGCCATCCACATCAATTTCAAGGAAAAAATTAATCTTGTTCATGCCATGATTGAAGAGAACCAGTGATAAACAGCAGAAGCAGCAACCAACACCATAAACATCTCAGTTGGTTCAGCTTACACAATTCTTACTGAAAAAGCTGAGCAAACTTTGCACTCAATGGGTTCCAAAACATTTTACAAAGCCCACCCTGAGCTGCTGAGACTAATACACAGTTAAATTTTCAACTAAGATGCCCCTACTCCTACCTCCCCTAACACATAATTGTCAAAAAGAGCATGTTCCATGCCCCCATTTCCCATTGTATCATCTACTCACCTATAACATGGCATTTTGGTCAAAGCATCATTGAATGAATCAGAAGCTGTGAGTTTCCTTCGCAAATAGTTTTCAGAGTGGGTGGTACTTTATCTTAGTGAATTTGTCAACTGCTTTTTCAGGCTCAAGAATCATGGCAAACTTTGCAACATAGAGCTCAAGAAAAAGTAGCCAAGAAACCCATTAATGTGACATAAAACTGCAAATGTGCTTGGGCAGAGAGAGGGCAAGGCAGCTATCTAACACTAATAACATGGTTTATAGGCATCTGGGCATTCTTAGAAGCTAAGGCCCCAAAAATATTTGTATTATCATTGCAACTGTTTGTATTAACAAAATTAGTTTTTCATTTGCCAACCAAAAAATGTTCAAAGATGAGCTCTAATTTATATTAATTCAGTCTCGAGTTAGGAGGAGCTGGGAAAGAATTTCAGGGACATGTGGGTTTTTTTTTTTAAATCTCTACACAACTGATGAACATGCTAGTCATGTTAAGACCCTTTTCCACAGTGCCACAAAGTAAGTGTTATGCTCTCCAGCCTAAGTCTTCAGTCTCATCAGGAGAACCTCCTAGGTCCTGGGCATACCATTGTCTACTGCATGTCTTCATTTAGTGCCTTCCCTAACAGTCACCAGAAATATGTTTATTAGAAGCTTCCCCAAAACTAGGCAGCTTATAATAGATTTAGGGAGCCTAGCTTCTGCCAATGGCTATCATGAGTTTATAAATCTTTATTGCCATTGTCACTACTGTCATCATAGACAATGGATTAGGAAAAACCAGATCTGTTATCACAGCAAATGATGGACCCAAATTGTTTTGAGAGTCCTAGAAAGGTGAGTATGTCATATTTTAAAGTCAGAAGGAGAGTGAGGCTTTGGTCATTTTCTCATCCTAAGTAAGAGCAGGTGCTGGGCTCTGGCCCAGATTAATAACATTGAGCTGTGGTTAAAGACCTGGCTTTGGCCGGGCGCGGTGGCTCACGCCTGTAATCCCAGCACTTTGGAAGGCCGAGGCGGGTGGATCACGAGGTCAAGAGATCGAGACCACCCTGATCAACATGGTGAAACCCCGTCTCTACTAAAAATACAAAACATTAGTTGGGCATGGTGGCGCATGCCTGTAATCCCAGCTACTCAGGAGGCTGAGGCAGGAGAATTGCCTGAACCCAGGAGGCGGAGGTTGCGGTGAGCCGAGATTGCGCCATTGCACTCCAGCCTGGGTAACAAGAGCGAAACTGTGTCTCAAAAAAAAAAAAAAAGACCTGGCTTTGTGTTCTTGCAACCTTCTCCACCTCCACTCCTCTCTTCAAAACTGTGTTATGTGGATGCTGCTGATGTCCATAGCGGACTCTATGATGTATAAGGGGTCTTCAAAAGTTCATTGGAAAAACGTATTATGAAAAAACTATGCATGGATTTCAAAATTTTTTGCACCAAAATAAATTCATACTAACATGGAGAAATAAAGACCTTTCCCTCCATTTCAACTGAGGACCCCTCTGAAGAGCCATCTCTGCTTCAGATATCCCTGTGGAGTAATCTAGGGCCTTCCTTGATACTGCATTGCTATCAAAATTCTTCTGCCCACTCTTTCCCTTCCTCTACTCCTGCCTCCTACACTTCCCCCTACAGGTGTTGATCCCAAGAACACTTACTAAAATACTTCCTGCCTACAAAGCTCCATCCTAGAGTCTGCTTTCGTCCTGTGGCAATGCCCCACCCCACAGTCCCTCAGCCCCCCACTGAGTTCCATTACAGCTGGAGTAGACGGTCTGTAGCATGCTGATGACTTCCAATCTCCAGCACCTGCTGCTCTTGGCTTCTCTCCCTGGGACTTTCTCAGCAGGTCGGGTTGTGGATCGGTATGACCCAGGGAAGATGGGAGTTTGTGGATAAGCACCCCAGCCTCTTTGTGCTTGGGTGGGGCAGTTCCGACACATATTCCACACAGCTTCTCAGAAAGCTGCTAGAGGGACAGCTCACAGTACCCCCACGACCCTGCACCTTTTACTGGCATTTCTCCTTTTCTGTCTCGTTTCTCCACTCCCTGCTTGTGCTGCCTGAGTCACCTCCCACTAAGCCACCAGCACCCAAGTTCATGCCTCAGGTTCTGCCTCTGAGTGACCTGAAAGAAATGAAGACATCCTTATTTTTGTATTTCTAATTGTGCTGGAAACTCACCTTCCTGGGGCCAGATCCCAGAGTGCATTTCGCTGGAAAGAAGCCATGATCAGGTGAGTGACAGTGTCCAGGAGATCAACCATGTAAGAACGCTGAGGAAACATGCAGGGTCAGCCCCAGTGATACCTGGCCAATGACTATGTATGATATGATGAAATGTTAAAAGTGGATAGACCTAAAATGCCACCCGGCTCCATTTTTGTGCACAGGAAATTCCCGGGGGCCATGAGGTGTGGGCACTCCAGGGACTGAATGACAACAATGACTGTCTCCTACCGAGAAGCACCTGGGCTGCATGCAGAGAGGAACACTGGGCTGATCTCACTCCTCCTTCCAGGCTGGTGAAACCATCTGCATTCTCATAAGGTTGGAAACTGGCTCTGAAGGCTGTCACTTTCCATGATCTGGCAGCCAACCAGCCAAGAGCCAGAATTCAAATACACACCAGATCACTTCCAAACCCTGAACCCTTGGCCAGGCGGCAGGAGGCTCCTGAGGCAGGTACATGCCCACAGACGCTAACTCTGGGTGGCGTGGGGTCTGTGGTGCGAGGATGAGCAACGATGTGGGCTTTGTGCACTGCAAGGACAGGAATGAGAGACGATGTGAGGGAAGGGTTAGCAGATTTCCGAAGGTGCGAACAGCAGAAAATAGGTTGAGAAGGATAGAGCATGAGAGAAGAGAGAAAATAACCACACATCGTCAAGGTCAGCAGCAGCCCTTAAGGAATGTGCTTGGTGCCGCTGTACACAGGCTGGACCTGAGCTGTCCTGAGGAGGGGTGTGGGTTCAGTACTGCGCCACCCGCCTGTCACTGCTCAGTATTTATTGAGTGCACTGGAGCTGTAGACAGGGAAGTAAACACAAAAGGCAAAGGCCCTGCCCCCAGAGAGCATGTGTACAGGTGGGGGAAGCTGACAATGAACACACTTAGGTAGTACAGATGTCTGAGGGTAATAAGAGCTATAAAAACATTACAACAGGGCTGCATTGCTAGAAAGCAGGGTGAGGGTCCTCTTAGATTTTGCCGTAGGGAAGGCTTCTCAGGAAGGTCATGTTCCAAGAGTGACAGGTGTGAAGGGCAAAGCATTTCAGCAGAGGGAATAGCCAGGACAAAGGCCTTTCATGCAAGGCTCTTGGGAGCAGCAAAGCAGGCTGGCATCTGGGTACTGGGTAAGTGGGGGGAGAGCTGTGGTAGATGATGTCCATCCCTGTCCTTCGAATGAAGATTTTTTTTTTTGTCCAACCTATGGCCTGCGGGCCACATGGACCCAAAGAGAACATACAACCCAACACATATTATAATTTAATATATTTTATTTAATTTGTTATTTGTTGAGTTGCCTGATCATGTTGTCCTCTATTTGGTTGATTAAAAGTAGTATTAAATGTAAAAAAAAAAAAAAAAAAAAAGATTTTTTTTTTTGAACCCAATAGCATCCAAGCCTGGAAAAATTTAAAGCTCTCCCCAGATGGTGCAAATTCTTGTGGATCTAGCATTCCCCGTGTCCTGCCTCTTTGTCCTTTACTGCATTGGTGTCACCTGGTGATAACCAAGAATTCACCTCTCATAGCTTTCTGCAAAGCACTACCCACAAATAGCAGTGTATAGTTATCATCCGTTATCATGTTTATTAAGATTGGGAGGTACGTGTGGAAAGAGGAACGGTATCCAGCACTCTGCCCTCTCTCCCCCATCTCTTCTTCTCCTCTCTCCTTCTCTTTCTCTCTTCCTCATCCTCTTCACCCCACCCCCACCATGACAGTTATCCTTCCATTACCTACTTCCATACCCTTCCTTTCTCTGACCCTGGAAACTATTTTTGCCTTGAGCAAAAGTCTTTAAAGGTAGATCTCCCTAAGAAGGATTCTAGAACAACTGCTAAAAGAATAAAATGTTTTCTATCTCATGACTCCTGCCTGGACTGGGACTTAAGGTAAGAGCACTGAGGCCACAGGACTGGACAGGAAGAACATCTACTCCCAACCTTCAGGATCTGCTTGCACACAGACGTGCGCAACTGCGTGCACATGTCTTCTAAAGAAAAAGTTAGGTAGCCAGGCGCGGTGGCTCACGCCTGTAATCCCAGCACTTTGGGAGGCCGAGGCGGGTGGATCACGAGGTAGAGAGATTGAGACCATCCTGGTCAACATGGTGAAACCCCGTCTCTACTAAAAATACAAAAAATTAGCTGGGCATGGTGACGCTTGCCTGTAATCCCAGCTACTCAGGAGGCTGAGGCAGGAGAATTGCCTGAACCCAGGAGGCGGGAGGTTGCGGTGAGCTGAGATCGCGCCATTGCACTCCAGCCTGGGTAACAAGAGCGAAACTCCGTCTCAAAAAAAAAAAAAAAAAAAAAAAAAAATAGAAAGGAAAAGAAAAAATTAGGTAGCCAGGTGTGGTGGCTCACGCCGGTAATCCCAGCACTTTGGGAGGCCAAGGCAGACAGATTACCTGAGGTCAAGAATTCGAGACCAGCCTGGTCAACACGGTGAAACCCCATCTCTACTAAAAATACAAAAATCAGCCAGGCATGGTGGCGGGCACCTGTAATCCCAGCTACTTGGGAGGCTGAGGCAGGAGAATCGCTTGAACCTGGGAGGCGGAGATTCCAGTGAGCTGAGATGGCACCACTGCACTCCAGCCTGGGCAACAGAGTGAGACTGTATCTCAAAAAAAAAAAAAATTAAAAGAAAAGAGAATCAAAGATAAAAAATTAGGTCAGCTATAAATGAAGAGGACCCAAGCACTATGAAGCCTGTAGATTTCTGCCGGGTTTCCTAGGGAATGATCTATGTTGCAGAGGTGTGGTGGTGTCCCTGGAACACAGGCATTTAACAGAGCAAGCTGAGCCTGCTTGAACAATAAATACACACATTGCTTTAATGCTGGGCCTGGGGAAGGTGTGTGTTTGCTGGGATGTTTTATTTTTCTTTCGTAACCTAGATTTAGTTGTAAGATAGGAGATAGTTTTCAGAAAGCAGATAGGCCCTATGTAATCGTAAACATTCCTTAGCCTATGATATTTTTGCAACAAAGTTTGTTTTCCCTTTTTCTCTATCCCTTCATCTTTCTACTTTGAAGGTGCAGTTGCAATTATAATAACTGCCATCTGTTGTACCCCTGATATATGCCAAGACATTTTTCCCTAATCGTTATAAGAACAAGAGAATTAATACTATTATCATGTTACAGATGAGGAAACCTAGGCTAAGAGAAGTTGCTCAAGGCCACGTAACTAAAATAGGGAAGTGCCTGTATAATAGAGGCCATGCTACTGGAGCTAAGGTTGGGAGTTCAGAATCAGGCTAAGCAAGCAAAGGATACAGGCTCTGGCCTGGAAGTGGGCTGCTCACTAGCAGGGCATAAATAAGTGGGCATCACTTTGCCAGCTTTATAAGGACCCATGCAAGCAGACCTCCATCCTCAGGAAGACCACTCCAGGTAGACATCTGACCAACACCAAGTAAAGACACTTCTTTCTTGGCTTATATAATGAGGTGGTTAGCACTATAATTATATAAATTCTCTAGTATTAGTAAACCAGAGTGGAAATATAAGAGTTATGCCTATAAATCTAATTTTAAATAAAACTTCTCTATCACTTGACTTTGATTTCTGTGAGCCAGTTTATTGTCATATAAACGGATAAGAGTTGACCGTATTCTGAGAAATAACCCCTTGAATATTTTAACACAAGTTTTTCTCTCTAATGGTTTATTTAGCCACTGAGCATTTATTGTCATTACAACTCAATTGTAAATGTCATAATAAGAAAACATAATATTAAATGGGTATAAAACTGTTAAATAAACAGCAAAATAAAATCCCGTAGAAGCAGCAGAAGGACTCTCTTAATCCTAGTTACTGTGTGGGAGGGATGGGCTGACAGTCTAGTGTGGTAAGCAACCCCAGTCAGGGTCCTTCGGAGACAAAGACAGGGAAGTGACTCTGCCAGAGAACTTTATCTCTTCCCACCAAAGTCTAGTAAAACTATAAAACTCACCCAGCACTGCCAGAACCAACAGTGAGAAGGTCACTCCGTTTGCTGCTGTATTTAAACAGCTAGTAGATTTACAGAATGAGAACATCTCTCCAGCAATTGCACAGACTTGCCAAAAGCAAACAGGAACATCAGCAGGTAGAGCATTAGAAACGCAGCAGATAATAAGGACTCTGTGACTTTAAGTATGAGCTGAAAGCCGCCTCAGGGAGGGCAACTAAAGTACATCAGTCCAGATGCCAGGAGACCTCACGGAGGACCCTGTTGTGAGTGGGACCTAGAGGTGAACCAGGTGGCGGCGGCAGGTTCCACGAGCATTTCCCACTGCTCCACTAGGCTGGCAAGGAGTTAGCTGCTTGCCCGTCCTGGCAGTACACCAACGTTAATTGGCTTTCTTTCTGTTGCTTGGTTGTTGGCTATACCTGTGCTTAGTAGAAGGAACACAGTGGGGTTTCAGTTTGTCTCAACTAATCCTTTTGCTGATCTTACAAATCACAGCTTAGAAGCCTCTGAGACACCTTTCAAGAAGCTTACCTAAATGGAGTAGACCTGAGGGACAATCACTGTCCCAACCCCAGGGCCACAAGTGGTAAACAGCTACCTTTACGTTACAAGGTTTCAGGCAAAGGATGGGATGATGGCAGATACCTGGGGCTCAAGGTCTCGGGGTTCAGCCATACGTGACTGATACGTGGCCACTGCATGCATGAGATGAATAGTGAACAAGGGCCATATTCTTAATCCCTGGAAAATGTCTTAATGTTGTAAAAGATGAGAAACTGCACTGGAAGAAACTGGTTTGTAAGATAAGGACATGAATGCAATGAACCTGTGGAGCCCAAAAGGATGAAGTCCAACTAGACTCTGCCATCTGCTAGTTGTGGGTCCTTGTACAATTTACTTCTTTGGTGCTTATTTTGAATCACAGTAAGTTTTCTTGTTTTTGTTTTTTGAGACAAAGTCACACTCTGTCTCCCAGGCTGGAGTGTGCAGTGGCTGAATCTTGGCTTACTGCAACCTCCACTTCCTGGGTTCAAGCAATTCTCCTGCCTCAGCTTCCCAAGTAGCAGGGATTACAGGCATGTGCCACCATGCCTAGCTAACTTTTTTGTATTTTCAGTAGAGATGGGGTTCTACCATGTTGGCCAAGCTGCTCTCGAACTCCTGGCCTCAAGTGATCCGCCCACCTCGGCCTACCAAAGTGCTGGGATTACAGGTATGAGCCACCATGCCCGGCTGAGTCACAGCGTTTCAACAAGGAAGGACATTGCCAGGATTTGCTGCACTGCTGCTCTCCTGTTTTGTCTCTTTGTTCCTGCTAACTCCCTCTCTCCTTCATATGCTTGTCCCAAAACTCTCACATATTCCTTAAGTTCATCACCTCTTGTTGTTACCTATATATCCTTATGATATTTCATTATGAGTTCTAAAAATAAACATTTGATCATAAGATGACTAATAGTGTGATTCCTCTTATGTGAGATACTTGGAGCACTCAAACTTATAGAGCCAGAAAGCAAACTGTCTAGGGAAAGGGTGAGAAGGGGGAGTTCGTGTTTAATGCATAGAGTTTCACTTCTGCAAGATGAAAAAACATTCTGAAGATGGTTGGTGATGATGGTTTCCCAATGAGGTGAATATACTTAGTGTCACTGAACTGTGTACTTCAAAATGGCTAAAATGATAAATTTGATGTTATGTCTGTTTTGTCCCAATTTTTAAAAATTTTAAAAAACCTTACAAAGCAAACTCTTGACTCACTTTCATCATATTTACCTACAAGATTCACCGGAATAGAAGTATTTGTCACACCAAGATCACCTCAACACTGTCCTTTAGGAAAGAATTGAGGTAGGAGACCATACTTCATTTTGGACCAGGAGAATATGTACAATACCCAGCAGAGGGCAGAAGGGAGTCAAGGTGGCATTTTCCCCAGAATTTTGTTTTTGTGATCATTCCATCTTCCTCCTTACTTGCTGTCTTAGTTTAATGTCCTCCTTAAAAGTGTAAGTCTTTCCAAGACAGCCACGTTAGAGAACAGAGGATAAATGACCCTCTAACTGAGCATGTTGGTTAAATTATTGCATAATTTAAATCATCACATAAAAACAATTGCTCAGTGGAGCTGGGTTTGTTGGTAGTCATAGCATTCCAAACAAGTCTTTTTCACTTTATTCTGGCTATATATTATTGACCCAGATTATTTTTCAAAGTACTCCACAAATAATCATATTGATGTTCCCACAAAAGCACACTAAAAACCCTGCTAACACTCAGTGGAAACCCTGTGGAAACACTATTGTTAAATTAATGGGATTCAGGTTTTCGGTGTTCCTCCTCCCAGCTGAGCAATGTTGCTGTTAGGTAAAAGTAGGCCATCCCCATATCCGGGGCCCACATCCAGCAGGCCGCCTCTGGAGGTTGGTCTGCCCAGCAACAGGACTAGCCAATCGCTTTCCCGTGTCAGCCCGCCAAAACCCGGACACGCCCCGACAGCAGCCCGCCAAAACCTAGCCACAGGGCTCTTCCCTCTTCTTTGTTTAGCCTCCATCAATCATCTCCTCACTTTAGCCCGCCAAAGCTAACCCAACCCTTGCACACCACGATATTCCCACTCCGCCCATGTCCAACCTCCACCAATCACTTCACGACACCCCACCTACGCGGGCCCCCCTCCCTATAAAAACCCTCTCCGGCAGCTGCTGGGTGCAGCTCTTCCCTCTCCCGCTCGAGTTGCCCGCAAACCCCAATAAACCTGGACTCGGCTTAACAACTCCTCGCTCTCATTTGCTTTGGGAAGGGTCTCTGCGGGTCGCACAGTTGCCATGACCAAATAATATAAAAGTGCTGCCATTCGCATCAGCCTTAACTGATGACATATCTATTTTTCCCTTGATTTGCTCTTTACCTTGATTTCCTAAAGCATATTGGCAAGTTATCCTTGATGCACTATAATTATTTTGAGGAGATTGCTTTTCGGCTTAAAAGAATGTTGCCGTTTTATTATTTTAGAACGCCAGGGAGTCGTATTCAAGGAAGAGACCAGCATTTTAATGCTGGGCTTCCCTCTCAAAGGAAACCAAATACTTCACTGATTGTTTTTTTGACTTCTGGTTCAAATAGCCTGGGAGGCACAAGGGTAGCATGTGGATTCACGCATGGAAGGCTTTGTTTAAGGCAGTGAGCATTAGCCTTCTTTGCCTTCTCCCAGGGCTGCCACTCCGCGTTGAGTTCAAACGGCGACAGCAGCAGCAATATCTGCCCAGACAGTTCTGGTTCTTCCATTTACTCCAATAATTTGAATGCAGATGGCCTTTCTCCTTCATGCATTGAATACGATTCAAGTCCCAACCATTCATTATTACTTCACCTGCCTTGAAATGGGAATTGTAAGCACTCTGATAAATTATTTGAAAGACTGTCTAATTTCCTCAGATACCCCTGTCTGCTGTTAACTTGCAATTTTATGACATCTAAAACATTCTGAAATTCCTCTCTGCATAGCCCCAAGTGAGTTGATAGCACGCGCCCCCTGCATCAACACTACAAAAATAAGGGGGAGAGGGACACTATTTTTCTCTTTCCTGGGCAGTGGAAGAATACTGCTCTCTAAGCCCAGCATGTGTGAACAATGAGTGTTTCCTATAGGAATGATGGAGGAGTTCATAGCAATGCACGCTAGGATAGGCTTGATTTGTTTAATTTCCGACTCCAGAATCACAGCTTTTTCCTCCCCAAGAGTCCAGATGAGGAGAGTGGGGTTAGAGATGAAAAGATAGGAGGTCAAAAAAGAACAGCTATCAACAAAACAGCTCTGTGTTGTTTCAGTGTCTGGAAATCCTCTGAGTTGTTGAACCCCGTGTTGTGCATTATGTGACTATCTGTTGCAAGATAGGTGGACGCCCTCTCTAAGCTCCATTACCCTTCCATGCATGGTGATCCATTGATAATAAGCTTCAAGAAAGCCAGCTTTCTTGTGGAGCTCACCACATTTAGGAGCTCTGTAGGAGTTACTTTCATAACCCTAAATCCAGAATTTCCATGAGGAGAATCTAAACAAACTGTACAGACTAAATAAACATCACTGTGGGGAAGGAAAGTCTTCAATATGGAAATCATAGCGATACATAACGTTGGCAGGAGTTGCATGCTGCAGTAGATTAAGACATAAACAACCTTCCTTGATAGGAAATCCTATACAGAAAATCAAATCCGGCTGTTGATTATAGATCTCATAACAACAACGTGTCTCTGGACTGAGCCATAGAGCTGAGTAAGGCAGTGCAGGGATGTTGTGTTTATCCAGTCCACCTCGAGAAGGAGAAAGAACTTGCCCATGTGGAACTCCATTATGAAAGATGGGTGCAGCTCCCCAGAGGCAAATTCCACTTGGCTTAGGCTCTCCACAGGATTTGTTTCCGTGGATCCCGCTTAAACTCCTCATAATGGAGACTATGCCCTTCAGCTTCTGATGAGGGATATGGAAAAGAATCTATATCTGTGTGGAGTGTTCCCTATGTGCCTGTCACTACCTCTGTTAATTAAAAACAAAAACAAAGTGCAGAAAATTAGGTAACAAGCCCTGTCTCCACACACGTCAACTTTTTTTATGCTTGCTTCAGATCTCTTTGAATTTGAATAAAAGACACAACATATCTCAGTTAAAATTAAAGCTCCCTTTGCTACCCATATCTGCCCCATCCTCCTTCCTTCTTCCTGCAGAGAAGCTACCATCCTGAATTTGGTGTGTATCATCTGCTGTGGATGCTTTACCATGTCATCTCATTTAGTCCTTCTGACAACTCTTCGAAATGGATATTATGCCCATATTCTAGATTAGAAAATTGAAATGGATATTATGCCCATATTATAAATTAGGAAATCAGGGAGATCAATATTTGCCCAAGATCACATAGAGAGTAGGTAAAAGAGTTGAAGTTCACAGCCAGATTTCTCTTATTCGAAACCTGGGCCCTTTTCACAGCATCTTACATCCAGAAGAGCTGGTCCTCTTCCTCATGTCATGGAAGACTTCAAAGGCTTTTCCCAGCCAAATTGTTTCACTTCATTGAATCTTTACTTGTGAAGATTAGAAATCATCTTTCTGATTATTCAGTGGCAGCTCTCTTCTGAACCATTTTTCCATTTTTGCCCAGACATAGAAAGCCCAGCACGATCCTGATTGGATAGAAATAAAACAGGAGAATCGCATGTCTTGTTGCATGCCTTTGGGCATCATATCTGTCTTTAAATATGCACAGGTGCATGGTTGCCTCCCTGAGTACCAACAGTGCACTCCATGCTTCCCAGCTCCTACGCCGTTAGGGAGCTATCTGTAAAGTGGTTTTTTAAACTTCCGCATGAATATTTACACTTCATTTCATAGCCGTAACTCTCTGAAAAGGCTTTAGGAGAAAGGCAGAACATAAGCAAAGCATAACTTAGATTCAACAGTGGCTGCGGTACAAATTGAAGAGCCACTTCGCAAAGCAATTTGGAAATATATATCAAGGACAGTAAAACTATCCATAGCAATTGACTTTAAGAACTACGTTCTGAGACTCCATCCTAAGAAAGTAATCTAAATAGTGGGAAATGCTGCCTTCAAAACCCTTCCCAGTTCTGTTACTTATTACAGCAAAAACCTGGAAGTAAACTAACGGTACAATAAATATGTTAGCTACATTTTAGAAGGGCCCCTTGATTGAATCCTATATTGTCATTACACTGGTAATTTTGGTAAAAAGCAAAGCTCACATCCTCTCTTTGCTAATTCACTGTATTAAATTTGGCAAGCTAGCTAACCATTCTGAATTTCAAGTTTTTCATTTGCAAAATGCAAAATATTGACATCGACTTTAAAGAGTTGAGAAAACTGAGTGAGAAAATATGAAACAACTTATCCCAGTTACTGAAACCAGATAGTGATCAATAAATTATAGCAAATAGAATAAGTATCTATGAAAAAGATACAGACATATGACAGTCACCAGGGAATACGTCCACAAAAGAGACTGGATTCAGACATACAAAAATGAAAAGAATCTAATGTATGTTATGTGTTTCTCCCCACAATGAAAAAAAATGAATCTGATTGGGGTAACAGCATTGAAACATTTTTTTCCTATAGAGTAAACAATTTTGCTGTAATATTGTTAGGCAGATAAAGTTTTTAAATGAAGTGATCTTTTCTAAGCTGCTACTGTGTAAACTAAGGCAAAAGAAAGACAGTTTCAACCCAAGAAGAAAACATTCTAGCATCATGTAGATTCAGAGACAGTTGTCATGGTGGAAACAGCCCTGGACTCATAGCCCCAAGACCTTTGGTCACGTCATGGGAGCAGCATTCGGCTGCTGTGTTCCACCACCCAAAGGACTGGAATCTAGAAGTCCTCAGTTTCCTCACCTGTAAAATGAGGATGGTAATAATGCCTAACTCACAGATTTCTTACAAAGAACTGAATAAGATCCATGTAGGTTGAAAAATCATTTGGTTTATAAAGGCTCATTTATGTTAGATTAAGTCATTTTAAAACAGTGTGATTGTATTAATAAAGTGACTTTGTATTCATTTAACTCAAGAGAAAAGCATTGGTGATTAAACTTGAAAACTTGAGAAGAATACACACGTACTCATCTTGAGGGCCAAGCTGACATGCACCCTTGGTCACTTTAGTGGCTACAGCTTACGTCAATGCTGTTGTTTTAGAGACAAACCTGTTTTTAAAAACTGGAGTCAAGTAAGAGCCAGAGACCTTACCGAAATAAAACAACAGCTGCTTAAGGATGTCCTTGAGCATGGTGACCTTGCAAAATGCAGTTGTTATTAGAGAACATTATGCTCTCAATATTTTGGCCTTCTTATTTTGATAGCTGAAGCCAGAAATGCCAATTTATCCTAGAGTTTTTGGCGTATTTGTGGACAGAAATTAGCTGACACTGGGTTCATTTTTGGTCAGGTAATCTTCAGTTGGACATGACATTTATCTGCTAACTTAACCAAGATTTCCTAAGAAAGTTCCCTTCCCCCCGTTGCACATGTACACACACAAAAGACCTTTTATGAAGAGTTTTCCCCAACTTTACAGCCTTGGCAGGGTGGGGGGTGTGGGGCAAGGGGAAGATAAGCAATCCATCAATGCAGCTACTAACTTCCAAACTGTTGTAATAAGGTCCAAGTGAATATAAACAGCAGAATAAAGTATTCTATGCACAGATATTCTTTTATAATATGCTTCTAAAAATTAAACTTTTCATGTAGAAATTGTCAAAGAACTAGCTATGCTCATTCTGAAGAGATAAATAGCAACAGGATTTCATTATGTTACAAATTTTCAAAAGAATTGGTTAAAAATCCCATCTGGTTAGCAGCCCCTGATACATCCTCTTATTTCCCATTAAAATACACATAAAGTTTTTTTCAAAATGGCAATCATAATACAATTGGTAAAAAAAAAAAAAAAAAAAAAAAAAAAAGGACGCTTGCCAAAATCTGGGAGAAATTTTTTGTGACTCTAACTCCCAAGTCAACCTATTGACAAAAACAATAGATGACGAATTGGTGCTTTCCTCTGAAAACAATAGAGGCTTCCATTCTAAAAATAGGAACAGATGTGCCTCCTCTTTTCCCAGCTTTAACCTTCTGATTCGGACTCTTCCATTCAGCCATTTTTCTAATGCTCCGGTAGAGGTTTTTAAGACAAGCGGTGTACTGTTAGTCTTTTCCCAGGGTGCCTCTCCTTTCTCCATCTAGTCAGAAACTGCAACATCTAGAACAATGGGGTTTATTGCATCCTGAGAGTCACCATTCACCAAGGGACAGAGGACCCACATAGGTAACAGAACAGTTTAGGGATCGCAGGTTTTTAATTTTCTCCATTTGCACAGAGTGTCAGGAATCTCAAGTCAGCAGACATGCCCTAGATGAAAGCCCACTAAAGCCTAAGAAGTCTGCCATAAAACTGCATGAATGTGAGGAAGAACCCATACAGAAACAAAATAGGGCCGCAGGCATTCTACATACACTGTGTTAACAGCCACCAGGCCATTTATTTATTAATTTGTTTATTTAGTTATTTAAAGACAGGGTCTTACTCTGTAGCCCAGGAGGTTGGAGTGCAGTGAAATGATCTCAGCTCACTCCCCTCCTGGACGCAAGTGATCCTCCCATTTCAGCCACCCAAAAAGCTGGAACTATTGACACTTGCCACCGCAACCAGCTAATATTTTTATTATTTGTACAGATGAGGTCTCACTATGTTGCCCAGGTTGCTCTCCAACTCCTGGGTCAAGCCATCCTCCCATCTTGGCCTCCCAAAGTGCTGGGATTACAGGTATAAGCCACCACACCCAGCCCAATTTTTATTTCAAGATTAAGTAGAAAAATAGATTTGGGGTAGCTTATGAAAAAAATAATCCACATAGGGAAAGGAAATATCTTGAATACTTAAAGAATTAAAAAATATCTGAAATGATTTACTGCAGAAACTAATAAAAATCATTTTGACTACTCTGCCATCATCACTAGAATGCTAGAATACCTGGGTTCATATCTTGCTTGCTGTATGACCTTAAGCAAATTACTTAATCATACAGATCTTCATTTTAATACAAGTGAAAAAAGCAGATAAAAATATCTTCTCTTACAAGGTCATATTAAGAATTACATGGTATCAGCCAGGCGCTATGGCTCACAACTATAATCCCAGCACTTTGGGAGGCCAAGGCAGGTGGATCACTTGAGCTCAGAAGTTTGAGACCAGCCTGACCAACATGGCGAAACTCTGTTGCTACTAAAAATACAAAATTAGACAGCTGTGTTGGTGCACTCCTGTAATCCCAGCTACTCAGGAGGCTAAGGCAGGAGAATCGCTTGAACCTGGGAGGCAGAGGTTGCAGTGAGCTGAGATGGCACCATTGCACTCCAGCCTGGGCAACAAGAGTGAAACTCCATCTTAAAAAAAAAAAAAAAAAAAAAAGAATTACACGGTATCATATATTGAAATGCTGACTACATATAATGGTTAGAAAAGGGAAGAGGGTAGTAGTGATAGTAACAGGAGTGGTGGGTTAGTGATGGTGGCAATGGTCCCAGTGGCATGGGTGGATAACTAGATACCCAGCTTTATATACATTCCTATGCTAAAAAATATACTTTAGTTAACAGATAATGAATTAATTACTAAACTGCTCTCCAGTTTAGTAACAGATACAGAAATAGTAATTTCTATTTCTAATGCTGCCAATAATGAGTGAGTCTGCTTTTCAACAACACAACACCCTCACAGAGTAAGTAATGTACTTAATGTAATGTACTTAATTAATGTAACGTACTTACTTACATGCTTACTTAACATAACCTACTTAAACAATGGGATTCTACTTTTGTCGGTAAAACTTAAATACATATACAACTTTAAAACTTAATGTATGTAAGTTTTATAGACAAAAGTAGAATCTTGTTGTTTTAGTCTATATCATCTCTTTAATCAGCACATGCCCACTGACTGTACTTTCTCTTTCATGAAATGCCTCTTCATATCCTTAACCCCTTTTTCCATTGAGTTTTGTTCTTTTTTCTTTAATAATCATTCTAACATATTAAATTCAGCATTTCTTTTTAATAGAGACTAAAAACATTTTTTTCTGAGTTTATCATCTGTCTTTTACTTCTTTATAGTTCTTTAAAAGCAGAGAAGTTTTAACATTTTTGATATGTAATGTCCTTTACCTTTTATATTTCATCTGAAATTTATTTCTAAATAAGTATGTGCCACTTTGTGACAAATATCCACCAATTTTTCAACTCCATTGAACTAACTAATGCATTCTCTTCATCCCCATCTCAATTTGAAATGCTTAATGTATCATATACATATATGCACACACACATATACACACACATCTATTATATAAATATACACACCCACACCTAAATATACATACATATGTGTGTTTGTTTTCACACTTCTACTTATTCATTTTTCTGTGGTTTAAAGGTTTTTAAAAAGTCAGTTATTGTGAATGGATTAAATAAATTATATTATTTCTAAACTATCAAATCTTAGGAAAATCTAGCATGTGGTAGACATACATGAAAAAAATGTGTATTCAGGGAAGTGTGTGCCATAGACAGCAATGAGTAATAACCTCTTTATTCATCAAGCTGGAATTCAACACATATGATGGTTCAGCCACATGATGAAGTTTTACACAACCATTAAGAATTCTAAAAGTCCTTGGGACAGGAACTCAATGTAAATAAATAAATAAATAAATAAATAAAATATTATATTTAAAAAAGCAAAAAAGAATTATGAAGTCTGTGTTTGACATTAATAAATGTCCGTGAGATACAGTTAACCTTAAAAGCAAGTTATTAGTACTGCATTTGTTTTCTTTAATGTGGTTTCATGTTTAAGAATACAAAGACAAAACTTGAAATGATATGCACCAAGTATATTCATAGTATATGGAACATTTGTTAGTGGAGTATTTAGTAGTAGAGTAATGAACTATAAGTGGAAGAATAACTCCCTTCAAAATACTCCACAAGGGGACACACCAGCTTGACCAGAGGGAGATCCAGGGTCAGAATGAGAGAAAAGTATGACTGTGGGAGAGGAATGCATGTGGCTAGGGGAGAATAAACCTTGTCAGCAAGACAGAATCTCCTTAAAGGACAGTGCAAAAAGAAGGTATTCTCAGGCAAGAGCAGAGCCCTGTGGATGTGGAAGTCAGGAACTCAGGTTCTCTACAAGAGGCCTATAGCAGTGTGCATGTCATGGACTTGGGAAATTCACGCTAAAGGCAAAGTTTTCAATTCTTTCCCTCATACGTTGCAATTCTCTTTAATTCCTCTGACCCTTTTTTTTTTTTTTTTTTTTTTTTTTTTTTTTTTTTTTTTTGAGACAGAGTCTCGCTCTGTTGCCAGGCGCCAAGCTGGAGGACAGTGGTGCGATCTCAGCTCACTGCAACCTCTGCCTCCCGGGTTCAAGCCATTCTCCTGCCTCTGCCTCCCAAGTAGCTGGGACTACAGGCACAGCCACCATGCCCAGCTAATTTTTGTATTTTTTTAGTAGAGACGGGGTTTCACCATGTTGGCCAGGATGGTCTCGATCTCCTGACCTTGTGATCCGCCTGCCTCGGCCTCCCAAAGTGCTGGGATTACAGGCGTGAGCCACTGTGCCCGGCTTCCTCTCACCCTTTAACCAACTTTGTGTCAGGTCACCACACCCAGTTCCAACACAACCCATCAGTCTGCCATTAGAAACCTGTGAAGTGAGAGCCGTAGCACCAGTGCATTCCAGGCCAGAATGGGAAATTCAATGAAAGGTCACCCACTGTGGTATGGAATAGATGCCCCCAAGGAGCAGAGCTCAAGTGGAGGACTCAGGGGTGGATAAAAGGCAATCTTCACCCCTCCCCACATATGAGCTGTGTGATGTTAGTCAAGTTACCTAATCTTTCTGGACCTCTGTTGTATCATCTATAAGTCAGGGATGAGAATAACCCATTTCATGGAGCTGTTATGAGGATAAAACATGTTAATATTCATAGAACCTTAGAAGTATCTAGAAGTTGTAAACAATGAATGAGGCTGGGCAAGGTGGCTCACACCTGTAACCTCAACATTTTGGGAGGCCAAGGCAGGTGGACTGCTTGAGCCCAGGAGTTTGAAACCAGCTTGGCCAACATAGTAAGACTCCGTCTCTACAAAAAACAAAGTAGCTGAGTGTCATGATATATGCTTATAGTCCTAGCTACTTGGGAAGCGGAGATGGAATGATCACTTGAGCCCAGGAGTTAGAGGGGACACTCAGCTGAGATTATGCCACTGCTCTCCAGCCTGGGCAACAGCGGGAGACCCCGTCCCAAAAATAAATAAAATAAAAAATAAATAAATAACAATGAATGTGTTAGCTATTGTACTTACATCGTTGTTATAACTAAAACTTTTTGTATTACCTGAATCTTTTTAAACAGCACATAATTCTATTAAAATCATAAAAAATATATATCTTTATTAAGCAACTATGTTCTAAGCTTTGATTGTACAATATTATGAATATACTAAATGCCACTGAATTCTTTACTTAAAAATAGTGGTAATCATAAAATAAACACAACATAAAATTCACCCCTGAAATCATTTTGAAATACAGAGACTTGGTGACATTGAACACATTCACACTGTTGTGTAATCTTCACCACTGTCTTGTTCCAGAATAGTTTTGGTGCCCCAAAAGGTAACCCTGTTTTAAGCATCATTTCTCGTTACTGTTGCCCTCAGCTTCTGGTAACAGCGAATCTGCTTTTTGTCCCTGTTTCCCTATTTTGGACATTTCATGTAAATTGAATCATAAAACACGTGGCCTTCATGTTTGACTTTTTAAATTTACTATCATTTTCTTCCGATTCATCCACGTGGTAGCATGTGTCCATATTTTATTCTTTCTTAGAGCTATAGTTCCTCATATGGACACACACATTTCGTTAATCACTTCATCCGTCCATGGGCATCTGTGTTGTTTCTACCTCCTGGCTGTTGTGAATAGAGCTTCTATGACCGTGCATGTGCGTGTTTTGTTTGAGTAACTGCTTTCAATTATTTGGGGTATATACATAGGAATGGAATTGCTGGGTCACATGGAAATTCTATGTTTAACCTATTAAGGATGCAAAGTATATTTTTAAGTAAAGGAAATAATTGCGTAATAATATGAGAGCTGATAGAGAGTAATGGAGCCAGATAGCAAGGGTTTGAATCCGGGATTCATCACTTACTACTTGTGTCACCTTAGAAAACTTAACTTCCTCATTTCCCCATCTGGTTTAGCTCTGTTTGCATGCCTGTGTATAGACTATATACATAATTGTTTAAATCAAACTATCAAGACTGGTTGCTTTTGGGGAGTGGATCTGAGGGATAAAAGACAGGGCGCTGTCTCCTTTTTATTTTGTTTGTGCATTTCTGTCTGTAATGAGCATGCCTTAGTCTTCACAATATTTTGAATTAATGAGGTTTTCTTTTTAAGATGCAAAGTGACCCATTCAATGACTGAAAAGCCTTTAGTGATCCTATAGCAGTGGTTCCCAAAGGCCTTCATGCTGGCTGGACACATAAAATCACTTAAAGAACTTATCCAAATTACAGATCACCCTACTAATCATTTGGCCCTACTGAATCACAAGTTCTGGTTGATTCTAACGTGCCATGAAGTTTGAGAACCAGAGCACCTATGCTCTTTCCATGACCTGGTCTCTCCCTGTCTTGCAGTTTCATCTTCCCCTCTTCCTTCCTAATAGAGCTTCCCACCTATTACTTGACATGCTCTTCGATGCCTCAGGATGTGTCTTTGCCTGGAACGCAAGCCCGGTCTGACTTCATTCTTTCAATTACTAGCCCCTATTTATTCTTCAGTTCTCAGTTCAAGCATTGTCTCCTCCGAGATCCACTGTTATCAAATGAAGTATGTCCAACAAATGAAATACTTAATCTGTCCGAAAAGGAAGTAAACTTCCTTCCTTTCGGTCTGCCAGAACATTCTGTAGCAGTTGCTCTAAAAGATCTTCTCCACATACAGTCAAACTGTTTCTTCCCATTTCTGTTTTTACTCCCACTTGAGCTTTTGAGGGCAGAGACCATGTGCTGTGTAGCGATTCTTAACTAAAGATTTCGCCGTGAAATGAATAGTTCAATTTTATGATAAATATCTAAATATATATATATTTTATATATATATATAAATATATATATTATATATATATATTTATATATATTTTTTATATATATATATTTTTTATATATATATATATAGTGTGTGTGTGTGTCTGTGTATTTATAGATATACAATTACAATTTAAGTATAACTCTCAAATTCACAGTAAACTATGTAGTAAATTACAGGGCGCAGAGAACACTGGCCCAGATTTTCCAAATTCATGTTTAATATATGCATGCAGATATTTGTGCATGTGCATGGGAATACTTCTGAGTTAAAATAATCCCTGAAGCTAATGTTTCCTAAAGGTGGTTTCTAGAAACACTAGCATCAGAAGCTCCTCGGTGAGCAAAAAGGATTTCACTGATAATGAAATGAAACACTCTAAGAGAGCCTACACTAAGAGCATCTCCGCTGGTGTTATTTGACCACAACACTATTTCAAATACATTTGCGAGCATTCCGAGAAAATAGACTTCTGTGGATGCACATTTTTAGAAACGCTGCATAACGTACTTAACCAGTTCTTTTTCTGAAGTGCCAGAGTCGTCACACTTAGTTGTCATGGCATGGTGAGGAGCAATTTCCATTGGAGTGGGCCACGCTCTTACTATGCTCTTACCACCAGCAGAAGCAAAAGACACTTTCCAAGTGGCAGTCTATCTTGGGACAATCTATTTTGTCTCTTCCACCACTGAGAATTCCACTTTGCTTTCACAGGCAGTTCTTTCAACTGAATGAATGGTGTTTTCTCCTTTGGGGGCGTGTGTAAATGAATGCTAACCGTTTTGAATAGCACCCATCTGTGACAACAGTCATGCTTATGGGTGGCAGATAATTAAGACAACTTGGAAGATGATGATGTCTTACAAATAAGAAGGGAAGAAAAGGGGACTGTCTTTTTTTAATAGAATCGTATTTCTAATATATTTATTGTATGTATTTATTTATAGTATCATTTATTGCTTGTATTCCATTTTCTAAAACTAAGGCATAGTTTTGGGAGTATGTATCAAAATGCACTCCCAATTTATAATGTTGCGTGGGACAAGGACATAACTTGTTTCTCCTATTTTATTCCTAAAATCTTGCACAGGAAACCCTGCACTGTCCATTTATGTTTCTGGCTTCACATTCGGCATAAAATTAAATTTTCTCTGGCGTCATTTGTCAAGAAAGCTTTTAAAACAGTGATTTCCCTGAGTTCCTTATGCAGGCAGCCCATCTTTATTTTATTTTATTTTATTTATTTTTGAGACAGAGTTTCTCTCTGTCGCCTAGGCTGGAGTGCAGTGGCACAATCTCGGCTCACTGCAGCCTCCACCTTCCAGGTTCCAGTGATTCTCCTGCCTTAGCCTCCCAGGTAGCTGGGATTACAGCCATGCACCATCACTTCCAGCTAATTTTTGTATTTCTAGTAGAGATGGGGGTCTCACCATGTTGGCTAGGTTGATCTCAAACCCCTGATCTCAGTAGATCCACCCACCTCTCCAAAGTGCTAGGATTACAGGCATGAGCCACCTTGCCTGGCCTGGCAGCCCATCTTTAAAGCCACTGACATCACCCAACAGATGTGGGACATCACCCAGCAAGTAGTATCTAAGGAGAAGGAACGATGTGAAAGTTGAGAGTTAGAAAGCTGACCAATTTCAGAACAGAACTTCTCTCTAACCAACGTCTTATTACAAAAGCAGAGACTTAACTGTAAACTCTGGTAATAATTTAGAAGATTAACACTCTGCCCTAAATCCCACGAAATAGGTACAACTGAATTATATACAAAACTGTAGATGTGGCTGGGCAAGGTAGGTCACACTTGTAATCCCAGCACTTTGGGAGGCTGAGGCAGACGTATCACTTAAGGCTAGGAGTTCAAGACCAGCCTGGGCTGCTGAAACCCAGTCTTTACAAAAAATACAAAAAAAAAAAAAAAAAAGAAAGAAAGAAAAAGTAGCTAGGAGTGGTGGTGTGTGCCTGTAATCAAAGCTGCTTGGGAAGCTGAAGTAGGAGAATCATTCGAGGTCAGGAAGTCAAGGCTGCAGTGAGCTGTGATCGTACCACTACACTCCAGCCTGGGCAACAGAACTAGAATTACACTCTGTCTCAAAACAAACAGACAGGCTGGGCGCAGTGGCTCACGCCTGTAATCCCAACACTTTGGGAAGCTGAGGTGGGCAGATCATTTGAGGTCAAGAGTTCAAGACCAGCCTGACCAACATGGTGAAAACCCATCTTTACTAAAATACAAAAAAAAAAAAAAAAAGAAAATTAACCAGGCATGGTGGTGGGCACCTATAATCTCAGCTACTCAGGAGGCTGAGGCAGGAGAATCGCTTGAACCCAGGAGCAGAGGTTGCAATGAGCTGAGATCATGCCACGGCACTCCAGCCTGGGCGACAGAGCAAAACTCCCTCTCAAAATAATAATAATAAAATAAGCAAACTATGTGTTCAACAAAGTAACTTTACAAGAGTGCTCAATGTACTATAAAATACACATGTATCATATCAAAAACTGATGAAATACCAGTCTAAATCTTTTTAAGTTTACCCTAAACAAAATACTTGTTCCAGCAATAATAAATAATTTCAAGTATGTGATTAAATATGTTTTTGCTAAGTGCTTAGGATTTAATGATACCTTGTGGAAATTATAGCTCATTCACATCTCCTGGAAATGATGGACAAAAAACTCTGATTGCCAAATCTCCCTAGAGTCATAGAAACATTCAAAGCATTTTTGTTTTCAAAAGAACCTGCAATTATCCCTTTTCCCGCTAGGTGGTATACTCAAGGCCAAGAAAGCAGTCAAAGGGATGAATATGTTCTTTTTCAATCAAGTCAAAAAAAAAGAAAAAAAAAAAGAGGATAATTTTTTAATGTAATATTCTTTTTTAAATTTATTTTTTATTTCAATACGTTTTAGGGGAACAGGTGGTGTTGAGTTACATAAATTCTTTAGTGGTGATTTATGAGATTTTGGTTCACCCCTCACCCAGTGTTCATTGTACCCAATATGTAGTCTTAGCCTTCACCCCTCCGCTCCCCTCCCACCCTTCCCCCTAAGTCCCTAAAGTCCATTGTATCATTCTTACGCCTTTGCGTCCTCGTAGCTTAGCTCCCACTTATAAGTGAGAATATATGATGTTTACTGAGTTACTTCACGTAGAATAATAATCTCCAATTGAATGGATAGATTTTAAACTTGAAGAGGTAGCTATCTTATATCTGAATTCCAATGTATTTGATAAAAAAAAAAAAAAAAGCAGAGAGAGCCATTAAGAGAGACAAGGAAAGTCCTGCTCAAATAGCCAGGGCCTCTCAAAGAGTAACTCACCCACCACCAGGAATGACAATTAAAATTAGGCAAGGCCACCTTCCTCCAGCGTTACTGCATCAGAGTGGTGGGGATGAAGTGAGGACCTCACCTTGTTTTTCCAGCATGCACTTGGCTTGACTGTTATGCAAAATTCTGAGAACTAAATTTAGATTGCTGTCAATCTTCCTAGTAGTCAGAAACCACAGTCGGTTCATAAATTTGTGATGTTCTGAAACTTTGTTTCCTGCTTCCTATATAGCTTGTATCTTGAGGGTCAGAGATTATAGGTTTCACTGTAAAATCTCCATATAAAACTTTGCTAGGTTACTGTCTCTCCAAGAAAATTCAGAGGGGCAGATTCAACTCTATGTAATAGGACATTTGGAAAGTACTTTCAGCTTTGCAAAAAGGGGAAGATGTATTTTATAGAATGTAATGAAAATGAATCTCTTCTTGGAGGAATAGATGCTATTCATATTAGATATTCAAAAGTTGAATCACATTGATCTGTCTTTTGAAGTAATTACATTGATCTCTGGAGTTTAAAGAAATGCATTGCTTTGTTGGGGGCCCCTCAAGTGATATAAATCTTCTTATGTATTTTATTTTTCATGTGCTAATAGCATAGTATATTTTCTTTCTCAACAAAAGTGTCTAAATGTGCTTCAGCACTTTCATTAATCAAAAAGCATACCTGCATTATTACATGTGTATATACATGGATACATATAAACACACACATATAAACATACTTACCTCTGAGTGTGTGCTTATTGTGAGGCTCTGTGACGAAGGGGCGCTCATTCTTTTCCTTTGGGAAAAGGCTTTATTTGGCTCTGTTTTCCTTGAGTTATTTTTATCATTTAATTTTCTTTATCAAGGTCATTACATGGGAAAAAATGCTAACAAAAAAGTGCTAGTGGTGCTTTACAAAGGAACGGCACGGGAGGACTGTAGCTGCTTGTCTGTTCTCTCTTGGGCAAGGTTGGGGGAGTTGGTGAACAAAAGCAACAGTTTCCAAGAACAAACAATGGCATTCTCTGTGACCTGCAGCACAGCTGGCAATCCTGTGTTCTCAAACATTTAGGACCTATGCTGCGTATTTCCTCCTTAAAAAACATTCCTTCTAATGAACAAAGATAGCATTTAATATTTTTAATTGAAGAGTGGCTACAGTAGATTACAAATATTAAGCCCAGAAAGACCTGCGTTCATTTCTCAAGACTTTGATCTGGAATTACAAAACACTCATCAGCTATAAACTCTATGCAGGTCTTCCTGGCATGGCCTGGTGCCTGGTACTTGGTAGGCCCACAGTAAATGTTCCCAATGGACAGATTAGCCAGAGTTACAAATAGAAACTCACTTGTGGGTAGAGACTGAGTTTAGCACATGCAAGGATAAGTCAGATCATGATAAAAAGGTGTTTTTATTTGTGTCTCTACAGATACTTTTACTCTTGTTTTTTTCTCCTGCATCTTGGAAAACACCTCAAATTGTATGAGGAACAAATGACAAGTTACATTATGCCTTCTCAAATCCTCTTTTCTAAATTCAGCATCTTAATTGTAGAAAAAGTAAGACAGGTTCACTGTAGAAAAAAAATATAAGCACAAGGAAGTATATTTTTAAAACTCCTCATAATCTCACTGCCCAGAAATAACAGCTACTAAAATGTGGTTGTTTCTTTCCATTTTTTTTCTATATTTTTGGCTTTAAATTATATATGTGCTCACATATTGAAATGGTATACATATAATTTCATATCTTGCTTTTTAAATGCAATGTTATTTCTTAAGCATACACCATGTCGATTAAAAGTTCTTTTAAAAAAACCCATAATTTTAGGCCCAATGCAGTGGATCTCTCCTGTAATCCCAGCACTTTGGGAGGTTGAGGTGGGCAGATCACCTGAGGTCAGGAGTTCAAGACCACTTGACCAACACGGTGAAACCCCATCTCTACTAACTGGGCTGGGCATGGTGGCATGCAACTTCCAGCTACTTGGAAGCCTGAGGCAGGAGAATCACACGAACCCGGGAGCTGGAGGTTGCAGTGAGCCAAGATCCCGCAGTTCCACTCCAGCCTGAGTGACAAGAGTGAAATTGTCTCAAAAAAAAAAACAAAAAAAAAACAAAAAACCCAAACATAATTTTAATAGCCATGATGTGTTCCACTATAGATATGCCCAATAATCAATTTATCTATTGTTGAACATTTACATCCTTTGAAATATTTTATCTTCATGACTATCTTTATATGTAATGTTTACGCATATCATATTAGTGACCTTCTTGGAACAGCTTTCTAGAAATAGACGAATATTTTTAAGGCTTTTGATTAAGTGTTGTCATGCCGCCTTCTAGTGTTGCCACAGTTTGTGGATTAAGGTCTACAAGCATTGTATGATAAGTGTAACAGTAACAGAGAGCAGCTATCATGTTTTTGTTTTTGTTTTTGCTTTTTTTAGTATCTTATGGCCAGGCATCATGCTAAATGTTTTATTTGTGTTATCTCATTTAACTTTATTCATAACAATATAAAACAGATATTCTTTATAGTCATTACACAGATGAGAAACTGAGGCAAGGACAGCTTATGTAATTTTCTCCCAAGGTCATGCAACCAAGTTGTAGACACATGATTTAACTCCAGAGCCCTGGTCCTCACTGTACTGAAGGAATCTTTCTCAACATTGCAAGGTTCGGTATATATCCAGTATTTTAATTTTTTGCAAATGTAATAGAAAAACCTGACTGTCATTTTTGTTTTTAATTTCATTATTTTAATACTAGCCCCTTTACTTACTTCCCTGATATAGTTATTAGCCAGTTGTGTGTCTTCTAATGTGAATCGTCTGCTTCCATCATTTGCCATTTAGTAACTCTTATTACATAAACTCGTCAAATATTAAACATTTTTATCCTTTGTGCCTATTGGCAGCTAAATATTATTCATGTTTGGCATTTAATCGTGTTTACGTTTTGAACACATGAACTCTCTTCATTTCTATGCAAATATATTGATGTTTCTCTTTGAGTGTTTTTATGCTCTGAAAGTCAACCCACATCAAGAGATCAGATCAATATTAAATTTTCTGCTAACACTGTCTTTCCCTGTGTTGATTAATCTGCTTTACCCAGAAAGTCTTGCTGACAGCTGTAGATTTCTTCAATTTGTCTTAGACTGCATTGCTATCAAAGTGGAAATAAATAGTTTCTAATATTTCTGGTACTCTAAAAACACGATTCATAGAAATTTCAAAACAGCAACTTTGTCCTCCCCACAGCTACCAACAAAAGGGAAAAACAAAGGAAGCATAGTTATGCATCGCTCCTGACAAGTGGAGCCAGAGAACTGGGTTTTGGTCCTGGGCATCTGATTTGGTGTCAGGAATACAAGTCCTTTTTTTCCATCACTGTCATTCATTGGGTTGGTTCTCAGTATTAAGAATCTAAAAATAGTTAATCATGAAGTGTTACCTTTGAAATTTAACCCTAGCAGGAAATGTTGCCATTCAGAGATATCTGCCTTCCATGCTAGATTAAGGCAGAATAGTCTGTGTTTACAAAGCTCCACATTATCTCATTATCTGGCCACAAAACTTCCAACTGGCATAATTAGAGCTCTTTTCGTTTTATCAAGGCTATTTGCTGTTAACTCTCCATATAAAAGCTTTGCGATAAACCACTTTTTAAAACTTCTAATTTGCACCATCATAATTGAGAATGTAATATTCGGCTTAGAAAGAAGCATAAGCATGTTTTAGGAAAATAGCACAAACCTCTACCCACTCTAAAATCTAAGCCTGAAATTATTTACATGCAATTTTCAGTGATTTATTAATCATCAACTAAAGTAGGGATGACGTTTGAAATGGTTTTTTGCTGCTCGTTACTAAACTACTCTTCAACTGCAAGAAAAAGAAAACCCACAATTATAAACAAGACATGAGCAACCCTGGTAACAGATCCACCTTTTATAACAAATAAACATTTTTCAAAAACAATTGATGTTCTTTCACATGTAGTATATGTTTGATTGCTATGAGCCATTCCAATGGCCTCTGTTAGATTTTTGAAGAAATTAATGTCCAGGTAACTGTGGATTAAGGTACATTAACTTTAGTCTAGTTATATAAGCCTAAACTATATTCATTTTAGACCTTAAAATCTTACACTTGTTTTTGATTCAATTTTAGACTCTTTTATGATATAAGTAACTTAACACCAGACAGGTAATAATCTGCAAGTTATATAATTTATAATATATTGTAGGATACTGAGCAATTACTATTTAAAAATAATAATAGTAATAACAATAAAAATGGTTCTCAAAATATAATGAGTAGTCACTAGCTACTTTTCATACCACAAGGATAGAAGATGTTTTTGAAATTACCTTCGCCAGGATTGAAAATACACCCAAGAAACCAAATGGAATAATAATTACTTGACAGAATACTCTGATCAGAGGTGATTATGTGTAACAACAGTGAAAATTTACAAATGCTTACTACATGCATTAAAGTTCCTTATCAATTAACATTTATTTCTCAGATACTATAGTTGTCCTTATATTATGGATAAGAAAATTAAGCCTTAGAACCGTAAAGTAACTGTGGTCAACATTCTGGTCAGGGTCAAGGCTAGGGATGAAACCCGACCTGTCTGAATTCACAAGGCAAGCTCTTAACCCTTATGTGTTAATAAATGTTGGCCACAATTTTTTAACAAACCTAGGTACACAACTTTTAATAAAGCTGGCTCTCCTTTCATCCTAAGGTTCATTCAGCCAACATAGTAAGTATTCAAAACACCTGAAGAACTGTATCTTACAAGAAGATTCCAGGAGTGACCAGATGAACCAAGAACACCTATTTTAGGTTACTAAGATTTTTTGCAGGTCCCTTATTTTTGCAAGCTTCTCTTTCTGAATAACTCGCCACCTTTTGCACAGTAGGAATGGAGTCCAGGACGGTCTGGAATGGCTTTAACTGGGAGTGTGTGTGTGTGTGTGTGTGTGTGTGTGTGTGTGTGAAGCCTGAAGAGTCCATGTGTGACTCATTTAAAACCATTCTTTAAGCAAATAGTGGACCAGAACTCCAAATACTAGGTGTACATCTAGCTTTCTTGTACCCATTCTCTCTGGCCATAAAAATGTTGCCAATGCCCTGATTGTGTTACTGTACCATATTATGTAAGATGTTACCATTAGGGAACACTGAGTGATGGAAACATGGAACCTCTCTGTACTATTTTTGAAATCGCTCATGAGACTACAACCATTTCAAAATAGAAGTTTTAAATTACCATCAAATTTCATTTTACCAGGGAAATGAACTTCTGATTTTTGCAGTTGGTAAATTACCACCAATGAAGGTTCTTCTTGGGGTATTTGTCATCAGTTTGAAAAAGCACACATGGGCTGGACATGGTGGGTGGCTCATACCTGTAATTGCAATATTTTGGGAGGCTGAGTCAAGAGGATCACTTGAGTCAGGAGTTTGAGACCAGCCTGGGCAACATGGTGAAACCCCAAATCTACAAAAAATAAAAAATTTTAAAAATTAAATTAGCTGGGCTTAGTGGCACACAGCTGTTGTTTCAGCTACTCAGAAGGCTGAGATGGAAGGATCACTTAATCCTGAGAGGTTGAGGCTGCAGTGAGCCTGCAGTGAGCCATGTTGGCACCTCTGCACTCCAGCCTCGACAACAGAGTGAGATCTTGTCTTGAAAAAAAAAAAAAGAAGAAGAATAGTGAGTCCTCAAAGGCCTAAAGACAGAAATACCATTTGACACAGTAAACCCTTTACTGGGCATATATCCAAAGGAATATAAATCATTCTGTTATAAAAACACACGCACGTGCATGTTCACTGCAACACTATTCACAATAGCAAAGACATGGAATCAACCTAAATGCCTATCAGTGATAGACTGGATAAAGAAAATGTGCTACATACACACCACAAAATACTATGAAGTCATAAAAAGGAATGAGATCATGTCCCTTGCAGGAGCTGGAAGCCATTATCCTTGGCAAACTAACACAGGAACAGAAAACCAAATACTGCCTGTTCTCACTTACAAGAGGGAAACAAATGACAAGAACACATGGTCACATAGAGGAGAACCCCACATGATGGAGCCTATTGGAGGGTGAGGGGTGGGAGGAGAGAGAGGATCAGGAAAAATGACTAATGGGTGCTACGCTTAATACCTGGGTGATGAAATAATCTGTACAACAAACCCCCATGACACAAGTTTACCTGTGTAACAAACCTACACATGCACCCCTGAACTTAAAAGTAAAAAAAAGAAGCACTCATATCTGAGATAGACCCTATCCTGTGTAACCAACCTGCATATGTACCCCTGAACTTAAAATAAAAGTTAAAAAAAAAAAAGATAGCATTCATGTGTGAGATGGCACTATTCGTTCTTGTCCAAGAAACAAAGAACATCCATAAATGGGTGACTTGCATCAGAGGGTCAACCACTTGCTTTCTTCCAGGTGTCTCTCTGAAGTCCAGGCTGACTCTGAAATCCTCACTAGAAATCAAAGTCAGCCTGTTGAAGAAGAATCCCACATGCATCTGGAGGAGCCAATCCCCCTGAACAAGAGGAAGTCGCCAGGCGACAGGTTGAGACCTTCGGCAAGCGGGAAGGACTTTGCTGTGCGCCTCATCACCTCGCTGGCTCTGCATAGTTACTGATACTATGCGTATCAGTGCCAAATTCTGACAGGGACAGATGACAGCAATGCTGGGTTCCAGGAAGGGAGCAGCAATAGAGAGAAAAGCAAAGCAACCTTGTGTGGATGAGCAAGGCTCACCCAGAGCACCGCCCCTGGAGCACACTGGTACCTTGTCTTCACCCACAATCCTCCAGGAAATCTCCACCTTGAGCAGCTGGGAAAAGTTCCTGAAATAAGACACTGATTGAAAACACTGGGGAAGGTAAAAAGGAAAAGCATTAATGATTTGTTTAGAAGGCACCTTTATGCAATGCAGTCTTTGCTTTTTGTTTCCCCTCCAGGGGGATTGGAGAGAAACTCAAAGGACTTTGCCTAGTTAATGAGGCTGATTGTGGAAGTTCTTGGAACTCTCTCCAGTCCATATAGACCAGAAATGCTGTGCCAATGTTTGTTTTCAGTTAGTATTCAGAGGAACCTGCTAAAGTTCATATTAGGAGAAAGGTTGAAACTTCAAAAAGACAGAGCCATGCGCATAGCATGAATTTGGAGGTGGAAGATCTACTAACAGAATTTGGGAAGAAAAACTGACAAGGCAGAAACACAAGAACTGTCCCAGAAGCCATTTCATAGACTGCCCCATAAGTGCCCATTCATCTTCTGCCATCAATGAACCCAAATCCCTGTTGGCCACCCTGGAAATAGATAGCTACATAAGCCTAAGTTTTTTTCTTTTGTAAAATGGTGAGCCAAAAGGCAGAAGATTTATCTCATGCCTCTAAAGACCATTTACAATGTGGCTAAGTGGCCCAGGAAAAAACCACCACAATCAAGGTGATTCATGCAGGAAACCCATTCTGTTGAGACAGAAATGAAAATCCACATTAAATCACAGTCTATTCTAGGCATGGGAGAACTGCAGTGAGCCAGCTCAGTGGATTCCCAGGCACATTGAAGGTTGAAAGCAATTGTTCTTGTAAAATGGAGAAATCAGACTCCTTCAAAGTGAGAATGCAGCCTGTAGTTCTGAGAGCAGGGGTGAGCAGCCAGTGGCCCTGCCAAGCAGGCATCTGGAACTATATGCCCGATGGCAGCCAGCCTAGGGATCTATTCAATTCCTGCAAGTTCCGTGCCAGGAGGTTTTCACCAGTTCCAGTATTTATCAAGACAATTGGACCCAGTACAAAAACCACCTTTGCAAATTGCCATTAAAGGGACTATCTATGTGACTGAACTGGGGACTTCCACTGCCTCTTGGCATTTGAACTCAATGCTACAGTTACCATATTTTCTTCTGGCTTTTAATACCTGAAAAAGGTGTAATCTCCTCTCCTCCCCTTTGCTTCTTGCCCCAAAGGTCCCACGTGTTAGGGAATTATGTAAGTACAGGAGTGGGTTCATTGAACAGTGGCCCACGGTCTATTAGTTTGCTCATGACCTATTTTTGTCTGTGTGACATTAAAGTCCTTTTGGCTTCTCTCCCTTCCTCCAGCTGTCACCACATTTCTTGACTTTTTCTTCTGATATCTGTCAGTCCCCACTCTAGAAAACAAAGGTTGGGCTCCAGGCATTGGCAATAGCCAAGTGAAATGCTTTGTGAGCTCAAATTCTCACATCTTAGTGCTTTTCAGTGAGAAGTTGACTGACGTTGTATCCAAAGGCCTCCAATTTTATTGTAAATTAATCAAAATGGTAGAAACCTCTGATGTGTATTTTTTTTTTCTCCAGCATTCCCTTTCTTTGAGTTAGTCTTCATTCATACATTGATGTTGCAACTTAAGATACAGAACAAACATAAAGACCAATCTCTAGTGCCACATGGAGCAAGCTGGTTGACAACCAGGAAATCTGAAAGGGAGGCAGTCCATTAACTACACACACATCAGTTTGGCACTTGCCATAAATCACTGGCCCTCATCTGTCGTCTTTACGAGAGCTGACAATGGGCATAATGAGCCATTCTAAAGGGTAGTCTAAGCAGTATGTCCAGAACTGCGATAAAGGTAGGAATTCCAATTCCTCTTTCCACAATGAGTTTTGCAAAGGCACAACCTTATCAAAGTAAAGCCCCTTCCCTGAAAATAAATAAAATCTGTTAACACATTACACTTTTATCAGAAGTGTTGTGTCCTTGGAGGCAATGTAAATTATCTTATTTATTGACAAAACACTTGAAAATTGCATTTCTGTAAGAATCTTTGCCTTTCTTCAAAAATATCCCATGGCCTATTTTTATGCATAGAAAAGATACACTGCAAATATCAGCAACGAAGAAGGTTTATTTTGTGGCAAATGCAGTCTGGTAGATTAAAGAAGGCCAATGTTGTCTCGTGGTACACATCTTTCGTAAGCATGAACTCTGAATGCATCCTACTGGATTCTTCCTACAAAACTACTTCTTATCTTAATAGAGTCAGTATTTTATTGTGTTCTCCTTTTAAAGACTAAGAGGAAAGATATCCTCCTGGTAACTGACTGCTGCTCATCAAACTGTATGGGGAGAATTGATTTAATGGAGAGTTTCTATTTAGAAAGAAGCTGTAAGAGGACAGGACAACAATTGGAGCGTCCACCAGGCCAGTTGGTGTTTTACGTGCTAGAGAAGCAGCTGCAAATCTGGATGACAGTTTTGAAAGATGGATGATAAAGAAAAAGCCAGCAAAATTGAAACGGTGGGTGGGAATGTGGAGCAGGCCAGGGTAATGTAACAAAACTGAATCATCTCATGTGTATCAAAGCTTTGAAGAAACTTTTTTCTTTTTGTATCAAACAGTTTGCTATTCTCTCTAGTAACTAACTGTTCCATGAAAGCATAGATGATTTGCATTTTTTTCTTCTATCCCAATCAATTCTACGGACAATTTAAAATTTTTAGTTTATACAGTAAACGATGTTCCCATAAGACTTGAATTAAATTCTGAATGTGTGTCTTCTGCATACGATGGTTTTTGTTTTTAGTAAATGTTTGCTCTCCACCTTAAAAACAATGTGAGTATTTATGAAACTAACAAAAACACTAGCTTGGAAAATTCCTTTGGCACAGACAGGAGTGTTCAGCCACAAATGCTCCTGACTTAAAAGTTGAACCAAATAAAATTTGACAGCAAGGCAAAATATTTTATAGGCAAAGTAACATTTTATAATAATGAAATAATAAATGTAGAAGGGAAATATGAATCAAGGCTGAAATATCATCTCGAATTACTTGGATACTAAAGGGAGGGGAATCTCAGCTAGACTTTTCCTATCTTTATTACACTAATGATTATATCTATGACTGAAGCACTCTTAAACTCGGAAGACTCCCGTATTTCTAGTCACATCGTCACATATCTCCATTCACTTATCTATATGAGATCCAGATGATGCCTTGGTAGCATGCTAAAGTGCATAGATGCAGAAAGAAAGTAGTGGAAAAATCACAGGACCACTTTATCAAGCACTTCAATTTGGAACCAAATCAAGCCATGTGTTAAATCATTCTGATGAACACAACCCAACCCCAAACAACCTACAATTTGACATTAAATCAGATTACCAATGGAATTAATAAAGACCAAATCAGTTTACATGCCTACCTTCATCTTCCAACCCTATCCACTCAGCAACCGAAATTAATTTAGGCCAGTTTCAGATAATAATCAGCAAGCGCCTGTTAATCACCCTTCTGTTCCGTAAGACAACAATTGTAGAGAGGTAAGAAGCACTGGTGTTTAGCTTTAGGAAAAGAGAAATGGCTAAGGCTTAAGGCCTGTCTTAACACAATGGTTTGGATTAGGAATAAATGAAAACCAGGTTTGCCAGGACAGAAAAGTTGGTGTGTGCATCCTCCTCAATGCTAGGAGACATGCATTTGCCTCCTGCAAGTCCTAGTCAAGTGCTCTTTGGTTTTACAGAGGACTCTTGGCTGCAAAAAGCCCATCAGTCCTTATTTTCATCACTCAGAAACAGACATTTCCAGAGGGATGGCTGTGGTATAATACAGAAGAAACAAACTGAGGCAACGAGGAACTCACAATCATCAAATCAGTAGACTAAAAAGTGATTTAAATAGGACATTAATTGTTCATTTGACAGGTATTTATTGATACCTACTTTATAGTAAGTGAGGTTCTGGAGGACAATCAGAAATCTAATTTCTGGGCATGCAGTTTCATTTGGCCTGGAGTGGGATGTAGAAACAGGTCATTTCTTTTTCTAACTCCTGACATGAGCCTAAGCATCAACAAGTTTGGAGGCCACTGATCTGAAACAGTGAACCTCAATCTCTGTGTTACCTGGTAGATTCAGAGAGGGAGCAACAGAATGGAATTAGAGCTAACATGTAGAGAACTGATAATAACTCCAGTCTCTGTGCCTATAGGATGGCATCAACCAGGCATGCTGCTGGGGCAAAGACCTTTTAAACCAAACACTATGTCACTGCTAGAAGCTGAGTGACCATGAGCAAGTCACTACGCTCCACCAAGGGCTAATGACACCCGCCTTTCAGAGTCGTTTAAATATTCAAAGGGGATCATAACAAGGCCTCTGCCCAATGCCAGGTCCTTCGTAGCTGCTACATTAGGCTCACTTTGCCTCTTTCATTCCTCACTTAGTGTGCTCTCCCTTTTTTCCTCTTTTACTTTAAAAATTGTTTTCATTTTCCACAACCCAATCCCAACCCACATTCTCCATGGAGGCTTCCCAGCGCCCTCCACCCCCACCAGAAATGCTCACTAACCTCCCTTCTCTGTCCCCCTTCAGCCTTCATATTCAGAATCACATAACCTGACACTGAATTGTTCCCCAATGCCCACAGAAGGACGGCTTTGCTTTTCCTGTCTGGATTCTCCCTGAACACTCAGAGAATATTTTCTTCCATAAAGGTGCAAAAGAATTACTTGTTGGTTAGTAAGATTTCCTGTTGGGCTGCTGCCATAAAAGATGCCTAACGAGGGAGGGGAGCCTCCCTTTTCCGTGGGCATAACACAGAAGAGACCGGTCAACCCAACACTGCCACCGCCTATGGCAGGCATTAGTATTCTGAAAAAAAAACCATCAGAATGCCAGTTTTCTTCCACCCCCACTCACTTATTTTGCTGGAAAAATGCAAAACCTGCATTTTTCCATGAACCAGATCTCACTCTATGCTCAGAGTGAATGCAGTGTCTGTGTTTAGCATCCCAATGTGATAATTATGCATTATGTTTACTCTGTAGCTGAATCTTACATTTTTATTCTAAAATACAAAGAAATGACTAAATACTCCAGTGTGTTATCTTGCCCTCCCTCTCCGTTATAATTTTTTTCTTATTATCCGGATTAACCCCTGCTGAAATGTGCCTGTAAAAATAATTTGAAAGGTGAATGATGAGAAGAGGTGAATTACAGAGACATTCGTGACAGCCAGCACATGAGCTTGTGGGGAGAGGTCACACTGTGTGTGTGTATGTGTGTGTGAATGCTGTGTGCCCGCAGAGAGAGGGAACAAAAGCTGGGTTATGTAAGCAACACTGTTTGAAGCGGCATTTATAGCAAGAATGGAAACAAGGTATGAATATTCATAACTAACAGGGAAGAAGTGTTCATTTGCAAGGAGGAAGTAGAGATAGGATTTGGAATATTGTTTGACCACAATATTAAGTGGAGATATTAGATATGTAGATCATTTAATATAACACACAAACACAAAATTAGCCTTGCTGCCTACATTTTCCCTTCTTCAGCACACGAATACTAATATTAAACACACCAGTTTACTAATATTTTCATGTTATCTGGCCAATTTGTCTTAAACAAATTTGACTCTTTCAGTCTCTCAAGACCTAAAACTGAAAGAAGAATAACAAAAATAAAAACAATATACAAAAATTAACTTCAAATGCATCTAAGACCTAAATGTAAAAGATAAAACCATGAATCTCTTACAAGAAAACATAAGGGTACATTTTTGTAATCTTGGATTTGGCAATGGATTCATAATCAATGACACCAAAAGCATAAGCAACATTAGAAAAATATAGATAAGTTGGACTTAATCAAAATTAAAAACTTCTGTGCTTCAAAGAACATTATCATGAAAATGAAAACCCAGAGAATGGGTGAAATTTTGCAAATAATTTATCTGATAAGGGCCTTGCATCTAGAATATATAAAGAAACCTTAAAACTCAGTAATAAAAAGAGACAAATAACCCAGTTTAAAAATTCATTAAGGACCTATATAGACATTTTCAAAAAATATATGCAAATGGTCAGGGTACACATGAAAAGATGTTCAGTATTACCAGTCATCACAGAAATGCAAATCAAAACGACAATGAGATACCCACAAAACTACTTCATACCCACAAAAATAACTGTAATCAGAGTCAGTTAATCACAAGTGTTGGTGAGGATATATAGAGATTGAAATCTTCCAGCACTACTGGTGGGAATGTACAGCCATTTGGAAAATGGTCCAAGAGTTCCTCAGATAGTTAGAATTAATATTTTACTCAGCCATTCGACACCTAGGTATATGCCCAAGAGAAGTGAAAACATATGACCACACAAAAACTTATACACAAGTATTCATCAGCATTATTTACAAGAGCTAAACGGTAGAAACCAAATATTCACCAACTGATGAATGGATAAACAAAATACGTTCTAACCATACAATGGAATATTATAATACATTAAAAAAGAATGAAATACTGACACATGCTACAACATGAATACATCTTAAAAACATTCTGCCAAGTGAAAGAAGCCATCACCAAAGACCACACATCATACGATTCCTTTCATGTGAAGTGTCCAGAATAGGTAAATCTGTAGAGATAGAAAGTAGATTAGTGGTTGTTTACAGCCGTGGAGGTTATAAGAGTCATAGCTAAAGCACATGAGATTTTCCTTTGAGGTGATAAAAAAATGTTCTAAAATTGACTGTGGTGGTTGCACAATTCTGCGAACACACCAAAAGTCATTGAATTTTATACTTTAAATGGGCGAATTGTGTTATGTGTATTATATCTCAATGAACCAGTTGCAAATGAAAAAGGAAATGAGAAGAAAAAGGAAGAAAGCAAACTCCAGGCTCTTGGACTCTGTTAGAAAACACAAACTATTTATCAATTGAAATTCTATCAATGAAATCATCAATGAAATGAATGCTGTGAAAGAATAAATAGAAAATTATCAAATGAAACCCCTATGTCAACCTCAAATCCAAGCTTGTTCAATCCACAGCTCATGGGCCACACAAATGAATACTTTCTTAAAACATTAGGAGATTTTTCTGCATTTTTAAAAACTTATCAGCTATCCTTAGTATTCGTGTATTTTATGTGTGGCCCAAGACAATTCTTCCAACGTGGCTCAGGGAAGCCAAAAGGTTGAACATCCCTGCTTCCATTCCCAAAGTCTCATTCACCATGATGTGACATTTTAATGGTGGGTTTTACATAAGTGAGATTTTCTTTTTCAGACATTTCTTTTATTGATACACAAAACGCTGTTCATATTTAATACGTACACCTTGATAAGTTTGAAGACAGGTATAAACCTAAGAAACCATTGCCACAATTAATGCCATAAACATATCCATCACCTTCAAAAGTTTCCTCCTGCCCCATTTATTTATTTTTGATTGACTGACTGTGATAAGAACAAAACATAAGATCTACCTTCTTAGCCAATTTTAAATACCACAATATTGTTAACTAAAGTGATATGTTGTACAGTAGCTCTTTAAGACTTGCTCATCTCAGAAATTTGATCCTCCGTACCTTTGCTTTGAAAACCAGAAGGCTTCCGGTAAAGCCAATGGCAAATGGCAAACTAAGGAATATCATTTGTCATTGTCACAGTAACCAATCTCTTCAGAGCTTAAATTGACAGTATTTTCTCTCCTGCACGAAGCCAAGAACACAGGTGGAGTGACCTTCCAAAATTTAATTAGGCAATCAGCAGATCTTGAGAATGAGATCAAATGACCAAATTTTAACATTGGAATCAGGCAAAGCAAGGACAAAGACTAGATATACTTTAACATATTTGCAGTGCTTAGAAAATTAGCCCAGAATGAATTCTAAACCAGTTGGTTTTGGACTGTCCTGTGGGCTCCTGTCAGGAGTGAGAGCCCGGCAGAGCGGGCTCCAGGGCTCCCCTCTGCTCCAACCAGAGAAGCTCCACTTCTACTTGGTTTAAAAGAAAACTTTCTGCTTACAGAAGAAATTCCGTAGCTTAAAACAAAATGTTGAAACCTGTACAACTAGACCATTTTATTTCTCAGAGCATCCTGAGTTGTTCCAGTCTCACAAGAATTTCTGCAAAAAAAATTTTTTTTTTAAATGGGTTGCAAAAGAGGTCAAATTTCATCCACAGAGGAAATACCACCAGCTCACAGAAGACCTGCCTCCTATAAAGAACCCCCCACCCCAGTATTTCTGGAAGTTTCCTGGAGGTGTTTTGCATAAGCTCAAGGATAAGTCACCATTGATTCATTCATCAAGTATAGACTGAGTGGCACACCGCAAGTATTAGCTGAGTTTCCGGTAAGGATGTCTGGCTCTGTTCTCACCCTCGACCTTCACTGTTTTGTCAACAAGATCTCCACCTCCAAGCATGAGGTGGAGGGCATCTTTCCAGTCACTCGTGACCAATGATTGTTTAAAAGAATGCCTTTACCCCTTTACTAGAGGAAACGTGATTCTCCCTCATTTTTCCAATGTAAACACATAACAGATTTTTTGGCCCTTGGGGGAAAAAAAATCTGTATTGCCTTAGGTCTGAGATAAAGTTAAATTTTTTTCATCATGTAGCATTAGATTATGGATTTCAAAGATTAATGGCATTTCACCTGTTTGCAGAAGAAACAGGCTTTAAAAATCTATTTCAAAATGAGCCATTGCTGGTTTCATATGGCATCTAACGAGTAGTTTATGACTTGGTCTTGGCCAACTTTCCCTTAAACACCCCTGCAGACTCAAAAAACAATGAACCCTCAGAGAGACAGCCCATCTAATACCAGAGTGTGTACAGCAGCTGAACTAACTCATGAGAGAAGTTCAATCGTTGAGGATCTGAAACTAGATTTGGTGGTATCAATGCAACATTTTGTGATTGAAAAAGCTGTATCTCTCCTACTCTGCCTCATGGACCTAAGCTTCTTCCAGCCACAACTTGAACAGGTATTCCTCTGCCTTGTCCATTCTGGGCAGCAAAATGTTGTAATATACCAGCCTTTTCAGATGAGACCTAGGTAGGAAAGATTAAATATTTAGATTTGTATCCCTATATTTATATGTTTGGCCATATGTCTTCTGTACACTTTTTGCCAATATTATCGTGAAAATTATCTTAAATTTAATCATAATAGAAGGAATTCCATTTTGTTCACTGATGCCTGCCCACTACCTGGAATAGTGCCTGGCTCATAGTAGACAATTAATATTCATTGCTGAATATTTGCAAGTAATTAGTTTTTAAAAATCAAGAGGGTTACAGTTGGCTTCTGGTCATACCTGCATCTTAATTTTTGAAGGAAATTTAGGCACAGAATTCTTTAATAATTGCCATATCAATAATTTCATTAAAAATTTTGTTGTGAAATTCAAAAACTTAGAATAATAAGAGCAAGCATTTGTTGGGAGAAGGAATAGCACATTTAATAAGAAAGAAATAAAAATAGCTTTTGTTGGTTGGTAACCTTCAGGATTAATTCCCCAGTTCTCTCCCCCCTCACCCAAGCAAGAACTAACAAGCCTGCTTGTTTGCCAGGGCAGAGCTGCACACTGTCAATGCTGCTGACACTTGGAGGAAGAAAAAATAATTACTTTTTGGAGCCATGCATTAATTTAAGCATTTGGGAAAATTCAATTTGTGAAAAATAAAGAATGAAATCAGAACCCCCCTGCGATGGTTAATACTGAGTGTTAACTTGATTGGATTGAAGGATGTAAAGTATTGATCCTGGGTGTGTCTGTGAGAATGTTGCCAAGGGAGATTAACATTTGAGTCAGTGGGCTGGGAAAGGAATACCCACCCTCTATCTGGGTGGGCACCTTCTAATCAGCTGCCAGTGTGGCTAGAATATAAAGCAGGCAGAAAACCGTGAAAAGACTAGATTGGCCCAGTCTCCCAGACTACATTTCTCCTGTGCTGGGTGCTTCCTGTCCTTGAATATCGGACTCCAAGTTCTTCAGTTTTGGGACTCAGACTGGCTCTCCTTGCTCAGCAGCTTGCAGACAGCCTATTGTGAGACCTTGTGATCATGTGAGTTAATACATAATAAACTCCCCTTTATATATATCCTGTTAGTTCTGTCCCTCTAGAGAACCCTGGCTAATACACCCCCCAAAATAGTGTTGAACATCAGGATAGAAAGTATAGAGATGAAGATATGGTAAACAGAACAGTGTGTGGAAAGACAGTGAGTTACAACCTAGAAAAAGGCCAACTGCACAGTGCCATGTAGCCAGCATACACTGGGTTCTCTACCCGGGAAAGGGGTTATTGCACTTCACACACCTACTACCACCTGTTTTCCTCTATCCAGAAAAGGTGGAGAATGCTCACTATCTTCTGGTGCTGATTCTAAAGGAAGTAACTTACTTGTTTTAGGAAGGTGGTTGGAGGTTTAAATGTACATGGAGGCCTAGCATCGTGCTTCATGACTGTAATCTCAGTGCTTTGGGAGGCCAAGGAGGGAGGGTATCTTGAGGCCAGGAGTTAGAGATCAGCCTGGACAACAAAACAAGACCCCTGACTCTACAAAAAAATTTAAAAATTAGCCAAGTATGGTGGTGCACACCTGTAGTCCCAGCTACTTGGGAGGCTGAGACAGGAGGATCACTTGAGCCCAGGAGGTTAAGGCTGCAATGAGCTATGATTGTGCCACTGCACTCTAACCTGGGTGACAGAGCAAGAACCTGTCTCTATAAAAAAACAAAAAATAAGTGCACATGGAGTTAGTGGTAGCTCTGGGGACTTTTCTTTCTCTTTTCTCCCTGAACCCAACTCCCATGATTCTTATACCTAAATTGCTTTATTCCTTCACTCTCTCAGCTCTGAAAGACAACCATAAAGAAGCAGCCCAAAATATGTTTAATTCCCCTACTTAAAGGTACATGCCTAGGTCCAGCTTGCCAAATTACTAAAGCAATCATTTCATGCAGTGACCTCCATCCCAGCACAGATCTCCAGTTGCCAGAAGGCTAGGCTACCTACAAATTCAAAACCCAGAAAAGGGGTCTCCTGTGAATGTGAGGAAACAGCTACTGTGGTCTGGGAACCATCTGCATCCTGGTCTTGGGGGTTTGCCCTCTCTGAATGCTAACAAAATTACTGGTGGAGAAGGAATAATTCAGCTTTATTGTTGAGCATTAACTGGTCACATTGTGATATAAAAGAGTGACCTAGGACTGCTGATTGCAGCAGGAAAGTTATCTATCCTATGGTGAAAATCCAACCCTACCAAATCCACAATCCTACCAAGTCATGGTAGAAACTCTTATAGCTCAATACAAGTTCAGAGCTTTGGAAAAATGAATTTTCTGAACATCATTTTCATGGAGGAGAAAAAAAATCACAGCAGGTTATTGTCCCCAAAAGTGGCTCTTCCTGATTTCCAGCAATAAAAAACAAATGAAAAATGTGAGAAGAATGGGTGATATTCTACCACATCAAAAACTAAGATTTTCTACGACCCTGTTATTGGAGTTTGGAAATTCTCTAACTCTAAAGTTGATGGGATTGGATTGGAAAATGCAATCTGTGTCTTATCTGGGGGTACTGGTTTGCTACAAAATGAGAAGAGCTTTCTCTCCTCCTGATTTGTTTATGCCTGATTGCTAAAACCCCACATCTGGGGTTATATAGCTTTATCATCCTCTGGGATAAATAGGCAAGCAAAACGAAAACAGAAACAAGGTATGCCCATGAGAAAAACTATTACCAGAGGGTGAAGAATGCCAAACATGATGCTGAAAACAGGAAAAACAAGCCTCCAAAATGGATTTCTTTCAGAAAGCAAATTGTTACAAACTGTAAACCTCAACAGGATGAAGAAGCAGGAAAAATAGAGAATAAAAGATTCTAAGATGAGAGAGAGATGAATGAGATGAGAAAGGCATTTAAGAAAACTGAAAATCTAGTAGCAGAACTCAAAATCACAACAATTAGGAGAAAAAAATGAAAAATTCAGAAAATCAAACCTGTCATCACAAGGACAACGTTAAGAAAACTCTTAGGAACACACAGAGATGGAGAATAAAGAAATGAAAAACAAGAAATAAGACGATGAGTGTTTAGGACAGAGATTAGAGAGTCCACTGAGTAATTATTTGGTGTTACTAAGGCAGAAAATGGAAGAACGGATCAAGAACAAGAATCAGACATAAATGTAGAATATTTTTCTAGACCAAAAAAAATACTGAAGAATCCAACTCAATAAGTTACATCACATTCCTAGAAAAATTAGATTACATTCTGACAAATGTTTAATGTACAAGAACTGCAAAGAAACAGAAAACCCAAGCCTATGAGTAGAAAAGTGGGTTATGTGCAAAGAATAAAAAATCAGGCAGACCTAGTCTTTTCTCTGTGACACTAAATAGTAAAGACAAAATATTGACGGATATCTGGGGGGGAAATTGCAACATAAGAATTTTGTCAGGGGCAAGAAGCTCTTCTTGCAGTGGGAAGTCAACATAAACATAGTTCCAGATTTGTATCGATTCTGAAAACATATTAATCCTTTGCCTCTATTTTAAAAGCTATATGCCATCTAAATGAGAGAAAGTTAAATAAAAATCTCTAGAGTGTAAGTTTTATGTTGTGAAAATGTCAAGCAGTAACAACTGATAACTCTTAGTTCAAATAACTGTTTAAAATTTACTTAAGACAACAAAAGAGAATCTGAATTTTCTATTTAAAAAAGAAGATAGAGACTACAATGATGGTTTAATTAAAATCTTAGTGGAAAATTTAAATTTATATTATGAAACCCAGGAATGAAATTGATTATAATAGAAAAAAGGTTTTTATATGTCACAGTTTTTTTTTGTTTGTTTTGTTTTTCTTTGTTTTTTTTTGTTGTTGTTTTTTTTTTTTTTTTTTTGAGACAGAGTTTTACTTTTGTAGCCCGGGCTGGAGTGAATGGCACAATCTCAGCTCACTACAACCTCCACCTCCCAGGTTCAAGTGATTCTCCTGCCTCAACCTCCCAAGTAGCTGGGATTACAGGTACACACCACCATGCCTGGCTAATTTTTGTACTTTTTGTAGAGATGGGGTTTCACCATGTTGGTCAGGCTGGTCTGGAACTCCTTACCTCAGGTGATCCGCCCACTTTGGCCTCCCAAAGTGCTGGAATTACAGGCATGAGCCACCATGCCAGGCCCCACAGTTCTTATAATAAGGTGGACTCAAACAATTGCTCTCATTCTTGATTTTGATGTAAGACAATAACAAATTTTTATTTAAAAAAATTAAAGATAATAATAAAATAAAATATGCTATATATGACCTTCAAATCAGTGAAGATAAAAGCAAACACATCATGATGCAATCCTGCTTTTAATTTTTAAAATGCCTGTTAAAATTCTATGTGTAACATGTGAAATATATATTTTTATTTTCAATGTTTTCTGAAATAGATATATTTTTAAGTACAAAAAAAAATAAGAGATGTTGCTCATGCGCAAATGGAAAAAGACTGCATTGGCATTTTCCAATCAATTCCCAGTGACTGACATTTGTCTGCTATCTGAAACTCACCATCAGAACTGTCCTGTGCAGGCTCAAACAACCCATGAGAAAATGGCTTTGTGTAAACTTCCAGTTGGAGTTTTTGAAAAATGTAATCTGCATTGCCTTAAACAACTATTTACACATTTACTGAGGTTATATAGAGGGTTCTTCTTTTCGAATTCTAGAATGGCAATTACTCCTGTACCCATGTTTTTATTAGGTATGGGCTCTTAGAGGCGCAAGATTATTATTTTTAAATTTCTACCACCTAGCCCAGAGCCTGGGTATATGTTTGTTGACTTGAACTGAAATGAACTGCTATGAATAAGATTATTTTGCCAGATGGCTATTGCCATCAGCAGGCTCATTCCCATTATTGGTCAAAAAGCATCCACAGCATAGCCTAGCGTTTCTTTAGTTGCCTCTTGAGCCATTTTAAACAATTCTTCCCTCCATATTTTTTCGAGTTTATTCACACCTGCAAAACCCAGGTGGTGTTTGTTACTATATATGCTTTTAATTACCCATAGCTTAAATGAGCCATAGTTGTGAAGCTATATTTTCTGCTCAAATTTAAACTCTTTCTCCATCATCTGCATTTATTTAGGTTCTGACTTTTCCCCTCAAGTTCTATGGATCTGCATTAATTTTAATTTTTTGAAATCTTGTTTAAGCAAACAGTTTACACATGGCATGCTCTTCCCACACTTTCAGGCCTTTGCTCTTGCTGTTCACTTGGCCCAAGCATCCATTCCCCAACATGTGTGTACTCATCTGAACGCAGCTGCTACCTCCTCAGTGAAGCTTCTCCTTCACCTTTGGATGGCTTTCCATTGCGCGTTGCACAGTCATTATGGCAATGCTTATCAGATAGGCCAGGAGCTGTGTCTCCTTCATCCCAGTCCCCTTGCTTAGAACACTATGAACCACATGCATTCAGGAAACCAGTATTTACCCAAAGCTGACTGTGGCCCTCCGCCAGACCTCCAGAATATAGCAGTAAACAGGTAAACATGGAACTGTCCTTATGGAGCTCCCAAGCTTACCTAAGAAATAAGGTAACAGTTGGGTTTTTAAATATAAACATTTGCTACATCACACAGTGTTTTGTTTTGTTTTTTAATGTTTTTGAGATGGGGTCTTTTTCTGTCATCTAGGCTGGAGCGCAGTTGGCACGATCACAGATAACTGCAGCCTTGAACTCCCAGGCTCAAGCAATCCTCCGACCTCAGCTTTCAGAGTAGCTGGGGTGACTGCAGGCATGCACCACCATGCTGTGTGAATTTTGTTACTTTTTTTAGAGACAGGATCTCGCCTTGTTGTCCAAACTGGTCACAAACTCCTTGTCTTAAGCAATCCTCTTGCCTTGGCCTCCAAGAGTGCTGAGATTACAGACATGACCTCTACACCCAGCATTGAGGTAAGAGTTTTGACAGAGCAATGGCCAAAATAAATGGAGTGGTATCCATGAGGTGTGAAAGCGTCCACTTTAGATAAGGTGCTCAAGGTAGGGCTACTTGAGAAGAAGCTGGGCCAAGGTCTGACATACAAGAAGGAACCAGCCATGTGGAAAGCTAGGTAAGTTTGCATCCTAGACAGAGGGAAGAGTGTGTGTGAAGTCCCTGAGGATGGCATGGGCTTTCTCTGTTCAAGGACAATAAACAGAGCCAGTGCAACTGGACCAGAGGGTGAGAGTCCTCAACAAGGGAGAAGAGTAGCAAGACCTAGTCAGTTATGCAGGGAACCCAGAAAATGCTGGCCCCACAGTCAGTGGGGAGTTTTGTAGTAGGCAGGGAATCCGTTAGCCATAGGTTTCAATTTAAGGTATTTAAGTAGGAAAGTGACATGACCCCATTTCCACTTTTAAAAGATCACTGTAAAAATGGATTGGCATGAGACGTATTTTCCCTGAACAGTGATACCATTTACTAAAATGGAGAAGAAGAAGCATGGGTGTATTAGTCTGTTCTCACGATGCTAATAAAGACATACCCAAGACTGGGTAATTTACAAAGAATAAGTGGTTCAATGGACTCACAGTTCCACATGGCTGGGGAGGCCTCACAATCACGGCAGAAGGTAAAAGAGCAAAGGCACGTCTTACGTGGCAGCAGGCAAGAAGGGGAACCGTCCTTTATGAAACCATCAGATCTAATGGGACTTATTCACTATCATGAGAACAGCATGGGAAAAACCCTCCCCTATGATTCAATGACCTCTTACCAGGTTCCTTCTATGACACCTAGAGATTATGGGAGCCACAATTCAAGATGAGATTTGGGTGGGGACAGAGCCAAACCATATCAATGGGCTTTGGAGGTGGCTGAGTTCGTGGCACCATGTGTTTGAAATGGAAGTCTCAAGTAGGCAGGTGGATAAGCGAACTTATAGCTCGCGGGAAATGTCTGGCTCAGATTTAATTTTGGGCAATATTTGCATATATATGTGTTTAAGTTTATGGGATAGAAACAGATCATTTCAAAAAGAATGGAATAGGACCCAGGCCACTTCCTGGGGCACTCCAACATTTGTAGGTCTGAGGGAGGAGGAAAAATAGGCAAACAAGCCTAAGAAGGAGGGCCCAGAATGTGAGGAAATGTGACCTGGAAGACAACAAAAGTAGAGTATTTCAGAAGGAGCAAACAACTCACTAAGTGGAATTTTGCTGGGAAGGTGAGCAAATGAGAGTGGAAGAGGTTCTTCTAGCTGGTCAATGGCAGGTTGTTGGTAGCCTTGTCAAAGCAGTTTCAATGGATTGGTGGAAACAGTAGTCAGAGTGAATGGATTGCAGATGGGGCTGGAGGCGAGGAAGGAAAGAAGAGGGAGTTGGCCCTGGAGAAAAATTTTGCTGCCCAGGAGGGTGGAGAAATAATTTTCTTATATCCACAAGGAATACAAAACATAGATTTTTTTTTTTTTTGAGACGGAGTGTTACTCTGTCACCCAGGCTGGAGTTCAGTGGCACAATCTGGGCTCACTGCAACTTCCACCTCCCAGGTTCAAGTGATTCTCATGCCTCAGCCTCCTGAGTAGCTGGGATTACAGGCATGTGCCGTAACACCTGGCTAATTTTTGTATTTTAGTAGAGATGGGGTTTCACCATGTTGGCCAGGCTGGTCTTGAACTCCAGACTTCAGATGATCCACCCCCTTCGCCTCCCAAAGTGCTGGGATTACAGGTGTGAGCCACCACCCCTGCCCAAAACATAGGTTTTGAATTCACTGTAGTATTTTTTTTTCAAGCCCAGTTAACATTTATGAAGAATCAACTGACCAAATAGCAACACTTACAATAAATGGTTTCAGTGTGGGAGAAACATTCTGTTAATTACACTACTTTTTTGTTAGCTTTTGCACTCTCCTACATAGCTAAATTAATTATAGCTGACATTTTGTGAGCAGTTAAAATTTGCCAATCAAAATACACTATTTTAATTCCATACTCAAAACTACCTGTGATGCAGGTACTCTGACTATCCCATTTTATATACAAAGATCCAAGTCTTGGAGAGTTAAGAGACTGTACCAGATAACAGAGCTAGTTCCGCTTGTTACAGCAGCATTGAGAACCAAGTTCTGACTTCAGAGTCCGCCATTCCTAACCTCCAAGAAATAAGAGTTGGAGACAAGAAAGAAAGTATGAATGACATAAGATAAACACTAGAATGTTTGCCATCTCCATCAAAGGAAAGTGGTCTTTTTCAATTCATTAATAATTTTGGTAACAAGATGAATGTCCTTGTGGATAATCTTGAGCAGTAACTTAAATAATTCTGCTGGTAGTTGAGAACAAATGAATGGAGGCTGTAGGTGTGATTCTTTTTTTTCTTCATGTGAGTGGGAAAGGGACTTAGGAAATGCCATCCACCTCCCACTAAATCTGGAATATTTAAGGCAAAACTAAATATGAGTGTCTAAATATGCCCAAGACATTCATAAGGGATGTGTCTCAGTGGAAGTAGTCTATTCAGGTTTACTGAATTTATGGCTATGTGCTTATGGCAATCGTTTCTAGGCATGTTTTTTACAAAAGTAAATTCTCTAAATATTCCACTAATTGGAGCCCTGCATTTCGTCGGTGTTGAAGGCAAGGTCCTAGGAGAAAAACTGAGGGTTGTCCTTTGCCTGAGAGATCATTAAATGTGCACATATCAGGAAAAGACAAGAAAACATGGAACATGAGTCTCACTGGATAGAGGAACCAACAAGACAGAACACACCTGGCTTCCCGTACTGACAGCTGCTCTGTCCATTCTGAGAGCAAAGAGACAAAACTCAATTCTATTCAGGCACCCAGCCATTCACTCATCTACACATTTAGTCATCTTGAAAGTGATTTCAAGCTTTTGCAAAGTGCAAAGCATTGCAAAAGAAGCAGTCCAAGCTCTTGAGTCTACAGACTTCACAGGGAAATGGTTTCCTTGGCTGATTTGCCAAGTGCCGTAAGAGTGATAGACACTAAAACAGGATGGTGAGAGAACCCGAGAGAGAGAAGTGACATAATATGCAAGACTTTATGTCAACACTGTAGCACAAATGGTTTTTATCTTTGAAATTTTAAGGCAGGTATGTCCCCATTGCTTAAATTACAAAGAAAATAAATAAATAATTCCCTCAGAGAGCACTGGTATTCCTGGGTTTACATATATACAGTTGGGAGGTAATATACAGACAAACTTCTATCTCTTTTTTATTCAATGATATGTTGTGTTTTATACCACATTATGTAATTTCTAACATTATTAAAAATTCCTCTTATTTATAGAGACCATTTTTTTCTATACAGTAACTTTTAAAAATAATAAAAAAAAAAAACAGCTAATTACAATGACTTTTTACTCTTATTTTATTTTTTCCCCAGGAATAACTTTCTTCTATCCTCACGCTCCTTTCTGGCTACAGCCTTAACAAAAGGTTGCAGACGAACATCTGAGATGCAGAGAGACTCTAGGTGCCTGACGTGTCCAGCCTCTGAGTGGCACAGTGGCACCAGCCTCCAGATCACGGCCTCTGCCTCCCATCAGGGGTGCTGCTCAGCCTGGGATCAAGATAGCTGAAGACAGGTAGTTTTCACTGCAGCCCCTCCCTCCTTCTCAGCAGGCAGAATCACACATTACACAATAATCCTTAAGAATGCAATATAAAAATTACCTTCCATATGCTACATTCATGGAGAGCCCACCACCAAGATTCACAGAAGCCTTTAGCTTTTCTTTACCATTTTGGTATCAAAAAGCGATACCTGCGAGAAGTGATATTCTACCTCTACATGCCATGTTAATAACTATTTAACATTCTGTTATATGAATAAAATGTAACTTATTTAAGCATTCCCCTATTTTTGGCCATGTGGATTCTATGGATCTTTTGATTTTTATAGCTAATAAAATAAGCAGAGATAAACACATTTGCACAAACTGCTTTCGTTTTCATCTCATTATTTCTGTAAGCACACATTGCCAGGAATGAGTAAAACTACTGGGTTAAAGGAACTTTTTTTTTTTTTTTTTGAGACAGAGTCTTACTCTGTCACCAGGCTGAAGGGCAGTGGCATGATCTTGGCTCACTGCAACCTCTGCCTCATGGGTTCAAGGAATTCTCCTGCCTCAGCCTCCCAAATAGCTGGAATGACAGGCACATACCACCTAGCCCAGCTAATTTTTGTGTCTTTAGTAGAGACGAGGTTTCACTATGTTGGCAGGATGGTCTCAATCTCTTGACCTCATAATCAGGCTGTGTTAGCCTCCCAAAGTGTTGGGATTACAGGTGTTAGCCACCACACCTGGCCAGGACATGAACATTTTTAGGGCTCAGGTTAAATCCCTTTCCAGAAAAACTGCAGCAATTTCTACTTCTTCAAGGAATATATAGGTGGATCTGTCTTACTAAATTCTGAACTAGCATAATCATAACTTAAAAAATATATGTGTATATTTATTATATGTGATGAGTAAAACAGTATCACATTGTTATTTGAATTCTGTGAGTTCTTTATTTGAATTCTTTTATTGTTCTATAAGCCACCCACATTTCCCCTTTTTTGAATTACCTGTTACTATTCCTTGCTCATTTGATACTTTGGAGTTTCCATGTTTTAATAATGTGTTTGAGTTCACTGTATATAAAGAATAGTTAAAGGAACCCATTATCATATCTGTAACAAATATTTCCAAATATCACCCTAATTAGTGGTCTGACTTTCAATTGTACCTCTGCCTTTTGCAAAAGGATGGATAGAAGCAAGAACAATTATGCATTAAAGCATATGATGCCTTCAGGGGAAGGAAGGTTTGGGTGGGTGTGAAGTTGCTAGACACTTGTGTAATGAGGCTGGGAAAATGGACTGTTAGGAGTTGTGCATAGTTGTCTTAGTCTATTTTTTGCTGCTGTAACAGAATACCTCAGATTGGGTAATTTGTAATAAACAAAAATTTATTTGGTTCATGATTTGGGAGGCTGGGAAGTCCAAGAGCATGGTGCTGGCTCTGGTGAGGGCTTTCTTGCTGTGTTATAACATGGCAGAAGGCATTACATGGAGAGGGAGTGCATGTGTGAGACAGAGAAAATTCAGGTCACACTTATACTTTTCTCAGGAGAACTTATCCTTTTACTCCTTCTGAAGTAACTAACCTACTCCTGAGATAATGGCATTAATACCTTTATCAAGGTAGAGCCCTCAAAATCTAATGATCTCTTAAAGGTCCCACCTTTTAAGTGGTGCCACACTGTTAGAATGACAATTAAATTTCAACTTGTATTTTGAAGAAGACATTCAAACCCTAGCAATAGTTTACACTTTGAATTGTTATTAGGATTCATGAATTTATTTTGGGATTCAGAGATAAACTATTGGAGGCTTAAAAAGAAAGGAAGTGATATAATCATATCCATATCTTAGAGATTTAATGGTAGGGAGGAGAATGTATTTAGAGGTGAGAAGCCCTTCCAAGTCAACTTTCGGAATAAAGAAAGAATCTCCCCATTAGTACCCTGGAATTGACTTAAAGCCTTTAAGTTTTTTAAGCTTAACTTTTAATATTTGTATTTAAAACAAAAATATGGCATGAAGTAGAGTGGGCATATCTTTGTCAAAGGAAACAATAGCTAAAGATTAGTGAATATATTAATAAATTCAAAGAGATTGTGGGGCTGAAATTAAAGAAATACAGTCCCTTCTTTACAAATACATGCCTATTTGGTGGCTATATTTAGCTAAGCCTAGAAGTCATGTAAAAAAAAATAAGGGAGAGAAAACTGTGAGAGACAGAGGCTGTTCTAAGAGTGGAAGGTATTCAATGTTACACAGATATTGGAGTCATTTGCAGACAATGCTTAATAACCTTTAGTTTTGGTTATGAATAAATAGCTTATAGGGAATATTAGCCTGGTAATGTGGAGTACAGATTGAAAAGAGAAAGAGAATAGAACCAGAAGACATTTATGAGTTTATGGCTTTGGCAGATTTCCAGAGGACAATTCAGTGATATATACCAACGTGCATTAACACATCCATTTTTTGACCCAACTTCTTCACTCTTAGGAATTGTGTTTAAAGATGTATGTGCAAGGATGTTCATTGACAGTTATTTAAAATAGAGAAAATATTTTAAAATCAAACATCCAACAATAATTCATTCACTTCTATGACTGCAAAGGCATTTCCCCCAAATCCAATTAGTCATCTGATAGCCTTTGAATTTAAGTTCTCAACAGTCCCCATAAAATCAAGTGTAGAGCGTAGTATGGATTTTTGTCATAGCCGAACAACTGTGAGCTCTGGATAGGTGTGTGAATTTGGCAAGCCACTTGATATGGTTTGGCTGTGTCCTCACACAAATCTCATCCTGACTTCCCAAGTGTTGTGGGATGGACCTGATGGGAGGTAACTGAATCATGGGGGCAGGTCTTTCCCGTGCTGTTCTAGTAATAGTGATAGTAAGTCTCACAAGATTTAATGGTTTTAAAAATGGTAGTCCCTTCTCACAAGCTCATTCTCTTCTCGTCTGCTACCATGTGAGACATAACTTTCACCTTCCACCATGACTGTGAGGCCGCCCCAGCCACGTGGAACTGCAAGTCCTGTAAACCTCTTTCTTTTGTAAATTGCCCAGCCTTGGGAATGTCTTTATCAGCAGCGTGTGAACAGACTAATACACCACTTAACTTCTTTAACTTTGTTTCATCTGTAAAATGGAAATAATGACATCTTTTCTTTGGTTATTGTGGAATTGAACAAAAATAAAAAGCCTTTCTTTACTTAATTTTTGCCTCACCAGATTAGGAATATCAGGTAAGGAATATCAGTACATAAAATAGATATTTTTACCTTAATGAAGTAGTAACATACACCCAATCTACTGCCTGAGATGCTAAAATGTTTTTACTTTATAATTAGTCTCCTTGGATAAACCACAGAATCATTTTTCTCCAATATTATAAAGCTTTGCAATTTTCATAAGTACATATGCAAATTAAAAGGATCTCACCTCAATTATGAGTACTTAAGATAACATAATTATGTTATTCATGTGACCTACCTTGATCTTACATTCAAATCCATAGTGTATTTTCTAAAAAAGAAGGCCTAACTTCTTTAAATTCATCTAAAACATTTTGCTTATGGAAACAAAATCCCATTTAACATATTTGCCTTCAGGCAAAGAAACAGGGAATCCTATCTGCCCTTTTTCTGTCCTCATTCATGCCCTAAATATTAGACTTACTAGGGAAACAAATTCACATGCTTGGAAGCAAGTAACTACTGTGCTTGGTCATAAATGTTGTTTTATTAACATGAGATTTAATGTTATGCCTCCAAATTTTATCCAAATATGTAACAAAACTTTTTCTTTTTTTTTTTTCTGTAAGACTTAAGGACCATTTCAAGCCTGAAGGCTCAAAATTGGCAATAGGAAAATTATTATACACTCTCTTTTCCTTTCACATTTAATTCTCTCTCTCACTTATTTTCCTTTGAAGATAAAAAAAGAACAGATAAAGTCATGTTTTGGGACAAACAGCATAAGGTGTTGACAATAAATTGCAAAAATTGGAACATGGATCTTAAGATAAAATTGGTGCCATGGTGAATCTTTGAGAGTTGAAAATAACCTTTCATCAATCTGAGACCTACATCTAAAAAACAGTGTATGTAGAATTATAGACGAGCTAAATTTTTCTAGGTGTATGTGCCTTCAGAGAGGGTCAAGCTGGTGGATGAGGTCAGTAGTGCTGACTCCTTGAGTGTATATGGTGACCGTGGAGGGGCGGTTGGAAAAATGGCTTCGATTCTTGGAGTGGTTAATGAATAAGGGAAAAGCTGGAAGAGCAAAGTGGCTCACAGTGCCTGATGAGTGTGCCACATGCCTGGAAAAAGAGGTAACAGTGTCTCAGAAAAACTTCCGAGTGGTCTCTGCAGGGTGCAACCGAATGAGTGTTCTACAGACTAAGAAAAGACATTTAAAAAAACAAAAACAAGTTTAAGGTGGCATAATTTACATATAATACAATGCATCTTTTGAAAAAATTAAACTTTTTTGAGATAATTGTATATTCACATGGAGTTGTAAGAAATAAAACAGAAAGATTCTATGTACCATTTACTCAATTTCTCCCAATGGTAAAATAGTACAATATTGTAATGTCACAACCATGACATTGACATTGACGCAGTCAAGATAAAGAACAGTTCTATCAACAGAAGAATCCCTCATGTAGCCTATATACAGACACACACCCACTTCCTCACTCTCGCTATCTCGGACACCTGCCATCCACTAATCTGTTCTCCATTTCCATCGATTTTTCATTTCAGGAATGCTTTTTAAATGGAATCATACACTATGTGATACTTTAGGGTAGAGCTTTTCATTTAGCATAATTCCCTGAAAATTAATCTAAGCTGTGGTAGCAAGAGTTCTTTCTTTTTTATTGCTGAGTAGTTTTTCATGGTAGGAATGCACCACAGTTTACTTAAGCAGTCACCCACTGAAAGACAAAATAAGCCGGGAGCGGTGGCTCAAGCCTGTAATCCCAGCACTTTGGGAGGCCGAGGCGGGTGGATCACGAGGTCGAGAGATTGAGACCATCCTGGTCAACATGGTGAAACCCCGTCTCTACTAAAAGTGCAAAAAAAATTAGCTGGGCATGGTGGCACGTGCCTGTAATCCCAGCTACTCAGGAGGCTGAGGCAGGAGAATTGCCTGAGCCCAGGAGGCGGAGGTTGCGGTGAGCCGAGATCGTGCCATTGCACTCCAGCCTGGGTAACAAGGGCGAAACTCCGTCTCAAAAAAAAAAAAAAAAAAAAAAAAAAAGAAAGACAAAATATATAAATTTTAAGGTTAGGTTTTTTAAATGAGTTTTGACGAATTGAGACACCCATGGAATCATCACCACAATCAATGAAAAGGACATTTACCCGAGATAAATGAAAGTGTATTTCCACATACAAATGACACGGGCACTTGTAGCAGTTTAATTCATAATACCTAAAAATTAGAAACAATCCAAATATCCAACCACAGTTAAATATATAAACAAATAAATTTTGATATATCTACATAATACAATACTACCAACAGTAAAAAGCAATGGCCTTCTGATACACACAACATGGATGAATCTCAACAACATCACACTTTGTGAAAAAAAGCAAGACAGAAAAGAACACATGCTCTGTGCTTCCATTCACATGGATTTCTGGAAAAGGTCAGACCTATGGTGTCAGAAAGCACGTCAGTGATTGCCTAGGGCTAGGTGAGATGAGAAGCAGGGGTATTGGATGCAAAGGAACACAAGATTTTTTTGTAGCATAAGAAAACATTTTTGGGCTGGGTGCAGTGGCTCACGCCTGTAATCCCAGCACTTTTTATAAGGCCAAAGTTAGAAGTTCGAGATCATCTTGGCCAAAATGGCAAAACTCTGTCTGTACTTAAATTACAAAAATTAGCCAGGCATGGCAGTAAGCCCTGTAATCCCAACTACTCGGGAGGCTGAGGCACGAGAATCACTTGAACCTGGGAGGCAGTTGTTGCAGTGAGCTGAAATGGCACCATTGTACTCCAGCCTGGACAACAGAGTGAGACCCTGTGAAAGAAAGAAAAAAAAAAGAAAGAGAGAGAGGAAAGAAAGAAAGAAGAAAGAGAAAGAAAGAAAGAAAGAAAGAAAGAAAGAAAGAAAGAAAGAAAGAAAGAAAGAAAAAGAAAAGAAAGGAAAGAGAAAGAAAGAAAAAGAAAGAAAAAACATTTTTGAACTCTAAATGTGAGGGAATTCTATTGCTTAGAACAGAAGGGCCTCACTTTCTCAGAAAACAAGGAACTGGTGGAATAAAAATCGTTTATAGAGGATAGAAAAAATTGAAAGTAGGAGTTATAGAGGCTTAAGGAACCAAGGGATGGAAGACTAATGAAGCCCAAAAGTGAAAATAGAGGAAACTCAGAGGAAACTTAGAAGAAACCAATGAAAGCTTCAAACAGCAGAAAGCTGATTGGAGCGATATAACACCTATTTGATGTCAAGTATGTAATATGTGAATCCCTCCTTCCTGGTTTGTCATCTTTACACAGCCATGTGCAATGTTCCTCTTTGTGCTTGCAGGAGAACTTAGCCCAGTAAACACAGAAGGAAAGAGCACTGAGATGGCAGGAGAGGTCTTTGACAGGAAAATTCTCTATCTGGTTCCACAAATTGGCAAGACACAAAATTACTTCTACTAGCAGAAAACAAATAAGGAACAATTTTCTTGTTTTTCTTTGGACACTTCTACGAAAAAATACAGTGTGACATTTTCCACTGTGTTTTCCACTGCTTGGAGCCCTCTCTACACCTTCAGAAAGTATTAGTGTTGATATAGTAAATGGCATGCCCTGGTAGAAATAAGCTCTTTTAGCACAATATGTATGCCCAAATCCCTGTCATGCCTAAGGAGACGGTACTAACCTGAATTATATGTAGAGAGAAACTGGAGCAAAAACAATAAAAGACAATAGGACTGGAAACATGAGTTGAGTCTGAAAGAGAACAAAAGAAAGTAAGTCCAAAGCTAGCTGGGAGTAGGACTGAACACCAGTTCCGGGGAACCTGGAGGTAGCTGTGAAGTGAGATGTAGTTCCTGGAAGTCAGAACTGGGGAAATAAACTAAAGTAACTGGGAAGAGAGCTGGAAGAAAAGTGCCACTGGGGAGAATTATCAGTAGATGCTAAAATTACTGGGTAAAATGTGGTTCCAGAATAGGATAATTGGCACAGTGTAAAGTATCCCTCCATAAATTGCTTACTATTTATAAGTGAAAAATATACCATTTCACTGGAAAGTTCTCATAAGTGGTAACAACATTACCAAGTGTTTAAAGTTAGCACCACTATGGTGGGACAGATTTACAAGGATGTGATGTATCTGATATTGATGTGATATAATGTGAAGTATTCATATCACGCATGAAGTGTTCTTGCCAAAAATGTTCAGCCTAAGTCTCATCAGACCTAGTTTTTATAGAAATGCAAAGGACAACAGAGTAAATACAATGACACTATAGGAAAAACCCAGACAAATCCAAAGTGTAAGATACTCTGTAAGAGGATACACCTGGACCTTACAAAATATTTGTAATAGCAATGGCAATCCACTGGTAGATCAAAAGAAGGGAGTGTTTTACCTCTTAATGCCATAGAACATATAAAGAGTTAATGAACAAGTTAGAGCCTGGATAACTAAAGAAGAAACCAGGCAGACTCTTAGACCAATTGCTTAATGAGAAACAAACAAACAAACAAACAAAACGGAAATTAAGACCACTTCCTCAGCCAGGCAGTGGGGCTCACACCCGTAATCCCAGCACTTTGGGAGGCTGAGACGGGAGGATTCCTTGAACCCAGGAGTTTGAGATCAGCCTGGATTGACCAACTTGTCCCTATAAAAAAATACAGAAATTAGCTGGACAAGGTGGCATACACCTCTAGTCCTAGCTACTCTGGAGGCTGAGATGTGAGGATTATTTGATCCCAGGAGGTTGAGGCTGTAGTGAGCTGTGATTGAGCCACTGTATTCCAGCCTGTAGGTACTATTTATAAAATAGAATTAAGCGTAAGTTAACTAAACAATTAAAGGCATACGTTTTTATTCAACATAAGAATTCATTCATTTTCAATTCATCTTTTTGTTGTCCTTATAAAATCTCACATAAAAGACAATCCTTCAAATATTCTTGTAAATTATCCCTTTCCCAAAATACATGGTAGGTCCCAATTCATTCCAGTAGACAAGATTCTGAGGTTCAGAGAGAGTACCTTACAGAAAAATCTATTAATTCAATGTAGTTGGCCCATGTATTCTGCATCAGCTAGCCACAGTAGGCAGACCTCATGTCCCAGGTGCCTTTTGATGAAATACCTCAGAACTGCTCCCTCTAATGAGCACGATTTTGACTTCAATGTTTTATTAACAAAATTTTAAAATATACAGAAAAGTTAAAATAATACTTCAGAGAATACCTGTTTACCCTCCTTTAGGAGTTCAAGAATTGTTAACATTTTGCCAAATTTGATTTATATACTTATATTGGAAAATTCCCTTCCATAAGCATAGTATAATTTTTATATCTAAGAAAGTAAGACTAATTCTCTAGTATTCTATAATCTCCAATGAATATTTTTTTCCAGCTGACACAACTAATATATTTATGTTTCCCTCCCCCTCGAATCAGATTCTAATCAAGACTTATTCAATGCATTCTTTATGTGTGAATTGATGTCTTTCATTTCTTTACTCTGGATTTGTCTTTTCACTTCTGGTTTACTGTCTTTTCATTTAGAAATCTTCATGAAGTTGACATTTTGAAAAATCCAGGTAAGATGTGCTGCCCATATGGAGGGAGAAGGCTTGTCTGCATGGAGGCACCAGGGAGGGCTTCGGTAACCACAACAAGCAAGGCCCCCATAGCCACCTGTGGCTGAGAGTGAGCAGTGTCTACTCTTAACATGGGGGTCTATCATCATCAGGTCCAGAACAAGGAGATTTCTTTGGGTGGGGGTCACCTATAAACAGTCCGGTTCACTGCTATAATCATAGAAAGGGTGATAAACCCATAAAATTGACCGAGATTGGATCTGCAGTCAACTCAGCAAGCGGATGCCAAGTTAGGTTCAAGTGCTTTAGAAAATTAAGGAAAGTTTGGGTTGAAGATGGTGGCCTGAGCATCCGTGTTTTCCCATTTGCTTCCAGAAATCCCACTGAAATAACAAAACAGACAGACAGAGAGGATCAATAGGAAACCCAGGGAGAACAGAAAGGGAGGACCACAGTCTACAGCTCTGAGGAATTTGTGTAGTTTAGAGAGCAGATGGGATTTTAGTAAGTGTCAACCCGAGAGGAGGGAGCTGTTACTTGGAAGAAACAGAGAAGGCTGCTGTAGAGATGTAGCAGCAAATCTATCCAGGAGACCCCATGCCAGCTTCAAGTTCAGAGCCGTAAGCATTGGGAACAAGAATGGACTGTGGTGCAATCATCAAGGACTGCAGTGACAGGAACAGGGTATGGAAAAGCTGGGCCAGTGGATTCCATCTATATTTAGAACATGACCAGAAGCCATACTGTTTACCACTGAGTAGTAAATGGAGAGCGGCTGTCTGCAGAGGCAGAAGATTTGCCTAAAAAAGTCTGGGACTGCAAGTTTGTAACTGACATCTCCAAGATTGGGAGCTGTGAACTGAGGGGATGAGAGCATGCCTGCCACTTCTGTGTATGGACACCCTAAAGACAGAACTGCCCATATCCTCTGTCCACAAGGCTCAAAGGCGGTCCTCACAGTCTGGAGAGAGACCTGCTGGGAAAACGAAATTTCGTAACAGCGGAAAACAGCCACACATACATCATCTGTGTTCACAGAAACAAATGTTAGCAAACATAAACTGATGATTACTAAACTATCAGAAAAAAAACATCAGTGCCTGAGATAAGAATCAAGACTAACAGACAGAAAAAAAAATGGATTCCAGCTTAACAGACAATTCAGGAAACAGAGAATTTTAAAAAGAAAACCCAATAACGTTTAATCAAAATGTCATAAGAGATTTGAGTAAATATTATTTCCTTAAAAGAGAAATGCATTGCCATAAAAAAGGGAATAATTAGAAGCACTCAAACACATGATGACTGATACTAAAAGAATTCAATATAAGGGCCAGAGGATAAAGTCAAAGGCAACTCCAAAACAGCACTGCGAAATACAAAAGGTAGGAGATAAAAACAGTTGATATAGAAGGCCTAACACTGACTTAAATAGAACTTCTAGGAAGGAAATGACAGAAAATAGTGTGGAAATTTTTTTTTTAAATGAGGAAAATATTCCTCAGGCTGAAGAGAGATAAGTATTTAGATTGAAACTGCCTAAGTAGTGTTAACTGGGAAAAATGACAAAATATCCATACCCATCTCCATCCTGATAACAGTTCAGAATGGCAAGAATAAAGACAAGTTTCTAAATGCTTCTAGAAATGAGAACATATAACATAGACACACACACACACACACACACACACACACACGAGGCATTCCACAAAAGAAGATCACCTTGGTCTCAGATTTCTCATCAGTTAGAAGACAGGAACAATGTTTTTTAGTAATTCTGATGAAAATCATTTTGATATTTATGACCCGATAATTAAATAAACTATCAATCAAATGTAAATGGAAAACAAAGATGTTTTCTACCATGCAGCTTCTCAGAAAAGTTTATCTTCCACTTATACTTTCTGGAAAACAATTATAAGATGCTTATGTACTTCAGAGGAGAAACAAGACTTTAAAAGCAGCAGACAAGGTATTCAAGAAACAGCGGAAATGACCAGAGAATAATGAGAAGAAACCCTTGGCAAACAGCAGCTAAGTGGGCCAAACTGGGACAGAAAATCTGTTTTCCAAAACTTCTGATGTCTTTCTTCCTTCCTCCCTTTCTTCATTTTTTCCCTTTCCTTTTTTTTTTTTTTCCCCCTTTTCCTCCTTTTTCTATTATGGCTATGGAATCTTCTTTTTATATCTTTGTTTCTTGAGGGGCTTGGGGCTAGAGGAAGGGACAATATGCATCATGAGAACACTAGATTCCCAAACTTTTACATAGTGGATGTTTACTACATTTACATTCTTCAACCTTCTGTCTTGACACTGTAATTAAAGTTTATAGGTTTATTCCAAAAACTGAAAAACAGAGATTATGGCATTGTAATTATGCAACATTATTCATAGCAGAGCCAAAGGGCATGGCTGGACCTCAGGAGAAGGGGTATAATCCTTACAAATGGAAGATAATTTCAAGAGGAAAGTGAATTTTTTTTTTTTTTTCCTGAGGCAGAGTTTAGCTCTTGTCCCCTAGGCTGGAGTGCAATGGCACAATCCTGACTCAATGCAATCTCCACCTCCCTGGTTCAAGCAATTCTCCTGCCTCAGCCTCCCCAGTAGGTGCCCACCACCACGCCCAGCTGATTTTTTGTATTTTCAGTAGAGACAGGGTTTCATCATGTTGGCCAGGCTGGTCTTGAACTCCTGATCTTAAGTGATCCACCCTCCTCGGCCTCCTAAAGTGCTGGGATTACAGGTGTGAGACACTGCACCCAGCAGAAAGTGGATTTCATTTTTAACAACATAGAAGACTTCGATGTGTTTCAGCAATTTAAAATCCAAGGAGAGCAAAACACAAAGAAAGACATGGTATCTCCATAAAGCATATTGAAATATACCAAAATTTGGGGCAACTGAGAGAATGTCAAAGAGAGAATCTCATCTTGCTCTTCATACAGTCTTCCTCAAGGTGACAGGTTTAATGCTGTAGTCCTAGATCAGAGACTGAGGAGATTAAAATGGAAGGAAACCACAACCCCAAATCTAAGCTGAAAATTACTACCAAAAAGGTAGAAGCCATTTGGTTCAAGGGTGCTCTGAGTCTGGCATAAACACACACAAAGACAGAAGAGTGTCTAAGTGCACTGATTAATTGTGGGACTACTCTCTCTTCTCTGCCCCAACCACCACTTTTTGCTGAAGAGCTCACAGCCTTACCCTTCCTTCCCCATAGAGCAGTGAATGTGAGCAACTGGGCTGAAAAGGAGGGGCTCCAGGTATCCTCTCATCTCCTGGAGGGACCGTGCTACCACACACTACCAGCATCTCCACCTGGCAGCCCATTTCTTCTTCAGGATCACCAGTTGCAAGCTGCAGAAAATAGAAACAGCTGGCAGGTAAACAGAGAACCACATTAGCAAAGTTCAGCAGGCAACCAAGTGACATCCAACTTAAACTGAGTAACTATAATCTAGGGAAGTAGAGACAATAGTGTAAATTTTAAAAAAGAATTTGAAAGAAATATTAATATCTTCACAGCAATGAGAGAGGCTATTATATCTATAAAACAAAAGCAACTGATGTCTTAGGTCAGGTTGTCCAGGACACGTACTCTGAGACTGAGGTTTGCACATTGGAGGGTGACTTTGGAGTATGCTTGAGATCCATACTTGAGAAGGACTGAGGTAAGCAGGACTGAGCAGAGGAAGAAGTTGAGATGATGCAATGTAGTCTAAACAGAGGCCTCAGCCAACTTCATGGAGAGCTCTGGAGCTGTATTCAGGCATCAGCCATCAGTTGTGTGACCGGACGACCAGAGCACCTTGGTCCTGGAAGGTGGGGGTATGCACACAGTGCCCACTAGAGGTAATTAGGAAAAAGTGTCAATGAGAAAATCGAGAAATTTAAATTATGATTATCAAAAATTTAAAAACCACTAAACTATATAAATAGAAATAACAGATAAGGCTAAAGACTGAATTAATGAATTGGAAGACAGAGCCAGAAGACTGTACCAGAGGGCAGTACAAAGACTCATAGGAACAGAAACAATGAGAGAAAAGTTAAATGACATGAATGAGAACATCAGAAGGCTCAGGAGATAAAAAATTTATCAATAAAAAAATAGAATACTATTATACAATCAAAGAAATAATAGAAGAATTAGGAAAGAGGGTTAAGTAAACAAAAGTTATAAAAACCTTTCAGAGGAGGGAGTTAATAGGTACTGTCTGAAGTTGATCAAACAAAATAGTATCAACAGTTAGAAGCAAAGCATGGCATGAATTACCAAAAAATTCAAAAAAGAAGAAACTGAGTATCTTGACCTCTAGGGACTAACTAGGACTGTGAATGTATATATTTATTATGTGCTATAAATTAGTAAATATTTACTAATGCTGTTTATTAATAATAGTAAGTGGACATATATTTATTTAAAACATTTTTAAGACAAAGTATAGAATATTGATACTTTGACCTGTCATGCAATCAATTAATAACCATTACATGTGTATAGTGGTTAGCATTCATGTTGGCTCCATTTATTGAGCATTCAGTCGTGCTAGGCCCTGTCTGAGAGAAGTATCATTATCACAACATCCCTGTTCTGTAGGCTCAGAGAAAAATACAATAATTTGTCCAAAGTCACCTGGCTATTAAGAAGTAGAGCTAGGATTTTCACATCTGTAGACTTCAAAGCATGGGCATTTAAATATTCTGTAAATTTTGCTCTCATGAGACTGTTGAGTCAATCTTCTTGTCAGGATTTATTGTAATATTGGAGGCATTCCTTGAGATACTGATTAATACTATTTCTTTAGCTGTTGATCTTAAGGCACTGGGTGGTAGACAATAGATATAGATCTAAAAAGTCTTGATAAATCTACCTAGCAAAACTCTAACCAGGAGGACACATCTGGTTAAGAGGTGACTTAGAAGTCCATGGAGATATATTTTTGTTCATAAGTAAGGTGGAATGGCTGAAGCAAAGGGATACTGGTGCAGAGAATAAATTTTGCATTTGTGGGTGGATGTTCTTCACCAATGGACAGTAATATAATGATTAAGAAATGGGGACACATTGGAGATGAATGTAAGGTAATAGTGTCACAGAAGGTCAAACAAGGGGGGAGTCATACCTTTTAGATCTTGAGTCTGTCCTTGACCTGGGGGTAACTGTTGTAGGTGATACTGTGTTGGACACTAGGCTACAAGAAAGCCAAACAAGTTTAGTGTTTGGTTGAGCAGGAAGACAAAAACAAATTGCTAGTTTGAGAGCTTCCCCAGCTAGTGTGAACATTGGTTCTATGTGCCCTCTACCACACACATAACTAACACTTGAATTTCTCTAGTTCTCCTCAGCCTCTCAAACAATGCATGACTTAGGCTCCCTTCGTCTCTGACCTCAATGCAATAATTCCCTATCTGTTAGTTATGAACTGAATGCTTGTTCTCCCCCAAAATTCACATGTTGAAGCCATCACTCCCATGGTGATGGTATATGCAGATGGGGCTTCGAGAAGTAATTAGGTTGAGATGAGGCCTTGAGGGTGGTGACCTCCTACTGGGATTAGTGCCATTATAAGAAGAGATACCTGAAAGCTATCTCTTTCTTTTTATGTCACGTAAGGACATAGTAAGAAGGCAGCAGTCTGCAGGTCAGGAAGTGAGCCCTCACCATAAGTCGACCATGCCAGCACTCTGACCTCAGACTTCCAGCCTTCAGAAGTGTTAGAAAATAAATTTTTGTTGTTTAAGCCACCCAGTTCATAGAATTCTGCTATGGCAGAATGAGCAGACTAAGGCACTGTTCTTCCCACGTGCACTTTTGTCTCTCCATTAATTCATTCAGTATTTAGTGGGATGACCTTTAACACAACAACTGACCACAACAATCAGTTGCTTAAAACATTTCAGTGGAAAACAAAGCAAATCCAAAGCTTATTAGGCCTTTCCATCATTCTTAACATATCCAAATTTTGTGATATGACTCTCAAGGGCTTCCAAATTTTGGCTTTTGCCCACTGCTCATAGATTTAATTTTGATACTCTCAGACTTCAGCCAAGTAGACTTTTTAAGGTTCCTCCCACACTGTAATTTCTCTAGGGCTGTCCAATTGTTTGGCTTCCCTGGGCCACGCTGGAAGAAGAATTGTCTGTGCTCATAATGTTTTAAGAAAGTTCACAATTTTGTGTTGGACTGCATTCAAAGCCATCCTGGGCCACATGCGGCCTGTGGGTCGCGGGTTGGACAAGCTTGCTGTGGACCTTCATACATTAACTGTTTCTGCTTAGAATCCTTCCTCATTACCAACCCACTTCATTTCTCTTTTCTTTCCTGGATAACACCTCCTCACTCACCCTTCAGGTCTCAAATCAACAGAATTTCCCCAGGAGGCTTTTCCTGACTTACAGATGATGTTGGCATCGCTGTCTCCATATAGTCCTTCAATCTTCTGTCCTTCTCCCAATATTATACTCCTCACTTGTTTTTATGGCCATTTAAAATCTGTCTTCTGAGCTAGAATGGAATGTTTCTCTTGTTCATCATTGTACTTTCCCTTTCTCCCTTTTAAACTCACATTTAAGGTATTCAGTGCACGTTGAATTAGTGAATGATCAAGTGAAGGAATGCCCTCTCACAGCAGCCCTCCATGTCATTCTGCTTGTTCCAGGGCCGACCCTGGTGACTCTAAATTGCAGGTGTCTGCCTGCTGCCCAGATCTCATTATCCCTGGTACAGTGGCTTCCTGGAGCTGAGGCAACTCTCTATGCCCCCAGAGCTGTTTGAAGACTGGAGGCAAACCAGCATGAGCCTGATTCTAACACAAGAAAAGGGAATCGATTTGTCAAACTATAGATCAAGGAATTTGATGCTGATTAGGAGCAGAAATTTGAAGCAAATTACTAAATGTATTATTAAAGGCACAGGGCCCATTTAGAATCCAATAAATTTAAAAAATTATAAATTAATAATTATGAGCACTTAGGAAGGAGGTGATCAACATGAGTCATCATTGATTAAAAATACAACAGGGTATTATTGCAGTTGGGGGTTTCATGGTGACACTTTGATAGAGTCTCAATCCTCCTATTTTGGAGTTTTGTACACACAAGGAAAGATAAAGATAGGAGAAACACAAGATCAAAGTATTTAAATCTTAAAAACTGCCCCAAATACCTCTCTATCCATTAACAATGCAAAGCTTTCTTATAAAAACACTGTGGGGGAATGAAGCTTAGACTTGAGGCTTAAGTGATTTTGATTTTCCAGCCATCTGTCCCTACCCTGTTCTCTTTTCCTCCACTTAGCCTGAAGCTAAGATGGATGGTTCTACAGAGGAGATCCTGAATCCATCTCCCTAACCACTTGAGACATGGATAGGCTGGCCTATCTGCACAAACAGGGTTGCCCAGGTTGGCTTAGCGGAAGTGCAAGTCAAGGGACCGCACTTGGATTCTGTTTCTTGTTATAAAATGGCGCTCCTCTCTGCTAAAGCATGACCTAGTGATTGAATGGCCCAAGCTGTGACCAGGAGCTGAGAAGGGACAGTGGTAACCACTATTTCTCTCCATTATGGGTGGATATGGACATGTTAAAAGAGGGAATGGATGTTGCTCCTCTGTTTTTTGAAACTGTCAATATGACTTGTCCATTGAAGACCTGTTGTAGACAACAATAGCTAACATTCATTGAATGTTTCTATGTATGTGTCAGGCCCCATTCTAAGAATTTTTCATGAATTAACTCATTTAATCTTCATTCAACCATATCTGGTAGGTATGGTTTCAGTCTCAGGAGTTAAGGGTAATGCAGCCAGTAGATGGTAATGCTGGGATTATACTCAACAACTGGGTCCAAAGATGGAGCCCACATATGTGACACCACCATATATTCCACTCTGTTGCATCCACTGCTGACCACCAGCAGAGCCCAGGGGGAAGTCGGGTTCCTTTAAAACACTTGACAATACTTCTAAGATGTCTTTATGAATAGAACAGAAAATTGAAGTTTGGCAATTGCACTGTTAAATGGGTTATTAATAACCAGTGAACCAAATAATACTATTCTCCCAGCCTAGCAGAGGGAGCTCCTTAGCAGGATGTCATCTGGCATCTTTGTATTTTTATGTAATCTGTGGATATGGGTAGATAGTGGATGCCTGAGTCAAATCCTAAGGTATTAGAGAAAGTGAATGAGGGCGTTTGGTTCTAAAGATCAACTCCATGTTCACAGACATGGCCTAACTGTAACACCATAAAGAATTTCCAGTCTTCCTCTTGCACTTCTATCAACATTGAGATGTACTTGAGGAGAGAGAGAGAGAGAGAGAGAGAGAGAGAGAGAGAGAGATCAGACTGTATTGTGTTTGCTAATGGTTAATTAGGTAATTAATCTATAAGACAATTACTTTTTTTTTTTTAAGGGCAGAGACGATACCCTTCCGGAATAAGATGGCTCAGATGAGAGAGACTTGAAGCCATATCACATGAAGAAGAGTCAGAGTAATTGAGAATGACTAATCCTTAAAAGAGAGTGTTTAAGTAGAATTTGAAGGCTATCTTCAAAGATCTGAAAGACTACTTCATGAAGTAAAGATGCGCAGACCTGGGACCAAAGGTTACAGGGAAGTGGCTTTGCCTAATTGCTGTGCAAGGAAGGAACAATTATGACAGCTAATGTTTGCTGAGTGCTCACCACACACGCACTGAAGTTAAGGTGTTTACATGCCTTAGCTACAAGGTTGTAGATCAAATTCATACTTATCACTACAAGCGTCTGAGAGCATCGTTAGTAAAGGCTCCATTTACTGACTGCTTATTAAATTACCTCATTTAATAGTTGTGCTATTGACTTTTGTTATTACATCATTACTGTTTTATAGATGAGGAAATACAGAAGTTACTTTTCTGCAATCACCCTGCTTTGCTTACTGGCTTATAACCATCTGGACCCAGGCACTCTTGATACTAATACTGCCTCCCAGAGTCATGCATATAATAAGGAGTTAGTTAGTTCATTAGAAACATAATATGAGCCACTAATGAGAGTTTATGTGTAACCTTACATTTTCTAGTAGCCACCTCAGAGAACATAAAAAGAAACTGGTGAAATTAATCTTGCATATGCTTATATCTTAACCCAATACATGATGAACCCAATTGACTTATTACATCAAACTACCTCATGTATTATAATAATGTAATCAATACAAACATAATTAACAAGTTAGTTTACATTCATTTTTTAAAATACTGAATTGTATGTCTGTTTTACACTTACAGAATATCTCAGGGCTAGCCACATTTCAGTGCTCAACAGTTGCCAGTGGCGCTTGAGGAGGAGGATCTTAGAAAGGATCTTAGCATTCCACTTTGATTCTGATGCCTCCCTGCCCCCAACTTATCTCCTTTGCCAATGTAGGTATTTCTAAATTGGGTGAGGACAGGTGTTTCTCCTGCAATCCTCTTCCCTCCTGCCAGCTAGGTTGGGAGTTAACGTGATTGATTTCTGCTTTGAAAATGATGTAAGCAGGTTGCATGAATTAAGTAATTTATTCTAAATACTAATTTGGGGGTAGAACGTCCTGCCTTATGCAAAGTTATGCAAAATTAGGAGGTCCCTGGCTTAATTGGTTAGAAACACCTCTTGTAGTTTAAATCGCAGGGTTAGTAAATACGTAGATGTCGACGGAGACGGAGGAAACGTTTTGTTATTTTTGCCACTCTGTCCAAAGGTAGAGGCACAGCGTCAAAACAAACACGTCTTTAAGTAGCGTTCAAACAGCCCACCGAAGTTTCCCCTTAATATCCGGAACCGGTTGCCAAAAATGAAAAACAGATGTAAGGAGATGCTACTGGCTTTTGGCCTCCCGGAGGTGGCGCTATGAGGGTGACGGAGTTAATTAGTGCCTCCAAACGCCGCGTGTGAGCTCATCGAAGTCATGCTCTGCACACATATTATTTATAGCAGATCTGAGGCATGCATGGTGTTTGACATTTCTGTCTTTTTAAGTAGGGGGACTTCAAAAAGTCGTGGGCATCCCCTCCGGCAAAGTGCAGTGGGCAGGGACCAGGGTGCAGGCGCAAGGCGAACGCGCAGACCACGAGTGTCCTGGCGCAGGTGCCGGGGGCGGCGGCTGCAACTCCGCAGCGTCCGCTCGGGAGGAGAGTTCGCGGCTGATCTCCGGATCCCTTGCAGATGCAAAATGTGTCTCTGGCCAGCAGGAGGAAGGAAGAGGAAGTGAGAGCAGCGGCAGCCGGCGGTGCAGCAGCCGGCCGACCCGGAGTGTAAGTGCGTGTGCTGGGGCGAGCGGGAGCGGGCGAGGATGGGCACAGGATAGAGGCAGAGCCACCCACGCCGCCGCAGCCCCACGCTGGGCGACAGAGCCTCCAGTTCCCCTCCAGTGGTCGCGGGTCGCCGGAGCTCTGGTCGCCCGGAACCCTTGCCGCCGCTGTCCTGAGACCCCGGCAGGTTCGTAAAGTTTCCTGGGCTGGCGCCGCGCCCCGACTGGCTGACCTCAGCGCAGCCGGGGAGGGGACCGGGACTGGGGCCGGGAGGAGGTGTCCTGCTCCAGGGGACTCCGGGCTCCGCGGAGACACTTTTGTTTCCTCCCTGGGGACGCCGCTCTCGGCGGGGTGAGGGCTGCGGGCGCGTCCAGGCGAGGGCTGCGGGCGCGTCGGGGCGCTCTGCAGTTGGGAAGTCTGAGCTCGGGGGGCGGCGGGAGTGGGAGTGGGAGCGGAGGGAGGGGGCGCTGGAGGTGCGGCGCCCGGGGATGAAGCGCAGGGCCCGGGCCCGGGAGCCCGCGAGACGTTTCGACCGGGGTCTGCGGGAGGGGGGCGCCGGAGTGTTGCGACGCTGGCGCGGGGGTGTTGGGGACGGGGATGTGTGGGGCTGGGATCTTGGAGTCAAGATTCCTATAGAGCCAGTGAAGCGGCTGGCTGCTCGGACTCGGTGTCTTCTCCTGCACTCGGGGATGGGAGGGAATCCCCCAGCGAGCGCGCTCGTGGGAGGGGGCGGTGATGGGCCGGAGGGAGGGGGGCCGGGAGGGCCGGAGAGGGCGGTCTGGGCAGCCCGGAGACCCGGGGGCTCTGGTTAGTAAATATTCTCCTCCCGGGGACACGCCGGGGTCCCCGCCGAGACGGGGAGAGGCGGCGAGGGGCTTTGTGGAGCTTCGTGGAAATCTCGGCTCTCGGAGAGGGGACGCACCAGGCGCGCCTTCAGAGAAGGGGGCGGCGGCAAGAGGGGCCCGGGAATCCGAGCGGAGAGAGGCGACCGCGATCGCCGGAGTCGCTTTGAGGAAGAGGAAATACAGAACTCAGCTGTCTCGGGGCGGGGGGTGGGTACGTGCGTGTGTTTGCGGTTGGGAAGTCGGTGCTGTGCCGCGAGCGCGCGCGAGGCGGCGTGTGTGTGTGTGTGTGTGTGTGTGTGTGTGTGTGTGTGTGTGTGTGTCGGCGTGTGTGTGTCTCGGGGTGTGTGTGTGTGTGTGTGTGTGTGTGTGTGTGTTACCGCACAGCCAGGAACTCCCCGCCCAGTGACCCTCTCCAGCCTGGGGGGCCATTTGAAGTTGGAGGCGGGGCAGGACCTACCTTAACTTAAAGGACCAGCCAGCCTCAGGCTTGGTCCCAGAGAGTGACCCAGCTCTGAGAGCCCCTAGACGGCTCCGGAGACTTACTGGACATATTTAGAGTATCCCACCCGCTGGACCATGAGCCTCCCAACACCGGTGCCCATGAATGATTCGGGCCTAATTCGTTATGGTTAAGCTTTCAGATAACCTAAGACAGGGGTTGGGGCCCCCAGAGGCAGAGGCTCCCCGTTGGGCGCTGCCAGTGACTTGGGGGTGAGGCTGTGAAAGGATATCAGAGTCTTTCTCTTTTGCGTCTATAAAAGTAATTAATGACCTGTATTTAAATACCAAAACCCAGCGAGCAACTTTGGGACACAGAGGGATCTAATTAATCCTTCTCAGGGTCACTTTGAGATTGCAGACTGGCAGCAGCTGTTATTAGGACCTTCTCTGGCCACGGTTCTCAGATTATCTCACCTCCTTGCCTACTTTTCCAAGGTTGTTTCAAAGATTATTGTCCCCCAATTTACAGATCTGGGGGAAAATAATGGTAAGTTAGGAGGCCAGATCCCCTGCAGGCACATAGCAGAATTTTAATTTTTCTTATAACTGACTTTTTTAACCTTTACTCTTTACCATTGTACATTCCCTGTCCCTAAGGCTGTGATTAAATGAACGTGCTGCCTTTTTTCCTACTCTGTTTTGTTCGTTTGTTTTTAATTAGATGATTGGTAAATTGTGAAGGAATGGCCTGGACTGCTGGGACTCTTGGGGAGGGCTCATGTCAGGAGGGTAGTGAACTGGGGAACAAGAAGTATGGTAAGTATCAGGGAGGGGCGGCCTGGGAGGCAGATCTGGATTGGAGTCTGGAGGAACTCAGAGCCTGGAGCAGTCATTGGGCAAGAAGATGGGCAGTTCTAATGATGGCCATGTTTACTGTCCTTGGTAACTGCAGCCACCCTCACTGCCTTACATTCTTCTTTTTCACTGAGTTCTGTCCCCAGGGCCTTTGCACATGATATTACAGGAGGAGCTTTTCTCCTATATGTCCAGATGGCTTACTTCCCATGCTTCCTTCAGGTCTCAGCCCAGTTGTCAGCTTACAGGGGGCCTTCCCTGGCTACCCCATATTTAAATAGCAACCAGACACTCCCTGGGCCTCTTACTTACTGTTTTTTATCTTAGTACCTTTTACTCCCTGACGTTATACAGTCATTTGTGTATTTGAGGATTGTCTCTCTCCCTGTTAGAGCAGAAGTTCCATGAGGGTAGTGACTACCTTGTCTTGTTTACAGCTCCAGAACCTAGATGGATTCTTAGCATGACATCAGTGCTTGATAAGTGTTTGTAGACTGACTGAGAGGTGACTATATTGGGAAAGGTCTGCCAGGAAATTATACCAGGAAAATGTTGCAGCATTAGTGCAAATGAGAAGCCCAAGTAATGGGCTTTTGTTCCCCCCCACCACCGCCTCTCCCCTATGCCAGCCCACTGTTCATTTAGACCCTGTTCTGCCTTGAGTAGACTCCTCCCTTAGAATTTCAGCCTGATGAAAGGAGCGGAGAGGTGATTCCTTGGGAGATTAGACAACCAGTATACTTAGTAACACAACCATTCCAGATCTGGTGTTTCATCACTCTCCTTGGATAAGGTCTTTTAAAGAAGTCTGTGTGGCTTTAGCCTAGGAGGAAGGGCATTATTATAAGGGGAGTGAAGTCAGAGGTGTCTATTGTAACCCATTCTGCTCTCCTACAATATGGAAGCCAAGAAAGGAGGCTGGAAGGGAGGGGAGATGAGAAATGCCTAGGAGAAGGAAAATGAAAGTGAGAAAACAGAGGGAGGTTTTCTGCAAGTGCAGCTAAGTCTTGGACATTTACTAAACTACTGTATTGAAAGGAAAACAGTACTTGAGTGTTTCAAAGTAATTTACCCCCTTTGGGTGTTTGGTGTGAGTGAGTGGGGAGGGTGGGGAAAGGGAGGGCTTTGAAGCCTTTGCCAGAGGATGTGGCCTGGGGCGAAGCAAGGAGCTCTCCTGATCACACACTTTGCTTACTTCATCATCTTGCCTAATGCTCAAGGGTCAAAGATGATTGTTCTTATGGAGGTAACATTTCCCTTCCAGATCTAAGACAGTAGATACCATTAAGGTTTGTAACTCAAGCTTGTAACTACTTTTTAGTGCCTGGAACCATCCAAGTAGATAGTTTGGTTTGTAAGACATTCTGTTAAATTTGGAAAATGTGGTGGATCAATAAACCCTCTCTGCATCACAAAGCCTGAAGTGTTTGCTACTAATTGTGCGACTCTAGTTCTGGTTCCTTCTAGTCAACCAGAGAAGTGTTTTTTAAACTTAGGATTGTAACCCATGAAAGGATCATGGTATCATTTTGGTAGGTCAAGACCATATGTTTAAAACATGAAAGAGAAGAGTGGTGTGGAAAACAGTATTTCCCAAAGCAGACACCCAGTCTTAATGTCGAAGTATTGCTCAGTGTGGGTAACAATTTTTAAAAGTCTGCTTTCGTAATTCTGGGGGGAAACTACATTTTTAATCAACTTGCCAGGGATTCTGATGAAGAAGTTCTACAAGGATATACTTTTATGGAATGCTTAGCTATCTTCTTTTAACAAAACGCTGTTGCTTTAATCCCCTGCAAGAGATGCTCTTTCCAGATGTTGAGCCAGATGCAGTGCTCTCAGCTATTGACTTAACTTTAAAAAATGCTATGGTTTTAGAATTTGTCAGTGTGCTAAGCCCTGATGCTACCATCTTGGAGGAACCAGAAACTCAAGTGACATGCTTTTCACTTTAGTGATGCAGAGAGGCAGCAGATCCCTTTGCAATAGCTCTTTAACCTCACTTAGAATAAAATCGACAGGATATCCCCTTTTCTCACCAAGTTTTAGATTAGAACTTTTGTGGTCTTTGGAATTTTACTTTGCTCAACTTCTCCTTTCATATTTTACATCTAATGTTCCCCATATGAATGATTCTAATTACAAAGACAGTTGTAATCTCTTCTGGTGGCAGCCATACTGCTGGGATGCATGATTAGATGAAGCATTTTACCTGACCTGGGCTTGGATTTGGCTACCCAAAGAAGAATGTCAAAGGCTCACAGAGTGAGACCGTATCTCTCCAAAAGTTAAAAAATTAGCTGGGTATGATGGCATGTACCTGTAGTCCCAGCTTCTTGGTAGGCTGAGGCAAGGAAATGGCTTGAGTCCAGGGATCTGAGGCTGCAGTGAGCTGTGATTGCACCACTGCACTCCAGGTTGGGTGACAGACAGACTCTATCTCTTAAAAAAAGTCCTGGAGAATTTCTGCACTGCCCGTAATAGAAGGATCATGAAGGCCAGTTATTCCAGAGGGTGTGGCTCCCAGGACCATGTGTGTGGCCCATGAAAGCCTTCCAGTATGCCAGCACAGCGTTTTTAGGCTCAGCAACGCCAGCCTGCGTATACAATGCACACACTGGTTGCGATGCTCAGTTCCCTGGATAATTTGGGTTATCCGATTGTTAACAATCAGAACTTATGTATATTAGCCAGAACTAAAGCCTGCAAAGCCGCATCATGATTCCTGATTACATTAACCACTCGTGTCTTAGCACTATGTTTTCTAACCTTTTCCAATATAAGTGCAGGTACAGTATGAGCAGAATTTTGTCACTGTCCTAAGTATCAGATAGGAATACGTGTGGGAGAAGGAATGCTAGCTCATCAAACAGAATTAACTACAGTAACAAACTGGCATAGTGCTGAGTTGAGAAATTAGTCACATGTATAAATAGAAGGAGATGATTCTCAATGTTCCGGGCCCCCACAAACACTGATTTCCAGAATCTGAACAGAATTATTATTGGAACTTCAATTTTAGGAATTGAGGCTACAGTTTTGACTGTTTTAGTTCTAACAGTTAAGGTAGGAAACAAAACTTTCCTCAGTAGAAAACACTGGAAAGGCACAACTTGCTAGACTACAGGACTGTGATGTATTCAGTGGGTTGTACTTTGGTAAGGAACAGTAGTTTGAGGGAATTATAATCACGTAAGCCCTATAAAGAATTCTCTCAATGGAGTTGGAGTGATAGGATCAATGCAACATTTTTCTCTATGGCCTGATGCACCCTTCCTCTGGGGATGCTATTTTGGAAATGACAGGGAACAATCAGAATAGTATTATTATCCCATTTTATAGATGTGGCTTGGAGGAATGAAATGTCACCAAGGATACCTAGAGAGTACATGTGAGCCTTAAACCCAGCTTTTCTGACTCATTTTACTGTGGTGTTTCTTTCTCCTGCACCATGATGTCTGTGCTGTTCCTTCTTTTGTTGTTTCCCTGGACTTGCCAGCCTCTGAGGCCGGGATCCCACATGGAGCCATGCTGTAGTGGCGTCCAGGGAGGCTTTTCACTCCTATATGTCCTGCAAATGGATGTGCTCTGGGTTGCCATGGTATCTAGGGATGTCTCTGCTGCCGCCGAGTCCTGGTACTTCAGAGTCAATCCCTACCTTTGTATATCTCATTCTAAAGTTGACCTTAGTTTTGAGCATCAATGGATTCTTCTCTCAGGGACACTATGCCCATCAACCAACCTCATGATATTGAAGCATAATGAGCCAGAATGCAATTTATTAATCAAAAGTGAGAACAATGTTTGCCAAGAAGAATGGGCATCTATTCTTTAGCCAACATTTTTCCTCTGTGGATGAGTCATGGTGAAGGCAAAAGAATGAACCAACTGGGAGGGAACCAACTGGAAGGGCAATATACTCCACAGTGTTTTCCAGCTCATCATAACTTTTGCTAAATCTCTTGTTGATTGATTTATACCAACTAAGGGAACCAGAGGCTGGAGTCCTTTGGCCAGGATGGTTTCTCCCTTGGGCAATGCTGAGGCTGCTTGTGCAGTTCTTTTTCTACTTGCAGGCTGTTGGCCATTTTACTGATTTTATTTTACTGATTTCAGGCAGCGTCAGCCTCAATGCTATTGACATTTTGGCCTGGATAATCCTTTCTTGTAGGAGCTGTCCTGTGTACTGTCGAATGTTTACTACCTTCTCTAGCCTCTGTTCACTAATGCCAGAAGCATCACTCGTTGGTGACAACCCCAGATGTCTCCAGGTATTGCAGATTGTCCTGTCAGCTCTCTTCTCCCCAGCCAAGAACTGCTGCTTTGTCTTCCTAAGTGAGACCAGTTGTGTGTTATCAGATAGTGTAGACTTCCAACAGCAGTTATAAGTGCCCTAGTTTTCTGTTTACTAGTTATTCCTTAGCGTCTATGTTGGTATATTAACGGATGAGCAGTCTCACCCTTTATGTTCGTTTCTTTCCTCCAGCTCTCCAAGTTTCCTTCTTAAGCTCTCTTCTCTCCTATGTTGCAGTTGTCTCCCTGATCCAAATGTTTTCAAGTTTCCATTGCATGTATGTTTCTTCTTCATACCTGTGGCTGAAAAACATTGTAACTAATGAGTTTTTGTCTGAGTTTCCTAACAAGGTTTTGCATTCTGACCACTGGTTACTGCCTTCACTGTAGCCTTTACGTAATGGGAATAAGATAAATGAAATGAGGAAGGTGGGTAGCAAAGCTTAGCTTGGCTCTTTCAGAGGCCTTTGTCACAAGATAAAGGAAATGTCTGCGTGGGAATGAGTTAAGTGAGTTCAGTGCCTCCTCCTTTGCTTCTCAAATCCACCTTGACTAGTTGGATACTGATGGATATTGATACTCCATTAGGGTGACCAGGACATTGTAGAGGTCGGGGAGAAGCCTTGAAGGTACTGCTTTATGCGACATCCTTTCCCTCTGTCCGTTAGGTTTCTGTTCTAATCTTGCCACGCTAATTTTCTTATGTAATTATCTGTCAGCCTTTTATTTACCTTCTCTGCTTGGCTGCTGTCGTCGTCCAGAACACCGAGTGGCTCAAGTGCTGTAGAAATATTGCTGGGTTGTAGACTAGCTATGTCTCCCAAGGCAGCCGCCTTCTTACAAGTCACCAGCCCTATGCAGCCCTCCACCCTTCCTTCCGCCCTTTGTGCGTTTTTTTTTTTTTTTTTTTTTTTTTTTCAGTTCTGAATTGCATTTAGAGCACCAGAGTTTTATGCTGTGGGGTTCCAGTGGCAGAGCTGGATGAGCTGTATTTTCCAGGCTGCTACACACAATTACCCTTAATTTTGAAGAGTAATGCATTTTAAAATATTTTTTTTTTTTTCTGTTTTGGCCTCTTTAACCAAAATGCATAACCACAGCTGGCTTTACCCTTGGCCCCGAAAGCATGTGGCTTGGGAGGTAGAGCTAGTTAAGGAGTTTGGTCAGATTGTGCATTTTTGGTGGAGTGAGGAGTGAATTCCAATAACACTCAGTAAGGCTGGTTTTTACTTGAGTCCTGTCCATACCCCCAACCTGCCCCACCCCACAGTTTCCTAGATTTTTTTTATAGTGGACCTGTACCTCAGTTATTCCAATTGTGGGCCACTCTGGAAGTGACCGCTACTCAAGAATTTTGATTTGGGGGAATGGGACTGAATCTTTGCTATATTAAATAATAATTGTTCTGTACATATGTGCATGTGAGACACACACACACACACACACACATCCATGCAGCTCTCCTAGTAATAAAAGGTCTTTAGAAGCTGCTGAAGCTCGTTTTCTCCAGTGCTGTCACTTTTATAGTAAATTAGCACAAATCACATGAAATCAAAAATTTTGTCAAGGAATGAATATGTTTCCATCATCTCTAGGCCTACTCCACTGCCAGACAGTGACTTTGACTCATTGAAACTACTTTCTCAATTATTGTCCATTCTCCAACTGAAGAATTTTGAGAAACATTTGCTTGGGTTTATACGAAAGGAGCATAGTAAAGCTTTATTTATTAATTGTAGTATATTTTAAAAACAAATGATGGGCTTATCCTTAAAATGTATATAAGTATTTTCAAATTAAACTATTGCTGGGCTTATAGCACCGATCATAATGCTTTATTCATTCTGTCAGTCAACAACCATTTTGCTTGCATTTTTTGTTTGTTTGTTTGTTTGTTTGTTTGTTTGAGTTGGAGTCTCCCTCTGTTACCAGGCAGGAGTGCAGTGGCATGATCTTGGCTCACTGCAACCTCTGCCTCCCAGGTTCAATCGATTCTCCTGCCTCAGCCTCCTGGGTAGCTGGGACTACAGGCACATGCCATTACGCTCTGCTAATTTTTGTATTTTTACCAGAGTTGGGGTTTCACCATGTTGACCAGGATGGTCTCTATCTCTTGACCTGGTGATCTGCCTGCCTCAGCCTCCCAAAGTGCTGGGATTAGAGGTGTGTGCCACTGCACCCAGCCTTTGCTTGCCTTTGGTATGCTGTACCCTGGGCACTCCATATGTGGAGAAAGGGTAGAGAGGGCTGTAACCGAGGCAGATCTGTTAGGAGACAGTCATAACAGTATGCTAAAGGTATGTTTACCCTGATTGTAGATCACAGAGGTAGGTGTTCACAAATGAAGTAACTTTTCAGAAAGATCTGGAAAGCTGTGTATTGAAAGAATGTGATGCATCTAGAGAATAGAGCAATCATAATGGTGGAGGAAAGTCTGGAAAGGGCTTTATGTCAGGAATCCCAGGAGCTGGATATTTGGATTGAGCAGAAAGGAAAGCCAAAGGCTTTTAGGCAAGGAAAAGCTGCAGTGGGATTTCTGTAAGAGCAACCTGGAGGATAGATTAGATGGTCTAGCTGGAGGGAGGGACTGAGGAAAGATGGGCGCTCCTGCTAGGCCTGCCCAAATAAATACATGGTCTTGGTCAGATGAATAAATAAACAAAGCAATGTGCTTGCTGTGCCAGTGCAACCTGGAGACAGGTTGCCCATCCCCCACTTTCTAGCCTGAGCCTCCCAGCAGGTGCCAGCCAGAGTCTGAGCAGAGAGAAAGGAGGGGAGGCCTGTACTTACTGTGTTTGCCTGTAGATATTGATGACAAAATTAAATGATTTGCTAACTGATTGGATTTGGGAAAAAGGAGAAGGAGTCTCTAGAGGTTTAAAAGTACATACTTGTTAAGTACCTACTTGTTAATTGAGGGTTTAGATCTCCCGTTGAGTACAACATCAGGGTGACTTCACGTAAGTTAGTGATCTTCCTTGGGCTCAGTTTTCACATCTTTTAAATGTAGGTAATATAAGTCCCTACCTCTTGGAGTCACAGAGATGATTAAATGCAATCATGATTGTAAACTAGAGTACCCTAAAAGCACTGGGTTGAATTTGCTATTATTACTGAAGTTACTGTCACTGATTCAGTAGTTTCTATTCAGGTTCTTTATTAAAATATTTTGATAAAATAATATAAAGACATGCATTTTGTATTTAATTTTCTTCAAGCCACCTAGGTTACTCCTCCTAAACTCTTGACTAGAATTAATTTGCTTTATATGTCTTTTCTTCAAGAAAACAAGAGGACAAGTGGGGTTGGCAGGGAAAGAGGAGGTGTTGGTCGAAGTCCTGATAGAAAGTTTCAGTCAGAGAGGAGGAATAAGTTCTGGTGATGGTATTACACAGCATGGTGGCAATAGTTCATAATTATATATCGTATATTTCAAAATAGCGAAAGAAGGGGATTTTAAATGTTCCCACCACAAAGGAATGCTAAATATTGTAAGTGATGGATATGTTAATTAGCCTGATTTGATCATTCCATAGGTATACATGTATCAATACATCCAGTCATACCTTGTAAATATCAATGATTACTCTTTGTCAATTAAAAAGGAAACTTAAACTAATACAGGAGAAGTACCAACTGTTCAGATACAGACTGGGAGGAGTTATGATTGACTGTGAATTAAAATAATTGACATAATGAATCAAGTTAGCAATTTAGGGTCCTCAGATGAAAGCTCTTCTAAATAGATATATATCCTCAGTTCAATTTGAACTAACCTGGGATTTTACTGTTTTATGGTATCGTTTATTTTACTTTGTGGGGAGAGAATGGAAGTGGTTCCAGTGGGGCTCTTTCCCCTTTTCCTGATTCCAGCTTCTGGGGGTGTTTGCATTTGTCCAAGTGTGCCAAGGGGCCCTGTGAGAAACCCCATGCCCATGTCATTGGAGTAACAGTGGAGGAGTAATTGGCAGGAATTTCTTTCAGTTGACTGGGGTTTCATATGATTATGTAGCTCGTAAAAGAGGCTCAGTGGGTTCAATAATGCTTTTTGAATCATTTGGAACCTTCCACCAAGTAGGGGATTGTTGAAATGTTCATTGGCAGGTGGGTGGTTGTAAAGTGTTAAATTTTCTTCTCTAATCTGAGCCAGATGATCAGGCTGTCGACCAGATTAGAAATTATCCTGAGGATAACAATAGAAAAATAAAAGAAGGATATCTATAGTCCCAAGTGTACAGACCCAGTGTGGCTCCATTGTCCCAGCACATTTAATTATACCAGCTTTCACTTTCAAAATGCCCTGGATTGGACAGTTCATTTTATGGCCACCTAAGTAGAAGCCAACTGCTTCCATTTCCACTCATGTAAGCAAGTAGCTTGCAGGCACATCAGCTCATTAGGCAGTAGCTGCTGTACCCATTAAGCAGTACTTAGTAATGGCTTTTAAGGAGTGGGTTGAAAAAAGAGAAACTTTAATCTAGACACTAAAACGACCTGGATAGAAGTATGGGTGTCAGAGAGCCATGTGCCAAACAGAGACTACTTCTCTAAATTAGTGCTTTGAAAGTGATATCGTTTCATTTCCACCTTGACTTCCATTACTATAGTTATGAAAATCACTTATCAAATGGCTTTATGCAAATCTTCATCGGATCTGACAGATATACAGTCCTCAGTGTGAAAAATTTCTGGTCAGTTTCTCTTACCTAGGAGAGTGGTAAACATGGGTGGTAAACAGCTAGAGTGGCCACTGTGTAGCCATGCCTCTTTTCTGTAGATCAGTATTGGTGTGTACCTTGAAATAGAATCCAATGGTAAATATATGTTTAAAGGCCCATAAGAAGACAGGTAGTGAAATAGAGATCTACAGTAAATCACTGGAGAGTTATGCTCATACCAAAATATTTAGCAGCTTAAAAATGATTTCAAACATGTATCCATTTAGCTTTGTACCCATTTTACAGGTCAGGGAATTCAGCTGTCAGGGAAGCTGGCTGCCCAACTCACATAGACTCAAAATCACACCCTGTTTTCTGCAGCATGCCATATGATACACACCCCTGCTGCCAAGTTTGTATCACTTTTGCCTCAGTTGAATTTGTTACATTGGATCACTGTGTTGATGAAAGATGGCTCAGAGGCATGTAAAGAGTGCCATTGGGGTGGCACACCATTACCCCAGCTGTGGCCCATACCTGAGGATGGTAGAAAGAAGAGCATGTAATAAAGATTCCTGATGTACCTAGTGAGACATCCTTCCACAGTTGTTAAGTGTTGTCATATAATTATCGTCAACTTGTTTAGGGCCATGTTGAATCTTTTCAAATGCGTTGCTAACAATTCTAGCATGTGCAAGTGTGCAATGAAACAGTCTGAGACTCGGCTTCTGGACCTGGGAATGGTAAGACAGGCATATGACGGTGTCTGAAAATACAAGAAGTTGTGAAAATTCTCAGATTTGTTTTTATCTCAACATATATCTTTAAGACATTTTTTCATGACTAGATCAAAGCGAGGCCCAGAGAAATGGCATGATAGCAGTTTTCATGTTGAATTTTATTGTTTCAAAATCCAGTAGTTGTATTAGGAATAGTTTGGCCCCTCCATTGTAAGTGATAAGTAAAAAAGAGTATCAGATCATATGCGGGGGAAGGAAACCATCATGGGACTTTAGTCCTTGGCTGGGGAGAGACTGCTGCCTTTAACTTTCAGGAAAGGGAGCAGAGTGTTTTTTAAATTCTTAATTGCTACTGTGTGTCTGAATTTGTTCCAGCATTTGATTTGGACATAGTCTTTATTTTTCTTTTTTTTCTTTTTCAAGGCTGGTCAAGTAAAGCAGTGGGAGTAGAGAAGAAACAAAGAAATCTGTAACTGGTGATGATCAATTAGTTGTAAACAGCTCAGCATTTGTTCCAACTGGAAATATTCATTTGTTCATTCACAAATATTTATTAAGCACCTGCTGTGTACCATGTGGTGTACTAGGTGATACGTAAACAATGGTGAACCTCCTTGCCAGAAAAAAATAGACCTGTTGTTGATTTCATGGGCTGGGCTGCTTATACACTAGTGGAAGAAATGTGCATGATCAAAGGATCACACAAATGAGTGTGATGTTTAAACTATGCTAAGGGCTGTTGAGGGGGGAAGTTACTGATGCTGAGGGGCCTACAACAGGCAGATTAATATAGTCAGGGAGGTCTGGGAGAAGGGTGAAAGAATTTTACTGGGTACAGACAACTAGCAGGTGGAGGCTGTGTAAAAGGCTGACCTTGGATGTTGCAGGAACTGAGGAGCAGAGTGCCTGAGGCAGGGAGCACCACAGCTGTGGATTAGACTGGAGAGGAGGACTGACTGGGATCATGGGTCTGAGCTTTTATCAAAAGGGCAAAGGGAAGTCACCGAAGTGTTTTACCCAAGGGGGTGACATGATCAGATTTATGCTTTGAAAATATCCTCCTGGCTGCAATGTGTAAATTTTACATCGTTTAAAATTGGTCACAATGTGATTCTACAATCACTCCTGTTAGAATGTAACCATTTCTAACAGATCAATTTAGTCACTAGTGTCTTCTTTAAATTTTAAACAGCAATTTAAACGAGTGATTTAGCATGGGTAATGCAACCACTTAGGAATGATGAAGTACCTAGTTCTGTGGTTTTCAGACTTCAGAATGCTTAAGAATCACTGGGGACCCAGGAAATGGCATTTTTAGCAGCTTCTCAGGTGATGCAAGTGCATGTGGTCCCAGACATCACTTTTCTCTTCTTTCAAGAAGCATGATCCTAGAAAGTGGTAAGTAAAAAGAAATTATGAACCTCAAGGCACCACCTAATCAGACAGCCAGAAGAGGCTGGAACCTCCTTATCACCCATCTTTGAACCTGGATCTGTTCTTCCAATACTGGGGGATTTTCTTCTCGTGCACCCAAAATGGATTCGAAATCCTTTGAGTTTTTTTTTTTTTTTTTTTCATTTATTTCTAATCCTTTCGCATGCAGCTGTTTTCTCAGATCTGTGGCTCACTCTGTGTGTCTCTGACATTTTGCTTTCATCTTTGTCACTGTTTAATAAAAATCTTGTTCCATAAGTCCCAGATGAGGTTCAGGGCCAGCAGGGGTATGAGGGGGTGGGTTAGCCTGGCCTGATGAGGAGGGGAGATGAGAAGCCCCTCTGTGGATTTTGCTTATTTTGCCCCCTGCAGCAGGAGGCAGGGTTGTACAGGGGAGAGACTAGTTCATGACTGCCAAAATAGGGAATTGTTTTCAGAGTCGTAAAGACTCAGGGACATTGGAGAATTCATTTTGGGGGGGCTCTCCTTGAGACACCCTGCCTTCTGGTGCCCGTTTTCAAATGCTGCTCAGAGGCCAGCAGTGAGGGATAAGGTGGGCTCATGGTTCTTCCCTAGCAAGTGAGTGTAAGAGCCCAGAATTTCTAGTCAGGTGAAATCAGGTTGAAATGAATATTAAGGGGAAACACCAAGCAAAAGAGAAGTCACGTGAGAGGTGTCCGGCAGTTTGGTGGGCTGGGAAAGAGAGGCCTTTGGCTTCCTTTGTGAGTGAAGTGCCTGGACCAGCATCTCCTCCTGGACTACGTGATATGTGTGGATGGTCGCTTTCTCTGGGAACCTTCCATGACTTGCTGGCATTTGCTCCTTGGACACATGAAGTGCTTCCCTGTGCTGGCATTGATCTTGCTGTTTCACACTATTTTTTGCTCCTTGGACACATGAAGTGCTTCCCTGTGCTGGCATTGATCTTGCTGTTTCACACTATTTCATGTCCTTTTCCCTGAGTAGCCTGGAGGGCTTATAGCGGGTGTTCCCAGGCTGAGTCCATAAGAAGTACTCAGTAAATGTCTGTAGACAGAAGCACTGTTTTCCATGTATGTGAGCATTGTGTCCATTTCACAGTCCTTTAAAATGGTTTCTTCATCTTTGAGTAAGGGCCCCCGGGACATTCTATTCAGGGATGCCTGGCATGTGACTCTCACTGTCCCCAATTTTGCCGAAGACCCAAGGTCACTGATTGAGGAGCCTGTGGGTGTAGGGGAGACACACGGCTGTGCAGTGCCCTAACCCTAGGAGCAACAGTTACTACCTTAGTGTCATTCCTTCGTGCCCAAATCCACTCTAGATTCAATAAACATTACAGAAGAAGAAACTAACATTTTGTCATTGCATTACTCTTTGCAGACGTATTCCTTCCTTGCTTTTCTACTTATAATTCTCTCCTAGTCATCCAAGAGCCTACAGGGCATAGACATTAGAAGACCATAACTGGAAAGAACAGAGAAATCATTTCTTGGCTTTTCGTCCCTTCATCCACAGTTCAGCCAGTGTTGAATTTGAAGAGTCTGTTTCTTCTTCCTTCCTCTGCAGGGCCTGTGGGTGACCAGCATCTGTGATACACACTGGGGGCTGGGATTTTTTACCACATGTGTGGTTACCCACATTTCATTTATTACATTCTGAGAGCACCGTGGCCTTGATAATTTATGTTTCTAGGCTATAATTGCATATTATTTTTCTAGCAGCTATCAGGGGTTTCAGCTAGCAATTGAAACTTGATAGTGTCTTGGCTCTTCATTGCTGGAACAATTTATCCTGACGTTCAAATGCAGAGCTGAGCCCATTTCTTATAAGCCAAGTAGCACACACATGGTAAACCCCCAGTTCAAGTGTCCTGAGTTCACTCTGGAAACGGAGCATATTGAGAGGCCTTTGGAACCACATTCTCAGATCTTTTCACGTCCCCTTCAGTACAATAAGCAAACAACCCTTTGCTTCCCCAGTGTGGAGAACCTGGCAGTTGCTGAGCATACCTATTCCAATTATACATTCCAGAACTTAAGAAATGGCCATAGGATGGGGTTTGGGACTCAGTGGGACCACCTTGAAGTGGACCTGAACTAAAACCTCATACATCACCCAGCCTTCATCAGTCCCTGCTGACTGAGGCCACAGTGGTGTTTTGAACATCCTGGAGTTAGTGTTAGTTCAGAGCCATTGTCCATTAGTTCCCAAAACGTCTGATTATTTATATTCCCCCCCCCCCGCCCCACCCCCAGTGCACAGTTACCCTGGTAAAAGATTATACACAGGTCTTCTTGGGGAAAGCTGGGAAAAAGATGAACAGGACCTGGCCTTTCTTTCGTTCTAGTTGAGCCAGTGTACGCTCACTGGCTCTCAAGTCTGAGTATTGGTTAAGGGACCATGACTCTGTTTTTATGATTCAGGTTAGACTTTTGCTTACTTGGTCTAGAACTTTTCCATTCACACACATCAGGTAGAAATTTAGTAGGCCTCTCATCTATTCCCACTTTTAGAAACACTGTGATCAACCAGCCAACAGTGTAGTCCTGTGCAAGTTAGACTATTCTTTTCATAATTAAATTTTGTTTTAGAGAGACAGGGTCTTGCCCTGTCACCCAAGCTGGAGGGCAGTAGCATAATCATAACTCACTACAGCCTTGAACTACTGGACTCAGGCCATCCTCTCACCTCAGCCTCCTGAGTAACTAGGACTATAGCCATGTACCACTATGCCAAGCTAATATTTTTATTTTCTATAGATAGGGTGTTGCTATGTTGCCCAGGCTGGTCTCAAACTTCTGGCCTCAAAGCCTCCTGCTTTGGCCTCCCAAAGCGCTGGGATTACTGGCATGAGTCACTGCGTCTGGCCACGTTAGACTATTCTGATTGCTGTGTTGACCTTGCCGTCCATTAAAATGGTAATTATGCCACACCTAGAAAGTGTTCGATCAGGTTTTGTGCCTGTTGCAAGGCCTTGTCCCGTTTGTTCCCTTACACACTTCCCTGAGCTGCCTTGTGGGGTCCAGACCCGCATAGGTCCAGGTTGAAATTGCTCACCGCCCACTTGCTCTGTGATCTGAAGGAAATTTATTGAGTTCTCATAGCTTCTGTTTCCTCTTGTATAGATGGAAATGATGCCAGTGTGTGGTTGCCAAGATAAAATGAAAAAATATAATCAACGAACAGCAGAGTTCTTTGGCCTCAGCTGGCATGCAATAGATGTGAAAGGATATATGAGTTTTGAACCTCGCCTTCAAAATTCTGTGGCCAGAGGCCATCACTGGTTGAAAGAGGTAGAATTAGAAGTCACCAGTGAGCTCACAGAGCACACTGTTCCTGTCTGGCTTCCTGTACCCTTCAAGTTTGCTGACAATCTGAAACACATGCTTGATTTCAGCTTTTGTAGAAAAAAAAAATGTCATTTCATTTGAACAGGTTATGTCTGCAAAAAAATTTCACAACATTTTCTGTCCTTTGCCTTAAGACTTAAATTTCAAGTTTGCTGTGTTTTTCAGTACCGCAGTTTGATTTATGGATTTTGGGGTTTTTTTTTTGTCTGTTCAGAGAAAATAAGGTCTGTCTGGGAGAGGTGACCTTTTTTGTACATACCATAACCTCCGAAGAATGCCTTTTGTGAGCCCGATTTGTGGACTTCATTCGTTAACTCATTCTTCGAGCACTTTAGGGCAGGAAATGATGATACATATGCAGTGCCTTTGCCTTTGCCATCCCCCCCTGCCTTGCCTCTGCAGGGGAGAATGAGGTGCTGATGGGCACAGCTGTAATGCGTGGCTGATACTCTCATGCAGGCAGAAACCCAGGTGGGGATGGCAGAAGAGACATGTGTCCTGTTGGCCAAAGGCATGGTGATGCTCCTGGTAGCACTCTTCAGGGATTGGTGGTCCAGACATTGAATTGGGAAACAAGAGGCCAGAGACCTATTCTTGGGGCTGACCCTGACTGTCAGCTGTGCTCTCCTTCAATGCCTCATTTTTCTCAGCTGTAAATGTGGAGGGAGGGTGCTAGATGTGACCAATGGATCCCAAACACAAATCTGTAGGTCAGTCAGCTGCATTCAGAATCATCTCAGCAGCTTGCAAAAACTAGAGTTTGGGATCTCATCACCAGAAATTCTGATTCTGTATTAAGTTCCTAAAATCTCTATACAAGACTCCCTGCACCAGGTAATTGTAGTCTGAAGCCCCTTTAGGGATCCCCTGATTGCCTTCTAGGTTCCTCTTCCCTCTGGTTCCATTCCTCATCCTTCACATCCTAATGCCATTTTAAATGTCTCTTTCAGAAAGCCTTCTTGGCCTCTAACTGAGCAGCCCTCCATAGAGGATTAGCTCATGCCTCTGTGCAAGAAAGAAAAACAAAAAACAAAATGCATCAGTTCGTTCACTCTCCCTTCTCCCCTGCTGGCCTGAGAGCACCTGAACATAGTGATGGTACTGTAGCCAGGCATCTGTGCATCCTCTGGGCTCTGCCCACTACCTGGCATGCAGAATATGCCCAACAGGCGATGTTCAGAGCTGACCAGATGGGAGAGTGGTGAAACTGAAGATCAGCCCTTTTCCCTGCCTGTTAGCACCTCTAGGAAAGATTTAAGGAATGTTTCAAACACATCACTCCAACGTACTTGGGACTGCTCATTATGATGTCTGATCTGTGCCAGCCTCTTCCTAACACATCTATGATGGTTGCAGAGGCAACTATTCCATTCCTTAGTCTGCAGTACCCCAGAATGGATGTGGAATCACTGAAGGAGGTGAGTGGGCAAGAAGGCAAGTTGGATCCTGACAGTTTAAACCCAGGTGTTTTGCAAATCCTTCCAAAAGATTACTTGACTTTTCCTCTCTATACTTCCTCCTTTGCCCAGTTGAAAAAAAAAAAAACCTAAGTACGTGTGCCCACATCTTCCTCTGGATGAAATAGAGTTGCACAGAGAATAGGCAAGTTGATTTCCTAGTTATTCTCCCACACACAGAGTTCTGGGTGGCACCATCCCACACTATTTGCATCACTGGGCTACACACACTGCCAAGACTGCATCTTAAATTTAACCACATTTGGATGAAAATAGAGAAAGGCTGAGAAAGAAAGGTGAACACTTCCCCATAAGAGGTGCGTAAGCACTATATATCGTATGTTTTTCTTCTGGTTCTTGGATTAAGGACAGAATGTTAATTAAAAAGTGAAAGGATATTCTTCTGAGCAGCAATTAATTCCAGTATTGCTCATCTTTCATCTGCTGGGTCTTTGCATTTCTGAAAACATGGTGGAAACTATCTCCTAGGGGTCTTTCTAAAACACATTTTCATTTTATTGTTTTGATCTTTAGGCTACATGTTGACTTAAAAAAGAACCAGTGTTACAAAAAGAAATGTCATCCCAAGGTTCTGGATTCTGATTGTCGCTCTGGTGACACAGATGAGATTGGCTCCGGGCATGTACACATTGGTTAGCTGGTTCTGCCCAGTCCCCATCTGGAGTCGAATGTTCTGTTCAGTCAAGACCACTAAGCACCAACATGACTAGATTCATTAGCGTGAGTTCTGAAAGCTCCTCTTAAAAGTTATTTTTGTATTCATACTACTTTAATATTTAGGGGCAAGCTGCACCATTTTCTAGGTGCCAAAAGTGATCACTCAGTTTGTTTGTTTTTTTTTTTTAAATTTGGTGCTATTTTAGCTTCAAAAATATTTTATTTTTTATGGACTGTTTTGTGCCTTTGACCTAATTCTCTTTTCTCTAGGATATGTGTCCTAAGAGGATGAGGTTTATGATATTAATAATACCTACAATATTCCTTTCAAATGAAACCAGCTGTCTCTGTTCCCTTTCAGCATGTGCACACACACACACATACGCCAAGCATACATCCTTCATGTAGATAGAAAGAGAACATGCCTTTGGAGTATCTATGGGGATAACTTATTTTTCTCCACTGTTGATCAGAGTGCATGGAGGCCTGGGAAACTGCTGGAGTACCCAAAGCCTCCAGGCTGGCAGACTTGAGCACTATTGTCTTTATTGCTTCTTTTAGCAGGATTTTCCTGGGGTTAGTGTATGTGCCATAAAGTAGGGCCCACAGGCCTTGCAGAAATGGAAGAGCGTGGCATTCACAGAAGAAATGAGCTGTCAGCTCCCTTCTCCTCTTCCTATAATTTGCTATAGCCTGGAAACGAATAAGTGACAGCTATTAAAAGGGCTTAGGAATAATTGCAGTTAAAAGCAAAGATAACTGTATTATCCACTGCCACTTATGCTCACTTTTACTTTTGAAAGGGCTTAATGTTTGGACTCCATAAAATGTTTGCAGAATATCATCGTGAGTCATTTTGTTGATGACTAATCTAAAATATTTTTTGTAGTTTGTTAGCCATCCTATAGTGTTGTTGGTTTTGCTGGCCTCTGAAGGAAAGTGATATTCCTATTGGAGTGATCTGTGACACTTTTAAGTGTTGGTTACTGCTGACCAAGGTTGAGGTGATAGGGTTCTCCCATCCAGAGCTGCAAAAGGTCTACAGCAGGTGTTTTTCCTGGCGGGAGAGCAATGGCTTTTTGTGAATTTTAGTTTTATAATTTGAAAAAGTCTTAGCCTGAAAACATATCTTTAAAAATGCCTCCTCATATCTCAGCTAATATTGCGCATCACAGCGATGTCACTGTATTCTGTAAGTTGATGTCATTCTTCCTTTAGAAAGCCATAGAGTCATCCCTGCACCTACTGTGATCTCTGATGCCGGGCGCAGTGGCTCAAGCCTGTAATCCCAGCACTTTGGGAGGCCGAGGCGGGTGGATCACAAGGTCGAGAGATCGAGACCATCCTGGTCAACATGGTGAAACCCCGTCTCTACTAAAAATACAAAAAATTAGCTGGGCATGGTGACGCTTGCCTGTAATCCCAGCTACTCAGGAGGCTGAGGCAGGAGAATTGCCTGAACCCAGGAGGCGGAGGTTGCGGTGAGCCGAGATTGCGCCATTGCACTCCAGCCTGGGTAACAAGAGCAAAACTCTGTCTCACAAAAAAAAAAAAAAAAAAAAAAAAAAAAAAAAAAAGAAAAAAAAAAGAAACTAGATTTGAATCTAGTTTCTAAAGAACACCCCCTTGTGGTCTGAACTACTGTATTGCCTTAGGGGGTTCAGATTAGTGTTTGCAAAGGTTAGTTTGTGGCTTTTTTGTTTTTGTTTTTTCCAGGAGAAAAGAAACTTTTTGGTAGAAGGATCTTAGACACAAATCCTGAGTAAATGTTTCTCAGTGTACGGCATTGAAAATGAGTTAGGTATAACGCTGCCTTATAAGAAGTCTTTTAATCATTTTAAAATTAATTTTTATATGTATTTGAAAAAGAATAACAAAGACAGCAAACCTGTGGTTTCTTAGATTTCCTTGTTTAGGATGAGACTAACATGAAATAATAGTAAGAGAAATATTGAGTAAAATAGGGCTGGGAAATGGCCTTTCAAGAACTAGGGTTTGGGAAACACTGATGTAAACCAAAACCTGGATTTTGCCTGTGCTACTTCTGAGGCTACACAGGGACTGACCTGCCAAAGTTTACCTGTTGGTGACCCTGAGACCGGAATCCAAACAAAATGTTGGTATGTTTGTGAATAATAATAAGGATAGCTGACCTTTACAGAGTGTCTTCTGTGAATGTTACCAAGTGATTTATATATGTTATCTCATTTAGTTCTCACTAAGGCCTTTTTTGAATTAATTACTACTCATATTTTATTTTATAGCAAATACAGGCTGGGTGTGGTGGCTCACGCCTGTAACCCAGCATTTTGGGAGGCTGAAGAGGGCAGATCACTTCGGGTCAGGAGTTCGAGACAAGCCTGGCCAACATGGTGAAAACCCATCTCTATCAAAAACACAAAAATTAGCCGGGTGTGGTGGTGGGCATCTGTGATACCAGCTACTTCGGAGGCTGAGGTGAGAGAATTGCTTAAGCCCAGGAGGCGGAGGTTGCAGTGAGCCGAGATTGCGCCACTGCACTCCAGCCTGGGCGACAGAGCAAGACTCTATCTCAGTAAAATAAAAACAACAAGAACCACAAACAAACGAGAGAGAGAGAGAGAGAGAGAGAGAGAGAGAGAGAGAGAGAGAGGTTGAGTAACTTGCCCAGGGCCATAGAGCCGGAAAGAGCTGAGGGAAAGGAGGGACCACACCTCTGCTCATCTTAGCTCCCTGAGATGAGTTCCCATCAAAGAAGATGGTGAAGAATGGATCCATTTGTTGGTGCTCAACTGCTGGGCATGAGGGTCCAGAGCCTTGTCCTGGAGACTTGCAAATGACAATTTTTATAGCCTCATTGGAATGGGGGAACTCTGCCTAGGACATCCCCTGGGAAGTTCTCAGTGTATCCATGTGTTGAAGATTGAGAAGACTCAGGTAGAAATCAGCTTCCTTCTGTAATATGGATGGTTTTCAAACTCAGCCACAGGGTCCCTTTTCCTCCAAATAAAACCCATTATATCTTGCAGAACCAATACTCTGTGGAGGACCTATGTGGGGCCTAACCTAACGTTTTTAACTCATTTTACACATGGGAAATCTGAGGTTTGTGATTATTTGGCCAAAGCCCAAACTAGCTGTTGGCAGAGCTTATATCATTAATTAATTTATTCATTCAACAGATAGATATCCAGTGCCTCCCATGTGCCAAACATGCTGGGAATTGGGGATACAGCATTGAACCAATGGGCAAGACACAGATATAAGGAGACATGTAAACAATTTTAGATAACAATCACAATGGACTGAATGTTTGTGCCCACACCCCGACCCCTCCAAATTCTTACGTTGAAATCCTTACCCCCAATATGATGCTATTAGAAAGTGGGGTCTTTTGGGAGGGTCTTAGGTCCTGAGGGTGGAGCCCTCTGGCATTAGTGCCCTTATAAAAAGGACCCCAGAAAGTTCTCTACTGCTCTTTCTGCCATGTGAGACAAATGGGAAGTTGGCAGTCTACAGCCCAGAAGAGTGCCCTCACCAGAACACGACCCTGCTGGTACCCTGATCTCACATTTCAGCTTCTAGAACCATGAGAAGAAATTTCTGTTGTTGATAAGCCACACAGTTTATGGTGCTTTGTTAGAGCATCCTGAATTGACTAAGGAAACCGTAAATCTATGAAGACTAGAAACCCTAGCATTTCCTGGATCTTCTTAAGGCAGAGGGCTTGCCTTTTTCGTCTTTCATCTTTGTTTTCCCGGTTTCTAGTATGGGGCAGTGATAACACAGCTTAAGTAAACATTCATTTAACAAGCTGTTGATGGATTGGAATCTTTCCCATTCTGTAACAAAATGGTTCATTATTATTATTGTTAAAAATAATAATAATGATTATAATATAAATAAAACATAATATAATAATGATTACAAAAATAATATAATAATTATTAGTTTTGGTGTGTGTTACTCTTTGGGAAGTTTGAAACAAAATGTTCCAAGAGGTCCCCAGATTGAAGTAAATATATTGGTCACCCTTGCTAAGAAACCCAGTTCCAAACAGCATTGACCTTGGACACTCATTACAGGACAGATCATTTGTGAAATGAGTAACATTTGAAAATCATCTCGGTAGGTTTTTCGGCATTGCTAAATTGCGTCATTGGCTGGGATTTTCAGATCACAACCGTATTTTGATTCCCAGGCTTTTGGTCATTTTGCTAATGTGCCAGAATCTCTAAGGCCTAGCCAAATTGCGAATACTGACACATTCTTGAGGAGTATATATGGTTTGTTCAGATACAAAAGGAATAGGACTCAGCTTATCAGATAGTCCTTCATGGCTTGAATCGGCGGGGCTATGGGGCAATCTATCCATCTAGCAGTTTTCTGAACTAGGTAGCCTACTGTGGGATACTGAATCCCTGCCCATGATTACTAGAAGGACTAACCCGAAGGATGATAGCTTTCTTGCTTATATGATTCTAGCATAGGAAAACTGGCTAATGTTAATACAGTATGAGAGATTTTTAAGTCCACTGGACTGGAGGTTTGGAGCTGCCCAGGTGGTCAGCACTGGCAGGAAAGGTGAAGAAGATCAAAGCACATATCTTTTCCACTTGCCTCTCTTTTTCTTGAAAGAATTCGTAGCTGACGAAGGCTATTTTGCTCTGGAGGAAGTGCTGATCTGTTGGTGGCATGCTCCTGGCCTCTTAGTTTGCTTTGTTGTCCTGGGAAGTAGGCAACTGCCCCACTGGGCCTTGATCTACATTCCACAGGGGACTCCCTGCTTTAGAGGGGACCCCTACCCATGAGGTCCAAGTATGACTATCCATCGTAGCCCCCAGCAAGTACTCACACACTCTTCATCCAGAGAAGATCATTTAGTTTAAGGGAAAGGTATCATCACTTTCAGAGATGTGTATTTTAGTGATTAGAAATGCAGCTTCTCTGGAAGAGGGGAATTATTTTTTTTAAAAAAAGAGAAAGAGTAATGAATTGGACACTCTCTGTCAAATTCTTTGCTAGGTTTCTTGTGGAAACCTAAGTTTTCCCAAGACGGTATTTTCTTGAAAAGAAATTGATTTTGGTGTGATCCATAAAGCCATGTAGAATGAAATAAACAATTGGTAGAAAAGGGACAAACAAATACATATATTAAAAAAATAGGAAGCGAAGTTTCAAAAATGAAACTCACAGTAGAAAACTGAGGTTTTGTTTTTTTTTTGTTTGTTTGTTTGTTTGTTTTTGAGATAGAGTCTGTCTCTGTCATCCAGGCTGGAGTGCGGTGGCAGGATCTGGGTTCGCTGCAACCTCCGCCTCCCGGGTCCAAGTGATTCTCTGGTCTCAGCCTCCTGAATAGCTGCGATTATGGCATCTGCCATTGCACCCAGCTAATGTTCGTATTTTTAGTAGAGATGGGGTTTTACCATGTTGGCCAGGCTGGTCTCAAACTCCTGATCTCAGGTGATCTGCCCGCCTCAGCCTCCCAAAGTGCTGGGATTATGCATGTGAGCCACTGCGCCCGGCCAACTGTGGGTTTTATTTAGCCTCAGAAGTACCTTTAGGCATTAGGTAAAGAGGCACAGCCTTAATCATATGTGTAGTTTACTGTAGGTTGTAAGAGGAGTATCTGATGAAATTATGACATGTTACTGAAGGGAAATGGTGCCGTGTTTTTCCTTATATATTCTGGGGAGATAACCTGTAACACAGAAGACATTGGTGCCTCACTAAGAACAAGGCGTCTGGAGCCTGAAGGTGTGGGGCCTGAATCCCATTTTCTTGGTTTACCAGATATGAAAATGTAAACAAGTTATGTAATGCTTTTGAATCTCAATTCCCCATCTGTAAAATGGGGGTAACAATACAGACCTCTAGACTTTGCTGTGCAGACTTAACAGGCTTGGCTCATGGGATGTGGCCAAGAAATGGTAGCTTTTATTATGAACTATAGGTAGAAAAATATCTAAATGGTTTCCACCAAGCCCAGAGAGTCTGAAATGCCCTTTGGAGGTATCTTCAGACTTCATTTAGTGTGACATCATGCTTGCCTGAATTTTAAATTTCCAAATAAACCTTGTAGTGCATTATTACTGGAAAACATTTTGTAGTTTACACAGTCAGTAAATGAATTTTAAAACCTTTTTTTTTCTAAATAGGAAGGCAGGTGTTGCCTGTTTCATCTGTCTACTTGTAGACCTGTTTAAGTGTCTTAAAATCCATCCATCGAAACATTTAAAATTACGAAAGCCATTTGCTTCATGACTAAACAAAATTCCCTTAAAGCCTTGTATATTCCTGCGAACAGCTGAATCCTCTAAGAGAAGCAGGAAAACCACACAAGCTTCTCTATTAATGTTGCTGATGTGTTGTGACTTGTACCAGGTCCCTTAGGCCAAAGAAAAGCACAGATTTTTTGAGGGGGGGAAAAAAAGCTGATGAATTAAGCCAATAACTCCAACCTCTTGGCCAGAGAAATGTAAATTCTTTCTCTAAACTTATTACAGAAATAAGATGCTTCCAGGGCTGGAAAAGACTTTGATGAATAATGCAGGCTCATTTCCCCATTGAATTTATTCCTCGATGCTATACATTTAGTGGGTAATCAATAAATATTGTTTGCCTGCTTTGTGTAGCTGTTTCAAATTGGGATAAGGATGAGTCCGTGGTGTTAAAATAGAGGAAAGCTAATTTTCTTATCCTGGGATAGGCTTTAATCTTGTTAGCCAGATGTTCTAAGCATTAGAGCTAACCAGTCAGACGAGACCACAAATATCTCAGTTGCACAATGCCATTGGCTTGAGAACTGCATTCTTACAAAGGTCATCTTTTGTATGGGGACAGAGGCAACCCTTGTCTACATTTTGGGAGGATAGGTTGGCTTCTTGGTCCTACTCAGGTCAGAAACACCACTGCCCTTCACTTTTGGCTCCAGCTCCTTATAGTTACGTCCCACTGCATTGTAAACTCCAAGCAGAGGCTAGTTTTGGCTAATGAAAATGGTTAACCCTTCTGGCCAGCCCTCTTTGGCTGAAGTGTATAATGCATGGCTGTTTTTATCCCTGTCTGTTGGAAGAATATTCAGAAATCCATTGCAATTTCGTTTTGATAAAGCCTTTAATTTTCCACCCCTGCCTTTTGCAGCTTCATCCTTTTGCTGCGTATTCAGCCCCTAAGAATCCAGCAATGAACTGGTGTGCTGGCTTCAAAACAGCCTGGCATTTAGAAGTTTTGATTATAGTCGAGAATCTCCAGGCTTGACTGTTCTTAGCTTTGATATCATGAGGACTATCCTCACAGGGAAAGATTTATAGCATCTGGGGTGAGAGCATTAATTGTGGCCCAAAGGAACTCGTGATATTTTGATAAGGTGCTTGAAGAAGTTGTTGGAAATAGAGCAGAATGTATTTCTGAAGGGTGCAAGCAATTTTGAGCCCTTCTGTCTGATCATTGCAAAATGGGTAGGAGATCAGAAAATATGTGGTGGGCAAGGTCGAAAGAATGTCAAGCTGGATGAAATAAGAAAACGGGGAAAAGCTATTTGAGAGGAAACTTGGCATATACTTAGTATTTGTGTCTGTTTTTCTCTTGAAATGGGCTGATGTGCTGGCAGAGGCTTCTGGCTGTTGTCAGAGATATGAACATCTGTGCTCCTTTGCAGAAACTCAGGATTCTAAAGTGTTTGGTGGAAACTGTTTAACTTTGCCACTTGCTCCATCTCCTCATTAGGAAGAGCTCAGCCTGTGCTGCTCAGAGTGTGCCTTTAAGAGGAAGATGTGGCTTAGGGTTCTGGGCTTCACTTTTACATACTGCGTGGCAGAAGCAGGTTTCCAGCAAAGAAGTCTGAGGCCATTAGATCCAAATGTGCATACTTGGTATAAATCAGTTTGCTTGCTTGGATTGGAAGTAAGAATGAAAGATGCCAAATTAGTAAGGCAGCTGTGATACAGGCATTTGAAGACAGCCAGCAGGATGGACAGGTCATATGTGGCTACGTTTTGGAAGGCTTTGCTTTAGTCACTGCAGTTAATGCTAAAAGGTGTTATAAATGACCCCCAAATATCAGTGACAATGCGATAAGAGTGTAGTTTTTGATCACTTCAAAGTTCATTGTCCTAATTCCCCCTAATTAATTCTGCTGTCACCAAGTACTCTAACAAAATGGTCAGTGGAGTTACCCAGGGCATCACCGTCCAGGCAGCGTGCCACTCTCCTTTAGCCAGAACCTAATCCCAGCTGTGGCATATGCAGGGAAGGCCAGGCAATGTATTTTAGCCCTGTGCTTGTGGAAAGTGTCAATGGTTTATTGAACACAGCCTCATATGTTCTTCCTAGACAGTGATGGTTAGGCAGGGCCTGCTTTATGAAAATCACACAAAATTAAGTACAAAAGTGAATGTTCATTTAGAATGAGAATGGGCAGGGCTCAGTCAAGTGAAAGTCTCTAAAGATTAAGGTCTCTTAGCTTCATGGTAATATATCTCTGTTCCTAATGTCCAAATATAAATGTGTTTTTCCCCTTCTTACAACCTAATAAAACCACCTTTGCTAGGTGCCCCCGTGGAGCACTTTGTGCTGCTGAAGTGCGCCAGAGCATCTATTCTCACATCGCCCTTGGAGGAAACAGTGCTGCAGCCTTGCTGGGAGGCAGTTTGGCTCTCAGTGCTGAGAGCACAAGACTTGTCCTGTGCGTTGACTCAGGGGGTCTTACCTCCCAGCCTCTGAGAGCCCCCAGTGATTTGTATTAGGTGTCTATAAATCATGAAAACATTCTCATTCTCCATTGACAGGTGAATGGTTGAATTCTATTTCCATGCCATGGAATATTATAGCAATTACCAATGATGATAACATGTTTTGTGCAAGGAAAAATGCATGTAAGTGAAAACAGTATGATGTGAAATAGCGTGAACTCAGTTATGTAAAAATAAGCAAACTACAATAGACTGAAATAAATGATATGAAAATGTTACCACTGGCTGTCTCTGGATGATACACGTATGACCAGACTTTATTCATCTTTATGGTACTTTCGTCTTCAACTACATTTCCCTGCATTTACAATAGAGACTAGGCACACGCAGGACCTGGCCTAAGGTGCACATGGTATAGGTTCACTCTGCTTCCTCTTTCTCTGCTTCAGTCAATATAAGAAGACAACCTTGGTAAGCACCAGGAGGCCTCATCATACAGTTTGCTGCATCTAGCAAATTGTATACAATTAGTTAAATAATGATCGTTCTGACCCCTCCATGTATATGGCAATATTGCAGCTTTCATTTGCCCTCACATTTTACTGTTTCCAAAGTGCTATCACACATTATCATATCTAATTTTACCACAACCCTGAGAGAACAACAAAGAAAAAAAAAACATACATTTTTAATGGAAAGCAGATTAAAAAAACAAAACAAAACAAAACTACCCATCCAAATACAAACAACTCATGAATATATTGACATTTCCAGATAGCATCTCCGTCTTCTTCCTCCTGTTCCCCTAATTAATCCTGCTGTTCGCTAAGTATTCTAACAAAGGTAAAATATCCTAATCTCTTCTCAATTTGCATGGTTTTCTGTTTAGATTTTTATTTACAAATTACATATTTGAATACAAATATTTTTAATTACAAATACAAAGAGTATTATTTTGGGTTTTCTCCAAGCTTGGAAATCTAGCATTGTTCTACCAGAAAATGCCTCCTGCATTTCAGCTAAGGCATTTAGAAGTTCACATTGGATCAGAGCCCGCCTGCTTCCCAAGCAGCTGTCTCTGTTCTCCCTGCCCGCATCCTCCTCTGCAGGCTCAGCCCTGGGGGGTAGGGGTGGGGTTGTTGGGGGAGTCTCTAGGACCCTGGGACTCAACACTGGAGAGATCCCAGTCACGCTGGGTGCTCTTCTTCCCTCAACTCGTGTTCTGTACCTGCTTAATCTTCTTGCAAGTACCCAAATCCTAGCTTCTGCATCACCCTGAGGGCTGGGGACTTGACTTTTACCGTCCGCCTCCTGCTTCACTGCCCCTTTACTGGAGAAGCTGCAGTTTGCCTCCCACACGTAAACCTGGTGACTGACACCCCCTTATAGTACCTTCACGATGACTTCTTTGATTCTGCCTGCCTGCACCTGTGTGCTTCTGGGTTTTTCATCTGCACGCTCGGCCCTGCCTGAGACTTCTGCAGGTCAGCATCTGACTGGCACATGCTGGCCAGGTTACCTGAGCTGACTCTGACGTATGCATGATGTTGCTATTCACTAGATACAGAATTCCATTGGTGCAGCACACTTTCTTGCAGCTCTTGAAGCTCTCTCTCCTTGCCGGAGGCCTTGCTGACCCTTAGGGCCTGGGCAGATCCAATTCCAGATTCTGGAATCTCCCTACGGGCCCTACCTTATTGCAATGTACTGGGTCAGGCCACTAGATACTGCACTTTGAAAAGACGATCTGTTTGGAAACTGCTAACTGCTTGGAGTACTGTGGTGCTGCAGGCTGCTGTCAGCTGGAGGTGCGGGGAGCAGAGATGCCTGAACTGATCTAGAAAATGCTTAGGGGTAGAATGCTCTAATGTGAAAATCAATTTTTAAAAACCCACTGTTAAGGACAGTTCAAAATATGCTGCACTTTCTACCTGTAAGCAATCTCAAGTCCAGAAAAGGAATGTGGAATGAAAGTTTTAGTTTCTGTCTCTTAGCAGGTAGGTCAGGTCAAGTGGAAAGAAAACAGAGGCAGAAAAGAGAGCTGGGGCGAGCCTGCAATGCTGAGTTTTCCTGGGGTTGCTTTAACATCTCGTGATGAACTGGGTGGCTTACAACCATGCAGGATTTGTTTTCTCACAGTTCTGGAAGTTAGCAGTCCAAAATCAAGGAGTTGGCCTGAAGTTTCCAGGGGAGGATCTTTCCTTGCCTCTTCCAGCTACTGGTGGCCCCAGGCAGTCCTTGGCTTGTACAGGGTCACTCCAAGCTGTGCCTCCACCTTCAGATGGCCGCCTGCTCCTTGTGTGTCTGTCTTTGCATGACATCTTCCTCTTTTTTAAAGACACCAGTCCTAGTGGGTTAGCACCTGCCCAAATGACCTTGTTTTAATTTGATTATATCTCCAGAGACCCTATTTCCAAATGAGGTCACATTCACAGATAGCAGGATAGGACTTCAGCATGTCTTTCTCTGAGGATATCTTTCAATGCATAAAAGCTGCCTCTGGTCCAGTCTTTCTATCCCCTCTTCAGTGGTGTGACCACCGGCAGAACTTCCGTGCCTGTTTTCCTGGCTCTAAAGTGGTGCCTTCTTCTAGGATAGTTGAGAGAATTGAATGAAATCATGCTTGGCAGAGTATCCTGCTCATAGAAAGTGCTCCGTAGGGCTTTAGCTTTTACGGCTCCTCGCTTGCAGTCTTTTGATTTCATAAGCTAGTTCTTGAAGAAATTGAGGAAGTGAATGAGCCACACACAAAAGTAAACACTGTTGATAGGACAGGTGGTTAACTCTTTCAGTGCCACAAACACATTCTTACTCACCTGCACAAAGTTTTGCTTACAAGGTTGTTGTCAGCACTAATTTTGCTCCAAGTATTTGCTTGATTAAATTCTCTTAAGCTACTCTTTGCAGCTGACCTGTAACAAATAAATGAACTAACTAGAGATACTTCATTGGGCGTCTATGTAGAGCTAAGCTTTACTTAGGCTTTCAAATTGTAAGCAAATGCAGAGTAACTCTCCTGGGAAAATTCCAGAGAATGTAGGCCTTGGGCTGTTCTAAGCAAATATGGCCCTCCTTTTAGGGTGGAAGTCTAAGAAATGTAGATTATGCACTGCCTAGTTCCAGGGATACCATTCATATCATGGTCTGTGCGTGTGCATGAACAGGCCTGCTCCTCTGGGTGAGGTAGCCATAGGTCCTTTCTGGGGTTCAGTTAAGTTTTGACAGTGGCATTGTCATGGTGTGAAACTTCTTATACTCCTAGTTTAATTACTCAATGAGAATAGGATTCCTGAGATTCTAAACTATATTCTATAACTTTGGAAAATACATGTGTGTATAATATTTTCCATAAAATTAAAACCTGAGAGTGGACTTCAAGTCAAACTGCTATTTTCTTCCCTGCTTTATCTTTGTGAACTTCATATTGTCAGTTTTCCTGGCAGTTGACAAAAGTGGACAGGTTTGGTGGCATATCTGATTTTGGAAGTAAGTGCAGCAATTTGAAAGCCTAAGTAAAGCTTAGCTTTAGATGGAAGCCCAATAAAGGAATTATCTCTAGTTAGCTCATGTATTTCTGTTACAGGTCAGCTGCAAATCCGAAAACACAGTTTTGAATTTGTATGCTCATTTAATGATACCAATAATCTGAAATGCTGGTTATGAGAACTATAGATTTCATTATGGAATCTTTTTTTAACTTAATTTGTATATAGATCTCTTGATGTTTTGGGAATTTTGTTCTAAGACATGTTGAAGCTCTGCTGTATTTACTGGGTTTATGAGTTTTTGGGGTATTATTTATTTTTAATGTACTCTGTTCTTTCCTCTTCCCAAAGCCAATAATCAAGAATTAATGTTTAACTTTAAGTTGGATCCACTCACTTTATATTGAAAGTTATTATTACTTTAATTCATGTTTCTTTTCCCTGAAGCCTTGATGTATCTTTGGGAAGATACACATTTTCATGCATTATTTTCCGTTTCAGTATCAATCGCAGGTATTACAATCACAACAAGGAACATCTTTTGTACATTTATTATGTGCCAGGCCCTGTGCTGCCTGCTTTAGATGAATTATTATTACAATCATTTAATTTTTATATCCACACTAGACTTTGCATCCCATCTGTCATAGCTCACATTTTATAATCAGGACCTGAGACTGGGGAAATAAACTTGCCAAGTGGACACATTTAAAAGTCGGGAGTCAAGAGTTGAACTCACATAGTCTCTGACTCTGGAACTATGCTCTGAAACCCTACCTTCTTGATATGGAATATATAGGAACATCTTTGCATTTGAGAACAGAAATGCGCATATAGCCTAGAACTTTTCAGTGATTCCAAAGACTTCTGTATTTTCACGTAACGTAACTTTTGGGGCCGCAGATTCGCTTTGTGCAATCTCTTTTGTTCAGGAGGACTTGCGTGCTAATTTGCTCAGGCAGTAGCTAAAAGCAGTGGGAGATATCCCAACAGGGCTCCATATTGCAAGAGAAATTAGTGTGGATTTAAAAATTAACAGGCTTTGAGTCTGGGCACAGTGGCTCATGCTTGTAATCCCAGCACTTTGGGAGGCTGAAGCAGGCAGATCACGAAATCAGGAGTTTGAGACCAGCCTGACCAACATGGTGAAACACCATCTCTATTAAAAATACAAAAATTAGCCAGGCATGGTGGCACATGCCTGTAATCCCAGCTACTCAGGAGGCTGAGGCAGGAGAATTGCTTGAACCTGGGAGGTGGAGGATGCAGGGAGGTGGAGGATGCAGTGAGCTGAAATCATGCCACTGCCCTCCAGCCTGGGTGACAGAGGGGAGACTTCATCTCAAAATAAATAAATAAATAGAATTGACAGGCTTTGTATGCAGATAACCAAGAATCAACTTACTTACCATGAAGATGAATACTGTGGCCCCAAAGCATGTATGTCAGAAGGTAGGATATTACATGGTTTTCTGTAATTAGTAATACCAACCAAGGTCAAATCAACTTAGATAACTGGTTTAAAAGTTAAATAGCTTGTTTGGCTTCAGATAGTTCTCAAGTTGTTAAATACATGCTATAAAGCATTGCAGTTTACAGGAGAAACAAGAAAGGAGTATTAGTGTTTTTGCAATGTTCCCAACCAGTGTTTACTTGTTTATTTGATCTTGTTTTATTCCCACAGGGAAAGGCTCATGGTAATGCACCCAGGGATGTGTGGTAGATTTTTCCAATGCAGCAGGTAGGATGACTTGGATGGTAAGGAATAGAAAATTGAATGCCGACTGGTTTAAACAATAAAAGCTTACATAATTGCAAAGATGAGAGGTACGGTGAGCTACAGAATTAGATTGATTTAGCCACTCTCTAGGTCATTTAGGTTTTCCTTTTTTTTCCTGTCTCTGCCAAACAAGATTGGACTTTGGAGCTGGCCACAGGGCAGATTCCCCCAACACCCCAGCAGGGTGGCAATCAGAGAATGCCAGAACAAACATTAGGTAATTTTTAAGAAGAGCAGCTTGGTATATGTGTGCCCCAACAAATATCCACCATAGCCAGTAACCTGGATATGTGTAATTTAAATTAATGAATTTATCCATCCTCTCTCTTCTCCCCCTTATAGGTGTTAATAGTCTACATGTAATGTGTAAAAGTTTCCCCCCTCAGATTTTTTGGTGAATATTTCTGTAGTTGTCCCTAAGCATAGAAAGATTTTCCAGCAGGATACTAAGAGGCACTGTTTAGCATATTTCAGTTTCCCGTTATCAATTTCATAGACCTGATAAGATACTGATGTTGGCTGCTAACATCAAAGAATGTTTTCTCATTTTCTTAGTGGAAAATGAATGGAATGACTCATTCAAATGCATTCGGTAATGATTCATTGCTATATGGTTCTTATTTACACTTAATGTTATTTTGATATTAAATGATATTTAAATATCATTATTTTGATATTAAAGTGGAGGTAAATGGACTTCAGTCATAGACTTTTTCACTTCGCTACTTAACAGTTTTCCTCAGTTCTCAGCATACTGAAGGGGCCTGGTGTGGTGGCTCACATCTGTAATCCTAACACTCTGGGAGGCTGAGGAGGGCAGGTCACTTGAGATCTGGAGTTCCAGACCAGACTAGGCAACATGGCAAAACCCTGTCTCTACTAAAAATACAAAAATTAGCCAGACGTGGTGGCGCGTGACTGTAATACTCCCTACTTGGGAGGCTGAGGCACAAGAATCACTTGAACTCAGGAGGCAGATACTGCAGCGAGCCAAGATCATGGCACTGCACTCCAGCCTGGGTAACAGAGCGAGACTCTGTCTCCCCCTGCCCCCTCAAAAAAAGGTGCCAAAGGATGTTTTCTTGAATGACAGGCTGGAACTTTAGACAGCAAGAAAAAGAAAGCTAAGGGCATACTTCGCGTGTTACATGGATGCTCATTTCTGGCTAAGGGGATTTCTTCTCAGAAGTGAAAAGTATCTTCAGACAACCTGGTTCACTTGGTGATTGTGCTGCTTGCCAGGTTGCACCAACTGATATTTTCTTCTGTGGGTCAGTAAATCAACCAAATGCCCTCTGGGTGCAAGATATTTTGTGTGGTTTCGAAGTTGAACAAGACTTCCTTTTAGAAATGCAGCCTTCCTGGTCTTTCAGTCCAGTCAGGGAGATGAGACAGACACACAAATAACCACAATACAAAGGACCAAGGGGAAAGCTAGGCTCAGAAAAAGGGCTGTGGGGCTCGGAGGAGGGAAGGAAAGATTCCTAGAGAGATGAGTAAAGTCTTGTGTGCAAGGGGAAGGGAGAAGAGGGGGATTTCAGACAGAGCAAGTGTTAAGAATCTTGAGCCTAAATGTTGTGGAACAGTTAAAATACAAATATATATACAAATATATATATATATATATATATATATATATATATATATATATATATGTAATATTAGTGACTTATTATTGTTTAACAGATCACCGCAAAACTTAGTGGCTTGACCCAACAAGAATCATTTATTCTTTCATAATTTTAGTGGCTGAGGAACCCTGGAGCAGCTTAGACAGGTGGGTGGTTCTGGCTAACGGTCCCTGGTGAAGTGGTGGTCTGATGTCAGCTGGGGCTGCAGTCATTTGAAGGTGGGACAGGGACTGGAGGACTTGCTCCAAGATAGTGTGCTCCTGTGATTGGCAAGCTGCTGATGGCTGTGGATGTCTTTTAGGAATGCTTGAGTGTCCTTCTAACGTGGTGTCTGGGCTCCCTAGAGTGAAAGTTTGAGACAAAGACAGTCATGTGGCATCCCTTTTTTCTGACCTAGCCATTGAAATCACATAGCATAGCTTCCCACACACTCTCCATATTAGAGAAGAGTCACTAAGGTGGGTCTAAGGGGAGAGGATCTCACTTTTTAAAGGGAGGAACATCCAAGGATACGCACATGTGTTTTAAAACCAATACCATTCTTGAAAAAAAAAATGACAAGCAAAAACAATGGTTACATTGGTTTTTATTTAGTTGTTGCATCTCACAGTGTTGACTCATATTAGTTGGCACACTGTAGTTTTTTAGTTTTTTGATTGGTAAACTATGGTATATATAATGTCTTCATCTGTGAAACTAGTCATTTAAGGTAGAAATTGGCAAGGTATCCAAGAGACATCTTACTACAGAGGTCTCCTGTAGAAGACAGACAAAGTAGAAGTCAGGGGCTCAGGCTGAAGTGGTGGTCGTGAAGGGGGCTGGCACAGCCTTTCCTCAGTGTCCGTGAGGACCTCACAAACACCCTGGCTCCCGAGAATAGAACTCTCTGGAAGCCATTTCATGAACCCATCCATTCCTTCTTGTGATTTTTCGTTTGAAATTCAGTTGTTCCTTTGAAGAAGGAACAAAATAATTTCACATTGTTTTGCAAAATACACTCTAATCGTAAGAATTTTCTGTATTATAAACATATAGTTGATGTGTAGCACCGAATGATGTTTAGTGTCATTTCTTCCAAAACATCTTCTGTGTGTATATGTTTGTGGGCAGAGGTGGGAAGTAGTTGAGGATGAGGAAGGGACTTTAATTTGAACAGAATTGTCTCCTCTATGGAGCGTATTAGTTAAATACGTACTTGGAGTGAACCATAACTCTGTGTTTAAAGCAGTGAAAGACATGAGCCACCATTCCCAGCAGTATCAAAACTGAAGACCTCTGTGACCATGTGATCTCACACCATCATGATGTTCCTGCTGTAGTGGGGGAGGCAGAGTTTTGAGACGTGGAGAATGTGAGTGCTTTTGAAGTAAGTCTCTTTGATAATTACCAGAATAATGGAAAAAGTTTATGAACCAGATTAGGAAAAATATGCTCATTAGTCATAGGAATATTAGTTTTCTCAACATACCAATATGCTTCTGAGGGTCTCCCTTCTTTCTTGGCCGCACACACCAAGAAATGCCATTTCTGTAGACTGTATGAAGGAAAAGAGACCCTCTAATACCACAGAGAAATTGGAAAAGCTGAATACGGTACATTTTCCCTCTCTAACTTAATGTGCTTAAAGGGCAATAGCCAGAAAATTAAATTTCATTTAAAGAATTTTGAGAATGAAAAGCACAAAGATACTAATTTTTCTCCAATGTCACTTTCCACTTTCATCACTGCTACAATTTATTATACCCACTTGCTCCTGGAAAAGAAAGAGCATAATAGCTTGCTACAGTGATTTCTTTTTAAAATAAAGTGTTGTAGGATGTTGAAAAACCAGAAGAAACCAATGGTTAGCGGTAAACGAAAGAAAGGGAACTTTATTTATTTGCAGGATGTGGACAGGGAATAATATTGCTCCTTGAATTCATCCACTAAAAATCCAGTATTAGTATCTGTGGGACTTCCCATTTAGAATATTAGTGAGGTAGGATTAGTTGCTACATCTCCATAATTATTTCTTAAAATGGCTTTCTGAGAGCCAGGAAAATGTTATACTACTTCTTGTTCCTACTTCCTGTTCTAACTGTTTCAGGTTTTATTATGAAAATATGTTAAGTGGGAGTAAAAGCCAAGCTCTTACTTAGCAGAGTGCCTGGCATGCAGAAAACATTAATTCTCTTCCTCCTCTCTATCCTGTGCCTTCTGCGCTGACCCCAGGATCCACAGAGAGAGGGTGACAAAAAGTGTCACAGCAGATAGCTCATGAATTGCGTCTTTTTCATTAGTTAGCTAAAAACTCTTTCCACTCATGTCTTCTTCCCTTTGCAATTTTTTTTTTCTCCAACAGGAAACCCATTGTTTTTTGTTTCTCTACTGAAAGGTGTCATGTTGCCTTCCTTTAGGGGTAGGCCGGTAGGCTCAATGATGGAACTTCGTTTTTTAAATTGTATTAATTTTCCCTTGTTTGAATGAAGAAAGTGATTATAAACCTGGATCACTGTTCATTTCATTTTCATCCATATATGTCATGCGCTCATTCATTTGTTCATTGTAACATTTGTAGAAGCCCCACTGTATAGGACTGTGTGTGTGTTGAGGGTGGGAGGGACTGGAGCACCCAGGCATCCAGCCCTCTGTCCCTGCTTTTTTTTTTTTTTCTTTTTTTTTTTTGAAATGGAGTCTCGCTCTGTCACCAGGCTGGAGTGCAGTGGCGCAATCTTGGCTCACTGCAACCTCCACCTCCTGGGTACAAGCGATTCTTCTGCCTCAGCCTAAGTAGCTGAGACTACAGGCACTTGCCAGCATGATTAGCTAATTTCTGTATTTTTAGTAGAAATGGGTTTCACCACATTGTCCAGGCTGTTCTCGAACTCCTGACCTTGTGATCTGCCCACCTCAGCCTCCCAAAATGCTGGGATTACGGGTGTGAGCCACTGTACCTAGCCTTTGTCCCTGCTTGTTAGTGACTCACAGTCTGGGGTTGTGGGGAGGGATGGAGAGAAAGACATGAAGACAAGTAGATACATTTCAAATAGGCATTTACTGAACCCTTGCTGTGATCAAGGAACTGAATCAAATTTTATGTGGATACTAGGTTTTACTAAACTTCTTTTTTTCTTTCAAGGAGATCATACTTTAGTAGATGAGAGAAGATACATCTAATTTTGCAGAACTTTAGGGAGCTTTCTATGTGTCAGTCACCAGACTGCAGTAGTACTGGGGAGTTCATTTATTTTTATGTCAATTACATAAAATAATCCTTCCTATGCAAGGAAGGTAGAGACTATCTGAGCTAGAGTAATTACAGCAGGAATTGTAGAGGAAGTTGGAAGTGAAATGGTCATAGTAGTTAAGGCTTCTGACTTGGGACTCAGATATATCTGGTTTTGAATTCTGGCCCCATTACTTAATAGCTGTGTGACTTTGGGGGAAGAAGGGAGATAATTATCTTTTCAAGATTCAGTTTGTTATAAGTAAAATTTTGATGCCACAAAAGAAATAGCACTCGAAGACAAATTCTCTCAGCAAGGCAGTTTACTTCTATAGAAGGATGTGGCTCACAGATGGAGCAATGGTGACTGCACATTTGGACAAGTGAGGAAAAGGGGTACTTATGCCTGACAGGAGTCACCCCTACTGCTGTGTTGTTCCCCTATTGGCTAGGGTTAGACTGCACAAGCTAGACTAATCCTGATAGGCTATTTTATAGAGAGTAGGGATCCGAGCTGGAGTGGCAGCGTGGGTGGTTTGGCAGGAAGAACGGTGACAGGCAGGCAGGTCCGAGCAGGTAGCTGGGGTGACCTATGTCAAAGAAGGTGACCAGAGCAGGTGACTGGAGCAGGTGACTGAAGCAGGTGACCAGGATGTATCAGGACGGAGCTGGGGGCCAGGCAGAACAGATGTAAACTACTGATTAGAACTGGAGAAGGTTGTTTACTGGAACTACAAGGAAGTTAAACTTTAAAATGAGGGAAAAATAACTGAACATAATGGCCTAGTGATTCTTTGAAGAGAAATTTAGAAGTCATTGTATCCAATAATTTTTCTACTTGCAAAATGGGAATTATATTGATAATATTTACTGTGGTAGATTTTATTTTCCAAAACGGTCATACCAGTATATTTTGTCATACATGATCTTACAATAGCCCCATAAAACTCCTGCCATCTAGCAATAGGGCTTATGTCCCTTCCATTTGATCTTGAGTGGAATGCTGTGACAGCTTTGACCAATAGAGCATCACAGAAGTGGTACTATATGGCTTGCAAGGTTACATCATAAAAAGATTATTCACCTCCATCTTGCTCTGCAGTGTAGCTCTTGGAACCCAGCCACCATGCTGTGAGGAAGCCCAAGCAGCCCATGGAAAGGACCAAGTGGGGAGAATTGAGGCTTTTGGCCCACGGGCCCGGCTGAGTTCCCAGCCAATAGTTAGCCTCAACTTTCCAGCCGTATGAGTGACCATCTTCCAAGTGAATCCCCCAGCAAGCCCCAGTTGAGTTGTCTTGGCTGACTCTGCATGGAGCATAGACAAACCATACCTACCCAACCCTGCCCAAATTGTAGTTTCATGAGAAAAATAAAATGATTGTTGTTATATGAGGCCAGTAAGTCTAGAGATGGTTTGTTATACATCAGTACACAACCAGGACACTTACCCTCTAAAGTTGCTAAGAGGAATCAGTGAAATAATACATAAAATCGGCATAAAATTAGTGACCCCCTAATGATACTTCTCTTCATTATTATCACTAGTTAGGAGAAGTTATTTCAGAGATGTCAGCATTAGTTCAAAGTGAGGTCACAACCTAAAAAGCTACCCATGAACTTTTGGCATTCAGTAGGTTTTAGGAAACTAATTTTGTTCACTTTTTTTTTTCACTTGCAAAACCCTGCTGTGTGTCAGCTTCCGGATCACCTTTCTGCTGATATTGTGCTGAGTTTGTTCTGAACTTTGTGTTCTCTTGTTTCAGAGTTTCACTTAGGCTTTCTATGTCATGGCCTGATGTGTAAACAATGTTTAAACTTCCAGATTATTTGTGAAAGTCAGGCTCAGGGCTGTTATTTTATTTAAAAAAAAAAAAAAAATGGTGTGTGGTAAAACAAACAAACAAAAAAACACAAAATTTAAAGTTTTATCATTTTAAATGTACTGTATAATAGCATTAACTATATGTGCATTCTTATGCAACAGATCTCTAGAGCTTTTTAATTGTGATTGAAACTCTGCCCATCGAACAGCAACTTCCCCTTTCCCTCCTCCCCAGCGCCTGGCAACTACCATTGTACTTTGTTTCTAAGAGATTGACTACTTTAAATAATCCCTGTAAGTATAACCATGCAGCGTGTGTCTTTTTGTGGCTGGTTTATCTCACTTAGTATCATGTCCTCAAAGTTCATCTGAGTTGTAGCACATGACAAGATCTCCTTCTGCTTTAGGCTGAATAATATTCCCTTGTATGTATATTCCTACCATTTCTTTATCCCTTCATCTATTAATGAATATTTAGGCTGCTTCTCCCCCTTGGCTGTTGTGACTAATGCTGCAGTGTACATGGTAGTGCAAATGTCGCTCTGCTGTTATTTTTTCCATTTCCCACCAATAGCAGAATCTTGTTGAAATGCATTGGAAAGACAGAGAGTAGGGGCTCATCTGAGTTCTTTGCCATCTTTTTTCCAGTGTATCTTAGAGAGTGATGCATAATCAGGTAGTCAGACTGCCCAGAATCTTCCTGGGGGTTTCAACTTCATTATGTATATCTATTGTGTAACCCAGATGTGATTAGAATTAAACCTCTGCAGGGCTTTCCATTGCTTTCACAGCAGTTTTCTACGCATTATTTTATTGAACCCTGGCTGCATGATTGATAGCTCTTTCTTTCTTCTTCTTCTTTTTTTTTTTTTTTTGAGATCGAGTCTCCCTTGGTCTATACTGCCCAGGCTGGAGTGCAGTGGTGCTATCTCTGCTCACTGCAACCCTTGCATCCTGGGTTCAAACGATTTCCTGCCTCAACCTCCTGAGTAGCTGGGATTATAGGCAGCCACCACCATGCCCAGGTAATTTTTGTATTTTTAGTATAGACGGATTTTCACCATGTTGGCCAGGCTAGTCTTGAATTCCTGAATCTCAAGTGATCCACCTGCTTCGGCCTCCCAAAGTGCTGGGATTACAGACATGAGACACCAAGCCTGGCCCGATAGCTATTCCTTTAGTATGGGGAACACAAGGGTACAAATATGCTGTGGATATAAACTCCAGTGCTACTGTATATTAATTTGTTGTGATATTCAATGTTCTTTACAATTTGAAATTCACTTATAAATAGATGACACAATTTTTTGAAATTCATATTTTAAAAAATTAATAAATATAATCAGTTCTTTCTAAGAGAACTTTTAGGTTTACAGAAACATTTTGTACAAGGTACAGAGATTCCATATCCTCTTTCCCCTGCGGGGCTTCCCTCTTTTTTAGATGGACAGGAAGTAGAATTTATTGGTTAATGTTAAGAGGGGGCAGCACAGTGGAAGCCCTCATGAGTGCAGGGCCTGCCACTTGTCCAGAGGGCCATGATTGGGGATGTACTTGACCCCATAGCCATCTGGGATGAGCCGCTTCTCAGTTGCCATGTCTTCAAATTCATCGTCATTGAACTTGGTGAAGCCCCACTTCTCTGAGATGTGGATCTTCTGGTGGCCAAGAAACTTGAACTTGGCCCCATGCAGGGCCTCAATCACATGCTCCTTGTTCTGCAGCTTGGTGCGGATGGACATGATCACTTGGCCAGTGTGAACCCTGGCCACTGTGCCCTGGGGCTTTCCAAAGGCACCTCGTTTGCCTGTTTGGAGCCTACACGGGGGTAGTGCAAGGTCAGAGACATGAACAAACATCTGAAAGGCTCGTCTCCAAGGTCCCTTAGTGCAACCCATACAAGAAACAGGCTGCATTACATTACCAATGGCTGCTGTTTGCAGCCATTGCACGCTGGGCCCTCATGAGGAAGGGAACCCAGTCGGCTAAATTGGCTGCAGAAGGGTTTCCTTCTTATTAATATTTGTTACCAGCAATGAGCCCGTGTTCATACATTATTATTCATTGATATTCATCATTTACCTTAGGGTTTACTATTTGTTTTTTACAGTTCTATGAGATTGATCAAATGCATAATATCATTATCCACCATTATCCTCTCATACAGAAGAATTTTACTATCCCCTACTGTCCACTAAGGCATCCCTCTCTCACTGCATATTGCTGGCAACTACCGATGTTTTTTTATTGTCTCTATAGTTTTGCCTTTTTTCAGAATGACACATAATTATAATCAGACAGTCTATGGCCTTTTTAGACTGGCTTCCTTCACTTAGAAATATGCATTTAAGATTCACCTGGGCTGAATGTGGTGTCTCACACCTATAATCCTAGCACTTTGGGAGGCTGAGGTGGGTGGAACACAAGGCCAGGAGTTTGAGACCAGCCTGGCCAATATGGCAAAACCCCATCTCTACCAAAAATAAAAATTAGCCAGGCGTGGTGGGGCACACCTGTAATCTTAACTACTCGGGAGGCTGAGGAAGGAGAATCACTTGAACCTGGGAGATGGAGTTGCAGAGAGCCGACATCGCACCACTGCACTCCAGCCTACATGGCAGGAATGACACACACACACACACACACACACACACACACACACACACACACACACCAGTATAGTGAGGTCCCTAAACCCAGCTTCCTCCAGTGGTGAATTAGAACATAATCAAAATCAGGAAATTGACATTTTCATTTTCACAAGGCAGTGAACCCGAGTATAGACGTTCAGGGATTTCACAAGTTTTTATATATACTCAGTCTATGTTTCTGTGCATTTATAGTCCTATGAAATTTTATTGCTTGTATAGATTCTGCAACTGCAATCAAGATACAGAACTGTTCCATCACCGGAGAGATACTCCCTGGGCTACCCCTATGTAGTCACATGCCTCCCTCAACCCTTGCCTCATCCCTAATCCCTGGTGACCATCGGTCTGACATATGTTAAACAGTATCTCTAGGGGCCAGGCACAGTGGCTCATGCCAGTAATACCAGCAATTTGGGAGGGCGGGTTTGGGAGGGTGGGACGGGCAGATCATGAAGTCAGGAGTTCGAGACCAGCCTGACCAACATGGTGAAACCCTGTCTCTACTAAAAATACAAAAATTAGCTAGGTGTGGGTCATGCACGCCTGTAATCTCAGCCACTCAGGAAGCTGAGGCAGGAGAATCGGTTGAACCCGGGAGGCAGAGGTTGCAGTGAACTGAGATCGTGCCACTGTACTCCAGCCTGGGAGACAGAGACTCCATCTCAAATAAATAAATACATAAATCTCTAGAGTTATTAATACACTTTTGTCTCTGCATCAGTATGGTTTGAGAGATTTCTTGTTTTTCTTTGTGGCTTTGGACATTTATGAGTCTAGTCTTAGGTTAGCTAGAATGAGCACATTTATCTGTAGACGTGTGCATGTTTTGGTATAGACATAAGTAGTTTTCAAGAAAAGGTTACAAAAGAAACCTTTTCTTCGATGTTGCATATAAAGAAATTTTAATATATCTGTGCCTTCTGTAAAACCTGATGTGTAGTCATTACTGTTTAATGTAGCAGATAAATCAGGCTGATGCTATTGTGTGATAGGAAACATCACAAGTTTCCTTAGTAAGTTCCTTTAAGAAGTGACCTACTTTCGTTTATTGAAAACATGATTCAATTTACCAAAATATAATGTAGAAATAATTTTTTAGAAGAAATACTAATTTGTATTTGCTAGCCAGTAAAGATACCGTGATTAGAGACTGGGAGAGTGACGAGAGAGAGTCATACTGAGGTGCCGCTGGGAATGTGAAGGAGTTATTGTGAGTTTCAGGTGTGGAGAAGGTGGTCTGACAATACCACTGCAGCACAAAAAAGATGTTATTTCAGATGCTGGGAACACTTTTATCTCTCAGGTTTCAGAGAGGAGAAAAGTGTATATCAGTAGCCTCTGGTGACAATTTTTTTTAAAGGAAGAAGGAGCATGGCATGTGATATCTTGGGGTTTGGAACACCCAAATAAATTGGGGTTTGGAACACCAAAATAGTATTATTTTCTAATTCACATAAATTGGTTCTGAGATACTGTTTGACACTTTGTCCATTCACCATAATGTCTGAGATTCAGCCATATTTATAAAGATATAAACTGCTTATAAATATTTGCTGTATGTTGGGTCATCTTAAGACCATATCACGTTTTATTTATCTATTGTTAAGACATTTAAACTGTTTCCAGTTTTGCCATTAAAAAGTCATTCCTCAGTGAATATTTTTGTCCATGTCATGCTGAGCATGTGTACGATTATTTTAGATTGAATAAAAACCCCATAGAATGTATTCAACTCTATTATAAATTAACAAATTGTCCTCCACACAGGCTATATTAATTTACACCCTCATTCAGCAGTGTATGTGATTCTGTTTACTACAAATTCTTACTGACAGTTAATACTGATGAATTCTTTCATCTTTGACCTTCTGAAGAGTGAATGTGGGTATCTATCTTACTGTTATTTTAATTTATATTTCCTGATTATTAGTGAGTCATCCCATTTTAATCTTGGAAGGACCTTTGAGATCTTCTAGTTAATGCCATGTTTTAATGACGCCAGACTAAGAATGTTTTCTTACTTCCTTACTGCTTTCAGTTTTCTTTCCTAAGAATATGTTTTTAGTCTCATTGCCTTATGTCCCTTATTGTTGTGGCTACTGAATTCAGTGTCTCATCCAATGGAAATCTTTCTCCTTTGCCATGAGGGTGGAATATGTACAAAGAGAGAAAAAAAATGAAAGAGTGATACCGCAGATTTCTCCCTTGCACCATCTTTATTTTCACTAACAAGATGTCTGTTTCCCAAAGTAATTATATTTGACACAGGGCCTAAACCAGCGTGGGTACTCAAGTGTTCCCATGAATGATGGAGTGAACCCTAAGATGCAAGGAGTGACAGATGAGGTCCTCCTAGCAGCTTGAAAATACCCCTAGACCCAAGTGGTATCTCTGCTCTGCAGCTTGAGCTTGACTTCCGATTCTGCCTGTAGCTGTGGTGGACTGGGAATGACTGATAAAGGAAGCAAGTGTTTACATTTTCCATATTAGGATGAATTCCCCACTGAATTCTGACCCATGCTCTCGTGATCAGCTCTCTTGAGGCCAGCTTCCCAGAGGCTAGCTGTTGGGACCAGCGGAGTTGACCTCTGGGGCCGGGCGGCACGTGTGCTGTCCTCTGAGGCTAACAACTTCAAGACACTCTGGTTTCCCCTGTAAAGCCTTTGTAGTATGGGAGGAGGATTGGCTGGGCTGTGATTCAGCCAGTCTGTGTTTTTACTGCCAGGGAATGAATAGGCCTATCTTCCTGACTCCTTTTCTCCTGTTAACAGGCCAGTCATCTGAGTCCCTGGAAGCATGGCACACATGACTTCAGTGCCCCATGCACACACAAGTTTAATTGCTTTATGATTGCCTAAAATGTGAAATGAAGGAGCACATTGTCTAAAAGGATAGCATTTGCGATCCTGTGCATTTCATGTCATCGCACATGTTTGCGTCAGTCAAAGCAACTATGGAAGTGTATTTGCTGTACTTAAAAGACCTATCTTGATTTTGTGTTTCTCTGTGATTTGGAAGAAGAGCTGCAGATAATTAAGCTCTGGGTGTGACAGACATGGGGGCAGAGGTGAGACAAGGTGGGGGCTGGGGTGTGGGAAGGTGGTCGGGAAATTGGGCATTCAAGGAGGAGGGAACAGTGTGTGCAAGGGCTGGGACCTGTAATAAAGCCTCACCTTTTTGGAGAAATTCTTAGTTTTTTGTTTTTGTTTTTGTTTTTTTTTTTCCATTGTCATTGTTTTGGTCTTGAAGTATAAAAAGCAACCATGCCTTATTCTTGGGAAAGATTCATTCAGATAAAATCCCATTGTCACTCAGTTATGCTTTCTCACACAGCCATTTCAGTCCCCCAGTGCTGGTGGCACACATTACTAATGCTTCATTGGTCTGGCCACAGTGACTTTTCTCGAGAAAAAGTTTCTCAGCAAATGCCTTATTCTAGCAAATTTCAGAGCTCATAGTTTCAATGAGGACTCCTGATCATATGCTATTTGCATTTTATTCAGAAAAATTTTAAAAAATGGGTGGGGAAAAAAAGGGAACGGATGTGAGGCAAGCAATAGCTGAATGTTTTTTAAAAACTAGATATTTTGGTTTTTATCAAGTAACAATTACCCAGTTGCAGCCACAATCTATTTAGAACTAAAAATTTGAGCCAGCCTTCCAAGCCCCAAAGAAAACTATGGAAAAAAAGATCCTGGAAACTTTTGGTACTGGGGTATAGTGTCTCCTTCTTATGCTAACTGCAAACCTTGCTACATTGCCATGGGAAGGAGGTACATTTCGACACTGATTAGCATCTGGGCCTCGCAGATGGGGAGTGTTTGAACAGTGTCTTGGTTATATGAGAACCTTTACTGGAACAACCTCTGGGGCCCAGGGAATTTATTATTTACCAGGTCGTTACTTCCATTAACATACACTATTTGCCAGATATGTCACTATCAAAGGTAAAAATAGTGAGGGACCTAGGAATGCACCAGAAAGCTGTGCCAGTGGCGGGGAGTGGTTGTGATAGGACCACATGAGAAAGAGCATGGGATACCCATGGAAATCATGATGCACAGTCACCTGTATTGGATGGCATGCACTGTGCATGGGAGAGGCCTGCCACACAGAGTGAAGATGGAACGGGGAGCCACCTAGACATTCAGAGATGGGTTTTGGTGGGATGGGAGAGGGGTTCTGTGGACCAGTGAGGATGGAAAATGTTAGCCCAAACCTTCCCATGCATGGCTTAAAATGAGTTACTTTTTGGACTGATTTGAGAGAAAAAATGATTATAATTTTAGGGATTCTCTTTCCCACCCTTCATTTTCTCTTGCTGTTTCCCCCCATTAATGCATTTTATTTTTTTAGAAGTTTTAGATTTACTGATAAATTGAATAGATAGCACAGAGAGTTCCAATATATACCTGCTATCCGCACAGTTTTCTCTATTATCCACATCCTGTGTTAATGTCATACATTTGTTATAATTAAATCAGAATCCATTATTATGAATGAACAACCATAGTTCGTTAAGATTCACTCTTTGTGTTGTATATTCTATGGATTTTGACAATTGCATAATGGGCTGGGCATGATGGCTTGTGTTTGTAATCCCAGCACTTTGGGAGGCTGAGGTGAGCCAATCACTTGAAGCCAGGAGTTCAAGACCAGTCTGGGAAACATAGTGAGACCCTGTCTCTGCAAAAAATAAAAAAATAGTTGGGTGTGGTGATGTGTGCCTGTAGTCTGAGCTACTCTGGAGGTTGAGGTGAGAGGATTGCTTGAGGCCAGGAGGTCAAGGTTACAGTGAGCTGTGATCATGTCACCACACTCCAGCCCGGGTGCCAGAGTGAGACCTCGTCTTAACAACAACAAAAAACAGGCTGGGTGCGGTGGCTCACACCTGTAATCCCAGTACTTTGGGAGGCTGAGGTAGGTGGATCATGAAGTCAGAAGATGGAGACCATCCTGGCCATGGTGAAACCCAGTCTCTACTAAAATACAAAACATTAGCTGGGTGTGGTGGCACACGCCTGTAGTCCAGCTACTCAGGAGGCTGAGGCAGGGGAATTGCTTGAATCCGGGAGACAGGAGTTGCAGTGAGCTGAGATCGTGCCATTGCCCTCCAGCCTGGCGAAAGAGCAAGACTCCGTCTCAAAAAAACAAACAAACAGAAAAACAAGGCAGTAGCATGATATCATGTTTCCACCATTACAATGTCATACAGAATAACTTCACTGCCTTAAAAGTCCACAATGCTTTACCTATGCATCCTTGTGTCCTCCAAACCCCTGGCAACCAGTGACTTTTTTTTTTTCAGAGATGAGGGCATTTCACTGTGTTGCCCAGGCTGATCTCAAACCCTTGTCTTGAAGTAATCCTCCTACCTCAGCCTCCCAAAGTGGGGATTACAGGTGTGAGGCACTGTGCTAGGCCAATCACTGAACTTTTCACTGTCTCTCTAGTTTTGCCTTTTCTAGAACATTATATAATTGGAATCATACAGTATGTAGCCTTTTCAGACTGGCTCTCTTCACTTAGAAATATGCACTTAAAACGTATCCATGTCTTTTCGTGGCCTAACACCTTGTTTAAAAAATTGCTGAGTAATATTCTATTGTGTAGCTCTACTACAGTTTATTTATTCATTTATCTACTGAAGGACATCATGGTTGCTTTCAAGTTTTGGCAAATAGGAAGAAGATGCTATAAACATTTGAGTACAGGTTTTTGTGGGGACATACATTTTCAGCTTGTTTGAGTAAATACCTAGAAGCATTATTGCCGGATTATATGACAAGATTATGTTTCACTCTGTAAGAAGGTACCAAACTGTCTTCAAAGGTGTCTACGTCATTTCCCTTTGCTTTTTAATTTTCCATGTGACTTTAGTTTGGGAACAGAAATGAGAGATAATATGTGGAAAAATGCAGGTACTGCTTAAGATGTAATAACCTGATTCCAAAATATGCAGAGAAGTGTGTTGTACTAGGTGAGATACAATCATGAAGATCAGACTAAGTGTCCTTTAGGGATATTAATTGTTTACTTAACCAGAAGGCAGGGATCACATGGCTTCAGATTCATTAAATAGCTCAAGGCTGTCCTCAAGGATCCAGACTCTCTCTCCCTCTACTCTTCCCTAAGTATACTGGCCTTCTGTCTTCTGCTCATACTTTGTGGTCTCAAGATGGTGGCTGTAGCACCAAGCATCATGTCCCCAAACACTTAGGAAGAAAGAGAAAGGGGGAACACCAAGAGCTGTCCTTCTATTTTGTCCCTTTCATCAGAAAATTGAACCCTCTGCCCCCCAAAAAATCTAGAATAATTTCTTTGATGTATTACAGACCCCAAATGGGTTCCGTAGTAACTCTTGCTGCATAGAGGCCAGGAAACAGTAATTTGGAGTCTCTCTAATTTCTGCTCGTGTTTCTTCCTGTAACAATAGTCTCACTCACAACCTGGCCTCATCCATTTATCAAGCTGAATATTGCTGGAGCCACTTGTAACTTTTTTCGCTGTAGGGGAGGGGAAATAGCTTCTTCCCACTCATCATCAGGTTCATGACTAAGGCCCCGTTAACAAAAGACAGTTTGACAATAGAAAAGGATGCTTATGTATTTGATGTAACTTTTATGTGCCACAGGAGCCTTCCTAGGGAAAGAAAAACCTGAAGCAGGTAAACCTGCATGTTTTTATGGTTAGGTTTGGTGAAGAGTCTTAGAGATGAAGATTGGACAAAGGGGCTATCTATGATCTAATTGTAATGAACTGTGGGAAACTTGGCAAGGCCTGCTTGGTTGGATTCTTCTTGTCACTTCTATGTCTCCGGCTCCTTTCCTTTGGTTATAGAGAGGGAGTCTCTCTCATATGGTTTGGCTGTGTCCCCACCCAAATCTCATCTTGAATTGTAGCTCCCATAATCCTATACGTCATGGAAGCAACCTGGTAGGAGGTAATTGAATCATGGGGGCGGTTACTCTCATGCTGTTCTTGTGATAGAGAATGTATTTTCATAAGATCTGATGGTTTTACAAGGGCTTTTCCACTGCTTTTGCTCGAATTCTTCTCCTTCATGCCACCCTGTAAAGAAGGACGTGTTTGCTTTCACCTCTGCCATGATTACAAGTTTCCTGAGGCCTCCCTAGCCATGCTGAACTATGAGTCAGTTAAACTTCTTTCCTTTACAAGTTACCCAGTCTCGGGTATATCATTATAGCAATGTGAGAACAGACTGATACCTTCTCTAATGAGACTCTTATGACCTGCTTCAAAGAAAGGTCAGAAAATCCTTCCTAGATTTTATGACCTGCTTTAGGAGAAAAGGTGTGAGGGGAAGATAAGATTGACCTTGCCACTTTTGCTGTTTTCTTAAATACCATGGTGCCATATTTTGGGGTAGCAGATCCTGAACCCATAATTTCAATGTCCTTATTTTATCTGTGCATGAGGGCTGAATTATTCCATCATTTTCAAACTGTGTTTTATGGAGCCCCACATTTCTGACTTGAGTGTAGGGTTCTCTGCAAGGAGAGTGAAGGGATTTGAGAGATCAGGGCTCCAGCTTCCCACCTCTTCCTTCACTTATTTAAGCTTCCTCCCAGGGTAGGTCTCCTAGGGGATTTCCTTTGAATTAAGCTTCTGCAGCTAAAATTAAGAGTGAAAGCATTCAGTTAGGTGGATGTCTCTTTCAATTCCAAGAGCCAGACTTTTGGACCAAGATGAGACAAGGCTATTAGTCTTGTCCTAAGAAGTCTTTTGCAAAATTCCTGGGATTTTTTGCCTTGAAAACGTTACCAATATCCATATTGTGCACAGGTTACAAGAAAATTGTTTTGTCTTCTGTCCTAAAGAAAAAGGAATTTCTTTGCCATTTAAAAAGTGGTTTAAATCTTAGCTCTTCCCTGTCAAATGGATGGTCTGGAGGGGGGAGATAAGAAGGTGGCCATTAGTCTAAGTGTTATTCCTAAAAACTGGAAGGTTTGATCTTTCCTGGTATCTCTAAATGGAGTTTATCAAAGATTCTGGAGTAACCGAAAGGTGTAGTCTTGTCCACCCTTTCCTAAATCTGTTACATGTTTATGTGAAATTTGTGGACTTTTCACATGGGCATTTAATATATGATGCAGTATTTAATTTGGGTCGGAAAACGTCCTGGGGTTTTAAAGTATATCTTAATTAAAATGCTTAGTAATTTGCATATATGCCCTGAAGCGATTTTATGGAATAGAAAAATACATGAAAACAAAAACAGAATGCAGGTCTATGCTGAATTTGCTGTTGGGTGAAGCTGACTTTTTTTTTTTTCTTCTATTTCTAAATAACTCCAGTGGCTTCATCGTCCACATAGCACATTGTGATCTATGGACAGTGTACCGATGTGGATTCTGCCTGCCTGATCCCAGAAGGCATGCTGGCTTTCCAGGCTTCTTGGTGCAGTATTTAAATAAACAAGGTCTGCTGTGTGCAAGACACAGGGACTCTGTACTAACTGAGCATATGCTATCTGATGTTCTATATTTACATGTGGCGTCTCATTTACAACGCACAGCTCCCTCCAAAGTAAGTGTTATCCCATTTTGCTGTGGAAGGCAGTGACACATCAAACTTGTACCATATTAAATAGCTAGGAAGTGTCAGAGCTGGAGCTAAAGTCTCCCAGAAGCTTATACATTTGTCACTAAATCAATAGCTCTGCCTCACTAAAATTAATTGGCATTCTTCACATAAATGCAGGAGAAGGGAACTAGTAAATTTTGGGATGCATTTTTGTGCCAGATGATTTGCACATTTCAAGTTGTTCAATCCTCACAACCACCTTGGGGGAAGGGGGTTTGTGCCGTGTGTGGAACGGGGACTACAGTATTACTCCCACTTCAGGTCACAGGAAATTGAGGATTGAAATTGTAGAGGAAATCACCCTTGAAGAGCATGTAATCTCTCCTAAAGATGTAGCAGTAATGATGTTGCAGGTGACTTTGGTTGGTGGAACTTCTGGCCTCTTTATAGATTTGTAAAATTCTCACCAAAACAGAGTTACTCAGCATATTCTGAATACAGGAGGCCGATGTCATGTGTTATCTAAAAGCATGATGAACGTTTATCTACCAGAAGAATAAGATGAAAGGTTCTGGTTTTCCTCCTTCTCCATGTACTTGACAGCTGCTAATGGGCAGGTACTTGGCTTCCTCACCCTGCATGTGCTGGACTCGTGTTGGGCTGAGGTAGAGGAATAGCATGTACCTATGCAAGGTGGCTATGCCCAGGGCTTCCTGAGAGTAAGTTTACGCCCTGGCCCTGGTGGAATGAAATATTAGTGGTCCCTTCAGCGAGAAGGCACTGGCAGAAAATCCTTACACAAAACTTAAAGCTTAGATTGATCTGCAGCAAAATTGCCCAGGAACCCACTGCCTCCACTTTAGTCCTGGGAGAGATTTGCTCCCATCTCTGTCTCCGATCTGCAAGAGTTTGTTGAATAAAGGATGTGGTCCCAGCCCTCATGGGTATTTCCTGGCAGAGCCTGGGCAGGCTGTGACATCATCGCAGGGGGCAGATCAAGGAGGAGCCAGAACCTGGAACCCCTATGCCTCTGGATCCAGGTGGCTCCTGGATGGAAGGGCAGAGACTCAGCAGGAGAGTGAGGATCAGCATTCGCCCAAGAGGCAGGATGTGGAATCCAACCAGAGGCCTCAGTGACACGTACCAGGCAGGCATTGACTCGTTGGGTTGGTACAGGTACATAAGAGTACACGTGGGATACTGCTCCATGCCCCACTAAGCTGTAATGTTCACGGAGCTGGGTTTGGCCTGCGGGAACAGGGAACCTTGAAGGAAGCCTTCCCGTGCTTCTCGTGGGTGAAGAAGGGCCTCACATTGTAGGTGCGGTTCATGAGTCTAGCGGGGAGCTGAGTCTTGGAGAAGCTTTGAAGTGCTGCAGCTGAAGTTGTCCTCCTCATTTTCCGGGAGGAATTAACGGGTGTTGGCGCAGCAGAAAACTTGGTTGAGATGATAGCAGCAGTAGACGCTAGCAAGGGGTATCCTCCCATCCTGCAGTCTTTGTTGTCATTTCCTTAGGGAAGGAAACTTCAGCCCTTTCGTTTCCTTGCATAGAAAGATTGACTTTGGTTTCAAGTGTCCAGGAATCTAACATCAGGAGGTAAATACAATCATGGAAACAAAGCAGAAAGATAAACAAGGTTGGGGAATCCGTCAGTTTCTGGTTCCTCCCTGAGTTGCCTTGTCTTGTTTCTTGAATGAAGCAGTGAAGAAGGCTTCAGAAGAAAGACAACGCAATGATAAATGTTTATATTTCCATGAATATAGGAATTTTTGTTTGAAAGGAACTTTGATGTCCTGGAAGATAAGAAGGAAAAATAAAAACCAAAAATACTAACCTCCTTTCTTTCTAAGTGACAAGAATATAGTTGAAAAGCCCTTTGCTGCTTTTTCATGGATTTATACAATAAAAAAATAATAACCTTGGGAGCAGAAAAAGGTAGTACATCTTTACTTTCATCTATTATGTGTCACGGAGGATCTGTACTAGAGCTCTGTGAGCTCATTTAATTCTCACAGCAGTCCTAATCAAATGTGTATTGTTGGCCATCTTTCTAAAATTATTTTAATTTTTATGTTCTGGGATACATGTGCAGGATGTGCAGGTTTGTTACATAGGTAAGCATATGCCATGGTGCTTTGCTGCACCTATCAACCTATCACCTAGGTATTGAGCCCAGCATGCAGTAGCTATTTTTCCTAATGCTCTCCTTCCCCACATTCCACCTGCTGACAGGTGTGTTGTTGGGTGTGTTGCTCCCCTTTCTGTGTCCCTGTGTTCTCATTGCTCAGCTCCCATTTATAAATGAGAATATGCAGTGTTTGGTTTTCTGTTCCTGTGTTAGTTTGCTGAGGATAATGGCTTCCAGTTCCAGCCATGTTCCTGCAAAAGACATGATCTCATTCCTTTTTATGGCTGCATAGTATTCCATGGTGTATATGTACTACATTTTCTTTATTCAGTCTATCGTTGATGGGAATTTGGGTTGGTCCCATGTCTCTGCTATTGTGAGTAGTGCTGCAGTGAACATGTGCATGCAAGTATTTTTGTAATAGAATGATTTATGTTCCTTTGGGTATATACCCAGTGGGATTGCTAGGTCAAATGATATTTCTGCTTCTAGACCTTTGAGGAATTGTATTGGCCACCTTGATGTGGAAACTGAAGTGTCAGAGGTATTGCTGCCCAAAGAGAAATCACTGGCAAATAGATGTGTGGGGTCCAGCTGCATCTTCATAGGCATGCTGTCCATAATGCCTTTACTTCATGGATGCTGCCTGATGGGGCTGTCTTACAGACACCTTTTACGACCCATACCTTTACCCTATGTATTCCTCATAGTGCTGGTCCAAAGATGGGCTTGAGCCTTCTATCAATTTTCTGGCAAAACTTTGAGAACTAAGTCTTTCTCTTTGGGGCATGAGATATTTTGAGTGTTGTTATTCAAAAGAGAATTTTAATTTCTCAAAAGAGAAATGACAAATAAAATTAACAAAGTCTAATATGAGAGGTCATGAAAAAAGTATTTTAAGGTTTTTGGGGGTCTTATGTTGTTCCTTGCCTTGACATATAAGTAAATTAAATAAGGCTCAGTGGACTATATCTTTTGCAGACATTCTAACCTGTTCATTACAGTTTTTGACTGCAGCTGTCTATATGCCAGCCAGTTTGTTTTTTTTCTGAGGAAAATTCCTAACCTCAGTCTACCTCAGTCTTTCTTGGGATTCAGCTATCAGGCAGACAGATAGTCTTTTATAACATAGTATCATCATATTTAATGTTCTTCTTTTTCTTACTCAATGGAAGCACTTGATGCTACAAATTGTCCTCTTATTACTCCTTTGCCAAAGTCCTATGGAATTTCATGTATACTAATTTCACAATCACTAATTTCTGGCTAACATTTATTGAACATCTGTGCTATCATAGTGTAAAGGAAAAATGTAGGCATCTAACACTTGGAAATAGGCAAAGGTATAACTGCATATCCTTCAATGTCATACTGAATTATTGTCCCCACTCAAGATTATCCAGTTCTCTAGGGTTATGTGCCATTGTCTGCTATTCTTTAATTTACTATTTACTGTTGGTTACGATATTTTACAAGTCTGTAAGGGCAAATGAAGACCTATAGAAAACGGACAGTGCACCAGGCGTGGTGGCTCATGCCTAATCCCAGCACTTTGGGTGCCCGAGGTGGGCTGATCATCTGAGATTTGAGACCAGCCTGGCCAACACAGTGAAACCCCACCTCTACTAAAGATACAAAAATTAGCCAGGCGTGGTGGTGGACACCTGTGATCCCAGCTACTTGGGAGGCTGAGGCAAGAGAATTGCCTGAACCCAGGAGGCAGAGGTTATAGTGAGCTGAGATCACGCCACTGCACTCCAGCCTGGAGCCTGTACTCCACTGTACTCCAGCCTTTTGAGACAGAGTGAGACTCCATCTCAAAAAAAAAAAAAGAGAGAAGAAAAAAAGAAAAAATGGACAGTGATGTAAAGGATTTCCTTGTGATAGCAGTGTGGATAATTCCTGTCCCTTACAAACGATAGCTCCCAAAGTACCATTTTAATGCCCTATAAAGCATCACCGAAGTTTTTTATCTATTTCAGCAATCTCATTTCATCATTTTTTTCTTTTAGGGACTATATTAGCGGGTCTGACATGCATTATGCATTTTTCTTTTTACCTTTTTTATTTTGTTTTATGGAGAAGGAGTCTCACTGTGTTGCTCAGGGGTCTTGAACTCCTGGACTCAAGCAATCCTCCTGTCTTGGCATCCCAGAGTAGTGGGATTACAAGCATGAGCCACTGTGCTAGGCTGCTTTATGCAATTTAATTTTCATGTAAATCCTCTTAGGTGAGCTTATCATTATGTCTGCTGTGCTTAGGAAAGAAGGAGGCTCAAAGGTGTTCAAGTGGCTTGATATGGGATGCATGGCTAATAATTTGGAGCCACCAAGGGAGCAAAGGTTTATCTGAATCAAGGTTCACCGTTGACTACACTTTATGATGTTACCATGAAAACCCACATTATGCTCACCAAGGACTGCAATGGTGAAGTGCAGCTGAGGGTGACTCAATACGGTGCACAAAAGAATATAGATTAATAAAAGGAAGAAATAAGTAAAGGCAAAAAGGCTGAGGCTGCCTACAAAAAACTATGATACTATTGTGTTTTTTTTCTCACCATTGCTCAAAAATGGTGTCCGAAATGTCTGCGTACTTGTTTTTATTCATTGTAGCATGACACAGATTTTACTTGGAAAGTCCCTATCCCCTACCTCAGACCTGAATATTTGCTTATGGTGTGTATATACAGAAGTGGTTTAAAATAAGAAGTAACAGAGGTGCTTGTTTTACATTAACAAAGCAAAACAAACAAGATGTTGAGAGAGAAGAGCCATAATTGCTTCTAGACTCTAGCCAAACACTGGGTTTTTCATCTTTCAACATGTAAATGCACAGTTTCTAAGTTCAGCTTTTTATCACTCCAGGGTGTTTTCACTTTTTCTCAAGGATCTCATCAAATTCTGAAAAAAAAAAAAAAAAAAATAGTTTTAACTTACTTTCCTTAAAAGTAAATATATGAAATGTGTGCTATGAAATTAAGTCAACAATGGGCTGCTCCAACTCTTAAAATTGCTGGAAATGATTAGGGAAGCATACATGGTAGGTGGCAGTGAGAGAGGCAGGATGAGCAACTCTTAAAACATAGCTATCTCTCTCTCTTTCTTGTACTGTAAACTACTCCCAGCTAAGCCCATGATAATTACTGCAGGAGGTAACACTGGGAACTCAAATGTAGTTAAAATGCTGCCGCCGAAACTCAGCCTGCCATTATATTCATCTACGACTGTAAGCTTTGTCCTTGAAACATTCCAGTAACGAGGATGAGTGAAAATTCGCTGAGGTCTCAAGTTTAAGATATTGGGAAATTGGTCTTGTGTCTGGAGATACTGAGTCACCAACACCTACTCTTCTCACCTATGTCCTGATCGAAGACAACTCCACTGCCATGCACTTAATCCAGAAACCCGCCAGGCCCTCCTGATACCTCCCAGCCCTTCACTTCCCACATTCCTGCAAAATTTTGCAGATCTGGTGTTTCTGTGGAATCTGGTCCTTGTTTTCTCCACACTGTTCCTTCCCTAGATAAACCCTCATTAGCCTCTCTGCTCTGGAAGACACTTTTGTTGCCTCCTCATATATATTCTTATGCACCTCACTTCCCTTCTGTTCCCCAATTATTCTCCTTCTGCAGATGGATTCCTTAGGTTGTTGTAAGAATGTCTGCATGATCTTGCCACTTGCCTTCTAACTCTTCAGAGATTCCTGTTTCTTATAAGACGAGGTGTAGGCTCTTGATGAGCATCTGAGGCCTGTCTGACCTAGCTCCTAGCTCCTGGTTCTCCGGTCTCCTCCCACCTGTCACTCAACTTAGCTCACAGTCTGATTGAGACCCTATTTACATCTTCTTTCAGGTTTCTGAACATGCCAGACCATGTTGAGCTGCTCCTTGGTACTGAACTGCTTTCCCCTCTATCTGGTCAAGCATCTCCTTGTCACTGCTGTCCTGTAGCTGTCATATAATAGTGTTCTGTAAGAGACCATTCTTTTCTTTGGGTCAGGGCATTGTCCAACGTATATTAGTGTCCTTGGGCCTAACAGAGAGAGGCTCCCATAAATATAAGTGGCATGAATGAATGAATGAGTAAGTAAAAAGATATTTCTTGCATCAAAAAGTTAAGGCAGCTAGCTTACTTACCTGTATTTAGCTATGGAAAAATTGTGTGAGTAGGACTTCAGGTATTCTGCTATTTGTCCACAAAGCATATCCTCTCTTCTTTCCTTTCCACCACTTTCTCCCCTCTAGTGGGTAGGGCAGGAAGCACTTATGCCATAGAAAGCAGAGAAGACACAGATCAAGGTATGCCCAAGTACCCAAGGCCCTTCTAGTTCAGCCTCTCCTTGGAGTAGATAGGCCAATCTTTATGGACTTGTGGGGATCTGAGCACGAAAAAGCAAGCTGGGGAGCAAATGAACAGTGATTTTTGTTTTTGGATAAACCAAAATCAGGCACCACTTGATAGTAGGCAAGGGAAAGGCTGCAGCTTCACCTTTCTGTGATGTTCCCACCAAAAATGCATAATCTGAATCTAATCAGAAGCAGCAGAAGACAAACCCAAATTGAGGAACATAATTACCAGCCCATAGTCTTCAAAAGGTTCAAGGTCAGAAAAATCAAGGGGAAACTGAGGGAAGCGCTTTAAAGAGATGGAAGAGACACAACAGCTTAAAGCAATGTGTGATTCTGAACTGAATTTTTGTTTTACAATAAAATACATTATTGAGACATTTGGTGAAATTTGAATGGGGTCACAGGAGCAAATAGAACATGTATTAAATGTTAATTTTCTGATTTGAATGGTTGGTGGTGGTTATGGAGGAGAATGTCATTGTTTATAGGAAATCTACACTAACGTATTAGTGGATGGTGAGCCATTGGGTTGGCAAGTTACTCTCAAGTGGTTCAGGAAGAAAGAAATTATGTTATAGCTGCAATTTTTGTGAGTGGGAGATTGCTTTAAAGTAAAAATTTTTTTAAAAGAAAAAAAATTAATGGACAAGTTGCCTAGGAAAGATGTTTTGTATTATGTCCTGATGGAAATGTGCACAGGAGTGGTATTGGTAGACCTTGGAATGAGTTGGGGGTGGTGGGTGGTGAGATCAAGGCGGCACAACCAAGAGAAAACCTGCATCCTTTCTCAGCAACACTCAGCAGGTGGCCTTAAGTGCAAACAGGCTCAGAAGACAGCAGGCTCTAGGGGAGCACAGTTACCTCCCAGGGCAGGTGTAATTAGCATGTTTCTAGTGACTGGGGAGCAAGAGGCCAATTTGATGGTTTACTGTAGGAAATGTTATCAAGACCACTGGTATTCAGACTAGAAGATTTCCTCCCTGTAGGTAGATGTCAAGGGAAGGAGTTATAATCAGGAGACTGCTTGGTAAACATAGAATCACAGTGAGAAGAGCTAGCCAGTGTGATCAGAAAGTCCAGAGCCACGACAGCTCCATCCCTCCATTCTGCAGGAGTGGAGGAGAGAGGCTAGAGTGGGGCTGCCCTTTCTTGGATAGAGCTGGGGTAGCCTGGCAGCTCCAACTGGCATCAGCTTTCCTGGTTGGCCACCTCTGCTTCTGACTGATGTGCTCTTGCCTCAGATATGCGAATGGCCTCAGCCAGGTTGTTACCGTGTTCTGCCAACTGTAAAGCCTCACGGACTCTCAAATGGCTTTGCAGATCTGGGATCTTCTGCTAATTCTTTCTGGGTTGGTTTTATACATTAGCTGTCAGAGGCATGTGCCACTTTATTCAGGTTCCTTAGAGCTCCTCCTTGCCACCCTGTACCTCCTCAGAGACCACTGGCCATGTGGGAACTGGGTTAGAGAGACGCTGACCTCTAGAGTAGCAACTTCCCTCTTTCTGTTTTGTTTTGTTCTGTTTTGAAGTCTGGAGCCATATCAAAGGAAGGAGAGACTTTAAAAAAAAAATGTTTACCATCATGAAATATTTTATTATCTCTAGGGTTTTTTAACTTCCCTGGTGCAGACTTCCTTTTGAAATTCAGCCAGAATATCTATCTTTCTCATTTGAGAACAGTGTTTCTCCCTGCTGGAAACCAAAGTTCTTCAGTTTCTGGGGGGCAAAGTCCATGCAGGGCCATCTCATGTGTGTGAAGATTACAGTTCTCTTTCTACAACTGAATGCTGTCTTAGGGTGGGACATGCACTTCCGTCAAAGACTTTGCTGCTCTTTCTTACACCGGTGGCCACTTCTCCTGTAGTCCTTCTGGGTACTTAGCCCTGGAACCTGTGGTCCCAAATGGTTCCTTGTATAAAAGCCTTCTCTTCCCTGGTGAGTGTTACCTGGGGGGTTGCCCACATCTTGAGGATCTTGAAAAGAAGCAGAGCCTGTTTCTGAAGAGGTTTCTGAAATCGGAAACATCACATGCAAGTCGGCCCCCAGCTGGGGGCTCTGGATGGCTCAGTGGCTAGAGGCCCACCAGGAAGGTGTGGGTCCTTCCAGGAGTACGGAAGGCCCTGGGCACCTGCTAGCATAAACCCTGTTTTCTTCAAGGAATTTTTAGAGAGGAATTACGTATACAGACTGGCTCACACTGGTCCAACACAAGAGTCCTCACCTTAGTGTAATTTTATATTTTGCTTTATCTTTTGTCGTAATATTATAAGGCCTTGCACACAAATGCCTTTATAAATAATGACCTCCGGGCTAGGTACAATGGCTGATGCCTGTAATCCCGGCACTTCTGGGAGGCAGAAGTGGCAGATCACTTGAGGTCAGTTCAAGACCAGCCTGGCAACATGGTGAAACTCTGTCTCTAGTAAAAATACAAAAATTAGTTGGGCGTGGTGTTGGGCACCTGTAATCCCAGCTGCTCATGAGGCTGAGGCAGGAGAATTGCTTGAGCCGGGGAGGTGGCGGTTGCAATAAGCTGAGATTGAGCCACTGCACTCAAGCCTGGGCAATAGAGCAAGACTCCATCTCAAAAATAAAAAAGAAAGAAGGAAAGAAACAGAGAAAGAGGAAGGAGGGGAGGAGAGAAGGAAGGATGGAGGGAGGGAGGAGAGAAGGAAGGATGGAGGGAGGGAGGAGAGAAGGAAGGATGGAGGGAGGGAGGTAGGAAGGAAGGATGGAGGGAGGGAGGTAGGAAGGAAGGATGGAGGGAGGGAGGTAGGAAGGAAGGATGGAGGGAGGGACGTAGGAAGGAAGGGAGGAACATCTTTTCCAGAATATGCCTGATTTGGGCTTGATGTGAACATTGAACCACTTCCCTCTAGCACATATTCATTTGGGGATGGGAAATGGTGTCTACAGTGTCACCAGGTCAATTAGGTATCCTGTCCTGGCCACCTGTGTGCCCTGGCAGATGTCTACAACGAGATTGTCCTCTCATCTAAAAGTGCAAACTCTTGATAAGCTCATGGCTTTCAGCACCTGGTGGATAGAAGCAATAGCGTGGAGGGGTAGCGGTAAGTGCCCATAAGTCTCAAAGAGTGGAGACTTGGTTTCCATTTGCAAACAAACCCATTCGCCCCATATGAGGTCTGGCACTAGTTTTTGACATCTGTTTGATTTTTCTATTGGGTCAGGAACTGTGATGAGTCCTGAACTATGAGGACCATGAAAAGGAGTAGAAATAGAATCACTGGGCCGGGAGAGGTGGCTCATACCTGTAACCCCAGCACTCTGGGAGGCAGAGGCAGGCAGATCACCTGAGGTCAGGAGTTTGAGACTAGCGTGGCCAACATGGCAAAACTCCATCTCTGCTAACAAAGTACAAAAATTAACCGAGAGTGGTGGCTGGCACCTGTAATCCCAGCTGCTCAGGAAGCTGAGGTAAAAGAATTGCTTGAACCCGGGAGGCAGAGGCTGCAGTGAGCTGAGATTGTGCCACAGCACTCCAGCCTGGACCACAAGAGCAAAACTCTGTCTCAAAAAAAAAAAAAAAAAAAAGAAATAGAATCACTGGAAGCACATGTTATTAAAAATAAAACAGGACCTGAGTTCTGCTTAGGAACCTGTAGCTTTTGCTTTTTTTCTATTCCTGGGCCTCTGTGCATCTGGGAGTCAGAAGAAAAAAAAAGGCAGGTATAACGAGAAATATGCTCCTTGGGGCACCCGACTAACCTGTGTCTTTGTCAGTCAGATTCCCTACTTGATGGGAGGAGTTCTGCCACCCTCCACTCTGCGAGGCTTTCCTCTGCACAGTGAGTGCGGGTTTCATGTGAAGCTGTTCGTGCTCCATGCAAATGGCACAAGGCTGACAGCTGTAAAGGAATGTTCCTTGGCTTGCTGCTCAGTCAAGGAGCTGGCATTATGCTCATAGTGACAGCTGCAAAATACAGATTTAGGGTGGAAGCACTAGCTGTAAGTTCCAATTACCATTTGTGTTTTTAAAAAGTCAAGTTTTTACGTTTATGGTGCAGTTTTACAACTTGCTACTTCGATAGCCTATACAAAGCCATCTTTTGATATTTAACCGAATGACTTCTGGAATGAGAGCATGGGTGACTTCTTGAGGGATGAAAGCACTGGGGAGTCTGAATTGCAAGAGGTGAGAAAGGCAGGCGGGATAGGGAAGGCTATGAGATTTTGGAAGTTGGGCAGCGTTGGAGAGACTGTGGGAAGCATACATTTCTGCCTACAGTGATTAATTTTTGTTTCAGAGAGTAGCTCTCCCTAATGAGGGTTGCACATGCTGGAGAATTAGTAAGAATTTCAGGGATGCCTCTGCTTCATTTTTTACACATACTCCTAGGTGGAGGTGAGAGCATTTGGTTCTCCTACGCTCTTGACAGCCTATTTCCTGTGGTTCAAGGAGAACTGAATTTCCTAGCAAAAGCTGTCATCAGGGTCTGGAGACTCCTGTGTCTCCTTACTACCTGTGCCCGAGTTGTTATTCCTACTTTTAATGCTCCACAAGGTGGCAGGATGGAAGGTTCATTTTCCACCTGGACAGTTCCCGACTCTTGGAGACTCTTGTGTACCCGAGATGTTTCAGCAGTGGACTGAAGTGTGCAGATTTCAGGTGACAACTTCATGGCTTCCGCTAGAGGAAATAGACATGTTGGTCTACATGCACATAGACACAATGGAGGGAAAAACACTCAACCTTTAAAAATAGACTCTTAAAGACATTACTGAGACTGTTTAGTGCCCTAAAAAAAAGAAATCCTTTTGAACTCTGAAAGTCTTTCTCTCCATACATAAAGGAAAGGTTTTATGTGGCTGTTTTGCTTAATGTGGGCTGGTTTTATTTTGGACTCTTTGAAACCCAGTGTGAAAGCTAACATTCTGCTCTGTGGAAAAGTAAAAATGAAAGGAATTGCCGGGTTTGGGTTGTGCTGAATTAAAGTGACAAGGTACAGATAACAGGGCACAGCTGTGCCCACAAATTAGCCCTCTCTAATTTGCTGCTGTGGAAAGTAGGGCTTTGGTGTTGCATTGTAATTCATTTCCTTGAATTAAAGTTTAAAAAAGAAAGCTAGTTTGCTCAAAAGAGAAAACCAGAAAAATGTAAGCCCTTCAGTATTGAAACAGCCCATGGATCCCTGTGTTCAGGGAATTGTTTGAGGAAGTCCTGCTTCAAAAACATGTAAATTACGGAGTTTTATTTTTAGAAGCTGCACTTCTCAAATGTGAGTTGGATTATTTTGTGTTCTACTTGAAGGTATCCCTTTCAAAGCTCTTGCTGACATGCAGAGCGTCTTTTGTGTGGGTCAGGTGACGGCGGTGTTTTTATTTTAAAAACGTTTTTAGAGACAGGGTCTCTATTGCCCAGGCTGGAGGGAAGTGGCACAATCATAGCTCACTGTAGCCTCTATCTCCTGGGCGCCAGAGATCCTCCTGCTTCAGCCTCCTAAAGCACTGGGAGTATCGGCATGAGCTATGCCCAGCTGGCGGCAGTGTTTTGCTTTATTTTTGTTTGTTTTCTTTCTTTTTTGAGACTGAATCTTGCTCTGTCACCCAGGCTAGAGTACAGTGGTGTGATCTCAGCTGACTGCAATTTCCGCCTCCCAGGTTCAAGCAATTCTCCTGCATCAGCCTCCCAAGTAGCTGGGATTACAGGCATGTGCCACCACACCCAGCTTATTTGTTGCATTTTTAGTAGAGATGAGGTTTCACCATGTTGGTCAGGCTGGTCTTGAACTCCCGACCTCAGGTGATTTGCCTGCCTCAGCCTCCCTAAGTGCTGGGATTACAGCCATGAGCCACTGTGCCCTCTCTAGCAACAGTATTTTGTGTGATTTCTTTTGCACACAATGTGCCCTGGCATCACAAAGGAGTGTAGCATCTTTCTCCAACTTCCATTGAGTTCTAGGCAATAGCTTGATGTTATGGGGAGCCAGGAGGACATTTGGTTTTCCCAGCCATGATGTGCCCTGCTCCAAATTATAATACTCCTTTTCCCCAATTACAACTTCCCAGAAAGCTGAAATGTCATTCTTTGAAATATGGTGGCACGTGATTACAGTATTACCAAAAACATCAGCTCCATAAATTGTGTAATAAAAGTCAGGATGACTTATTACAACACTGTACAAAAAATTCAGTATTCTGGTCATGGAAGTCTTGTTTTGTTCTTTGTATCTGTATGTGTTAACTGGAGGGGAGATCTGTTGTCTCCATATCGAGTTGTCTGCTCCTGTGGTGGTGGACACTTTCACACTCATCGGAGGCTTTCATTCATCTGTCTGCATAATAACGGCTCATCTCACACTCTGACTTTTAAGGCACTGTTTCTCAAAGTGTATTCCACAGATTGTTACTAGATGGTGATGTTTAAAGGGTTCCTTGCACTTTGGGAGGCCAAGGCTAGAGGATTGCTTAGGGCCAGGAGTTAGATAACATCTTTGGCAACATAGGGAGATCTCATCTTTATTAAAAAAATACAAAAGTTAGCCAGGTGTAGTGGCATGCACCTGTAGTCCAGTTACTTGGGAGGCCGAGGTGGGAGGGACTCTTGAGCTTAGGAGGTGAAGGCTATAGTGAGCTGTGATTGCACCATTGCACTTCAAACTGGGTGACAGAGTAAGAGCCTGTCTCAAAATAAAATAAAGGGTCCCATGGTTCAATAAATTTGAGAGACACTGAGATAAACAAAGCCAAACAAATTGATTTCCTGAAGGACTTTCCTGAGCCTCTTCTATACAAAAGTACACCATCGCTTTTCAGGACAGAGTGTGGAACAGATATCTGGTCTCCCACAGGAGTATGCTCCTCAGTACCTGCTTGGGAAATACTGCTTCAAAGTTTGGCTCCACATGCCTGTTTTGGAATGAACTGTGTCCCCTACACAAAAGATATATTCGAGTCCTAACCCCCTTAGAATGTTACCTTATTTGGAAATAGGGTGGTTTTAGATGCGATTAGCTAAGATGAGGTTATACTGGAATGGGGTGGGTCCATAATCCAGTATGACTGGTCCTTATAAGAAGGGGAAATTTGGTCGGGCATGGTGGCTCACGCCTGTAATCCCAGCACTTTGGGAGGCTGAGGCTGGTGGATCACTTGAATTCGAGAGTTCAGGATCAGCCTGACCAACATGGGGAAACCCCGGCCTGACCAACATGGAAAAACCCCATCTCTACTAAAAATACAAAATTAGCTGGGCTTGGTGGTACACGCCTGTAATTATAGCTACTTGGGAGGCTGAGGCAGAATAATTGCTTGAACCCAGGAGGTAGAGGTTGCAGTGAGGCGAGATCGCACCATTGCACTCCAGCCTGGACAACAAGAGTGAAACTCCATCTCAAAAAAAGAATAATAGTAATAATAATGAAACTGAAAAGGGGAAATTTAGAGATAGAGGCACACACAAGAAGAACACCACGTGAAGACTGGAGTGATGGTGCCATAAACCAAGGAACTACAGGAGCTAGGAGGGAGGTTGGACAGACGCTTCCCTAGTGCTTTCAGAGCGAGCAGGGCCCTGCTGACATCTTGGCCTTGGACTTGTAGCTTCCACGACCCAGACGGTTTGCCATACTTTGTTAAGGCTGCACACGGAACGAATCCATTGCCACTCTAGGGTTGAGTTCAGCACTTCAGACTTCTTTTCAGCCATATCCTTTGTGTTAGAAGCTGTACACCCTTTCTATTCTGTGGGTTTATTCTTTATCTGCTATTTGTGGTGTTTTCACTGGGGCCCACCCTTTCTTCCCCTTGCCCTGGAACAGTGGTCTCTTACTCTTGCTGTATATTGGAGTCACCTGGGGAGTAGGAAACAAACAAAGAAACAAACAAACTGCCTGGTGGGCTCCACCCCAGCCAATTAATTGAAACTCTCTGGGAGTGAAGATCAAGTGTTTTATTAAAAACTCACCAGTTGATTACAATGTGCATTCGAGGCTAATAACCACCGAAGGAGGCAGGGACTAGACCATGTGCAGGGAAGGGCTGGGGGAGGAGGCTCCAACCAGAATCGAGCGGGGGATGGAAGGCTCTTCGCTGAAACCAAGAACACTAGGGCTGCACACCTCACTGACCTGAGTGTGGACTCTGGATCTCTACTTACCTGCTGTGACCATGTGCAAGTTTAGCTGCTGACTCCCGGGGCGTCCTGATTTATCCCTTAGGCACAATAATGACTATCTAGGAAGGCTGTGGTGAGGGTCTGTGGGAGGCTCTGTACCAGGGCAGTGAGTCCAGGGCTGTATGGATTACTGGGAGACAGACTGGAGACCTGAGCCCCCGCCCCCTTTTCTCAGTGAGTCTCCCTAGGCAGGAAGCCTCTACCTCTGTTACCTTCTGCCCATTTCCTAAATCTAGCCCTTGATTCCTCCTTCCCGCCCTCCCTCCCCAGCTACCTGCTCAAAACAATTGCAACATCCAATAGGCTTCCAAATCCAGGGTGACTTTGGATCTACATATCCTTTCTTCACAAAGAACACACAGTTGTTGAGGAAGGGTGCTGATTCCTCAAGGAAGCAGCTCCAGGGGCCGCGCATGAAATCACTGTGGCTTGCACCAGTGTGGGCTGCAGGCACTTCCTTAAAGGTGAAGTCATTCTGGGTGAAGGGCAGGCAGCTAACACACAGCCTCTGAAGGACTGCCCAGGAGCTCTCCAGTGGAGGACGGCCCTAGACCTTGGTGAAGTTTCTGGCTCCTGCGGGACCGCAGTCAGCTGTGGAGCGCATAACACTAGGACCGCCTCGGGAATCGCATCTCCGGAAGCTGGGCCTGGCACTGGTGGTTTCCAAAGCTCTCCAAGCAGTTCCTCAAAAGCTCTAGAGGCGATTCTGCTTCTGTGAAGGCAGATTGGCCACCCTTTTGTATTTTGTGTGCGTGCATGCATTTTGCCGTGTGGGAAGCTAGGCGCTCGCTCAGCTGTGTTAGGCGGCAATATCTACCAGACTCTCTTCTAGACATGGGATACAGAGGAAACCAAACACTCACGCTTGCACGAAGCTTCTTTTCTAGTCAGGGATCTGGAAAATAAACAAGTAGACAAATGTCTGAGAGATGATTTCAGACTCTGAGAAGTGCCATCAAGAAGATAAAACAGGGGAGTCGAATGGAAAGGACAGGGAGCATCATTTTAGTTAGGAGTCAAGTTACGCTTCTCCAAGGAGGTGACATTTGAATGGAAACTGGAGTGAAGAAAGAGAGTGAGCATATATGTACATATATATGCTCAAAGTGTATCCCAAAGTGGTGGGATTACAGGCATGAGCCACCCCACCCAGCCTCTGTGTGTGTGTGTGTGTGTGTGTGTGTGTGTGTGTGTGTATATATTTCAGAGGCTATATATATATACACACACAGGCTCTGTGTGTGTGTGTGTGTGTGTATGTGTGTATATATCATATATATATATGTATATTTCAGAGGCTATATGTATACACACAGGCTGGATGGGGTGGCTCATACCTGTAATCCCAGCATTTTGGGAGGCCAAGGCGGGTGGATCTTGAGGTCAGGAGTTTGAGACCAGCCTGACCAACATGGTGAAACCGCATCTCTACAAAAACAAAACAAAACAAAAATAGCTGGGTGTGGTGCATGTCTGTAATCCAAGCTACTCAGGAGGCTGAGGCAGGAGAATCCCTTGAACCCAGGAGGTGGAGGTTGCAGTGAGCTGAGATTGCACCACTGCACTCCATCCTGGGAGACAGAGCAAGACTCTGTCTCAAAAAACAAACAAACAAACAAACACAAAAACAAACGAAAGAAAGAAAGAGAGTAAGCAGTTCGGGAAATGTTGTGGGCAGGTGAACAGCCCTGTGCTTGGCCTGCTGGGAATAGCAGGGCCAGTGTGTCTGGAGGAGGCGGGGGGTGGGGGGGGGGGATGGAATGAGGAACAGCAAAGGGGCCAGAGGCCAGACCATAGAGACAGATGGGGCATTGCTGGGGCTTCAAATGTTTTCCTAAATATGATGGGGTACCTCTGAAGGTTTTGAGTAGGGCAGCCACATGACCTGACTTAGGTTTCAAATGAATCATTCTAGAGCATCAATTATTGTGGGCAAGAGTAGAGTCAGAGAGATCAGCTAGAGGTGGACTTTCAGGCACTGCCCAAGGAGCAGCTAGGAGAGGTTTACGCATATGCGGCAGGTAAAATATTATAGCAAGACTCTGAAGTGATTCCTAGGCAGTGTTTACTATTCTTAGAACTTCAAAGTATGGAATGTATGCTTTTTGCATATTGTCAAATAATTCTGCATATTTCAAATGTGATATATACAGTGTTATCTGAAGGTGGTCACAAGCTCAAACAAATTTGTGTGCATTGTTATTGATGTCTTTTTTGTGTGTGCAGCCCTTGCTGGTTTTATTACAGATTAGAGTGAAAGAAGTAATTTGTTGGGGTCAGATTTCTGAGGCAGCCTTTCAGGTAGATCTAGAAATTATTGTTTTCTTGACAAATAAACAAACTGGAAACTTGTAATTTTTCTTCAGTCTAATTATTTTGCCCACCCTTGTTTATAAATGTTGTGCCTTTTCTAATGGCTTGTACTTTTTATTGGTATCTATATCACCTCATTAATCTTGAGTCCAGATAATTACATGTGCATATTGTCATCTTAATCATGTTATTTAAGTCTGTGTTCCCAAAAGAGGTAATAATCTGTATTATCAAAGTAGATATTACTAAAATAGCATTCAGTAGACTGTCTAAGCAACATATTCTATACTATAAATAAAATATGGAAGCCATCAGAACCTGTATATTTCAAAATTTACCTAAAATTTGTATCCTTTTAAATGTTGCCTAAAATACTCTATAGACTCTTCCCATAACAGTTATAACATTAAAAGGAAATGTACTAGAAATGTTATACTCAATTATAAAAGGAATAATTAAATGGGCAGAAATTAAAGATGAATCCCCAAATAAAATTTCCAAAAATGGAACAAAATGTATAAGCAGTAAACACTTATATAAGTGGATTCATTTATGAAATGTTTTGAAATTTTTGTCTCAAATGCCCTGTAACATAAATGACAAGTATCATGAAGTCACCAAGAAGAAAACAATCTTAACCAAGTGTTATCTTAAGATAACAATCTTAACCAAGTTAACATCTCTATTAATGGGACAAACCAACTATGTATGCCTTCTGATATAATATCACTCCTGTGATAGGTCTGCCAAAAATGCTTAACCTGAATCTCATCATGAAGAGAGATGTTAGATAAACCCGAACAGAAGGACATTCTAAAAAACAACTTTTGTAGACTTTTTCTGTACTCTTCAAAAACGTCAAGGTCGCAAAAGGAAAAGAAAGAATGAAGAACTCTTCCAGACTAAGGAAATTAAAGACACAGAAAACTCAATGCCCCTAAGCAATCTTGGATTGGCTTTTAGACCAGGGAAACAAATTCATTTTTCTTTTATAATAAAGGATATTATTGGGATAATTAGTAAAATTTAAAGAATGCCTGCAAATTATATAACAATGTATATCAATGTTAATTTCCTGATTTTGATAATTGTGCTGTGATTACCATAAGAGTATGTTCTTGTTTCTTAGAGACATACATTGAAGTATTGAGGGGAAAAGTGCTGTCACATCTGCAACTTACTCATAATCCAGTTGAAGGCGAAGGAAAACTTTTCTGTTGTCTCTACTCTCCTAGGCTCTGGGTCTAGGGCCCTGCAAATTAGATTGACAAAAGACAGATTAACAAGAGCTACCAAGCAGAAGTTTATTAATACATGCAGCATGCATATAACTGGGAGAAACTCAGTGAGTAGTATCTCTATGGAGTAGTTAGAACTTGGGCTTATCTAGCATCTTAACAGAAAACAATAAATTTGCAAAGAATTGATAAGACAAAGGAAAAGGGTTTTAGGCTTCCCTGGGAGGCAGATTGTGGGAAGGTAAATACATGGGGCATACTAATGGCAGATAAGAGTTAATTCAGAAAGGTTTGTTTATGCAGGTCCATTTGATGCAGTCTCATCTCAGGTGATAAGGTTGTTATCTCCTTCCTTGAATGCCAAGGTGAGGACACCTTTACAAGGAGCCTTTATCTTCTGTTTTCAGGCAGATAGTGAGAAGGCCAAGAGCAGTTCTGTTTCTGCTTTTAAAAAAATTGCCTTCAGCTCAAAGTAAGTCTTATGCCAAAATGGCATTTTTTTTTTTTTTTTTTTTTTTTGAGACGGAGTTTCGCTCTTGTTACCCAGGCTGGAGTGCAATGGCGTGGAAAATGGCATATTTTGGAATGGCACACTCTGAACCCCTTCACAGTTCAGAAAAAAATAATAATACAAGAAAAAATGAGATATTTTACTGTGATAAAATGCTACTATTTGGGAAATCTGGGTGAAGGGTATACTTCACATTCATCTTGGAACTTTTATGTAAGTCTGAAATTATTTTGAATTATCAACTCTAAATTGGGCTTAGGAGAGAACATTTTATTTTCTCCAAAATTGCAGAACACCCTCTATCCTAGTGGTTTCTAAGCAGTAGGAAGGAAACTTTTCTTTTGTAAAGGTAAGGCAAGTGTTTCTGAGATTGCCTTAAATGTATATAAAATGGCTAAAAATATTTCAAAATTATCTTTTATGCATAGAGTTCTGACATACCAGAAGAGCTAGTTAGAATGAAATGGACCAGTAGAAAGTATTTTTCTGATGTATAGACTGCTGAATTCTTAAAGCTAATATATAATTTTTTTTCTTTTTCTTTGTGACTCCTTAAGAGTCAACTTGAAAATGTATAATTTAAAATATTTTATTCCCGCTGTTCATGAATTTGCAGAGGGATCCCAACCCTTGTTATTGAATGTGTTTTAGAAGAGGAAATGACATTTTACTAAGAAGTGAGAAAATCACCATAGAGGGCGTATTCAGAATGATGATAGCGATCAGTCCTGGAACCCTGTTACAGACTCTCTCCATCCCTATGGACTGGGAAGAGGTGTGGACACTGGATTTCTCATGTTCTAGAGATAAATTCCCCTGGACATTGGTTTGTGGATGGTTCAAGCTTTCACTCTTAAAAGTTTAATTTTTCCATCAATTTACATTTATGTTAATCTTATTGTCTACATTCCATCATGAAACCATCCATTGTTATTGTAAGTACTCTGGGATTGTCTTGTGAATTGTCACTTAAGAGGAAGTAGCCTGTTCCCAGTGGGTTCGCTCTTCAGTAGTGCAGGGTTGTAGATTACTGACCACTCGTGTATAGAATTAAGTTCACTTCATGGAGTTCTGCTTCTCAAACTCTGCCCTTGGTACTAGAATTTAGTAAACCAGTAACGTAGTGGGTTTAAATAATTATGGTGACCCCGATGACAGAAATGGTACTCTGAGAAAGGTTGGTTCTTTTCTTAGTAATAATTGTTTAATGAATGACCCGGGCTGTGAAGTTGGACATTATCTGGGATCTGTTCTCACTCTGCAGCAGCTGGGTAACCTTAGACAAGCTATCTTTGCTGCTAGCAGATTCTGTATTTGAGAATCTAGTTACTTGCTGATATCTGTTTGTAACCCCCACATCGGTGCTTATGGCACTTTTGTGGTCATTTGTGGGTGTGCAGAGCAATGAAAAATTTGAGTCACCTGATGGGCATGTTTCTAGCCTTGTCTTCTTGTTTCATTTCTCATATCGTCAGCAAGTACTCTTTTTGTGGTCTATTTAGTGCCATGTTTTTCACATTTTTGTGCTTTCTGTTGGTCATTTAGCTGCTTAAAAAGGCCCCAAGGGTGGTACTGGCCTGCTATCTAATGTTCCTAAGCGCAAGGAGTCTGTATGTGCCTCATGGAGGAAATACAAGTGTTAGATGAGCTTTGTTCAGGCATGAGTTAAGTGCTGTTGTCCCTGAGTTCAATGTTAATGAATCAATAATATGTGTCAAAGAAAGTGTCTTTAAACAGAAACACACATAAAGTTACATGTTGATTTGTTGACGACAATATTGCGACATTACTCTCAGAGGGACCTAACTCTGTATTTTCCTTCAGGGGCAATCACTGAGTGTTGGCAAATTCAGTGTTTGTGGTGACTGCATAGGATGTAACTACTTCTAATAGTGAGAATAGATTGTATTCAGTCTTTTCCAGTCTCAGCTTCGGAAAGTAACATCAACACATTATCAGTCATTATGCCAGGGCGACACACATAAACAAGGACTGTGTCAAGCAAACTGGGTCATAGGGTCATCTATCCTGGGTAAAATGGAGATTAAAATACCTTCTTTCAGCAGCATTCAGCAAATAATTGGCCATCCCCTATGGAGCCAGGTACTATATTGGAAAATGAGTATCAGTGATAGATAAAACCAACATGTCCTCTTTCTGCATGGTGTTTATAGTGTTTTGGAAAAGGTAGACACAACATGAATAAGCATACAAGTAAGCCTATTGTCTGTCATTCAAAGAGCCACCAGGATGGCTAAATAATAGAAAGGAGAGCTTTATTAGTGATGTGGGCTTGCCAGCCGGGAAGACAAAGTTTGTGCATGGACTGAAGGTGCTCTCTCTTGGAAGAGGGGAAGGTCAGCTTGGATTTTATCACAGGATGCATACTATACAAGAGTCATGCATTTTCAGCAGGTTTGGAGAAAAAGCTCTGCATATTTATGAGAGGATCCAAATACATGCATGATGGGTAAACACATATGCAACATACCTCCCACGTTCACTTTGGAGCATAGTTTTAGCATTTAAATGAGTTGGAAAGGCTCTTTACATCCAAAGGTGAACTGTAGGACACAAAGACAGTTTGTGTGCATCTTCTATAAGCTGCTGAAACTGGTCTGAGGTCTGCAGTACCTTATCAGAAAAGAGTGTTTGTGAAGCCCACCTTCTGTCCAATCAGAGTTAAAGAATCTTTGTGAGGCCCGCCCTCTGTCCAATCAGAGTTGTAGTGGCCTCGGTTGTAAACTCAGATTTGGGAGGAGTCTGATCTCTCCTATTGTTAGGAAGTTTAGAGCCATAGGAATTTAGAAATTTGCCATGCCGGCTGGATCCTGACACCTCAACACGTAATTAACTTTCTTTTCTTAACCTCAGAGTCATCTTAGTTGATAAAGGGGTATATATGGGGGCAGGGCACGGTGGCTCACGCCTCTAATCCCAGCACTTTGGGAAGCCGAGGTGGGTGGATCAAGAAGTCAAGAGATAAGACCAATCTGGCCAACATGGTGAAACCCCGTCTTTACTAAAAATACAAAAATTAGCTGGATGTGATGGTGCATGCCTGTAGTCCTGTAGTCCCAGCTACTCTGGGGGCTGAGGCAGGAGAATCCTTTGAACCTGGGAGGTAGAGGTTGCAGTGAGCTGAAATTGCACTACTGCACTACAGCCTCGAGACAGCGAGAGACTGTCTCAAAAAAAAAAAAAAAAAAAAAAAAAAAAAAAAAAAAAAAAAAAAAGGGTGGGTAATCTCTTTTGATCTCTCAGATCACAAGTATTAGGACCAGTTCTCTGAAGGGAAAGAATAAGCTGTTATTGGTAAAAGTAAGTATCAAATTGGGAAGTTGGAATGGTGAAGCATCGAAGGCCTCTTTGAAACGATGAAATTTAAAGCAAGTTCAGTAGATGAGCTTCATTTTACCAGGAAAAGAGCTTTCCAGGTGGAGAATGAGGTAATCTAGAGCCTGAGCCCTTCAAGGAAGACCTTAGTGGCTGAAAAGCAATGAACAAGAAGAATGTGATGCAAGGTAAGGTCTTGCTAAGAATCCTATGAGTGGGCCGGGTGTGGTAGCTCCTGCCTCTAATCCCAGCACTTTGGGAGGCCAAGGTGGGCGGATCACGAGGTCAGGAGATCAAGACCATCCTGGCCAACATGCTGAAACCCCTGTCTCTACTAAAAATACAAAAAAATTAGCTGGGCATGGTGGCGCACGCCTATAATCCCAGCTACTTGGGAGGCTGGGGCAGGAGAATTGCTTAAACCTAGGAGGTGGAGGCTGTGGTGAGCCAAGATCATGCCACTGCACTACAGCCTGGGTGACAATGTGAGGCTCCATCTCAAAAAAAAAAAAAAAAAAAAAAAAAAAAAATTATAGGAGCAATGGGGATCCACTGAAGGATTCTGAGCAGGGAACTAATAAGATGTTTTACAGTTCTCTGTAGTGTATGGAATTGGAAGTGGAAGGAAGAGCAAATGAATGCAAGGGACCAATTAGGATGCTACTGCAGGGGTCCATGCAAAAGTGACAGTGGCTGTAGAGGTGAAAGGAGAAGATAGGTTTGGAAGAGATACTTACAAAGTCAGATCTGTTGGTTTGAATATAAATGTTTAAGATTTTAAAAAAAAGATTGGGAATGACTTTCAGATGGTTTGAATAGAGGTGCCATTTTCTGAAAGGGGAAATGTTGGAGGAGAAATAGATCATGGGGCACAGAGTCAAGAGTATATAGCAAATTAAAATGCATTTACATAGAAGACTGTCTGTAAATATATATATATTTATACACTGGCAGTAGGAATTTTTAAAATGATATTTGTTCCTTTTATCTCCCTATTTTTTCTGAAGGGATATTTGTAGATTTGTGTTCATCAGAGTCCAAATTTGGTAACCCCTCTTTCTATTTTCCTATCAGTTTTCTGGACATTCTTTTGTATGCATTAGGGGGAAATGCTGTGTTCTGCCTCTCTTCACAAACTTCTGTGGTTTACCTGGTGCAGGTTTCAGATCTGCTTCAGGATGCCAGAAAGAGAGAGAACAGGGAGCTTCATCTGGTCTAGATTCTTGTACAGGCCACACAGTGTCCCAGCATTGGGCTTTTGAGGTTACAGCTCTTTAGTTTACTCCCAAGCTCAGCCGCTGTCCCAGGGCATTATCCTTATGCCAGCATGGCTGGAACTGTAGAACCTTCATTAGCAGCCATGCCACCAGCTGAACCACCCCACCCACAGGGACCTCCAGATTGTGTTTCTGAACTTAGATTGTGCTTCTGACTCCTCCTTCTATCTTTGGGAATTGGCTTGGGAAGAAAACTTTTCCTCTTAGGGTTGCATGGTCTGAGGAATGTGGGCTGTGCGTTAACTGTCAACAGACAGACTGAAAGGAGAAAAGACAAAGTTGAGTTCCATTTGCTGAGTACTCTTTGATGAGTGCTGCACAGACAGAGGTAAATTTATATACCAATTTAACAAGACGAGTAGTGCAGAGCTTCAGGGGGGAAGTATAATAGGCCCTGTTGTGCTTTTTGATGCTTATGGCAACGGATTTTGTACTTCCTGATACCAAGCGGCAGTCTTCTCCCACATAGGAAACACCTTGGAGGGGGTTCAGTGGTGGTTGGATTTCCCAGACATTCTGCTTAAATTCAGAATACTACTTTGGTGAGCTGTGAATCCCTTCAGACCCTAAATTTCCTTTCCTGTCAGAAGAATATTGGCCCATCAGAAAGTCTAAATTGAATGCCAGGAAAAAAGGGCTCCTGGAAGTGCCTTCTATCCACAGGCAAATATATCTACCTTCTCCCTAGTGATTTGCTCTGTCTACCAAAGAGCATTGAGAGGAGTGACCCTCTTGTGGTCACAAAAAATTTGGTATTCCCCATTCTCCCCTTGTCAGTGGCACTGGTGCATTCCATTTGCATAACTATGTGAGGCCACTGTGTTGACTCATCCCTGAACCCAGAAACTGCCTCATGTAACTTTTCCCTTTGGCTACCCTGAGACACATGACCCAGCAGCTTCACTTTCCTGAAGCTTGTAAGACATATTACATCCTGTGGATATAGAGATTTTTAACTACAGATGGTCCCTGACTTCAGTGTAAGACTTTTGGGGGTTCAATGGTGCAAAAGCAATAAGCATTCAGTAGAAACTGTACTTTAAATTTTGAATTTTGGTAGTTTTCTAAGCTAGCAATATGTGGTGTAATAGTCTCCAAAGCTCACAGTCAGTCATGAGATCACAATGATTTTGCCCAACTGTAGGCTAATGTAAGTGCTCTGAGCACCTTGAAGGTAGACTAGGCCAAGCTATAATGAATGTCCTGTCGGTTAAGTATATTAAATGTATTTTTCGTTTGTGAACTTTTCAACTTAACAGAACATAACTCCATCGAAAGTCAAAGAGCATTGGTAATGGATAATTAAGGGATGCTGTGAGTTACCAGTTCACAGATTTCTTGCAACACTTTAATCTTGGGTAAATGAAAATATTACACTCTAATGGATTCTTCTTGCCCGCTACACAGATACAGCCAATACACTGAGACAGTGGTGTTAAAATAGAGAATGAGTTTAGTTATCACAAGGCAGTTGAGCAGAAGGACAGGAGATATTTCTCAAATCTGCCTCTCTGAGAGCTTGGAGGGTTGGGTTTTTAAAAGATAATTTGGTGGTCAGGGGGCTAGGGAATGAGTGATGCTGATTGGTTGTGGATGAACTCATAGGAGTGTTGAAAAGTGTCTTCATGTGCTGAGTCAGTTTCTGGGTGGGGGTTACAGAACTGATTGAGTCAGTTTCTTGGGATGAGTCAGGTCCCTGAGGTGGCAGTTGGTTCACCAGAATGCAAAAATCTGAAAAATATCTCAAAGACCAATCTTTGATTTTAGAATTGTTATATTATCTATACAAACAATTTAGAGAAGTCATAAATCTTTTAGCTTCTGGCAACATGACTCCTGAGCAGTAAACAAGCTAGGGAACAATAGCTGGTTATCACTTATCTATGCAGGTCTTAGCAGAATTCAGTCCCCTCCCACAGTTAGCTTCCTCTATGCCCAGGACTGTGCAGGGCAGTTAGCTCATGGGGTTTGAAGGAAGATGGAGTTGGGTATGTCAGATTTCTTTCACTGTCCTGGTTTTGCAAAAGCAGTTTAGAAAAATGTTTAAAAACAGTGCCACTAGATCAGGTCTGTGACCAAAGGTGTAATTCTAAACCTTACTAACTAACTGAATTGATTCATCTCTTCCTTCAAGGGCTGTAAAAATCAATGTTTTATTGTTGTTGTTAAGTTTTTTTTAGCTGTAAGTTTATTCAGTCCAAAATAATCCTCTTCAGTTTTACTGAGGTGGCTGACCACATCCACACCAAACCCATCTCTAAACTGGAATTCGGTTGCTGCCCCAGCCCCAGCCTCAGCTTTATTGTCAGCATCAGGGAGTACAGTACTTTGTCTCTAGGGATCTCTGTTGGCTTCCCCTCTTGTGAGTCTTGCAGGTCACTCACCCTCCATACCTTTAGGCTAAGGTCTGCCAATCTCTGGACAGCTGTGGTGTAGGGTGGCAGGCATAATCTCAGGGGGCAGATGAAGGTAATCACAGAGATGGTGGATACCCTCATTGGTAAGGCACCAGTAGAAATGTCTCCAGGCAAACTGTTCCTTCACATAGCCTCAGGACTTGAGAGACTGCATGGTCTCCATGACGTGAAGGTTGGGCACATTCTTGTCTGCCAGCTCCAGGTGCTTAGGCGTGTGGACGTCCTTCTTTTTCCACAATGACTCCTTCCTTAAAAAGGAGTTCATAAATGGCAATCCTGTTCTTCTTAGGCATCAACATCTTGGCAGCTGTAGGGTCAGGGGCTGGGGCTCAAATCAGTCGTTTTTGGTTAGGAACCATTTAATATTTGTTTACTAGATTATAAAAACAGAAATATTTTCTTTTTCTTTTTTCAATTAGCAAGTGTTTAGCAATGGAAGTCTAATACGCTATAATACAATTGATTATACCTTCTCTTGAGCACTGTGTTGCTTCTAGGGAGAGGAAATATTAGAGGAATCAGGAAGATGGGAACAAAGAGCCAAAAATTACTTTGTGGAGTTAAGAGATTTATTTAAACAACTATATATATAATATATATATATATATAACATATATATATAACATATATATATAATATATATATATAACATATATAACATATATATAACATATATATATAATATATATATAACATATATAATATATATATAACATATATATATATATATATATTTTTTTTTTAAGATGGAATTTTGCTCTTGTTACCCAGGCTGGGTACAATGGCACCACGATCTCGGCTCACCGCAACCTCTGCCTCCTGAGAATTGCTGGGTTCAGGCAATTCTCCTGCCTCAGCCTCCTGAGTAGCTGGGATTACAGGCACGCACCACCATGCCTAGCTAATTTTTTGTATTTTTAGTAGAGACGGGGTTTCACCGTGTTGACTAGGATGGTCTCGATCTCTTGACCTTGTGATCCACCTGCCTCGGCCTCCCAAAAACTATATTATTTTTTAATCTGGCAAGCAGTAATGATACATTGGATATAGCATATATAGCTTTTAGCAAGATTTCAAAAAAAGTTATTAATTCTTAGACAACATGAAGAAATGAGAACTGGATGCTGATACAGTTAGACAGGTTGGTTGCATAACAACAGAAAAGCCTCAACCTCCCCTCTCCTTCCTTCCATGTGGATACTTGGGTGACCCTGAGCTGATATTCAGCTAGGATGCACTGGCATACTGGTCTGTTAGAGGCAGCATCCATTCGGATAGATCACTGTGCACCCGGTACTGTTGTAAAATATTTTAAATATGCTCTCAGGGTGTAATAAACTAGAGCTCTTGGGAAAAGCAGACTGAAGCTGAGCTATGGCCACGTTAGCATTTTGGGAACTTCATGCATGGTGCCCACTCCCTATCTCTAATTAAAATGAGAAGCAATAATAAAATAAATAAGGAAGTCCAACACTGTACATTTTTCCCATAATGATGACTTCAGTGTGTTTTTAGAAGTATTAAGTAACAAATTATGTTTTATTTTCTCATTGATTGGGTGTTCCTGCTTTGCTGGTGCCTTAAACATGAGCCTTTGTTGAGCTCAGAGTAGGCCTCCTGAGGCAGCAGGGAAGGAAAAGAATGGAGAATTACGAATTGGTTCTATTTTGAACTTCCATAGTAGTTGTGTTGGCTTAAAGTGAGTGCAAATTGTTTGCACAGCCATTAAGCGTTTATGATAATATATTGAGTTGTTTAGAAGAAAGCACTGCTAAAGTTAAAATAGCACCACAAACAAATAAGCTTTGGAATTCCTTTCTTTTTCTTTTTTTTGTGGAGATGAAGTCTCGCTCTGTCATCCAGGCTGTAGTGCAGTGGCATGATCTCGGCTCACCGCAGCCTCCACCTCCTGGGTTCAAGCTATTCTCCTGCCTCAGCCTCCTAAGTAGCGGGGATTACAGGCATGCACCCTGACACCTGGCTAAATTTTTTTATTTTTATTTTTAGTAGAGACAAGGGTTTCAACATGTTGGCCAGGCTGGTCTCAAACTCCCGACCTCAGGTGATCTACCCACCTCAGCCTCCCAAAGTTCTGGTATTATGGGTGTGAGCCACCACACCTGGCTGCTTTGGAATTCTTTTAATGGAAAAATAAAGCAAAATACTCAACAGAGAGGGATTTACTGCAAAAGCATAAATTGATTGAACTACTTACCACTTTAGCATATTGGATTGGAGAAATAATTTGCTTTTCACTTTAGGGTAAGTGCGCCTTTCCCAGAAGCAGTCTCCACTAGCGCCATCTTCAGCGTTACATCTGATTCCATCTTCTGCTATACCATTAAATGCTGACTCTCAAGGCAGACAGTGGGACAGGATATCAGGCGGAACCATTTACCTGCCTGGGTGATGTTTCCCTGTAGATGACACAGCACAAGTGCCACTTCTGCACCAGCCCTGGGAGTCTGGCTCTTCCTCTTAGAAGCCTCAGGATACAGTGTTGGTTCTAGTTTCATTTACCATCATTAAGAGCCTGTCTGACTGGAAGAGATGTTATCTCATGATAATTGTTCCCTTCTGCTCCATGCCAGGTTGGAAAGATAGATAATGATGAAAAAGTGTTCTGAGAAGTACCAACTGACAGGTCCCCTAAGGAGTGAGGGATTAATTTAGAAATACAGTGGAAAATTCTCTTTAAATATGTAAACTAGATTGAAGGGACTGGCAGAAAGTAGGGTGACGGTTGTTTATGAAATTATTCCATTTTTACTAGTTTGAAATACACTTGCATATGTTTCTGTTAGCCTTGGGAAGGAGAGAAAATTTTATTAGCATAATTCCAAGTTATAAAAAGCACTCATTATTAAATTGCTATAACTTTAAAAGTGAGATGTGTAAGTTAAGGAGAGATAAAAAGATAAATGCCTGGAAAATTTTATTTTGATCTGCCTGGCTTTCTGAACTTAGAAAATAGTAATGATCATTTGTTGAACATTTATTATGTACCAGGGACTCACTGCAATCATTTAATCATCTCAGCAACCCTGTGAGGTATAGTGGTGTAACTCCCATTTTACAGATGGGGAAACTGAGGCCTGGCAAGGTTAAGTGATTTGCCCAGAGTCACCTGGCTAGTGTTAGATCCAGGGTTCCAGCCCAGGCCGTCTGACCTCAGAGGTTATGGTTTTCATTCTTCATATTTTAAATGCCTCAGTCACTTAACTTTTTTAGGTTAGTTTCCTTATTTTTAAAATATGGGGCAAGACTAGATTCTTTATAATAAATGAGAGTTTTGGAACTGTGCTATCTTCTTTTTAACTGAAACTGAGCAGAGGTAATGTTCATCACATATTCACTGCAAAAGGTCAAAAGAATGACTAAATGGTAATTACCAGCAGTATTTGTAGCAATTTAAGTCATTTCAGGATTTTATCTTTGACAGTTATTGGTTATTAGTTTTAGTAACAGGGACATGGAGAGAAGGTATTTTTGAGTCTACATCTCAGTTGCTTCCTGATTTTTCTCTGAACCAATCTCCCCCAACCACATCATCTCCTTGGAGCTGCTAAATAATCACACCGCTAGCAAAGGAAATCGGCTGCTCTTTGCAACTCATCAAGGTAGTGATGACTAAATGCAGAGGATGAGTGAGAAGAGGGAATTTCAGGCCACGAATAAGAAACAGGCCACTAATTAGGAGCACCAGGAGAGACTGCAGTTATCTTGTGCTATTCAATCTGGAAGTTATTAAACTCTACCTTAGTAGAAAATGTGCACTTGACTTCCTTAGGAAAGAAAAGAAGTGTTCATTAGCAGATCATAGATTACTCCACATTGTTTGGAGTTTCCTAAGACATAGCCAATTGAAATATATATATGTACTTTGATGTTTATTACTGAAGGAACTCCCCCCGCCCCCCATTTTGTTACTGTGCTTAACTTTGGTGTTGCACGGAAGTAAGTTTTCAAGTAAATGAAAGCTAAAACTAAGTATTTCATAATAGATTATAATGAAATGTTAAACTTTTATTGAGTATGCCATATAAGCAAATGAGGCATTAGAAAGTCTATGTACTGTTTAGATAAGAATTATAAGATGAATATCCATGTACCCATCATGCAGCCTAAGAAATAGAACACTACCAGTACTTTTGAAGCCTGATGCCATTCTCCTCCCTAACTCAAGTAAGATTGTCCTGAATATTTTATTAGTAATTTCTTTGTTTTATTTTAGGGTTACACAAATGTCAATAATAGTTTTTGCCACTTTATAAAAATGGAATGATTCTCTCTGAATTTTTCAGTGGCTTGTTCAACATTAACATTATGTTTCTGAAATTCACCTGTAAGAATGTAGTTCACCCATGTAGATGTAATTCACTTTTACTCTTCAGAGTATAGTCCATTTTATGAATATGGGACAGTTAATTTTTCTCAGGAGAGAGAGACATTTATTTGAGTTGCTTCCATTTTCTTGCTATTGGGAGGATGTTGTGAATATTTTTGTCCATCTGCCTTAGTGTAGATGAGCAAGAGTTTTTCCAGGATGTATATGCAGGAAAGGAGATGCTGTGTTGAAGGCTACACACTCCTAAAATTTTACTGGGCAATGCTAATTTGTTTCCAAAGTAGTTGTACCAATTTTAACTCTCACCAGGGGTACGTGAAAGTTCCTGTTGCTGGCCGGGCATGGTGGCTTACGCCTGTAATCCCAGCACTTTGGGAGGCTGAGGTGGGCCTATCACCTGAAGTCAGGAGTTCGAGACCAGCCTGACCAACATGGAGAAACCCCATCTCTACTAAAAATACAAAATTAGTTGAGCATGGTGGTACATGCCTGTAATCCCAGCTACTCGGGAGGCTGAGGCAGGAGAATCACTTGAACCTGGGAGGTGGAGGCTACAGTGAGCTGACACGGTGCCATTGTACTCCAGGCTGGGCAAAAACAGTGAAACTCTGTCTCAAAAAAAAAAAAAAGAAAACCTTCCTGTTGTTCCACATACTTGCCAACACTTGGGGGATTGTCAGATTGTATACATTTTCTAGTCTTTTGGGTGTAAAGTGGTATCAGCCTGGGGGTCTCTGCATACCTCTCATTACTAGTGAAGTTAGCCGTCTTTTTATAGGTTTATTGACCTTCTTGTTTTTTCATGAAATGCGTGGATATGGCTTTTGGGTTGCGTGTCCTTTTTGTATTGGTTCATTGGAGTTCTTTATATATTTTGTGTGCTAAATCTTTGTTCATTATAGATGTTATTGTAGAGGCAGAAAGGGGGTGATCCTTTTCTCCCCATCATAAGAGCCACAGCCCACACCTTTATAACAAAATACAGATCAACAAGAGAAAAACATAACAAATTCATTAATATGCTTAAACACGGGAGCCATACAACACATGAAAACTCAAGAAAGGAGCAGATGGTTGATGCTTAAATTTCCTTTTCATTGGGGAGAAGGAGGTGGAGAGCCGTAAATGAATGGGCTTAAAAAGCACACCAGTGGTTTGGAAATGATTCTCTTTGGACTCTGAATGGGACCTAAGGACAAATAGTAGCTGCAGACAAGTTACAGGAAGGTAAGGACAGATCCCCATTGTGAACAAAGGTCATATTATGCAGATAACAGTCTTCCAGGCCTTTCCTTTGAATTCCTTCCCAGAGAGCAGAGGCAGAGGCTAACTGGGCATGGTGTCCTGAGCATAGAGGCTTCTAGTCTCTGTTGGTTAATCTTTCCTGGTTATTTAATGAGATTCCTAGGGAGAGGGTTTTGAGGCAATTGCATTTCTTTTAGAAGTTTTCTCAATCAGGTAAGGGAACTTACAGAGAGAGCCAGTCCTGGTGCTTTGGAGAGTAAGGAGGGTCAGAGAGACCGGTCATTGGCAAGGAAGTCAGAGGGAGAGCTTGAGGCTACTCCTTTAGTTCGGCATGTCAAAACACGGTATTTCAGGGCATTTTCTGGCCATAGCATTGAAGATATCTTCTCAATATATGGCTTCAATTTTTTTCTTATTAAATTTTTTTTCTTATCAAACCTTTTTTTGTTTGTTTGTTTTTGTTTTTGTTTTTGTTTTAAATAAACTGAACTTCTGGTTGGGCGCGGTGGCTCAAGCCTGTAATCCCAGCACTTTGGGAGGCCGAGGCGGGTGGATCACAAGGTCAAGAGATCGAGACCATCCTGGTCAACATGGTAAAACCCCATCTCTACTAAAAATACAAAAAGTTAGCTGGGCATGGTGGTGCGTGCCTGTAATCCCAGCTACTCAGGAGACTGAGGTAGGAGAATTGCCTGAACCCAGGAGGCGGAGGTTGCGGTGAGCCGAGATCGCGCCATTGCACTCCAGCCCGGGTAACGAGTGAAACTTCGTCTCAAAAAAAAATAATAAATAAAATAAACAGAACTTCTTAATTATATTGTAGATGAGTTAGTCTCTTTTTTTATGGGTTGGGCTATGTATAGCTTGCCTAAGAAATCCTTCTTACCCTTTGGTTATTAGGATATTCTTATATACTAAGATTTTCTGAGATGTCTGTTTTTCTTTTTCATTCAAATAGTCAATCTCTGGAATTGTTTTGTTTAATGTAGATTGTAAAGTAGAGGCTGATTGCATTTTGCCCCCTACATTGTCCCAATGCCACTTATTAAATACAGATTGAGCATTCCTAATCTGAAAATCCAAAATCTGAAATGCTTCAAGATGTAGATTTTTTTGAGTGCTGACATGACACTCAAAGGAAATGCTCATGGAAGCATTTTGGATTTCGGATTTTTGAATTAGGGATATTCAGCCAGTAGGTATAATGCAAATACTACAACACCTGAAAGAATCTGAAATCCAAAACACTTCCAGTCCCAAGTATTACAGATAAGGGATATTCATCCCTCCTGCCTCCCCCAGTCACTGGTCTACACTGTCACTTTTGGCACATATCAAGCTTCCATATGGGTGGAAGTCCTTCTCCAGACAATAATTGTTACATAACCTTGTTAACATCTTTATAACATTGGGCTCTCTCATTCTTAAACTTTGTATGTTTATCCATTTATTTTGGTGTTCGTTAATATTTTTCAATGACTTTTATTAATTTATACAGAAATATCTTGTGCAATTTTGTTTCATATATTCCTAAGTATTGCAGGGGCCAAGAGGGAAAGCTTCCCTCTTCATTCCCTGTAGGTTTGCTGAAAATATACTGACAAAATGCTAATGAAAAGATGAGAAGGGCATACAAATGTATTTAATGTTCACATTGGAGGGAATCACATGAGAATGATTTGCCAATAACCCAGTGGAGTCCGGATGCTTATATACCCTTCTATATAGGAGAGAGAGGAAATAGGGAGTGCGGAAGTAAGTAACAAAGTTCTCCGGAGCTCTGAGGGAGGTGTCAGGAAGGTGAGGGATAGAACTTCACTGTGAACAAACGTCATCTTATGCAGATCAAGCCTCCCAGGTAATTTATGAGAGCTGCCCTTAGGAGAAGATGAAAAGTCTATATGGATGTGGTGATGACTTACAGTCTCTGCTCTTCTTCTCCTAGGTGGAGATATTCCAAAGAGAATTAGAAATTCCAAAGAGAATCCCTCCTGGTGCTTTAGGCAAGAAGATCAGTGACAGGGAGGTGAGAGCAGGTCAGAGAGAAACCTTGATTCTGAGGCTTTTCAATTTTCAAAGCACTTAGCATGCCAAAGCTCCATATTGTGAAGAATCATTTTCTGCACTTCAACAGTATCTTCTTGTTTTATTATTATCATAAAATGTATGTTTAAGAGATGGTTCTTTCTGATGCTTTGTTCCTGGTGTATAGAAATGCTAATCACTTTAATATACTGATTTATACTCAGAAACCTTGATAAAGTCTTATTAATCCTAATAGTTTCTGATAGACAATAATATCATCTGAATAATGAAAAATTTGCCATTCTTATAATGTTTAGAATGAGATCTCCAGTATGGTATTGAATAGAGGTAGTGATATTTGACTTCCTTGCCTTGTTTTGATTTTAAAGAGAAAGGTTGATGGTTCACCGTCAAGCTTTGAGCATGATGATTGCTATAGACCAGGCGTCCCCAGACTTTTTACACAGGGGGCCAGTTCACTGTCCCTCAGACCGTTGGAGGGCCGCCGCATACTGTGCTCCTCTCACTGACCACCAATGAAAGAGGTGCCCCTTCCTGAAGTGCGGCGGGGGGGCCGGATAAATGGCCTCAGGGGGCCACATGCGGCCCGTGGAGCTGTAGTTTGGGGATGCCTGCTATAGACTTTTTGTAGAGATCCTTTAGGAGGGAAGTTTTCTGCCATTCCTAATTTGCCTGCTTTGCTAAGATGCTTTAAAAAATTATAATTGACTTTCATATTGGTGATTCTGATGTCCCATTTGGCAATAGCAGAAAGGAGTTACATTTATTATCCATGATTGTTTTTGATGTCTGCAGTGGATATTAGTGGGGAGAGAAAGATAGGAGGAGGTAATATATGCTTGATATATACTTATTTTATATGCTATAAAATAATTTCATATGAATTACCCCATTTGAGTTATTGTTCCCAGGGATTTTCATTTGTTTTGTTGTTGTTGTTGTTTGTTTTGTTTATTTCTGGTAGGGGCTTAGAGCATTCTGATTCCATAACTGTGGCTGGTCTTATGCCCACCCATTTTTCCTACTGTATCCTGGTGATACTTAATTTGCACTATGCTTAATTAACCTATTCTTTCTTTTGTAGTCTTCTATAGTCTTCCGTGTCACACACTGAGTTGTACCTGTAGCCTGTTATTTTTCACTGTATTCTTGAAGAATTTTCTTAAAGTGTCTAAGAAATCAGTGGTGCCCTCCCAATCTGACCCGTTTCTTCCTCCATTCACTTATTCACTCATCAGACATTCATGGATAACGTAATATGTGACCACAGATAAAATGGTGAAGAAAACATTTATAATCTTTATAGATTTTACACTCCAGAGTGGACTTGGGACACTAAACACAAAGGCCAGTGTGTAGCATTGCAAGGTAGTGATGCAGTGAGTGAAGGAGTGAGTGGGAGAGAGAGAGTGAGGGATGACTGGGCATGTGTGTGTGCCAATTTGACTGGCATTAGGTTATCTAGGAAAGGCTTCCCTGAGGAGATGACATTTGGTCTGAGTCCCAAATACAGTGAGCAAGTCAGCTGTGGGAAGTTCAGGAACAGCAGAGGAATGACAGTGTGGTGTGTCTGGGGAACTTGAAGAAGTCAGGTATGAGCAGAAGAGAGCGAGCCAGGAGGAACTGGTGGGGGACAGAGAATGAGGCAGAGGCCAGGACACACTGGGCTTGCAAGATCCTCAGTAGAGAGATTTTGCTTTTATTGATGCGATGAAACTATGTATATTTTAGTAGCATGTAATATTTTTGTTCATGTTGTCAACGAATTGTTGAGTCCGTTATCTGATTTCTGAGAATAAGAATGCATCCTGGGTTTATCGTACTCTTGTCTCAGAATCTCCAAACTCAGTGATTGAGGGGAAGAGGCCTTTTGTTAATATTTTTGAAATGAATGAAGAATCTTTCTCCCTTAGAGGAGTTTGGAGAACGCTGTTGCTGAAGTTGGCCTGGCTAACTGCACCATGTTGGGAGATCATGCTACTGGGGGAGATTACAGACGAATAAGCCTGCGCTGAGTTTCCTCTGTGGTAGAGGCTCATTGTGTGAGGACAGGAGATTCTCAGTCTGACTTCCTTCTCCAAATAGAAACATCTACTTAACCCGGGGTAATATGATTAATTATGAGAAATATGATAAATTATGATTGACTCCTGTGTTGGTGATTCTGATATCCTGTTTGGCAACAGCAGAAAGGAGTTACATTTATTATCTGTGATTGATGAATAACATGGAGAAACCCCATCTCTACTAATAATGATTCATGTGTGACTCTATAACTTTGTCTTGCTTGTGCTCCTGTTCTAAATGCTAGGTGTTGGGAGATTGGAATGGATCTCATTTTGAACTGAATCTTAACTCCTTTGCTTCAATCCCCTGTTAGCAAAATGAGATTATAGAGCAATATTTGCTGACCTTCCTCACAGAGATCTCAAGTGTGATGAAGTGATATGGATGTTGAAAGGGTGGGTTGTTTTCGTAACATGCGAGAAATAGTTAATGCTAAAGTCTGATATAAAATGATTATGACTAAAACTTTTTATTTTTATTGTATGTACCATAATTTAACTCTGAAGAAAAAAAGTGCTGGATATTCTTTTGAGATTACCAAAAGGATATGGCTCTTTGTCCTGTAGAAGAATACATGCTATAGAAATCAAGGGACAAAAATCAGGGCATTCTTTCCGAATTTCCTGTCTCATCACAGTCCCTTTGAATATGATGTGATTTTAGAAACAACTTAGAATTTAGAAACAACTTCTAGGACATTTTAATAAACTTGGGAACCTCCTTGGGGAAGAGGTCCCTGTAAGTGGTGATTGGAAGTGAAATCTTACTCTGGGCATTCATCTATCAGATATTTATTTATCAGTGTAGTGGTTGTAATCCTCAGTAGGTTATACAATATGTATTAGCCATTTTACATTTTCATACTTGTGAAGCTTAAAAGCACTGCACACATTTGATATTATGACACTACAGGAGAGAGAATGGTGCTTATGATACTTTACTATGTCTCTGCCTTGAAAAGATAAGTAGTGAGTTGGGATAATTAAGTGACTGAGAGAAAGGAGTCTACTATTCAGGAAAAGAAGACTTTTCAGATCATCTGCATTGATTAACGCGTTGGTTAGTTCTTTAGCTCTCCACTTCACCTCAGAAGCCACATTTTTTCCTGTGTTGTCTTCACCCTGGGTTTGAACTTCTATGACGGCTAAGATCAAAGTTTTGGTCATAAGAAAGAATGACTGAGATGAGTAGTTGGTGTTTGAGAGCTGGTGCTTCGGCCATGCTGGGTTGCAGAAGGCTTCTCTTCTGCTTTGTCCGGCAGGAGAGCTTTTCAGGTCCACTGTTGAGCAGGCGTCCTGCTGCCCGTTCTGTCCTGTGGTGACTTTGGTGTTGGCCCACACCAACCAGAGGGAGCTTGGGTACAAAGCTGACTCTGTGGAGCTCGGAAGCTCCTGGGTCTACTCTTATCTTGGCCATCCTTCAGCAGGATCCCCTGCAGCTAGCTTGGGAATTAATAAGTGTTCACCAAAACAACCTCTTTCATTTTCGGCTGTCCTTTTGCAAGACCCTCCTTCACTCTGAAGTTTTACGGCCTTTGATCACTTCAAGAATGTAGGACTGCATCATAGAATTTAAAACGCAAAGTGTCGACGTGGCCCGGTGTTAGAAGTTATTTCGGTAAGAGGGGATGGCTGTGTTTTCTAGTTGATGGGAATGGACAGGAAAACAGCTGTTGCGTTCCCATTCTCGGCAGGCTCAGATGGAAACGTGTGGGGGCGAGAAGCTTTCTGTTTGACAAAAGCTAAAAGCCCACTCGCGTTTCTCACCTTTCAAGTTATGACAGTCATTCATGACTGTCAAGTATAATGGCGTTCTGGACATCATCCAGGAATCGTTAACAGGTTCCAAGGGCCTTGACACAAAGAGTTTGTAAAAACATTCTGAGCTTTGTTAAGAAGATGCTTCTGACCCACCTTCAATAGGATTTACTTTTTGCGTTATCTTTCTATCAATGGTGATAGAAAAGCCAATATCCTTAGCTGACCGGCACCTGAGTCCACAAAAGCACTTGAGTTTGCTCTCCTTCCTCAAGCAAAACTTGCCAATTTTAAGACGGTGAAATGAGAAGAAGAAATTTGGTTTTGAGTTGAATATTTCCTATCTTAATTACAGAAGGTAAGTATTCCGGAAAAAAAAAAAAAAAAAAAAAAAAAAAGTTAAGCTGTAATTAAAGCGTTAAAGTATGCTTTCTAGAACCTACAAGTTATTTTCCTTTCTGTTAAAGGTTTTGAAAACAAAGAAGTCGATTTCTTCCATTGGATAAACATTTAGGTATTTAGGTGAAAACAAAAATGATGAAGTGTGAATGAAACTCTTCAGGAGATCTCTAGTTTAAGAATAAATATGTTTCAGCTGGGTATGGTGGCTCACGCCTGTAGTCCCCGCACTTTGGGTGGCTGAGGCGGGTGGATAACCTGAGGTCAGGAGTTCAAGACCAGCCTGACTAACATGATGAAACCCCATCTCTACTAAAAAAAAAAAATACAAAAATCAGTCGGATATACTGGCAGATGCTTGCAATCCCTGCTGCTTGGGAGGCTGAGGCAGGAGAATTGCTTGAACCCGGGAGGCAGAGGTTGCAGTGAGCCAAGATCATGCCTTTGCACTCCAGCCTGAGCACTTTTAATCATAGATTTAATATAATATTTGTCAGAATACATATTCGGAAGAATACACTCAACCATGGGAGGGTCCCTTGGGTCTCTCTGAAGTCTCATTTTACATTAATGAAGGTATAGAAGAAAACTGCTTGGAGTCATTGGTTCTGAGAGAAACCCTGATTGAAGACTGAAGTCTGGTCTGCTGAGAGCTTATCAGCCTTTGCCCCTATATTAGTCCAGGGATAGGGTATGGTATGGGAGTATCTGACTTTTGTGGGGAGAGGACTCCCTTATGTCGGAGAAGCCTATGGCCCTGGCAGAGTGTTAGTTAGTATTGAATTGAGGGAGGGATTCCCAAGGGATTTGCATTAGTCAAATGAAGAAGCATGGGTGAGGGTGGTGGTGGCTGTGGGGGGTTGGAGTCCTTCTTGGCCTAGGGTGTGATTTTCTCCTGAACCCTTCCCTGGCTTTTTTTGGTTTCCTAGTCACTTGGTTTAATTTTTCTCCCCTGATTCCTAAGCCCTGGAGATGTCTTCCTTCTCTTTCAACTTCTACCAATGTTTAAATCCTATAGTTAGGTGATTTCTGAGATTTTAAGTTCATAGCTTGTCCTTTTGTCTTCTGACTCAAAGGCAAACATATTCAAGAGTTATTTTTCCCTTTCTAGCCAAAAATGAAAGGGGAGACGTGAAAGGAGGTTGATGTGTTTTAGAGTGATTTAAAGTAGCTGGGGGTAGAAAGGAAAAATGGAGAGGAGGAGAGACTACATTTCATGCTAGGAGTTTGGCATATTTGGGCAATTGAGAGAGGGCTGGAGCCGCTGAAGTGGGATGGGGATAGAAGGGAGGAATGAGGTGATGGAGAGACAGATGGATGGATGCATGGGATGAGGTCTGGCTAGATCACACAGGCCTTTGTGGGCCATGTTCAAGACTTTGGATTTAAGCTTGAGAGCGGTGGGGAGCCATTGAAGGGATTTAAACAGAGGAGGTATTTGAAAGTCTTTGTGGTTTCGACTTGGGAGGCTACGTGGAGAATAGATCTGAGGGCTCTTGCATGAGCCCAGATAAGAAATGTTGGTTTGGCCTAGAGAACATTTGTGAGGGTTGAGTTGGATTGGTGGTGGCCTGGACATGGAGGGGAGGGAGAAGGAGTGTGGAGAGGGACTCTTTGGTTCTGGCACAAGCACCTGAGGGCCCTGAAGTAATCAGGGGAGACCAGTTCATGCTGCAGTAACAGCAGCTTCAACATTTCAGCCACTTCAACAGTGTTTGCAGTCTTGCAAAATCTGCTATTAAGTCCAAGTGACCCTCCAGGGCATCTGTCCTCAAACTAAGTGGTCTACTCTGCCTTCCATATCAATATGGGTTTTACCAAATTCACTGTGGCAAGGGGAGAGAGAACCTGGCTCTCCAGTGCCTCTGTCTTTTCCACTCACATATCTTTAGCCACAAGAGTCATGGATATGGCTGTGGCCTTACCCTGCAAGGGGGCTAGAAGTACAGTACCCTAGAGTGCTCAGAAGAGGGGAAGTGGGGAATCTGGTGTAAAGGTGTACCACAAAGCCATTTTCTAATGTGAGGAGTCTGAAGGAAAAATAGCTTCTGGAGGAAAGAGTTCTGTTTTCGATATGTTAGATTTGAGATGTTTGTGAGATACCTAAGTAGCTGTGTCAACTAGGCAGTTGGATATTTGAGGAAGGAAGGAAGGATGGAGGGAGGAAGGGAAGGAAGGAAGGAAGAAAAAAGGAAGGAAGGAAAATTGGCTTGGGTTCAGGATATACATTTAAAGTGTGTCTATGGGACTGGACGAGGCTGCCTCGAGACGGTTTGTGGAGAAAGACAAGGACTCAGAAATGAACCCTGTATTAGTTAGTCTAGGCTACACTCTGCTGTGGGTCCAAGCAATCTCAAAGTCCCAGCAGCTTGTCACAGGCTTACCCATGCCAGATGTCCACTGGGGGACAGTGGGAGGCCCTGTCACATTATAACGATACTATCTGAGCAGAAACTTTGTGTTTTGTGTTGAATGACTTGTCCCCAATACCTGGAAGCATACCTGGCAGGAGGTGTAGTACCTGGCAATACCTGGCACAAGGTTGTAATGGAGAAAATACGTATTCAAATGCCAATGGATATAAGTGAATCAATGAAAATATGTTGTGAATATTGTCCAGTGTCACTCATATTTTAATGTGATTTTTAAAAATGACTCTTATTCTCTCTCATAGTTTTGCCATACATTATTAAACTATTTTCTGTTCTTCAACCTTAAGGTTGTTTATAAAATTTTCCTGAGAATAATGTAGACACCATCTTCGTGGATGGCAGTGAATTCAGTGTTAGACTTACTGATAGGTGGGCAGAGTGCAATTTCTCTTTACATTTTGCAGTTACTGAAAACCACACAGGCTAACTACTCAGCTGGGCTGAGTATTGGGTTGAAATCTTTGAAATGTGCAGATCCTAATTTAATCCCACATCTGAATATGCAGCCACCTTAGCTTCTCCAAGGACTACCCACAGGCAGTTTCCGGATTTTTATCCAAAAAGTTACATATTTGTTGGGCCCCTAGAGTTTTGGCTCTTAACTGTATGGCTGAACTAAATTTTACCTGGAAAAACTTGATGTAGATGTTTGAAAGGTCAACCTTGTTTTTTTTTAAAATCTCAGTTACGTTTCAGAAACTTTCACTTTAAGCTGTGTAACTTCCCAGTGAACTCTCTTGTGCTGGAGTGAATTGATTTGCTATTTAGGTTCTTTGCCGTAATAAACTCATTAAAGGCTGGGGCCTGTTACCAAAAAGTGATTATTTTAATTTTGAGTACTTGTTCTGAGGCTGTACTCTGACAGAGCAAGATGTCAATTAAGATTATTCCTTGTTAGTGTAAATAAAATCACGTTATCTTCTTATGAAAGAATCTCTCTGTTCTTTCTGTAAGGGGAGGGAGAGTATATTCAACTCACACAAAGTTTGTCCATTCATAAAGTGAAAAGGTAAAAGGATAGAGGTCACAAAGAGATCCCCGTTTTACCAGACCGGAAATTATGATCTGAGCCAGGGGGCATTTTTCCTGCAGAGCTGACTCTCAGAGGTGGTATCGAGTTGCAGGTTCTATCACAGCATTGAGAATGGAGTCTTTGTGGTGCCTGAAACTCTCAGGCCATAACTGCCTCCTGTCCACAGAGTCAACGTCAGAAGCAAGTTCACCTTGTCACAGTCAGTATTACACAGGTACAAGGTGGGAAGGTGTGACCGTGATCCATAATGGAAAAGTGCGTAAAGCCTCTTTCTTCCTGGTGAACCAGGCTTGATTTGGCTTTCATAGTCAGGGATAATGTTGGCTGGCTCTTACTCGGTGCCAGGCACTGTTCTAAGCATGGCGTGTATTAAGGTGCAAGGAAATTTAGGGTGACGGTTCAGAATACTGCCTTCAGATGGGCTAGATGGCTGAACAGCCAAGTGAGTGACCGGTTTCCTCGGTGACTCCATCTACCTATGTTTAGGGTGGGGATTTTGATTGCGTCTTTGTCATATCATAGGGCTGTTGTGAGGACTGAATGTGCTAATCTATATAAACGGTTTATAAATAGGGTACCTGGCACAGAGAAAGTTATATAGGTGCGTTGGCTATTGCTGTCATTTTAGTACTCGTTCTAAGAAACTGTTGACATAGGTACTGTGGTTTTCTCCATTTTACAGTTGAGTAAACTGAGGCATAGAAAGCAACTTTCCCAAAGCCACAAGGCTAGGAGGTCGTGAAACTAGGATTAGAATGCAGGCAGTCGGAGTCCCATTGGTGGCTGTAACTGCTGTACTGTGCTGCCTTTCCCCTTATTAGGAGGAAATGGCTGTATATTTTTAAGATGTAATCTCCAGTAAAGATAGTCCTGCAAGGCAGAGTGAGTAGGAAGGCTGTATTTGGCACTGACAGCTTGGACTTTACCACTAGTTCCTCCAGGTGAGTCTCTACCCCCATTGCCTTGATACTGGCCAACAAATTGCCTGAGAGTCCATCTTCTATTTGGAGTAGTCCTGTCCCAGTAAATGACATCACCATCTATTCTGTTACAGAAGCCATAATCCTGGATCGTCATTGATTCCTGCTTCTCCCTCTTTGCCTATTATCAATTGTTTTGGTTTTTTAAATAGCTTATAAATCCATCACCTTCTCTGTCTCCATGGCCACCCTAGCCCAAGTCACTGCCATCGGTCACTTTCTTACCAACCTGCCCCTGTCATCCTTGCCCCGTTCCACTCTGTTCTTCATGTAGGCAAAGGGAAAATGCAAATCTGGTCATCTTGTGCCCGGGCTTAACACCTGCTTTTACATTCCAATCCAGGTCTGTCTGCCTCCAAAGCCATCTTTCATCTATAAAGTTTTTAGGAGTTGACCTTGATTTGAAAGGCCAAGAAAAGTAGGATTCTTAGGAGTCCAGTGGAATCTGGTTTTCTTTGACCTCACTCATCAAATTCTCACCTCAGATAATTACGATAAGATGCATGATGGCCTTTTCTAATTTTTTTTTTTTTTTACAATTGTCTTCCTCAGTCTAGCTAGGGGTTTGTGTGTCTTGTTTTTATTGTCATTAGTTTGGTTTTTGACAAGACAGAGTCCTCGTCAAAGCAGATATTAACAGGTTGAGTTCCAGGTTTGCTAGAACCTAACGCAGATGCAAAGCATTTGTAGGTATCAACATCCTGTTAATGGAGGCTAGAGGAGAAACCAAAGTAAATTAAGTATTAAATTAGAAAATTGCCAACACAGAGCTGGAAGTTTTCTCTCTGTTTTCCTCTTATCAGCTTTTAATCTGATCATTTCCCAGGGAGTGCAGACAGGCTGTGGGGGAAGCTCTTTTCCCAGGGCTAACTTGAGGGGAAAATGAGCATTAAAAAAACAATTCATTCAGAATGTTATCCTTGGGATGCCAGTGAGCAGATCAGTTACCCTAGGCTGTAATCAATGATACTGGCATTCAGAATAGAACCACAGACCACTTTCCCCCAAATATGTGCCATGGACTGCCATTGAGCACCTCAGGTCATATTTATCTATGCATGTGAGCAGGAATAAGTCTTTTGTTCTTAAGCATGACCCACTGTCTCACTGTCCTCTCGATGTTTGTGTGAAAAGCTCCCACAGTGTGGCCCTATAGCCATGCTGATAGCATGTGCCCTGACTGTGTTTTATCTTAAACCAAACTGCAGCAAACTTGTGAGGGAGATTAGATAAAAACTAGAGGAAAGAGATTTGAATCATAAAATCCAGGGAGTTTTGGCAGAACTTCCTAAGGTGAAAGAGATGAGAAAGAAAAAAATCTGTAGGTTTGTTTGTCTTACTAGTGAGTATGACAAACAATAATATTGTGGCTAATAACTAGAGAGATAAAATATCTACAATGCTGAAAATGGGGGAAATTTGTTTTTTGACTGCATCTTTCCTGAGAAACATTTTGCGGTTCCGCTGTTTAGAGCTATGATAAGACAACCCTAGGCATGGAGCTAAGTAATCACTGCGTCTTAGTCTCCACTAAAACCACAGCTTCTGGGGGGCAGCTGGGCTGAGATCTAGCCAGCAAAGTTCATTAGGGCCCAGGTGGGTCATGGGGAAAGGTGTGATACCTGTGTTCATATGGGTCACTGTCGACACTCCTGAAACCACAGACAGGTTAGCAAGAGAAAAGTATAACACATTGATTTAATCAAAGTTTTATCGGACATGGGAGCCTTCAGAAATGAAGACCCAAAGCCCCAGAAATGCAGACCCAAGCCCCATAACTATTGTTAGGCTTAGGCTTGATGAAGAATGGACAGCAGCGAATAACTGTGATTGGAATGGCAGTAGGCCACAGAGGAACCTCAGCAAGGCCAGTTGGTTCAGATTCTTACTGGCCTCTCTGGTTAGCATTTCTTCCTCCTGGGTATAGGGCAGGAACCCTCTGAAATGAGGGTTCTTGGAGAGAAGGAAGAGAGTGACCTTCTTAGGTTTTATGGTTTACTTTGGGGGAGAGAGGTTCTGGTTTCTACGATCCACCTTGCTGAAGAGGAATGTTTTTTGGTATTTATTATTCTTTTATTAAGGTAAATTAATGCTTAAAGGAATTTTGTGAATTTGTCTTCCTAACCCTTGATCATCTTTTTAAAAAATTATACTTTAAGTTCTGGGACACATGTGCAGAACGTGCAGGTTTGTTACATAGGTATACATGTGCCATGGTTGTTTGCTGCACCCATCAACCTGTCATCTACATTAGGGATTTCTCCTAATACTGTCCCTCCCTTAGCCCCGCAACCTCTGACAGGCCCCAGTGTGTGATGCTCCCCTCTCTGTGTCCATGTGTTCTCATTATTCAACACCCACTTATGAGTGAGAACATGCGGTGTTAGGTTTTCTGTTTCTGTGTTAGGTTTGCTGAGAATGATGGTTTCCAGCTTCAAAAGACATGAACTCATCCTTGGGAGAAATAGGAGTGCTTTTACACTGCTGGTGGGAGTGTAAATTAGTTCAACCACTGTGGAAGACAGTGTGGTGATTCCTCAAGGATCTAGAACTAGAAATACTATTTGACCCAGCAATCCCATTACTTGGTATATACCCAAAGGATTATAAATCATTCTACTATAAAGACACATGCACATGTATGTTTACTGCAGCACTATTCATGATAGCAAAGACTTGGAACCAATACAAATGCCCATCAGTGATAGACTGGATAAAGAAAATGTGGCACAAAGACACCATGGAAGTTTGGTTTTTATGACTTGCTTCAGGCGTGAAAGAGAGATGGGAGGCTGGAGAGCAGGAGAGGTCATAGAGCCCTTGCTTCTGAGACCTTCTAGTCTTTTTTAGTTCAGAGTACTCAGCATGCTGAAGTTCTATACTTTGGGGTATTATTTTCTAAGCCCCAGCACTATCCTCTGTCTACTTGCTGGGAGGATCAGACAGAAAAGAACAGAACAGATGTCACTCTGCAAGGCTGGAAGAACACACAGTTGGGGAAGTTGCCCAGTAATAGTGGGACAGACCCCCCTCTGTGCAGCAGCCCCCATCTCCGTGGGCCCTCTTTAAGCACTCAGCTGCCTCATAACTCAAGATGATATCCGCTTCTCCTTGGGGAGAAAGGAGCAAGTTGAGTCCTGGTCACTTTTGTGTACTCAGAGAAGTTTCCTTGAAGACGAGACCTCTGGTCAGGAGAGAAAATAGGTCTCTTATTTTCCATCAGGGCATTTGCTCAGGCAATTCTCTGTGACTTCCTGCCTTTGCAATGTAGGTCAGTCCTCTCAGAATCTTACCCCAACTTTCCGCCTCTGATTTCTGTCAACCCAGTCATTCACCTAGAATCTTTTGTATGCCCTGAAAACTTCAAATCTAAAAAACTCCCTGAACTTAAAGCAAAGTTATTTCCTTTCTAGCGCCAAAGCTAGCATCATAGTATGATGCTTAGAGCAAAAAGAATTCCCATGCAGCGTGGCTTCTGTGGGTTTCATGAGACTGGACTACAGATGTGTTTCTCCAATTTCATTTATCCAGCTACCCCATGTCTACTAAATAATGACACCAGGTCAGGCACTACTCTAATTGCTTTATAGGTGTTTTATTTTCATAGTAATCCCATGAGAAAGGTATCACTGTCATTCCTGGGTCAGATGAGGATACTGAGGGTCAGTCAGCATGTTGTGTAATTTGTCCAAAGTCACAGCATTTTCTTTTCTTTCTTTCTTTCTTTCTTTTTTTTTTTTTTCTGAGACAGTCTTGCTCTGTGGTCCAGGCTGGAGTGCAGTGGCATGGTCTCGGCTCCCTGCAGCCTCCGCCTCCTGGGTTCAAGCGATTCTCCTGCTTTAGCCTCCTGAGTAGCTGGGACTACAGGTGTAATACTGGGGTTCAGGGTGCCCTCAGCTCCCCTGAGAGGACGTTTCTCCAGGTTCTTGTCCTCCTGCCCTCTCAAGAATGAGAGAGGAGACCACGGCGCAATGCGCAGTAAATGCCGGACTCAAATGTGTTAGTAGAAAGCGATTTATTTAGAGAGAGAAACAGCTAACTCTCACACCGAGTGAGACAATCCAGAAAGGCAGAATCCAGGAGAGGAAAGCAGCTTCCACCCTGAGTGGAAGGGAATAGAGAGAGATGGCGTTTAGGAGGGAAGACAGGCGTCCACGAGAGAGTGTGGAAGGGGACACCAGAGGGAGAATCCAGGAGAGAGAAAGATGGCTTCCACGAAGGGAGTGTTCGTGGACGGGTACCCAAACATGGAGTCCGAAGGGGTGTGGAAGAAGGGGACTTTTAACCTGGGAGGAACCCCCGCCTTCTCTAAGGCCCCAGGCCAATGAAAGGAGTTCCTTAGAACTTCCGCTGGAGTGGTTGACTCTTAGTTTCTTCCCTTGCCTGTGAAATTCAAACACAAACCATTAAATCTCCGGATGGAGAAGAAGGGAGGGGGCATGGCGCTAGGAAGTTCTTGCCCTTAAAACTACGCCCCCTTGTGGACCCGGAAAGAGAACACCTTCCTTCACAGGCACACACTACCACACCTGGCTAATTTTTGTATTTTTAGTAGAGACAGGGTTTCACCATGTTGGCCAGGGTGGTCTCGGATCTCCTGACCTCATGATCCACCCACCTTGGCCTCCCAAATGCTGGGATTAAAGGTGCAAGCCACTGCACCTGGCCAAGTCACAGCGTTTTCGATGTGGGTGAACCAGGATTAACACCCAGGTCAATATCTGACCCCAGAGCCCTCCTACAAGCCTGTGCTCTTCTAGGGAATAAGGACCCCAGACCGGGAGAAAAAGGCAGAGCTGAATGGCATTACATGTGAGGTGGCCATGTGGCATTGCATCATGCATCAGAATGACTAATTCTGTGTGCCACGGTTGTCAGGTGAAACCCAGTGGAGGCACAGCCCAGAGTTCTGCAGGGGCCTTCAGTGGTAATCTGATGCAATCAAATTTCCTAGGGGTGGCAGTTAGAGCTCTGCTGCTGCTGGAGAGAGGCCGAGAAAGAAGTTTCGCATACTGTTTTTTGATCAGCAGGTTTGGAAACTTTGAATGTTTGGCTCACAGGATGGGGGAAACGCTCCAGCACTTCCTGTGGCCTCGAGTCTGGGTTGTGCGATAGGGAACTGGGCGCGAGCCTTGCCTCCTCCATTGGGGACTGTCTGCACACATCACCAAGTGACAGGGCTTGCTGGGAGGAAGGGAGCAGACACTGGCATTACAACAGCTGAAAAGGAATTTGGAAAGCAAATATCCAGAAAACCAGAACAAGGGAGGAAGTGTGTGCATTAGTTTGCAAAATGATGAACTTTCCAGTTGAAACGCTGATTCCTAAGTGCAAGAGAGCTTGGAGTGAAGGGAAGGGAGTGAGTGGCTCAGCTCAGGTCTCATCCTGCTTTTGAAAGAATTTTTTCCAGGAAGAAAAGGAATCTGGAATCTCACCTCTGAGCAGCTCCCTTTCTATTTCTGTCCAGTGGGAACAAATGAATAGCTGCTGCTTGAAGAATGTCTGAAGGTTTTCTATGCAAGGAATTCTAGATTTTAAAATGCATCACTAGCTTGAGTAATCCTTCATATTTGTAATTTTATTTTATTTAATTTATTTTTTTTCTCCTGTCTCAGCCCCCAATAGCTGGGATTATAGGCACCCCCCACCCTGCCCAGCTAATTTTTGTAGTTTTAGTAGAGATGGGGTTTCACAATGTTAGCCAGCCTGGCCTCGAACTCCTGACTTGAGGCCATCCTCCTGCCTCGGCCTCCCTAAGTGCTGGGATTGCAGGCATGAGCCACCATGCCCAGCCACTTGCTTTGGATTTTTTTTTTTTTTGAGAAAGAAAAAAATAATAAGAAAAAGAATAAAGAAGAGGAAGAAAGAGAAAGAGGAAGAGGGAGAGAGAATGGGGGTATTGCTTTATTGCCTGGGCTAGAATGCAGCCTAAATATGGGTATGCCTATAATTGTCCTTAATAATGGAGACATGAAAGAAAATGAGGGAAGAGACTAACAAACAAGGAGCCAACCAACGTTTCATTTAAACTTCTAAGTTGATATGATGTGGTACTGATAAGAGTGTATATTTTGTATATTTAAAGTGGAGAGTTCTATAAATGCTAATTACATTTACTTGTTCCAGATCTGAGTTCAAGTCCTGGATATCGTTAATTTTCTCATTTATCTGTCTGATATTAATGTTGAAGTCTCCCACTATTATTGTGTGGGAGTCTAAGTCTCTTTATTAGTCTTGTATGTCTGGGTATTCCTGTATTGGGTGCATATATATTTAGGATCTTTAGCTCTTCTTGTTGTTGCATTGATCCTTTTATCATTATATAATGTCCTTCTTTGCTTCTTTTGATCTTTGTTGCTTAACGACTATTTTATCAGAGGCAAACATTGTAACTTCTGCTTTTTATTTATTTATTTTAGCTCTCTGGTTGGTTGGTAAATCTTTCTCCCTCCCTTGTTTTGAGTCTTTGTGTATTCTTGAATGTGAGATGGATCTGGATGCAGCATACCGATGAGTTTTAGTTTTTTATCCAAATTGCCTGTCTATCTTTGGATTGGGGGATTTAGTCAATTTAAATTTAGAATTAATAATGATATATGTGAGTTTAATACTGCCATTTAATATTAGCTGGCTATTTTGCCCATTAGTTGATGTAAATTTTTCATTATATTGATGCTCTTTACTTTTTGGTATTTTTTAGAAAGGCTGATACTGTTTGTTCCTTTGTATGTGTAGTGGTTCTTTCAGAAGCTCTTGTAAAGCAGGCCTGGTGGTGATGAAATCTCTGAGTGCTTGCTTGTCCACAAAAAACTTTACTTTTCCTTCACTTGTGAAGCTTAGTTTGGCTGGATGTGAAATTCTGGGTTGAAAGTTCTTTTCTTTAAGGATGTTGAATATTGGTCCCCACTCTTCTGGCTTGTAGGGTTTCTGCTGAGAGATCTGCTGTGAGTCTGATAGGCTTCCCTTTGTGGGTAACCTGACCTTTCTCTCTGGCTGCCCTTAGTATTTTCTCCTTCATTTCAACCCTGGTGAATCTGATGATTATGTGCCTTGGAGTTGCTCTTCTTGAGGAATATCTTTGTGGTGTTCCCTGTATTACCTGGAGTTGAATATTATCCTGCCTTACTAGGTTGGGAAAATTTTCCTGAATAATATCCTGAAGCATATTTTCCAGCTTGGATTCATTCTCTTCGTCACATTCAGGTACACCTATCAAGCGTAGATTAGGTCTTTTCACATAGTCCCATATTTCTTGGAGAATTTGCTCGTTCCTTTTAATCCTTTTTTCTCTAATCTTGTCTTCTTGTTTTATTTCATTGAGTTGGTCTTCGACCTCTGATATCCTTTCTTCTGCTTGATCAATTCGGCTGTTAAAACTCGTGCATACTTCACGTAGTTCTCGTATTGTGTTTTTCAGCTCCATCAATTCACTTGTTTTCCTCTCTAAATTTTGTATTCTTGTTAACATTTCATCAAACCTTTTTTCAAAGTGCTTAGTTTCTTTGGATTGGGTTTGAACAAGTTCTTTTAATTCACAGAAGTTTCTCATTATCCACATTTTGAAGCCTGCTTCTGTAATTGGAACACACTCGTTCTCCATCAAGCCTTGTTTCGTTGCTGATGAGGAACTGGGATCCTCTGCTGAGGGAGAGGCGTTCTGATCTTGGGTATTCTCAGCCTTTTTTGGCTGTTTTCTTCCCTTCGTTGTAGATTTATCCATCTGTGGTCTTTATAATTACCGTCTTTGTAATTGGGTTTCTGAGTGGACGTCCAACTTATTGATTCTCAGCGCCGAAATCTGAGCAACCCGCTGCGCGGACTAAATCCGCGGCGTTAAGATTGATGGTGCTTTTCCGACTCTGCAGTAAGAAGGGACGCTCTGAGGCGCCGGCAAAACCACCTCGCCGGTCACAAGAGTCGGGCTGGCGACCCGTGGGGATCCTCCGCTGGGAATCTCCTGGTGCGTGAGCAACAAGAATTCATGTGAAGGTGTGGCGTCCTCTCGTTCTTTGCGCTTTCACTGGGAACTACAATCCTGAGCTGCTAGTGATCAGCCATCTTGGATCTCTCTCCACATTTGTAATTTTAATCTCTGAATTTGTTTTTAGGGAAAGAGTCGTTTATTTATTCATTCACTTGACTGAAAAATATTGAGCAGCTCTTTACCATGCTATCTGATCAGGTCTGGAACAGAGATGAATAAGATATGAGTCCTACCCTCAGGGAGCTCATATAAAGGAATAGGATAAGGCGTGGGAGAGATCTCTGGTAGGCCATTGTCAGTGCCTAAGAAGACAGATTCAGGGCAGTGACTAGTAGCATGAGAGGCTGTGAGGTCAGGGAAATCTTTCAGATGAGCTGGCGCATGAGATTGGCTTTGAAATCTAGGTGGGAATTTTTTTTTTTTTTTTTTTTTTTTTGAGACAGAGTTTTGCTCTTATCCAGGCTGGAGTGCAATGGCGCGATCTCGGCTCACCGCAACCTCCGCCTCCTGGGCTCAGGCAATTCTCCTGCCTCAGCCTCCCGAGTAGCTGGGATTACAGGCACGAGCCACCATGCCCAGCTAATTTTTTGTATTTTTAGTAGAGACGGGGTTTCACCATGTTGACCAGGATGGTCTCGATCTCTTGACCTCGTGATCCACCCGCCTCGGCCTCCCAAAGTGCTGGGATTACAGGCTTGAGCCACCGCGCCCGGCTAGGTGGGAATTTTTTAAGCAGACCCAAGGAAAGGGAAGGACATTGGAGGTGGAGAGAACATGATGAACAAAGACGAAGTGTGAGGAATGGCTCAGGAAACGGCAAGCCATTTATGAAGAAGGAAGAGATACAAACATTTGCCTCAAGTTTTCTAATCCTTCACCCAGAACGTAGCTAGCTGGAGGATGATCCTGACTTAGTCTAGCGGTTCCTTCTTTAAGCAGAGCCACCAGCAGCCGCCGCAAATGGACTGTTGACAGTCTTAAGGCAGAACCCGTTTTCCGTGTCTGCCTTACAAAGCCATTGCATGTGTGTGGGGTTTGGGGAGCAGGGACTCACTGGGTCAGGAAGGAAGCACTGGTGGTAGTTGGATGCAGGCTGTGAAAGGTTTCTATCCTAGAGGTCCCAGGTCACCATCCACAGATTTAAAGCAAAAAGTGAGATGTTCAAATGATCACAAATACAGGTATTCTGTTTCTTGTACTATATATCCCCTGTTGCTTTGCACAGTAAAAGCTGCAGTTAATAGAATTTTTACTGTTCTCTGTAAATTGGAAAGAGTTACTCAAAAGAATTGGGCTACTTTCCTGGAGACAAGCCCACAGATGCAGGTGATGATAATTCAATATGGGACTAAAGGAAAGTTTTCTCTGCCACTTTCCATTACATTTCTGGTCGAGACTATTTGGCGATTCTTTCCTTTTGAGAAGCCAAGGAGGCAAATAGTCTTAAAGTATGTCCTATGAGAAACCTGTGCCACAAGATGTTTTATTTAAAAATAAAAGTTTTCTGGACAGATACATTTGGGAAATACTGTAGATTGAATATGGAGATTTCACAGGACACATGTGTTACATTAAAGTCCCTGAGAAGTCCTGCAGTAAAGGAAACTATTTTGAAAGAAAGGCATAGAGCCCAGCACAGTGGCTCATGCCTGCAATCCTGGTACTTTGGGAGGCTGCAGCAGGAGTATTGCTTGAGCTCAGGAGTTTGAGACTAGGTAACATAGTGAAACCTTGTCTCTATTTTTAAAAAATGGCATAGTGGTTACAAACTTGGGCTATCAAATCTGACAGATGTAGATTGCATTCTGGCTGGGTTCCCTACGTGGATGTGAGACTTTGGGCAAGATACTTAATGTTTTTGCATCTTGGTTTCCTTGTCTATAAAATAGGCTAGTAATGGTACCTAATTCAAATTGTCTTGAAAAGCATATAGGACATGAACTAGTTAGTTATTAGCAGATATTACTCCACTCAGTGTCTCCCAAGAATCCTGACTCTTTCTTTTTGCATTGCATTTGTAAATAACTCAGAGAATCAGTGCTCTGTGGGAAATGCTGGAGTGAGACCAACTCCTGCAATCCATGAGTGAGTTCTGATAGCAGTCTTGCAGAGGAAAGGCAGCCCCTAGGTGCTGAGTGCTACTTCACAGATGTAGACTTGCAGCCATAGGAAGCTCTAGAATTGGGGAGCAGAAGATCCTTTCCTCTTGATTGCAAGGTTAGAGTGTGTAGCTTCAGCCTGTCTTGCCTTCCAGTCATTTAATGACCAGTTTGGAACTTAGGTCAGTAAACGGATATGGTTAGGTTGATGTATTAGGAGTTTTCAATTACAAGTGACAGAAACTGAACTCAAGCTCACATAGCATAATGAGGAATTTATTTGTTTGTCTATCTAGGAAGAATATTAGAATAGCTTAGAAGGAAGGAAGGAAAAGTGTTAGGAAACTCAACAGAAACTGAACATAGCTAGGCCTCCTGTCCTTGTTCCCTTTGGAATGTTTTCCTCTTGACCTGTCTTGCCTTCTCCTTGTCTCATGCTTTCTTATGAGGTATTCCCCATGGAGGGAGCAAGGCTGCAGACAGCTTCAGCTTCATCCCCAGCAGAAAGCAAGAATTCCTGGCCTCAAGTGATCTGCCTGCCTCGTCCCCCCAAAGTGCTAGGCTTACAGGTGCTGAGCTACTGCGCCCAGCTAACAAATTCATGAGATCCTTATTAAGGATACTTATACCAAGTTGGATCATGTTTATTGCAAATGTTTTTTCCAGATTGTTTTTCATCTTTAAATTTTTTCTATATATGTTTTAAACTAATATATAAAAATTACACAGGGAATTTTTGTGTTCCCTGTGTAAGGATCATGCTAATCTTCTCTGTATCATTCCAGTTTTAGTGTACATGCTGCCGAAGCATTTATTTAGCTGTCTAAATTTTTATGAAGGTTTTTGGAATTCAGAAGTTTTAAGCTTCTTTGTATCAAATCATCAAGCTCTTCTTTGATGCTTTCTGTCTTTGGTGTTTTATTAGTTTGCTAGGGCTGCCATAGAAAAGTACCACAGAGTGGGGGTTTAACTAACAGAAATGATTTTTCTCACTGTTGTGGAGGCTGGAAGTCAGAGATCAAGATGTCATCAATGTTGGTTCTTTCTGAGGGTTTTCTCTTTGGCTTACAAATGGCCATCTTTTCCCTGTGTCCTCAGATGGTCTTCCCTCTGTACCTTCTGTGTTCCAATTTCCTCCTTTTATAAGGATACCAGACAGACATGCTATATTAGGGCCCGCCCTGAAGACCTAATTTTAACTTAATTACCACTCTCAAGGTCCTGTCTCCACATACAGCCATATTCTGAGGCACTGAAGGGTTAGGATTTGAACATACGAATTTTGAGGAGGTACACAATTCACCTAGAACAGTTCTCATCCTATAGAGGCCTCTATCACCCTGAGAAGATTTAAGTATTTGAGGAAAGTCATAACTAGCTAAGATTTAGTGTCTTCATTAATTTACTGCAAATAATCACACTTGTCACTGAGGGCTGTGAAGAAGAGTGAGTGAAGTACGTGTCCACAGTGCCCAGCCCTGTGCCTGCTTTGGGCTCCGCCTGCTGCTCCTTCTGACAACTGTTCCCTAGCCTTCATGATGTCAGTGCCAGACACTGTGAAAGCAAAGACTCTTCTCTGAAAGTTTCCATTGTATTGCAAGCCAACCATAGCTAATAGCACATTTCCCCACCTGCCAAGTAAATGGGCTGAATTGTTGGTAAGAGTAGGATATGTTGCTTTCGTCAACAGCGTATACAGAAAATGAAATGTTGAGCCTCCACATTGGATTCCATTCTCTCTTTACTCCCTTTCTGCTGAGTTCTCTCTTTACTCCCTTTCTATGTTCTGTTCTGAACGCACCATGTTCCCTCATTTCTGAAGCCATAAGCTTCCTCTTTGGCCCTGGGCTGTCGTCACAATGGCCATCAGGTCCCTGATACAGGAACCTGAAATGACACCCATTGATCCATCCGGACCCTCCAGTGTAGGGCAGGTGGGGGGACACATGCCCACTGTTGCTGCTCCCATGGGAAACAAAGACTGGCTTTAGCAAACCTGGACACTCATCCTGAATAATGTCAGCTGACACCCACTTCATGTATTCTTGGACCTGGACACTAAAGGTATTGAGACAATTTCAGTCTGTTTGTCATAAGAAGGATGGTAGTAAAAAGAAGAGAAGAGCAAAACTTTTACCCAAGCCTGTTTCAGTGGTCCCTCCTGAGGTTCAGTGTACCATGCAGGGCAGAGTTCTCAAAAAAGACTCGAGGGCTCCAGGAAGACAGCAGGGCCAAGAGGGAAGGCTGATTTTGGTTGATGCTCCTCCTGAAGCCCTTTCCCTTTCTGCCTAACCTAAGGCAAGGGAAAATGTGGTCCATGTCTTTTTCTATCAGAGACAACTCAACATTAAAAATGTGAGGCGAACAGCTCCCTCCCCCCACGTCCCCATCATCATTATAAACCCATTATCCATCATCAGTAGATAATGACTGTTAGGGGGGCAGAGGACAGCTTTCCTGGGGAGGAAGGAAGGGGCTGAGGAGTGGAAGATCGTTTCTCCAGCTGTTTGGTGTTTCTCTCCCATTGATCTGCCCTGGCCTCTACTGGCCCATCTGTCAGGCTTGTGAGTGCAGTGGGGGAGGGGACACAAGGTTCACCAGGGTGAGTGCGTTCATTTTCCCAACACACAGTTTCTACAGGAACAGTCTTACTGGCTTAATAATTTTCTCAGTAGGGTTCAGTGTGCAGCTAAAAGACTAGTCAGAGCATTAAAAAGGTCAACGCCATTGCAGGCACCCAAAAACTAAAACTTTGGGAAATTCAGAACCAACAATAACAAAAAATGATCAGGTATTTGGGAGCTTTGTGGAACCCAAAGAATGAATTAAGTTGTATGGAAAAAACCTGGAGAGACGTAACAGATCTTTAAGAGATTACAGCAAGAGGCATGTTGAACTTGGGGCATAGAGGAATGTGTAGAGAGTTGAGTTTCTAGGTGGAAGTCCAGAGTGATTTCTCTTTGTTGTCTTTGAAATGCCACCCAAAGCTAGGGAGACATTTAGCAGAAGAGTGGGCTTGCTCACGGGTTATAGAGTCAGATGTTACTGCTATGCAGACTTCAGTAGTACCTAACCCTAGAATAAGAACTGATTCCTCTTTCTCATTTAATCCTCTCAACTATAAACACACCATTTAACATGCATATCCAGGTGATGGAATCTTGATTTTAAACATGGAACAATTCCCACATTTTTGGAATGGAATAAAGTCAAGCTAGCAGGCAAGCAGGACCAGTAGCTATATAATGTGATATGCATTCTCCACCCATGCCTTAACCACCTCCAGGGATTTGGTAGTGACTTTAGAAGGCATAATGGTTACAATGTCGAGCCACCTGCCTAGGCCTCTCTTTTGTTTCTCCCTGTAGTGATTCTTAAATTTCAGTTTGTATAAGAAGTTTTATACCCGGCTAGCTACACAGCTTCTTGTAGCTTGTATTTACTGAACAATTTAAGTAATGCTAGGCTGTCTACTTTGGTACTTTTGACAACTCTAGGCTCAGTTGTACTGCTGGTAGCTCTAATGAGATGTTCGTTGAGGAGGGGATACATTCATCCAACTGCCATGTATTAAAATGCCTGCCTACTATAGCTCTGAGTCTGTAACTGTGAATGTGATGTGGGCCTTGCCCTTAGACTACTCCAGATGAAGTGGGGAGAACGTATTTCCTTCTCAGTTATGCCTCACCAAGCGTTGGGCTTGTGCACTGATCTTTCCTGGAGAGGCTGATGAGACCATGTACCTTGTTTCACTTCAAGAATGGTATGGGTTGCCCTGATCACTGGTAATCTGCCTAGAGGATTTGCTAGCTTGCCACCTGTATTAGTCTGTTTCCATGCTCCTAATAAAGACGTACCTGAGACTGGGTAATTTGTAAAGAAAAAAGGGGTTTAATGGACTCACAGTTTCATGTGGATGGGGAGGCCTCAAATCATGGCAGAAGGCGAAGGCATGTCTTACATGGTGGCAGACAAGAGAGAATGAGAACCAAGCGAGAGGGGTTTCCCCTTATAGAACGACCAGATCTCATGAGACTTATTTGCTACCACAAGAACAGTATGGGGGAAACCTCCCCTATGATTCAGTTATCTCCCACCGGGTCACTCCTACAACATGTGGTTATTTGTTGAGGCTGAGGGGGAGGGGCTGCTGACCTCTAGAGGGCAGAGGCCAGGCATGCTGCCAGCTATACTGCAATGCTCAGGACAGCTCCTACAGCAGAGAAGTATGGCTCCAGCTGGTAATTGTGCCAGGAATGAGAAAGCCCAGGCTCGAACCTTTGTCCCATAAATTTCATCAGTAGTAACAGTGATTATATACAGAAGCCTTAGGTGCTGTTTCCTCATGGAAATAGAAATTTAAGAGGATAAAGTGTGGTCTTTCGAGGATAAAATGTGAACTAGATTATCCATTCCGCAACTGTGCACCTGGCTCTACCCCAGGGGAGCCTTGCTATGCCCCCCTCCCTTTCCCCTGTGGTTTATTAATGTTGGGGGAAACCAATGAGGCCTAATTGGGCTTGGTTAAGTGAATTCCCAAGGGGAAGCCTCCTTGCATCTTTGCTTTCTCAATGGTTGCTTTGTGTACAGCTCCCCTCTGACTCTCCCCTGGAGCCACGTTATTGTATTCTCACCTGTTCAACAGGTTTTCCTTGAACGGTCTTGAGAAATAAATACCAGTCAAAGGGGTAGAAAAACAAGCTTGGCCTTTGAGTCCTAGAAGATTAGATGACCTCTTTTGCTGTAATTCTAGACAATTTTATGGAGAGTTAAGGGCAAGGTGCTTAACATGCATTTTTATTTTTATTATTTACGGTCTTAACCCCCAGGATTGTGTATGCTTTCTTTTGAATTGTGTTACCTAAACTACACAGTTTCTGCACATTAGAGGCTGCTTTCTTAATTTTTATTCTGAGGGTATGTAATTGAACTTGGATCTCAAATTAAAGTGATGTGGCATAGATATAATGCATTGTTCTTAGAACTCTCAAGTACTCAGAGAGCATACGGATTATGAAGAGGAGGTGTAGGGTACAGATTGTTTGCTTGTATTTGCACATAGGAAACACTATAATTAACAAATCTCTATTGTTGGATATTCAGTTGTTTTCGGGTTTCAAGAATTGTAAACAAAACAGAAATTGGCATTGCTATGGTTAATATTTCTTGAGGATAACATCCTAGAAAATTAAAATTATTCAAAGAGGATGCAGAATTTTAAGGCTTTTAGTATAGTTTGCCAAAGGCCCTCTGGAAAGTTGTGCTGATTTACACTCTGAATAGGTGTGCATGGACACACAGCTTTTTTCTTTAGAAGTCACAAATAAAGAGGTGTGGTAGACGTGTCTAGGGGGTCAGGAGTATGGTAAACTGAACCCACCAAGGATAACCCCACTGTTCTCTGAATGCATTCTCTTACTATTCTTACCCTTACTCAGCAAGTCACCTGTTTCAGGGACATAACAGGCATGCTCCTGCCTCGGGGCCTTTGCACTTGCTCCTTTTTTGGCCTAGGACCTGATTTCTCCAGATGTGCACAAGGCTCCCATCCTCACCTCTCAGACGCTTTTTTTTTTTCCTTGGAGGCAGAGTTCGCTCTGTCACCCAGGCTGGAGTGCAGTGGCACAATCTTGGCTCACTGCAACTTCTGCCTCCCAGATTCAAACGATTCTGCTGCTGCAGCCTCCAGAGTAGCTGGGATTACAAGCACTACCATACCCAGCTAATTTTTGTATTTTTTAGTAGAGACAAGTTTTCACCATGTTGGGGCAAGCTGGTCTTGAGCGCCTGACCTCAAGTGATCCACCCTCCTCGGCCTCCCATACTGCTGAGATTACAGGCATGAGCCACCACATCCAGCCTTAGATGTCTTTACTCAAATGCTGCCATCTCAGTTAAGCTTTCCCTGATTTTTCTGTTTAAAATTGTATTCCTGCCCCTCCCACACAGGTAGAGACCCAGGCTTCAGTTTCCTTCCCTGCTTGATTTTTCTCCTTAACCTTTGTTGCTAACTCCCAGATTTGCGGCTGTATATCCATCCCCAGCATGGGGCATAGGCTTGGCACCGAGCAGAGGCTCAATAATTATTTGTTGAATGAGTGACTAGACCACTTTGTAGATTTGCAATTGCTGGTTACCACTGATGAGCTTCTCAGCAGGCTTCCCTCATCATCTTTGGCCAAAGGAGTAGCGGTTTTGTTTGGTTCATTTCCTTTACTTGTCAGCTGTGCAGAAGTTCTTTATATAACTGCTGGTGGTGTTGAGGCTTCCATTATTAACTCAGCTATCTCTACTATCTCAGTAATGTCCAGCTTCTGCTGAGATCTGGGATAGTAACTCACAAGGCTTACTCTGGTCTGATAAAGGATCAAATGCACATGTTTAAGATCTTCATTTCAGATATCAATTTATCAAAAAATACAGATAATCCAATAGAAAAGGGGCAAAGGTTTGGACAGCAGGGAGCAGATGTCTTTTCCTCTTTATGTTCAACATCACTCACAATAAGTTAATTTAAAAATACATTAAGATTTTATTTTTCAACCTGTCAGGCTTGCAAAAATTCAATCTGTTGGTGAGGCTGGATGTAAATAGGCAACCTCATACAAGTCCAATGGAGAGATATTTGGAAATGGCTATCAACATTAACTGCATATAAACCTTTGACCCAGAAGTTTTACTTCTCTGAATCTGTTGTAAGGATGTACCTGCATATATGCAAAAATAGTTATATATAAGTTTAATTTGGTTTATGATAGATAAACTTAAGGAATCACCCAGATGGTCTACAGCAGGGGACTGGTTCATCAAATAGGACACATCCACACAATGAACTACTATACAGCTGTAAAAAGAATCAGGATGTTCTCTTTGTACTAACATAGAAGGAATTAGAAAATATACTAAAGGAAACAAAAAGAATGCTGCCTTTTGGCCGGGCGCAGTGGCTGATGCCTGTAATCCCAACATTGTGGGAGGCTGAGGTAGGCAGATCACCTGAGGTCAGTAGTTCGGGACCAGCCTGGCCAACATGGTGAAACCCTGTCTCTACTAAAAATACAAAATTTAGCTGGGCATGGTGGTGCACACCAGCTACTCGGGAGGCTGAGGCTGGAGAACTGCTTGGATCCAGGAGGTGGAGGTTGCCCACTCCAGCCTGGGTAATAGAGGGAGAGTCCATCTCAAAAGAAGAAGAAAAAAAGAATGCTGCCTTTTATATAAAGAAAGTGGAAAATGTAATAATATATTTTTGTATTTGAAGAAATACTTGAAATTTTGGAGGGATAATTCATGACTTTGGATAACTGGAATAGGAAGTGAAAGCAGATATTGATGGGTGGGTGACATTGGGAGAAGAGACTACACTGTACATCTTTGTACACACACACACACACACGTTTGTATCACATGATTGTTAACAAAAAATTAATTTTAAAATGAAATGGGGCCGGGTGAGGTGGCTTATGCCTGTAATCCCAGCACTGTGGGAGGCTGAGGTGGGCGGGTCACCCAGAGTTCGAGACCAGCCTGGCCAACATGGTGAAACACTGTCTCTACTAAAAGTACAAAAATTAGCTGGGCATGGTGGTGGGCACCTGTAATCCCAGCTGTTTGGGAGGCTGAGGCAGGAGAATGGCTTGAACTCAGGAGGAGGCAGTTGCAGTAAGCCAAAATTGCCCCACTAGGCAACAGAGAGAGACTGTCTCAAAAAAAAAAAAAAAAAAAAAAAGAAAAGAAAAAAAGAAATAGGCTAGCCTGGGAGGAGAATAATGGTTACTTCCTTTGTGTAAGAAGCACTATTCATTCAAGTGAGAAGTCCAGGTCTGTTCTGAATGCCATCCTATCCACATCTGTACATTTTCTGCCCCGCCCCACCCCCCATCGAAGAAGGTGCATTGTGTGACCAGGCCTTGGGGAGGGAGTCTGGGAGTGCCTGTGTGTGAAGTCTCCAGGCATTTCTCCTTCGTGATATCCTGGTTGCTAGAGTGCGGAGATCTATTTGTGACACACAGAAAACACTTTAAAGAACCATTGCTTCCTGATCATGACTTCCTGGGCAATCTGTCCTTCCGGAGACTGTTGAGCGCCAGACGTTTACATGCATGTCTGGACAGAGAGTGAGCCTGGCTCATTCAGACTCTGGGCACCATTCGAAGCAGAACTCAGTGGTAAGGAACAGCTTTCTTTCCACTGAAGATTCGCTCAAGCCGTGCCCGGCAGGGCGGGCAGCGTCTCCTGGCGGCTTTGACGCAAGAGCGTTGGCACGGGTACCTCCATCTTTCTTAGGAGACCCTCGTGCCGTTTGCCTGTGCCGCTGCGCCTTCAGCACCCAGGCACCAAGGGGAGCCGTTTTTCATACCAAACCACCGGTGAAAACAGGAAGTGATGAAGCACAATTCACGCTGCATCTGCACTGAGTGACTTCTCTTTCTTTTTTGTCATTCCTCACTAGGTGTAGACACGTGTGGCCGTTTACGCTGTAGGATCCCCAGTCCCACTGGCTTTGAACGTTTTGGGGGCTTACCATGCCGCCACCCGCGGACATCGTCAAGGTGGCCATAGAATGGCCGGGCGCCTATCCCAAACTCATGGAAATTGATCAGGTTAGTAACGTGACAGCGTTGGGAGTTTATTTTCACTTTCCTTTCCATATTGGAATTTTCATAGGCTTTGGATAGCTCTTTCTTCCCGCTTTCTCTCTCCAGCTGTGTTGAAAAATCTGTGCAATAATTCTTGCAATGTTGGCTTGATTTCTGTACCACGTGTAATCGTGATGGATGGGGTTTTTATACTCTTTCCACTTGGATTGTGTCAATGCAGGATTTGTGTCTGAAGCTGGGAAGGAGGTGGGAGGGACAGTGGATCAGGCCCTGGGCAGTTGACACAGTGGAGGCTGCCCCATCCCTGCCTTGCCATGACACATGAATATGTGCAGATTGTTGTAACACAGGCAAGACAAAACTTTTAAAATCGTTTTTCTCTTCAGTTTCTGCAGAAGCAGCCAAATGCATTGGTACTTTGTTACATTAATAGCTTTATGATGAAATTAGTATAGAGGGGTTCAGTCTTGGATCTCAGCCAACTGTAATTTTTATTTTTTAGTGTAAAATTCACTATGTGTCTAGCATATTGTCTGCCATGTAGTAAATACTCAGCAAATGTTTATTGAATTAAAAAATATCAAGAATACTTATAAAAGTGGTTGTACCCATAAAGGCACTTTAACTTGAATCTTGAGAATTGTATGGTGTGATTCTCATGCACTATTTGATGATAGGTTATCTCAGAATGGTTACTTTTGTCCTCATTTTACTGTAGTCATTCTAGAGCAAGTGATTTAAAGGATAAAAGGTTGAGACCTAATATGTACTTATGGATTTTATAATATCTGTAATATAGGGTTCTAGATGGCTTTCTATATTTTCAAAATTATAATACTATGGCAAATCCAATCTTTTATGTTCTCTATACTATTTTATGATTAAGATTTACAATTTTTTTCCTGGTCAGATTTTATTATCTGCTGGCGGGATCAATGCAAGAGTTATATGGAATTCTGTGATTCCAAAGGAATCACTAAAATGAATTCTACAGGTCAGATCAGAATTAATTGAACTTAAACTCAAATGTAAGAAAGGGTAAATTTTTGAGATTTTTGTCAAAAAAGCTGTCATCACACCACACATCATTGTCATTTTGACTGCTCTCTGAGGTGGTTTCTACTGACTCAAGAAGCAATCTATACAAATAGAGAAAAGTAGAGATGCCTGATAGTTTCAGATACATTTGAGTCAGGCAAGAGATGCTTATCTATTTTCATGTGTGGTTTGAGATGCTAGTTAAAATTTACCTTAAGAAAACGTTTGGAGATACTTGGTGCAGACTAAATGTAATTAGGATTAGGTTTGGCCACAGCCTAAGAGAGCAACACTTCGATTAGATAGACGTTGGTCTCACGTATATATAGAGGTCCCAATGCCCTGCAGTGGCATGCACTCGGGCCCTCTGTGAGGGTCCTTCTCATTGAGAAGGCAATTGCATTGCCCTTCTCAATCTGTGGGGCTTCGAACCAGATGCTTGGGCATCACCTAAAAGCATGTTAGAAATGCAGAATCTCTGGTCTTACTCCAGACCTCCTGACCCGAGTCTACATTTTAACAAGATCCCCAGGGCATCCCTGTGCATAGTTCAATCTGACGTGCTCAGCTGGATACCTAGTGTCCAACCCCAAGTGCTCATCAGAACTACCCAGGCATTTATTCAATTAACTGTTTTCAGTGATCCCACCAAGAGACTCTAATTTAGTGGTTCTGGTAAACTATTTGATTTTGATTCTGCAGTGATCAGTGCAGTTTGGGTACCTTTGCTTTAAGAAAGTAGCTCTTGATAGATAGTTCTCCATACCTGTGAGGTTAATGTAGTATTCTCTCTTTGAGGATGGCCTTTGCTATGTGTGTGTTTTAATATATTTTTTTTAAAATTATCTGTTTATTTTGGAATAATTTATATTTACAGAAAATTACGAAGATTGTATAGTTACATTTATACCCTTTTTCCAGTTTCGCCTCATGTTAATATCTTAATCCTGGTACATTAGTCAAAACTAAGAAATTGACATTGGTACATTACATTAACAAAACCACCAGCTTTATTTGGATTTCACCAGATTTTCCACCAATGCCCTTATTCTGTTCCAGGGTCTAATCCAGGGATACCAACTGTCATGTTTCCTCAGTATCCTTCCATTTGGATAATTTCTCAGTCTTTCTTTGTTTTTCATGGCCTGATAGCTTTGACAAGTAATTTTATGTTGATATAATTTTAAACACACAAAAATTGCAAGGATAGTACAAAGCACTCTGTACCTACTTTTTCTGAACCATTTGATGAGGCCTTGGAAGCACCATCCCCCTTAACTCCTGAACACTCAGTGTGTATGTCCTAAAAATGTAGTCATCCTCTTACATAATCACAGTACGTTTATAAAAACCAAAAGTAAATTGAATTCTGGTATAATGCTATTGTCAAATTCACAGTTTGTACTCCATATTCAAATTCCATCAGTTGTCCCAATAGGGTCCTCTACAGGTATTTTCTCTATGGTGTAATATCCTGTCCAGGATCATGTACCATGTTTATTGTTGGGTCTCTTTGGTCTCCATAGATCTGCAGAAATGTATCAGTCTTTATCTTTTGAGACCTTGACATTTTTGGAGAGTACAGGGGCAGCTATTTTAGAAAAAGTCCTCAGTTTGGGGTTCTCTTGCGTATCCTACTGATCAGATTTGAGTTTTGTATTTTTGGTAGAAATGTAGAGAAATGATGTGTCCTTTATGACCCATCATATCAGGAGGTACATGGTGTTGCACTGTCTCTCATTCTTGGTGATTATTCTGGTTTTATAGATGACAAGTGTAAACATTAGTTAAATTTTAGACCTCCTATTAATCACATATGGAAACCTAGATAGACAGTTAGGAACCCAGACTCTTGTTGCCCTGCAGTTGCTGAAATTATAGTGAGACTTATGAAGTGTTGGTGTCAGATGTTGTTTCTTGATTGAGTCAGAAGTTGGCATGAGAATTAGAAGTATGTTTGCACATACAATGAAGAATAGAAGAAATGATTATTACTTGGGTTTTCTCCTAATCTTCTACCTTGTTCAGTAAAAGATCACATCAGCTGCCTCTCTCCCGTAGCATGTTAGTTTCATTAAGAAAGCTCTTTGCATTATTTTTTAGCCTGGATAGCTACTATTTCTCTAAAAACTGTTTCCAAAATTTGGGTTAAGCACTGCTGCTCTAGCATCTCCCAAAATTTTGGGTAACAGTATTGTGTTGTCCTTATCACATTGTGTTGTCCTTGTCTATCAACTGAACCCAGTGGTCCTCAACCTTGAGTGTGTACAAGAAGCATCCATGGAGCTTGTAAGAAGGGCACATACCAGCTTGTGCAAAATGCACGCCCAGCTGCAGAGATTGTGATTCTGTTGGCCAGCGGCAGGGCCTTTCATCTGCACCTGTGATAAGCACCAGATGAATCTGATCCAAGGGCTTCCACAGTTGGAGAAGCAGTCATTAGACTGGGAACTGCCTGTCTTTGAATGTTGTTTCTTCTTGCCTGGTGAACAGTCCTTAAGATGAAAAGATACTGCCGGGCGCGGTGGCTCAAGCCTGTAATCCCAGCACTTTGGAAGGCCGAGGCGGGTGAATCAGGAGGTCGAGAGATCGAGACCATCCTGGTCAACATGGTGAAACCCCGTCTCTACTAAAAATACAAAAAATTAGCTGGGCATGGTGGCACGTGCCTGTAATCCCAGCTACTCAGGAGGCTGAGGCAGGAGAATTGCTTGAACCCAGGAGGCGGAGGTTGCGGTGAGCCGAGATCGCGCCATTGCACTCCAGCCTGGGGAACAAGAGCGAAACTCCGTCTCAAAAAACAAAAACAAAAACAAAAAAACATGAAAAGATATTTCATGAATGAATAATTGGAAGGAGGTGCTTCCTGAGTAGTGATTATCTTATCAGGTGCTCAATTCTGCTCAGCCACCCTCCAACAATGTCTGGAGTTTTCAGAGGGATGTCTGCCCATGATGGACTTATCTTCTTTCTAAATATTTAGGAGAAAATTCTGTGTTTCCACTCAGCAGGAAAAACTCCCAGGAGCTTTTTACTTTGCTGTATCAGGGAAGCTCTCAAATGAGTTATGAGCTCACTGGTTCCTGGCTCCTGCTCTGGGCTTCGAGATCTGTTGTTGAGTTTCAGGCTCGGGGGGCTGCTTGAGGCTGAAGATGTTTGTTGTCTGGATACATCAAGGCTCCTACATCCACTGCTCTTGTTAACTTACCATGCTCTGAACAATGTTTTATTTATCAGTCAAAAGTCTAGAATCCCAAACACTTTGATCAGCAGTGTCTAATAAGAGGCAATGTGGCAGAAGGGGCAAGTACAGGCTCCAAGGACATTTAAACCTGGATGTGAGCCCTTGTTTTAGTTCCTTCAGCTGCTATAACAAAGTACCTTAAGCTGGGCAATTTACAAACAACAGAAATTTATTGCTTGCAGTTCTGGACGCTGGGAAGTCCAAGATCCAGGCGCCAGTGGGTGTGGTGTGTGATGAGGGCTTGTTCCTCATAGGTGGTGCCTTGTATGTGTCCTCACAGGCCAAAAGGGGCAAACAGACTCTGCCAAGCATGTTTTTATGCCACCACCATGGGGCCAGGCTTCAAGCAGATGAATTTTGGGGGAACACAAACATTCAGACCATAGCAGTCCTGGAGCCCTGCTTTCTGTAAAAGGCTCAGTTAGCCTTGTTGAGCCTCAGTCTCTTTGGGATATTAATTTCCTACTTTTATGGTACTTGTGAAGATTAATAAAAACACGTGAAAAGAATGTAGCATGTTGCCTGGCTCACAGTGATTCCTCAATAAAGGCAGCTATTATTGCTGTTAGTTTAAGCAAATTCCATTAGATTAGTAAATCAGGTACCCTGGTTTTCTTTTTCACCTGCACTTCCATTGTGAACAGTTGTCTTTTGTTCTCATTCTTTCTCTGTGTTTTTTTTTTTTTTTTTTTTTTGAGACAGAGTTTCGCTCTTGTTACCCAGGCTGGAGTGCAATGGCGCGATCTCGGCTCACCGCAACCTCCGCCTCCTGGGTTCAGGCAATTCTCCTGCCTCAGCCTCCCGAGTAGCTGGGATTACAGGCATGTGCCACCATGCCCGGCTAATTTTTTGTATTTTTAGTAGAGACGGGGTTTCACTATGTTGACCGGGATGGTCTCGATCTCTCGACCTCGTGATCCACCCGCCTCGGCCTCCCAAAGTGCTGGGATTACAGGCTTGAGCCACCGCGCCCGGCCTTCTCTGTGTTTTAACATGTTTAAGAAAGAGACAAAATTAAAGGGTAAGTGGGAGGCATCCTCTGGTAATAAAGAGTCCTAACTGGACACATAGCCCATGTGTGGTGTGGAATATTCACTGGCTCCCTAGAACTCTGTGATCTTTTTTCCGTCTTGGCCACTCACCATTTCTCAGCAACAGCTTTTCTGTTCCCTGCATAAACTCTTTAGGTTTCCACTACCTTCTGCCCCTGCCCTGCCCACTCAGGCCTTGCGTTTGAAGGAAGACACAGACCAGAAAGCTACCATTTCTGTCTTTGCCTTAGAATTTCTCTGCCTTCATATTTGAATGGCACCACAGACTACCTGATGCCTTTGTCTCCTGCCTTCCTGTTTTATTTTGTTTCTTTCTACTGCCAGCAGAGGACGGAAGAAGTGGTCCCAATTTCTTTCCAGTGCTTTCAGCTTATCCCTGCCCCCAGTGCTCCACATAGGTTTTAGCCCATGCTTGCCACCCTGCCTGAAGCTTTCTCCCATGCATGCCCTCTGCTCTTATTCTTTTCTTCTTCTCTGTCTTCTACAGTGAACTCTTCTGTTCTTACCTTGGAAAATCCTCTCCCTCACCCCTTGACCTAGTAACTCTCTTTTCGTGTATTTTATTCTATGTTTTTTCCATTCCAAGCTTATTTAAATGTTACCAGTATGTGCCATCTATGTTGTTCCAGGCTTTTTTGCTTTTTTTTTTTTTTTTTTTTAAGACAGAGTTTCGCTCTGTTGCCCAGGCTAGAGTGTAGTGGTGCAATCTCGGCTCATTGCAACCTCTGCCTTCCCCGGTTGAAGCGATTCTCCTGCCTCAGCCTCCTGGGTAGCTAAGACTACAGGCACATGCCACCACATCTGGCTAATTTTTTTTTATAGTTTTAGTAGAGACAGGGTTTCTACTACACCCATTTTGTAGAAGCTGCATTGGCCAGAATGGTCTCAATCTCTTGAGCTTGTCATCTGCCCGTCTTGGCCTCCCAAAGTGCTGGGATTACAGGCATGAGCCACTGTGCCCGGCGTTCCATGCTTATTTTAATCTTTGGATGAGCAACAGTTTACCTCTCTACAGGGCTCCCCTCTTTGGTGGCACCTCTGCCTTGGTTGTCCTCACCCTCTTGGTTACACTTGGCAAAATTGCTCATTCTCAACTTCTTGAAACTCTCTCTCCCTTCCTCTAGCTTCAGAATCTGAGATTCCTCTTCCTTGTTTGATTTACCTGAGAATGTTTTCTTCTGGGTTTCTCTTCTTTCTAGATCAGTTCCAACGTCAGTGCTAAGCCCTCTGGTCTGTGCGTTCACTGTCGACACTCTTTGTCTTAGAGTCCATGTTCACTGATGACGTTAAAGTTTCACCTCTGCCTACATACATAACAGCAGTTCCCATCACCAGCGTGGCCTGCCAGCTAACCACTAGTTTCATTTCTCTGTTGGGTGGATATATGATTCCCCTCTCTAACTTAAGTTGTCTGCAGGAGACAGATAAATGGTTAGTGAAACTGCCCATATGTTAACTTGAAGAAAGGGGTCTCACAGGTATTACCAACTTTTTGAGGTTATTCCATATAGAGGAGGGACCATTAGATAAGTTCTTTTTTTAATTTCCTTAACACAGGGTCTCACTGTGTCACCCAGGCTGGAGTGCAATGGCATAATCACAGCTCACTGCAATCTCTAATTCTGGGCTCAAGAGATCCTCCTGCCTCAGCCTCTTGAGTAGCTGGAATTATAGGTGTGCACCACCGTGACTAGTAGTCTTTGTATTTTCAGTAGTGACAGGATTTTGCCATGTTCCCCAGGCTGGTCTTGAACTCCTAGACTTAAGTGATCCTCCTGCCTCAGCTTCCCAAAATGCTGAGTTTACAGTCATGAGCCACCACACCCTGCCTAGATGTGTTCTTTATGGCCTAAATGTAGGAACTCCATCCTATCTGTACTAGTAGAGAGATTTCATCTCCGGTCAAGAAAAGTCAGTAACTGCTTAGAGAAGCTGTGGTGAGCATATTCAGTCCCAGAAAGGGTGATGGGAAGAGATACCTGGTTTTCAACCTTAGCTCTACTTCTCAAATGGCTTGGGGCGGAGGGGTGGCTGCTGTGGGCTTCCAGGCACTCCTCACTCACTCCCCCTGCAGCAACTTTGTATGGTCCCATTTTCATTTGCAGATGATTTGGGGAAAGATTTTGTTTGAAAAACGCTTATCACAGTTTAAACAAATAGTCATGGATGATTGATGAGCTTTCTATTGTTCCTGATACTTTACTCAGATTCTTTAGGGTGGCTTTGCATCCTTCCATATTTTTCGCAAGCATTACCCCTGGACCAAGGTTGTATCTGCAGGTACTGTATGTGATTCCTAAGTACCCTTCCATTTTGTAGAAGCTGCTACTTTGGACGCTTATTCCTGCACATTCATGTCGTTTTTCATCTCTTGCTGTTTCCTTCTAAAAGTACACCACCTTGAATTCACCCTGTCTTCTCCCAGCTTTCTACTGCTTTCAATCCTGGCTTTGCTAAGCACTGCAGAGAGCCTCCTTTATACTCAAACCTTTTCTGATGACATTATAATGCAGTCTTTTCTCCAGCTTTCTAATTTCTTAGACCATTTTCTTTGCCTGTAGCTTTTATTTGCAGTTAATATATTTCACACATAATGTAATTTACATTTTTCAATTTTTGTGCTCACATCTCTTGAAATAGATTATAAGCTCTTGGAGGTCAGCCTGTGGCTTACATACATTTGTATCCTGTGGTTCATCACATTGATCTCCGTTTCTGTGTATCTACAATAGGTTTCAATTCTGAACAGTGAAGATAAGGATAAAACACTGGTAGTCTTCATTCTTCAAACAGAAAAATTATAATAGCACCCTACCCCAGTGCATTGGGAGGGAGTTAGTTCCCTAAAAGAAACACAGATGCCTGTGTTTTAGTAAGTGTGATTGCCTGCAGTTTTTCAACTACCATATTTCTATAGCATGTTTAAGATATAATTCCATATGCATAATTTTGATTTACACAAGACCTTTGAAAATCTTGCTGAGCAAAACCCATTTGAGTTTTTGTACTTGACATGGAGTTTTGCTCAGTAGTAGTAGTAATAATAATAGCAACCGCCACATACTGTGTGGCAGGCAGCAGAAGTGACTTACACGTAGGATTTCTTCACTTTACTACAGCCCTTCAAGGTTGGCTTATACTCCCTACTTCACAGTTATTCAAAGATTCATCTAGCCCAAGATTACTCAGCTAGGAAGGTACTGATTTGAATCCAGCGCTGTTTGACACTAAAACCCAGGCAGTTTTAGTTTTTGTTTTTGAGATAGAGTTTTGCTCTTGTTGACTGGGCAGGAGTGCAGTGATGTGATCCTGGCTCATTGCAACCTCTGTCTCCTGGGTTCAAGTGATTCTCCTGCCTCAGCCTCCCAGGTAGCTGGGATTACAGGTGCCCACCACCACACTCGGCTAATTTTTGTATTTTTAGTAGAGATGGGATTTCATCCTGTTGGTCAGGCTGGTCTCGAACTCCTGACCTCAGATGATCCACCTGCCTTGGCCTCCCAAAGTGCTGGGATTACAGGTGTGAGCCACCGCACCCAGCCCTGGCAGTTTTTACTAAATCATTGTGTCTTTCTGCTGGCTAGCTCTGTTTTCATCTCTCCATCTGTTATGTCCCTGCTTAACGGTTCCCAGCAGTAACACCAGCCTGGTTCAAGCAAACACACGCACCTTGCAGGCTGGCTTGCTCCTGCTACTAACCATGTGACTTCCAGGGATACACCGTGTCAAGAAAGCAAAGGACACATTGTGTTAAGAAAGCAAAGGGAAATATGGCAAGTGGTCTGGCGTATTACAGAAAGAACCCATCTGAAGCAGGAAAGAGCCTTGAAAGGCTAGTTTATTGGGGCTGAGACACTTGAGGAGGCGTGGTGCTTATGAGCATGGACTTTAGGGCGGGCTCATATGGGCTCAGAATTGGCTCTGCCACTTACCTGCTCTGTGACCCAGGATGAGTTTACTGCTTTGTAAGGAAGAACTGGCAATATGCATTAACCCTTTCTAGTGTTATGGGATTGTGTGAGACAATCACTCAGTTATTCATAATTGGCTCCTATTGGTTACCATTATTAAATGGTAATTTAATAATGGTATTTTAGTAATTAAATGGTAATTTAATAATGGTAACCAATAGGAGCCAATTATGATTCTTCTGTCTGATACATAGAATAGAATAAGCTTCTCATGTTGCAGGTAAGTCTGGAATAATGTAATATAAACTTTCCCTTAAATGCATTAAAGTAAGCTCTTTAGCCTGAAAACCATAATTTCCAAGACAATTAAATATTGGCTCCCTGGTGAAAGTTGAAAGACAGTTGAGCTCCAAATAAAGAGGCTTGGAAATTCAGATTTTTTTTCTTTTAACGATCACATAAAATGAGGAAAATGGAACTGCATTTCTAGAAAACCAGGTTCTAATTTTGCATTGCAGAAATTAAAAGTCATGTAATTTTCCTTGCCTGTTTCTTCTTGGGTGGTTAGATTAGACTGGAATTTCTCAGCCTTGGCACTATAGACATCTGGGGCCAGATAATTCTTGATTAGGAGGGCTGACCTGTTCATTTTATACTACCTGTGCGTTGCAGCATTTTAGCGGCATCCTGGCCTTTATTCACTAGATGAATTGGTACCACCTCCCACATGTGACAAGTGAGAATATCTCAGACCAGCAGGTTGGGGCTGCAGTGAGCTGTGATCACACCACTGCACTCTAACCTAGGCAACAGAGTGAGACCCTGTTTCAAATTTTTAAAAAGAAAAGTCTTAGACATTGCCAAATGTTCCTCGGGTGGTGGACAAAGTCTCCTCCTGTTGAGAATGGACTAAATCAGGGGCTCCTGAGCTTGGTTCTATATCACAATCACTCATGAAACATCTTGAAAATACACAGAGGATCATTTTGTGGTGATCCAAAGTTCAGAGATCCTTGTTGTGAAGCTCCCCTGGTGATACGCTCTTGGACCTACATTTGAAAACATTGCTGTGAAGCCCTCAAAATTTCTCACTCGACCTGCAGGAGCTACCTTTGGCTTCCACAGTAACTTTTAGTGAGTCTTTTACAGGTAGTGCCTCAATTCCTCCATGAGGTTAAAAATTCTTAGCCTGTCCTTACTTTACAGAGAGAGCAAGTGTAGCAAACTTTAAGAGTTCATTTTGCTCCAATTAAGAAAGGTGTAATAAAGACTATGTGATACTGCACCATTGCTTTCATGCTCTCATAATAGTTGAAATGATACCGGTAGAGGAATAGTCATCCTTCATCTGATTTTTGCAACTTTTAGATTTGGTAATGTAACAGTTATTTCTTAAACTTCCTTCAAAATAAAGTGACTGGGGTACTTCCTTTTCGGGTTTTAGCTCTCTTTTCTTGTGTGAGAGAGTCTATATAACCTCATACAATCTTAAAATTCGCCATGTCTTTTGAAGAAAAACACAGCAAACTTATCTCTCCCTTTAACTGAGAGCTGTTTAATTGAGCTAGAATGAACTCTGGCACTCTCCTTTTCCTTCTGCAAATGACATGCAGATTTAGTTTGCTCCGGAGGTGGGTGCTGGTGGTGTTCTCTGCTGTTCTACTTCCTTCCACAACACTGTCACTCTGAGAAGTCTGGCAACTCAGGACACTCTTCTAGTAACTATGTTTTCTTAAGACTTGGTGACTAAGACCTCTGACATTTCTAGAACCTTTTGTGAGTGTTACACTTTGCTAATTTTCCTGTTACGTCAACTGGTTATTTGTGGCAACATATCTAAATACATGGATTTCAGTGTTGAGAAGGAACTCTGCGTTCTCAGGAACAAACAGCTTGTACTTTAGGAGTACATAGACCAATGTGCAGTGTGTCCAGAACTCCAAGGAAGTGAGAGCAACCTCTGGCAAATAAAATATGTGTGTTTCTAGTTTCTTGTTGCTAGCTTTCCATCAAATGCATTTATGGGTCAATGGCATCACCATCATGCTTGATCCCCACCCCTACAATCTCCACAGTTCCTCAAATAGCAAGTCCTTTAGAGTCAGCCTCCTAAATGGGCTTGAGTCCATTCACCTTTTATCCGTCCTAGCTGCCACTGCTTTAGCTTACCTCCTCTAGGTGGCTTCAGTAGCATCACAGCTGGCTTCTAGGCCACACCTCTTCCTCCCCTTCCCATCCATTCGCCCAGGCCTAACATTCTGCACTGGCTTGTATTGCACCTAGAATAGAATCCAGACATCCTTGGTGTGGTTGGGAGGGCCCCCTGCTCCCAGCTCTTGCCAGTGCACTGCCTTGCTTAGTGCCACAGTGGAGTCCCCCGGTGCCACCATCTGAGTTCTCATCATATGCAAACATTTTCTCCTTTCACAAACACAATTTTTTTCCCACTTCTGAGTCTTAAAAAAATGTGATTTTTCGCTTAACTAGAAATTACCCTCCTCACTTCTCTGCATGTCTAGCACCTATTTATTCTTCCATCCCAGATGAAGGTTAAGTTTCTTAGACCTTTCTCTAAGGCCTTTTCTGACTCTTCAGACTAGATGCAGGCACTTGCCGTGTGCACTTGTAACATCCTACAGGGCTCGACTTGTCAACACTGTAATCACTGTGTGATGCTCTGCATGGGCCAAGTGTGTCCCCAGCACCGCACAGGCCTGCACGTGCTAAACTCATATATGAGTGTTTGTTCAGTGAAGGAAGTAAGTGAAATTGTCTATTGACACAGACAATAATACATGAACAGGAGTGGTCATGGTGAAGGCATTCCTTGCCTTGTTTGCATCATGTATTCTAAATACATTATTACATTTTATGAATTGACTTTAGGAATATTTATGTGTGTCCTTCCATCAAAGCTATCTGTAGTTAAAAGACAATCAGTGACTTTGAGACAAACCGTCTCAAAATGATGATAGATGAATTCTTACTCTGGGACAAGTTTGTAGCGATCTGTTTGGATTGATCAGCCTCATCATGATGAGATGCTCATAATTTCTAGCTGTCACTTCTTCCTTGACCTCCTCACCCATATAACAACGCTCCATCTGTCTGTCTGCCTTGCTCATCAGTATGGCCCTTGTACCTCAAACTCAGCATATTTAAAACGGTTCTCCTTGATTCTCCCTGCCTCAAACCCATGCAATTTTGCTTTTCTTCATATTTTCCTTTTCTTGGTGACAGATGTGAACTGTGCCCAGTTTGCTCAAGCTGACACCATGTGTCTTTTAGACTGTTTTTTCTCCTTCATCCTTTTTATCCAATCAGTCATCACAGAATACTTGTCTGTATCTGGTCTTAGTCACATCTGCTGCTGCCGCCCTCTCTGGACCTCTTCCTTCTGGTCAGAGTGGAGAAGTACAGACAGCAAGAGAGAGCTTAAACATCAGTGTGTGTTGAGTATCCTCAAAGCGCTTCAAAAGAGAGAGCATAGTTTCTACACAAACCGGAGGTTATGAGCACAAAGCAAGTGGGTATAAATTGAGAACAGGTGTACGTGAGAAACCTTGTAAGTGAAAAGTAGTTCTTCCTTTATCTGTGGTTTTGCTTTCTCCAACCAACCAGTCTGAAAATGTTAAATGAAAAATTCCAACAGTAAACAACTCATAAGTTTTAAGTTGTGCACTGTTCAGAGTACTGTGATAAAATCTTGTGCTATCCTGCCTTGTCCCTCCAGGACTTGAAGCACCCCTTTGTCCAGCATATGCATACTGTGGACATTTCTCATTTGTTAGTCATTGAGTAGCCATTTCAGTTATCAGATCGACTGTCATGGTATGGCAGTATTGTGACCAGGTGGCCCTTATTTTACCTAATAATGGCTTCAAAATGTAAGACTATTGATGCCAGCATTTCAGATATGCCCAAGAGAAACTTCCTCTAAGTGAAAAGGTGAAAGTTCTAGATTTACTAGGGAAAGAAAAAAAAATCAGTTGCTAAGATCTATGATAAGGATGAATCTTCGGTCTGTGAAAGTGTGAGGAAGGAAAAGAATTCGTGCTAGTTTTGCTGTCAAACCTCAAACTGCAAAAGTTATGGCCACAGTGTATGATAAATGCTTAGTTAAGATCAAAGAGGCATAAAATTTGGGGGTGGGAGAGATGAAGAGAAACGTGTTCTGATTAATGGCAATCGGGTTCAGTACTATCTGAGGTTTCAGGCATTTGCTGGAGGTCTTGGAACATATGCCCCTCAGATAAGGGAGGGATGACTGTATATGTTAACAAAATTAAAAAAAAAAAAACAAAAAACCCAACCCAACAGCAGAAAGATAAAACAATAAAACCCAAGAGTAACTCTAAAGTGAATTCAGCTAAAGAGAGAATTGGTAAATTGAAGGTTAAAGATGTGGAATTCATCCAGAATGTGGCCCAAAAGAGAAAGGAATGAAAAATATTAATACCAATGCTAAGCTGTGTTGAAAGGATACATTAAGAAGCTATAATCTATGTCTAATTGGCATTTCCACTAATAGAGGAAATGAATAATGGAAAAGAAATATTTAAAGAGATCCCAGCAAATATCATGCTTCTCTGGAATTAAAGGGAAATCTGACAGTGAGAAAGAACAGGGGCTCTGGATTTGGCCACTTGGGTCTGTGGTCCATGAGGCTCTCCCATCAGAAGCCTTGTGGACTTAATGCCCTGTCCAAGAGAGTAGAAAATGGAAGGTTTCTAAGCATGGGAGTGACTTAGTGAATTGTACTTTACAATTACAATAGTGAATTGTACTTTCAAAAGGTGCCAATTTGAGAATTGTTTTTTGAGGGGAAAATGGAAAATGAGAGGCTAGACTGCTCTTGCAGTAACCCAATCAAGAAAAAATTATGCCATAAACTGGGATGGTGGTAGGGAGATAGAAAGAAGTTAGGTATGTGTCCCATTATGACATATGGGAAGACTAATTTGACAGCAAATTGATGATTAATTATGTGTGTGGGGTAAGGCAGAGTGAAGTGTTAAGGGCAGTTCTGAGATTTCTGGTATGAACAGCTAGCTGGAAGGATGTTGGTGACATCTGCCAAGATAGAAAACATCTGTGGAGGACTGTTCAGGTGGACTCACATTTTTCATGGACACCTTACAAAGGGGTGCAGGAAATTGTTCAGGTGTCAGCGTATCTGCTTTCATATTTCCTTTGGGTTTTGATATCCCAGCCAGTTTTCCTGTTTAACTTATCTCTCAATCCCTAGTGCAATCCCCTATCATTTGAGAATGCACACCTGATTATGCTGCTTACCCATCTAAAAACCCAAAAGTCCAAACCTTTGAGAGTTGTCATATTAAGAACCACGAAAAGACAGAATTTCAAAAATTCTCACCACAAAGAAGAGATAAATATTTGAGATGATGGGTATGTTAATTACTCTGACTTGATCATTCCACAATGTACACATGCATCAGAATATCACTCGACACCCCATAAATATGCACAGCTATTATTTGTCAATTATAACTAAAATAAAATTAAAAATGAAGAGCTGTCTGTAGGAATTAGGCATTTTTTTTTGCCTCTAGCTTGCCTGTTGAGCCACTGTCTCATCTTTCACTTTTGTGACATTGTCAGCTCCTCTGTATGCAAAGAGGACATCCATTTCACTCTGCCTTTGCATTTGCTGTATCTTCAACCCAAAATGCCTAAGGCAATCCAAATAGCACTGACTTGTACTTACTTCCCTGTACCCACAGGCACGATGAGGAGAACAGCTTTGAGAGTCACCCCAGATTGTACTGGCAGAATAGGAAACAAACAACAGTATGAAGGAGATAGGGAAGATGGAGTGTTGATTCCAAGTTTGTATTCTGACAAACTAGAAGAAGAAGAATACAGGTTGAAAACTGGGAAAGAGAGTTTGGGTTAAGATTTGAGTTTGAGGTTATGAAAGGGTATAAATTCAAGCTGAAATGGTCTGAGACAGAAGGGACTACAGAGATGTTGGGGTTGGAGATGGTGATTTGGGCATGTAGAGCAGGCGTCCCCAAACTTTTTACACAGGGGGCCAGTTCACTGTCCCTCAGACCGTTGGAGGGCTGCCACATACTGTGCTCCTCTCACTGACCACCAATGAAAGCGGTGCCCCTTCCTGAAGTGCGGCGGGGGCCGGATAAATGGCCTCAGGGGGCCACAGTTTGGGGACGCCTGATCTAGAGTGAGCTTGAGCAGAGAGGCTCTTCTAGTGGATATCAAATGTTCCAGCATTAATTTAGGATTTTATAATTTATGCACAAGGAAGGTGCATCTACTATTCATATGGCTAAACCATTGGGCTTCAAGTAGCATTTATCTTGAACTATGTGCCAGGAATCCAGGCACGCAGCTCCAGCACCCACCCCATAGGTATTTGCTCTAAGCACTTGGGTTTGTTCTTCACGGTTTTGAGGACTTGGTAGATTTGGGATGGAGTTAAAGGGTAAGGGGTCTGGAATTATATAGGTCTGGGTTCAAATTCTGACTCTGTCACATGTGCTATGAGGCTTTGAGCAAGTTACACAGCATCTTTTTTGTTTTGTTTTGTTTTGAGGCAGGGTCTCCCTCTTTTTCCCAGAGCTGGAGAGCAATGGCATGATCCTGGCTTACTGCAGCCTTGATGTCCTGGGTTCAAGCGATCCTCCCATGTTAGCCTCCCAAGTAACTGGGATGACAGGCATGCACCACTATGCCTGCCTAATTATCCTATTTTGTGTAGAGATGGGGTTTTGCCATGTGTCTCAGGCTGGTCTTGAACTTTTGAGCTCAAGTGATCTGCATGCCTAGGTCTCCGAAAGTGTTGGGATTACAGGCGTGAGTCACTGTGCCTGGCCAGATTACTTAACGTTTTAACATCCCTCATATGGTTTGCTCATTAGTGTAATACACTTAGTAATATATTCTGGTAGGGAATATATGGTAGTCACTCAAAAAACAGTAACTGTTGCTACACTATATCATGATTAAAAGGGTTGGTCAAGTGATGGTAGTAAAAGAAGATAGTAAAGCCTATGTTGATGATATGTTGAAGTTAGGAGGGGAGAGACAGTGTGAGATTGTGGTCGTTGTTTGCAGAGTTAGACCCTTCCTGAAAAGCCTGTGTTGTTATTATTCAAGGCTATATGTTCTGTCTCAGGTTGCTACCATTACCTTAATGGGACATTTGTTTGAAGCTCAGAAGCCAGGTCCCTCCACTGCCTCATGTCCATTACCACTCAAGAAAGGAGAATTAATTGGCATTGGCACATCCACTCACAAACACACAGACCTACTAGTAGCAAAGAGAAACCGGAAGGACAAGAAACAGATAAAACTAAATGAGAAACACGAACTCATTTCATACTTTTTTTTGGTCACTTGTTCCTTTCAGTGTTCTTTTGGCTGCTGAGTTACTTTCAATCTCAGGTTCTTGGCCATTGAGAATGGCCAAGAACCATTACCTTCATAATCCTGTGTGGAAATTGAGCCTGAACCTTACTTTGCCTTCAGGGCTTATTGGCTTTCTCATATCTACTCTCCTAGCCTGATAACATCCTATCCATTAGAGCTGACAGTCATTTCTGTTGATCCTACTGAATCTGTCTGAATTTTTATTTTTAAACTATGCACATAAATACAGTTAACTTTCCAAGGGTGAACTTGACAGACACAAATAAGTTATTTCACATGGGTGAAGGTATGCAGACCATAAGGCCTGAATTGACTCTCCATGTGAATCATTCATTTCCACATAAAAGGGAATACTTGATTGCAAAGGAATGGTGGAGTGCAGTGGCCTTCTGTGGGTCTAGAGTCATCTGGAAGGACTTGGAAAAGACTGATATTAAGGAAGCTTGAAGACAGTGTAGGAATTAGGAAAGTGGTTGTTGCTGCTCTCAGAGATAAGGAAATTGGGGGAAAAACGTTGTTCTTGATATCCATAGCAACACTGACATGTAACAATGTTCAGTAAAATAATCAGGAACGAGGAGGAGAATCACAAAAGATTATAACTGATATAAGTAGTGCTTTGTTTGTACATTGTTCATCTCTATATTTCTGACATTTTCTTAAGTTGCAGTTTCCCTTCCAATTGAAGGGAAATACAGTGTCTGCTGAGCAGAAGCATATTAGAATATCTAAAGGAGGACGGGGGCAGTGGCTCACGCCTGTAATCCCAGCACTTTGGGAGGCCGAGGCAGGTGGATCAAGAGGTCAAGAGATCGAGACCATCCTGGTCAACATGGTAAAACCCCGTCTCTACTAAAAAAACAAAAAATTAGCTGGGCATGGTGGCGCGTGCCTGTAATCCCAGCTACTCAGGAGGCTGAGGCAGGAGAATTGCCTGAACCCAGGAGGCGGAGGTTGCGGTGAGCTGAGATTGCACCATTGCACTCCAGCCTAGGTAACAAGAGCAAAATTCCGTCTCAAAAAAAAAAAAAAAAAAAAAATATCTAAAGGAGAAGGTAGGTCTGCTTGTCTTTTAGCCCATCAATACATTCAACATCATTATTTCTATCTTTGCTTATTGCCATTGTTTAGTGATTTTTATGACACAATTTAGGTAAAATCTGATACCTCATTTGTTTCATGAAGCTTGAAATAAGTCACATTTGGTAAATGATTTTTTGAAATGAATCATTGTTTCTCAAGAAGAAGGTGGCAGAACCTGTCATTTTTCAGTATTTAAAATTAATGTGATCCATGGTTTTACTGCTGTGGAGAGATTACTGTGAGCCTCTTTTGTCGTTTTTGATAATTGCTGGAATTTTGTGTCTGTTGTTCACACTGCAACTATTGTCAGGATACTAGATTTTCAAGAACCAGCTGAATTTGCCTCAGGAAAGTATGGCTTTGTTGTTACCTTACAGATTCATCAGTCTGTTATTAGGAAGCTAGGGTATGGACACAGGCTTTTCAGAACACATCTGATTCCTCCATGCAAAAGTACGTGGCTCAGAAGCATGGAGAGTGGTCATAAGATCATTGGAGGAAGAGTAAAACTGTTGTCAAGTGACTGGTGTCATTGACACAATGTCACGAGGCACCTCTGGGAACTCGATGACTTATTGTACATTAAAGTTCGTCCAAGTCACATTGTACACGTCGTAGTCAACATGCTATCCTCTCTCAGCAGTGTCCTGACATTTGGAAGCTGGATTTCTATTCTTTCCTGGCCAACATCACTAATATCTGCTACGCAGAATATGTTCAATGAATTTCCATGTATAAAAGCAAAATAAAATCCCAAATGCTGTGCTGTACCACCTCAAAGTGTTACAATAAAGCATCTGTCAGGTTTTTTATTTTTTATTTTTGTTTTTTTCTTTTTAAGTACTGGAGAAATGCTTTTTAATAGTCTAGGATCCAAAATTTTAAGTCTTTGTGGAAAAGCAGTTAGAGGGCTGAGAGGTGATCACTGAACGGAAGGGTGGAGGAGTGCTGGAGACCGGGGACTGGGTCTGTCCTCCGCTTGCTGTGATCCGTCTTTAGCTGCTCCCCTAAGCCTCCGTGGCAGTCAGGAAGAAACCAGAAAAACAAAAAAAAAAAAAAAAAAAAAAAAAAAAAGGAAAAGTAGCTAAAAGTCTGGGAAAGGAAGATGTGTTTTTAATCAATGTTCATTAACTGCATGCCTTTCCAGGCTCAGCAGCCACGCGCCTGGGAGGGGACAGTGTCCCAGAGACAGTCCCTGCCGCCAAAGCAAGTGCCATGCAGGTGGCAAAACTCAAGAAGATGAATTTGAGAATAAACAGCAGGATGCGGCAAGTGCCAAAGGCAACATTGGGGGCTGCAGTCATTTTAAGGAAGAAGGAGGAATTGGATTTTCATTCATTTATTTACTCAATTTCTTTAACCAGCATTTTAAAAAAATATGTGTGAAGTGTCCAAACAAGGGATATAAGTAAATAAAAGAACCTATCTGTAGATAACATTATGTAATGCCCTACAGTGTACCAGGTGCTGTTTCAAGGATTTTACACCATTATCTCAATTAGTCTTCATAACAGGAAGAGAAAACAGAACCGTTGAGAGAAGTAAGAAGCCCAAATTCCAAAGCCAGAGACTTCAGAAGCCGGGATTCAATCCCAGGAAGTCTCCTAAAGTCGTTGAAGGCCGGGTGTGGTGCTCACCTCTGTAATCCCAGCAGTTTGGAAGGTGAAGATGGGAGAATTGCTTGAGGCTTGGAGTTCAAGACCAGCCTGTGTAATATAGTGAGACCTTGTCTCTACAAAAAATAAACTAGCCAGGCGTGTTGGTGCACACCTGTAGTCTCAGCTACTCAGGAGGCTGAGACAGGAAAATCCCTTGAGCCCAGGAGGTTGAGGCTACAGTGAACCAAGATCATACCAATGCACTCCACCCTGGTGACAGAGTGAGACCCTGTTTCAAACGAATAAATAATGAAGTCATCCAAGAGCTCATAGTTGGGGGAAGATAGAGAACAACAAGTAGTCAATAAAAATTCATCATTCTAAAAGCTTTTCTGGTGTGTATTCACTGGATACCATCTCATGAACATCTTTCCTGTATCATTAGAAACATTTGAAATGAATAAACTTGGTGGAAACAGCCTTTCTTTTCTGGGTAATGCCCATTTTGAGGCAGGCAGAGGCCAGAGAAGTGGATGTCAGTGCTAAGAACGGCAGCCTATGCTCCATAGTGGCTAACAGGTGTCTGGACACATTGGCTGGGGGTGCTGCCAGCCTCAGCAGGCCAGCGTCAAGGCAGAAATGTGGGCAGCAACAGACTTGAGCTCTCCAAGGTGAGCATTTGGGCTGTATAATGTCCCCAAGCCAGGTGCCTTGGCGAACAAACAGGAACAGGTGGCTGTGCAGCCAAGGACTGCCAGTGCTCATCAGAGGCGGGACAGGGAGGGGCTCTGATGAGCGCTGACAGCTGAGTGGTCTCCTGGGAAGGTGCCTCCAGAAAGGCTGGACTGGCCACCTCATAAATAAACAGCCAAGGACTCCCCAGGCTGCTGGATCTCCAATGCCTTAAAGGAACATGTACTCTGAGTGAGAGAGTGATCATATTTTTTTAAGAGATCAAGAAGAGGCAAAAGGAGAATTGTTTAGTAAGAAAGAAAGAAGCTTTAAATTTAAAGGGGTGGCAGGACATCCTTGTGATCCATGGATCTGCGTAACGGGTTATGCAGGACTAAACCTGGAAGATGGCTCAGGGGAGACGTGGATTTAGGAATTAGTGGTACCGGCACTGTATTAAAGGCAAAGGAAAAAGAACACAGAAGGGAAAGCAAAAGATCAATACTCACTTTAAGGAATAGAAAGAGAAGAGATGCAAATTGAAAATCAGCTGCTAGAGAATTTGGCCATTTTCAAGAATTTTTTTTTTTTTTTGAGATGGAATCTCTCTGTTGCCTGGGCTGGAGTGCAGTGACTCACTGCAACCTCCACCTCCTGAGTCAAGAAATTCTCCTGCCTTCAGTCCCTAGTAGCTGGGATTACAGGTACCTACCACTCCCAGGTATATTTTGTATTTTAGTAGAGATGGAGGAATTTCACCATGTTGCTCAGTCTGGTCTCAAACTGTTGACCTCAAGTGATCCATCTGCCTTGGCCTCTCCAAATGCTAGGATTACAGGCATGTGCCACTGTGTCCGGCCTTAAATCTAGCTTATTTTACAAAAATTGGCAATAAATCTTCTTGTGTAGGAAATTTGCTTTGTGGACTTACTGTTTTTAGTAAATTAACAAAGGAACTCTTGAGAAAAAGAATTAAGATAAAAAGAGAGGAATACATCCTTTAATAAGAAAAGCTACTGCTTGAGTTTGGCTATTGACACATGGCACTTTGCCTTTCAGATTCATATGGAAATGCATACTTCATTTAACAAATAATGCTACTTATGCAAACATTAAAATTTCTTTGAAATATACTATAAAGTGAAGAAAGACTTTCATATGCTGCAAGATGACCTCACTGTTGGGAAGGAGAATGGAGAAAAGAATACGGGGTGGGGGCCTCCGTGCCTATGGGCCTTGATCTCTGCACATAGAAATGTGGTAACTGCCTAACCCTCCAGGTTATTCTGGAAAAATTCCTGCTCGTCTTTTTCAGCTCACTGTTGAGTCCAAGAAGGCAATTTTGATCATCCAAACAAAAAGCTTCAAGAATTTAGTGATGATTTGTATAAATTATGGAAACATACTGAAGCAGTTAAAATAATTTGGCCTCAATATTCTAAATCCAAATTTTGTTTTTAGGGACAAAGTCTGGCTCTGTCACCCAGGCTGGAGTGCAGTGGTGCCATCTCAACTCACTGCAACCTCTACCTCCTGGGCTCAAGCAATCCTCCCACCTCAGCCTCCCAAGTAGCTGTTACTATAGGTGTACACCACCATGCCTGGCTAATTTTTTTTTTTTTTTTTTTTTTTGAGACAGAGTTTCACTCTTATCGCCTAGGCTGGAGTGCAATGGTGCGATCTCAGCTTACTGCAACCTCTGCTTCCCAGGTTCAAGCAATTCTCCTGCCTCAGCTTCCCAAGTAGCTGGGGTTCTAGGTATCCGCCACCATGCCTGGCTAATTTTTTGTATTTTTAGTTGATTTGGAGTTTTGCCATGTTGGCAAGGCTGGTGTTAAACTCCTGACCTCAGATGATCTGCCTTCCTTGGCCTCCCAAAGTGCTAGGATTATAGGTGTGAGCCACCTCATCTGGCCTTTAATTTTTGTACTTTTTGTAGAGATGGGGTTTTGCCATGTTGTCCAGGCTGGTCTCAAACTTTGAAGCTCAAGCCATCCACCTGCCTTGGGCTTCCAAAGTGCTGGGATAACAGACATGAGCCACCACACTGGCCTAAATATTTACAAATAGAGTATAGAAGTTAATTTTTAGTTCTTTTAGGGTTAATGGAGCTATAGAGAGGAGAATCAAGCAGTGTCATCATTTTGAACTAAATTAATTTTTCTCCTGAGGCTTTGCTTTCAATGAAATGAAAAGCAAATTATTCGGTGGGTCTACAGAAAGCTATTAATGTGTTATTTATATCACGCTACTCCCAGGTCTTGGTGAATTGGACAGATAGACAGACATACCTTATGTAACCTTTTGGTCAAATGTTAACTAAAAAGTCCACAAGGAAGAGCTGGTGTTTGGCTTGGAATTTACTGGTCAGGTAATGAGCTCATGTCAAACAGAGAGCATTCTACAGGAAGTGAGAAAAACAGTGATACCAGGCTAGAGTTTTCAATTTACCTGGGGTATCTTGGTCAGTCTTGTCTGCTTATAAGAGTATAAGGCTCACCTCTTTGGTCCTGCTTACTGACAGTAACACTTGTTTGGTTGGTATCTGTTTTACCATCTGTTGAATTACATTATTTTTCAGCTGGTGCTCTGTGCTCTTCCAAGCTATGAATTGCCTGATTCCTATAAGAATAATTCTGCATAGGGAGCAGTGACAGCTTTCATGTGTCTAACAGCTTATGACCAGCGGCTGCTCAAGCCACCCGGCAGTGGTAGGAAGTGGGAAATGTGCTAGTTAATCCAGGCTGTCATTAAAAATAGTTTGCTCTTTTTTAAAAAGAAAGTTTGTGAATGTATAGATTTTTGCATTTAGCAGAGGTATATTGACTCTTCTATTAGATCCTGTTAACACCTACATATTGCTGTAACTAGTATTGAGGGGTGGGGAAGGCTACAGATAAATTAAGATGCCTTGTCCTCAAGGGATGGGGAGATAAAACAGATATACAGAGTCCTCAGAAGTGATTCATTTAATGTGCTAAGTATACAGAGGGAGTAATTATGTCTATTCAGGGAGGTAAGGGGGCATCTGGTTAGAAAAGGTGGCTTTGACATGGATAAGATATGATAGGTAAGAGTTCTTGTTAAGAGTTGGAACAGAAAGAAGGAGAGGGACATTTCAACAAAGCAAATGGCAGGAGCTAAGTGTGGAGATGAGATTTTGTTTGTTTGTTTTGGTAACTCACCAACAAGATCCAGAAGCACGGGGAATGTGTACAGAATAGTAGAATTACTGAGACTAGATTATGGAAGGCTTTGGCGACAAGCTAAGGGACTGACACTTCTGTTGGAGCAAAAGAGTGATATGAGCAAAGTTTGTGGGGACAGTCTAATTTTATGTATTTATATCTGACATGGGGATCGGAGAACAAGAAATTAGAGATGTGGAGACATATCTGCAGGAACCTGGTGATGGGATCTTCAGAACAAAGGTGGCAGGGAAGGTCTGGAAGGATGAAAGGGTGAGAGGTTGTGGCAGAAGTAATGATGAGACTTAGTGTCTTGCAAATGTGTATGCCACTGAACGTAGTAAAGAAGAAAGAGAAGACAAGGACAAGTTCGCTAGAAATGTGCCTCAAAGAACTGCTAAAAGTAGGAAAGTCGACTGTAGAAACTAATGGAAGATGAGACTTTGGGTTGATTCACTAGGGAAGCATTTTATTAGAAATTCATGGCAAATAGTTATTAATGATGGGCTTGTTCTCAGGAAAGGTTCTGGGTCAGAGGAAGTAGAATTAAGGGTGTGGAGACTGGGGTATACACTCAAAGATCTATTTGATGGCAGGAGTTGGAATGAGGAGAGTCAGGAGTTCAGAAGAGTTAGGCAGTGAGAAGCAATGCTACGGACATCACAGAGGAAATGTCTACGTAACCTTTTAGCACTTTATATCTGAGAAGTGAAGCCATAAATGTTAATGAGACTCCTGGGCAGTAGTGGTGCCATAATGAGAGCAGAGAAGTCGTGGCAGGGTTGGGTGTGGGATCTGAGGGGGCGTGTGCTACAGTTGGGTAGATTGAGGGATAGGAAATGTGAAAGTGATGATTTTTGTTTCTACTTTTAATAAGGTACCTGCAGGAGAGTTAAAATGTTCTAACAGACTGTCAGAGATTTGCAAGAGAGTGTTTGGGGCTACAACTGTAGACTTAGGACAGTTGAAGAGAATGAGGTACATGAAGAACTGACTGATTAAATAAAAGCAGAAAAGATAAGAACAGAACTCTGGAGTTAGAGAGCTAAAGGTAAAAGAGCAACTATGAAGGATTTCTTGGACTTTCCTGAAGGATTAGTTATAAGTGTAGGAAAATGAAGAAAATATTGTGCTATATCATAGAAGCTCTGGAAAGGGGGTTTCAAAACGAAGGAAGCAGTAACAGTGTCAATAAGGCAGACAGGAAAAGGAAGGTAAGAACAGTGAAAAGGTTACTGGAATTATTTTTTGGGTGGTCGGGGCTAACGTTTGATTGCGGTAGATGGAAGAATGAAGAGACCCACTATTATATAACACTCATTTTAATTGACTAGGCTACCCTATGGGTGTTCAGTCAACTATAATTCCTTTTCCTCTGTGGTTTACAGTTTTTCTTTCATCTTTCTCTATTAAGTATCTAAGCTTTGTGCATCTGTGGTCTTTATTCCTTTCATATATCCAACTTCATTATCTTCTAGGTATAATAGTGCCCTAGAGACCTCTGTCTTTTTAAACTTGATTCTTAATCTATGAATCAGATCTGAATTGAAATCCAAGTAATTCCTCTAAGAAACTTCAGTTTCTAAGTCTAAATCTGGGAACAGTTGCTTTTGATGCCTTTTCCTACCTCCACAATACCTTCTTGACCTGACCTTTTGCTTCAGTGTAATTTAAGACTAAAACCTGGCTCTGTTATTTATGTTTCAGTTTTGAGAGTTCACAAAGTGAGATTTGGGGAGATTCTCTGAGAAGTCATCGCAAATCGATAGCCTAGAGGGATCTCTGGCAGCTGGAAGGACAAAATTCTTGTCTATGGAAAACAGTTTTGTTTCTGAAGTTCCTTTGTCATTTGGTTGAAAGAACGCATTTGCTTCTCAGCTCACAGCTAGAGCCATAAACAGTGGACAGGATCTTGCAAGGGCCTAGAACTTGTGTAACATGTAAGTAGAGTAGAACCTAATTGACATTTGTCATCTTGTTCTAGAGGACAGATTCAGGATATAAGAAAATCAAACACCGCATGTTCTCACTCATAGGCGGGTGTTGAACAATGAGAACACATGGACACAGGGAGGGGAGCACTACACACTGGGGTCTGTTGGGGGGAACTAGGGGAGGGACAGTCGGGCGTGGGGAGTTGGGGAGAGAGAGCATGGGGAGAAATTCCAGATACAGGTGATGGGGAGGAAGACAGCAAATCACACTGCCATGAGTGTATCTATGCAACAATCTTGCATGTTCTTCACATGTACCCCCAAACCTAAAATGCAATAAAAATAAATAAATAAAAAAGAAATATTCCCACTGTCTTTCTGCTCCTCAGTAATTCTAGGTTTCCCTTTTTCTTCAACTGTGATTATTTATTTTTTAATTTTTGTGGGTACATGAAATGTGTTAATACAGGCCTGCAATGCATAATAATCATATTGTGGAAAATGGGGTATCTATATCCTCAAGCATTTATCCTTTGTGTTATAAACAATCCACCTATATTTTTTTAGTTACTTCTAAATGTACAATTAAATTATTGACTATAGTTACCCTGTTGTACTATCAAATACCAGGTCTTATCGTTCTTTATTATGTTTTTTTTTTGTGTGCTCATTAAGCGTCCTCTCCTCTCCCACAACACTTGACACTACCCTTCCCAGCCTCTGGTAACCATTCTTCTCTCTATCCATGAGTTCAATGGTTTTGTTTTTTAGATCCCACAAATAAATGAGAACATGCGATGTTTGTCTTTCTGTGCCTGGCTTATTTCACTTAAAATAATGGTTTCCAGTTCCATCCATGTTATTGCAAATGACAGGATCTCATTCTTTTTTATGGCTGAATACTTCAGTGTATATGTACTACATTTTCTTTATCCATTCATCTGTTGACAGACTCTTAGATTGCTTTCAAATCCTGGCTGTTGTGAATAGTGCTGCAAGAAACACCTCCAACTGTGTTTATAGTTGTAGGCAAAGGCAGACATTCTTTTGCACACATGGTAGTGAATGTGCTCATAGAGGATGGAGCTCTGGTGGGAGGGAGTTCATTGGAGGGACACTGTACGCTGAATTGGGCCTTTAGCAGGGGTTAGGGAGGCCCTTGGAGAGGACTATGCAAATGGCATTCAGAATTCATCAATAGGGCGGCATAGCATCAAGTCCAAGAGTGAAGATACAAGGAGGAATTGGAGCCCTTTCAGGAGTCCTAATCCTTTTTTGAAGTCTTTTGTCCTTTGTATTAATTTAATATAATTAATATAATTTAATTTCTTTAATAGCCTGAGAGGTGAATAGATCATATTTCCATTTTACAGATAAACTAACTGGGGCTCTGCAAATGAAGAAAATTTTAGGTAACTTATACTGCAAACAAGTTGACAGACCTTGGATTTGAACTGATCTATTGGATTCAGAGTCTCTTTCCAGATACCACAGTGCCTTTCAGATAGACAGAAGTAAAACCTGCTTATATGTAGACAGCTTTTTTATGGTTGTACTTGAAAATCCAGGACCATGTATTATACTTCTCTGATTTCTCATCTTGTCTTCCTCTCTTCCCCATTCATTTCTTGTCTGTGATTTGTTCTTTGAGCTGACATGATACTCCCCATCCTAGAGACAGACACGGTCTTGTTTGCATCCGAAACAGGAAGAGTTTCGACATCTTTGGGAGAGCTGATGTGTCTCTCTGCCGCATTCCTTCTATCTTGGGGGCAGGCGGAGCACAATTGTGGTTATTAGGCGCAAGAGCACAGCTGTAGTCAGCCGCCAGTTGACACCAGGGCACATGGTGTCATGGTTGCATTACTGGAGTGTGTCTGGCTTAAACTGCTGCATGATTGGTATTTATCAGGGCCATCATCGGGAGAAGAATTCTATGCACTTTGTAGGAACCATTTCGTAACACCTCCTATTCGATTTGCCACATGTTCTCATAAAAATATCATGAATCCGAGCTTTTTACATAAAGCCATACTGCAGCTTGCCTGATTCACGTACTGCTCCTGAGGGATTCTGGTTTTGACTTGGCTTCCGTGGTCTGTGAGATCTTTGAACAAAACTATATTTCACCTTGATTTCAGTGTGGCTAAATTAAATATGATGCATATTTTGTTCAACTAATAATGCTAAGTATGGAAAAAAGGACCACAGGGGTAATAAATCATTAATAAATTTGGTAGTGACAGCTGGTAGATTGTTACCTTGAGAAAAGAGACTCAGACAACAACTAAGAATAGCAAATGTAAATTCTCTTTGCTTAGATATCTTTTTATGAAGCTTCTTCTTTTTTTAAATTTAAAATGATGAAATGAAACTAACAGAAAGTATTTCCTTTTTTGTCATTTTGCAGAAAAAACCACTGTCTGCAATAATAAAGGAAGTCTGTGATGGGTAAGTGTTACTCAGGATTTACCTAAGGCATTCTAGTTCATAAATTGACAAGCAAATAAAATATTTCCAGTAGGATAGTAAAATATTATTTGTAAGTCACCCATTAACCTGCTCAAAGTTACTAAGAATTACTGTGTAGGAATATCACACCCTTTTCCACCACAATTTACCATTAGTCTTCAGAGAGCCGAAAGTGAAATGGCTGTTATGTGCACCAGGGGGTTGGCTTTATTTATTTTAGGAAGTTGTGTTTCTTTTGTAGCAGGGAGTACTCTAAAGGCTTCTGAGGACACAGTACACACTTGATCTGGTTTAAACTGAGAGGACCACTCAGGTCCCCATAGAGGATGAAAGAATTGAACAGACAAGGCAGTGGGTAATTGTGCTGCCCCATGGGATCTCACACTGATGTGGCTTTCCTGCTTCTTTTTGGCCGCTCTAAATATTACAAAGGAACTGTATGTATGGTAGCTGAATGAGTCTTTTTGGTTTTTTCTTTTTTTGGTTGTCATCATTGTTTTGTTTTGTTGTTGTTGTTTTTCTTTTGCTTTTAAACCATAACTGTGAAAACAGTCGTGTTAACTGGAATTTATATATAAGACCTAGATACTTAATTGGAGTGTTTCCATCTGCATCAACTGTACTGACAAGGGATTGTAGAATACAGAGACAATTGCAGTGTGCCAATTATCAAATACTTAAATTGCATTTCTTTTTTTTTTCTTTGCTTCAATCCCTCAAAATAAGTAGAACTGTAAATATCTGTATTTAAATCTCCCACACCAATCCTTGAAGATAAAATGCTTAAAGGTGAGCAGTAGGCTTAGCATAAGGTCTAGACAGCCCACACGTGAAATGATTGGTCTCAGCATAATGAAGGGTAGGCTAAAGTCATTTTGCCTCAGGACTGCTTTGTGGTATATGTTGGGATTGGTCCAATTCCAATCACAGGATATTTAGTTCATCTAACACTAAACAGTTACAAAAATGAAAACGGCCACTGTTGTTTTTCTAATCAGTATATGCTTGTATTTTTAAGGTGGTCTCTTGCCAACCATGAATATTTTGCACTGCAGCATGCCGATAGCTCCAACTTCTATATCACAGAAAAGGTAGGTCATCCACATTATTTCATCTGGGACTCATATTGAAGGAAAGTAAATCATGACTGATGTTTCCTCTGTTCAGGACTAGACATGCTGGTCTAAATTTTAGGTCTCTACTATCCATGAAAACAGGGTCTGTAAAGCAAATAACTGCTACTTTAGTATCCACAAGATGGTATTTAGCGGCTCAAGAGTAAAGAGCAAATATGTTTCTTGTCTTCTTTAGCAACTGCAATTGCCTGCTAACAGTGAATATGTTATCTCTGTTTCTTACTGCCTGGTTAAAGAATTTATTTGATACTTAATAACTTAGTTGGGCTTTCCTTTCTCAGATTTTTTTTTTCCAAAGTAGCCTTTAACCCTTGCTTAAAGTACTTGAAATAATGAGAAGAAACCTTTTCAAATGTGGCATTATGTATGTAGGCACTAAGAGTGTTCTATGAATTGTGGAAACCCAGCTCTCTTCTTGGGTGATTTTCACTCTTTTTAACAAGATCAAAGGAGAAGGAGGGATTTGTGAAGACAGCAATGGCCCTGGGAGCAAGTAAAATTAATATGTACAAGATCCCTGATAGAGGAAGGGCACACTGGAATTTGTTGAGTATATACTGTGTACCAGGAACTGAGCCATGCACATTACATCTGTTTGCAGATTTCTTCCTTAAGACTAACCTGGGATATAAAAACACTGGCTTTGGTTAACAGGTTTGAAACTGAATCACTGAGGACAAGTGGTTAGACTAATGCTTCATGCTTGATTCTACAAGAAGCAAGTTTAGATTTTTGTGCTTCTATGATTTTTGTCTTTTGGAAATTTCCACAATAGTTTTTCATCCAACACCACTTTAGGGAGAGTTCGCTGAAGTGCATTTGAACCAGTTTTCTCTTCATGAAACTGATCATCTTGTGGGGTCAGCAGGGAGGGAAGGAACAGCTCCATGAACAGCTGTCACTATAACAAGGTGGCCAGTGCTGTAACAGAAATGAATACGAATTGCTCTTGAAGGAGGGACAATCAGGTGGCCTCAGGCTTCAGCGTCCTGCTGTAATATTGGGGTTGAGGGTGCCCTCAGCTCCCCTGAGAGGACGTTTCTCCAGGTTCTTGGTCTCCTGCCCTCTCAAGAATGAGAAAGGGGACCATGGCACAGTGTGCAGTGAAGGTTGGACTCAAAAGTGTTTGTAGAAAGTGATTTATTTAAAGAGCGAGAAGCAGGAGAAGGAGAGAGAAAGAAACAGCTAACTCTCACACTGAGTGAGAGAATTCAGAAAGATGGAATCCAGGAGGGGAAAACCGGCTTCCAGAGAGAGTGTGGAAGGGGACTCCAGAGGGAAAGTCCAGGAGCAAGAAAGATGGTTTCCACAAAGGGAGTGTTCGTTGAAGGGGACCCAAACATAGAGTCCAAAGGGGTGTGGAAGAAGGGGACTTTTAGCCTGGGAGGAACCCCCACCTTCTCTAAGGCCCCAGGCCAATGAAAGGAGTTCCTTAGAACTTCCGCTGGAGTGATTGACTCTTAGTTTCTTCCCCCGCCTGGCGAAATTTAAACACAAACCATTAAATCTCCCGGATGGAGAGAGATGGGAGGGGGGCATGACACTAGGAAGTTCTTGCCCCTAAAACTATGCTCCCTTGTGGACCCGGAAAGAAAACACATCCCCTCACTGCAGGCTTTGTCTGTCCCAGTGAGTAGTCCCTAGAGTGACTGGAATTGTATCCATAAATTAGGCAGTGGTAGAAGGTGGAGGCAGTAACAAGGGTCCTACTTCAACTTAAGACTCCCTTGCCCTACCCCAAAGAGGAAGGGAGGACATTCAGCAGGAGAGGGACTGGAGAGGCCTGAATGCTTCTCAGAAATTGCTTTGTTCTTCCCAGATGAACACTGGGGATTTTGTAACTGATGCTGTTTCCTTCTGCACATTGATTGCTAGAAAGCTGGGAACTGGGCCAGGTGTGGTGGCTCATGCCTGTAATCCCGGCTTTTAGAGAGGCTGACCAGGGTGGATCATTTGAGGTCAGGAGTTTGAGACAAGCCTGGCCAACATGGTGAAACCCCATCTCTACTTAAAAATTAGCCAGGTATGGTGGTGAGTGCCTCTAATCCCAGCTATTCGGGAAGCTCAGGTGGGAGAAACACTTGAACCTGGGAGGCAGAGGTTGCAGTGAGCTGAGATTGTGCCACTGCACTCCAGCCTGGGTGACAGAGTGAGACTCCATCTCAAAAAAAAAAAAAAAGCTGGGAGTTAACAAGTGAACTCTATTTCCTGGCATGCCTTATATTTATTAAGTTTACCTTTGATTCCTTTGACTTATTTCATAAACGTTTAGTTGCCTGTCTTTATTTTCCCTTTGCTTCAGTTTCTTAATATTTTTCATTTATTTTATACTACATCTATATAATTTGCATGCTGTTATTTGTGAGATTGAAGAGGTAATATAGAAATCCACATTAAATGTTAGCAGTCAAAGGTATCACCATTAATTTATTCATTACAGTTAGTGGGTAGTGAAATCAATTCAGTTAGTTACCAGAGCATTAAACACTGGAACACAGTAGAGTAGATTAGGTCAGAGTATATATTCTGTGTTGCTTGTGAAATATTTTTTCCACCTATCCACATATATAATACATGTAGATCACACTGGTGATTTACTTTGGGTTGTGGTCAAAAAGCTGCTGAGTCATGAATAGACTTGGCTCTGAATAATCTGTGCTGACAGATGTCTCCCAGTGGCTGTCCTGTCTTCTGTCACTGTTGTCTGGAGACTTTAGTGCAGTGGAGTTTACTAAAGATGAGGTTCTCAGACTTCATAGAGAATATAAGCATTGCATAGAGAATCTTTCAAAAATGTAAGGCTTTAGATCCCAACCCCAGAGACTCAGAGTGAGTGGGCCTTGGATATGGTCTGAGAGTTTTTATTTTTAAGGCATCGTCTGGGCAGTCTGATATTGCCTACCTAGAACCACTGGGAGAAACAACCCTGGAGCCTGTTTTCTAAAGAGCTGGAACCTATGTGTACAAGACATTATGCCCTCTCTCCAGAAGTTGTGCATAAAGTTCGATTTAGGAATGCGGGCTGGGTGCGGTGGTTCATACCTGTAATCGCAGCACTTTGGGAGGCTGAGGCAGGTGGATCACCTGAGGTCATGAGTTCAAGACCAGCATGGCCAACATGCCAAAACCGCGTCTCTACTAAAAATACAAAAATTAGCTGGGTGTGGTGGCGTGCACCTGTAATCCCACTCAGGAGGCTGAGGCAGGAGAATCACTTGAACCAGGGTAGTGGAGATTGCGGTGATCCAGGATTGTACCATGACACTCCAACCTAGGTGACAGAGCATGATTCCATCTCAAAAACAAACAAATGAACAACAAAAAACAAAGTATATAGAAATGTGTTTGTGTGCTGCCATTTCTTGGCATGATTTAAAAATTATTAACATCATATAATGGTTATGCTTTCTTCCTAATTAAAATTCATATCTACTCAGAACATTCAAACTATTGAGAATGGGGAAAATTATTTTACGATGCATTTTAGTTATTTTCTGGGAATCTTGTTTTACCTGAGGACATTCTTGAAGTTGAGTTTATAAAGGACTGGCCACCGAAGTCTGTCACGGAGTTTTTCATCTTCAGTGGGCTGTAGCAGAGATTATTGTCTTATGAAGAGTTTAGGGAGTGAGAAGACTCATCTTCCCTATCATAGTTCTTTGTTTGTAAATACAATGTCATTGCTCTTCCTCCTGCAGCTGTCACTGGGCACAGCTGTGGGTGTGCATGTGTCACAGAGCTCGGCATGCACAGAGCGGGAGATGACAGTGACTCCTGGCTCCACAGCGTCGATCCTGGGTTGCCTTCAGTCTGCTGCTTAGGTCCTTCTAGTTCCTTACAAGTATTCCTAAAAATTGAGACTTCCCCCCCGCCCCCATTTTAAAAATAATGTATTTAGCATCATCTTGGTTACTTACAGCCCAGTGAGTCGTTAGGTAATATTTTGCATCACCATGGTAACCAGTGACTCATTTTGAAACTTGTGCATTGCTGTTAGTTACTGATTTTCCCTTATACAGGAGATGATCTCTGTATTTTTGCTGAAGATAAAAATCACCTGTAATTTCAGAAAAAAAAAAAAAAATTCTCTAGCCTGGCTAAACAATCCAATAGAAATAGTTGGTGGATGCTTGTGCTTCTCTCCTAAGATCCTCTGGAAGGCACCTTCCTTGTTTTTCTCATGTTCTCCAAGCACACCCCCCCCCCTTTTTTTAATATATATATTCTTTCTTTGCTTGTTAGGCCATTAACTGAGGTTTTCTTTGCAGTGGGTCATGTTAAGCAGCATTCAGCAGAAGCATTGCTTTCTCCTCAGAGAAAGTTAAGATTCAGTGATGCACAAGTTCAAATTCTGCTCCAGAAACTTAACTATTTCGTAGTGATGTCCAGGAAAGAAAGAGAGAAAGAATAAAAAATGGTAAATGAAAGTATGTTTAAATGGAATTTGTCTTTTGAATATGAATTCTGGTCAGGTGGGGTGGCTCATGCCTGTAATCCCAGCATTTTGGGAGGCTGAGGCAGAGAACTGCTTGAACCTGGGAGGCAGAGGTTGCAGTGAGCCAAGATCATGCCAGTGCACTCCAGCCTGGATAACAGGCAAGGCTCCATCTCAAAAAATAAATAAATGAATAAACAAAAGTAAAATAAAATAAATAATTATATTGAGACAGCACTAAGCGTTGTTAGTTTATGACCCTCATCACAATCCAGTGACGCAGGTATTGGTATCTTCATTTTACCAGGAAAGTGAGACAGAGAGGTTACTCAATAACTTGTATGGGTTGTAAAGATCAGAAGTGGCCAAGCCGAGACTCGGACCCATGTGGTCTGACTTCAGAGCTCTCTATGCCATCTCTGGGAAACCCTGTGTACCACTACCTCAGCCCCAGTTTGGTTATGATGCTCTTTCTTTGGGCATCCCTGTTATCAAACCAGTGATCCTGATGGTAACTGCCTCAAAAACAATAAATACAGGAAGTTACAGACTATGAACACCAGTTACCGGCTTCAGTCTGTGGCTTCCTTATTCCTTCTGAGGGTAACTTGGAGGAAGTTGTAACAGGTAACCCTCCACTCACTAGGGCTTCACAAAGTGCATTTATATTTGCCTTTGACATGGATTGTATAGCTGCCTAGGGCAGTGTGATTGCATGAATACTGTTCTTTTTAGGCAGACAGGAAAATTGCCTTGTCATCCCTAACCCTAAGCGTGCATGGAGGTGCTTCTCCAGAATGCATAGAGCACGATGGAGAAAGCCATGATGATGTTGGTTGTATGCTGGTGGGTAATTGAGGTTTTATTTTGATTGCAGGATGATACTCCCTTCCTACTGAGACCTACTGTAGCATGTATGAAGTATAGTGATGTATCACTAATATCTTATTTAGATAAATTCCTTATCTTGTAATCACAGAAATAAGCTAAGCTTCATCCAGGCCTCCTCTGCAAAGCTGACCCCAGCAACTTTTGGTAAGGAAGTGGGGTTGTTTTGGGGGTACCCCCTTCTTTGTCCTTCCCACTTCCTAAGTGCTCTGGGTTTTCAGACAGCCTCTGAGCCTCCCAGAATCCCTGGCAGCCAGGGTTGTGTACTCCCTTGGACTTGTAAACTGTCACGCTTTAGTATATCCAACTCTAAGTAAGCAGAATAATCCCAGTCTCCAGTAAGGACTGAGACCTAGATGTAAGCAGGGATGAAGGCCTGGGAGGGATGGACAGGGAAAAGCCTTCAGTCCTCATTCCCAGCTCTGGTTTCTGTGTTTCCTGGCTTTGCATCTTTCTGAGAGACCTGCTGTGGCTTTTCAGTCTCCACCCCTTTGCATAAATCACTTTATGCTTGTCTTTGTTACTCTCAATCAAAGAGCTTTCTCTAGGGCAGGCATTTTAATTTGAGTGAACTCAAGCCCAGGAAAGCTGTCAATTTCCTGAACCAGTCAAATACCCTATGCAACATTCCCTTTCCTGCTGCCTTTGGTAAAGGACTCTGGATCTGATCAACAGGAATCACTGTGGCTGCCACAGCAAGATGCACCAGCATCCCCGGGTTAGCTCTTCTTGCTCTTCCTCCTGCAAGTCCATAGGCAAGAATGGGTGGAGAAAAATGATCCTGCCTGTTATGATTTGGCTGTGTCCCCACCCAAATCTCAAATTATAGCTTTCATAATTCCCACGTGTTGTGGGAGGGACCTAGTAGGAGATAACTGAATGATGGGGTAGTTTCCCCCATACTGTTCTCGTGGTTTATAATTTGATCATATGATTCTGTGCACCTTAAAAAATCTTTTGACTAGGGGCCAGGTACAGTGGTTCACACCTATAATCCTAGCACTTTGGGAGGCTGAGGTGGGCAGATTGTCTGAGCTCAGGCCTTTGAGACCAGCCTGGGCAACAGGGTGAAACCCTGCCTCTATTAAAAATACAAAAAATTAGCTGGACGTGGCAGTATGCTCCTGTAGTCCCCAGCTACTTGGGAGGCTGAGGCAGGAGAATCAACTGAACTGGGACGGAGAGGTTGCAGTGAGCCGAGATCTCACCACTGCACAGTACTTGGGTGACAGAACGAGACTCCGTCTCAAAAAAAAAAAAAAAATTGACTAGGATATGAACTGTTCTACTTTTTTTTTTTTTTTACATCATAATTGAGGTAAGATTTATGCACCCTAGAATTTACCCATGTAAAGCGTACAATACAATGGTTTTTAGAATATTCATAGAGTTCCGTAGTGCTTTATTTTTTCAATATCAAAGCTATGGTATTTCCACCTACAGTATTTTCTTCTTCCAAAGCAGTAGCTCTCGGCCTTAAATGTAGATTTTGGCTCCAAATTTAGAGATTCTGATTCAGTAGCTTGAGGCTGAGGTTCAGGGATCTTTAACAAGTACAGCTGGTCCTAGTACTAAGCTCAAACACTTTCCATTGGAAAGTGAGCAGCCTCTGGATCCTTTGTTCCTGCATGAGATGAAAAACTGTATTTTGAATTCATACTGGCTTGTAGGCACAGGCTCCCCGTGCACTCCCTGAGCTGAGGGTGTCATTCTGATTCGTTTCCACTGTTGCCAACAGAGAATGAAGTCCAGCCTTCTTTCTTAAGCCAGAGGTCAAGGTGTGTCACGAGTCAGCATTTTCAATTTTATTCTTTCTCTTGTTCCTTCAATTTTAGCCAAACTGCTATGTGTTCTTTAAATATACCTTGATGTGTCTCCTTTATGTAGCTTTACTAACCTGGAATTGAGTTGCCTTTATCTCCCTCCTATTAGATTTCAGGTACTAGACTAGGTGCTGAGGATAAAGAGATGAAATGACATACTCCTTGCTTCGAGAGCTGAATCTTAGAAACAAACATATACCTAGAAGCAATGCCATTTAAATAATTGCCATTTCAGGACAACAGTTCATTCTCTTCCTATCAATCCTAAATTGCTTGAGCTGGAAGAAACCCTTGCTTCTTGCCTAACATAACTAGCCCCAGTTTTGGAGATTCGTTTCTTAATTCAGTCCTCTTATAAATCTCTACCCCTACTGTCTGCTGCTATAGGTATTATTGTCTTTCTAGTTCTTTCTCTCTCAGGGTTCACTGATGAAGACCTACATTTCTTTATTGTTGCCTTGAACTGTTATTTAACTATTTCTGTGCTGATTTATGTTTTCCTTTCAGCAATATTCCAAGTACTTTATAATTAAACACTATATATTCCAGCTCTGTTTCACATGGTTCTGTGAATATAATATGTAGGTATTAAAAGATTGTGGGTTTTGGGTTACATAGTTTTTTTTTGTAAGATAATAGTACACTTAGTTGCTTAATAAATTATGTATGATGTTGGTTGATTCAATTACCAGAAGATGCACATACACGTTCAGATTACTCACAGTGGAGAAATTGTAGAGAGAATAAATAAATCTTAATGTTCCTCTTAGAGTCTTAAAATGGTGTTAAAAAGTTTAGTTTGGCTTTCAGTCTACAACAACTGATTAATTACCTTTTTCAAAGCAATATGTGCTTCACACATGCATACACACACACGTACACATATAATATCTGTACTGTGTTGGATATTGACCAGAAATTCTTAAAAGATTCATGCGATTTCACAAAATGATATTCAGCAGGACATAAATTTACAAAAATCTCTTGTTTTTTCTCTATCAGGAATAACAAATGGTAGAGAACCCCTAGATAAATTTACTTGTATCTCCCCACCCCCCCAAAATACAATTTAAAAAGCCCATGATTTAGAATAAATGAGCTATTTATTTAGAATCCCCTATTTAGAATGAATGATCTATTTCAGAGAACTTGGTCAGCTGTAGGAATTTATCTCCAATTTACAGCAATAGTGAGAGGGAGGAAAATAAGTAACAGAGACCCTCTGGTCCCTTATAATATACAAATAAACCATTACTATGCAGATGATCAAGCAGTAATACAATTTCAAAGTATTATCACTTTTGTTCTCATTATAGCAAAATAATATCATCTAAGAACCAAATGGTGTTTGTGAGATAATGTACGCAAAATTATGTTATTGTTCAATTTTGAGAAAGTGAGTTTTACTTTATTTCACCCCAGGCTAGGGTCCATTAATATTCACGAGGCTCACCCGTCTTCAGTTCTTTATTTCAGGCAGTCAGCTCTGTGGGAGCAGCATCACAGAAGAGTAGAGAGAATTGTCAGCTTACATACACATAAAACTTTAGAGTTTCTGTGAAGGAAAACATGGGCACTGACTTAGAAACCTTGCTGATATTCTCTCCCCACCCCCGACATGCTTTTTCATTAAATGAAGGAAACGCTTTGCACAGTCACACTCTACTGTGGTGACACATTTTCCAATAACCAAGGAACAATTGAATGCAACTGTTTGCAGTCAGAATTCTGTGTACATATGGTGAAAGCAAGCCGCTTAAAACAAAAGTTGGAGCAACAATTTTGGCAAATGGGGAAAAAACTGAAATATGCCATTTTCTAGTTTGCTCGCAACATGGAAACTGTGAACCAAGAGCTTTTTACTTTCTCCCTGTCCCCACCCCATGACATTTTAGGTTTTTCCAAGTCAGGAGGCCAAAGGATTATTAATAGTATTAACATTTACTTTAAGAACAAATTAGATATTTTCCAATTCAGTAGATACAGTAAGGTCGCACCAAGGACAGGGTGATGGCCATGGAACATGTCTGGGTATTTGACTTCTGGGATATTGATTAGGAGAGGGAGGGAATGGTATGTACTACTCTTACACTGCCTCTGCCCCGTTTTTTTTTTTTTTTTTTTTTTGAGATGGAGTGTCTCTCTGTTGCCGAGGCTGGAGTGCAGTGGTGGGATCCTGGCTCACTGCAACCTCTACCTCCTGGGTTCAAGAGATTGTCTGCCTCAGCCTCCTAAGTAGCTGGGATTACAGGCATGCAGTACCACGCTTGGCTAATTTATATATATTTAGTAGAGACAGGATTTCGCCATATTGGCCAGGATGGTCTTGAACTCCTGACCTCTAGTGATTTGCCCCCCTCAGCCTCCCAAAGTGCTGGGATTACAGGCATGAGGTACCACTCCCAGCCTCCACACACACACACACACACACACTCTCTCTCTCTCTCTCTCTCTCTCTCTCTCTCTCTCTCTCTCTGTCTCTCTCTATCTTCCTTCTGATTGTCCTGACCTCCCCTAGGAGCTATCCAGCCCTGGCGTTGGGCTTCACCCAGCCATTCTTCTTTCCATCAACATCACCCGTCTTCTGCCCTGGTGTCTTTGCTTATAGTGACTCACGCTAAATTGGCAGTAGACTTTCTGAAGTTGTCTCTAAAAACATTTTTGGGTAGGTTTAGACTTTTCTAATTAGAGTTTGGGACCTGGATGGTAGCTATCATTTTAAATCATTTGGTATGTTACCTCTAGAGAGGACTTGAAATCATATATACTTATTTCAGGATTAAAAAAAGAAATAGCTTAGGTTGAGTCACCTAAATGAGAGGGAGCTCGGAAGAGCAGAGCAGCGACCACCACCAGCATTACTCAGATGTTGGTGGGTTTTATGACATGTTATTTAATGTTTACCACTGACTGTTGGATAGAGGCTATAACAAGATAATTACACAGGCAGCTAACTTTGTAGCTTAGACTCCCTAGCTTATGCTTGGTAAATGTGACTGCTTCTAGAATTGCAGGCAAAGACAAATGCCAGAGGTCATGATAATTCCATGTTCTCCAGTTCAGCTATTAAACTAATGAATAGATTGACTCAAGTACTGAAACATTTAACTGTGTAATGCTCAGATGCAGAATGAGTGACACATGGGGTTCCTCCAAAAATGACTCTAAAAACACCAGAACACTTTTTCCAAACCAAACTACGGTGAAAAGCAAAAACTATTATTAGTAGAGAAGATTAGTTCCAAGAATGGCTGTGTGATTCTTATAATTTGTTTCAAGACCAGAAACTTAGTTGCAGATCTTCTAGGCACACTCCTACTCATGTTTTTTTATACTTCTAAAATGAGATTTATTTTTGAATGGCAATCAGATTATGTTTCTCAAAGTTTTGAAATATACATTTCGTATATTTTTTTGTGTTTGTGTGTCAAGGGTAAATAAAATATCCACAAAAAAATAGTGGCTTCACTACTTGTAATACCTTTTTGTTGTTGTTTTTAGTCTGTTTTCTATTTTTAAAGTATTTTCTAGAACCTATCAGGATGATTTTTATGACTACTGATGGTTGTGTTCCACAGTTGGAAAAACACTGTATTATATTCTTTGCTCTACAAGGTCAGAAACAAAGCTAGAATTCCTCCCTTTGATTATCCCAGTGTCTAGCACAGTGCTCTATAAATATTTGTTTAGTGGAATAATGAACATCTACTATGAAAATAAACTGGTGGCCGGGCGCGGTGGCTCAAGCCTGTAATCCCAGCACTTTGGGAGGCCGAGGCGGGTGGATCACAAGGTCAAGAGATCGAGACCATCTTGGTCAACATGGTGAAACCCCGTCTCTACTAAAAATACAAAAAAAAAATAGCTGGGCATGGTGGCGCGTGCCTGTAATCCCTGCTACTCAGGAGGCTGAGGCAGGAGAATTGCCTGAACCCAGGAGGTGGAGGTTGCGGTGAGCCGAGATCGCGCCATTGCACTCCAGCCTGGGTAACGAGCGAAACTCCGTCTCAAAAAAAAAAAAAAAAAAAAAAAGAAAATAAACTGGTGACCCGAGGGCAGGAATAGGGGACAGGCATGATAAAGACCAAAAAAAAAAAAAAAAAGGAGAAATAGAAGAAAGGTAGAAGGTTGGGCAGAAAGTCTGGGGAGAGTGGGGAGAGAGAAGAGGAAAGTGAACTTATCTCCACCCAGGAAAGGTAGTGTGCCTGCAGCTCTTTCCTGGAGGTGACGCTCAGTGACATTAGGGCCCAAGATTCCCATTCTTTCCACTGTGATTTGAATCAAGTCAACAATAATTTATTGTCTGATTGTTTTTTTCTGATCCACATCATTCTGATTATCATTGGCGCATCAAAAAACACCCCGAATGTAGTAACACAAAGCAAAAATTCATTCTTTTTTTTTTTGAGACGGAGTTTCGCGCTTGTTACCCAGGCTGGAGTGCAATGGCGCGGTCTCGGCTCACCGCAACCTCCGCCTCCTGGGTTCAGGCAATTCTCCTGTCTCAGCCTCCTGAGTAGCTGGGATTACAGGCACGCGCCACCATGCCGAGCTAATTTTTTGTATTTTTAGTAGAGACGGGGTTTCACCATGTTGACCACCATGGTCTCGATCTCTTGACCTTGTGATCCACCCGCCTCGGCCTCCCAAATTGCTGGGATTACAGGCTTGAATCACCGTGCCCAGCCCAAAAATTCATTCTTAATAGAGATGATTAGCTATACTCACTGATTCTCCAGGCCAGGATTTGGACATGACATCTTCCATCCCTATAATGACTTGTCTCTTCTTGATGTCTGGAGTCACAGCTGGGAAGACATGAATAGCTGGAGGTTAGAATCACTTGGAAGCCTCTTCTTCACTTATATCTGGCTTCTGGGCTTGGATGCCTCAAAGACTGGGCCCGGTTGGGACGGTGAACTGGAATACCCTACATATGTTTTTTCCATGTGGCTTGGGGTTTCCTACAGCATGGTGGCAATGTTGTGAGGAGTTCCAACAAGAGGGCACTTCCAGAGAGCAAGTGTTTGAAGAGAATCAAACAGAAGCTGCATGGCTCATTATGACCTAGCCGTAAAGATTTTACAGGATTGCTTCTGCTGTACTGTATCAGTCCAAGTAGTCGGTCCTGATTAGAGGGGATGAGACATAGCTTGGTGCAGTAGTTCATGCCTGTTGTCCCAGCTATGGGGACTGAGGTGTCTGGAGGCTGTGGTGAACTATGATTGTACTTGTGAATAGCCACTGCACTTACAGCCTGGGCAATATAGCAAAATATACTCCTCTTAAAAAAATGGGGGAATGGAGGTGAGACATAGACCCCTCCTTTCCATGGAAGGAGTGGCAAAGAATCTGGAGGCTTTTTAATAAAACTGTCCATCATTTCTTTACATTTCTCTTTTAGAAAAAAGATACTCTTTTCCAGAAGTTATCTAAAGATTAAACTGTGTCTTTTGCTTTTGCAATTATTCAACTTTTTAAACTAAGAGGAAGAACAGAAAGATAAAGTAATGAACATAGAAGAAAGTGTGCATTATACAAACACAGAGTAGTAACACTGAAGCAATTTTCTCCATTCATAAAGGATACAGATCTATTGTTTCCTTTAAGCATGGGGAGGGGGAGCAATAATTGTGTAAACCAAGAAATACAGAGGGAATGTAGTTGGCGCTTTGATATTTACATGTTCTTCTTTTGGGAAAATTGGGATTCACCACCTTTGCCATGTCTGGAGATTAAAGTCAAAAAGTGAAAGTGTCTGTTTTGTTGCCATCAGCTGCGCTTGTAAAACAGCAACTATTCTTTATTTTTCCAAGGCGGTGCTGTACTGGGTGCTCTGACTGAGTGAAAGGACTGTAGAGGGGCGGGTGGGTACATTGTAGCCCTTTCTTGTCTCTGGGAATGGCGTAAGTCAAGGCAACCTCGGTCATCAAGCACAATCTTCTTTTGCTTTGAACTCCTATAGGGGAGAAATACTACAAAACACGAACTTTAAAAGTGATTCACTGTAATCTTGAGATTTTTTATTTCATGAAGAGGTAAGTAGGAGAGGATAACTTCCTCTTCCAGTAGTTTTTTTTCTGATACATTTGTTCTTGTTTCTCATTCTTTCTCTGCTCCCTAATGCTTATTTTTCTCTCTCTCTCCTGGTCCTTTTCCTTCATATTATTTTTCCTTCCTTTCCTTCTCTCTGTGACTTCATTCTTATTTTGCTCCATCTCTTTCTCACTAGCATCTCCTTTATTGGGTTATCAGCCATCTTTTAAAAAACTTCCTAGTCTCCGTTCACCTACTTTTATTCCACCTTTTTGATGTTGAAATGTCCCGTGTCTTGCAACTTTAGACATGTCAGCATTGTAGTTAGGTTTAGATTTTTAGATATTAAAAAATCAGGTGCCCCGTTAGTGATTTGATGCAATTAGTATAAAGCCTCCTTATTTCAGTGTCTGTTGCTCTGAAGCAAACAGATAAAAAATCTCAAGTATCTTTAAAAAACATTTACATGGACTAGGCATATCGAGACATATTAGAAGAAAAAAAGGTAAATTTAAAAAAAAATTATCAGAATCCTATTAGAGAAAACCAATGACATTCTACTCTATCTACTACAAACATATTTAAGTCTAGAAGTATTTGTATTTTACAAGTATGTAAAATATTATACACATTGTTTTACAGCTCTAGACTTTAACTTAATATATAGCAGCCATCATAACACTATATAACATCATAACAGTATATTAGTTAATATACTCAGCCTACTTCATTATATAATGAGGATTAAACAAGGTAATGCTAACAACACAGTTTGCAAGGCACTTAGCCCGTAGTCATTCCTCAGTGAGTCATACTTCCTATTTGTCAAACTTTCTTAATGATTGAAAAGAATTCAACTCTTGGGGGGAAATGGGGGAGGGTCGGGGGGGTGGGGAGGTGGGAAGAGATAGCATGGGGAGAAATGACAGATACAGGTGAGGGGAAGGAAGGCAGCAAACCACACTGCCATGTGTGTACCTATGCAACAATCTTGCATGTTCTTCACATGTACCCCAAAACCTAAAATGCAATTTAAAAAAAAATTTAATTATTGAAGTCTTAAATTGTGTATTCTTTGCATTTGAACTTTCAAATTGTTTATCTTCCTCTTCTGTCTCTCTTTTTTTAAACAGTGCTAGAGGGTCCATTCTTTAAAATAAGTCTTTGTTTATTTCCTTATAAAATATTGATAGACATTGAATGATGAGTCAAAGAAATTGTGTCATCTAGGTATATCTGGCCATCATTTATGGAGGAACCCCTAGGTGCCAGGCACTTTGATGGGTTATTTCATTTAAGCTTTTAGGATTCACAGTAGTCTTAGACATTTGGGAGTTTTAGGTCACATAGCTTCTGAATGCCAGAATTGGCACTGAAATAAGATCTTTTCTATTATAGTGAAGAAAGCTCCATTTCCGTCACTTTTCAGAGGTGTTTCAGGAATTGCAGAAGGAGTTGACTTATACAAACTTAAAAATATTGTTTTGAATGATTTAAACATGAATAAAACAATCAACATAAATTCTGATAATGGATAGGAGCACAGTGAAGGCAAGCTTCATTACTGTTATTATAGCTTAAGCTGCCAGGCTAAGTTGATTTTGAGAGGGCCTCAATATAAATAAAGCATTTACTTTCCTCCTCCCGCTGTGCATACATTTACACTTCTTGTAAAATGTGTCATTGACTGGGAAGATTGTACTGCTTTTATCTTAAATCAAGCATGAATCCACCAACTCAAGAAAAGTCATCTCAGAAAGTATGCTGCTGCTGCACCTGTGTCCTTGGCCCATGGAAGGTTAGGGATAGTTCAGGCATATTGGCTTGGGAGCATGTCAGGTGTGTAATGAAGATGAAAACCGAATTTTCTTCTTTTTTGTAAGTTTTGAGTACTTTTTCCCTGACTCCTAGTATTTATTATAAGAAACAAGAGTTAAGATTAGATGTGATTTATGCAAATTTGCATGATAAAATAAATGTCCAAGTATCTGGAAAGATTTTTGACATTTCAAGGTAAGCTCTTAAAAGCAATTCCCAGCTAATGCTCTGTGTTGATAACTAACGTCCTGTGTATGGTAGGTAGAATTCTGAGATAGCCCCAAGATTCCCATGCCGCTAGTGTTATATACCTGTATAATCCCTGCCTCTTGAGTGTGATCTGGGCCTGTGAATAAGAGGGGCTATCACTCATGGGATTGTGTCACAGTGGTATGTCAAAAAGAATTTGTAGGTGTCATACAAGAGCAGAAAACCAAACACTGCATGTTCTCACTCATAAGTGGGTATTGAACAATGAGAACACATAGACACAGAAGGGGAACATCACACACTGGGGCCCGCAGGGGGTGGGAGGGGTAGGGGAGGGGCAGCAGGGGATTGGGGGGCTAGGGGAGGGATAGCATTAGGAGAAATGTAGATGACAGGGTGATGGATGCAGCAAACTACCATGACACGTGTATACCTATGTAACACACCTCCATATTCTGCATACGTACCCCAGAACTTAAAATATAACAAAAAAAATAAATTATAAAATACTCAGTTAAGCATGCTGTAAATAGAAAAAAAAAATAATTTTGTAGGTGTCATTAAGATCTTTAATCAGTTGATTTGGGATTAATCAAAAAGGAGATTATCTTGGTGGGCCTGACCTAATCAGATAGCTTTTAAAAGAAGGTGAAGCACTAACAAGATGTTTTCCTCTTGGCCCTGAAAATAGTGAATTGCCATGTTGTGGAGAGAGGTACAGAGAAAGGCCCCGAGATCATTCTCTCAGAGCTGAGAGTGGTCCCTGGCCAACAGCTAGTAGGAAATAGAGGGAAAAGTGATCTTAGTTGTGTAATCACAAGAAATGAATTCTACCACAACCTGAGTGAATATAGAAGAGGGCTCTGAATTTCAAATGAAGACCCAGCTGACTGACACCTTGATTTCCGCCCTCGAGACCCTGAACCCAGCTACGAGGTGCTAGACTCCTGATTCATAGAAAGCGTGAAGATAAATATATTTGTGCTGTTTTAAACTCCTATGTTTATGGTAATATACAGCAGTGGAAAACTGGTAAATATCTCCTGGGAACGTATTCACATTTCCTCCACATTAAGTAAGACGACAACACACAAAAGCACATTGACTGTGGAAGCTTTCTGTATTATTATAATGATCATCTATAATATCAGAGATTGAGTTTTTATATGTTAATAAAAAGCCTCATTATTCCTGCCTATTAACCTTAATAAAATATACATTGACAAACCTAAGCTCATAAAACATATTAATATTGATACAATACCTCTTTGTCTATTTGGTCTCTGAGGTATTATCTGAGCTTTTTTTAATCCTTCTAGAACAAAAGGGTTCTATTATTTGGAAACCACTGTCTTGACTAATAGGCATTTTTTAAAAAGGCTGCATTTTGGTTGTTTTAAGAATGTAATTGTTGGCAGGGAAAGGAAGAAGAAGATTGTGCAAGGCTAATTTATAGTCAGTACATTGTTTCAAAGTGTATGCTTATCTTTAATTTTTCTGTCATTACAAAGTAATGCATAGATGTAAGAAATCCAGCCATGACTTTCATTTCAGACAGATGAGTTTTATGCTAGTGACATTGTTTTTTGAAAATCAGAATTCATTTAAGTAGTAATTTAAAAACTTATAAATCATATAATATTTCAAATATATCAAAAAAGTATGAAAAATGAAGGGACAGATGCTTTTATAGCCCACCATCTAGATGTTGATAGATGTTAACATTTTGCCTATTGTTTTGTATCACCTTTAACAAAAACTTGCGAGTATAACTAAAGCCTTACCCTCTCATTCTTTCTGTCTTTCCTTCCATTCCTCTCTCCCTAGATGTAACTACTAGCCTGAAATCATTCTCATGAATGTTTTATAGGTTTTCTACATGTGTTTATGAATAATATCAAGAATTATTTTATGCTTTAAAATTTAAAGCATTGATATCCTACTGTAGGTAACTTTTGCATTTAATTTTTTCACTCAGAGTAATATTTTTGAGATGAATTATGTATGTAATATTTTTGAGATGAATTTATGATATCCCATGACATAAACGAAACACAGTTGGTTTATCCATTTTTTTAACCGCGAGTCAGTTGTTTCCTCAATTTTGGTGTCACAAAGAATACTGTACTATGCATGTATTTGTGTGGGGCTATTTAAAAGTTTCTCTAGAACGTAGAAAGCTTTTGGATTAGAGGGAACATCATTCTCAACTTTACTGCTTTTCAAAGTGGTTCTACTAGCTTGCGGTCCCACCCACAAGTTATCAGCTTTTCTATTTCCCGAACCCCAATCACTGCTTGTTTGCATAGCCTGGCTAATGTTAGCCAGCTGGCTAGGGTACTACGGGACTTCTTCTTTTTTTTTTTTTTTTTTTTTTTTTTTGAGATAGAGTCTCACTCTGTTGCCCAGGCTGGAGTGCAGTGGCAGAATCTCAGCTCACTGCAACCTCTGCCTCCTGCTTTCAAGGGATTCTCCTGCCTCAGCCTCCTGAGTAGCTGGGATTACAGGCCCAATGAAAGAGAAAACCCAAGCCAATGAGTAGAAAAGTGGATTTTGTGCAACGAATTAAACATCAGGAAGACCTCAGGGAGATGTTCTTGTAGTGGGAAGTCAATGTAAACATAGTTCCAGATTTGTATTGATTCTGAAAAGGTATTAATCTTTTACTATTATTTTAAAAGGTAGATGCCCTCTAAATGAGAGAGAATATCAAATAACAAACTCAAGAATGTAAATTTTATGGTGTCAAAAAGTCAGGTAGTAACAACTGATAACTCTTAGTTCAAATAACTGTTCAAAATTTACTTAAGGATACCAAAAGGAAATTAAATTTTATATATAAAAAGAAGATATAGACTACTAAAGTTATTTAATTAAAATCTTAGTGGAAAACGTAAAGTTATATTATGAAACCAAGGAATGAAATTATGATAGAAAAAGGTTTTTAAATTTAACAGTGTGTGTGTGTGTGTGTGTGTGTGTGTGTGTGTGTGTGATAGGGTTTGATTCCTATAGCCCAGGCTGGAGCACAGTGGTGCGATCTTGGCTCACTGCAACCTCCCACTTCCTGGTTCAAGTGATTCTTCTGCCTCAGCCTCTTGAGTAGCTGGGACTGCAGACACACACCACCATTCCTGCTAATGTTTGTATTTTTAGTAGAATTGGGGTTTCACTATGTTGGTCAGGCTGGTCTCAAACTCCTGACCTCAGTTGATCTGCCTACCTTGGCCTCCCAAAGAGCTGGGAATACAGGCGTGAGCCACCATGCCTGGCCTATGTGTCTTTAGTGTGCATTTCTCCACCTGCTGAGGCTGAGCATATTTTTCTGTGTTTATTATCTGGTCAGTTTTCCCCTGCTATAAACTGGCTTGCATTCTTTGTCCAACAGTGGGCTTGGAGTATTTTATTGTCATAAATTTGAGTTGTGTATACAATGTGGTAACAGATTCTTTTTCTAAATTTCCACCCAGTCTAAAGCCGTTTTAACTTTTCTGTTCTGTCTTCTGTCAAGCAGAGGTTTATAAGACCATTTTAATCAATCAGATGTGTCCTTTTTTTTTCCTTTGTTACCTGGGCTTTTTGCATTTTATTTAGAAGCACTCTCTCTATCCATATATTTTAAAGAGATTCTCTTGTGTTTTCTTTCAAAAGTTAGAAAGTTTTGATTTTCATATAGGTCATCAATCTATTTTGAAAGTATGTGTAGGGGAGTATTAGTTGGAGATCTGATTTTGTCTTTTTAATGGAGACAGCCAGTTGTCTTAACACTGTTTATTGCATTATTCATTACCTATCTCCCACTGCCATGATTTGCACCGTCACTTCTGTCACATGTCAAGGTTCTGTGAATATAGGGGTCTGTGTGGTTCTCTCTATTTTGTTCCATTACCATACGGCTTTGATTGCTTCCAACTGAGTAACAACACTAGATTTCTAGTAGAATGAAGCCCTGCGCCTTTTTCTTTCTCTCTCTTCTCTTCTTCAGCTTCATCATCATCATCATGATCCTCTTCTCTTCATCTTCCTCCTCTTCTCCATCATTATCATCATCATCATCATCATCATCATCATCAAAATCACCCTTCTTCTGCCTTTTACTCCTCCATATGAATTTTAGCATGTGCTTGTCAAATCTTATTAGAATTTTGATTAAAGTTAATTTCTGGACTAATTTTGGGGGGATTCGCTTTGTTAAAGATATTGACTATCCCATCCGTGAAAACAGTGTCTTTCTATTTACTAGAATATTCTTTAACATTTTCAACAGAGCTTAACTATTTTTCCCCTTAAAGTTTTTATATGTATATTCGGTAAGATACATGCCTAAGTACCTCAGAATTTTGTATCCATCAGAAATTGTACCTGTTCTTAAGCACTTCCATTGTTTATAGCTATTTATGTACCTCTTATTGAGTGGTTTCCATATGTAGGAAATTCTGTTGAGCTTAATTAATTTTTGTAAATACACTGAGATGTGTTTATCATCTTTTACAGATTAACAAAATTATCAGAGATTATATAATTTGAATATGATTGTATATGACTAGTGTACAGCTTGGATTTGAACTTAGTTTTATCTAAATCTTGCCTTTTGCTAAGAGCCTTTCCTTTTAAGTCAGCTAATGTTTCTCTGATGTATGTTATCTTGTTTAGCAGAATTTTTTTAATAGTAAAAAACCAAAATCTCATTACAGAGCCGGTATGTGAAAAAGGCATTTAATTCACTTAGTATACATCTTTTAATACCAATTATTTAATTCATCTGGATAGCCACATTCATGGCAGAGAGTAAGTCTATAAAATAAATGCTTTTTCTGGTCATTATCTTGGGATCAGCTCTTCAGGAAAACAGCCATCCTAATTGAATTAGTGTGGCTTTTCTAATTGCTCACTGTCTTAGTTATGCTTAGGCCTACGTCATATTAGTCCCTTCCGAAGATGAACAGCTCTGGAGGCAAGGCCTAGAGTGTGTCGTGGGTGGTCCAGGGCCAAAGGAGAAAAGCTAATTCGGTAAGCTAAGATGAAGATAAGTTTTTAATGCTTTTAATCTTTGAACTGTTTAACTTCTCCTTTGATATCTAGTATCCCTGATAACTCCTCCAGAAAAGCTTCAGATTGTCATTTCAGTCCTGGCCAAAAAAGAAAAAAAAAAAAAAAAAAAGGTGAAAAGAGAGAAGATAGAGGGAAAAAAACCTCGAATATAATGCAAGTGCAAGCCCATTCTTTCTCTGGTGTGTGCCTTGTTTGCTTCCAACTCTCAGTCCTGATCCCATTTATCTAAGATTTCTTTCTGACATCCTGTCATGCTAGGCCCTTCCTCTTAGGGCTGGAGCAGGTGCATTTCTGGGAATGGTTCTGGACAGCTTTTTGAGCCTCAGAGCACAGTAGTTATAGATGCCTGGGGCTGTTTGTGACTTTGCTTCAGTGTTGAGGCTGGCTGGTGCTGTGGCTTCAGGGAACAGCTGATGGCAGATGGTTCATTTCTGGGTGGGACATGTTGCAGCTGCGTGGTTTGGTAGTGGAACCTAAGCAAATATATTTCAATTCTCTCTTTTAAAAAATGCTTAATAATAAGTGTGTTCATAGTAGGTATGAAATAAATATCTACTGGTTGACTGAAGGATATAGAATAGGGAAGGAAAGGAAATACGGTTTGAAATGTATTTGTCTTGTGAGAGGAGAGAAGGGATTGTTACCAGTGAGCTTTAGTTTATAGGTATTTTCACTATTGTTCCAGACTGTGATAATTATAGTATTCATTCCAGTGATTTGAAAAGCATTTATTGAACACGTTTGATATACCAGGCACCATTCTAGGTACTGGTGACGAACAAAACATGGCGATGCCCATTCTTCTTAGGCGTCTGTTCTTTTGGGTGTAGAGACTGACAGGAAAAGTTTAGAAAACAAAGGAGGCAATTAATTTTAGATTGAGATAGGTGCTATGAGGAAAATGGGGTAGGAGAGCCCCCCAAAAAGACATGGGGACAGAGTTTGGTGGGGGTTGCTGCTTTGGTTTAGTCTGCTAGCTTGGCCATAGAATATAGGTTCAAGAATGACCCAGAAATATGACTTGCCAGGTTCAAGTTTATAAACAATGAGATTTCAAAAACATAAGACTACAGGTGGGTGGACATGGTTTCCAGAATTGAGGGCTTGAGGCCCTTCATCCTTCAACCATATGAGTCTCGAGAAACAAACTTATACACTAAGGCAGTCATTCTGCTACCAAGACTTATACTAATCAAGGTTAGTGTCTGAGTTCTCCATCTTCACATTGTGGTTATGCCGTCTTGGGCCAATATGCTCTGTCTGCAAGGCCCTGGTTGTCCATCTGTAGGCCTTGGCCAAGATTGCTTTAAGGCTGGCATCAGGGAAGGTTTCTTTAAAAAGGTGACGCTTGGCCAGGCACGGTGGCTCATGCCTGTAATCCCAGCACTTTGGGAGTCCAAGGCAGGCAGATCACCTGAGGTTGGGAGTTTGAGACCAGCCTGATCAACAAGGAGAAACCCTGCCTCTACTAATAATACAAAATTAGCCGGGCGTGGTGGCACATGCCTCTAATCCCAGCTACTGGGGAGGCTGAGGTAGGAGAATCGCTTGAACCCGGGAGATGAAGGTTGCAGTGAGCCAAGATTGCACCATTGCGCTCCAGCCTGGGCAACAAAAGTGAAACTCTGTTTTAAAAAAGAGGTGACACACTTTGGGAGGCCGAGGCTGACAGATCACCTGAGGGCTCTAGGAGTTTGAGACCAGCCTGGCCAACATGGGCCAACATGGTTAAACCCTGTCTCTACTAAAAATACAAAAATTAGCCGGGTGTGGTTGTGCATGCCTATAATCGCAGCTACTCAGGAGGCCAAGGCAGGAGAATTGCTTGAACCTGGAAGACGGAGGTTGCAGCAAGCTGAGATCACGCCACTGCATTCCAGCCTGGGTGACAGAGCGAGACTCTGTCTCAAAAAACCAAAAACCAAACAAACAAAAGAGGTTACGTTTGAGCCAAGACTGGAGGATAACAGGGAGCCAGACCCTAGCATTGTGGGAAAAGGAGCAGCAGCACTAAAGCCCTGAAGCCTGAAAGAGCTTGGTGTGTTAGAGAACAAAAGGGAACAGGATAGTGAGCAGTGAGTGAGAGGAGGCACCTCAGACATTCTCATGCCTCAGACAAATCGTAGATGTTGGCGAGGGCTGCATCACAGTGTCTTCTAAACTATAGTGGGAATTTGAATCTCCTTCTAAGTACAATGAAACGCTGCTATTTTAGCTTGGGGTTCATGAACTTGTATAGGAGGAAAGTTACAAACGTATAAAAATGTAAACTTTTCATTGCTTGAATCACAAATGTCATCAACAAGCCATGATAGGATAAGCAGTATCTGTGCCTTTATTACCAATAGAAATTAAAGATATGCCCATTTATTACTGTTATCACAGTTATCTCAAAATATCATTTATGATTTTATGCCTAATTAGAAATTATGGTAGTTATTAGATCTTAACAATAAATCTTGTTATTTTATGCTTTAACACAGGTGTTAGCAACTATAGCCTGTGGACCACGTCCAAGCTACCACCTGTTTTTGTACATAAAACTTATTGGAACACAGCCATACCCATTTATTTACATATCGAAGTTGCAACAGAGATGTTCTAGCCTGCAATGCTTAAAATGCCTACTGTCTGGCTGGAAAATGGTTGCTGACACCTGCATTGATAAAGTAGCCTATATATTAATATGATACAGTTTTAAAAATATCTGGATAACTGGTTTCTTTGCAAGTTAATTTGTTTTGTTTTATGCATTTAAAAACATTATTCTGAAAAGAAGATCCATAGGCTTCACCAGACTTCTCCAAGAAATCCATGACTAGGAAAAAAACCCAGAAAGTAAAAGAATCCCTCTATTTCATTATCTTAGGCTGGAGATTCAAATGGGTGGGGTTGTATTTATTTTCTCTGCCTGAGATTCTGTCCCTCCTTCTTTGGCAGATTTTCCATTTCTTTTGGAGTCTGGTACTGAAGCTGCCTCCTTTTCATGAATAATATATTGGGTCCTACTTATTTGCTGAGGGAGCCAAGCAGAGGCTTCTTTTTTTCTTTTGAGGCAGAGTCTCATTCTGTTGCCCAGGCTGGAGTGCAATGGCAATCTCAGCACACTGCAACCTCTGCCTCCTGGGTTCAACCTCTGCCTCACTGCTTCAGCCTCCTGAGTAGCTTGGATTACAGGTGTGCACCACCATGCCCAGCTAATTTTTGTATTTTTAGTAGAGAGAGGGTTTCACCATGTTGGCCAGGCTGGTCTGGAACTCTCAACTTCAGGTGTTCTGCCTGCCTTGGCCTGACAAAATGCTGGGATTACAGGCATGAGCCACCATGCTCTGCCAAGCAGAAGGTTACTAGCACTGTCCAATGTAATTCCCGTAGTAACACTGTGTGGTGTGGGTCTGACTGTCTTCACGTACCACTGCGGAAAGGGAGGCCCCAAGATGTTGTCTTTCTTGTTATTTACCCGGTATTCACTGAGCACCTACTGTGTGTCAGAGGCTGTGCCAAATGCCCAGGTGACAAAGCTGTTATTGGTGGAGCTATAACTGGTGAAGTCAGGCCCATCTGACACTAGTGTCTGGGTGGCTCATGCCACAGCAGGTTATATTCAGGATGCCACGTGACACCCTGCTGCCTCAAGCTTGGCCACTCATCCATCTCTGGTGTTTCCAGCCACCTTGTGCCTTGGCTGTGAGCCGTAAAGGTTTATATCTCATTCTGTCTCCACAGAGCACTGTTTGCATTGTTTTGCCTAGAACAGGCCATGGAGTCGCTATTTTCCCAGCTGTAGCACTCATGCCACTGGAATGGCCCTTTAATTTAATTTTTTTTTTTTTTTTTCAGCATGAGTTTTTTTCTTGTAAGTGCAGTTCTTGTCTCTGTAGGACTTTGTGGCTTTCTGAGACCACAAGCTCTAACTTGTTCGTTACAACCTAGGTTTAAACATTTGCACATGTCATTTGATTGAGGGGTAAGTTAAAACTGCTGGCAGTGGAAGGGGCTGGAAATCAGGTCTCTTATCTCAAGTGGATGGAAAATATGAGGCTGTTCAACGTAGCTCACTCAACTTGTACAGGTCTCTTCCGTCCAAAACCAGGGAGACTGCTCCTGCCCTGGAAACACAGGCACTCCTCACTGGCTGGGTTGGACAAATACCCACAACATTAAGCATTTTCCCTGTTTTTTTTTCCCCATCTTTTCCATGTTGCAAGTGATGGCAGTGTATGTGAGATTATCCTACTGGTCACTTTCTCAGTGCATAAACACACAGTACATTCTATATGTTTGGACTTATATTCCAATGCTATTTTGCATCCTGCTTTTGTCACTTCACAATACAGTGTCCCTGGGTCCCATATTACTGAACCTTATTGCATAGCAGCACTTTGATGGCTGCATGGTGTATCATTGGCCTGCTTTACCATAATGTACTTAAATTTTCCTTTATGTTAGGGGACATTTGCAAGACTTTGTATATCAGCCAGCATCTAATCAGGATACAGAAACCATACTGTTATTTAAGCAGGGTCTACTCCAATGTAAATAATTGACAACTAATAGAAGCTGGTTAATTGTGAGTAGAAGAGAACTCTTATGGGTCCAGAAGAAGCAGTTGCAGAAAACAATCTATGGCCTCCAGTTTGAGGAAGAGTTGGGCCATTGAGGAGCTAAAGACCAAGAGCAGGCACTGCTCGTCCCCCCGTGTTCTTCAAAGAGGACATGGGCACCACAGGGACATCACCACCCATGGGTGGTACAGAAACTTGTCAGAGGAAAGCATCTGGCCAGCTGGCTGTGCAGCACTATAGATGTGTCTCTGTTGCCAAAAGCTTGAGTAGGCAGAGCTGCTTTGAAGCAGTCCCTAGTAGGGAGAGCAGAGCCCAGGGGTGGGAGGCCTGAGGCCTTCCCCATGGAATAGTAATGGTGGATCCCAAAGGGAATGTCCTTTCCCCAGGCAGAATCACTCCAGTGCCCTCTATTGGTGAAGCGTCACATTGCTGCAGCTGGTAACCTGTCAGAAATCAGGGCCAAGAATGGATTTGAGTTGAGAGACAATAAAGGGATAACTGGAATATTTGGGTTTGCTTTTAGCTTCTTTTTCCTTCTGTAAACAGTGTTGCGGTAAACATCTTTCATAAAATGTTGTCTGCATCTCTGATGTGTTTCTAGGATAAATTCATAGAATCTGAACATTTTAAAGGCCTTAGTCATACATTACAAAATCATCCTTCCTATTGACTCTCCTATATGCTGTGTATGGGAGCAAAGGCATAGCCTTGTTATAGAACTTATTACTCCTTAACCTTTCTAATCGTGGCTTTGTCTGCTGGGTTGTTAACTCTGAGGCTGGGAGGTGCTCAGAGCCAGCGGTGCCAGGCTTGGAGCCTGCAGTCTGATGTAATGAGGGCCAAGCTCTGCTGTGGTGGGAGGCAGCAGTGTGTTGCTGAAGTCCTCCCTCACCTCGCTCAGTCTCCTGAACACATTCCCCTCCCATCTCCTTCACTGCTTCAACAAACTCATTTCCCTAAAACCTCTTCTTCATCCTATCAGTAATCTTGCTCAAAAACTTGAAATGTTTCCTCTTTGCTTATGGCAGTGCTGATGAAAGAGAAGAGGAGAGAACTGACCTGTGGCTCGGGGCCCCTGGCCTCCATTCTGTTGATGAGGGACTGAAGCAAATTGACCTGCCCAAGGTCACGTGGGAAGTGAGCTGGCCAGGCCCAACCATGGCTTCCCTCCTCCCAGACCTCTGCTTCTCCCAGATACCAGCGCACTGTTGCTTTATCACCCGAACTCCTCATTGTCCTCCCAGCACAGCGCCTGTCCCCCGAGAGGTTTTATTAATATGTATCCACTACCCTAGTGCTCACGCTGTGCCCTTGCTGGGGCTGCCCCACTATCTGAAATGCCAAGATGGTCCCCCTCAGCTGCTGTGCTCAAGGGGACTGCCTACACCTAGCTGCAAGGCCAAGTCCAAGATTTACATCTACATAATTACATTCCATTACTGTTTAACAGATTAGAGTCAGTAATTCTTATCCTACAGTACTGGAGATGTGGACATGAACTGGGTTCTACCCTGAGCTTTTGGTCCTCAGCCTGGACACCATGCAAAATTAGGTATGTATGTGCTGCCCCCTACCACGTGAAATTGGCTAAGGAAGCACGCAACTTCCTGTCTTTGAACAGTGGGCTGCTTTTTTTGTAGCAATTGCGGACGTCTGGTAGTGCATGTTCCTTTAAGGCAAGTTCGTCGTCTCCAGAAAAGCATGTTGTTCTTTCTATCTCCCACAAGTCCTTGATTAAAATACTGAAGGGGACAGGCAGTCTCCTTCTGTCCTTTCCCTCAGGCTTACCATGTCCTGGCAGATTCTCTGGGCTTCTGGGAGCTGTCTACCCGCCTCTGTCTGCTCCTTCTGACCCAGATCTTACTGCAGATACAGAGAGCGCAAACCATTTATTGCAGAACAGGCCCTTCACCTCCATGTTCTGTGTTTACAGACCACAAATAGGTAGTTAATAGGTATCTCTTACTATTTGTCTTGTTCTTTCTTTTTTTGGCTTTGGGAATTGGATACAGGATACCTGGGTTCTGTGGAAAGTGAAATGATTCGAGAAAAAGATAGCAACTAAGAATGGAAGCCTCACTTAGGAGCATGAAAAAAGAGTCAAAAGGAAGTCAGACCACAAATTCTTCAAATTAATGGGTGGGAACGAAGTGCCACCACTCTAATAGGGTGGCGGGGATGCTGTTTCTGATGGTGAGCAGCCCATGGAAGGCTAGAGCATCAGTAAATGGGTGTTTATAGCCGCTGACTACCTTTTCTTCCTTGTCCTTCTTCCTCATCCCCACCTCTTTGACTTTTTTCCTCTGGTTTTTGGGTGGTGTCTGAATTTTATTTTAGGGTATTTCTAACATGCCTCCTTAACGGTCAGATCTATAGTCCTGTCTGGAGACATTGCTCGGTAGCTTAGCAACCAGCATATCATGTGTTGCCCTCAGTTGTTTCATTAGCCTGAAGATGTGAACCTCAGAAAAATGGACACACAGCGGACAAAAACGATCAGGCTTGCATGCAAAAACAGTCCTGAAGAACAGCATTATTTTATAGTAACGTATCCTAAGGAAAGACCTCCTCACATCTGGGGAGAGAGACAGACACAGACAAGGATGGAGAGGGAGTGAGGAGAGACAGAGCCAGGGAAGATGTTGGAGCTGCCTGCTTTCCATGGGGCCTGAACGCACAGGATAGGGAGCCTTCCTCCCTGTGGACCTCCGGTCCTTGCTAAAAAACAGGAAGGAGAATAGAATTGGAATTTTTGAGCAGGCATAATTCTTAATTTATCTGACTAAGTAGAAAGTTGGCATACTGAGAAAAACAGATTTCACAGGGAAACATGACAACAATGACATTTTTCTGTGCTGTCTTATTACCCAATCCGCACAGAGGCTGAGTCAATGAGCTAGCTCTGAAAGAAACACAGAGGCATCCTATCGAGATGCCTGTGAATGGCAGGGGCTAGTACAGTCTGCAACTGCTGGGTATGGGTAAATATGACAGCAGTCTTTGGCTGGCTTTCACTCGGCCACTTGTCATTCTCCTCGTACATCGTGTGCAGTCAGGACATTTCCCTGCAGAAATGTTCTTTCTGCTGCTTTTCTCATCATTTTTTTGAGAAGCTGGCCTGAGTTTTGTTTTCTTCAAACTTTATTTATTACCTTACTGAATTTATATTTATAATATAAATTTTACATGTGATGTGTAGTCTTACAAAAGTTTAGACTATGATGATTCTGAAGTTCGTTTTGCATCAGAATTACTTGGGTTTATAGTGAAAGTGCAGCTAACCAGGACCCAGATTCATGGGCTGTGGAGGGGTATCCCCAGAAATCTGCATTCTGATACTCACCCGTGGTGGTTCTAAAGCAGATGGTCTGAAGATCATAGGAGAAATGGAAGATTAAAGACTCATTTCCCAGAGAGGGCATGTGGCCGTTTCTTGGCACTGTAAGTTGATGGATAGGTTCTTTGCTTTCATGGAATCCCTTTCCCTATTTGGGGGGGGGGGATATTGTTTTTTTCTCCCTCACATACTTTATTTCCCATAAGTTATTGGGGTACAGGTGGTATTTTGTTACATGAGTAAGTTCTTTAGCGGTAATTTGCGAGATTTTGGTGAACCCCTTACCCAAGTAGTATACATTGCACCATATTTGTAGCCTTTTACCCCTCACCCCTCTCTGGCTCTTCCCTCCAAGTCTCCAAAGTCCATCGTACCATTCTTATGCCTTTGCATCCTCATAGCTTAGCTCCCACATATCAGTGAGAACATGTGATGTTTGGCTTTCCATTCCTAAGTTACTTCACCAAGAATAATAGTCTACAGTCTCATCTAGGTCACTGAAAATGCTGTTAACTCATTTTTTATGCCTGTTTAGTATTCCATCATATATATATATACACACCACAGTTTCTTTACCCACTTGTTGATTGATGGGGATTTGGGTTGGTTCCACAGTTTTGCCATTGTGAATTGTGCCTTTATAAACGTGCACGTCCAAGTGTCTTTTTTGAATAATGACTTCTTTTTTCCTCTGGGTAGATACCCAGTAGTGGGATTGGTGGATCAAATGGCAGTTCTTCAGCTCTTTCAGCAATCTCCACATTGTTTTCTATAGTGGCTGTACTCGTTTACATTCCCAACAGCAGTGTAGAAGTGTTCCCTGTTCATGGCATCCATGCCAACATGATTTTTTGATTACGGTCATTCTTACAGGAGTAAGGTGGTATTGCATTGTGGTTTTAATTTGCATTTCCCTGATCATTAGTGATGTTGAGCATTTTTTCATGTTTGTTGGCCATTTGTATATCTTCTTTTGAGAATTGTCTATTCGTATCCTTAGCCCACTTTTTGATGATACTGTTTGTTTTTTTCTTACTGATTTCAGTTTGTTGTAGATTCTGGATATCAGTTCTTTGTCAGATGTACAGATTGTGAAGATTTCCCCCCACACTGTGGGTTGTCTGTTTACTCTGCTGACTGTTCTTTTTGCTGTGCAAAAGCTCTTTAAGTAGCTCTCAGCTATTTATCTTTGCTTTTATCGCATTTGCTTTTGGGTTCTTGGTCATGAAATCCTCGCCTAAGCCAATGTCTAGAAGGGTTTTTCCAATGTTATCTTCAAGAATTTTTATAATTTCAGGACTTAGGTTGAAGTCCTTAATCCATCTTGAGTTGATTTTTGTGTAAGGTGAGCGATGAGGATCCAGTTTAAGTCTCCTGCATGTGGCTGGCCAGTTGTCCCAGCACCATTTGTTGAAAAGGGCGTCCTTTCCTCACTTTATCTTTTTGTTTGCTTTGTTGAAAATCAGTTGGCTGTTAAGTATGTGGGTTTGTTTCTGTGTTCTCTTTTCTGTTCTATTGGTCTATGTGCCTGTTTTCAAACCACTACCGTGCTTTTTTGGTGACTATGGCCTTGTAGTATAGTTTGGAATCAGGTAGTATGATACCTCTAGGATTCTGTCTGCCTCTGCTGAGTCATGCAGGTTGTCAGGAAAGTGGGGGAAAGCCGGTAGTCACAGGCTTCACCCAGCTCCCACACAAACTGAAGGGCCAGTCTCACTCCCACCATACAGAGAGAGTTTGGCTAGTGATTTCCTTCTCCCTGTGGAGTTATACCCCCTACTTCTCTGGCCACCTTCCCCTTGGATCCCTGTGGTACCAGGTGGTAATGGCCTGCTAGGGGATGCTGCGAGCTTCCAGGGCCTTTCTGTTGCTTCCTCTACCCTGTATTTCTCTCGGCTCTCTAAATTGGCTCAGCTCCAGGTAGGGGTGGAGACTTCTCCTGCAAACAAACCTTTGGCTTCTCCAGTGGGGGTGTGTTTTTGGGAGGAGAATCTCCCTTTCCTACTCCCACAGGGGGGCACTCACAGTATTTGGGGTGTCTCCCAGGTCCGACAGGAGCAGTCTGCCTCCTTCAGAGGGTCTGTGGGTCCTCTTGGGATTACTGGTTTGTTCTTGCAGTCGATCTGGAGCTAAAATTCACAATGTGAGCTTCACAAGCTGCTCTGTCTGGAGTTGCAGTTAGTCCTGCCTCCTCTACGCCATGATGATCCCCTTCCCATTTGCCACTTTAACACCTTAGAGCCAAGTCTTCCCATTCAGTTGCAGTGCCTCAGTGAGGTAGTAGCCCTCACACACTTTTATATGTCATTTGCTGTAGTTCCTTCTCTAGCCTGAGAAAAGTGACCCTCCCTCAGCTGAATGCTGCTTGGATTGATCCTGTCAAAAGGTGGCTCCCAAGTGTCACCCATACCACTTCCTGATATGACAGAGATGACCTTGTGCTCACCTTGTGGACGGAGAACATCAGCATGCAACATTTTGTCAGTGTCTCAGGCAGAGGTGAATTCGTCAGGGCTCCACTAGAGATGCAGCACCAACAGGAGATGTATAGGAGCTGTGCAGGCAATTGCCTCATGTGATGATGGGGGCTGGTTAGGAAAACCCGAAATCTACAGGGCAGGCTGGAACTCTGAGATACAGGCTGAATCTGCTGTCTGCTGTCGACGGGTAGAATTTGTTCCTTCAAGGAACCCTCAACTCTGTTTTACTGTTATTTTTTTGTTTTCTTTTAAAGAGACAGGGTCTCACTCTGTTGCCTAGGCTGGAGTGCGATATTAGGATCATAGCTCACCACAGCCTTGACCTTCTGGGCTCAAGCAATCATCCCACTTCAGCCTTCCAAGTAGCTGGAACCACAGGCATAAGCCACTATGCCCTACTAAACAATACTGTTTTTAATTCCTTTCAGTTTATTGAAGCAGGCCCACTGAGATTATCTAGGATAATCTCTCTTACTTAGAGCCAAGCGATTATAGACTTTCATCACATCTACAAAATACCTTACAGCACCATCTAAATTAGTGTTCGGGTAACTGGGAACTATAGTCTAGTCAAGCTGACACCTCAAAAAAAGGCCATCCGGCACTTTCCCCACCCTATCCCCTCAAAAAAACAAAAACCAAAAAACAAAACGAAAGAAAAATGGAAAAAGAAAAAAGACTGTCAAAGAAAGTAAAGTCCGAATTTATTGAAAATTGGCAGTTTGGTTTAGGTGGGCCTTTCGAAGCGTGTATGGGTCATGATACAACAGTTTGGATTGACAGAAGCTACAGGTTTTAAGGAAGGGGATTTAAAGAATCTTAGGGTACAAACAGTTGATGTTTTTCATTTGAGTTTCTGGGTATTTCAGAAAGTTCTTGTAATGAGCAGTCATACCATCTGCCTAGGCAAGGAGACTTCTGGAAGAATAAAGTTATGCCAGTGAAGACAGAGGAAGCATACAAAGTGCTGTTATTGCTGACACTGGTAGGTTTGCATTCTCAGTGACCAGCTGAGTGTGGGTGTGAGGTTTCTGTTCTCAGCCCAGAGGCTCTGGATTCCTTTCTCAGGAAGCAGGACACACGACTCTTATTCCCAAAGCCTGAGCCTTGAAATTCCCCTTCTTACTGTGCACAGATATGCCTGCCATACTGCCCAGCTGGCTCCTCCAGAGAGAGATGACACATAAACTAGCAGCAAATCAGCCGTAGTGCCACCCCTTACTCCTGCTCCTCCCTCTTCTTAAATGGTGGAAGATCAGTTTACCTTTCAAGTGTCCCATTTTCCTATTCTTTGTGCATCTCTGGCTCTAAGTGACCACACAGGACCTTTCTCTATTCCATGAGGATGTCTTGTCCTTTCATGCCTCAGAACTTTGAGATGTGATGTTTCCTCCTCTCTCCTAGAAAATCCTGCCTATGCCCAGAGGGCCGTCTTGAATGTCACCTCCTCTAAAAGCCTTTGCTGCATACCCTGTTCTTCCTCCCCTCTCCCCACATCACACCTGTGTGCTGATGCAGGGCTGGTCACTCCCAGGACTCTGCTGTGGTACAGATACAGTTATTACATGTCAGTTTCTCTCACTTTGACCAATTCCCAGCAGACAGGAATTAGTCCTATTTAACTTTGTACCTGCCTTGGTGCCTCATCTGTAGCTAGCATACAGTATCAGCCATTTATTCAACAGATAGTTTTTGAGTGCCAGCATGTGCCAGGCCTTAGGTGTCCACTCTTCTGGATGGGAGTGATATAGACATAATAAACTATCTGCTCTCGTGGAGGTGACATCCTGGGGGCAAGGAAGACAGCCCATGAACAAAAAAGATGAATAAATAAAAGCATATACACAGCACTTATTGATGCTCAGAGGGCTGCTCCCTCTGAAACCGACTGAGGACTGAACAGTATAAGAAAAGCGAATGAGAGATTCCCAGCCTTTAGTACAAAGCATGCTTGTGAGACAGAATTCCTCCTTAGCCATGCTGGTCAACTTACAGAAGAGGTATGAATTTGCTAATGTTTGTTACCCTGATGGGTAGATGTTTCTGTCCTTGGGGTAACATAGATTGTGCTATTAGTTTTATTTATTGTTTACATATAGGGTATAGCTAAAAACAAATAAGGGTATGGCAATGTGCTTTTTGGATGTTATTTTTGTGCTTAATAATAAACAGTGATCTCTCCTCCCGCCCCCCCCCCCGCCATTTCTTTAGCATTTGCAATGTACCAGGCACTGTTCTAAGCACTTTAAATATATTATGTCACTTAGTCCTCAGAACAACCTTAGAAAATAGGGAATATTCTCATTTTCCACAGATATGGCAGGCATATCTGTGCACAGTGACGAAGCCAGGGACATGAGAAAGCTGAGGACATGATGACAGCTATGCCACTTGCACCAGGTTTTCCAGCTCAAAAGTGAAATGTGTGTCCCATCTGGGTGGTCCTGTCACTTCTAAACTACGCACTATGCCTCTTGCATGGGATTTATAAAATCAGAACCATGACAAGCCTCTTTCTTTGTTAACAAAGTTTGCATCCCAAGTTAGGCCTTTCTTACAGAGCCTAAGTTTTCATCAGCACATGGTGAAAAAGCTGTAATCCACTTGACTTTCTGCATAGGATACAGTCTCAGAAACAGGAATCTACCATTGCCTTTGTTTCTGAGTTTGGTCTATCTTTCTGTCAGTACCTTAAAATGTTTAATGCATATTTTAGTAGTTCTTCTACGTATCTCCTTTTCTTCTAATGTACAAGACACTGATTTAAAAACACGGGGGAAGGAAGGCAGAGAAGATAAACCTAACTGTTGACTGAGAAGGCACAGGCAGAAGTGCTGCTGTCTCTGGGACATCAGGAATTGCTCCCATTCTTGAGCCAGTTCGAGTATCGCTGGTGTCTGTTTCCCCTTGTTCTCATTCACCTCTAACAGTGCATTGTTCTTCCCACTTTGGGGAAGAGAACTTAGGTCAGAGGAATTAAGTCGTTTGTACTGAGACCACTCAGCTGGTGGGAAGCAGAGGAGGCATTGAGCCCAGCCTTATCAGAGGATTTAATAATGCTTTGCTTTCAAACAGACAGTCCTCAAAACCCTTTCTTGAAAGCAATCTTGCTTGAGTTCCAAGAAGGAATGAGTGAACCTTGAAGGAGTGTCTGAGGGAGCCTAGAGATCAACTGTGGAATTTCCTGCAGTCCTCCTCCCACCCAGCACCCAGTATGTCCTCTTGGGTGCGGGGAGGAAGCCCTGGGACTGTGGGGAGCATTCCTTAGCACCTGTCTTGATTCTTTGCTCTCATGTATGTTGAGTTACTGATGAACTCTCCCCTCTAAAGGTAAATGCAAGGTCTGGGTCTTACCTTTGTCAGGCAGACAGAGCACAGCCTTTGTTGTCAGATTACCTGGGTGTGAATCCTCTCATCCTCCTCCATAATGTTGGGCAAATAACTTATCCTCTCAGCAGCTTTGCTTTCTCACCTTTAACATGGGCATAGAGTTATGATGTTGGTTACCTAAGTATGAGAAACAAAAATTCTCCGCCCAGTTTCTTTCAATAAATGTTAGTTTATTGTTTGTGTTAGGAATGCCTCATCACAACTCCAAATCTCCATGATTATTAGAAAGATTATTTCTAAACCCTCCTGGTTCCTTTATACCCTTAGGGCTTTCTTCCCTTCCTATTCGGAAAATTTGGAAGAATAAACTAGACCTCTTTCCTCTTGGGAAGAGACCTCCCTTAAGTCTTACATGAACAGGTATGCTTGATGCAAGGGTTCAGTTAGTACATCTGCTGACTCACTCTGAGCCTTGTTCTCCGTAATCAATCACTCATATGAAGGATTTTTAGTTCACCATCTTATTTTCTCCAGTTGTTTAGAACTTGAGCAAAGAAGGGGTAGGTTATGTATTTGGCTTCCTTAGAACTCTATTGTCAGTGTTTTCCATCTTCCCTTTCATTTCTCACAGAGTCATAGAATTTTAGAGTTGAAAAGAGATTTTAAAAACAGCTTGAATTCATTTCCCCATCTTTTATCTCAGCCTGCCTGCCAAGAGGCATTCAGGACCGTGCTTGCACGCTTCCGGTAATGAGGACTGGCTCTCTCCAGAGATGGCCTAGTGCATCGGGGGATGCTCTGCACTGGGCTGAATTGCACACATAGGGCTTGGATCTGGTGCTGTTGGGTTTTCAGGCTTGATTGTACTTGGTGTGAAATGTTCAGATCTGGTTTTCTTTGGGACGGAGTACCGGCCTGAAGGCTGCCCCTTTTTGGGTGGTTCTTTTAGAAAATTAATTGTCTAAAAAGTCATCAGAATTGTCTGAGGAAGCAATCTTATGTGTCTTTGGCATCTCATCAAGACATTTCCAGCCTCCTCAGTGTGTCTGCTGAGTCCTGAGCAAACTCCAGCTTGTGGCTTGTTGTAAACTATGATCCTGAAGGCACATTTATTAACCCCCGACCTCAGCATACAAGGTAGGGCATGCAACCACGGTGAATCCTGGAAGGTTTCCTCCTGGAAATTGGGTATGGTGCATACACTGGTGGAAGAAAATAAAACCACCAATGAAATTCCATCTTCAATGCCAAAGGTGCTATATTAGTCTGTTCTCACACTGCTATAAAGAACTACCCAAGACTGGGTAATTTATAAAGAAAAGAGGTTGAATTGACTCACAGTTCCACATGGCTAGGAAGGCCTCAGGAAACTTACAGTCATGATAGACAAGTAAGCAGTCACGTCTTACATAGCTGCAGGCGAGAGACTGTGTGAAAGCAAAGGGGAAAGAGCCACTTATAAAAACCACGTCTCCTGAGAACTCACTCATTCACAGGAGAACAGCATGGGAGAAGCTGCCCTTGAGATCCAGTTGGGTTCCCCGGGTCCCTTCCTCAACACCTGGGGATGACAAGTGAAGATGAGATCTTGGTGGAGACACAAAGCCAAACCACATCAGATGCTAAGTGATAGCTTCCTAACACTCACCTCAAATAGACTTGCCAAATAGAGGCAGACTGATGGGAGAGCTGCTTATTTATGCCATTTGTTCTTAACTTCAAGGCAACATGCAAAAGGAACCAGCAAATGTGAAGAAGCCAAACTCCTTAGTAACCCTTTAAAAGAAACAGCTTTATTGAGACATATGTCCAATGATTCACCGTTTAAAGTTGTCCAATTTGGGAGTATTTCGTGTGTTCACAATGTTGTACAGCCATTACCTATCTAGTTCCAAAACATTTGCATCACCCCAAAAGAAAACACTGGACCCACGGAGTCATTCCCATTCCCTCCCTCACCCAGCCTTAGGCAACCACTTATCCTAATGCCTGATTCTATTGATTTGCCTATCCTGGACATTTCATACAAATGAAATTATGTAACGTGTAGCCTTTGTGTGTGGCATCTTTCACTTAGTGTAATGTTTTCAAGGTTCATCCATGTTGTGGCATGTATTGGTACTTCATTCCTTTTAAGATGGAATTTCACTCTTGTTGCCCAGGCTAGAGTACAGTGGTGTGATCTCAGTTCACTGTAACCTCTGACTCCTGGGTTCAAGTGATTCTTCTACCTCAGTCACCTGAGTAGCTGGTACTACAGGTGCCTGCCACCATACTTGGCTAATTATTTTTTTTCTGTGTTAGTAGAGATGGGGTTTTGCCATGTTGGCCAGGCTGGACTTGAACTCCTGACCTCAGGTGATCTGCCTGCCTCAGCCTCCCAAAGTGATGGAATCACAGGCATGAGCCACTGCACCCAACTCTTTATTTCTCTTTATGAATTACTAATTTTCTGTGGATAGACCACATTTTGCGTATCCATTTGTCAAGTAACGAACATGTGTGTTGTTTCTTTTTTTCATGTCATAGTTTATTTGCACACATATCTAGTATGTCATATGAGTTCAAGTTTGATCCATTTTCCAGAGACTGCACCTCTTAGAATGCCTTTCATATCTGTTAAATGGATGAACTGAAACATCCTTATTTTTTAAGCAGTTGGTGTCTTACTATAAAGAAGGGCTTATCAAATCTGATCCAAAGAACAAACACATCATGGCTAGTAACCAACACTTGTTTTCCACTGAAAATGGCAAATTCTTCCCAGGGCCTTCCTCACAGTGCACCCAGGACTGGAGAGGTTGTGAACCTCTGGATGCTCTGGCCCAACATGGCGCTGCTGGAAGCTCTGCAAAAGGCACAGAGACCAAGGATGGAAGAAATGGCAGCACCCACCAAGACCTTTTATTCACCCATGTGTGTTGTTTCTTCTTTTCGACTATTATAGATAATGTTTATATGAACAGTATTGCACAAATGTTTGTATTGATGTATATTTTCAGTTCTGTTGAGTAAACGTGCAGGAGTGGAATTGTCAGGTCATGTGCTCTTAATAACCTTTTAAAATTCCTTTTTTTGTTTGCTATACTTGGGACCCATATTCCTTTACCTTGGGTTTATATTCACTTCCTTTGTGCTGAATATTGTCAGTGACTTGATAGAAACTTAACAGCCTGTGTAGAAATAATTAAAAATTATTCAAGTGAGAATAAACTGAATGCTTATTATATCTGTTAGATTAAATTTGCCTTTGTTCTCTTCCTTACCAAGCTTCTACTTGAAGATTTACAAAGGCGTTTTATTTCTTTTCCAGAACCGCAATGAGATAAAAAATGGCACTATCCTTCGATTAACCACGTCTCCAGTAAGTTGATCTCAGCTTCGAACTTCCCAGTAAACTCTTTGCTCTGCATTTCTGCTATATGTGATTATGGGATATTGATTTTTGAGGATGACTTTAGTGCAAAACCAAAGGCTTCCAGAATGTCCTCACATGCAGATTCTGGATTAGCAGGAATGCCCCTCTATAGATTTCCCACTGCAGAGGAAGAAGACCTTATTCCAAGAGAAGAGCTAGTAAGTTGCATCATGAAACCTTTCAGGCAAGCTTGTCTAACCTGCAGGCCAGGATAGCTTTGAATTCACAAATCTGTAAACTTTCCTAAAGCATAATGAGCATTTTTGTTATTTTATTTAGTTCATCAGCTTTCGTTAGTGTTAGTGTATTTTATGTGTGGCCCAAGACATTCTTCTTCTTCCTGTGGCCTAGGGAAACCAAAACGTCGGACACCTCTTCTTTAAGGTTTGAGTCTGGAAGTCGTCTTAACAAATTCTGTGTTACAGACGGGATCCCTCACCTGTACCAGTTGGTTTTACCCATCTGCTCACACACCCACCTAATGCCATCTGAGCAAATTCAGACAACAAAGCAATCAAAACCAAAGTCTGTCACTTCCCTTTAAAGACGGGGTGTGTGTGTGTGTGTGTGAAAGAGAGAGAGAGTTTAAGTATTTTGTAGCTTAGTCAGTTATTGTGACAATTCATAAAACTAATTTACAAATATTGACCACTTCACTGTTCCACTAACAGCTGATTCTACATAGAGAACTTTAGAGTCTTCTGATTGAAAACCGCTAAACATAAATAGTATATTTAGACTATTTATGTTTAATATAAATAGTATATTTAGACTATGTTTAATATAAATAGTCTATTTAGACTGTTGTAGCTGATGATGTCTTTTTTCTTGATCTTTCCTACTTGCTTGTAGATACTTTAGGTAGCAACATTAGCATATTTAATGATATTATTTCACAGTGCATTTCATTGCTTTCCTAAAAAATAATCTGCCTAAAATATAGCAAGTGTTACTATTTTCACTCGCATATATGATGAAAACTGTGTCTAAGTATCATTTTCAGTTTCCACTGAAGCCATGTGGTAGGCTAAAAATAAATTTAAAAATTGGGAAAAGCATCTGGCTAAAATTAAGCTGTGGGTACTGTAACTACCATAAATTCTTATTGTTGAAAATTACATTAGAGCAGCTTAGAAACTCCTAAACATTTTGCCCAATAACATCTTGAACCAAAACCAGTGATGAGCTCAATGGAGTGAGTTGCTACAGTTGGCTGAACTGTCTTTGATGCCTGCTTTGCTACTTAATGAAAATTATAATCTTTACTCATTTTTCAGTGGCTGCATGATGAGCTGAGGCATTTTTGTCTGACTTTGCACTGGTTTTCTTACTCAAATCAGCATTAATGAATGTGAATCTGACCTTTAGACCATTGTTTTCTTTGTTTTTTGTAGTTTATCTTTATCCTGCTAAAAGTCATCATCTGCTTACTGGGCAGAAAAAGTATACATTGCCTTTTATTTCATTTTAGATTCTAAAAGACAGCTTTCTAATTGAAGGCTTCTCTAAGCCAAAGAAAGAGTTTCATTTTTTATTGCTGTGGATTCATGAACAAAATTTCGGCAATCTAAGTCACTCCTTGAAAGAAGGCTAGGTGTTAGACAGGATGAAGTTTTTCAGCATCTCAAAAGAAACTTTGCATGACTTGTCATCAGGGTGAATGGAATTTGGGTTCCTCAGATAACGATCCTCACATTCCCAGCTCAGTGAATGGAAAGATGTGAAAGCCAGTGTAAGAGGCACTATTAAAAGATGGGAGCCCACCTACAAGAGACTGGCTTACATTTGCCAAAAAGCAGTGGTTACCAAACCTGGATCAGCTGTGGAACTTTGAAAATACTGATGTCTGGGGCCTTAATAGAGAGGCTGGATTACAATATTTGGGAATAGGCCCCAGGAATCTGCATTTTAAGTAATCATCTTGTGGTTTGGATGTAGCCACAGGTTCTAGAATAGGAAAATTACTCTATAAGCAAGAAATTTGGGATCTGTGAACTTTACTTGTTGCTATTAGGTTATTATTTAATAATTTTGCATTTAGCTGAAAAACATAGCTTGCACATGCTCTTTCATTATTCTATACATAATAAAAATGTTTTAAAAACACACCTATCAAGAGTATTGTAAGAAAAAGCCAGCAGATGGTGTTATACTAGCTTTTGAAGTTCCTTCATCTGCCTCAGCTAAACTCTCCGTGAAGCCAGATAAGGACTTCCCAACAGCCATATGGGTACAAACACTCTCTCTCTCTCTCTCTCTCTCTCTCTCTCTCTCTCTCTCTCTCTGTCTCTCTCTCTCTCCCCCCCCCCCCCTCCCTCCCTCCCTCCCTCCTGTTTTTATGTAATGTATAGCTGTGCTTAGTTTTACCTCCACTCTGTCAAAGGCGGATTTTTTGTTGATGGATGAATTTGTTTTCTGTCTCCCTTTATCACAGAACAGTCCTTTCTGAATTGTTCCTAGAGAAATAGGTCATTAATACTAGACGATCTAAACAGCCTACACTGTTTAACTTGTACATGGCTGCCATTTCTCCACTGCTTGGTACATCTTTAGACAGTCTCTCTGGTGGCTGTGTTAAACAAGTGTATCTTTCTGGTGTGGTATCTTTATCCATCTCTCCATTAGCATAAAAATATAGCCAAGAACACACCCAGAGAATGTGTGCAAATGTGTGTGAACTTCGGAGCAGTCAGGGTTTGGGGAGTTTCTGAGTGCATAGCTGAGTAATGTCTCCTTCTACCTGCCATGATCACAATAGCTGTGGACATCGAGTCTGAGGTCTTCTGTTGCATGCAGCATATTTTACAATCAGCTTTGGCTATTGTTCATATCAGAAGAAGCCTGGCTAGCCAGACCGTTGTTGCTACTTTTCTGAATTTTTTGCCTTAAAAAGTGCTTACGATGACTATATTTGTAGTCTTGGAGTGGAGAGAAACTTCTAAGTGGAACACAAAATGCAGAAGCCATAAATAAACAGATAAATAAATTTGACTACCAAAAAATAAATACAACCCCACAAAAACTTTGTGTTTGGAAAGAATTCCAGAAACAAAGTTAAAAACAACATTAGAAAAAATAAGACAACTGCGTAATAGAGGGCCAGTTAATTCATTTGCAAGATTCTTTATGAGTCGATAAAGAAACCATCCCAAAAGACAGGCTGCCAAAAGCTATGACCAGGGGAAAAATACCCCAGATAATATCTATCTATCTATCTATCTATCTATCTATCTATCTATTTATCTATCTATCATTCAATCAATCAATCATCTCTCTGTCTATCTGTCTGTCTGTCTCTCTACCTACCTATCTGAGAAGAACTTCAATCTCTCTTTTAGAGATGAAAACCTACAGTCTTAGATAATCAAAGTGTGAAGAAAAGATGCTGTGGAATCAGGATTTTGAAAATTTGAAGTAGAATCTATTGGTGTGCCCTCTTTGGAGGGCAGTTTAGTGGTATTCACCTAAGTTCAAAACATATATACCTTTGTCTTAACGGTACTGCTCCTGGGAATTTATATAATAAAGAGACTCACAAAAGCACTGCAGGACAAACACACACACACACACACACACACACACACACACACACACACACACACAGACAGCTATATGCATCATTGTTTTTAGGGATCAAAAGCTGGGAACCTGTTATATGTTTATCAGTGGGACTAGGTCAGTGCTGTAGGTAATGTCCAAGTTGTTGAATACTGCGTAGTTGTTAGTAAGAATGTGGTATGTGCTGCAGAGGAGGTATCTCTAAAGTATTTCATTAAGCACAAAAGCAGGTTGCAGAACATCCTATATAGAAGGATGCTTGTTACGTAGGTGGAAAAGAGCTGTGTGTGTATATATATACACACACACACACATATATGCAGATAAAAGGATACAGCATTTCTCAAGGGATACCTACAAGAAACTTAACTTTGGGCTAACTTTATTTCTTAATTTTATAACTTCCAGTAGTTACTACTGGAAGTTATAAAATTAAATATTATATATATATATATATATATATATATATATATATATATTAGAGATATATATGATTACTACTGGAAGTTATAAAATTTAAATATATATATATATTTGAGATGAAGTTTTGCTTTGTTGTCCAGGCTGGAGTGCAGTGGTGCAATCTTGGCTCACTGAAACCTCGATCTCCTGGATTCAAGCGATTCTCCTGCCTCAGCCTCCTGAGTAGCTGGGACTACAGGCATGCGCCACCATGCCTGACTGATTTTTGAATTTTTAGTAGAGATGGGGTTTCCCCATGTTGGCAAGACTGATCTTGAACTCCGGATCTCATTATATGCCTGCCTTGGCCTCCCAAAGTTCTGGGATTACAGGCATGACCAACCATGCCTGGCTGTACTCATGTATTTCTACCTATCATGCTGGTATTATTTTTAATTAAAGAAATACACAAATACGTATTGTAAAGCCATTACAGTACAAAAGAGGTGCGTCATAACTAATGTCCCATGCTAAAACATGTCAGTTTTGCAAACTATGAGATTTTTTTTTTGTGAACCCTATTACATGAAAACTGAATTATTGCCCATTATGCCTTCTTTTGGCCTGTGTGGACGTATTTTAGAAAGCAGAACTGCTCATCAATTTCCTACTGTTGCTTTGTCAGCTGTGAGCATAATCCTTGCTTTCTGCTCTTTCTGGTTTAGGGAGCTGGTATCAGCATTATCTAGGTCAGAAGGACTGTCATAATGATTTTTGGGTCTCATTCTCTGTGGCAAAAAGAAAAATGGTATTATATGAGGCACTGTGTGGATTCAGGTTATCAGAGCTTCTTAACAATAAGACTATTAACATTTTTTAAATTCCATTTTTCAGTTCAATTCAGGTTTTCAGTTTTTCTCTCCTGGTTTGAGAAACTAATAAAGGGTTGTAAAATGCCTTAAATTCTATTTCTTGCCATTGCTGTCAGAGGCCTAGTTTAAGGGAGAAGAAACCAGCAGAGGCTGGCAGGCAGAGGAATCACAGGATCCTCAGGCTGCTGCCCAGGGACAGTTTACAGGGGTGACCAGGGCACAGGGTCAGAGTGTCTTGCAGATTCAGGTGATGCAGAAAGCTTGGACTACCTGCCTTGTAGGGAACTGGAGAGTTGGAAGGGGTGCTGTGGGGGGCGAGCCCCAGAGCTTCAGGATGTGATGCTCCTTGAGGAAGGATGTCCTGTTTCTCCTGGTGCTCTGGGAAAATTAACTGCCTGTTGTTTACTTGAATTGGAGGGTGGGGAGGGGGTGAAGAGTTTGAGGTGCTTATTATGTGTCCATGAGGACATGTCATCAAGTAGGAAGCCTGGAGAAATGCAAGTGTGCCAGCCACACCCATGGAAATGGCATTTAAAGCTGTGGGCTGGAAGAGGGCACCATGGGGAGAGGAGAAGGGAGGGCTCAGCACAGACCCCTAGGGACATTCTAATGTTTAGAGGAGAAGCCAGGTGAGCAAAGTATTTCAAGGAAGAGGGAATACTTAGGTGTGTTGGAGGTTGCCCAGAAAGTAAGAAAGATGAGATGAGGTAGTGACCCCTGGGCTGCCACCTAGGGGTGTTAATAGCATCGTGGAGACGCTCTGCAGGCAGGGCTGGACAGGGATGCCTCATGAGAGTGGGGAGAATAGGAGCTAGAATGGAGGCAACACTTTAGAGCTACTTTCTCTTCCAAAGCGTTTGCTGAAAATGCAAGCATAAAAATGAGAAAGCAGCTATAGGGAAATTGGGTCAATGGATGCTTTTACCTTTCTATTAATTTTTTCAAGATGGGAGATATTAGAGACTTCTGCAGCTGGAAATGATCCACTACAGAGAGAGAACTGATGATTCAGAAGAAAGGGAGATACATTTGAAGTAGAATACTTGAGAAGGCCAGGGAAGAAGGGATCCAGAGCTGAGGGGAAGAGTTGACTTCTGATAGGAAACAGGGCCTCTGGCACACAGTATCTATCAGGAGGAAATAGAGCTTGAAGGTAGAAATGCCAGCACCTGATGCCGTTAGAAGTAGGAAGATGAAGGAACTCCTGGCTGATTGCTTTGACTTCCTCGATAAAATGATCACCAGTGGAAGGAGGCAGCAGAAAAACAGAGGGTGTTTAAGGAGAGAAGAAAAGGTGTGGAGGAGTCATTTTAAAAGGACACAGCAAACATTCCAGGAGAATGTTGCATTGCTGGGCAACATTGAGTGTACATTTGAAGATATCTGTTAAGCTTTTGAACCTAAGGATTTTTTTAGATTACTTTTTTTTTTTGAGACGGAGTTTCGCTCTTGTTACCCAGGCTGGAGTGCAATGGCGCGATCTTGGCTCACCGCAACCTCCACCTTCTGGGTTCAGGCAATTCTCCTGCCTCAGCCTCCCGAGTAGCTGGGATTACAGGCACGTGCCACCATGCCCAGCTAATTTTTTGTATTTTTAGTAGAGACGGGGTTTCACCATGTTGACCAGGATGGTCTCGATCTCTTGACCTTGTGATCCACCCGCCTCGGCCTCCCAAAGTGCTGGGATTATAGGCTTGAGCCACTGCGCCCGGCCTAGATTACTTTTTAATTGGCATCATGGACCCAGAGTTATCCTGGATGTTTCTTGGGGATGATTTTAACTTGTATCTTCAAGAGAGAGATGGTAAATGCTTGACATGCACACACTACCAGTACCTTTTCCTGTGCCCAGGGAATAGCCTTTATGAGCTATTTCCTCCCTTGCAGTCTGAAGTCTGGGTCCAGAACCTTTTCCTATCTGGGACATGAAACAGCCACATCCAGATGTTTCAATGTTCCAAAGTAAATCTGTCCTTAGGGCAATACCAGAAAATACAACTTGCTGTGTGATACAGAGATATACATGACTACTAGATTCTCTTTATGTATTCTGGTTGCTTGAAAAATTAGAACTAAGGCTATCTTATTTTTTAATAATGTTGACTTTTTCCTCCCAAATCTAAAAATGGCACAGATTCATTACAGAAAATTCAAAAAATGAGGCTTGCTGCAGAGAAAATTATTTTGAATATTACAATGTATAAGTAACCACAAGTCACATCTATTTGCCTTTTTTGGCCATTTGTATTTAAATGTGTGGATACATATGTGTGCATAGATGACGATATATATTCATTTGTACATTCGTTTAGTGAAATGTGTTTTGAACTCATGGTAATTGCCAGGCAATCTTCCAGGTGCTGGGTGACATTACATTTTAGCAGATACACACTCCTGCATATATTCCCACCTCCCACAAACAATAAAATACGTTTTTATCCTGGCTATTTCTAGTCATATTGTATCATGAGGATGTTCCCACACTATTTGGATGTTCCCACATTATTTTACATTCTCGAAAAGTTCCCTGTATAGTTCCATGTATTTCATCCTATGACTATATCATGACTATTTCACCATTGTCCTATTGGTAAACACGATGGCTGCTCAATGTTTGGCTGTGAATGCTGGTTTAAGGGCTTCAACTGTACCACACATCTGTCTCAGTATTCAGATGCACCCATTCAGAGAAGCACCTCACCCCCAGGGATTCCTCCAGTCCTGCATGCTCTTGAGTACCCTAGGTTATCTGGTCTGCTGCTTCAGCATCCTCACTTCCCTCCACGCTCCTTCACCTGCAGATCCCAGACACACCAGTCCTCTCCTTTCTATCCCTCCACACAGGCCAGGCGTGTTCCACCTGAATCAGGGCTTCGGCACTAACTGTTTATGCTGCCCAGAATGTTCTACTCCCCCCAATGTGGTAGTCCTCTTTGCCAGTCAGATCTCTCTGTGAATGTCAGTTCCTTACGTTTCTTGTCCCTGAAAACCACCGCATCTAAAGAAGACATCAGCCACTCTCTAACACAAACCCTCTATTTTAGGTTTTGCTATAAAACATCAATATTTGATCCTTTATTGCTAATTTTTTAAATTGTAGGTTGGGCATGGTGGCTCATGCCTGTAATCCCAGCACTTTGGGAGGTTGAGGCGGGTCGATCATGAGGTCGGGAGTTCAAGACCAGCCTGGCCAACATGGTGAAACCCCATCTCTACTAAAAATACAAAAATTAGCTGCCTGTAATCCCAGCTACTTGGGAGGCTGAGGCAGGAGAATTGCTCAAACTTGGGAGGTGGATGTTGCAGTGAGCTGAGATCATGCCACTGGAATCCAGCCTGGGCGACAGAGTAAGACTCTATCTCAAAAAAAAAAAAAAAAAAAAAAAAAAAATTGTTCAACTGCCACACCAAGGTGGGTGAGCCCCAGGAGGGTGAGAACCTTGACTGTCTTGTTCGTTGCTGTATCCCAAATGTGCAGAACAATACCAAGCTTTTAAGAAACATTTGTTGAATCAATGAATGAGGATCCTGAGGATTTTGAAGGGACATTCCTTTCCCATGGATAACTGGAAAGACTTGTCTGAGAAGAGGCTAAGAAAATTATATACAGAGTGATCTGCAATAACTGATATCTAAAAACAAAATTTTCTGACAAAACCCCAATATTTTAAGAAAACTTTTATTCTCATTTTTTTGTATAAAGTTTTATTTCCAGATTATTTAGAAATTAGAGAAGATTAAAAAAATGTGTATTCCTGCCTATTCTGCTGAATCTAATCAGGAAAATACTGCATTAAAAGGGTGCCACCAGTTTGACATAATATTTTGATTTGAGGTCACTTCTGGGACTCACCTCTGTGGAGCACCTTTTCCTGGCAGACTCTGTGATGAGGGTTATTGCCCAGCTGAGAAGTAATCTGTCACTCTGTGGGTGGAAGGGAACCTTAAGCAGTCTCACCACAGTTCCTTGGTGTACCTACCGATGGAGAAAATGAGGCCGAGATTGGGGAAGAGAGAAGTTCACTGCGGCCCCAGAGCTAGCAAGTGACAGAGCTGGAAGTGGCCCTGCCTCTGACTCCTGCTTTATGGGGCTTTCCATCACGGTCCCCTTGCCACCTGGCTTGCCACAGTCCTCCCCCCCCTTCACTGATGTGTCTCCTGCAGTGGTGCACCTATGTCTCGGAACGAAGAGGGAAATTTGCCCCAAAGCAAACACTGTAGGAACTGCACATTTTTAAGAAAAGTTGTCTCCTTAGATGTGGGTACCAAGGGAAGGGGCAAAGCCTGCGGGGAGAGGAGAGGTAAGAACAGCCCCGGGACAGGAGAACACGTCATTCTCAGGCGCTGGGGTGAGTGCAGGAGAAGGGTGAATAGTTCTAGAGGAACTTTCCAGGCCATTGAGTCTATGAACTTTGTTGCAGTTTGACAATTTGGAGAGGGCTTTACTGCTGTTACTGGGAGTGGTTCCTTGGCTAAGATCCCAGCAAGTTAGGATGTTACTTTGCTATTCTTACGTGTGACCATCTTGGTAAAATATTTTCGATTTCTATAGCAGCAACCCATGAGCATTTCTGGGATTTGGGAGGATTCCACAGTCTGAATTCCTCTGCTCGGGACACTTGTCCTTTTCAGGTTTCTGTTGTTGTCTCTCCTCACTTATTTTTAATTTGATTTATTTATTTACTTTTAGGTAGGTAAGTATGAATGCATACAAATGAGGTAGGAAGAACAGGTATAATAAATTATGTATTAATAAGAGTAGGTATAATAAATTCCATCTATTTAGCTTCCACATTATTGACTTTTTCTTGGTTTTCTTAGCAAAGGATTTTCCTGAATATTGCTCAGCTTTTAAAATGGCAAGCAAATTTTCCTTAGGTACTGTAAACCAGGAGGGCCTCCTTGTGTCGCAGCTGGGGAAGATGAGGTGGTAATTGAAAAACACCATCGGCCAGGTGCGGTAGCTTATGCCTGTAATTCCAGCACTTTGGGAGGCTGAAGCAGGCAGATCACCTGAGGTCAGGAGTTCAAGATGAGCCTGGCCAACATAGTGAAACCCTGTCTCTACTAAAAATACAAAAATTAGCTGGGCATGGTGGCAGGTGCCTGTAATCCCAGCTACTCAGTAGGCTGAGACAGGAGAATCGCTTGAACCTGGGAGGCAGAGGTTGCGGTGAGCCAGGATTGCACCACTACACTCGAGCCTGGGTGACAGAGCAAGACTCCATCTCAAAAAAAAAAGAAAAGAAAAGAAAGAAAAAGAAAAACACAACCAGAGCTGCTCATCCCATCATCACGGAGAGATGCAGCATCCTGAGTGATTTACAGTGGTGGTCCTCAGCGTGTGATTCCCGGGCCAGAAGCAGCAGCACCTGGGGACTTGTTCAACACACAATTTTGGGGACCCCACCCCAGGCCTTTAGAACCAGAAACTCTGGGGGTCATCCATGGTCTGTGTTTTAAGAAGTCATCCAGGTGATTCTTATGCAGACAACAATTTGAGATCCACTGTTTACAGTGTATTTTCTGGAGTTCAACTGCCCAGGTTCTATTTCAGCTTCAGCACTGATAAGCTGTGTGACCTTGGGTAAGTTACTTAACTTCCCTGAACTTCAATTTCCATTGTCAAATGAAAACTGTGATAGGACCTACCTGTCACAGGTTGGGACTATTGTGCACATTTAATGAATTACTTTATGAAGGTATTTAGAACAGTGGCTCATAAAAAGTGCTAGGTTTTTATATTGGCTATTTTTTATATTGGTATCAACTGTACCAAACACTATTAATTAGCATTAATAATGACAATGACATAGGTTTTGGGTACTCATTATTATCATTATATAGTAAATGCAGACATCCTTCTTTGAGAAAAATATACATTTTTTAAGCAATTTGAAACGATTTGCTTGGGTTAACTTTTACATGTTCATGTAAATGTTGTATATTCATTTGAAAATTTTGGAAAGTAGTATATCCTTGAACAATTTTAAGAGATAAATAATTCTCACCCAGCTCTTCACTTTCCCTTTTAGTATTTGAGTGATGCGTTGGTTATCTGTAGATCAGTGAGTAGATAAGTAGGGAGGCTTCTCGTTTTCCTCCTCATGTTTCTTCTTTTCTAATTTCTGATGCAAAGCATCTGTTTTTGGTTTTAATTAAATGGGAGAGCTGAGCACATCTCTGACCAAGGGATGGGGGCATGTGTTCTATCTTTGCCTCGGGTCTTAAAGAATTGCATCAGTTCCCTGCTGAATCCTTTTCTGTTCTTGAGGGCTGCTTCCAGGTGACAGTGGAGGGGAACTTGGCAGGGAGGGCAGGCTCTGTGGCTGTGGACCTTCTGGGCTCGAGTCCTTCTGCTCTCAGAACCTGTGTGAGTCCCTCCTCCATTCCAGGCGGAGTCTGTAGCCAGCATAGGTTTTGCCTTCAATACTGATGTGGTTCTACTGTCTCCACTCTGCAACCTTAACCTTGTGATAGTTCACAGGGAGTTCCTCAAAGAGGAGAGAGATACTTCATTAGTGGGGTCAACATCCCATCTTCTCTCTCTCTAAAATATAACACGGTTTCAAAAGAGAAAGCAAGGGCCTGGTGCAGTAGCTCACGCTTGTAATCCCAGCACTTTGGGAGGCCGAGACAGGTGGATCACCCGAGGTCAGGAGTTCGAGACCAGCCTGGCCAACATCGTGAAACCGTTTCTACTAAAACAAACAAAAAAAATTAGCCAGGCATGGTGGCGCATACCTGTAACTCCAGCTACTCATGAGGCAGACACAGGAGAATTGCTTGTATCCCGGAGGCAGAGATTGCAATGAGCCAAGATCGCGCCACTGCACTCCTGCTTGGGTGACAGAGTGAGACTCTGTCTCAAAAAAAGAAAAAAAAAAAGAAAAAAAAAAAAAGAAAGCAAGTACCTGAGAAGGAAAATATGATTATGGCAGAGTGCTTGAACCACAGTGATTTTGAGTTAAATAAAACCACAACAGATATTCAGTTATCTGTCTTAAGCAAAACCACAGGCAGAATATTTTAGTCCTTTATTTTTCGTACTGCCTGCATCAACTGAAATGTGGATATGTAAACCTTCACTGGGTGAGTAAGACATCTGGACTACAAATTATTATCCAGAAGTTCAGCTTCTCTCATGTGTTTCTATTCCTCTCTGTCCTGCCTGTAGAAGCCAAGTGCAAATGCCTTAAAAGTCATTCTAGGCATAGCTGTTAATTTAGTTTCCTAATTATATTTAGTTTTAAGCTCACACAAGTAGCCAATGCATGTGAAACACATGTTGTTGAAAAAATTGAAATTTACAAGCATCATTGTGGAGTGCTGGAAGATTTGCAGTAACCTAGAAAGCTCATTTGAGTGGCTAATGAAGCTTCTGAACATGTGTAGGCAGTTATTACTCAGAGTATTGACTGAACGGGTGAGCGTGCTGTATAAATTTGTGTAACTGCTTAACTAAGCAAATCGCTTTCAGTTGCTTTTACATAATAATTTTACTTAAAGAGTACATACTTCCCATTTCCTCCCTCCTTCCTGCCACATCCTGTTCAGTTTCTAGGGCTTTAATATTCTTGTGCCCTTGCTCTTTCTTTTCCTTGTAATGGAAACCAAACCCCTGTGAGAAGAATGCAACTGCTTCCCATCGTGACATGAATGGACCTCGCTCTGAAGGTGGAGTGTTTGGGTTGGAAGCCTTGAAACCTGTTCTTGAAATGCCCACTCTGTAATATGCAGATAGTCTTGTATCTCAGCGTTTTGGCCATTGTACCTCTGTTTCTCATTGGAACATGAATCTGTTTTGCTGTTGTGGTCTCCTTTGCCAACACTCTTCCCTTTGCTTTTGCCCCGTAAGGCTCAGAACGCCCAGCAGCTGCATGAACGAATCCAGTCCTCGAGTATGGACGCCAAGCTAGAAGCCCTGAAGGACTTGGCCAGCCTCTCCCGGGATGTCACGTTTGCCCAGGAGTTTATAAACCTGGATGGCATCTCTCTCCTCACGCAGATGGTGGAGAGTGGTACTGAGTGAGTGTCTTCTTTCCTAACTTTCACAGCTCTCTTATTTGTCTCGACGTTTTGAATATCATCACATTCCTTACTACTTGCAAACTCTGTTTTAAAGACCGGAGCGTTGGTTAGACTCAGGAAAAAATTGTTTTAAGATAGTGACGAGGCAGTGGGTTTGTCATTTCAGGACCTCTCCATCCTTTGCCCACCAACTATCTAGTGTCTGAGACAAAATAGAAATCCGTCAAATGCTAGAAATTTCAGATTTGTGTGGAAAAAATATCATGTCATTATCTCAGAGGGTCTTGCCAACACTGAAATTTTAAGTCGACAGAACATTAATCCCACATCTTCCTCACCTATCCCTAAGAAAAAATTTTCCTCTCTTAATCCGTTAAAAAATTAGATTACCTAATTATGTTTCTTTTTATATTGACAGCTCAAGCTAGTTCAAGTTGTGTTTCAAAGTATAAAACCAGATCAAGATATCATCTCTGAAGTAATTTTAAAAATTAACGCTTGAATGATTACCTGTCATTAATTACTTGAAATTAAATGTAGTTAACAGGTATTTACTACCTACTGTGTAGGGTAGAACATGGGAAAATTTTTTCTTGTGAGCCTTGCCTTCCGAAAATTGATGGAGACTATTATATAGGCAGAATTCCATTGTGTATAATTCCTCCTGAGAGCCAGGAGTCTAGAGGGCAGACCCATTAGCTCTCTCTGTCTCTCTCTCTCTTTTTTTTTTTTTAAATGTTTTTTAAATTGGAGATGGAATCTTTGCCGCCCAGGCTGGAATATGGTGGTGCAATCTCCATTCACTGCAACCTCTGCTTCCTGGGTTCAAGTGATCCTCCTGCCTCAGCCTCCTGAGTAGCTGGGATTTCAGGCATGTGCCACCACACCTGACTAATTTTTGTATTTTTAATAGAGACAGGGTATCACCATGTTGGCCAGGCTGGCCTTGAACTCCTGACCTCAAGTGGTCTGCCTGCCTCTGCCTCCCAAAGTGCTGGGATTACAGGTATAAGCCATCATGCCCAGCTGAGAGCCTCACAGAGGAGGTGACTGTGAACTGTCCTGGAGGGAGCAGGAGTTCCATCATGAGGGAGGAAGGAATGTTACTTCTCCTGGGGAGCTCCCCTTCTCAGCCAAGACCTGGATTCTCTGGTGTGACTGTGGAGCTCAGGAACCAGGCAGGGCTAGCTCTTATGTTGGTGGAGGGACAACTCCTTTAACCACTAAATGCTGAATGCTTGGTAGGATAAGCAGGAGGCTGCCCCCTGCCATGTGGTCAGGTGCTATTGACATAGACCAGTAGAGCATATAATTTAAACCATGTTAAATTGCCGCATCAGTTAATTGCATATTAATATGCTAAGTTAATAATGTACAGTGTCAGGACAGGCATTTATTATGAAAGAGTAAATATCATTGAGAATGGAGGCTTAAAACCCGGCTGTTTAAACAGTACCTAGTGATACAAAGAATGAATTGATAATTCTGCATGTTAAAGATTTTTCTAGGCTCCTCCCCTTCCCTCCCCTCCTCTCCTCTCCTCTCCCCTTCCTCTCTTTTCCTTCCCTCCCTCTCCTTCCCCTTACTCCCTCCCTCCCTTCCTCCTCCCTCCCTTTCCCTTCCTTCCCCCTCCCCTTCCTTCTCCTTCCCTTCCCCCTCCTTTCCCTTCTTCCTTCCTTCCCTTCATCCTCCCTTCCCTCCCCTTCCCTCCCCTTCCCTTCCCTCCCCTTCCCTCTCCTTCCCTTTCCTCCCCTTTCTTTCCTTCTCTTCCTCCTCCCTTCTTCCCTCCCCTTCCTCTCCTTTCCCTTTCCTTCCTCTCTCTCCCTTCCTCCCCTCCCTCCCTTCCTTTTCCTTCCTTCCTTCTCCCCACTTCCATCTTCCCTCCCTCCCTCCTACATTTGGCATCATCTGGCCTCTGCAGTTGGTATTCGTGAAAAACCTTTTTTTTCTCATTAAAAGACAGGATATTCTTTAGAGTTTGGAGTTGGGGATCTTAACTCACAGACAAGTAGAGAAAATTCCTAAAACCAAACTATGAGAAGAACATTAAGTCGGAGAAGACTGACAAACAGGCCTGGGTGATCGGGAAAGGGTCAGCTGTAGACAGGCATCATTTGTTTTTTCAAGGATGATGAAACCTCTGCTCATGAAAGTTTAGTCATACCTCAACTTGGAGTGAGACAGGGAAACGTAAACCCTGTGTGGTTACTGTAAGCTGGAGCGGGAGCTTGAATCAGCAAGAGGGAAGTTGAATAAGTTGAGGGATCCAAGGAACTTGTCAAAGGAAATGGATACAGAGGGTCCTATCTGTGAGGGAAGCTCCAGCTGGAAGCTAGCCTGGACCATGTCAGGCCCCTATTCCCTGTTTCTAGGGAGCAGAGGAGGAGGACCAGTTGTGACTATAAACACCTTCAGTCATAACTGGATGACTCATGTACCTGCCAGACATGGTAGCTTATACTACGGGCCCACCACTGCTTCTGGTAGGAGAGTGAGGCCTGGGGAGGCTGCCTTGGCAACACTAACGTGTTAAATAGAAATGTACAAATCTTACCCCTGTTTATTGATTAAGCTAAGTTCCAGCCATTGATATGTGGAGGGCAGTGCATCAGAGCCAGGTGTAGTGTCACCTGCTGAAGAGTTGGTTCTGCCACAGATGCCTAGGTATACAGGGCTTGAGCTCTGGCACATGCAGAATGATATTGTGCAAATACTACTGAAATGATTAGACTTGCAATAAGCTGTACCACATAGCTTAGGTGTGCTATGCCGTGTGTGTGTGTGTAAGTACACTCTATGATGGTCACACAACAAAATCACCTAATGATGCGCAACACATGACTGTATTTATCATAATCAGTAAGCCACCCCAGTTTGATACATACAGCCAGGTTTCAGACAGACAAACAGCTTAAGGCCAGATGTTGGGTGAATTCTTGCATTCATCTCTTATGCTTTCCTATCACACTATATTTGTGGGAAGGAATGATGTCTCTCTGGGTCACCTTTAGTGTCTCCCTTCCTGTTTTATGTAAGTTCAAAGTCAGGCTACTTTGGTGGATGGAGGAAGGAGGGACTGGAGTTGCAAAGCCTCCTGTCTTCCTTCTGCTGGTCTGCATCGCACACTCAGAGGTGGCATATTTAATCCACAGCAAATTTTTCAGATCTTTTGTCAAGATTAAAAAGAAAAGAGACAGCCATTTTTCTTATAAGAAATCCTGGCTTCTCTGTTAAACTTAGAGCAAGACGTTAATTAGTTAACAAGAAACCTTTGGGATAGAAACCACACAAATTAAATAGATCCTGCAATTTGGAAGGCATTTCATCATGACTCCTGACCAGGGTTCCAGTTGGAGAAGGTGGCAGTTTCCTAAGCAGGACCTGTGGAAACGTTTTGTAAACATTGAAGAATGTTGCTGGAATTTTTCTCCTTACTTTAAAAATAATGAGATTCAGAGATGACTTGCCTGCTCCTCATTACCCAAGACTGGGCTTTAAAATTTTTATTTTTATTTTTTATTATACTATGTAAGTTCTGGGATACATGTGCGGGTTTGTTACGTAGGTATACACGTGCCATGGTGGTTTGCTGCATCCATCAACCTGTCATCTACATTAGGTATTTCTTGTAATGCTATCCCTCCCCTAGGTCTCCACCCCCACCAACAGGCACTGGTGTGTGATGTTCCTCTCCCTGTGTCCATGTGTTCTCATTGTTCAACTCCCACTTATGAGTGAGAACATGCAGTGTTTGGTTTTCTGTTCCTGTGTTAGTTTGCTGAGAATGATGGTTTTCAGCTTCATCCCTGTCCATGCAAAGGACATGAACCCATCCTTTCTTATGGCTGCATAGTACTCCATGATGTATATGTGCCACATTTTCTTTATCCAGTCTTTCACTGATGGGCATTTGGGTTGGTTCCAAGTCTTTGCTGTTGTGAATAGTGCCACAGCAAAATACATGTGCATGTGTCTTTATAGTAGAATGATTTATATTCTTTGAGTATATACCCAGTAATAGGATTACTGGGTCAAATGGTATTTCTGGTTCTAGATCCTTGAGGAATCGCTACACTGTCTTTCACAACGGTTGAATGAATTTACACTCCCACCAGTAGTGTAAAAGCATTCTTATTTTTCCACAGCCTCTCCAGCATCTGTTGTTTCCTGACTTTTTAATGGTCACCATTCTAACTGGTGTGAAATGGTATCTCATTGTGATTTTGATTTGCATTTCTGTAATAACCAGCAATGATGAGCTTTCTTTCATATGTTTGTTGGCTGCATAAATGTCTTATTTTGAAAAGTGTCTGTTCATATCCTTTACCCACTTTATGATGGAGTTGTTTGTTTTTTTTTCTTGCAAATTTGTTTAAGTTCTCTATAGATTCTGGATATGAGCCCTTTGTCAGATGGATAGACTGCAAAAATTTTCTCCCGTTCTGTAAGTTGCCTGTTTACTCTGATGATAGTTTCTTTTGCAGTGCAGAAGCTCTTTAGTTTAATTAGATCCCATTTGTCAATTTTGGCTTTTGTTGCATTGCTTTTAGTGTTTTAGTCATGAATTGAAGTCTTTGCCCATGCATATGACCTGAATGGTATTCCTAGGTTTTCTTCTAGGGTTTTTATGGTTTTAGGTCTTATGTTTACATCTTTAATCCATCTTGAGCTAATTTTTGTATAAGATTTAAGGAAAGTGCCCAGTTTCAGCCTTCTGCATATGGCTAGCCAGTTTTTCCAACACTATTTATTAATAGGGAATCTTTTCCCTGTTGCTTGTTTTTGTCAGGTTTGTCAAAGATTAGATTGTTGTAGATGTGTGGCATCATTTCAGAGATCTGTGTTCTGTTCCATTGGTCTATATATCTGTTTTGGTACCAGTACCATGCTGTTTTGGTTACTGTAGCCTTATAGTATAGTTTGAAGTCAAGTGGTGTGATGCCTCCAGCTTTGTTCTTTTTGCTTAGGATTGATTGCCTATGCTAAATGGGCTCTTTTTTGGTTCCATATGAAATTTAAAGTAGTTTTTTCTAATTCTGTGAAGAAAGCCAATGGTAGCTTGATAGGGATAGCACCAAATTTATAAATTACTTTGGGTAGTATGGTCATTTTCACGATATTGATTCTTCTTATCTATGAGCATGGAATGTTTTTTCATCTGTTGGTGTCCTCTCTTATTTCCTTGAGCAGTAGTTTGTAGTTCTCCTTGAAGAGGGCCTTCACTTTGCTTGTTAGTTATATTCCTAGGTATTTTATTCTCTTTGTAGTAATTGTGAATGGGAGTTCACTCATGATTTGACTATCTGTTGTCTATTATTGGTGTCTAGGAATGCTTGTGATTTTTGCACATTGATTTTGTATCCTGAGACTTTGCTGAACTTGTTTATCAGCTTAAGGAGATTTTGGATTGAGATAATGAGGTTTTCTAAATATACAATTATGTCGTCTGTAAACAGAGACAATTTGACTTCTCTTCTTCCTATTTGAATACCCTATTTCTTTCTCTTGCCTGATTGCCCTGACCAGAACTTCTAATACTATGTTGAATACGAGTGGTAAGAGAGGACATCCTTATTTTGTGCCAGTTTTTAAAGGGAATGCTTCCAGCTTTTGCCCACTCGGTATGATACTGGCTGTGGGTTTGTCATAAAAAGCTCGTATTATTTTGAGATCTTTATAGACAAAGGAGAAATAAAATCCTTTACAGACAAGCAAATGCTGAGAGATTTTGTCACCACAAAGCTGGGCTTTTAAAAGGCCTCTCTCTAGCTGGTACTGGGTGGGGCTGTGGGGCTAAGTCAGCAACAGAAGAACAACAAGAAGTGTCATTTTGACAGAGCATGAACACAGTCTTTAAAATCAGAGTTTAATTGTTGTATCCTTAATGGAATTTTGAAATTTCATTTCTAATTTCTGCTTGAAACATAGGTGTAGATGCAAGTACAATTGTGGGGAAACATATTGCCCCAGCCTGAGCAACATAGGAATATTGAGGAGGAATGGACAGTGTTTCCAGAAACAAATATCAAAAGGATGGATATCAAACATTTCTCAGAAATGTATATTTTGTTTCATTTGAAAGAAGAAAAATTGTGTCCACGACTCCAAGTCCAGTGTCATAAAAAAAAATTGCTCTTCTTTGAGTTTTAATAAAACACCATGTTCTTTGTCTATGCCTCTATGTGCACAGACAATGAGACAGCCTGCTTCTGTGTCCTTCCACTGTTAGTCAGTCATCACTAGGGGCAGAAAAACAAGGGAAACATTTCCAAGAATGAAAGGGCAGGGTACTTACAGTTTCCTTCCCACTTGGCAACGTGACAGGAAAATTACACCGCTGGAGTATGAGTAAGCTGTAACACCACCCTGGGCAGAAAAGTCAACAGCCAAAAAAGTTATATTCATGTGTTTATAACGAACTTGGAAAGTTTTTTTAAATTAACTTTCTTTTATTATGAAAAGCTATATCTGTTGTTTGAAAAGTATATAAATAAGCAAAGAAAAAATAAGAATCATTTGTAGTCTGCCTTTCCACAGACAACCATTTTTAACATCTTGAGGAATTCCCTTTTATATATATTATTTTAGATACACATATGCACAGGCTTTATCAAAGTAGAATTATAATACTTGTGTTTTTATAAACTGCTTTTTGTACTTAAAAATGTTTCCGTGTGATTAAATATTTCTTCCCTGTTATTTTTGTTACCTGTATACTATTTCATTTTTGCAGCTTTACAGCTTATTATGTGCAATTGATATACAATATAATAATTTGATGAATGTGCATAGTATGATGAACCATTTCCCTATTTTAGGACATTTATATTGTTTCAGGGTTTTCTTCTGAACTTTTATTCTTTTTTTATGAGTCAGAGTCTTGCTCTGTTGCCCAGGCTGGAGTGCAGTGGCACAGTCATAGCTCACTACAGGCTTGACCTCCAGGGCTTAAGTGGTCCTCCTGCCTCAGCCTCCTGAGTAGCTAGGGACTACAGGTGCTACCATGCCTGGCTAATTTTTTAGTATTTTTTGTAGAGGCAAGGTCTTTCTCTGTGGCCCAGGCTGATGTTGAACTCCTACTCTCAAGTGCTACTCCTGCCTTGGCCTCCCAAAGTGCTGGGATTATTGCTGTGAACTACCAGGCCTGGCTTTCTGAAAATTTTAAAATCAGCTTTTCTTTTAGCAAAATCTTTGTGAATATTTAATTTATTTTATTGGAATATAATTCCTGACTCAGAGTATATATACATTTTAAAGATTTTTAAATTAAAAAGTTTTTTAAAAGTTTTAAAATAGGAATAGCCAAATAGCTTGCTATTGTTCTAATTTATACTTTACCATTCTTGTGAGAGTATGTCTATTTTCCGTACTTTGGTCAACACTGGACTGGTTTTCTAGTTTTTCTCAGAAAAATAGCAGTGGTATTTGTGGAGTTCTCACTAATCTGGGGAATTTGTAAGTGCTGTTTTATGTTTTTCGTTGAGGTCATTTCTCCAAAATCTGGCTATGTTAGTAACGCTGGACGGAATCCCATAGTTATTTTAGTGACATATAAAGCTCTTAGGTAATTGTCTTAAAAAGAAACATTCATTGTATGAATTATTAGTCCCCTCCCCACTCTGTCATACATATGACACAGATGGAAAGTCTAGTGCTGTGTATATGCATATTACATATATATAAAAATTGTCATCATTGTTGCATTAACATAAGAACAGTCTTGAAACCGGTTCCCTCCATTTCATATTAACCTTTTGTTGTTCAAGTTGTTTTCTCCTTGCCTGAACTAGGAGCTGTTTTCATTTTCTGGGTGTTGTGAAAATTGAGGTATGACTTGAATTATACACGTTAAATGATGTCTTTGCTTTGATACTCCCTAGCACCCGCACTTGAGATGGATTTGTTTGTTTTATTCATTTAGCAAAGTGCCCATTATAGAGTGCTGAAGCATACTCCTGACTCTGGGATAGGCATGTGAGGGATAAGAGGAGGTACATGGAGGATAACACAAAGATGTATATGAGCCGGGCACGGTGGCTCAAGCCTGTAATCCCAGCACTTTGGGAGGCCGAGGCGGGTGGATCACGAGGTCAAGAGATCGAGACCATCCTGGTCAACATGGTGAAATCCAGTCTCTACTAAAAATACAAAAAAATTAGCTGGGCATGGTGGCACGTGCCTGTAATCCCAGCTACTCAGGAGGCTGAGGCAAGAGAATTGCTTGAACTCAGGAGGCGGAGGTTGCGGTGAGCCGAGATCGCGCCATTGCACTCCAGCCTGGGTAACAAGAGTGAAACTCCGTCTCAAAAAAAAAAAAAAAAAAAAAAAAAAAAGATGTATATGACACTTTTTCATTGTGTGTGACCTTTTCTGGAATTTCGTCTTTACACAAAGAATGAATTTCTTTTTTGAAAGTAACTTTGTTAACCTCCAAGGTCACAGATGATCAGCTCTAACTTATGCCGTAGCCTCTGAGAACGTGGTGTCTCTTAGAAGCCTTGGCTGTTCTGGGAGGTCCAGGCCAGGCCAAAAGGATTCATCTACTCACTGCCTTGCAGCCAAGGCCAGCTGACACCATGCACGTTTTGCACTTTACCTCCTTGGAGGCCACAGACCCTGCCAGAAAGAAGCTGCTCCCGTGGTCTCTGCCGTCAGCCCCAGCTGCGAAGGCTGTGGCATCTTCCCAACGCCTTCTGCTGTTTCCTTGGAGCCTGCAGTGCACTCTGCATTTCTCAGGGAGTTCCAACTGGAACAGCTCTTGAGGGCTTTGCCAGAAATTTGCATCACAAAGGCCAAAGATGCCAACCTTCTTGGGCTTTATCAGAGATTGTGTGACAGAAAATTCCCTAAACAGGATCTGCCCCCTCCTCACCCCTTTCACTTTCTCTCTGTATCTTTGTTCTTCACTCTAGTAATGGAAATGAGAAGGGTCACACAGCCCATTTGAAGAAGAGATTATCTTCTGCTGGTTAAAAAAAAAAAATGCCATTTCTTGGGCTGAGGTGAGAGGTTTCTGGCCACTGTGAAACATCAGCCTTTGCAGAATAATTTCTCTTCTGGTCATGTTTCTCTAACAAAATGGGTATATTGACACACACACACACACACACACACACACACACGCACACGCGCGCACACACACACACCCCCCACGCACACGCACATGCACACTATTCCATTGAGGGCAATAGACAAATGTTGCAACAAAAGTTTCTCTTCTCCTTACATGTAGTCTGAAGCCAAAGTGAGGATGCAAATTTGAGGAGTAAGAAGCACTGTGACTCAGCATTGAGTTATGTCAGAGAGAGCTCTCCAAGGTCAGGGATGCTGGAGGAGGCGGAACTCATATAAAAACCATAAGCATGCTCAGGCCCCAGGCCAGAAAGTTATTTTGAAACTTTACAGCCACTGCTTTATATATTACACACACACTCTTTATTTCAAAACCATTTTAAACTTAGAGAAAATATCCAAGGACAGAGCAGAAAATATTAACTTGCCCTTTGCCCAGAAACCCCATTTAAATTTCACCCATCGTCTTAGCTCTGTCCTTTAATGGAGAGAATCTAACTCCACGTAGCACCTTGCATCCAGTTGGCCTGTCTCTCCTGGTCTTTCCAATCTGGAATTGTTCTTCACTCATTCCTTTTCTTTAATGACTTTGGTGTTTTTAAATTATAGGCCAGCCATTTTGTAGAATACCCTCTAATTTTGGTTTGTTAAAGGGTAATTTGTTAAACGTAATTTTCAGGGAAAAATAAAATCATAATTCTCCTACAGATGTGAAAATTGATTATACAAATTGAGTAATTCTTATCACACCCAACTAAGTCACAGTTGAGGAGCTGAGGCAAAAACCACATGGGTACATGGTACCTGCTCCAAGAATTGAATTGTCTACAAGTCCAGCTGCTAAGGTGGCCTGATGTAACTCTAAGCCCAGTTTTATCTAGTAGCTGATGAAATGACGTGCTGTGACTCTAGGATTTTAACTATCACTGTCACTCACCAATCAGAGTTTAGCATCTCTCAAACACTTTAATGCCTATAAGCTTTATTTCAAAACCACAGGTAACATTCTTATTTCTAATCAAACTCCTAACCTTTCCTTTGTTCCTCAGACATAACCAAAGACTACCAGTCTATGTGTATGCTTTGAATTGCAATTCTGTGGTTCCCCAATAAAATCTTTAATTTAGAGGTTTCCCTCTATATTACATGTTGACTTCAGATATACAAATAAACATGTGTTAAAACAATTTATTTTATTCATATGATATGATGAAACCTGTCAGATGTTATAACTTTAAAGGAAAAGTTAAAAGTTCACAAATTTATATGGAGCAAAGGAATGTTGAGGTGAATTGCAAATGGAGACAAAACTGGCTTTCTACCAGTGGAAAGGAAGTCAGTTAAGTCACTGCCAGACAGGATGTATATATATATATGTATTTCCATCAGTTACCTACAGTTTACAGAGAGTTATAAAATAACTTAAAGCCAACAGGAATAGAATCTGATAGCCCGAAAGGATATGTTGTGGGCACTGCTTAGTTTTCTATTGAAACACAGTATTTTGTTTTCTACAGATTTATCTGGTGTTCTCTCATTACAACAAACATCACAACAAAATTTTCTCTTCTCCTTACAGAGACCCATGTTGTATGTCTTTGGCTGGAATATAACAGATGGTCGTGACTTTTTTTTTTTTTTTCCGTTTCGTCCTGTTGATGGCACAACAGGATGGTATCTGTCTTATTACTGGTGTTAACTTTGACCACTTCATTCAGATAGCATCTTCCAGAGGTCTCAACTGTAATACTTTCTCCCTACCTTAGCAGTTAATTCTTGAAAAGCATGTAGGAAGACAAAGTGAAACTGTAAAGCCTCACTCCTCACCCCCGTTTTACCCATCAGTTTTCACATTGACATTTCTTATCTGAATTAATTACTGTTTTGATGATTTTCAAAGGGGAATTTTCTAATACTATCATTTTTTCTACACATATTATTTGATTTTCTTTGGTAGTAAGAGCTCTGTTTTCTTCCTGTGTATTTGTTCACCTACATGTTTATTTCCAGTGGGGAGCTCATACCACCTCCGGACAGCCACTTTTGTACAACTCTCTTCTGCTCTGTGTTCATTGATTTCATGTTGGTTCTTTAAGTTGGCCATGGTGAGAGTAGCTACACTGTGGAAATTGGAAAATAATACCAAGCAGACATGTGTGTTTTTCCACAGAGATCTTGTATTTCAACATCAGTACATCACTCTGTAACACTGTGGACTCATGCATTCCTGTTTTATTCAGTAGGCTTAATCTATCACTATTTTTTTTTTTTTTTTTTTTTTTGAGATGGAGTTTTGCTCTTATTACCCAGGCTGGAGTGCAATGGTGCAGTCTTGGCTCACCGCAACCTCTGCCTCCTGGGTTCAGGTGATTCTCCTGCCTCAGCCTCCTGAGTAGCTGGGATTACAGGCACGCGCCGCCATGCCCAGCTAATTTTTTGTATTTTGAGTAGAGATGGGGTTTCACCATGTTGACCAAGATGGTCTCGATCTCTTGACCTCGTAACCCACCTGCCTCGGCCTCCCAAAGTGCTGGGATTACAGGCTTGAGCCACCGCGCCCAGCCATCTCTCACTATTATTATTGATTTTGATGCTCAACATGTCTCAGATTTGTTATGTGGGAGCTTTTTCAAGCTGACTTCTGTGTCCTTTTGACCTGTATCTCATTATGTTTTGAGCATTTCTTTACTTTCTGGCTCAACAAGATGTTCCAGAGTTATCTAGGTCTCCTTGCCCCACCCCTGGCATGAGCCACTTCCCCAAGGGTGCCCCGGTTCCTTTTACTAGAGAGTAGCCTCTGGCCATTGGGTGCTGCCAGCTTCCGCTCAGGCCTGCCTCCCCCCTCATCCTTTCACACCTTCACCCTGCCCAAAATGCCTTTTTGATGAAGGATAGTGGGGAAATAATAAGTATTTTGCAAAGAAAGACAGGTAAAGGAGAGGAGGGGAAGAGGAAGAAAAAGACTCTTTATATACATTTTTAATCCCCCTCCCGCAAATTTTACCAGAGACTAAATCTAGTCTTTGCCTGGTAATTTGGGTTTCTGTAGTGGTTACGTTGTATGTGGTTGAGAGTATGAAAATTTCTGAAAAACAAAATCATTTGTCAACTGTGTATTGAATCCTACTCTGGATGTGCCTCACATTACACTAGTGTGACAATGCAGAGCTCCCGCCCTCAAGGAGCTAGAAGGACAGTGAGATGTGCTAAGACTTACAGCCAATGTGTCCTCAGGGCCTGTGGACTACAGATGCACGCACCACTTCTGCTGTGTGAGGAAGAGAAATCAAAAGTCAAAGAGACTTCCCAGAGGAGCCTAGAATGAGATGAGTTTGTGGGTAGGACTTTGTGAGTTGGGCAAAGAGGGGCAGGTGTTTCATACAGAGGAAAGATCATACTTAAAGCCAGAGAGATTTGGCAGACTTGAGGAATGGGATATGGTTTGGCCAGTTTAGAAACACTTGTTTCTTCATATTACTGAGTCTAGTTTTTTTTTTTTTTTTTAAGAAGCATAATGATATTTTCTTATAGCCAGATTTGCTGGTTCTGAGCCAGCAGCCCAGAGTCTCAGTTTTGGGGTTTCATACTAGTGCAATGTCTCATTGCAGACATTGATTGCACCGTTTTCCTGCAGAAGAAGCCATCTGAGAAAAAGCGGAGAAAGTAAAATTGGTGGACAGTCTACTAAAGAAAGACAATAAAATATTTCTTTATAGTCAAGTGCTTTTTAGCTCAACTTGTTTTCACTGAAAATTTATCTATTCTTATTTCTAGGGTTCCCCTGCTCCATCGAACACAGAACCATTCTGATCTAAACGGACTATTCTGGTTGTCTTTACTCATAAGCAAATGCAGCTGGTTGTTGACAGTAGTTTACTGCTGGTCTTTTGATTGTTTCTGATCATTAAAGCAGCAGTTTATTACTTTGAATGATGTCTGGAAATGGATAAATTTTTTTTTTTTACTTCATAGCAGTTAAATCTGTCCTAAACCTATCCCTGAGTTTTCTTCAAAATATGTTCTGTATGTAAAAATTGTTGCTTTTAAGTATGCTCCTCACATGGTTGTTTTTAAATTTTGCAGGCGATACCAGAAATTGCAGAAGATCATGAAGCCTTGGTAAGAATATATGATCAATTGATATTGATGATTTAACCCTTCCTACTTCCCTGCATAATTGAACCCTGTCCTCTGATTGTATAACTATGCATCTAGTATTTTGAATAAGTGATTTCTTTGTTGTGTTTGTTTTCTGTTTGATGTTCTTTTATAAACAGCTTCTTTAAAAATGCATTTCTCCCTTTTTTTTGCTTTGCAATGGAAAGAGTATGTATGTAACCACTAAGAGATGCTATAACCATAGAAAGATTGCTACCCTATTCCTGGAGCAGTGCTAGGCATAATTTTATGTATTACTTTAAACAAAACTTTCATTTTTTGTGGCCTGTGTGATGTTCAAAGTCATAAGTCTTTGATTTTCTTCAATGGCTCAGAAAGAAAAAGGATTCACACTTTTAAAAGTATCCAGGATTGAAGGATGCAATGAAAATTATTTACTTTGAGTCTGAGAAAGTGCTTGATCACCTATCTATGAAGTGAATTATGTAATTGTATCTGAAGATAGAGAACTTCTTTCTTAGAGTTTTCCCTTCTAAGTTTCTTTCTTAACTATTAAACAGAGTGAGTCCAAATACAGTCTAACAAACTCTTTGAAGTAAGGTAAACCAGTTTTCATGGTGCCAAGCCATTAAGCAGATAATTTCAGTTTTGAGAAGGAACACTGACCAGCATCTCAAAGTGGGAACTTTAAAAGCATCTCAAAGTGTGAACTTTATTTTGTAAGCCCTCAGAGAAAATCCTCATCACCTTCAATATATTATAGTATTATGCTGGTCTCAAATCATTTGTCTTCTCCCATCCTTCACACACAGAAAAAGTATGAGTTGCAGGAACTCTTCTGTTTATTCAGTTCTAATAAAGTAGAAACCAATATTGAGCTTCTAGGGTAAAGCTTCTTAAATTTCATTTTGATATATTTAATACAGTAGGAGCACTTAATGGTAATGGCAGTAGAAGCCACTTTTTATGAGACTTTATCCTGGGCATTGCCTCAATGTTTACACTCATTACTCCTAATCCACACGTATATTCACCATACAAGTTCAGTATTTCCTTGGTGCAGAAGTTAAAATCAGATGGAGGAGCTGGGATTCAAACTTATTTTCTCCCCATCAGCTTAACAGAATTTGCAAATATAGAGGAATTGGGGCCCTGAAGCCAAAATAATTTCTTTAAAATTTATTAGCCAGTAGTTTCAATCTTTTGGTATGTAGATATGCTGAACAGTTTGTAGTTCATGGTTTTTATTTATTAATCATAGACAAAGTCAATAGTCAAGGCCATGGTTCTGGTAATGACAGAGTAGCACAGTCAGACTATTACAGACAACAATTGTGAAATCTGGACAAAATATTATAAACAAAACATCTAAAACCAACTATATGAAGGCACTGGATAGCAACTAAAAACAGGCAGAAGGCAGAGGGAAGTTAACCCTTGAGAGACCAGATGATATTGATGGGATTTGTGTGTTTGAAGCTTCTTGCCTGAGAACACCTACTCATCCAGGCAGCATGGGGAGGCAGAAAGCCTCAGTCTTAGTAAGTTACTAAGAAGTTGTAGTTTGGGACTTCAGAGCAGCTAGCTTATTAGAGGGAATCCATGAAAGAAGAGAAGCCCAGAGAGTAGTATCTACCCCTCTAAACCCCGTCCCAGTCCACTGCTGATCATTGTAGTGCAAATGCACTCTTTTAATGGTCAAAACAATACCTGGAAACTAAAAGATTTGAGCAAAGATGTCAGCTGTCACTCACTGCAGAATTTGGAGTTTGATTAATTTCCTGCTAGAATAAAAATCGTCATTCTTCAGAGGAACAAAATGGAATTGTGAATATTGACAGTGTTTTGTTCACAATGTCCAATATATAATAAAAAATTACTAGGTATGTAAGGAAATAGGAAAATATGACATATAGTTAAGAAAAAAATGTAGGTAGTAAAAACTGACCCTGAGATGATCCAGATGTTGGAATTAGCAGATGAAGATTTTTTTAAAAACTCTCATAAATATGTTAAAAACTAAAGAAAATTATGCATATAATGAATGCACAGATGGGGAGCCTTAAAAGAGAAATTGAAACCTTAAAAATAACCAGATGTCAGTTATAAAATTGAAAAGCACAACAGTTAAAGTGACAGTTTTACTGTATGAGGTTGAAGATGTGAGAAGAAAAAGTAGTTTTGAAGATATATCAGTATAAGTTACCCAATCTGAAAAGTAGATAAAATGAATAATGAGTACTTGAACTGTGAGATAATAAGTGATCTGAAATACATTTAATTGGAATCCCAAAAGGAGAGGAAAAAGAATGGGAAAGACAAATATTTGAGGAAATAATTACAGAAGAAAATGATGATGTAGACATATGAAACAAGTTCTTCAGACTGGAGAGACATGGTACTAGATAGATATTTAGATATGTAGGAAAATATGAAGAACACCAGAAATTATAAATGTGTAGGTAATATAAAAATATAAAATATTTTATCTTTTTACTTTCCTTTAAATTCCCTTAAAAAGCTATAACTATGTAAAGCAAAAATTATAATACTGTTTGGTAGGGTTTATGACATATGTAGATGTAATATGTATGACAATGAGAGTCCAAAGGATGGAGGTATAAGAGAAACTACACTGCAGTAAGCTTCCTAGTGTATAATCTTTCCTTTAAGTAGATATTAATGGTGCACATTGTAATCTATACAGTCACAACTAAAAACAGTGCAAGGAAGCATAGGCCAAAATACAAAGGAGGAATTAAGTCAGACTACTAAAAAATACTTAATTCAAAAGAAGGTAAGAAAAGAAAAGTAGAATAAAATATAGTTGAGACAAACAGAAAACAAGTAAGTTGGTTAACTTAAATCTAATCATATCATACATTAAATATAAATAGACTGAGCAGTTCAATGAAAAGGTTTAGAGTGTCAGACAAAATTTTTTTCAAAGCATGGCCCAGCTCTATGCTGTTTATAAGAGATATACTATAAAGACAAGGGCACATGTAGGCTGAAAAAATAAAATGATGGAAAAACGTATACCATGCAAATGCTAAGAATAATAAAACTGAATGGTTTTATGAATATCAGGAAAGATAAGACTTGAAAGCAATATATTATCAGAGTTAAATAATTTGTAATAAAAATGGTCAACTCATTAAGATTTAGTCCTCCTTTGTATTTTAAATATGTATGCACCTAAAAATTTTAAATGTGCATACACATTTAAAATTATTATTCATGTGTATATGAAACAAAAACTGACTATTAAAGAGAAAAAAAGGCAAACCCATCAGCATAGTTGGAGATTTTAAAACCAATGTTTCCTATCTGGTATGAAAACTAGGCAAAATAAGAAGGAGATAGACGACTGGATTAACACTATCAAAGGTCTTGCCTTAATTGTCATTTATAAAGTTTCAGACTCAACAACAGCAGAATATGTATTATTTTCAAATACACATGGACTGTTCATCAAGATGGCCCATAGTAAGACTCAAAAATTTCCAAATGATTAAAATTACACAGATTATGTTCTTTGATTACAAGGAAATTAAAGTAGAAATCATTAACAATAAAATAGCTAAAAAGCCTCAGATGTTTGAAAATTAGAAAACATACTTTCATATTATCCAACAGTCAAGGAATAACTTAGTTGAAATTATGAAATATTTTTAACTGAATAGTAATGAAAATCAACATACCAAAATTTGTGAATGCAGTCAAAGCTGTGCTTAGAGGGAAACTTGTAGTCTTAAATATCTATGTTGGAAAGAAAGGATTAAAAAAAAAAAAAATCAGTGGTCTAAGTTTCTACTTAGGAAGCTTTAAAAAATGTGAATTAAGTAAATAGAAAATAAGAAGAATACCAATCAATGAAATAGAAAAGAGACAAACAATAGAGAAAAAGCCAAACATTTTTTAGGAAAAAAAAAGAAAAGAGAAATCTAAATATCAATACCTGGAATAAAAATGGGACTATCACTACACATTATACTGAGAATAAAAAGGAAATAAATATTGCAAATAATTTTATGTCAATAAATTTAACATTCTAGCACTTGGGGAGGCCGAGGCTTGTGGATCACTTGAGCCCAGCAGTTCAAGACCAGCCTGGGAAACAGGACAAAAACCTATTTCTGCAAAAAAATTTCAAAAATTAGCTGTATGTGGTAGCTTGTGCCTGTAGTCCTAGCTACTGGGTATGCTGTGATAGGGGAACACTTGAGCCAGGGAGGCGGAGGTTGCAGTGAGCCAAGATTATGCCACTGTACTTCAGCCTGGGCAATAGAGTGAGACTTTGTTTAAAAAAAAAAAAAAAGGAAAGAAAGAAAATTTAAGATGAAATGGGCAAATGCCATGGAAAACAGAATTACCAAATGTGTTAGCCATGGAAATGCGTGGCTTTGGTGTCCTTTTAGGAAAGACCTTGCTAGTCAGCCAAGAAGAGTATAGTAACTGATGGTTTTCACCTATCACGCATTCTAGATTCATGTTAGGTTTCAACACTCTCCCAAGGCAGCCTTTAGTTATTGAACATAGCAGGGATACCAGAGCCTGGTCATTTCTACCCATTATAGAACTCTTAGGAGGCAGTGTTCTGGAGCATCCCACTAAGTTAGCTGAGACTTTTTCATGTCTGCATTTCCTTCCCCTTCCCCTTTCCTTTCCCACTCATCATATCTGCTTCATGGTCTCAGGGCTTTCCATATCCAATCCTGCTCTCTGACTGCTTTGTCTTCCACAGGCATTGCCCAACCTCCCACTCAATCTCTGCTCACATAACTCCATCTCAGCATCTGCTGCTCGGAGGACTAAAACTGACATATCAAAACTGACTCATGATGAAATAGAAAATGTGGACACCCATAGCTATTAAAAAATTGAATTAGTTTCTTGAAACTTTCATACAACAATAACTGGTTACACTGGTGAATTATATTATATATTATAGAAGAAATACCAAATCTAAATATATGCTTTTAGAAAATAGAGGAGAGGGACCAGGTCTCATTATTTTATGATACCAGTATCACTCTGATACCCAAACCTGGCAAAGACAATATAGAAAATAAAAATTATAGACCAGATGCAAGAATCCCCAGAGGCACATTAATAAATAGAATTAAGCAATATATTAAAGGGATAATACCTTGTGACCAATAAGGGGCTTATCTCAGAAATGGTTTAACATTTAAAAATCAATCAAGCAGCTCAGTGTTTTATGAAATACAGGAGAAAACCTAAAGAGAAAAATCATCTTAATGGAGAAAAACACTTCATAAAATTCAATGTTCATTCATAATAAAAGTTCTCAGTGAGCTAGGAATAGAGTCAACTTCCTCAACTTGATAAAGTAATCTACAAAAACTTCGTCATACTTAATGTTGAAAGACTCAATGTTTTCTACCCTAAAGACTGAGAATAAGGCAAATATGTTTGCTTTCTGCAGTTCTATTCAGCATTGTACAGGAGTTCTTAGCTGTTGCAATAAGTCAATAAAGAAACTCTAAAATAATAATATAAGAAAGGGAGATGTAAAACCAACTCTGTTCATAGAAAACATGATTATTTAGAAAATCTTAAAAAGCTACAAAGATACTGCTAGGTGTAATTGAAGGTCTCAGGATATAATGTCAATATATAAAAATGTCAATGTCAATATATAAAAATGAATATGTTTATATATTAATAGCAACCATTGGGAAATGACATTTTAAAATTTTCACTTATAAAAGTATCAAAATCATAATTTCTTTATGGAAATAAAAATTTATTTTTAGTAATAAATTCATCGATAAACATGCAATATCTATTTATTTGCTAAAAATAAATAAATTAAGGGAAAATAAAGAAGACCCAAACAAGTGGAGGAATAGATCATTTCATGGGTTGAAAGACACAATATTATTAGATAGCAGTTCTCTTCTGATATCCTTTGGCAGGAACACAGAGCCAAACTATATCATCTTCAAACTAGCTTCAGTGCAATATCAATTATTTTTTAAAAAATTGCAAATCAATCCTAAAAACTAATGGTAATATGTGGGACCTAGAATAACCACAATAATCAACAAAATAGAAGAGTTTCATTGACTGATTTCAATACTTCTTATAAAGTTAACTATCAAGATGATCTGATATTAGTATAAGGGGGTAGATAAACAGATCAATGTAGTAGAATAGAGTCCAGAATCAACCTGTACTGAAATTTTTAACAAAGGAGCTAGAAGAATGTTTGCTGACTTAAGTCATGCTTTCTGAAGGTAAGAGGTGTGTCTAAAGGATGGCTTATAAATCCACACCATTCAATGTATATACATTTTACTTTCTCAAAGAGGAAAACACATGGAAAAACTCAAAAGGCAGAGCAGAACTATGGCCATTAACCTTGACAATTAAGGATCTATTGAGCACAATTTATTATAGCTTTAAAAGTGGCCTTTATTTTCATCTTTTTTTTTTTCAAATTCTGTATTGGGGTTGGGCACGGTGGCTCATGCCTGTAATCCCAGCACTTTGGGAGGCCAAGGTGGGTGAATAATCTGAGATCAGGAGTTCAAGACCAGCCTGGCTAACATGGTGAAACCCCATCTCTGCAGAAAATACAAAAATTAGCTGGACATGGTGGCATGTGCCTGTAATCCCAGTTAGGAGGCTGAGGCAGGAGAATCACTTCAACCTGGGAAGTGGAGGTTGCAGTGAGCCGAGATCATGCCACTGCACTCCAGCCTGGTGCCTGGTGACAGAGCAAGACTCTTGAGAGAGAGAGAGAGAGAGAGAGAGAGAGAGGAGGAAGAAGAAGAAGAAAAGAAGGAGGAGGAGGAGGAGGAGGGGGAGGAGGAGGAGGAAGAGAAGAGAAGAAAGAGAAAGAGAGAAAGAAAGGAAAGAAAGAAAGAAAAGAAAAAGAAAAGAAAGAAATAAATCTGTATTGGGCTTGCCCCATGGAAACATTTGGAAACCCTATTCTTTTATAAAATTAGTAGCATAAATTTACATGCTTGTTTTGAGATTGGCTGAATTTTGTTGGAATGAAGATGATGTCTACTAAGTTGATGAGAAACATTTATTTGAATCATTCCAGCACACATGGTGTGTTGGCTGTGACAGTGGCTTTCCACCAGCATGTAAAGTTTGCAGTTGGCTTAATTTGTGGCTGTCAGCACTGCAACATCTTCAGCCTAACACTGTATAAAAAACAAGTAATCCAAACAAATAAAAATGTTCCTGGATGTGCCATGTGGTTGTTTTATATTTGTAATTCTTTTAGCCTTGCATCTCTGAACCCAGGACTGATTTCAGAGGTGGAACTTGTTTTGCTTTCCCTGTTTGGAGCCTGAATCACTCCTTTAGGAGTGGAAATAAACACCTATGTCAAGGTTTGACAAGAGCTTTTATAGCCACCTCACTTGAAAGAGGTGACTGAATCCCTTGATTTGGCATGTAATAAAAATTTTACCATGGCCATTCTTTCTTTGCGGCTGAGAGTTTGAAGTTGAATTTGGAAAAAGTTCTTCCATATGGGAACTTACTATGTCACCCAGCAAACAGTCCTAATGAATTACGTATGTTATATACAAAACATGTATGTAATATATTATGTAATATGTATGTATTATATGTGTATGTGCATTTTCTATACATATTATGTACTAGTAATATATAAAATAGATCCTATTACATACTCCTTTTTATCTGTCTCTCCCTATTTATTTATCTTGTCATTAGGTAGATCAAGAGAGCTATCCTTCCTCAGAGTACCTTGACTGGTTTTATGCTGTGAAGAAGCTTTACTTTCACTAACCAGTCATTCCACTAATATATACTTGAGAAGCACAGATAGTTCTATCTGCAGTCTCAGAAATGGCGCTCTACCTCCTTAACATCCATGGAGACTGAAATCTTGACTCCCAAACAAGTGTGGGGATTTGGAAACCAAATGATACTCTTTCTCTTCCTCTCCAGTGTTTTTCTTCTTCCCAAAGTCCTTGCAGCCTGTTCTGTCTGAGGAGTCTGTAGACAGAGCTCTGTGGTGTATTTTTGGGAAGATTGACTTTACCAGATTTTACTAAGATGTTTGGATTAGAGTTCTACTGAGCAGGTAGCTAGGGGAACAGAGTCATTTTGCCTTCATATATTATAGAATATAAATATACTTTATGTTTTGCTTTTAAAGCAGCTACTGAAGACTGATGTCATCTGAATTCCTGGTCTTATCTGAATGCTGTCTAGCTAATGGGAGTGAAGAGAAGAGTTTTGTTTTTGTTTTTCCCTCAAGACAGTCTCTCTCTGTCACCCAGGCTGGAGTACAGTGGCACAATCTTGGCTCACTGCAGCCTCTACCTCCCGGGTTCAGTCTTCCGAGTAGAGTAGCTGGGACTACAGGCGCCCACCACCATGACCGGCTAATTTTTGTATTTTTAGTAGAGATGAGGTTTCACCATGTTGGCCAGGCTGCTCTCAAACCCCTGACTTCAGATGACCCACCCACCTCAGCCTCCCAGAGTGCTGGAATTACAGGTGTGGGGAGCCACTGCACCTGGCCAAGAGTTTGATTCAATAGTATGTATGTTTCTCTGCCACTGCCTGTTCCATGGGCTGTGCTGCTGTTGATGTCACTGAGGCAGGCTTTTTGCCCTGTACAGATGCTGTGAATGCTGTCCTCCCATGGCGTGTGTATGGGAATATTTTTTAACATTTGAAGTGTTTTAGTATGCAGGGTACGAGCAAATGTCCACTATTAGTTATCATTTGGTTCTTGTTTTTCCTTTTTTTAAGTAAATAAAATAAATGAGCTAATATTGCTTACTGATAATGCTATATGTTATGATGTAATAATGTTTTCACGGTAATACTAATGCCTACCCAGTCTATTAATAAATCTTACTAATTGCTTTTATTTCCTGGCTCGTATTTTTCTGAGACAATCTTTTGACTTTCTTTTCTGTTTTTTGTTTGTTTGTTTGCTTGTTTGTTTCCCTTTTGCAATCTGTTATTTTGCAATCAGAAAGAGTCATTCTGGATTTTTTATTTAACCTTTCTCACTACTCTCTTCAACTCATGATTCCACTTGTCTTTCTAGTGCTCTGTTCCTTCCTTCAAGTAAGTTTGCATTTTCTGGTTTGGAATTTGTTTCTGAGGCATGATCCTTTGATGCCACCTAGGGGGCACCTGTAAGATCGAGGTTACCCTGTGCAGTCTGAAAAGCTGCATTTGGGATCTGCTCTGAATGGTATGCCTTTCCTTGCATTGCTGTTTTTGTTTTTGTTTCCTAGTTCAAGGAAAAGAGAATCCTTGACACAATGAAGGTGAAGCATTTGAAAATCTTGGCTTTCATTCACCATTTAAAAATCTCATAGTGAGAGATTTTGCATAGTGATACTACAGTAACACTCACATGCTTCTTACCATTCACTCCACAGCATTTGGAGGACTTTAAGCATGTTTGCTTGTTTTCATTTCTCCAAAAATCTCTGAGCTAGGTGACTGCCACCACCATCATCATCATTATCCCCATTTTTACTAAATGAGGAAACAGAAGCATAGGATGGTGGCATAAGTTGCCCACTTGGGGCTGGAGGGAGAACCCCTGCTGTCTGACTCAAGAAACTACCTACTTAGACGTTTTCGTTTAGCTGGTCGCATCCCCTCTGGATGCAGTTTTAGATCATTGTTTTTCCCTGAGAACCGCTTCCCCTTTTATAGGTTCCGTTTAGCATTACATCTTCTGCAGTAGTGCAGAATTTCGAAAGTTGTTTTTGAGGCTAGGCTGAATGCAACAGTAGGAAGAAGGGAAATTGAGAAGGTGTTTCGAAAGAAATGTGACCTGTATTCTGTTCTACAAGTTGAAAATAAGTGGGGAAGGCTCAATCTAAATATGTTAGGAGACTTTGTTTGTAGGTTATCAATAATAGTATGCATGACCCTACAAAGGAAAAATCTATATAGTCAACTTTATTTTTAAAACATTTAGCCTAGGTATCAGTGTTGTTGCATAATGCACTGATTCTGATTGGCATAATTCAGTGTAATCAAAGAGTATTTATTATAAAGGTGTTCATATTTATGATGATGATAATTTACAATAAGGGTGAATATCTGTAAAAGACTGTGATCTAAGTCTCTGCTGAAGTGTTGTTTTGAAAGCTCTAAAAACCAGGATGTTATCTAATAAGGGTCCTAGGTAGAACTGCCTTTGCCTGAGCCTGTTCTCTGTTTGGATTTTCAAACCACATATTAGAGCCTCTGTACAGCCTGCTGAATCTCAGCAAGTCTTTTGGTCAGCAAACCCATTATGTGGAGTGATTCTCTCCATTGATATGCCAGAAAAGTTATTAACTAAAGACAAAACGCTGGCTGACATCAAAATGAATATGTTCACTTGCATATATATTGTGTCTGTGTTTCCACCCAGAGGGATATATAGACCACTTTTTAATAAGTGCTAATCCTCCTAATAGAAGTATTTTTAATTTTCTCTTTTGATGTGTATGAGTAATAAAGGAAGCACATTGCCCTCCCTAAGCGACTCCAAATTTCATTAGCTATGAAGCTCTTCTTTAAGCCATCATTTACTGAATGTTTATGTGCTACACATTTTATTAAGTGCTCTGTAAGTAGCTCCGCAGCTAAATAGCTATCACCACCCAGTTTTTCAGCTGAAAAAAACAGGCTCAGACAAGGTCAGTGAATTGCCCAGAATAACACAGCTCACCAGAGCAAGAGTTGGCGTGAGCCCGGGTCTGTTGGATGCTGAAGCCCTGGGTGACCTCAACAAGGCCGTCCTGCCCCTTCTTGTCACTCATGTTAGTGAGGAAGTCACCTGTGGCCCTCCTGTTTATCTCTTAATCTTTTAAAATTCTGCATGTATTCACTTTCCCAGAACTTTCTTGTTTCTGTGTCTTTGCTCAGCTTTGGGGCTCTTGACTGTTATGCCTCCCTGTGTTTTTCAGCTTTGGAGACATGCTGTCCTTCACCCTGACGGCCTTCGTTGAGCTGATGGACCATGGCATAGTGTCCTGGGATACCTTTTCGGTGGCATTCATTAAGAAGGTAATGCAGAGTGTGCCTCTTTAGGCTTTCCTTACTGCCTTCTTTCATAGTTGTTTTTCTCTGCTTTGAGGATATTTCATAATTGTCTTCCGTTTAATTCTTTATATTGAAAGATGGGTGGTTTTTTGGGTAATATTACATATATGGGGGTCAGGAAACCCAAATTCTGTATGGAAATGATTGTAAGAGATGATAAGGGATAGCATGTGTGCACCCATAGCTCAGGCCAAATCAGTGGGTCACACTGTTAACTGCACAACTGTCTGTTCATTCCCTGTGCTTGACTCTGTTGGTTTCAAGACCTAAACGGAGTTTCTACTCTCATCCTTCTTGAACCTTTAATCTTCAACCTGGTGTCCAGGGACAAGGAAAGAGACAGTGTACTGACTATGTGCACAGCTAGGTTTGAAGCAGGGATATATGAGAAGGAGGGGTGCCTGCCTCTGTGTGTCTTAGGCAGAGTGAGCCTACTTACTTGTAATCATGGTACGATGAATCTCTCAGACATCACCCAGTTCTACTGATTGTTCTTTTGGGAGAAAGCAAATAAAGATGGACCTGGTGCAGGGAAAGGGGACAGAAGAGCTACCATCATTCCTTGTAATTGAGTTGTAACGAATTTGCAACTCTGTTTCCATCCTTCTGACTAAAAATAAACAGTCTTGATCTTGTGACTCTCAAATGTAGATTAAATCATGGACAATTATCATTTATTATTTTTTCCTTTCTTTGTATTTGTGAAATGGTTTATAAACTCATTGGTATTTCTCCCCACACTACTGTATTAGGAATAAAGAGATGCTCAGAATTCATAACTTTATAAGTATCTATTACTGGGAAGGGTTATCTAAAATAGAGCATTTCAGTGAGTCTGTGCAAGCCAGAAAATCAGAGGGCAATCCAGTAAGAGTCACTTGAAGTGTTTAAGCCTTTTATTTTAAAATAGTGGTAGACTTAAAGAAAAGCTGAAAAACAGTGGTCTTTGGGAGGCCAAGGTGGGTGGATCATTTGAGGTCAAGAGTTTGAGACCAACCTGGCCAACACGGTGAAACCTCGCTCTACTAAAACTACAAAAATTAGCCAGATGTGGTGGCATGTGCCTGTAATACCAGCTACTCAGGAGCCTGAGGTAGGATAATCACTTGAGCCTGGAAAGCAGAGATTGCAGAGAGCCTAAATTGTGTCACCTTATTCCAGTCTGGGGGACAAAGTGAGACCTTGTTTAAAAAAAAAAAAAAAAAAAGTACATAGTACAGAATGTTCCTATATACCCTTCATCCAGCCTCCGCTAATACTAACATTTTGCATAATGAAAGTATGGTCATCAAAACTAATAAATAAGCCGTGGTGCAATGCCAGCATTTGATTTCACCTGTTTTTCTGTGAATGCCTTTCTCTGGTTAAGGATTTGATCCAGGATCCCACATTGAATTTGGTCGTTGTGCCTCCTTAGCATTCCCCAGTCTGTGACAGCCCCTTGGCTTTTTCATTTGTCTTTTATGACTGACACTTTTGAAAGCTACCAGTCAGTTATTTTGTAGAATGTTCTTCAATTTGGATTTGTCTGATATTTCCCTCATGGTTCAATTAAAGAAGGTCATGCATTTTTGGCAAGAATATTACAAAAGTTATGGCGCATTCTTCTCAGTGCCTCCTTTCATGGGTACCTGATGTCACTGTCCTCTGACTGGTGATGTTACCCTGGATTACATGGTTAGGTGGCATTTGTTGGGTCTCCCCATTGTAAAGGTGCTGCTTTTTTTTGAGGGGGGGGGAATGAATCAGTATCTTAGGGGAGATGCTGCCTTGAATTGAAGGGCATGGGATGGCCCTAATCTGTTGAATGAGGGGGATAGGATCAGAGGCCCCACAGGTGTCATGCTTGCACTGTGTTCCATGTTCATTAAAACAAAAGCCGATTGGAAATGCAGGGCCTTCTCAGCACAACTCAGAATCAACCCTCTTATGTAAATCCATAAAGCCAAAGGGGAGGAGCAAAAGGAACCCTGTAGGAAACACACAGAAAAGGAAGAGACCTTTTTTGCCTGTATTTGTCAGTGGTATGAATTGCTTGCTGTAAAGGAAAGAAACTGTTATAATTGCCATTAAGAATAATGTCGAAAACTGCAATTACTTTTGCATCAACCTAATAGCTAAAGAAGCCAAAGAAACCCCTGTATGTTATAAAATACCTTCCTCCCACCTTCGGTGGTCGCAGGCATTGTAAGCTTTAGATTATGAGGAGAAAATAAATTGCTGTATTTTGCCTCTCTGAGATCAGTTCTAGAGAAGCAATTCCAAATCTGAAGATACTGAGTATCATTGATTTTTTTAATACTTAACAAACATTTTAACTTTTTGAATTTACAGTAGGCTTTCTTTTCTACCTCCAGAGTGGCCGGCTTGTCTGTTATGAGGGCCTCTTTTGCTATAGAATGTAACAACAATGTTGTACTGAATGTGAATTCCTTGAAATTATGTTCTGCTTTCACCAACATTAGCCCTTTTGATTCCCAACAGCAATCCTTTCCAGAACAGAACAGACAGTCCTGTTATTTCTGGTTAGGAGGCAGGGATGCAGTGGCTTGCGGAGGTTGAATGAGGTCACACAGTGAGTGGGCGTCCTTGGTCACATGGTCAAGGCGCTTCTCCCCATCGTCATGCACCTGGTGCTTTCCTAGCGGTGGAAGGCATAGTTCCCGGAGCCTCGTTTCACCAGCCTGTCTCTTACATATTCCTCCCTGACCTTACTGCTAGAGTTAAGTGATTTCTTCTGCTCTCTGTTCCCCTGAGATCTCGTGAATACCCCTATTCCAGCACTTGTCACATTTTGGGGAATTTTTTGTTCATTTGACTGTCGTTCCCAATAGACCATTTGCTCAGGAAGGTGGAAACACAGCTTTCTTCATGACTTTATCCTCAGGGCCTGGCATAGAGTAAGGTCTTAATATATTTCTGTGAAATGAATGACTACAATTTGCTTGGAAGCATTAAAAATACCCATAGAATTTGAAGAAGAGACAGAAAAAAGTGTTACTATATTTAAATATATTTTAAGTAAAATTTTGGTTCTGAGTGGAAAGGAATGAGAAAGCTGTGTTTCTTTAAATGTGAGTAGTGGCCAGAGAGAATGACAGTCATTTAATTTTCTAACAACTTAAGAAAATGTTTCATTCATAGAAATTAATTCAAAAATCATATTAAATGTAAGAAAACAAAGACTGACAATCTTGGTGGTTTAAATAAAAAATTAAGTATTTTTTAGAAAGCAGCACATTTAGTCTAGTTCATGTCCTCATTCCCAGTCGTATTTTCTTTGTATTGCTACTTAGAGATCTCTTACATGAATTTGAAAAATAGTCATCAGAAAATTACTTACTTTTCTGTAAGGTTAAGTTTTTTTATTCATTAGCTGGACCAAATTCAGCACTTTGACAACTCAGGAATTGTATGCAGGCAACTGTCTTTTAAATGGAGCTTTCTCTCAACAAAAATCGACTAGGAAATGGGCTGACAAAAGATGCCTATCTCTGTGGTTTGGAGTTGGCTTCCTATTAATGCCAAATTCATACCACTTTGGAGAAATATTTTTCCCTGCCAGCCTCTGTCTCCTTCTCTATTACTTTATCTGTTTTGTTATGTGTGAAACTAGATTCTAGTTTACAAATTTTGGCTGCAATAAATAGCATCATTTCATAAACAGCTCTGAAACTTGGAATCCCTTGATGCCAATATATAATGTTGTTGCTTTTTAAAGACTTGGCTACTTAGGGACAGGGTAAGAAAATATGGAGTAGAAAGAAAAGAAAAAAAAAACAACTTTCAATGTTATGAGTTGGTTTTTTTCCTTGCCAAGTATAACATCGGTGCCTTCTTTTGGAAGGAAAGTTTCGTATAAATGCTCTTGAAATCTTAGCAATGCAGGAGAACCTGGCTTACCCTGCAAATGTTTTCAGCGCCTGGACAAACATCTCACCATTTTGGTTTAGAGACCTGGTAATTTTTGCCTCTTAAAAATTTGAGAAATTTATAGGCCTCTACCTAGATAATTTTAAATACAAGAGTGGAGGTTTATGTTCTCCATGGTTCTTTTAGGTTTTGACAACATAGGAGAATTTTAAGATCTCATTCTAAGTGATTCTAAGAAATATTTATTGGATCATTGATCCATGCACTGTAATGCCTCTTAACTTCTTAAAAGTTACATAAATAGGCTGGGTGTGGTGGCTCACACCTTTAATCCCAGCACTTTGGGAGGCGGAGGTGAGCAGATTACCTGAGGTCAGGAGTTCAAGACTAGCCTGGCCAACATGTTGAAACCTTGTTGAAACCTACTAAAAATACAAACAATTAGCTGGGTGTGGTGGTACACACCTGTAATCCCAGCTACTCAGGAAGCTGAGGCAGGAGAATCACTTGAACCCGGGAGGCAGAGGTTACAGTGAGCAGAGATAGTACCACTGTACTCCAGCCTGGGCAAGAGTGAAACTCTGTCTCAAAAAAATAAAAGTTACAAAAAATATTTCTCTGTCTTATTTAGCTGAGATTTTTAAATGAATGAACAGTACAAGGAGCTAATGTATATAGTTACTGCTAACTCGTCTTACTTGTTCCTTATGATACAAGCCTACTTTTGAGAAGCTTTACTGTGGCTGGCTTGGATTGGTTCACTTGTGCCAGCTGAAAGTGTAGGAATGGACCTAGGATAAATTGAGAGGCAGGGGAATCATTATTACTTTTTGGTGGGATAAAGGAAATGAAAATATGAATAGGCATGAATAACCTTCTGTAGCTATACGAAGATCTGTAGTTTTCAAACTGGACAGAGAGACATTTGTCCATGAACTATTTTGTACATTCAGTTATAAGGAGTTGGTCTCAAGTTCCCTGGAGGACAGCAATTATTGCATTCACTTGGATACATTGGTTATTAATATTCATTAAGTGAAAGTATTGGGTCTTTTGAATATCTGGCTGAAACCACTGACAAATAAGACGAAAGAAGTCTGCTTCAAACTTGTACATAGGACTCTAATGCACTGAGTACCCCAGGTGTCTTACACAAAATGCTTATTACATAACATGATTTAGGATTGCTGAAACAATTGGGTTTTTTATGTCAAGGCAGAGATGAATTAATAGAAAAATAAATTTTAAAGAATACATTCATGAAAGCAAGGGATTCATTTCTTAGGAGAAAAATATATAGAAATAACGAATGGAAATGGAATATGTATGTGGGATGTAAATATGCCTGAATTAAAGCAAAGACTGCATATAATTTTTACCATCGTTGAGCAAGTCCACTGTGAGCAAGGAAGAGTTAATGATTTATAGAGAACTTTAAGACCTATTTTGAGAAGGTATATTTCATATCAGAAAACACTGAGAGTAGGCTGGGAGCCATGGCTCACACCTGTAATCCCAGCACTTTGGGAGGCCAAGGCAGGCAGATCACTTGAGGTCAGGAGTTCAAGACCAGCCTGGCCAACCTGCTGAAACACTGTCTCTACTAAAAATACAAAAATTAGCTGGGTATGGTGGTGCATGCCTGTAATCTTAGCTACTCAAGAGGCTGAGGCAGGAGAATTGCTTGGACCCAGGAGGTGGAGGTTGCGGTGAGCTGAGATCGTGCCATGGCACTCCAGCCTGGGCAACAGAGCAAGACTTCATTAAAAAAAAAAAAGTTCTGATTGAATATTTTAGGAAAGGAAATATTATAAAAAGCATATTTATAAAAGTAGGGGACTAATTCAGGGGCAAATTTCCACTTGATGGAAAACTTGAACACAGAAGAAACTGCAGAAGATTATGTTTTAGTAATGCAGCAATGAATTGGACCACTAGGTTAGTGTCATGTGTATATACCCTGTATCAAAAGGGAGATATCTCAGATATATCACAGGGATATAAAATAGGGAGCTGGAAATATGAATTACTAATGATTATGGATTCTTAGGAAACAGTGATAATTGGGAACAGAGGCATAAGAAGACAGTAAGATTGATATTTCCCCCATTTAATTTTTGGCTTTTTTGGAATATCCAAATGGCAGCATAATTTGCATGCCAAGAATAAGCAGGCAGTGTACTTTATGGTAAATACCATTTTATCTGTCCGTGGTAGACTGTAAGGTCCTTGAAGTTTGATTACTATTTTCATCTTTGTATTTCCAGCTCTGTGGGACAGGGCAAGCCTGTTGTATAGCACACAAGCAATGGATGTTAGTGGAATGTATCAATTAATGGATGAGTAAATATTGACTGAATCAAAAGAGTGAATGAAGATGCAGGTAGAGGGCGCTTGACAATATCAGCAACAGCTTCTCAGGTACAAGACTCCATGCAGCCTTAAGGCACATCCAAGTTTAATAAATAGAGACAAGCAGGGGAGCCTGGGATGAGGAGAAAATTAGTTGCGAGACAGTCTGAAGTATTGTCAATTGAGTTTCTTTATGAGTTCTTCTGTTTTCTAATACAGTGCCAAGAATTATGCTGAGAGCATGAAAAACGGTTTGGTGGGGTGGGGAAGGAGTCAGATAATTTATCCTCTGTTTAGAAGAGCCCGAAGTTAAGTATTAAACCCCGAACACAGTGTGACAGTAATTGGATTTTTGTCAGAGGAAGATGGCCCTAGAGAAAGAAGGGTGGCCTTAGCATGGTAGATTGGGTGGACTGGAGCAGACTGTGAGGAGTAAGTCAAGGGCTTGCCAAGGATAGTAAACATGCTGGAGAAGTTTATTAGCTGTGAGAAGAGCTGAAGGACTCTTTTGAGAACCTTAAAATTTTCATACTCTTCCTGAAGTTTGTATTTTAAAATAATAGCTTTTCAGAATGTAAAATCATACTGTCGCCGTACTTCTTCCCATCCTTTATTTCCCACCCCTGAGATCCAGATGTAGCTGGGGCAGGCAGACGGTTGGTATCCGCATCTCCCACCTCTCCTTTCACCAGGAAATCAGCAGACTAGGGAGAATTCGGATGGTACCTGGGGTCTGCCATGGTGCACCGTACATTTATCATGTGCAAGGATGGAGAGGAACTGAGGCGAGTGATCTATGGGGCGGCAAAAAATGGAGAAATTAGTGCAGACAGGGTGAAGCAGCAAGTGTTTTCTTGTCAGGAACCAAGTTATTTAGCTTTTAAGAAAGCAGTCATTATGCTGATATAATAATGGCTTTTTACTGTGAGTTGTCAATGGACAGTAATAACTTTTAATGAGGACTCTAAAAGAAAACCTTTATGGTACCCATGTGTTCGGATTACTGTGATCCATTATTCTAACCCCTATTTTATTTTCCTCTTACACTGTGATTTATTATCTTTGGGGATTTAGTGATTAATTCCTTATAGAATATATTTTGGAGCTCAAACTAGTATTTTAACTTTTAGCACTAATTTAAATGATTTTCTGTTTGCTAAACTTGGGAGAGATGAAAAGAATTTATTTTAACCAACAGAAACTGGATGAAAGGGGTAACAAGTTTTTAGGAATAGCAAAGAGAGTGGCCAGTGACTGAAAAATTGCCAGTTTAATTGTGTTGACAAGCAAGATTTGTGAGTCCCTTAAGAATGTAACAAGAACATAATAAGCACATAAAAGTCATGGATCCTGTGGATGAAGGAGTAGTCTGGGAATGTAAGAAGAATGGCAATTAGCATACCTTGAAATTACCATCCCAGAGAAACGTAGGAATCCTTACAATATATGTGTTGAAAATGTCTGCCCCTAAAAGATGAAACTCAGGAGAATTGTCCTGGGAAAAACAAAGAGTAATCTTTGGGGCTGTGTCTCTTTAAAAAGTTTGCTTATCAGTGAATTACAGAGGTAAGATAAGTCATGCTTAGCAGTGATATCATGAACAATCCCTGGTTCAATGGATTTCTTGCTATTTTGCTGTAATTCCAGGTAATGCTTAGTGCCTGGTGTTTCTTAAATGAGTTCCCGATTTGCTTCATTTGTTGCCTTCTCTGTGTCTCTGCTCTGCTTACCACAAGCAGTCAATTGTGTCCCACTTGGATTTTCAGATAGCAAGTTTTGTGAACAAGTCAGCCATAGACATCTCGATCCTGCAGCGGTCCTTGGCCATTTTGGAGTCAATGGTGCTCAATAGCCATGACCTCTACCAGAAAGTGGCACAGGAGATCACCATTGGTCAGCTCATTCCACATCTGCAAGGGTAAGCATGCCAAGATGCTCTGCAGAGGAGAAATGCTCTAGGAAGTTGGCCACAGTAATGCACTGGGAAACGTTTTGTGTTATTATAGTTTGGTTAAATGTACAGAAAAAGAATTTCGGCTGGGCACAGTGGTTTACGCCTGTAGGCCCAGTACTTTGGGACACTGAGGTGGGTGGATCACCAGGTCAGAAGTTCAAGACCAGCCTGGCTAAGATGGTGAAACCCTGTCTCCACTAAAAATACAAAAATTAGCCAGGTATGGTGGCGGGTGCCTGTAATCGTAGCTGCTCAAGAGGCCGAGGCAGAATTGCTTGAACCTGAAGAGGTGGAGGTTGCAGTGAACCAAGATCGTGTTGCTACACACCAGCCTGGGTGACAGAGCAAGAGTCTATCTCAAAAAGAAAAAAAAAAAAAAAAAAAAAAAAAAGAATCTCATTTTGGCATATAACCAAACCGTGCGTCACACTAGAATGGCATGGTTACTTTCCCTTAGCCCCTACCCCTCATTGAGCTCCAAGCTGGTTCTTGGCACTGCCTGGCCCCATGCCTGGCCCATGGTAAGCTCTCCATTTTAATGAATATTGGTAGATACTGGTAGAGTTTTACTTTTAATAAGGTAAAACAGGATGATTTGTTCTCTTACGTTCTCTTTCCTAAACCATGTAAATTAATGTTTTCTGTGATACAATGAGTATTTTCATAGTTAATTAGAAATGTAATGTTATGCATTTTTACTGGGAATTTTTAAAGGCAGGTTTTGTTCTTGGTTGTGCTTAAGGTGATTCTAGTGACCTTCTTGTGTATTTTATAATAAAATAGAGGATTTTTTTTCTAGTGGCTTGAGCTCTAAAATGGAAGTAAGATAGCTGCCCCTGCAGCCTGCAGTCCTTGGGGCTTTTTTCCCCGTCTTCCTTCCCTTAGGTAACTTCAACCTGAGAAGGACTCTATTGTGCAGTGCTACTTTAGAAATTAAAGTATTTTGGGTTGCAGTGATAATAATGTGAGCTTTCTTACACAGGAAAGGAGGTTACTGAAACAATACAGGGGTACTGACAGAATCCAGAAATGACATAAGTAGCTAAGCCTTAAGAAGGAGAGAAGCCAGCCAGGTGTGGTGGCTTATGCCTGTAATCCCAGCATTTTGGGAGGCCAAGGCAGGTGGATTATGAGGTCAAGAGATTTAAGACCATCCTGGTCAACGTGGTGAAACCCCATCTCTACTAAAAACACAAAATTAGCCAGGTGTGGTGATGCACGCCTGTGGTCCCAGCTGAGGTAGGAGAATCTCTTGAACCTGGGAGGTGGAGGTTTCAGTGAGCTGAGATTGCACCACTGCCCTCCAGCCTGGTGACAGAGCAAGACCCCATCTTAAAAAAAATGGAGAGGAACCATAGCTTCCTTGGAGTCCTCAGCAGCTGTCTTTTTCGCTAGCATTTTGGTTGGTACTACAATGATCCAACTCCCACTAGCTCTTGCCCCTGGTTCATTAGGTCACAATGACAAATTCTCAAGAGGAAGTCTGATTGGCCCAATTTAGGTTGGTGGTGCAGGGTGGAAATGGTTTTCTGAAATGTTAACTGTTGTGATTATAATATAAACTACCAAAGTAGATTATATTTTTTTCATTTGGAGGTGAGAGGATGACCAGCATTTAAAATTTAAGTCACAGAAGCTGTAGATTGTGGTGACCTCAGTGATTGTGGTCTCGGAATCATAATTCTTCAAAATGATGATAATATAGGTATCTTCTCTAGAAATAAGACCAGTTTCACATTTCCTTTGAATATGAAACATATTAACTTTATATGTTGTGTCTTTTCTGGACATCTCGAAGGCACACATCTTCATCACAAAGCACATTACCAAAATGGAGAGTTTATTATTTTCCAAGCACTGTGCTAAGGATTTTGTATGCATAATCTCATTTTATCTTCACAGCAATCCCATGAAATAAGTGTTTCTAACTTCATGTTGTGGATGAGGAAACTGTGCCTTAGGGATACCCATGAACTTGTCCAAGGTCACAGCCAGCCTGTGATGAACCGGGCTTTGTACCCTATCCTAGTCTAGTTCTAAGCTCCACCTCTCTCTCATTGGCCTGATAAATTATTCCTAAACGTAGCTCATAAGTTACTCTTTGTTTATACCTTGAGTGTTTTACTCTTTACTTATTTACTGTTTACTACATGCTTTACATTAGATCTTTGTTTCCTTTATTATTTCTGATTTCTTTCCAGGGAAAATCAGATTTATAAACCTGTTCTTTTTGTTATTAAAATGTTTATGTTTGGAAATAGATTTTTAGAAAATATAATAGAGCCATGGAGACAAAGTAATTTGCTTTAAATTAGCCCAAGAATGTGGAGACATCCGAAACTACTCCCTGATATACTTCATGTATCAGACAGAAAATTACACATGCATATATACATACTACTAGTAGTGGTACATCAATCACAACATCCCCTAGGTTTATGCTTTTAATCCGAGTAAGAGAGAAGGCTGCCTTTACTTCTGGGTGTTCAGCACTGAGCAGTGTACTGTCCAGCTAGTAATAGTAGTTGTATATTTACCGTGTTTCCAGCCTTGTGATGGTGGAAATGCATTCTCAGTGCTAAATGCATTTTTAGGCCCTGCCTTTCTCTCTCACTATTTTGGGGAGGGGGGATGATTTTGAGTCTTCTCATGGTTTGACCCAGGGCTAGCCTCTTCTAACTTTCTGTTCTGATTTTGTGGATTTTTCTGTGTCTTTTTACAGGTCAGATCAAGAAATCCAAACCTATACTATTGCAGTGATTAATGCACTTTTTCTGAAGGCCCCCGATGAGAGGAGGCAGGTGAGTTGCATTTCTTGTCTTATGGCTGTGTCAGGGCTAGGAACTTTGTGTGCAGAGAAGACTCTCTCCTTCCATCTGGTGGGGGGCACTTCCTGAGCCACTCTGCTGCCCTGGCTGCAGATGGACTCTGCAGAGCAGCTATGTTCTGCTGCATGGCTGGCCTGCTGGGATCCTTCTCAGATCCAGAGGCAAGTGCAGAGAGATAGGTCAGCCCTTGGCTGATGAGGGATACTAGGAGAGTTCTAGCAGTAGAGCCCTTTCATGGAATGACGTGCAACATGGAAGCCCAGATGTAAAAAGATGAAAATGTTGCTGCTGTGGTGGAAGCAGAGTTAGGAGCCCCCGCAACCTTCTGTCATTTCATGGGATGCTCACTAGGACAAGTGTCCTCATTTTCTAGATCAGGAAACTGAGCCCCTGAGAGGTGCCATGTTTTTCCCCGGGAGGGAGGTGATGGAAGGTGAGAGGACAGGAGGGAAAATATGCAGATGGCTGCTCCTGGTGGAGATAACTGCATTCATATGTCAGAGGGGCTCCTAGCTTGTCGAGTTTACTACGTCTGTGGTTGTGGTTGGGAAAATGGAGCCATCCGTTTCCTCTCCTTTGTATAAAAAGAGCGAGGCATGGTGGCTCACGCCTGTAATCCCAGCCCTTTGGGACACCTAGGTGGGAAGATCACTTGAGGTCAGGAGTTTGAGACTAGCTCTGCCAACATGGCAAAACTCCATCTCTACTAAATATACACAAATTAGCTGGGTGTGGTAGTGCACACCTGTAACCCCAGCAACTCAGGAGGCTGGGGCAGGAGAATCACTTGAACCTGGAGACAGAGGTTACAGTGAGCCTCGCACTACTGCACTCCAGCCTGGGCAACAGAGCAAGACTTTGTCTTAAAAAAAAAAAAAAAAAAAAAAAAAAAAGAGGACCCTCTTAATGTGCATACATGTTACCTGTCCTCTGATGGTCTCCTTTGCCTGTACATCCCTCATTCCTTTTTTCACGAAGGAAAAGGCCATTACAGAAAGGATCTGAAGAAGTGGAATTTTACCTTGTCTTGGAATTTAGCTCGCACCTCAAAATTCATTTAGACTTTTCTGTCAGCATGTCATATAGTATGTTACCCTGGTCACAATTTCCTTCCTTAAAAATAGTAAGTAGAAATAAGAGCTCTTTCGCCCACTTAGAAAGTAGGGTAATTGCCAATGAGTTAGTTTAGGAATTAGAAAGCAAACCTGCTACTGAATGCTATGACAAGAATTTTTTAATTTTATTTTACTTTTTTGTTGCCAAGGATTTTAAACCTCAGGGACTAAATGTGAGGGGTTCTGGTTTGTTTTCCATTTAGAATTTCTTGTTCATTCCCGGGAGGCTTTGTTTGCACAAGGAGTGGTGTCACTTTATAGTTTCCTGGATGTTTGATACGGTGTTTGCTGGAGCCAGGTGGAGGTGCCTGCCCTCCACAAGCCTGAGCTTGGGGCACTCTTACCCTGGCTGGATTTTTAAGAGTGGCTTTGCAGATCTGAGGTGAAATCATGGATAGGGCTGCTTCTGTGATGTTTTAATCTACATATCAAGCTCATGATAACTCCCAAGCAGCCTGGAAGTTGTCTGGAAGCTCTTACTGTGTACATTCACAAGCTTGACGTGGGCATTGGAGGAACTGGGTCCTTCTGCTGGCCAGATCGGGGACCTCTGACCCAGCCACATGGTAGCCGAGTGTAGCGTGTGGGGTCAGGCAAGCTGCATTCTGATCTCAACTCTTGGATGTTTCCTTTCTCCATCTGTGAAAGAGGAGGATGGTTTAGAGGAGGCGAAAGTTCATGCCTACTCAAAAGACCATTGCACTTGGATTTCTGAATCTAGACATGAGTAAAATGCATACATGCACATCTTGTTTTATACCAAGCACTACTGTTAATTTATTAAATTGGACTCTCATGACCATGGACAAATAGGGAATCAAATGTCAATCTGTACTGACTTCAGGACATTGATAATAAGGGTAATATAATAGAATATCGATAGAAGATTAGGTTTGGATTCTGAGAACTAAGTCTTTTTTTTGAAAACCATGTAATATAAGACTGACAGGAAGCAGTTTTACTACATATCTAATAAACCACCACAAAGAGTAATAAACCATGACAAAGAGTAGTCTCATAACTTTAAACCGTTTAAGAAAAGATTCCAACTAAGAAAAACTGTGTATGATTCAGCAGAAATTTATAAAGTATTATGCGACTCATTCAATCAAGCTCTAAAAATAGCTACAAGGTATTTAATTTACTTGTCCATGGAAAAGTGATGTGGACTTCATAAACTATAAATCCTTGAAATTAAGAGTGTTGTTCATCAAAATATAGGGAGTATCATGACTTTTAGATTTAAAAAATTTAAAAAAAGAGATAGCTCTAAAAAGGGATTTCAGGTTCATAATGAAGAAAAGTTTGTTGGATATTATTTTCTGAAGGTCAGTAGAGGCCTGTAAAGCAGAAGATTAAGCTAACTGGTGATATCACGTGTGTTGCTGTGGATTATATTAACAGCTGAGAATGTACACCTTAGTCTGGGCTCTGTGTTCTAATTTCAGGTGGTCTGAATTTGATGGTGGCATTGTTATTGCATATGCTCTGAAAAATTAAAAGTTCTGAATTTTTGGCAAATAGGAAAATTGACCAAAGTCAGCCATCAATGATAATATTATTGAGAGTCTGGCATGTGTCAGGCAGTTTTCAGTATTTTATATTACATTATTTTGTTTTATTGTCATATTCAGAGAAAGCCATATTATTTCTGTTTTACGAGTGAGGAAATTGAGACTCAAAGGGAGTAAAGAACTTGACCAGGTCACTGATGGGTAAGAATCAGAGTCAGAGTCCCAACCTTATCCCTGCTTTTACCTGCAAAATATCCCATCCAACGCCTGTCAAAGAGATGTCACTCACAGAATTCTCCTGTGTTTGCCAAGCGAACAACTCCCTGAAGCCTGGATAATACCAAGCCCATTTTCTCACTCCAATTAGGTTGAAATATAACCTAAACATTTATTTACTGGATTTGCAGGGAACACTATTTTTTGTTTGTTTTTTATCTTATCTGTTTAAAGCCTTAGGACATTGGGTAGATTCCACTTCAGTCAAATACTTTCGTAAAATTTCATCTTGTTTTGACTTGGGGCCAGACACATTCGTAGGACTCCGTTATCTGGGTTTTCTTTGAATTTCGAATGCTTTTAAACACTTATATCTTATTTCTGCTGTTACTGAAAAACATGCCACCACAGTCAGAAGGACCTGTTCTATTTTTTCCTTTGCATCCACGAAGTAGGCCTTGAGAAAGGCCTGTACTGGGGCTTAAGATGAAACTTCCTCCGAAGGGGAAAGGAGTTCCCAAATAGGGTCCCCTCAGGGTTGGAGGCCCTGCTTCCCCATGCCTCTGGGATGCAGGAGATTCCTGTTTCCCTGCACAAATGGAGGAAAGGGCCGTGCTAGCTTTGTTGCGGAGGGTGCTGCTGTTAGGTAGGCAAGTGGATCCTTTTTCTTACAACTTTGTTGCCATTATTCAGTACACACTATTTCAATGGCAAATATGTTGGTGAGTTCCCTTCCAAATTTCTCTGCAGATACTCAAAAAACTTGTCAGTTAAAAGATTTGGTAGAAAATTCAGAAAATACAGATGGAAAAGAAAGAAGTTTGAAAGATTCCTGTAATTATATTCCCAGAGACAGAACCACTGCAATTATTTATAATTCTTGTGAGTTTCATAGTGCCACTTACCCATCTGTTCTGTGCAAATATTCTCCTAATACATCTTTTTTTTTTCCCCCACCAAATGTGAGCATACTACGTGCATTGTAGTTTTTAAAACTACTTTTAAAACTAAGTAATATTTTGCGGACATCTTTCTTTGTCAGTCTATCTAGATTCTTATTTATATCTACCTATACTTTTACTTAATTTTAACAGTATAAAATATTCCCCAGAGATGCTCACATTTACTCCAACAATTCCTTAGTATCAGACCAAAAAATGTGGGCATGGATATTTCTGTTTTCTCTTTGACCAAGCTACTGTTCCTTAAGAGGCTAGTATAAAATATTTATTTGTTATTTTATCAAATATTTATTGTCTTCTCTGTGTCAGCCATTGTACTTTGGGCTTGGAATACAAAAGAGAGTAAGACAGTTTCTGCTTATGAGGGACCCACAGTCTTATGCAGACAGTAAATATCACAAACAGACAATTAAAGCGATGGCTGTAGTAGAAGTTGGACATACATTGTTCCTTCTAACTTTAAATCTTATAAACTGGCAGGAAAACATAGGAACAGATAATATTGCTTTCTGTTTTTATTTATGTGCAATCATTTAATGTTTTTAAACAAAAGAAATTCAAACAGCTGTAGGATCCTTTGAGGCTTTTATTTGTCTTCTGTTCTAGGAGAAACACGAAACCATCACCAGTGGGCCTTTCTATTAAGATCAGGAAGAAAGTACGGCTTTCTATGCCTGGTGGAATGGAAGGGAAGGTTCCTTCTGGGTTACCATTGAACTTGTTTCTCAATGCATCATTGCTCCTGCTTTCTTGTTTTCAAGAGTGTGGAAGAAAACCTGGTATTGGGTTTTGACTTGAGTGCCATCTAGCTTTTTTTGAGTCACCTTACAGTATTTAAGCACGTTTCGATGCAGTGGGTCAGCAGGGGCGTTCAAATAAAGTGGTCAACCTCTAACAGAGTCCTCTGAATTTCCATCCCTTCTTCTCTCCTGCTTGCTTTCCTTTCTGTGGTGGCGATGACACCGTTAGGTTGATGTAGAGAGCAATGTTGACATCCTTGATTGTCCTCTGACTGTAAGTCACTCATATTCTCTTTTCAGCGTAAAGTGGGCCCTGCTCTCCTGTGCTGCTCCTGTCCACCCCTGCTTGTATGCCCACCTCAGAATTCTCCCCCACTCCCGTGGTCTTGGTTCTCTTTGCTTTCTGCAAGTTTATTTTAACCTTGGTAGAAATCATGGTTCTGTTTTTAAACCGTAGCTTAGTTTCTTCTCTACTCAGTAAGAGTAGCAACACCAAAGACACCCCCTCCCACAAAACAACATTCAAGTTTCTTCCTGAATATGAGCAGTATTTTTACTGTACAGTGCGTGCACCAGACTGTCCTTGATATATTATTTTTCCTTAGTCTCCACTTGTCAATATGTAAAAAGGGAGTCTGTGCATCATTTTCTTTAATAAAATCACCCTTGAATCCTCCATGCCAATCAGGAGATGCCAAAGCACAAAGTACAACCTGCAGAAATGAGGCCTTGCAGAGCTCAGTGAGTGTAGACTCTAGAGCTCTTCATCACCCAGATATTTGCCCTTCACTTAAACTCCACTCAGATCATTTGTGGAGTGTGTATATGTATTACTCACTCTTTGGTTTTGCACAGATTTGGATGGAATGACTTTTAGAAGAAGTCTAAAAGTCTCCTTGCTACGGGCATGTGTTGCCTAATAAAAGCTTTCCAGGCCAGGCATGTGGCTCACGCCTGTAATCCCAGCACTTTGGGAGGCTGAGGCAGGCAGATCACAAGGTCAGGAGATTGAGACCATCCTGGCTAACATGGTGAAACCCCGTCTACTAAAAATACAAAAATTAGCCGGGTGTGGTGGTGCGCACCTGTCGTCCCAGCTACTCGGGAGGCTGAGGCAGGAGAGTCTCTTGAACTCGGGAGGCGGAGGTTGTGGTGAGCCAAGATTGTACCACTGCACTCCAGCCTGGGCAACAGAGTGAGACTCCATCTGGAGAAAAAAAAAAAAAAGCTTTCTGCACATATATACCCTAATAAAAGAGGATGAGTCTTTCTACTAGAGAACTGTTGCTTTATCTGGAGTGCCTGATTTTTTTTTAGCACCCACCTTTTTCTGGAAGGAAGAGATTCCTAAAGAAAAGAAGTTTGCCAGATTTCTTTCCTTTGCTTTTGGACATGGCTTTTACATTTCAAATGGAATAGTCAAGAAAATAATTTGAATACTACTGGTTGTTTGAGTTCATTATTTCCTAAGAAATACTGCTGATATACAGTTACGAAGCACACCCCAGGATAAAGTCATTTTTGGCCATGTTGAAATGTATCTTTCTAACCTAAGCCTTTGTGTGGGTGTGTTTTTCTTCCACAGGAGATGGCGAATATTTTGGCTCAGAAGCAACTGCGTTCCATCATTTTAACAGTGAGTACCTATGTGCTGTGACCTTTTTGAGGGGGAGGAGTGGCCTGGTGCATTTATTAATTTCTTCTTTTGGCTTCAATCTGTGGTTTGTTCTGTGACTTGCTTCTGTGCTGAAGCAGTAGGAACTCTAAAGAAGGAAAAAGTGAGTTTTTGGAATTGGAATAAATATGGCTTTCCCACAGGAATTGCCTCATTGGGTTGGAGGAAGGAGTTTCTGGAACAGCTCTGGAGAGAGAGGAAGGGGGAATGCATTCTGGCAGGAAGGGCTGGATAGCTCTCTCAGTGGGGCAGGTTAGGGAAATCAGGGCTTAAAAACTTCACCCTGATGAGCTTTTGCTCTTTTAAGGAGGAAACTAGCTGTAAACATATCAGGTACCAAGAGAGATCCTGCAACGTTGATCATCAGTTTTAGGGGGGCCCTTGCAAGACAGAGGAAGGAAAGTATAGATTGGAGCCACTCATTCACTGCAATGCAAAATGCCCTTAAACCTTGGTGGGAAAAAGGCCCTAAGTGTCACCTTGCAGATATTTAGAAATAAACCAAATAACAAGATTTCCTGAGGTTTTACCACATATTTGACTTGCTAGCTACTTGAAAGAAGCAGGTCGATTGATCGCCCTGATTGCAAAAAAGAAAAAAAAAAAGAAGAAAAGAAGAAAAGAAAGAAAAAGACAAATTTCTGTTTGTGTGATTCCAAAGAGCAGGTCAGCAAGCTTAAGATTAAAAACACTTGGTTTTCAAATGCAGGTTTTATTATCATTCAGGTGTGATGAGGCCAACAGATCAGGAGATAGCTGGCATTAAAAGAAAAGGTTGTTCATTATAGTTCCCCAAAGGAGGAGGCATGCCATGCCACTGAGGGATTGGGTGTGCAGAGGAAGCCCAAGGAGAACAGGGCAAGAGCCCTTACTGCGGCTTTTGACGGAAAGGGCGAGTGAGGCCAGGTAAGCTGGCTCAGCAGGTTTAGGATTGGCTAGTTTGAATAATTTCAGTGGGCTTTTCTGGGCTGTCTCTAGTTGTCTGGTATTGGCCCTGGGTGGTTAGGACAGGAGAATAGTGGTCCCAAGAGTACAAGCCAGAGCTTGTAGAGGAGTGGGGAGTGGGTGCCAAGGCTCTGGACTGGCTCGTTTGCTTATGAAAAGAGTCATTTATTATCTCTAGGAATTGGCTAGACCTCGCAGGGGCAGTCTGTCCGGGGTCAGCAGGGTCCCAGATGTCAAAACACTGGAAACAAACAGCACACACACACACACACACACACACTCTCTCTCTCTCTCTCTCTCTCTCTCTCTCTCTCTCTTTCTCTTTCTCTCTCTTCCTCCTCCCTCCCTGACCAATGCAAGTAAGCCATCAAAAGTTAATGATGAAAGTAAATATTCTAGAACCCAAAGTCACACACACACACACACACACACACACACACACACACACACACACTATTCCTCCTCTCACCCCCACCAATGCCAGTAAGCCATCAAAAGTTTATGATGAAAGTAAATGTTCTAGAGCCCAAAGTCAGTGGTAATGACTGCAATTTGTGATGAAGTCAGTTCAATTTTAAACTTTCTGGCTGTCAAGGACGACAAGAAACATATGAGTTTAATTTTCATTGTTTGATAAAAAGAGGTCCCCCTGTTCTTTGGGAAAGATAAACCTTTTCCCTCTGGAACTGAGATCTGAAATGAATCTTGAGGGAGTGTCTTAGTAGATTCTAGGTCCAATTATAGTTTTGGAAGTGCAGAAGTATTCATAATACTGTCCTTTATACTGGCTCTCAATAAATGTAGAAGCCACAGTATCAGCGTGTAGCTCAGTGTCTTCATGTTACCTTGATGTGGCAGTCAGGGTTAGAATGCCCTGAGAAATGAGTGGCATTAATGACTGTAGCCACCCTGTCTCAAAAATTAACTTGCCTAAGTGGGACTTCTTTTATGAAATGTTGATGGCTGAAGTTCGAGGTTGGTACTGTTCTGCAAGAAATTGGAGTTTAGTACTTTCGAGTTACTAAGAAAATAGATACCCATACACTTTAGATACTAAGTGTGTGGTATGAGTTAACATGCTGTTTTGAAGATTGAAAGATAATGGGGTTTGATTTGCTCCTAACCGTCCCATTGTCTAGCTTCCCTGCTTTTCGTAATTTTGGTTCAGTGACTTTGTACTCCCTTATTCCTCCCTGTTCTCGTTCTTCTATTCCTCAGTCTTCTCCCACCCCTCCTTCTTTAATTGGCTGTTTCAGCATGGTGCTTAACAGCCAGGGTGTGGATTGCAGGTGCATGCCAGGTTGGGAGACACCCAGGCGGGACTCTAAGGAACTAGACTTCTTCCAGTCCTGGAGGAAGATCATTTTTCTCTACACTGGACAGCTCTGTCGTTTCCTGAATGGCCACTTAGAAGCTGGCTTACAGCAGTCTTCCCAGGAGCAACTAGGAATTGCCAAGAGAAATGGTCTTTCATATAGCAAGGCGTGACACTCAAAATAACTGATTGAAAGGGTGTTTCACCACGTTGATCCATTGTTTGGCATTTTTAATGTACAGCCAGAATCTCTGTTGAAAAGGCTGTATGTTAGTCCCAAATGCTGAATCTTGAGTTGGTGGCAGCTGTCCCATTTCTGGGCAGGAGTGAGGGCATTGAGAGTGGACCTATCCAGTCTTCCTGTCCTGCCACGTCTTGTATGTTTGTTCTGTTTTCAGTTCTGTTTCTATGGGGAAGAGTTATTTTATCTTTCATTTAATTGTTAACAGTGAGTAAAGTAATTCACAAGCATTTGCTCACTGCGTTTGATGGTGGACGTCCTTATGTAGCTCCCACGGTAGATTAAGATTTGGTGGGTATTTTGCTTTTCTATGTTCCTTCTAAAACTTTTCCCCAGTTTGAAGTGGGCTCACCTGTCAGAGACAGTCCCAGGGTAAAATAATGGCAAGACTGCTTACTATGGGTATGCACCATTGCGTTTTCTGCTGCATGTGACAGATGCTTCTGTCGTAGAAAGCCACAGTTGTCTTGCAGACACCCTCATTTCAAGCATATCTTCTCTTGACTTATATGGCTGCCATCACCAGTCCTTTTCCAGCACTTTTCCCCTTCTACTCCCTCCTGCCCACACTAATTTTTTTTCCTGGGGTGTGACCTGAAGGTCAGGAACCTTACTGAGCTCTGGAATGTAAAGGAAAGCTCTGAAATTCCCTGTAGCCTCACCTGTCTTCTTCATTTCTTGTAACTCCCAAGGAAGACTGTGAGAGTCAGCCTGAGGGTTAATTCTTGTTGTTTCCTTTTCTTTCTTTTATTAAACATTTTATTTGTGAACCATCTCCCTAGCATGTCATCCGAGCCCAGCGGGCCATCAACAATGAGATGGCGCACCAGCTGTATGTTCTGCAAGTGCTCACCTTTAACCTGCTGGAAGACAGGATGATGACCAAAATGGATCCCCAGGACCAAGTGAGTGTACACTGGGCAGCAGTCAAAGCACAGGAAGGAGAGAGAGTGTGTCATTAAAGGTCTTTTCCTGAGGTACCCCAAACTAGGGAGTTTCTGAATTTGAGATGATGTCATTTTATTATCATCTCAGAACTTAGGGGCATGGCTTCAAAATTAGGTGAATCTAGGATCAGAAAATATACCAAACGGATTCTTCCATTAGGCTACAAACGTGCATGTTCTGCCTTTATTGAATAAGAAAGCTTGATGTCACATGACCACAGACCTTAGCCCTTGGCTCTCAATACCTTTAGTGGTAATAGCTTAGGAGTCAAGTTCCCAGACAACCAGGGCCTCTTAGTGACTCTATGTGGCGTTGATTCTGCAGGGTTGAGGCAGAAATTTTCATTCACCAGAGATCAGTGTCAAGAGCAGGGTCCCAGATTAAACCTGATTTCTGGGCCAGCTTTCTGTCAGTTGGCAGTTGGCTGTTGGCTGTAACTCTCTGCTAGGTCTCCTGTTGTGCATGAAAGGTTATGTCTCCATTCAGAAGGCTTTGGGGGCCTTTGCTGTGTGAGGGTAGAGTGAGAGGAAACAGCTGGGAATCCTGCCGTAGCACATTTTCAACTTAAACAGTGCTGCAGCTTTGGAAAGGAAAACACTCATTATTGGCACGTGAGGGACTGATCTGTTGCAGATGTGAACTGCATATGTGAAGTGTGTAGCTGCTGCAGCACTTCTTTCATAGAGGAAGGCCATGCAGCTAAGAATGATGGAGAGGGTTTGAGAGGCTGTGAATGTGCCCCATACTTTTGGCAAGGTATCTGTATAGTCATCCCAGAGAGAAGAGACTGTCATCTTACTACTTACTTCTAGTGACAGAGAGCAATGCATCTTAATACTGAATGACCCTCTTTGTTTGGAAACCCTTTTAAAATTTTATTCATATATTTATTTTATTGTGGAATATATATAATATAAAGTTTACTATTTTAACCATTCTTAAGTGTACAGTTTAGTGGCATTAAGTACATTCACATTGTTATGAAACTGTCATCACCAGCCATCTCCGGAACTATTTTCATCTTGGAGAACCGAAACTCTGTACCCGTTTTAAACACTAACTCCCCATTCCGTCCTCCTAGCCCCTGGTAACCACCATTCTACTCTGTCTATGGATTTGACTACTCCAGGGACCTCATATAATTGGAATCAGACAATATATGTATTTCCGTGTCTGGTTTATTTCACTCAGCATAGTATCTTCAAAGCTCATCCACGTTGTAGCATCTGTTGGGATTGACGTCTTTCAAAGGCTGAATAATATGCCATTGTATGTCCACACCACATTTTGTTCATCCATTTACTGTTGGATGGACACTTGGGTGGTTTGCACCTTTGACCCTTTCTTTCATTTTTGTCCTATGTTTGTTTCCATGAATTTACTTAGCGGGGTGAGGCACTTTGGGTACCCCCAGTTTCCTTAGCTTAGCTTTCTCCAGTCACAACCCTTCCATCGTATCTAGGCCTCCCAGTTAAGACTGCACTGGACTATCAACATTCATGCTTCAGATGACTGCTTGGCTAAGAGGACCCCTGTGGAATACAGCCAGGCCTGACCAGCAGGGAGACTGACGGGGGAAGAGTGATCTGCAAAGCCCTAACTTAGAACATTGGTTCTCTTTTATCTGTTTTTCTTTTGCCTGAATGCAGTGATTCATTTAGACCCCAGGGAAAGAGGGAATATATGTAATGTCACACAATGAAAGCAGCTTTTTCCCCTCCCTTTTCTTTTTATTCCCTGATTCCTTCAGGCTCAGAGAGACATCATATTTGAACTTCGAAGAATTGCTTTTGATGCCGAGTCAGAACCTAATAACAGCAGTGGCAGCATGGAGAAACGAAAGTCTATGTACACACGAGATTATAAGAAACTTGGCTTCATTGTAAGTAAGCCATCTCTAGTATGCTCTCCCTCCAGCCTCCCCAGACCTGACCTCAGCCACATGACTGATGTCTCTTCTGAGCGTGTGGTCCTCTTGCGCTTTACAGAATAGTTTCCACATTTCCAGATGTTTAGTTGGTTTAAACAGGATCACATGAAAATCTCTCTGGCTTCAGTGAAATGGAATAATTTGCACAAGTGTGACTAATACTGGGTTTGTTTATTCAGTTCTGATTAAGTGTAACCGAGAGTAGTTAGCCCAGAATGCATCTAGACTTCATGAAATCTAGTTCACAAGATGCTTAAGATTTGTGTTTGACTTAAATGAATGATGGCAGCTGTGGGACGGATCTTATTATTGTTTCAGTGAGTGGATTACTTACAAATATCAATTTTATATCAAAGTCAAATGGAAAGTTTCCTGAAATTTAATCATGATGAGATTAACACAATTTATGCTTTCTTAAAAGGTCTCTTGCTCTGAATGCCAATAGGTTGTCTCCTAGATTTTTTTTTTTCAGTTTGCAAATTAGAACACAACTTCTCCCGAATATAAGCCATTGTTTTTATTATTTCTACTTGGATTATATTCTTGATTTTATCACCATGAAGTCTCTGACTGACCTTCAGCTAATATCAAATTCTGAAGGTATAAATTTGGATTTCCATTTTAATCTCCATTGTAAATAGCATGTCTGAGATCTTGGCTTTGGTGATTAGAAATTACCAGGCATTATTTTATAATTTCAAATACTCTTTCCTTGAAAAAAAAGTATATGCCATATATATGTGTGTGTGTATATATATATATAGGCATATATGTGTATGTTTGTGTGTGTGTGTATATATATATATATATATATATATATTTGTGTGTATACATATACACACAGACACACCCAAAGATATATATGCACAGTATATATATATATATATATATATATATATATATATATGTATATCTCTACTAATATTTTGACAAATCGTATCATGCTTTATGTGTTCTTGGAGAAGCCTTGTCTTTCATGAGAATATTCTTTGAAAATGTTTTCATATTGCTTAACACGTACTGTTTCATTACTGATTTGTTTTTCATTATTTGGATGTAATACAGTTTATTTAACTGATAAGCCCTTTGGCTAAATGATTCACTGCTTTGAAATTACCCATAAATTTATAATTAATCTCTTGCAACCCAGAACATATGCACACCCATGATCACATTATTAGGATAAATTTGTGGAACTACACTTTGTATGAGACATAGTTTCAAGGCTTTTGATACTGTCAAATTGCTTTCCACACAAAGTAATGACCATTTTAACCATCAGTGGGTCAGACTGATCATTTTTTTAACCCTCTCCAGTAGTGTTTCTTAAGCTAAAAAAAACCCTAAAAACCTGAAAAACTAATAATCTGATAAGTTATTGTTTTTATAGTGTTAGTTTTTAGAACAATTATTATACTTTAAGTAATGAGATACATGTGCAGAACGTGCAGATTTGTTACATAGGTATACACGTGCCTTGGTGGTTTGCTGCATCCATCACCCCAACATCTACATTAGATTTTTCTCCTAATGTTATCCCGCCCCTGTCTCCCTACCTCCTGCTGTACCTCTCCTAGCCCCCCACCCCCAAACAGGCCTGGTATATGATGTTCCCCTCCCTGTGTCCATGTGTTCTCATTGCACAACACCCACTTATGAGTGAGAACATGCAATGTTTGCTTTTCTGTTCTTGTGTCAGTTTGTGAGAATGATGGTTTCCAGCTTTATCCATATTCCTGCAAAGGACATGAACTCATCCTTTTTTATGGCTGCACAGTGTTCCGTGGCGTATATGTGCCACATTTTCTTTATCCAGTTATAGTGTTAGTTTTAATATGACACTTTAAATAAGAATACTTGTTGAATATTCAGCTTTGCAGTTTGCCTTACAGAGGTATTCTGAAATTATTTTTATATAGTATTTTATATTTTGACCTTGGAATTTCATTTTATCTTTTGGTTGAATCAGTTTTTTAAAATTTTAGCAAAAAGAGTCATGGCTGGTGGAGCAGGTGAGTTTCTTCTACTTGGGTATTGATGACTGAAGCTCCAGGGTGGCAGTGGCCTTGCTAGCAGGGCCCCTTTGCCAGAGCGATGGTCCAGGAAGGTGGATGGGACTCCCTTTCTACCTCACCCTCAATTCCTTCCAATTTTTATTTTTATGTGGTAATCAAGATCTCTCCAAGTCACTTGGGAAGTTTTGCAAAATCACCCAGTCTCTCTTACCCTCAAGTCATATCAAAATTACCAAAGAAGAATCAGGGGAGGTACATTTAAAAATACTCTTAATTGATTCCTCTCCTGAGGGAGAGCCTGGTTCTAGGGTGCTCCTGTGACTGCAGTTTCATCTTCCACCTCCTGCCAGTGCCTGGATTTCTTCTGAGCTATGTAGAAAATCCAAAACCTGAATTCTTTCCATGTGCTTCCTCCAGGATGCATGTGTCTCTGTCTCGGTAGTGGTTTTCTTTGGGGGCAGTTGGCTCTCAGAATGCACAGTATGGAGGGACTGAGAAGAGAGGGAGATTGGGGGATGACCACATGGTGGAAATAGGATTAGTATAGAATCTGGGGCTCTGTGAGGGCATCTGGACTGGGGGTGTGTGCTATGAAGCATCTCAGGCCCTGTTCTTATGTGAAATGACCAGTGTATTCCATGAGCCGAATCTGAGTCAGTTTTCTCAATGTAGTTCCATTCATCTTAACATTCTTGTTAATTCCTTGAACAGGTTAGTCTTGGGTGTATTTCTGTCTTAGTTTTCCCTGTCTGCTTAGCGTTCTGCTTCATGAATACAGAATGATAGGTTTTTGTTTTTTAAATTGAAAGTTAATTGGAAGTGGTTTTAAGGCCTTTAGCACTTAGGAGAACTTGAAAACTCATCCTACAAAAAGCAAAGACCCTGAACAGAGAGGAATCGTAAGAGAGTGTGGATTTTCTTTATTTTTCCATGGTTCTTTTTTCGTTTTTGATTTTAGTTCTTCTCCTGAAACTTCTTGCAGGCCACAGTCTTGCATCAGAGAGTTGAGAAGTTGGAAAGACTATTTAGTAATGATTTTGAATGCTGAAAATGACCCAACAACTTTGACAAACAGATAGTTTCACTCTTGAATACCCAGCCAGCCAGAAAGAGTCAGGCCTCAGTAAACAGAATTGCATGGTCATTGCACCACCTAGAGATGGTCTTGCAAAACTGCTGCAAGCTGGCTGATGATATCAGGGTCTGGCTGCCACATCTCTCGATGCTGTAAGCAGTCCCGTGCAGAATTCTCTCTCTACTTTCTAAAAAGAAATCATCTTGCCTGTTAAACTCCTTACTGAACTCTAAGGATTAATTTGAGGTCTGGATCATCTGTCGGATCACTTAGAAGAAAAGATCAGTTCATGAAATGAAGACTGCTATTTCTCATTTTTTTTGCTCCCAAGTAGGCAATGGCCAGGAAGCATCACATGACAAGGCTTTGGAGTTCACTGGGTCTAGATTTAATTTTAGCTTTTCTGCTTTTGTGCCATGGGCCAGCGGTTCAGTCATTTAACCTCTTTGGGCATGGGTTTCCTCAGCTGTGAAACCGGGCAGCATCTTTTTTATGTTGAGATTATGGGAAGGCCCCACAGGACCGTCTGTTAGCGACTAGCACAGCGGCTGGAACCGAAGCGCACTCAGCCCATGCTACTGCCCTTTCTTCCTTTCAGAGAGGACACATCACAGAAATCATCTGCAGCTTTTTAAGTTTTCCAAGGTAAAAGGGGCCATTGCTCCAACAAGGCAAGAAGAACAGCATATTAAAGGACAATAAACCACAACACCTTTAGGGAGGCAGATGGATGGGACATTCCTTCTCAGCACAACTTCCCAATGGAGCAGATTTTTCTGTTAAAATAATTCTAAAGTCATAATCTAGGTGGCTGAGTTGCTTGCAAGGTTAGTCATGACACAGAAAAGCACCTGCTTTTAAAACAAAGCTGCTTCATCTTCTGAGATCCCTCTTTTCTTTTCTTTCTTTCTTTTTCTTTTTTTTTTTTTGATGTGGAGTTTCACTCTTGTCTCTCAGGCTGAGTGCAATGGCCCTGTCTTGGCTCACTGCAACCTCCACCTCCTGGGTTCAAGCAATTCTCCTGCCTCAGCCTTCCAAGTAGCTGGGATTATAGGTACCTGTCACTGCACCTAGCTAATTTTTGTGTTTTTAGTAAAGACAGGGTTTTACCATGTTGGCCGGGCTGGTCTTGAACTACAGGCATGAGCCACTGTACGTGGCCATCTTCTAAGATCTCTTTTACTGATTCTTTGGTTTCAAAATGGCCAGGCCTTCGTAGGTACCCTGGTGGGAGACAGAGTCTCTGTCTGTCGCCCAGGCTGGAGTGCAGTGGTGCAATCCTGGCTTACTGCAACCTCCATCTCCCAGGTTCAAACAATTCTCCTACCTCAGCCTCCTGAGTAGGTGGGATTACAGGCCTTCGCCACCACAGCTGGCTAATTTTTGTATTTTTAGTAGAGATGGGGTTTTGCCATGTTGGCCAGGCTGCTCTCAAACTTCTAACCTCAGGTGATCTGCCTGCCTTGGCCTCCCAAAGTGCTGGGATTACTGGTATGAGCCACCATGCCTGGCTGGGATAATGCCATTCTTACTGGAACTTCTAAGGAAGGGCACGTGGATTCCTGAGAATGATGGAAATCACACTGTCACCTCTAGGATGACTTTAGTTTGAGAACAGGGAAAGTGCTGTATACACACTTGAATGTAGCCACCAAGACCTGTGCACCAGGGCTTTCACACTCTGTAGAGTGTTGCATTCCTGGCTAGAGCCACCTTTAGAATTGTCTCTGCTTTGATTTCCAGTTTGTACCTTTTCTGTTTGTAAATTTCACCTTAATCAGTCTACTGGACGAGCATGAGAAAGGAGATGTCTGTAGTTCATCTTTCTGATCCCTTCTGAATCAAAGCAGATATTAAAACCAGAAAAAGCTTTTTTTTTTTTTTCTTTCCCCTAGTTGCTTTGTTTTCCTTTCTTTTTTCTTGACTAGGAAGAAAAGAAGCTCATTTTTTTTTTAAAGAAGCTGTTTCTAAACAATATAATTTTCTTGAATGTGAAATGTTTTACAAAAATTTTTCATAATATTTTAGGATCATCCTGGAGGGAAAAATGACTAAACTGTGAAGGTGGCAGAAGTAATGGGTAACAGGAAAAAACATTATTTCAGAAATAAGATTCGTGTTCAAAATTTTAAGAGGATTTTCTACCTTCTTGGGTGATAGAAGATAATTATCTTCAGTTACACAAGTATAATTACATGTAATTACGTATGCAGTTCTTAGTGTTATCTTAATATATTTTTTTCATCAAATAGAGATGGCAGGGAATGAAATGAACTACATATTTATATTTTTCTTTCTCTATCTCTGTCCCCATCCTAATACTACGGATGGAAGCATCTTTGTCTAAATGCTACCAGGCTTCAACAGTCATTGTGAGATAACATTGTGATTAACCTTGGGCTGTTCCCATCAATTTCTGACTCTTCCATTCACAGGCTGAGTGACTTGGGTAAGATACTTGACACTTTCATGTCTCTGCGTTTTTTGTTTTTTTTTTTAATTGCATTTTAGGTTTTGGGGTACATGTGATGAACATGCAAGATTGTTGCATAGGTATACACATGGCAGTGTGGTTTGCTGCCTTTGTTTTTTAATCTTTAAAATGAGGGCTAATAATTTTCTCTATCAATATGTGTGTTGCGTAGATTCAATTAGTAGATACTGTAAGTTGTTCAGAGCAGTGCTTGCTACATAGTCGGTGAATCTAGGTGTTATTATTATGATGTTGTTATTGCCATTAATATTATTGGAATGGCACCACGAGCTCTGTGACAGATTGTGATGGGGGAACGTGAGAGTGAGAATTGTAGGTTGTCCAGGGGGGTAGTGTGAAAATGAATGGTAACAGTTCAAGTAACAGTTAAAGGTGAAAGAACAGTGGGTGCTTGAGAAACTGCAGGTCATTTATCATGGCCAGTGTTTATGGTGCAGACAGAGAGGGAAGTAGTGTTGGCTTTAGGAGTGAGGGAAAGGTGATAGAAGAATTTTAAATTCAAAGGGCTTTGCAATATATAGTCAGTCCACATTATTCATGGATTCCATTATTTGCAAATTTGCCTATTTGCTAAAATTTATTTGTAACACCCAAATCAATATTCAAGGTGCTTTTTTTTTTTTTTTTTTTTTTGCTTTTTTTCAATCAGTTTTATTAACATGGGGGTCTAAGTAGATTTCAAAATAAAGACCATTTATACAACGGGACCATTTTAACGTTTACAATAAATCCTGATTGCAGACATGTATGGCTGTTTGGTAGTATTGAGAAACAGTACAATAATGGCAGTTTTTCCAATTGGTGTGTAGTCCTCTACTTATATATTAAATTGCTGTCAAACCAGTAAGACTGCATTTATGCATCCATCATTTTCAGGATTGTTCGTAACCTGGGCATACTTTCCCCAAATAACTTTGCCTCCTTGCGTCACAAGGCCCAATTCGCTCACATTTACCTCAATGACAGTACCTTTGGTAATAACACCCAAAGTTGTATACAGTGGGGGTGAAGGATTCTTCTTTACACCAAGTATTGGTAGGCAAAAGGTGGCTTTCAGTTCAGGATGTGTCACATGGGCTTTCTTGAAACGCAAGCCCATTGGCCTTATGAATCTTTCATATTTAGGTGGTTTTCTTGTAAAGCCATCTCCAACAAAGCATACTTTAGTAACCATCCTATTCCATGCCTTCTTCTTTCTCTTTCCTGTTCGAATAACTTTTAATACTTCTGTTTCTCCCTGGGCACGGACTTTAGGCAGAGGGACTTCCCATTTTCCCGCCTTCTCTTTTTGTTTCTGTTTAATCATATTGGAAAGTACTTTAGCTCGAGATTGTCCTTCTCTGTCCAGCAGATAGGCAGGTACTGCTCCCTGTGGAGTCTTCTCATCATTCTTCTGTTTGGTGTTTCTCTTTTCATGCATCTTGATAGTCTTTTTCATTTGTATTTTCTCAGCGTGGCGCTGTTTATGGTAAAGCTTAGCTTTCAGACCAATCATTTTCTTTGCCTTCTTTGAACGTTCATGAGCTTCTCGGCTTTCCTTCTTTCTCTTTTTCTCATGGTAATCCAAACGGTATCCATAGCGTTTACGATGTAATTCAATGTATTCGTTCTGTGGCATGGTGATGGCCACAGAGCTGCCAGGAGCGGCCCCAGGGACGTAAAAATGCTCTTAGTTTTCGGGTCTCTGAGACCCACGAGCCGACACCACACAGGCCACGACAGGAAAGTCAAGGTGCTTTTTAAAAGTCATTCTTGGACAAATACACAGTGGCAAAAAAATTGAGTTACCTAACTCAGATATTCCGGCTGAAGTCGAACGTGCCTTACTGTTTCAGCGCTCATGCTTCAAACAAGTGTCCCTTTCCCCGTCTGTGTAGGCCATGTTTTTCTCGTTTTTGTGCTTCCTGCTTTCTGATGGTAATTTCACAGTTTCAAATGGCTCCTAAATGTAGAGCTGAAGTATTGTTGAAGTGAAAGAAGGCTGTGATGTGCCACGCAGAAAAAATACAAAATATATGTGTTTGTTAAGCTTTGTTAAGGCAGTGGTTACAGCACTGTTGGCTGAGCATTCACTGTTAATGAATCAACCGTGTATACTAAATAGGGTGTCTTTAAACAGAAACGCACATAAACCAAGGTTATATATTCACTAGTTGGCCAAAATGTTATGGTCAAAGGCTTGCAGAAACAATTCTATATTGGTCCTAGGAGCAGTGGTTCAGTAATTGTTAACTGAAGGTTTGCAGCAACTTTCTAGGATGTTACTATTGCAAATAAGAATAAACTACTATATTGGAAGTTCCCGGGGAGCTTTTGGGTAAAGGTAAACTATGGAGAGGAGAATCCAGAGGGTCTTGCCTGTGGTAAGTGGGGAAGAGAAAGTCTGCTCTTAAATGGTAAGAAGGAAAAGTTAAATAATTTCTGCAAATCATTTAGTACTGCTCAGTACCATGTAGGAATTCACAGGGAAAGTATTATAATTTACTACGATTCAATTCATTTATTTAAAATCCAGAAACTGCTTTGGAATGGCCACTATACCAAAATACCTCATCCCTGAAAACCTGATGAATTCTCAGAAACATTCTAGCTGAAGAGAACCTTGTCTATAGTTGACTTATCTTATATTTCAGCACCAATCCCAATGTGATTTTATCATAGGCTTTCATCACGAAGAATGTGGTTCACAATCTTGGACTATAAGGACTGGTATTAGTAAGAATCTAGAATACATTGGCAGGTATTGAATAAATTAAGTTTCGACATTTAGTTGATTTTTGTGGCATTCTCCTTTTGCAACAGGGCGTCTCTGGCATAAGATAAAGCAGGTTTTTTTCTCCTATATCCCATATTAATAACTGGGATAGTATTCTGAACCAAGCACTTGGCTTTCAAATAAATTTTAGATATAACCCATGAACAATAGGGCAAAAAGGACAATATTTTTAAAAACACACATTTACTGAAATCCTGTATGGTTATAGCTTTACAGAATGCAGGAGGTCCCTGGGTAAAGGGATTACCTGGGATGATTCAGGCTGTGTGAACTCACAGAGATGTGCCTGTTCCTCAGGAACCAGATCTTACACACTCTGCCTCCTTGACACTTTGGTGGGATCTGACAGTCTCTTTCCCTATCTGAAATGCTTGACAGTTGATCAGATCTGACACTCTGTTTCCCTATCTGAAATGCTGCAGATCTAGGTGTCGTCTTGCTGTATTGAGGCAACGCTGCTCTGAATAAGCCAGGAGATTCCTTAGTGAACCAGAGCAGAAATAGCCACCAGGTGGCGCAAGACCACAGCCATTGGCTCTCAGCCAGCTCTGGCTGACCAGCTGCTGGGACATTCCGCTACATCCCAACCCTGCTTGTAAGCCTGAAGCCTTTGAGGTTGTTTAAAGGCCAAGACAGGGGTTCTTGGGGTCTCCTTAGAGAACTCTAAAGCTTTCATCAGGGCCCGGCAGGAATTAGAAGCATTCTTGGGTGTGCAACTGGCCTCCCTGTTAAATGGGATCTGCCTGATATTCATGGCAGATGGGCTTTTCCCCAGTTCTGCATCTCCCAACTCCCATTCCCAGTTATTTTTCCTTACACTGTCATGAAAGTATTTTAAGTAGGGCAAGCAACCTATACAAGTAATTTTTTCTTTCTGTCTTAGCATGGAAATACAGGGAAGTATGCATTGGAAATGGAAAATCTATATGAATATTGACTGTAAAAACCACAATAATAATGTATTTGGGGGTTGGAAGTATGCATAATTAAATACGTGACAGTAAGAACGTGAAGAGGGCAGGGTGATAAAGGGAGTCGACATGAACCAGCCTCGGTGGGGAGTTGTGCAGAGCTGTCTGGGGAAGTTTGATCTGACTCTTTGACATGTGGTTCTCAGGTAAGCAGAATCTTTTAGAATCATTTTTCAACTTTTTAAAAAAAGTAGCCACCTCTGGAGCTGTATGCTCAGAAGTGCTGTTGAGAGTTCTGTTTTAATGGTAGGGAGCATTCGAGTCTCTCGAACATTCTTTTCTTTTTATCTCTAACTTTTCCTTCTTCAGTCCTACAAATATTAAGGGGAAATTATTTTTGTATTTTTATTTTTATTTGAGACAGGGTCTCACTTTGTCATCCAGGCTGGCCTAAAGTGGGTGATCTCGGCTCACTGCAATCTCTGCCTCCTGGACTCCAGCTATCCTCCCACCTGAGTAGATGGGACCACAGGCGTGTACCACCACAGCCAGCTATTTCTTTTTTTTTTTTTTTTGTACTTTTAGTAGAGACAGTATTTCACGATGTTGCCCAGTCTGGTCTCAAACTCTTGAGCTCAAGTGACCCACCCGCCTTGACTTCCCAGTGTGCTGGGATTACAGGTGTAAGCTACAATGCCTGGCTATAGAGGGGAATTTTAAAAAGGAAGAGAAGTCAAAGCAGGGTGGCCCATGAGGCTGCTGATGGGTCAAGCAAAAGCTGTCTGGGAGTTTCATTGCACACTACATTGATTGGCAACTGGGCATCCTTTTCAGGTGGCTCACTCATCACAGGTGAAGAGAAGACTGCCAGTGCCCTGCCTGTGCATGTTCAGTGTTGCCTTTGTGCTGTCTTTCTTCGATGCTTTTGGTCAAATGACACAGAACATGGCATGCACTGTCTTCATGTTTAATTTTATACAGAGACCATAATTGTCTTAAAGTTGTAGCTGCTAGTTGGGCGCAGTGACAGTTTGGGAAGCAGAGGAGGGAGGATCAACTGAGGCCAGGAGTTCAAAACCAGCCTGGGCAATAAAGTGAGACTGTGTCTCTGGCAAAACAAATAAATAAATATCTATGTGGTGGCACACACAGTGGGACTACAGTGGTGTGCCACCATGCTCAGTTAATTAAAAAACATATATATCTATATATATATCTATATACATGCATATATACATATATAGTACAGTAGTGTGCCACAATGCCCAGTTAATTAAAAAACATATATGTTATTTATATACATATATGTAATATATACATATTTTTATATATATGTAATATATGCATAAATGTATAAATGTTACTTATATACATATATGTTATAAATATATGTATGTAACATATATTACATATATCTGTATACAAATAACATGCATATATATGTATATGTTTTTTAATTAGCTGAGCATGGTGGCACACCACTGTAGTCCCAGCTGTTTGGGAGGCAGAGGTGAGAGGATCCCTTGAACCAAAAAGGTTAAGGCTGCAGCAAGTTATGATTGCATCACTGAATTCCAGCCTAGGCAATAAAGTGAGACCCTTTTTCTCTTTGGAAAAAAGAAAAGTTGTAGTTACACACATAGAAAAGAAAAAGTTAGCCTTGGAAAGCTCTCTTGAAAAAACCAAGAAGTTCAGATTTATTTCCTGTCATTGAACCAAGTAAAACAAGTACATTGAGTCATGGGGTAGGGCTTCTTTCTGCACACTGGACTCTTCAAAGGTAACTCGAGGCCTCGTGGGGCCATGTCCACTTCAGTGTAGTGTCATCATACCTCCTAGGGGTGCAGGGAGATTGAAAGTTCCACTTAGAATACTTGCAGATCTTTCTTCTGTGACCCACCTTTACTGTCAGCTGCATTGACAAAGGACATCCGAAGCTGGTGCAGCGGGACCCCTGGGGCAGTGCTAACACAAGCTTTCTGTCACTGTCGCAGGTGAAGAGCCAGCCCATGTTTTGCACTTGCTGCAGGGTGTGTGCTGTTGCCACCATTTCCATCTGTTTGATGACTTTCATATGTGATATGTTACTTCCTTCTTCCTACCCTGGCATGGGAGGGAGCAGGGAGAAGTAGTGATTGCTGGGAATAATCTCATTTCAGAAGCACCCATGACCTGTGGACTCCATCTGAAAAGGGGATGCATGAATAATTGTACTTTCAAAACTTTTTTTGTTTTTGTTTTTGTTTTTGAGACAAGGTCTTGTTCTGTCTCCCAGGCTGGAGTGCAGTGCAACCTTCAGTGACTTCCAGGGCTCAAGTGATCCTCCCACCTCATTCTCTCAGAGTGCTAGAATTACACGTCTGAGACACCGTGTGCAGCCCATTTTCATATTTTTAAAGCAACTATTTTAAAGGAAAACTTTCAAAAACATATGACCTATGATTCATTGCCATGATAAACTTGACCTTCGTTCTTCTCTCTTGCTTTTTGCTGTAGTTAAATTTAACCCCAGACACAATTTCTCAGGATGGTTATTGAACACCAGGCGAAGAGACAGGTTTCTTCCACTCCTGTTTTTCCAGACTCCTTTCCCATTTGCCACGCGTTGCTGTGTCTTCGGAGGGACATTTGTGGCCTGTTAGGGTTGAATCTGTCCTCTGGTCACTAGGGGGCGCGCCTGTCAAAGGCATGTGCGTGAGAAACGCCACAGGCTGATGGTGCTTCCATAAAGAGCAACTGTGATGTGTTCAGGAGGTGGAGGACTTAGTGGGGACTCTTCTAAGTGGGGTAAGATTGGAAGCGTCAGAAGAATGCTTTTACAGCCAGAATCTTCCTCCTTCCCCCTTTTAGCTCAAAATCTCCAGTAACTCTGTCCCCTGGCTGTGGCAGGAGAGGCAGCGTATTAAATGGTGTCAGTCCTTCATCTCTGAGTGTATCATGCAAACTTTCTTGGCGTCCTTTCTTTGCACATGGGGCTTTGGAGCAAAAGGGCACCATCCAGCAGGTGCAAGGGTGACACATAGGGAACCAAGGGCAAGGAAACGTCAGGGTCTTGTGATGTATAAGCGAGTCAATTCTGTTTGAGGCTAATACAGCATAGCTTTTATGAGTGCAGCCTTTGGTGCCAGACTGCCTGGTTTTGCATCGCAGCTTCATTGCTCTTTAGCTGGGTGACCTTGGACACTTTGCCTAACCTTTCCTTGTCTCATTAGTAAGTTGGGCAGAGTATTATCTCCCACCCAATCTTGTTATGGACATTAATGAGTTAATAAATGTTACGTTCTGAGAAACTTTGGCATGGAGCCAGTTTTAGTAAGTTCTTACAATTGATGATTGTCATTTGGAGTCGCATATCTTAAAGTCCTTGAATTCTAGATTGATGATTGTCCTGAGGAGTGTCATATCCCAAAGTCCTTGAATTCTAGAGAATTTTCTTGAGAGTGCTTAGCAGTGCAGGACTTTTGGACCCCACCAAAGAGCCTCTTTAGTGAAGGAAGAGGTGGATTTTTTGCTCTGCATTATTGCTACTCTGGAATTAGCATGTAGGCACATGGCTGAGGATGTCCTATTGGTGCCTGCTCTTATGCGGACTTTCAAAAGCAGGTATGACTTAAAATCACAATGTATATTAAATCGATGTTGCTGTCCACAACAGATAGCACTTTTCAATTGGATACCAATACCTTTTGGAGAGTGCCTTGGACCTAGGCTGGGCAGTGTTAGGACAGAGGACCACCAGAGTCTGGCAGGGCTGAGTGGTGATGAGGTCCTGGTACCTGGGATGGGTAGTTACAGGCATCCAGCACCTCTTCCTCCGATGATTTTCTGTAGGTGCCTGGACTCTTGATTTTGCCTCTAGTAGGATCATATCGAAGCACCCCAAGAACAGCGCCAGCTATTCTGGGTTGCAGGCAAGAGAGGAAAGGAATGACCAGTTATGAGTCCCTTGATCCAGTTACCTGCTTCCCATTGACCCTGCTTTTCACGGCCATCAAACAGCTCCACGTGAAGCTAGCATGCCTTCTATCTTTATCCTGTCTCCTAAGACAGTGTGCTGTTACACCACTTTTCATTTTGTTTTCCATTTTTCCAAGTGGTGACCATTTGTCACAGTGCCCTTCCTACCTCTGGATTCAGTGTGATGTGACCTCGGGAGAGGAGGTGTGAGCACGACGTCCAGACTTGGACGTGTCTGTTTCATGTCTGCCAGGAAGTAATTTTTATGCTGGGAGCTGGCTTCATGGCGTGGGATTCTAATTCTGGGGATGGCATTTTGTATGTGTAGGAAGACTGTCAGAACCTTTCCAATGGGAAGGGACAAGAACCAATTTGAGAATCACATGGTTACATAAGAACTGGCCCTGTGCGGGCATCTCTGTACACTTCCTGTACGTGTTCATTTTGAAGACGAGAGAAAGAGGAGCAGGAAGAATCTCCCATGAGCTCTGCAAACCTACAGATGTTCCAATGAGAGGTGGCACACACTCCCGAGATGGTGCTCGGGACAACATGGTTAAAAGGGTAAGGGTATTTGTTAACCCTTTGCTTTCTTATTATTCCTGTCCCTCCTCTTTAAGTGTGTACATTACCAAACTGGCTAGATGGTTGAGTATCTATCATTTGTAGGTGTCCTGCTAGGGTTTTCATTGGTCTTATCCCAGTAAGAAAATAGCTACAGCGGCCACCCCCAGCAGCAGTAGCATCCAGGGGACTTTTTGGGACCTGGGCCAGCAAGTTCCCATATGCAGTATCTCATTCTGTCTCCACAAGACACAAGACACAAGGACTATTATGTCTGTTTTAGAGATGAAGAAAAGGAGGCTTACAGCTTCTGAAGATTTGAAACCTGCCTATAAAGGCTGTAGTGTTTCGGCAGGACGAGAAGACATGTGCAGACTTAATTTTTGTTCTCAAGTTGTTTAGTCACAGGTGCAGACACTCATGGGAGCAAGGCGGTGAAATAGAGGAAAGCCGCAGATCTCAGTGAAGCTTTATTTCTAGCCTCCCATACCAAGGACACCCTCCACTCCCTTGGAGTCTTTGGGAAAGCCACCAAACGCTTGTCTCGCTGTGGCCTTTCCAGACTCAGGATGGTATTCCCATTAATGAAGACCACATACCAACCACCTGCTTGCTTCTTCTTAAAGGAACATGCACATGATACTGTCCTTCCTGGATCTCGAGCTAAACCCAGCAGGAGCAAGGCCATGTTTCTATCTGGGCGTAGAAAGCAAAATGGTGCTTGCCTGTTGCTGAAAGCAGCGTTGCTTCCGGTTTTCCCGAGGTGCTGTAAATCCCTCCCTAATGCTCACAGCAGGCAAGTGGCAGGGCCGGCATTTGGCCCCATTCACCCTGATGCCAGTCCTCCTCAACCTCAGCCTCGAGGCTGTGCTGTCTTGCTATTTAAGGAAAAGGAGACATGCTGGCTGAAAGGTCTCCGTCTCTCTTTACATTCAATTCAGGTAAATCCAGGAGACCTTGTCTCCATTCTCTGCTTATTGAGCCTCTGCGTGCTTTCTCAGTGTTATTCATTTGTTGACGACCTTGCTGCATAGCCAGAGCAAAGCAGTGAGAAATCAAGTGTTACTCCTGACTGAGGTCCTGAATCCTCGTCCTCCTGCTTCATGATAATCCAGAAATCAGCCTTCATTTTTTGCCTCCTGTTATTGATGGATGGAGCCTGAAGTTAGCAGTTTTGAATTTGGTTCCCACAATCCCCCCAGCCCTTTTTTATATTTATCTATGATGTCATATACTAAAGCTTTTCCTTGTTAGGTTTCTCGAAGGGTTCTCCCACATTCCCACTGCAGCCGTTCCTTGTCACTTATGAGCATTAGGGCAAAAGGAAAGGACTGGAAAATGGGGACCAAGAAGAGGGAGGCCTCTGCACTATGGCTTTTAAAGTTCGGGGGCATCTACCAGAGATGGTGCGTACGTCTGGGACTAGGTCAGTTAGGAGAAGAGCCATGCCAGCTTTTGCAGCGAGGAAAGCTGTGGGAGGAGGCACCTTTCTTCCTCACTTCAGGAAGCATTGCAGATTCCTGCACCTGCTGCTAATTGCAGGGAGCCCCACCTCCAGCCGGCTGGGCATCCAAACAGGCATCCAAGGCAAGGGACGGGGGCCTGTGAGTTTCCTCCATCTGATCTGAGTGGCTCACTGAAAGATGGCCTCCCATCTGTAGAGCACCTTGATAATAACAGATCATGCCACGGAACAGGGTCATGTTGGAGTTTAATCAAGACTGAAAATAAGAGACTAATATATTCATTTTTCTCATGCAACCAAAATGTAGGAGCATTTATGATATTTAAGGCAACGTATGGACAGGCCTTTAGTCACAAAGATGAATCAGGGAGAAGCCAAGGCCTTCATGGAATTTATTGCTGAGTGAACTCCCTGTTGCTCTGGACCTCACGTGTGCTGTTCTCTCTCCTGAACTCTCATGGCCTCTCCTCTACAATTCTCAGTTCGGAACTGAGAGTGTTGCCTTCTTAGACTGGACAGGGGGAGTCTGCTGGGAGCTCTCCCAGTCCAGGTCCTACGCCTGTTTCAGCACATAGTTTGTACTTACTCACAAGCCCCATGTCCTCCTGAGAGGGATAGGAGCTTGTCTACTTAGCACGCCTTTGCATCCCTTGCCCATGGCACAATTCCTGCCACTGGATAGCATATGGTAAGTGTGTGCTGAATGAATGAATGAGTAGATCGATTAAGGATTCTACCAGTCAGGAAGAGAGACTTGTTTACTTATAGGTCGAAGTTGGTATATGCTATGAGAGACAGACAAATAGACTAAAGTACTTCTGAAATTCCGAACAGGGATAAGGAGAATTTGTTTGAGGACTCATTGAGATTTTACAGTGGAGAAGACACTGAAGATGAACGTTAAAGGATAGGTAGTGTTTGGACATGAATGAGCTGTGGAGGAGGAGGAGCGTGGGTGACCAACAAGCTGTGGGAAGTGGAACAATGTGAAGTTTCCTTTAATTTCTGCTCCTTTGAGGCTGGGCCATAAAAGATTATGTGCTGTGGTGTTTGGATGATATTCGATAATTTGTAAATTAGGAAATAGTGCAGTTAAAGCTGATAATTTCACTTTGGTGGTAGTAAAGGGATGGCAGAAAATTGGAAGAGGCTGGAGGTGATATTGGCCGAAACTAGAAATAGCAGGGGAATAGAAAGGGAAAAAATAAATGTGAAAGAAAAGGTGTGGAGCACAGGGCTTGGTACCAGATTGGATATGGGGGGCGTTGCACAGCGTGCGTGGCCGGAAAGCTGGGTTGCTCTTTCTGCAGATAGGAGACACAGCTTTGGGAAGGGGCTGGCTTGTTCCATTTAGGATAACAGATACTTGAATTACTGTCTGGACTTTCAGTTGGAGATAGCCAGAAAACCATCGGAAATAAAAATACCGAGCACAGGTTAACATTTGCTTGACACTTACAGTAACCTGGCAAGTGTTTTGTTAGCCTATTTTGATGAAAGGGGAGCTGGGAAACTATAGAACAAAGAATAAACTGGCCGGGACGTACATCCAGTATGTGACACCTGGGACTCCTGTCTTCACGCGTCAAGTTCCGTGCTTGTTCTGGAGAATTTTCCCAGGAGAGTCAGGGCTTTCCAGAGAATTCTGGATGAGAAGTGCCAGTGAGATGTATTTAGAGGGGCAAGATGCTGAGGCAGCACCGGGTGAGATCATTTGGGGAAGCCTAGAGTGGCTTCTTCTAAGCATGTACTAGAGTCGCATGTTGATGTGTATGTACATGTATGTACGTGTGTGTGCACAGTGTGTGTGCATGTGTGTGCTCATCTGCCAGCAGGAGAGAAAATGGTGATAGAGAAAGCTGGAAAGAGGATGGCCCATCACGCAGGGGCTCTGATTTGTTTGTAAGAGCTGGGAAACACAATTGATACTCTTCCCGTAGCAGGCCATTGGCGCAGTCCTATTTTCACCGTTTCTTAGTGACTCACACTGTATCAATAGTGCTGCCTTATTTTTAGTGCTGAGTATGAGTGTGCTGCGGAAGGCTGCCAGTTACCAAGGAGGCTACGCCTCTAAGCTCCTGCAAGGAGCCCCCCAGCGGTGACTCCAGTCTCCATGTCACTCTCTGATAACCCCTGGCAGAGCACATCGTTAACCTGAGGGCTGACTGCTCTGTGCTGCTTGCCCTCCATCACTGCTTATATAATGGCTTTTTATTCTTATTCAGTTTATGTGTTAGAAAAAATGACCTCTATAAAGGAGATTTCTGTGAAAATCTCACGGAGAGCCAGGGGTCTTGGTTGTATACAATCGCTGTGCAGGTTGGGCTGTGTAGCCCCACCCAGTACAGGAGTTTTGAGTCTGATTGGCCTCCCTGAGCCTCCTCTCTCACCAAGAATCCTAGGGCAGCGGGTGGAAAGTGGTCAGAGCACTCACAAAGTCCTCAGCACTTTTTACAAGATAATACAAACCCAGCAAAAGGGTAATTTTCAAGTTGAATTCTTCAAATCCCTCACAAAAATTCCATTTTTATGTCCAAGCACACATCTGTAATGTTTTGTATTTTGATTTCATGACCCTCTTCTTTCCACTATTTAAAAAATACATATCCATGTATATGTGCATGTATATGTGTATGTGTATGTATGTGTATGTGTATGTATATGTGTGTGTATATGTGTATGTGTTTTTTGAGAAAGAGTCTCATTCTGTCACCCAGGCTGGAGTACAACGGTGCAGTCTCAGCTCACTGCAACCTCTGCCGCCAAGGCTCAAGTGATCCTCCCACCTTAGCCTCCCGAGTAGCTGGGATTGCAAGAATGCACCACCATGCTGGACTAAATTCTGTAGTTTTTCTAGAGACTGGACTTGGCCATATTGCCTAGGCTGGTCTTGAACTTTTGACCTTAAGTGAGTTGCCCACCTTGGCCTCCCAAAGTGCTGGATTATATGCATGAATCACTGCACCCAGCCCACTTTTTACCAATATTTCTTTCTGCTAATCAATGTGACACATCCCTATGGCAAAAACTTGGGAGAGGAAATTGTTGAAAACACACACACAGGAAAACACTCATAGTCTCCCCTTCCACAGGCAAACACTGCCACTGTTAGCATCTTTCCTTGTTCTTCTGTGAACCCTATCCTTTACACAGTGGAGACTGACCTCTGTGTTTGATTTCCTATCATTTCCATATGTTCTCAGTGATAAACATTACGTGCAGTGGCCAGATAACATTTTATTAAGTGGTTGAACCAAAATTTACCTAAACATTCTCCTATATATTTAGGGTTTTTTTTATATTACAGGAAGGGGTTCCATGAACTTACGTGAATAACTGTTTGTCCACATTGAGGATTATTTCCTTAGATTGTTAGACTTTTGGGTCAAAATGTAAGAACATTTTTGAAACAATTCTTTTTTATATTTATTTGTACCTTCTGTTTTTAAATACTTCTTCCTTATTTCCACAAGATAGATTTTTGTTCATATTTTTCTAACTTCTTTGATTTAGTTTTTTTAAAAACTAAAAAAACCAAAAAACAAAAAAACAAAACAAAAAAAACCAAAAAACCCCTAACTGTTCTAATTCTGAAACAGAATGGGCTTACCACAAAGAGTTCAGAAATGTAGGTTACCAAAATCATTTAGATAAAATTCAGCCATATTTCTACATATGTAAAGAAAACATTGTGATAGTTTGATATATATCTTTCCAGATATTTTCTATGCTTGTATAAGAAAGTATGCTTTAATGAAAATACTATCATATGGCTTTTTGAAATTTTTCTCAAAACGAATTTTTTAAATAAAATTTTGGACCGGGCTCAGTGGCTCACACCTGTAATCGCAGCACTTTGGGAGGCCGAGGTGGGTGGATCACCTGATGTCAGGAGTTCGAGACCAGCCTGGCCAACATGGTGACACCCTGTCTTTACTAAAAATACAAAAATTAGCCAGCCATGATTGGCAGGCACCTGTAATCACAGTTACTCCAGAGGCTAAGGCAGGAGAATTACTTGAACCCTGGAGGTGGAGGTTACAGTGAGTCGAGATTATGCCACTGCACTCCAGCTTGGGTGACAGAGTAAGACTCAGTCTTCAAATAAATAAATAATAAAATTTCTATGTGAAAACCTAGAATAGAATAGTTTATGATACCATCTTATTATATGCTTAGCTTCATCTGATGGACCATAATGAAGGATTTTCTTTTTTCACGTTTTAGGTATAAAATTTTGATTAAAAAACATATCCCTGTAGAAAGCATGTTGAGACTTCTCTTCACATTAGTTTAAGATTATTAAATGATGATTATTACTAATATCCATGGAGATGAATACACATGCAAGCTGCAAACAAATGAAATATGTGGCCCTGAAGCAAAGTAATTTTTAAATGACCAGTAGCCTATCATTAGCATAATATTCATTTTATGTCTTCATAAAATTTTATCACTTGCATTGTGATTTATAAATATTGACCTATTGATAAAGAGCCTTTGATGCTGCTCTTTCATTCAGTATAGAATTTCTGCTAAGTATCATTTCTTTTCTTTTCTTTTCTTTTCTTTTTTTTTTTTTTGATAGGGACAAAACAATAAAGTGTCTCCAGAAATCTGATGATTTTGCATGGTCTGTAGAGAGATTTGTAGTCCAGGATTGTTTAACCATGCAGATTCTTCAGGATTTTCTAGAGGTTTACATTCTGGTGCATCCATGAAAATGAAACTGTTCATGTCAGTTTTTAGATAAAAATGTAGGATGATAATATTTTATTCAGCATTGTAACTTGGGACTGACATAGGTGTTATAAATTATTGCATGATATGCTCAATATGTACTTGATTTGTTCTGCAAAAATCTGCTGCCATTTTATTTTTTTGTTTTTCAAGTTTTAGCAATAATTTATTATGTAAGATTCCCTGAATTCCTTCCTAGAACTGTGTCTCTCATTCTTTTGGGAGTTCATTGCTTAAGCTAGGTGACAATATGATTTCATGGAGAGCTTAGAGCTCATGTCTTTGAATAATCACAGTTACATACCCATGTAGCGCCAAGAGAGCAGCCTTCTCTCCTTCCCAGAGGTCTCGATGTTCATTATGTCTGTCCTTGGATTCCCATGAACTCCCCTGTGTCTTTCTTCAGTATATAGGATATGTTATATACACTCATTTTTCTTTAGCTTCAGATTTCAAGCAAGTGTCTTCTTTGCATAAGTCACTTGGATCTCCTTTGGAATGCCTTGCAGAAACCATTGTTTCTCAAAAGGATTCTTTTCCTCCCTGCTCATGTTCACATTAGAATCTCCATCTGTTGATGGAGGCTGAAAGTCTGATTCTTCTAAGGATATATGTTACGCCTGCACTGTCTGTCCATCAAATGTAGTTTTTAAAATTCTCTTTATCCCATGACAATGCATTTTGATTCTCTTTCATGTACATAAACATTCAAATATCATGATTAAAAGTATGGTGTTCCATACACAATTACCAAATTCTTTTAAACAATTTCTTATTTTTGGATGTGTATGTTGTTACCAGCTTAAAAATTATTATATACAGTGTCACAGCAAACATACATACAGCTTAATCTCTGTAAGTGCAGTTCCTTGGTCAAGGGGTGGGCATATTTTATAACATAAATATAATTCAGCAGGAGAAGGACTGAAACAATTAGTTATTATCAGACAGTTAATGAAAATCTCAGAAACACACAAGCTAAGCTGCAGCAGTGATGAAACTTGTCTTCATCTACGTTTTTATCCAATAGAAGCTTCTCACGGAAGGCTCAGTCATGGCATTGACTGCAGGGGACACATCCAAGCATTTCATACCCTAAAATCCCCAGCAAGATTTAGTGGTCCTTGGGTTGTGTTTTTCAAGATTTTCATGCATATTGTAAAATTTTCCAGAGCTGGTGACAATTGAAACCCTTTTTAAAAAATTTTTAATTTTAATAGATTTATTTATTTTTTTTGTGTGTGGTTGAACACCAGACACATTTATTATCCTCTCACAATTCTGGAGGGCAGAAGTCTCACGTGGGTCTTCCTGGGCTAAAATCAAGGTGTGAGCAGCAGCCAGGTATGGTGGCTCATGCCCGTGATCCCAGCACTTTGGGAGGTTGAGGCAGGCAGATCACGTTGAGCTCAGGAGTTTGAGACCAGCCTGGCCAACATGGAGAAACCCTGTCTATTCTTCCGTTTATTGGTCGGGCAGATGTAGAAGTTGTTGATGACGGTGGTGACGCCAGGCTGGAGGGTGAGCTTGGTGTAGGATGTCCCGAAATCCGACGACCGCCACAGTGAGCTTTCCAGAACCTTCCTCATATCTGCGTGGTAGTACTTCGTCAGGATCAAGATCACAGTTCCATATGGCTGGGAAGACCTCACAATCGTGGCAGAAGGTGAAAGACAAGTCTCACTTCATGGCAGACAAGAGAAGCCCCTTTCTTGGTGGTCTTAGAAAGTGCTCTTAGAAAGTGGCTGTTTGAACCCTCAATAATGCTAAAGATTTTCTTTTTTTCTTTTTTCTTTATTAATTTTACAGTTTAAAACTCTTAAGATGCCTTATCTCTAAATCCCCACAGCCACATTTCCTCTCTCCCTGTTGTAGTATTCTCTTGGTCTTAGTTATTATTTTTTATAATGCTTATTTTTATCTTCCTCCAGTAGCCTGTGAATGTGTTTTTTTGTTTTGTTTTAACAAGAACCACAGTCTGTATGTTAAGCATTTCCCCTCTTTGAATAAATGACTGTAAGGTACAACCTCATTTAACAAAGGATAGTGGAATAATCCAGTTCTATAAGTACATCTCATCAGCGAGTGTCATTTGGACCCTAAAGATTAGGGCTCTGTCTTCTGTAGCTCTTCCTGATTCATTTGGTCAAATCATTAGTTTTTGAACCTCAGCTAACTGATTTGCATAGTGGTGATAATGCTTTTAAACACCCTTGCTTTAAAAAGTTATTAGAAATTAAGAAGACATAGTATATGAAGTCTGTAATTTCTAAAGCATGGTAAAAGTGATTTTGATTGCCATTGAAGACAAGATTTTGATGCTTTTTTTTTTTTAACTCTGTGAATAGAGATTTTTGTTCGCAAGGTGATAGAAATGATTAGACAGAGAAGACCTACTGGCATTGACTAACCAGAGTCCTTCAGATGCCCCAGTTTGGGCTGGGATAGAAATTTCTAGACAATGAATATTCAGGGAGTTCCCTTGAGGACTGACCTTGTGTTGTTATTTATTTATTTATTTTAGCTGTGCTTTCTCATCACTGTGAATTCAAGTGCCTAGCAGTTTTTAGTCTACACAGAAATTAGCTAAGGCGTTCTTTCATTGAAATGGCCAAATTATTGCATTTCAGTGCACCTACATCCTTATATTTACAGTACTAGAGTTTACCTGCACTATCATTTTTTTTTAACTATCAGAATTCATTTGGACTAGATGACTGATAATAAAAATCTGGTTATAGTATATCTATAGTAAACAAAGTTATTAAATGCAGTGCACTAAAAGCATAAAATGTTATTAGAGGAATGGAGTTGAATTGGGACGTTTTATTTAATCACTTTTACAAAATGTGTAAAACTGAGAACACAACTCATATTTTAACAGTTTTATTGATGTTTGATTTATAGACCATATAATTTAGGTATTTAAAATGTACAGTTCAATGCTTTTAGTATATTTACCGAGTTGTACAGCATCGCCAAAGTCAATTTTAGAGCATTTTTATTATCCCTACAAGACCCCTTAGCTGTCACCCCAATCTGCTCATTCTCTCCAGCCCCAGGCAACCATTAGTCTGCTATATCTATGGATTTGTCTATTCTGGATGTTTCATATAAATGAAATCATACAATATGTAGTCTTTTGTTACTGGCTTCTTTCACTTAGCATGATGTCTTTGAGGTTCATCTATGTTGTATCATGCATCAGTTCTTTGTTTCTTTTTATTGTCTGATTTTATTCTCTTCTATACACACATATCCCACATTTTATTTATCTGTTTATCAGTTGATGAGCGTTTGAGTTGTTTCTAGTTTTAGTTATTATGACTAAAGCTGCTATGAACACTTGTGTACAAGCTTTTGTGTGGGCGTATGCTTGCATTTCTCTTGGTTCTATACTTAAACGTGCAATGATTGTATCACATGCTGACTCTGTGTTTAACCATTTGAGGAAATGCTAGACTTTTCCAAAGTGCCTGCACCAGTTTATATGCTCACCAGTAGCTTATGAAGATTTCAACTTTTTCAGGTCCTCATCAACACTTGTTGTTATCTGACTTTTCGCTGATAGCCATCCTGATGGGAAGAAAGTGGTGTCTCATTGTGGCTTGATTTACATTTACCAGATGGCCAGTAACATTTGAGCATCTTTTCTTGTGCTCATTGGTCATTTTTATAAATTCTTTGGGGAAATGTCTATTCAGATTCTTTGTTTGCCTGTCAACTGGGCTGTTAATCATTGAGTTGTGGTAGTTCTGTGTGTTCTAGATACAAGTCCTTATCATATATGACTTGCAAAAACTTTCTCACATTCCGTGGATTGTCTTCTTTCTTCCTTGAGAGTGACTTTTGAAGCATAAAAGTTTTTTCATGATTTTTATTTTGATGTATATTTTTTATTTTATTGCTTGTGCTTTTGGTGTCATAACTAAGAAATCATTGTTCAATTCAAGGTCATAAAGATGTGTAGCTACAGTTTCTTCTGGTAGTTTTATAATTTTTGCCCTTACATTTAGTTCTTTGATGCATTTTGACTTAGGTGTATATGGCATAAGGAATGGGTCCAACTTCATTTTTCCATGTGGATTTTTCCCAGTATCATTTGCTGAAAACTATTATCTCTTCATTGAATCTCCTTGGCACCCTTGTCAAAAATCAATTGACTATAAATGTGAAAGTTTATTTCTGGAATCCATTGTTATATGTTTATTCTATGTCAAGTCCACACTGTCTTGATTATGGAAACTTTGTAGTAAGTTTTGAAATCAGAAAGTGTGTGTTCTCCAAATTTGTTCTTTTTCAAGATTATTTTGGCTATGGAAGGTCTCTTGAATTTTCACATGAATTTTAGGATCTTCTAGTTTTTTTCTACACAGAAGTCAGCTGAGTTACTGATAGGAATTGTATTCAATCTGTAAATCAATTTGGGAAAACTATTGCCATCCCATGTTAACAATGTAAAGCCTTCTAATTCATGAACATGGGATACCTATTGATTTCTTTAGGTCATCTTTAATTTATTTCTACAGTGTTGTGTAGCAGTTTTCAGAGTATGAATTTTGTACTTTGTCTTTTACATTTATTACTTTTTTTTTTTTTTTTTGACAGAGTCTAGCTATATCACCAGACTAAAGTGCAGTGGCACAATCTCGGCTTGCTGCAGTATCCGCCTCTTGGTTTAAGTGATTCCCCTGCCTCAGCGTCCCTAGTAGCTGGGACTACAGGCATGCACCACAATGCCTGGCTAATTGTTTGTATTTTAGTAGAGATGGGGTTTCATCATGTTGGTCAGGCTGGTCTCAATCAACTGACCTTTTTATTCGCCCACCTCGGCCTCCCAAAGTGCTGGGATTACAGGTGTGAGCCACTGTGCCTAGCACATTTATTCCTATTTCATCCTTTTGTGTGCTATTATAAATAGACCTATAGAAATGATTCCTAAGAAGTGTACTTCAAATTTTCTGGATGGGAAATCTTGTCTGGCTTGAGCCAAGTAACCACCTTGGCACAATCAGGCATGTCCAGGGTTATGTAGTCCTTTAGCATGCCCACTACACCCCCATGCCCAAAAAATGGACCTTTACTTGAAACTCAGATATCACATACTTATTATTATTTCAGAACTGTTCACTTACTTCATGAAAATTAAAGTACAGTGCTATTTTAACAAGTAGTAAATGGGAAGAATGAGTAATATTAAAGCTTTCATCTCCATAAATGATACTAGTTAGACCTCCCTATTAAGTATTCTAGGCTCAGTATCAAATTCTATTGTAATATCTTTTAAAAGGATAGAAATGGTTTCTATTTTAAAACTCTAGCTAGCTGCTGCTCTGCTACGAATAAAGATTGACCACAAACTCAACATAATCTGTAGATTCTTTGCCTTTAGGCTATCATATTTGGTTCAAAATAACTCTGCTGCTTAAGACAGTTTTTAATGACATGATGGGAATGGAAATGCAAAATGTTTCACATTAGCCTATACTCTAATTTGTCCATCTAGTTACAATAGAGAGACTTGTTATAAATTGTGACTTCCTGTTTAATAGATATGAAAATTAGTCAAATATGTAGAACAAGAGGAAAAAAAAAGGGTGAAGTAATTTGTGATGGACTTTTATTTTTTCTTTTGAGACAGGGTCTCATTCCTTTGCCCAGGCTGGCGTGCAGTGGCATAATCATGGCTTACTGCAGCCTTGCCCTCCTGGGGTCAAGTGATCCTCCCACCTCAGCCTCCTGAGTGGCATGCCGCCACACTTCGGCTAACTTTGTCTTTTTGGAGGGATAGAGATGGGGTTTTGCTGTATTACCCAGGCTACTTTCAAACTCACAGGGTTAAGCGATCTGCCCACCCCAGCCTTCCGAAGTGCTAGGATTATAAGTGGGAACCACCGTACCGTGATGGACTTCTTAAACATATTAAGAGATTTCCACCAAAGCAGGTTGATTTAGATGGATCTTTTGAGCCTTGGTTTGCAATAATTTTATTCTCTGGAAAGTATGGCTTTCCAGGCAACATATTAATTTTTTTTTTGCCTTGACTGTGTAGAGCAATTTATAAGAGCCCATATTGTTAATTTCGACACAGAAGTCAGCTGAATTACTGATGGGGATTGTATCGAATCTGTAGATCCGTTTGGAAAGAGTATTGCTATCGCATCTGAACAATGTAAAGCCTTCTAACTCATGAACACGGGGTGCCCATTGATTTCTTTAGGTTATCTGCAGCTGTTGCATTAGTGCCTGGAGCCAGACCACAAAGGTAGCCAGAAAGGGCACCCCTAAACCATGTCTCCCCACATCTCTGACTCTGAACCACACATGCATGGAACCTACTCAAAGCAGCCTAGCTATGGACAGAAGATCTTACTAAGACCAGAGTTGTAGCGCCAGAAACAGTTTGGAGTTTGTGCACAGACAAGAAAAAACTATCTGTAAAACAAAGGAAGCAACACTGATCGGAGAAAAAACAGAATCCAGAATCGTCACCACCTAACATTCATAGTATGTGGAAAAGAATCCCAAATTCCCAGATCATGGAGAATGAGGGTAAAAGAAAAGCAACCAGCTTCGGCTTCCAGATGGACCAGATGTTGAAACTAACAGACAAAAGGTCGAAAATGACTGTAATAACTATCCCCAATGATAAAAACAAACCATGTTTTCAATGAATGAGAATCTTAGCAGAGAAATTAGAAGTCTCAGCAGAGAAATGGAAACAGTAGGAAGCAACCAAATGGAAATTCTGGAAACAAAACATGTAATTTCTGAAGTTGTACCTAATAATATTTAATAGATCTTTTATAAATGTAAGCTATTATTATAATATAAGGGTAAAGATAAGGTATTTTGCCTTTAGTTTATTACACTTTTACCAGTGAAATGGAAGCAGATAGAATAATTCTGTCCACCTTTTCATCTTCTAAACCTTATTCTCTTTGGCCTTGAGAAAAGAAAAAATAAGTCTGGAATGTGAAATGAGAAAGTTGAGGGCGTTGGTGGCATAGACCATTGCCCTTCCCTCTTTCCTGCCACTTCTGGACGGGTGTGAGCACATCTGCACTGTTGTACTTTATAGAGAAAATTCCAGTTTATCGTCCTATTTCTCTCTCTCCTCTGCTGGGTCCTGAGTAACAGGAGGTCAGCTTCTAGGCCTGCCTTGTCTCTTTCCCTGATAAGAGTTGAATGCATGTTTAGTGCAGGAACAAATAAAGCTTCGGGCTCTGGGTCCCTTCTGTTCTCTACCTGCCTCTTCCTCCTCAATGTCACGTCCTTATTGTAAATGCTTTAGGGGCAGTATATTAAAAAAAACGACATTAATTATTGAAACGATATTATTTACCAAGAACACTGGCAGAATGTTTACTATATTTCTTTTTATAGTGGATTTTATTTTTGTTTGATGTATTTAGTTGCTGTGGAAATGAACGTGTGGCTCACTCTTGATAGACCTGTTCTTCCTCCTGCTTATTCCTTCTCCTTTGCCAGATCATCTTCCTCTCCAGCAGCTTCCCTTCCTTCATCAGGCCTTCTGGGCAGTTTTTAGGATGTCTGCTCCTAAACTGTTTCCATTGAAAACTGATCCATAATAGTGTGTGAACACACCAGTCACTTTGACTACACCCAGGTTGGTCTTTGCATTTTAAAGATAGCGTCAGTGTGTGAGTCCTTTTCGACATTTTTACAGGGTTTCTGCATTAAAAAAAAAAAAAAAAAAAAAAAAAAAAAAAAAAAAAAAAAAAAGCAAGCATAGCTCTTTTTTTAAAAGGCCTAATGCCTTTATTTCTCATAGCAAAGATATGAGCCATCCTTATGGAACAGCAGCCTAGGAGGAAAGAGGAACTGAACATTGTTTGTGTACTTACCACGTGTGAGGGCCCCTCCACCGTGTTTGACATACTCTTCTCACAGCTAACTGGTGAAATAGATCTTCTGTCCCTCGTTTTAGATCTCAAAAATACTATACTGAGGTTAGGGAACCTGCCCAGAGTCACACAGAGGGGAAGAAGGGACACCAAAATCCAGCAATTATTGTGTCATTCCTAAGCCTCTGGGCTTTTAAAATTTATTTACTCTACACCATACTGCTAAGTAAAAGGTTAAGAGAACTCAGGAATGCAAATGAAAAAGTGCTGAGAGAGAGAGAGAGAAAAAGGATGAGAAAGAGGAGGGGGAGGGAGAAAGAGAAAGAGAGAGAGAGAGAGGGAGGGAGGGAGGGAGGGAGGGAGAGAGAGCACAAGAGTACTCCTTGTCTATTTACCTTCCTATGCTATTTTTAGCCTTTTCCCACCTTAAATGTGCTGAGAGCTGTTCTGCTGCCATTTTCTCTGCTGCCTCAAGAGCGCATTTAAGTGCAAGTGAATGGGGTGGGGTTGTCATTGTTACAGTGATTGCTTAGAACCTGCCCTACTGTATCTGCCAGTGTATAAAAAAAACTCTGCCAGTGTTGTCAAACTCTGAGAGGGTGTGAAGCTCTAGTCCTCACTGTGCTGAGCTGATTACCTCAAGTCGTCACCAGGGGGCAGCACCTTCCCATGGCTTTGGACTTAAGAGCCTTGGGGCTGTGGGAAGCTCCCACCAAACCCCATCCCTAGCTGGTCACCTCTTACCTTCCAAGCCTGATCATCCAAGTTTGGGCCAAACGGATGCAAATGTGTTTTTAATTTTATTTTCTTATTTGAGAGGGGGACAATTGGAGTGAGGAGATACATCTTCTATGTCGGCATACACATTTGAAATATTTGGTACTTTATAAGCAGATGTTTTATGTGTATTTTGTGTTCTTTTCTCTACTGAGAAAATAACTGTTTCCTTTGCTGGGGATGCGGTGCTCAGCAATGTCTGTTTTAACTGTAAGTTACACCATATTTTCTCAAGAAAGATGGTAGTAATTGGAGGCCATGGTTTGTGGGTAGCACTGACCATGGCCTCCCAGGCCACTGTTCAAAGTACTGACTTTAGAGTCAACTGACCTGCAATCAAACCTCAATTTAGGCACTTACTAGCTGTGTGACCTTGAGCAAATTACTTAACCTCTCTGAGCATCACATACTCATCTGTGATATGAGGGCTGCAATATATTCCTGCTTTCTTTTTTCAACAAATATTTATTGAGAATTTATGTGTGGAACGTGGTATTATATCCTGGGTATAATGGTCTTTATATATATCTTTCAGTTAAATTTTATATGAATTGACCCCTTGTTTCTGTAACTAAGATTGCATTTCTGTCAAAAGTCCTGGCTCATACAGTGAGACTCAAAGGCAATCCAATCAGAAAACACCAGACAGAGCTGCCTCAGGTAATGCCAGATGATTTAATTAAAATATGAAGAGTAGCTCACAGGGAGGGCAGGTGTGGTGAACACCCACCCGCAGGGGTGAGGTGGACATCCTCCTTCTCAGTGACTTAGCCTGGATCTAGGATGGGTAGAGGCTTGGAGTAGACTCAGAGACAGCTCTGAGAACAAGAAGTTGACCCTTGTTTTCAGGAGACTGTCTTGTGGCCACTGGGCATGCTGATGGTTTGCCATCTAACAGTTTATGCCTGTCACTTGTTCCCATTTTGAGCTAAGGCAACTGTGGCCCCTGGAATTATGGAGAGTCTCTTGGGACTCTCTTTATTATTTTTATTCTCACTGAGGTGTAACTCACCTGACATAAACATTTTTAAATTACTTCGTTTAGTAATTTACAATATTGCACCATCACCCTCTATCTAGTTACAAAAATCATCATTTTTCTTTAGTTTCTATTTTTTTTTTAAGATTTTTTTAAAATTTTTTTTTATTGCATTTTAGGTTTTGGGGTACATGTGAAGAACATGCAAGATTGTTGCATAGGTACACACAAGGCAGTGTGGTTTGCTGTCTTCCGTCCCCTCACCTGTATCTGTCATTTCTCCCATGCTATCTCTTCCCACCTCCCCACCCCCCGCCCCTCCCCCATTTCCCCCCAACAGACCCCAGTGTGTAGTGCTCCCCTCCCTGTGTCCATGTGTTCTCATTGTTCAACACCCGCCTATGAGCGAGAATATACGGTGTTTGATTTTCTGCTCTTGTGTCAGTTTGCTGAGAATGATGGTTTCCAGGTTCATCCATGTCCCTACAAAGCACGTGAACTCATCGTTTTTGATGGCTGCGTAATATTCCATGGTGTATATGTACCACATTTTCCCTATCCAGTCTATCATCGTTGGGCATTTGGGTTGGTTCTAGGTCTTTGCTATTGTAAACGGTGCTGCAAGGAACTAGGAAAAAATTGCAAAAATGGTAAAAGGAACTCCTCCATAACCTTCAGCCAGATACATTCACTGCTGACATTTTGCCTCATTTTCTCCCTGCTGTTCGCTTTCCCTGTTTCTCTGTGTGTGTCTGTGTGTGTGTGTGTGTGTCTGTGTGTGTGTGTGTGTCTGTGTGTGTGTGTGTGTGCGTGTGTGTGTGTCTGTGTGTGTGTGTGTGTGTCTGTGTGTGTGTGTGTGTGTGCGTGCGTGCACATGTGCGCACCTGTGTATGTGTATACACACATTTCTACCCCCCTCAATGCTTCAGAGCATGGTGGAGACGTCGTACCCCTTTAACACTAAATACTTTAGTAGGTCTGTATTTCCAAATATGGCCCTGTAGTACAATGATAAAAACCTGAAAATTTAACATTAATACAATCCTGTTGCCTAATCCACAGTCATCACTCAAAATTCATCACATTTTATTTATACATTTTCTTTCCTGGACCGAGATCCAGTCCTCCCTCCTGTGTGGAATTAGTTGACATTCTTCGTGCTCTCCTTTGATCTGGAACGGCGCTTCTGCCTTTCTGTGTGTTCTTTGACCTTGACGTTTCTGGGAGAGTACAGACCATGGTTTTGTGCATTGTCTCTCAGTTTGGATTTGTCAAATGCTTTTTGTGATTAGATTCAAGTTCTTATATATCATCTCCCTTCTAAGGAAAAATGGGTCCTGATTTCCATATGCTAAATTTAGGAGTGATTGTGTGGAGATGGCATTTTTTAGCCTTACATTGTAAAGCTGTCCCAATTCTATGGACTGTAGTGATATGAGGGTCAGTTTCCTGAAGGCCATGGAAAATCTGCCCCATTCCCTTAGTTTCAGGAGTCATTGAATGGGAGGTTTATGGCTTCAAGACTGGGAGATGGGGATGCAGAAGCACGTTGTGCAGCCCTTTGTGTTAAAATCGTTCTTCAATATTGTGTGGCCGAATGGAATTTGCTGTGTGTTCTTTCGCTTATCAAGTGCTGAGTGAGAAAAATGACAATTTACGATGTAAGTTGTTGAGATAAGGAAGTTAGTCTTCTATAGCATGGTGAAAAAGTTCCTAGGCTGCCTACTGCCCTCCTGCACACCTTGCCTCGAAGGATGAATCATTTCCGTTACCTCGCCATGTAACTTCCCTCTGCCAAGCAAAAGCATCTGCTACCTTGCAAATAAATTGACAATCTCAATTTTGATATGTTGCTGATTTCTTTTGTGTACTTACATTATCATTTTACAGATAATTTTAGCAGCAGATCCCAGGCAGTGATTCTGCCTTTCTACTGTTTTCTGTCATCCCGGTAGCCAGCCTTTCCCAACTCTTCATTTCTCCTTTCCCCATTCATGCGTATTTGGTAATTCGGCTTTTCCTAAAATATTTGGCGTTTTGTTTTTAAGGTTGTAAGAGCTCTAAGTAAACATATTCAGATTAAATTTGAATTACTTTTAAGCCACATGAACAAAATTCACCTCCCCTGTCTGTTCCCTCTAAGAAAAAATTATCGATTGCCTTTATTTCTTTTCTTTTTTCCCTTTTTTTTTTTTTTTCTTTTCTAGATGGTGTTTCACTCTTGTCACCTAGGCTGGAGTGCAGTGGTGCAATCTCGGCTCACTGCAACCTCTGCCTTCCGGTTTCAAGTGATTCTTCTGTCTCAAACTCCTGAGTAGCTGGGAATTATGGGAAGCTCCCATAATTCACCGTGTGCTCCCATGGGAGCAACCTGGTGGGAGATCATTGAATTGTGGGGGTGGTTTCCCATACTGTTCTCATGATAGTGTCTCATGAGATCTCATGGTTTTATAAGAGGTTTCCCCTTTCACTTAGTTCTCATTCTCTCCTTGCCTGTTGCCATGTAAGACACGCCTTTCACCTTCCGTCAAGATTGTGAGGTCTCCCCAGCCATGTGGAACTGTGAGTCCATTAAACCTCTTTTTCTTTATAAATTATCCAGTCTTGGGTATGTCTTTATCAGCAGTGTGAGAACAGACTAATATGCTACTAATCTGTCCCAGGAACACACGCACAGACACACCGAGTTGACGCTTTACCAGCTATCTGGGTGTTCCTTGGCTCGGGCAAGTTGACATGTAAAATTAACCATCACAGGAAGTTCCCCAGTGCTTAACTCCCTCCTGAATCATGCATTGGCTGTCTTGAGTTTTGGGGAGGATCATTGATTTGTGAAGATTTTAGAAAGGTGATTTCAATCCATAATTTAAATCTTCCCTTCAAATACAGGAGTATATAGATATAGATTTTATCTAATTTCCTCTCACTTATGAGCTCTCTAGGTTACAGTATATACCACATAGTAGACAATGAGTCAAGGAAAAGAAGGGCCAGAGTAATCCACAAATCTTAAAAAATCAATCCGTGACCACCTAGCAGCTGGAACAATCACTCTTTAGCTTTCTCTCATTAGTTAGACACTAAATTAGACAGCTTTAAGTAGTTTCCTTTTAAATACAGAGTGACAGGAATGAAATCCAACACATAACAAAGGAAAACAAACACAAATAGTTTTAAAAATAAAGTCAATTCTTCAGAAGGAAGGTCACTTTTGTTTATTTCCTAAGATTTAATTCAAATTATTCTCAGAGCACATTTTAAGTGATTGTGCTGTAACTTGAATATCACTAATTACCTATGCTTCCAATTGGGGAAAACAAAGAAATTTAATTAGCCCTGAAGTTTGAGAACCATTGAAAGAAGCACTGTTCCCATGCTACCTCTTTGTACTTTGTGCTTATGATGATTTTAATTGCTAATATTTTTTGCTTTATGTGTGAATTTGTTTGGCAACCATTGGCACAGAGTGGAATATCATGAGTTTTGTAAGCTACTATGTGCAGAACGTTTTTGTGACAGGGCAGAGAAAATAAAATCTCAGATTTGCTGTATTTGGCAATCTTTTTCTAGAACATTCTATGTTTAGAGTTCCGATTCTGAGAGTGTCTAATGGAAAGGTGGTCTCTTTCAATTCCTTGAAGCTCTTAATTTTAGTTACACTGGGAACTCTTCCTCCCACCTTTTACCAAGTTTGTAACATACAACATCCTTTTCTGCATAGGTCACTGTTCCCACTGGAAGATACATCTACAGTCCTTTCTAAGCATTTTTAAAGGCTACACCATATCCATACTTTTTCGTTGAACTGTGACTTCCATATTGGTCTATGTCAGTGTTGTCTGACGTGGATTGTATATTCTTCTAAAAGTTATAACTGTGTTTTCCTTTTCTTTCCTTTTTCTTCTAACTTTTGTTTACTGCACCAACATCAGTATAAAAGTAATACAGAAATAAAAGAAAATCAGTTCTGTGTTTCCATTACAGTGCATCTGATATTTTTGTCTTTTGATTCCTTCCAGTTTGGGATCATTTTGTAAATGGTCAAATAATTGTAATAGGAGAGAAGAGATTATTCTGTGTTTTACTTGAAGCATCATCTCACAAGCACTTTTTCATATTGTTAAGTCACAATTACTTTTATGGCTGTTTATTCCATTGAGTTGATGCATTGTTTATATTTTGATATTTTTAATTACTGGACATTCAATGTTCCAGTATTTCTCTAAACAATATTGCATTGTATATTTTTATTCTTACAGCTTTCTCTTTCCTTTTCAGTTATCTCACTGGGATACACCAAAGTATTTGAAGGTTTTCATGGTTCTTAGGCTGCATGTTGCTTTTTGTTTTGTTTTATTTGTGACTGTTTTTAGCATACTGTCATTTATAACAAAGTGCTTTGTCAGTGCATAGGAAGGAGGTGATGATAAGAAAGCAGTTCTTTTCTGTGAAACATTAAGATTCTGAGGAAGCTCTTCTAGGAAATGACAGTGAACAGTGAAAGTATAACAGTGGATGAGTCCTTGGGGAGCTTGGGAAATTGTTGAGATGTTAAAGGCCATTCTGAAATTAATTTGTTTAGCCCACTATGGTCTATGCTGAAATTATTATCTCCAGTAAGTGACAATATATTCTCAGCTATGTCCAAAGACTATTGTAGAACCAGCCATGATCTCCTGTATGTCATTACAAACATGACTTGAAAGTTCTTTCTTATGTCTAATCTGAATCTTATGCTGCTGTGAAAATCATTTTCAAGCATTGCAGTCCAACTTGGAACTAAAAGTAACTGTTCTACACTGAGAACAGAGATTGTCCATTCTAAATCGATCATGAGTCTTTTTTTTTTCTTTCTTTCCTTCTTTGAGACAGAGTCTCTGTCTCTCAGGCTGGAGTGCAGTGGTGTGATATATCGGCTCACTGCAAACTCCACCTCCCAGGTTCAAGTGATTTGAATGCTGCTTCTCTTTTCTTTTCCTTCCTTTCTTGTTTCCCTTCCACTTCTTTTTTTCTATATCACCTTTCTGTCTGCTCCCTTCACTTCATCTTAGATCCCACTTCCTCATTGATTTTTGTTGTTGCTGTTGCCATTCTTAACCCCTTTCCTCTTTTATTGGGGAAAATAGATTTTAAATTTAGAGTGTGCTAAGAAAATGTCACTTTATGCTGAAAAACTGCAGGATTCAGGGACTGCATTTGTGGCTTATTGATGGAAGAGAGGCTATGGAAGCTAGTGCTTACAGATGATTTAAGGGTGATGGCTCAGTGTCTCAGGTGGACATGATTATATTGTGGGACAGCTGGGTTCTATTTTAGCCTGATATTGACCTCTCCTTGCCATGTAATTAACCGTGTGCCAGCCACAGATCATAAAGTGAGTGCCATTCAATGAATAGCATCATGGACTCGTGCCTGGAGTTTGTTGTACCCATGGGGCCTAGTGGGCATGGGGAATGCCTGGATATCTAGCCAGGAGTGACATTTAAGCTCAATTGCTGGATGCTGGATTATAAAAGCTCTGACATGCATCCTCAGATAGCCACTCGATACAGATGGCTGATGAGTTCTGAAGCTTTACGCTAGCATGTCCCGGAGCCCAGGGGCAAACTGACCCTTTCCTCTTGAGGCATAGTGCCTGTGTCGGCTGTTTAGAAATCATCAGAAAACATTTTAATGTGGTTTTCAGCTGAATCTTAGGGGGCTCAATTTTTGGTGATTAAACTAGACTTCTTAATAGAGTTCTCTAAAGCCCAAACACAGTGAACAGAGATTCATAGTGAAGTAGGCTGGCCTCCTTGAATGAGTGTTGCAGTGAATTCCGTCTTTTTCATGGCTTCGGTGTTGTGCAGTGATTAACAAAAACGTGACTTGACTGCTGGGCACCTTCATAGGAAAAAGGCAGTATTAAGCTTAGAATGGATACTCTCATTTGCTTGAAATGTGTAAAATAAGCTGGGGTAGAATGGGGAGGGGTACACAAGACTAAAGTTTTAAACCCCTCAATCATGGTTTCATTTACTATGTTAGGGAATTTGATGAGGTGGTTTAGACAGATTGAGGGCACAGAGAGCAGGGCTGAGTATCAGTGATCTTCCGATAATCACTAAGGTAAATTCAGGACACAAGCCAGATGATGTTAGCTTCACCAGAAGATGGACTGATGTGGCCATGGATTCAGTAGTAATTCCTGGAATTGCTGGGGCTTGGAGGAGCCACCACCATGTGGTTTATCTCTGTCTAACCTCACTAAAACTGACCGAGCAGGCACTGTCTGTTTTGGGCTTTCAGGTTTGGGGTGGTGGTTCTCGGTGGAGCCTGGAGGGGAAAGAGAGGCCTTTTAAAAAGAAAACTATTTCTTTTCTCTACATAAGTTTTAAATTTAATAAGTTTTAATCAAGAAGGATTTCACCTTGGGTTTATGTTTTGAGTTACACCTGTGCAAGATGCTGCCGTGAGGCTGGAGGAGAAGGTCAGAGAGAGGGAAAACTTGGGCTGTGCTGAACCCTCTTCAAGCTCACTTATTTAGTTATTCACTCAAAAACAGCAGCATGGGCTAGGAGCTATCTATGCTTTTGCAATGTAGCTTCACTCCTTAATTTGACATAAATTCCTTTATAATAGGTCCAATGTATAATCCAAGGCAGATTTGAAATAACATTCAAAGGCAAATTAATAGGAGTTTTTGGCCATCCACTCCATTGCTTCCTTCCATCGATGGGGATCTCTGTGACTTGGCTTGTACTCCTTCAATAGCCCTTTCTCTTGGAACCTCACATGGTAACTCAGGGCCAGAAGATGGTGTAGCATGAATAGGAAGAAGTGGCCTGCAGTCATCCCAAGTTCTGGCCCATACTGGCCAGGACAGAGAATACTGGGATATCACATAGTCTCTAAATCCAATTTTTTCAGAGAGTGCAGCTCTAGAGTTAAATGAGTTTGCCTTAAATTCTGTATGGTTGCAGATGATGTAATCCTTTTATAAACATTTTATTAGGCAGATGAAGTTAAGATACAGGAAATGCTATTTCACATTTCATTGAAGAGAAAAGTCAGGTCTTGTGAGAGTTGTTTACTGTAACAGAAGGTTCTTACATAACCATTTCAACTCAATTTTCTCATTGTTTCTGGATCTGAGTTCCCTGCTCCCTTCTACTCCTTGCACAGTAGAGAGTCAGTCTGCTAGGAGCTTGCTGAGATGAGTAAGAACAGTCTGCCAGTGATGGGAAATTTGGACTCAATGAAAATAGTCAATGGAAACCTCTGTTTGCTGTATCAAGCATCCAATACTTACATGCATACATGGGACGAATTTTTTTTAGCTTCCATGTTGTAATGAAGACGGCAGTTTTCCTTCTCACAATAACATAAATGCAGTACTTGGCAATCGAGTAGTTGGCTTGAGTTCTGTTTCTGGTGTGGTCGGCAATGTATTCACCTAAGACAAGCCCTTTGACTACTAGCTGTAGATTCTAATATCCTATTCTAGGCTGCTAGTACCTTCTGATAACAGCTTAACTCCTCTTTTTACAAATTGTTGCATCAAGTCTTACCTTTTCTGCATTCAGCTGATGAAGTCTGTGAAAGAATAGCAAGAATAATATAATAAGCTGGTTTTGGTGTTTTGGCCTTTTGGATAGGAATGAGGGAGGAAATGAAATGAGAGACGCCTTGAAATGTCTCACTTAGACTTTCTTACGTTCAGAGAAATATTGAGAGTAAATTTCTTTTCTTGAAATATCTTAAGTGCCTCAGAAGAGGACTTCAGTTTGAGATGACTTTCTTTTTTTTTTAATGTAAGCACAGACAATTCTCTCTCCACCCTCAACCCTTTACAGAATTTCTGAGAACAGTGCATTTCAAAGAAGGGGGAGGAACAGAAATGAAACTGACAAGAGAAGCCATCTAAAATTAAAACTCTCCATATGGAATTGCTTTTTCTTTTCCTCTAGAGAGTGTACTCACTTTAAGTCATAGAAACTCAGCTCTGTCTTTAAAAGTTTTCTTACAGGATAGTCATTGGAAGCTCTGACAACTCCTAGGTTCTATTATTGCCCAGCTTGTCTCTTTTAAATATCAAGAATATGTTCTTCCAAATGACAAGTTTTTATTTTAAAAATATTTTTTATTAACTTTACTTATATATTGTAAATATATAATAGTACAAAATTTGATAATAGTACAAAATTCAAAAACCCAACATGGTGACTTGTGTTGGGTTTTAGTCTTTGGATTGGAACTGATTGTGTTTAGAAGTTCATGGATGTAACCAGTTTTCCAAGATAGATATTCTTTATTGCTTCCCATCAGTCTAAAATGTATTAGAAGAGAAAGTAAAGCCTGGTCACAAAAATAAACTAATGGATTATTTTTAGCTAATAAGAAGTTTACCTAGAAACCACCTATTTAAATCTTGTTGCTGCTGTATCTGTATTTTTATGTCCATATTTTATTGCCCATGATGGCACTGATTGTTAGATACACATTTTATGTACAGCTGAGAAAAAGAAACCTAGCTGGTTAAACTATTTCCCAGCACCGCTCATTATTTAGATGATCTCTTAGGAAAGAATTAAGTGAAATAAGGCAAAAAGGTAGAGCAGTATATCCTTTCAATGTCATATTGGAATGCTTTATTGAATAAATAAGCCTGACCAAGAATTATTATTCAGGAGAACTTCCTTATGTTTAGTTTTTGTTTTTTTACTCTTCATTGGAGTCTAGACACTGGAAAGTTGTGTGTTAATATATGGATTTTTGGCAGTATCTGTCTAGTGGAAAAAAGAACCCTACGTGTTATAGATTTTAGGACATTAACCAGCTCTGCAGGTAATCTAGCAGTTTTATACTAAAATTTTCAAAGACTAGAAACACCTTCTCCATCAGCTTTCTTTGGCTCAGCCTTATCATCTTGCTGGTTTCTTCATTATTGAGTTGAGTAAATCTTGACATATATTTATTCTATATTTTTATATAGAATTTTCAGCTTTTAAAAAATGTTTTATATAGAGTTTTCAGCTTTTAAAAAATGTCACTTTGTCAAGATTTAAACCTCTCAAGTGAAACAGTTACTACTTGTTATTATGTTATATATTTATAGGTTGACAAGTGCTCTTGGTAGCAGTTCATAGTGACCTGCAGAGATGAAAACACATGTTTATGAGGTTTAAAAGTAGATTGCTGAGCCTGTGCATGAGTTAGACCTCATCAAGTGACTTTGATGTGATTAGTAAATTATTCTCCTTATGTGGATGGAAGCGTTTCAGGCGCCAGAGCTGGGCTTGTGCAAGGAAGCTAGCCAGAACATTTCAGAACAGCCTTGGGGTGCAGGGGTGCCCCATGGAGGCAGCTGTTCATCTTTGCTCCTCCAGCACCTGGTGTGGGGTTTTCTAAGCTCTCAGTCATGTGTGTGTTGGTTTCCTGGAGTTCCCATCCTTGTTCTTTGGGGGATTTGAGAAGATTCTTCTGTTTTCAAAGGCTTTAGAAACACGATTGGGTCTTCAGAATGATCTCTTAGGAAGAAATTGAGTATATCAGACATGAAATTTATTTAGATCCAGTTTACCCGACTCTGCACTTTTTCTTATCTTCCTCCCTCTTCCATTAATCCCATTTTTCTCTCTCCTTCCCTTCTCTCCATCCCTTTTTTCTGTTGACCTCTCTATTTTCAAATCTGCCTCACTTGAGATGGTGTGGAAGATGACATCATGCTTAACTGAGATACATATTTATTTGATTACCTGAAGGCTTTCTATAATGCTTTAGTGAAAGCATTTACAGTAAACGCCAATCAATGAAACACAGACACATCAGGGAGTAGAAATTTCCTGTGTATTTGAATGTTGCATTGATCACCTTATCTAGTGTACCTAGCCATTTTCTTAAGGTTGTAATTAAAGTGTTTCATACCTGAAGTGGTTTAGGGTCATAAATTTTGAATTGACAGAATACTCAAAAGTACTGTGATATATTTTCTTATGTAGCTTGTGTAGGTTGGCACCCAAAAGTCAGGTAAGATGTTGCTGAAAGTATAAATGAGTGGAAAACAGGAAAGACTATTAAATTCCTTGCCAGAGAAATCCTCATGAATAGAACAAGTGACCATCTGGGTGAGAGACTAAAAATTGTTCTGAACTCACTGAGATAGAGAAGGTAGAATATCCTCATAATATTTTGGGGACTTTTGCTTCTTGTTTTATTTATTTATTTATTTATTTAGGAGGTGGAGTTTTGCCGTGTCCCCAGGCTGGGGTACAGTGGCGCTATCTCCGCTCAGCCTTCCAAGCTTATGGGAGTACAGGTGCGCACCACTGTGCCTGGCTAATTTTTGTATTTTTAGTAGAAACAGGGTTTCACCGTGTTGGCCAGGATGGTCTCGATTTCCTGACCTTGTGATCCACCTGCCTCAGCCTCCCAAAGTACTAGGATTACAGGTGTGAGCCACTGTGCCCGGCCACTTTTGCTTCTTTAATTAGTAATCATGTTGGTGAAACCCTGGGGATGAAGGTACGTACAGTTCAACAGTGTCAGGAAGGAGGCCCCTTTAGTACAATGTTTATGGGATTCAAGGTAAGTGTGGGCTTAGAATGGTGTTGGGAATTAGAACCCTGGAGCCAGTGAGAAAGCCACACTTCACATGAATGACATCTGAAGTCTAGTAAGAGCTCAAAGTCAGTTGATATCCTGAGGGAAACCAGGCATGGCTTAAGAACCAGGATTTCTTCAAGAGGGAGCTTTACAGAATGTAGTGGAGAACGCTGAAGCCACTCCAGACTGAAAGCTCATGGTTGACAGCTGCCACCTTGCGAGAGTCCACCTGGTTCCAAATTCTGTTCAGAGCATTTTCTGGGCATCATGCCATTTAACCCTCACACCAGGCCAGTGAGAGAGTATCACCTCTGCTGCGTTACGAGAAAAGAAGTGGCTTTAGAAAGGTGGACTTTCATTCTAAGAGTATCAACTGATACTGGAGATTGCAATGGAACCCAGGTTAGTCTCTCTCTGCCTCTGTGCCGCCAATCATGATGCTGTGCTGCCCTCTATGTCTGCTTTTCCCACCTGTGGCAAGTAGCCAGCCTCTCACCTGATGAAGAGCATCAGGCCTTGAAGGACCAAGCTCTTTCACTTCTGCTGAAAGCCTGATTGGGGTGGGACATCTGGATATGCAGAAGCCACGTGACTGGTAGGCACAGGACTCCCAGGCACCCATTCTCTCAAAGGTGGGCTATTCTGGGGATATTTGGGGCTATGGATGATTCCTTTGAGTTCTTCTTTAACTTATTCCGTCTAACCTCCAACACACAGGGCCACTGAGAGATGCAGAACTTACGGCAGCTTCAAACTGCCCTGCTCGTCTGCTGTTCTGTCTGACAGTGTGAGAAGCCGGCAAAAGCTTCTTTGCATTAGAATGCCAGTGGGGAAATAGAAGGGAAAAGGGGGAACAGGAAGGAAAAGCATGCTATTTTGTAGACAGGGGAGGATTTCATACCAATATGTTCAGAATGGTTTTACAAAGACTGTGCATATATGCTCTAGGTCTGTTCAGGAAAGATTCATTTGTGGAGGCTTCAAATGTTCCTTATCTAAGAGAAACAGAGACATCTATTGAATTTCACAAAATGTAATATGAAAACTGATCTCCAAGGGTCACCTTTAATATTTTACTTCCTTCTTCATTGTTGAAAATATATTTCAGCTCTCTTTTACATACCAGCATACAGCAGAGGGAGAAGATAAAATAATCACTGTGAAAGTATTATCAAATGCAAGCATGCGTTTGCATTTTTGGCAAACAACCACTTTTGATTTTACTTTGTATTATTCCATAATATTTAAAGCACAAAGTCCTGAAATTATCAAACCTACTTGAGTTTGCAGCAGTCAGATACTAGTTTCATTGTGCTTTAAATTAATAAAATGTAGATTTTCTAAACTAAAATCTTTATTATGAAACATTTTTACCATAAGGGAAAAATACCATTAAACGATATTCATGGATGTACCTACCACTTAGATTTTACAAATACTAACATTTTTGCTGTATTTCTTCAAATGTGATTTTATGTTGTAACTATTAATAAAATAGCACATTACAGATATAGTTGTTGTATAACCCCCTTCACATTCTCTCTTCCTCCCTTTTCTGCAAGGAAAGGGAGGAAGAGAAGAAAGCTGATGCATATTACTCCTCTGTTTTTTGTTTGTTTGTTTGTTTGTTTGTTTTTGAGACAGTCTTGCTGTGGTGCGATCTTGGCTTACAGCAGCCTCTGCCTCCCGGGCTCAAGGATTCTCTTGCCTCAGCCACCTGAGTAGCTGGGACTACAGGTGCATGCCATCACGCCCAGCTAATTTTTATACTTTAGTAGAGATGGAGTTGTGCCACATTAGCCAGGCTGGTCTCGAACTCCTGACCTCAGGTAATCCACCCTTCTTGACCTCCCAAAGTGCTGGGATTACAGGCGTGAGCCACCACACCCAGCCCCCTAAACGTTTTTATTCTTTGACAGCATGGTTGTGGAAATACTAAGTGAAATTTTCTTTACACCTGTATTTTGAAGTAACATTATCAATTTAGAGCCATAAGTCTATTCTTAAAGTCATTTTCCTGTGAGGTATAATTCTCGAAGTGCCCACTTGTTGGAGGAGGTTGAGGTTAGTATAATTACCACCAAAAAAATAGACTTTAAGAAATTGGTTCCAGCTTCTTCTGCCCCTCACTGCTTCTTTGAGCCGCCTGGTGGATCCTTCTCCACGTGTGTCCCTTACTTGTGTCTGTGCTGGCAGACACCACTTGGGGATATACACAGAGGAGGGCTACCATTTGTTTGGGTTTTGCCCCAACACAACCAGCTTATACCCATTATACAAAAACTTGCTTTTTTATTTCTCAGTTTATCATGGACATGCTCACATCTAAATGGACTGAAAATATGGTGCTTTCTAGTACATTTACATGGAGATTTGTACCACAAATTCTGTTCCTTTCATTTTCTTTTTTAAACCATAGCCTTTTCTTCTTAGCTTCGCTAAATGAAGCTGCCCCCTCTTTCACAGCCTTCCCTCTTTCCAGTGCTGTGTTAGCTTCCCACCTTTTCTAAAGCTCTTATGATCGTATGTATACATGTGCACATACACGCACACACCCATTCACACACGTGTACACATAGGTATATTTGATCATTTCTGTACAAAAATGGGATCATACTTGTTACATTCCATATACTAAGTGGCTATTACCGTTGAGATTTTTTTCTGAGACAAAGCCACTTTCCCTGTACCCCAGCTTCAAATGAAGACCACTCCCACACAGCCCTGGCAGCTCAGGGCAGCATTCATGGGCCAGGCCTTCCCTACCTCTGCTGTGGGTTTGGAGGAGGACAGCCACCACCTGCCATCCAGATTTCAGGCACAGCTTCCTCTGATGCTTAATGTCATGCTGGATTTTACCCGGAACCATGACTGCATGAAGTTCGCAAGGACACCAAAGCTTTATTTTTTATTTTTTAACATAGTAGTTTTTTTTTTTTAATTTCATCTAATCTGTTTGCTAAGGTTAGGGGCAGCGTGGCATTCACATGCTATTTACCTAACATTTACAATACTCCCATCCTCCATCAAGGTTATTACTTCTCTGGTTGGTGAGAGACTCAAATCCTTATTCTCAAAAGTTCCCAGGACTGGGAAAGGCACAGTTGCTCTGTTGGCAGGTGGGCAGATTTCCATGGGCTAAGACGAAACTAAAGCAGAAGTCAGTGTATTTCTGCTGCTCCTGACCCATGATAGAGAAAGAGAGTGGATAATTTCTCCTTGGTATTTGCTGGCTTTATAGTGGGGTGTCACAAGATGCATTTGAGAAAAGTTAATTTAAACTTTTAATTTCAACACTGATTTTCAAACCAGAACTATGTCTACCTCTCTTGTGTTTTTATCCTAAGGTCCAGCTGATTCCCACTGGAATTGCTTCCAATATGTTCTCCAGAAAACCAAAGTTCTTCTTTGAGAAACTTTCAGGATCACAGTGGGTGATTGCATCTATTTAGCTATGCTGCTATTAGATTGAATCATATGACATTACATTTTTATAGGTCAAAAATGGCCAGATATTGTCAGTTCAGTGATTCAACCCAATAGGTTTACCCTGAAAATTTACAAATCAGAAGGCCTGGGGCCCATCAGGATTCTATTACCCAGTTCTTAACATTTACAGGGGATCACCAGGGGCCGGTCTAATTCATCAGTTGGTGATGAATTGATTCACCTGTGCTGAAGCCCGGGCCATACAGATCCCCCAGGAACTGTGAAGTGTGGTATGAACAGCCAGGCTCCAGGAGGTACAAGCTTCAAGGGTTACAGTAAAGGATGGGGATCCTTTAAAGCCCAGAGGGCTGTTCCCTGGCAGGGAAGGCAAATTGGGCAAACATCCTGGAGAGGTGGAGAGGCTCAAGCCCAAGAGACCTTGGGACCTGAGATTGCCCCTGACTCTGAGGATTCAGATCAGACAGATCCTCTTTCTGTCGTCTTCTATCCACACCCTAGTCTCCCCACAGCATTTGAAATGCTGCAGGCAGAATGCAGGCCACTCCCCCTGACTGCAAAGGACTGACTTGGGTAGGTGGGCATGAGCCTTTCTGCCCAGCATGAGTCCCTCTGGCACAGCTGGACACTGACCTGCAGGGCAGTGCTTCAGCAATTACTTGAGTAGCGTCCAGAATGAGAAGCCAAACTGTTTCTCATGTTCTCCTGCAAAATGAATTTATTTCCTTGTTAGAGAACAATGGGCACACCTCTAGTCAAACATAAATAAAAATCAATGCCTCTTTATTAGAAAAAGTTAGAGAGATATGGACAGATTTAAAAAAAATTACCCAACTTCCCACCACTATAAATCATTATTACTTCCAGATTTCCTTCCAGATTTTAATACATTTAAAAAATATGGCTGGGGCGGTGGCTCATGCCTGTAATCTCAGCACTTTGGGAGGCTGACGTGGGCAGATCGTGAGGTCAGGAGAACGAGACCATCCTGGCCAACATGGTGAAAACCCATCTTTACTAAAAACATAAAAATTAGTTGGGTGTGGTGGCACATGCCTGTAGTCCCAGCTACTTGGGAGGCTGAAGCAGGAGAATTGTTTGAACCTAAGAGGCAGAGGTTTCAGTGAGCCAAGATCATACCACTGTACTTCAGTCTGGCAACAGAGTGAGACTTAGTCTCAAAAAAACAAATTCCATAATGATGCTAAGTCTTTGGCTTGATATAACTAATCCATGTATACTTTATGTAATAAGAATATATAAAAAATATTCTCTATAAAATATACATTGACAATGACTATATACTACTATAGAGATTTTATACAAAATGCAACTAGCATGTATATTATATTCCTACCCTTTTCATTCATCATAAGTAAATACTCTGTGAACATAATTTTAAAATGTTGCATAGTGTTCCCTGGAGTTGATTTTCCATCATGTAGTTAACAAATTTTTCTTTTAGTGTCACAATTAAGTACATGGACTCTGGATAGTTGGATTCAAATCCCAACACACTGTGTGATTATGGGCAAGATACTTAATTTCTCTGTGTCTCTGTCTGTTAATCTTTAAAATAGGTGTAAGAGTTATATGTCACCCGTTAAAAGAAAAAAAAAAAAGAAGAAGCACACATAGCCTGTTACAGAAAAGAGACCAAAGTCTTCAGACATTGCCATTTATAAGAACTACACTGAAGGGAGGTAGGCTGTGTTTACCAGCCATGGTTCAGATCCCTAGCATGTCAAAATTACACGTCATCTTTTATGACTGAAAATATCAACGATTCCATCTGAGGTTTGCCTTTAAACAAAAGAGGAGAAGGGGCCCTAAAACACAAATGTTGGGTACTGAGTCACTGTGATACTAGTTGGCAGGGGAATGGGGACCTTCTAGCCATGAGCTAAGGTTACTGAAGACATTCCTTTCAACATAACATTTGCAGGACACAGAATTTGTCGAGTGAAGCATTTGGGAGTCTCTAACATCATTACAATATTTATCCATGGGAGCAAAACATTAAACATTTACAAAGGGGCCGCTGTGTTGTTCAGGGAGCAAAATATTAGCATTTCTTTGTTAACATTTTGAACTTTTGATTAAGGGGTTTTTAACTTTGGACAGGACCAGTTTTCTGATTAATTCATGGGTGATCAAACACTTAGAACAAAAGTCTGCTGGGAGGATCAAACACTTAGAACAAAAGTCTGCAAATGTTTCCTATAAAGGGTCAGGTAGTAAATGTTTTAAATTTTGTGAGCCATATGCAAGGCTCTGTCACATATTTTGGATTCTGCTCTCCAGTATGAAAGCAGCCACAGACAATATGCAAATCAGTAAGTATGACTGAGCTCCAATAGGACTTTTGTTATAGATGCTGAAATTTGAATTTCATGTAATTTTCACATCACAGATTTTTTTTCCTTTTGATTAAAAAAACTATTTGAAAATGTAAAAGAAAAAATATTTTAGACTCACAACTGAACAAAAACCATTTGGCCCCTGGGCTGTAGCTGGCTAACCCCTGGCTGAGAGCAGTACTTGGCAGCAGTGATTTCTATGTATGTGTTAGCTCCTGCTGCCACAATTACAGCTGTTGTTATCGCCATCATCACCATTTACATCCTTCTGCTATTATAAATAAAGCACTGAAGAATGTCTTCAGGGAGAAAGCTTTTTGTCCCTCCCCTGCTTTTGCAGTTACTAACTGTACTGCAGCACTATGATAGGAACAGATAGTGCTAGGTTCTGAAGAAATCTTTGCATCTCTTTGACTTCCTGGGAGTCCATGTGTAGCAGCTGCAGCTTGATCAGCTTCTAGCTTCACCATGGCAGAGAGGTTTTCCCTCCCATACTGATGATAATTTCTCACCAGAGGCTGCCTGGAGAGCTGTGCGGGGCTCCAGGAGAATGAGTTTCATAATGGATTATCCAGAGCCACCTTAGAGTGATGTTTGCACATGTGCTGTGTTCTTTGCTGGGCATCGTAGCATGTGCTCTCCCTGGGGATGGATGAAAAAGTGAGACAAAGATGCCCACTGTACATGACATATATTTATCCCTTGTTTTAAAGTGACAAGAGGTGAGAGAAAGGGGCTCATAAAAGGAGTGGTACAAGGAAGAGCTGGGAGATAAGGAAGAAAGAATAGGACATTGTTGCTAGAATGAGCTGTGAAACCTGGATTGTTCCAAATCCGGCATGCACTCAGCTGAGTAGAAAAATTGCTGATATCTTTATAAACCTTGAACACTATTTCGTTATTCATAAAGACTTTTTTAAAAACTGTAACCAGCTTCATTTTTAAAGGAAATTTATTCCCAACACATTTTTTAATTGAGTTTTTATGGATAATTGTCTGTATGGACTATTGGATCAACATACCAAATAAAATATGCTCAAGTGTTTTCTTTTATTCAGGAAGTCTCAATTCTGCTTCCTCAAAATAATGAAGTGAGAGTCAACTCAGATTTTCATGAATTACATATATGGCGGTGCATAGCCTTTTCTAAGACTAAATTTTAAAAAGTATTATTTGTTTAACTGGGAGTATTTTCCTTAAATCCAGAATCTTTGGTTTATGATCTTTCATTGTGTGTGCCTGTGTCATTTATGATTGTGTGTGTCTTGCTGTATTGTTAAGGCTTTGAATAACTCAGTTCTCAAACAGAAGTTCCTTGAAAGCAGGTAAACTTTGTTTTAAATTCACCTTTGGATGAAATGTGTCATTTCTTTCTTGCACAGTGCCTTGGATAGTAATAGACATTCAAAATTGTGTGATGAGAAGAAGGAGCTAGGGGTTGCAAGGCATCTAGTGGTCATTTGCCTTTTCCTTCCCTAGGCGGTGTCCCTGCTGTACATCCAGCCCTTACTACGATGTTGCTCAGGACAAAAACTTCTCTGCTACTTCTGTTTCTATAGTGTGTATGGAATACTGCCAATACCCTTCCAGATGCTTGAAGACATCTGGAAGTTAACTAACCTACAGCTTCCATCTCAGTTCGTCACCACACCTCACACACCTTTCCTTTTTTTTTCTTGGGCTAAATAACTAGGTTTTTTTTCCCAGCTTTTCTGACATGCCTCTCTGTTCTGACATTTCTGCTGCTTTCTGGCCACTCTCGTGTGCACAGTTTCGTGTGTGCCAGGAAGTGGGTTGCATTGCGGCCTCCAGACTGTGCATTGTGTCCAGATGTGACCTGGGCAGGGCCCAGTCCAGCGGAACCTCCTCTGTTCTTGTTGTACTCCTATTAGTAAAACCCAACATGGCAGCGCCTTCTGGTTGCCACATGAACTTGACTGCTCCTGGACTTATGGCCAACTCTAACTCTTAGTTGATAATTTGAATGGTTGTGGACTCTGCTTGGTTTCAGGACATTCTCAGGGAGGAGATTCCCTTAGTGATGCTTGCAGGTGGCTTGAGAGCTTGGGTATCACACGAGGGGTACCGTTGTGGAGTTGCCCAGCCCAGAGAAACAAAGCCAAGGTTGGGGCCAGGAAGTAGCAGGTGGGTAAATGGAATGAGAGAGATGAGCAGAAGTGTTAAGGAGGCCAGGCAAAGAGAAGAGGATGTGCATCAGAGAGGGAGGTGCACTGGGGAATCTGGGTGGGGGGAGGCTTAGAATCTATTGGTCTAATCCCTAGCATCTTCCTTCCTGGGTGTTTCTTTCATGAAGCAACTTTGTGCCTTACGTTAAATAATCAAATTTTAATGATGAGCTGGGATCTCTTGAATTATTTATGAGCCAGATTTTCCTTAATCTGTAGACATGCGCTTGAATTTCTAAAAATCTTTTTTATGGGGCTTTACATTTCTCTGATTAAATTTCTTCTTGCTAATAGACCCCATATTCCTAGTCACCAAAGACTTTTTGAACATAAAGAGGAAAAAAGCTACAGAATTGAAGTCGTGACTCTGCCACTTACTAGACATGGTCTTGCCGAAATTGCAAATTCCATAAGATGAGAACCACAACAGGTATCTTGTCACTTGTTTCATTGGGTGGTTGGGAAGATAATTGGAATTTTGCATTTGGAGTGCCTGATGTGAAGCCCATCAGTACCACTGCCAGCAGCTTGTCCTACTTATTTTTCTGCTGTCAGGGTATTAAAACATGTTTCTGTCTTAGGTCAGGTTTGATAGACTGTCTTCTCTGTTTTCATCCAATCTACTGATTCTTATTACATATGGAGAGGGACCAACAGCAGAATCTAAAGATTCCTAGAGGCTACTTGTAAGGATCTTTGGGACACTGGTCCATGTTGGGGATTGCAAAGTCAGAGGCCTTCAATAACCTCATTATACAAATGTGTAAGCAGCCAGGTGAGAAGAGAGTGGTGGGGCCCGTGTCAACTCAGAGAATGTATGTCCTACCTAAAGCGGTCATTTCACTAAGAATCACTGCCTAACCCAACACCTGGTACAGGGGGAGTCAAGGATTGCAGCTCCATGGGCTGCTAGAAATAGCTCCCTAACATGCTCTTGCATTTGGATAATGTGGCTTTGGAGCAGTGGTTCTTATAGTATTGTCCAGAAGCCATCAGCAGCATCTAAAAACTTGTATGAATTCAAGTTCTTGGCTGCACTCCAGACCTACTGAATCAGAAACTCCTAAGGTGGGGCCCAGCAGCCTGGGGTTTAACAGAACCTCTAGGAGAGTCTGATGCTCTTGAGAATGATTTGGAAAGTGGTTCTCAACCTTGGAAGGACATTGGAATCAATGTCCTGGGGAGCTTTAAAAATCCAACTGCTTGGTTCCCAAGCACAGAGCTTCTCATTGAACTGATTTGGACTGGAACCTGGACACCAGGATTTTTTTTAAAGCTCCCCATGGGATTTTCAGGTGCATCTAAGACAGAAAACTGCTGTTCTCAGGAGCTTATTGAAACACCCACATACTCATTTATCTGGGGTGAAGAGGTGAGGAGAGAGAGGCATGTATCATTTGACAGAGTTCCTAGAGGATCTCTCTTCTCCTTAGAGAACATGACCTTGAACCACCAGCCTTAAGAAACAGCCTTGAATAGGGCTTTTCACAGATTAAATGAATATTCACTCAGTGTGATTTGTTTTAAAGGTTGCTTTTAATGCTATGTTTGTTCAGCAAGTGTAGGCACTCATACAACACAAATATTAACTCCTAAATCCTCAAAGGCTTTCCCCACAATATGCCATCTGGCGGGCATTATTATCATTATCTCTTTATTATCCATGCTAATAAAGGACTAGGATGGCACTGGTAATTGAAAAACACAGATCATTTAAAAATCATTCAGGCTAGTGCCAGTACCGCTTTCCCAACCAGGAGGCATTCAAGAGTAGAAATATTGACTGATTACAGTTTGCTACTTCCCTGCGGAGGTGCTAATATATATTATTTTAGTCAGAAATTTGAGCCATTGGAGTGAGAACCTTCTAAATTATAATTTCCGTTTCTGAATAAAGGGGTTTGTTTTATTGATGAGAGTCCTGACCATGGAGATAATGAAGAGCAAGCCTATTTAAAATGCATGTGCACCTGGGAACCAGTAGATTGAAGTGTGATGTAATATAGAAGCTGCATGGGGATTTGAGGAACTGTGGATCTGGATTCAAGATCTTTTGATATTACCTGTGTCATTTGAGATGAGCTATCCTCTACCAGTGGGACTCAAAGAGTCCTCAACTAGCAACATCTGTAATACCTGGGGATTTATTAGAGATGAAGATTCTTGAGCCTCATCCCAGGCTTACTGGATCAGACTCTGGGGGTGGGGGCGGCAATCAGTGCTTTAACAAACCCTCCAAGAAATGCACATGCCTCCTCAAGTTTGAGCATTGCTATTATTCTCCACCAGGGCCTCAGTTTTTTTGGCTATAAAATAAGAAGATCAGCCTAGATTATATTTAAGGTTTATTCTAACTCTCAAAGCCTGTGGTGTATGGGCACAGAATAGGTTTAGAGATTTTCTGTCTTAGAGCTTATACCTTCCCTTGTGATTGAAATAATTCAACTGAAAAATTGACAGGTGGGTAACAGAAAAGAAACTGATTTCCAGGAACTAGATACTTAGACTAGATACCCAAACTGCACATCGTGTTCTTGCTGCAAAGTAACTCGTAATATCTTCAGCTGATTGGTACTACTTTCCTGAAGTAAAAAAAAAAAAAAAAAAAAAAACCTCTGGTGTTTTGGAAAGGGAAGCAGCCATCCCCCCTTTCTCTAGGGGCTGAGAGCTGTCTGCTGTGATTCACAGAGCAGCATTTCAACAGGAACTAACAAATGGCATTTCAGAAGGATGTACAGAGGTACACAGGCTTTGCAGTAAAACAAGGGAAAATTTCAAGCCATTTATCAAAGCTCCTACAGCTTCCATTTCAAGACAGGTGGAAAAAAATAACATGGAACAAGAAAAGAAAATAAATCTGTATCCAGAGCATCTCATAAATAAGAAAGGAGTGGGGGAGTTGCTGGCCTTGCTGGGCTCTCAGAGTATTTTTGTCACAGTACAGAAAGCTTTTAAATGTTTTGGCGTGAAATTTTTTTCCTTTTCCTGTTATTAAAATTTGTGGTTCTAAAATGATTTAACTGGCTATTAAAACCAAAAAAAGAAAGCTGGGAAAATGATACCCGGAGTGAGAGAAAGAGAGAATAAGAGCATGGTTCATTCTCCACCACAAAATATTTTTTTATTTGTATCTAAAATGTAGTGATATTCCATAATTTAGGCCAAGTCATTGAAAATCAAAGATAATTTTCTAGTTGGCTTTTGTTCAGTAAGAGCCTATTTGCTACAGATAATTAGGACATGGTTTATTGACCATGAGAGAGACTTGGGTCTGTTATAATGTTTGGGAGGTGTGGAGAAACCATAACTTTCATTAAAAAGATAGCTACATTGGGTACAGTGGCTCATGCCTGTGATCCTATAACGTTGTGAGGCGGAGGCTAATGGATCACCTGAGGTCAGGAGTTTGATATCAGCCCGGCCAACATAGTGAAACCCTGTTTCTACTAAAAATATAAAAATTAGCCAAGCGTGGTGGCAGGGACCTGTAATCCCAGATACTCAGGAGGCTGAGGCAGGAGAATCGCTTGAACCTGGGAGTCAGAAGTTGCAGTGAGCTAAGATCCCACCACTGCTCTCCAGCCTGGGTGACAAAGTGAGACTCCAACACACACACACAAAAAAATTAAATTATATTAAAATAAAAAAGAAATAAAAAGATGGATTGCAGGCCCACTCTGCCAGAGGGAATAATGTTGATTGAGGAGAACCTGTGTTGGACATCTTTATGAAATTCCCAGCAATGTTGGGTTGTTAACCAATCTGGTTAAAAGCCCGCACTGTGAGTTCAGTCTGGCTTTGCCATATAACTGGCTCTGAAACTTTGGACAAGCTACCCAACTGTGAGTGCTTCGGTTTTCTTCAGGGGAATAATGATAGTATCTACCTGGTGGGAGTTTTGTGAGGATTAAGAGCTCCATATGCAAGACCCTTTGCGCAATGCCTGGTGTATCGTAAGCATTCTTTTATTGAGACTATTTGCTAATTAGTCACACAGTTCTTTAAAGGAGCTGTAAAAATCAATTACATTGTTTTTTAACAGTAAGGAGTTTTTGAAAACAGCAAATGAATGCCTGCGGAGGGGTGTCATTGATAAAAGGAGGCTTCAAGGGCATATTGGGTGCAAAATTTAAAGAAGACTGATAACTCTTGAGCCACAGCATTTTTCCCCCGTCAACTTCATTCACATATAGCTTTGGGGAATTGTTGGAATTAGATTCAGGAAATCTACTAGATTTCCTTTTGTTATGTATTTATTTTTGAAACTCATAGAGCAACACTAGAAATAGGTCTGAACTAAATGTTACATGTTTCTCATTTACATTTCGCTCCCCTCCTGTGTTGGCTGGTCCATGCTGCACAGTGGCTAATATTGATTAGCCTACATTTTTCTTAAATACACTTTTCTCAATCTATGTAAAGTCTACATGCTAGCAGTACCAACATAAATGCATTCAAATTCCAACCTGGTGGTAAGGGAAAAACTAGGAACAAAAGATGGTTGAGACATATTGTCCAATGAAATCATTGCCTGTGATGATGCCACAGCCAGGTGTGAGGTCTGGGGCAAGCTTCTGAACTCATCTGAGCAGCAGTTTCCTCATCAGTAGAACCGGGATAAGAATAGCGCCTACCACGTGTGAGATTTAATACATGTAAAGTTCAAAATAGTGCTAATGCCTAGAATGTGCTCAGCAAAGGTTAACTTCTTCAGTGCTACTTGTGTTCATGAAAATCCAATGTATCAAAGTGAAAATAATCAATTTGTGTGTAATGGGGAGGAAGTTTTACTCTTCTTTGCTAAGTAACTAAAAGCATTACAAAATCTTCAATGGTGAGTTGCTTTTTAGACTTAATCTCAGGTCATTTATTTCCAATTAAGATTGGGCCACACTGTATTTGACATGCAGAATAGTTTTTATTTTTGTTACAATCATATTTATTTTGAGATGTATCCTTATTAGTAGTAGCAGTACTCTGGTATTTTTAAAACTTCCCAACATTGGAATAAATGAATCAGGATAAAATGCTATCAAATCATTGCACTTATACAACCTATAGTTGGGGACAGCGATGCTGTTGAAACTGTGGAACTGGCCAGTAGGCAGCACTACCCTCTCATGGTTTCAGATGTTACTTATTAGCTTATAAACAAAATTTCAGATAAGCCTGGGTAGGACAGTTTGGATGTACTCTTGAATAATATAGAAAAGTGTGGGTTGTTTGATCCTCGAGCAAGTGAACAGAAAGGCCTTCCACCACCAAAATTAGAAAAAAATTGGCTTTAGCCAAAATTGTCCTGGAAAAACAGAGATTCAAGCTATTTATCCAGGGACAAAATGAAAGTATGTCATTTCATTCAAACTGTCTGGATGATAAGGCAAAATTGGTTTTCTTTCATACCTTTTTCTTTTTCATCTGTTTAACCTGAAAAAAAAAAAAAACACACACACAAAACTTGTCTTCCCTAAAATAAATCACCATTTAGATCTGAATTTTTACTTTTTTGGTTTTTTTTTCTTTTTATTAGGTTTTTGGAAAAGAGATGGTGTTTGGTTACATGGATAAATTCTTTAGTGGTTATTTCTGAGATTTTGATGTACCTATCACCCGAGCAGTATACACCGTACCCAATGTGTAGTCTTTTATCCCTTACCAATCCCCATTCTTTCTCTCAAGTCCCCAGAGTCCAGTGTGTCATTCTTCTGCCTTAGCTTCCACATAAGTGAAAACATATGATGTTTGGTTTTCCATTCCTGAGTTACTTCACTTAGATTACTTTACTTAGTCTCCAGTTCTATCCAGATTGCTCTGAATGCCATTATTTCATTTCTTTTTATGGCTGAGTAATATTTCATGGTGTGTGTGTGTGTGTGTGTGTGTGTGTTTGTATATATCACATTTTCTTTATCCACTCATTGATTGATGTGCATTTGGGCTGGTTCCATGTTTTTGCCATTGCAAATTGTACTGCTGTATACATGCATGTGCAATTATCTTTTTCATACAATGACTTCTTTTCCTCTGGGTAGATACCTAGTAGTGGCATTGCTGGATCAAACAGTGGATCTACTTTCAGTTCTTTAAGGAAACTCCACACCGTTTTCCATAGTGGTTGTACTAGTTTACCTTCCACCAATAGTGTAAAAGTGTTCCCTTTTCACTATATCTATGCCAGCATCTATTATTTTTTTATTTCTTCATTATAGCCATTCTTATGAGAGTGAGGTGGTATCGCATTGTGGTTTTGATTTGCATTTTCCTGATCCTTAGTGATGTTGAGCACTTTTTCATATGCTTGTTGTCCATTTGTATATGTTCTCAGAATTGTATATTAATATCCTTAGCCTAATTTTTGGTGGGATTGTTAGTTATTTTCTTGCGAATTTGTTTGAGCTCTTTGTTGATTCTGAATACTTTTACCTTTGTCAGATGTATACATTGTGAAGATTTTCTCCCACTCTGTAGGTTGTCTGTTACCTTTTCTGATTATTTCTTTTTCTGTGCAGAAACTTTTTAGTTTAATTAAGCCCCATCTATTTATCTATGTTTTTGTTGCCTTTGCTTTTGAGTTCTTTGTCATGAAGTCTTTGCCTAAGCCAATGTCTAGAGGGGTTTTCCAGTGTCATCTTTGAGAATCTTTATGGTTTCAGATCTTAGATTTAAGTATTTGATCCATCTTGAGTTGATTTTTGTGTAAGTTGAGAGTTGAGGATCCAGTTTTATTCTTCTACATGGGCTTGCCAATTATCCCAGCACCGTTTATTGAATACAGTGTCCTTTTCCCACTTTATTTTTTTGTTTGCTTTGTCAAAGATCAGTTAGCTGTAAGAATTTGGGTTTATTTCTGGGTTCTCTATTCTGTTCCATTGGTCTATGTGCCTATTTTCATACCAGTACCATGCTGTTTTGGTGACTGTCACCTTATAGTATAACTGGAAGTCAGTTAATGTGATACCTCCAGATTTGTTCTTTTTGCTTAGTCTTGTTTTGGCTATGTGGGCTCTTTTTTGCTTCCATATGAATTTTAGGATTATTTTTTCTAGTTCTGTGAGAGCAATGGTGTTATTTTGATGGGAATTGCATTGAATTTATAGGTTGTTTTTGGCAGTATGGTGATTTTCATAGTATTTATTCTGCCCATCCATCAGCATAGGATGTGTTTCCATTTGTTTGTGTTGTCTATGATTTCTTTCAGCAATGTTTTGCGTTTTTCCTTGTAGAATTCTTTCCCCTCCTTGATTAGGTATATTTTTAAGTTTTTTTTTTTGCCTCTATTGTGAAAGAGGTTGAGTGATTTGATTCTCAGCTTGGTCACTGTTGCTATATAGCACAGCGACCAATTTGTGTACATTAATTTTGTATCTTGAAGCTTTACTGAATTGATTTACCCATTCTAGGAGCTTTTTGGATGAGTCTTTAGGGTTTTGTTGGTATACAATCATATCATCAGCAAACAGTGACAGTTTGACTTCCTCTTTACTGATTGGATGCCCATTATTTCTTTCTCTGGTCTGGCTAGGGCATCCAGCACTATGCTGAATAGTGGTGAAAGTGCGCATCCTTGTCTTGTTCTACTTCTCAGGGAAAATGCTTTCATCTTTTCCCCATTTGGTATAATGTTGATTGTAAATTTGTCATAAGTGGCTTTTATTACCTTAAGGTATATTCCTGCTATGCAGATTTTGCTGAGGGTTTTAATCATAAAGCGATGGGTTCTGTTAAACGTTTTTTTCTGCATCTATTGAAATGATCATATGATTTTTGTTTTTCATTCTGTTTATGTAGTGTATCACATTTGTTGACTTACGTATGTTAAACCATCCCATCATCCCTGGTATGAAACTCACTTGATCATGGTGGATTATCTTTTTGATATGCTGTTGGATTTGGTTTGCTAGTATTTTATTGAGGATTTTTGCATCAGTGTTCATCAGGAATATTGTTGTGTAGTTTTCATTTTTTATAATGTCTTCCCCTGTTTTTTTGGTATTAATGTGATACTGGCTTCATAGAATGAATAAGGGAGGATTCTCTCTTTGTCTTTTGGAATAGCGTCAATAGATTGGTACCAATTCTTCTTTGAATGCCTGTTAGAATTCAGCTGTGAATCTGTCTGGTCCTGGACTTTTTCTTGTTGGAAATTTTCTTTATTACCATTTCAATGTCATTGCCTGTTATTGGTATGTTCAGAGATTATTTATCTGCCTGATTTAATCTAGAAGGGTTGCCCATTTCCAGGAATTTATCCATCTCTTCTAGGTTTTCTAGTTTATATGCATAAAGGTGTTTATAGTAGCCTGGAATACTTTTCAAAGAACCAGCTTTTCAAAGAATTATTTGAATTCTTTTAAAAAAAACCCAGCTTTTTGTTTCATTTATCTTTTGTATTTTGTTGTTATTGTTGTTGTTGTTTGTTTCAATTTCATTTAGTTCTGCTCTGATCTTCATTATTTCTTTTCTTCTGCTGGGTTTGGGTTTAGATTGTTCTCATTTCTCCAGGTCCATGAAGTGTGAACTTAGATTGTCTATTTGTGCTTTTTCAGACTTTTGATGTAGGCATTGAATCCTAGAACTTTCCTTTTAGCACCGTTTTTGCTGTATCCCAGAGATTTTGACAGGTTATGCTACTATTATAGTTCATTTCAAATAATTTTTTAATTTCCATCTTGATTTCATTGTTGACCCAGTGATCATTCAGGAGCAGATAATTTAATTTCCATGTATTAGCATGGTTTTGTGGGTTCCTGTTGGAGCTGATTTCCAATTTCATTCCACTTTAGTCTGAAAGAGTACTTGATATACTTTCAGTTTTCTTAAATTTAGTGAGATTTGTTTTGTTGCCTATTTGTGGCCTATCATATGATCTGTCTCAAAGAATGTTCCATGTGCTGATGAATGTATATTCTGCCGTTGTTGGGTAAAATGTTCTGTAAATATCTGTTAAGTCCATTTGTTGTAGGGTATAGTGTTAAGTCCATTGCTTCTTTGTTGACTTTCTGTCTTGATGACCTTTCTGGTGGTGTCAGTGGAGTATTAAAGTCCCCCACTATTACTGTGTTGCTGTCTATCTTATTTCTTAGGTCTAGCAGTAATTATTTTATAAATTGGGGAGATCCGGTGTTAGTATTGTGATATTTTCCTGTTAGACTAGTCCTTTTAGCATTATATAATGTCCCTCTTTGTCTTTTTTAACAGCTACTGATTTAAAGTTTGTTTTCTCTGATAGAAGAATAGATACTCCTATTTGCTTTTGGTGTTCATTTGCATAGAATATCTTTTTCTACCCCTTTACCTTAAATTTATGTGAGTTCTTATGTGTTAGGTGAGTCTCTTGAAGGCAGCAGAAACTTGGTTGGTGAATTCTTATCCATTCTGCCATTCTATATCTTTTAAGTGAAGCATTGAGGCCATTTACATTCAATGTTAGTATTAATGTGAGGTTCTATTCTATTCATTGTGTTATTGTTGCCTGAATATTTTGGTTTTCTTCATTGTGTTATTGTTACATATACAATATGTATGCATTGTGAGATTTATGTTTAAGGTCCTGAGAGATTCGTGCTTTAAGAAGGTTCTATTTTGGTGTTTTTCGAGGATTTATTTCAAGATGTAGAGCTCCCTTTAGCAGTTCTTGTCATGCTGATTTGGTAGTGGTGAATCCTCTCAGCATTTGTTTGTTTGGAAAAGACTGTATCTTTCCTTCACTTATGAAGCTTAGTTTTACTGGATATAAAATTCTTGGCTGATAATTGTTTTGTTGAAGTAGGCTAAAAATAGGACCCCAATCCCTTCTAGGCTGTAGGTTTTCTGCTGAGAAATCTGCTGTTAATCTGATAGGTTTTCCTTTATAGGTTACCTGATGCTTTTGCCTCACAGCTCTTTAGATTTTCTTTTGTCTTGACTTTAGATAACCTGTTGACCATATGCCGAGGCTATGATGTTTTGTGATGAATTTCCCAGGTGTTCTTTGAGTTTCTTGTATTTGGATGTCTAGATTTTTAGCAAGGCCAGGGAAGTTTTCCTCAATTACTCCCTCAAATGTGTTTTCCAAACTTTTAGATTTCTCTTTTTCCTTAGGAACACCAATTATTCTTATGTTTGGATGTTTAACATAGTCCCATACTTCTAGGAGGCTTTGTTCATTTTTAAAATTCTTTTTTCTTTGTCTTTGACAGATTGGGTTAATTCAGAAACCTTGTCTTTGAGCATTGAGGTTCTTTCTTCTGCTCTTTCAATTCTATTGCTGTTACTTTCCAGTGAATTTTGCATTTCTCTAAGTGTGTCCGTGGTTGCCAGAAGTTGTGATTGTTTTTTATTTATGCTACCCATTTCACTGAAGAATTTTTCTTTCATATCCTGTGTACTGTCTTTTATTTTTTTAAATTAGACTTCACCTTTCTCTTTAGTAACTTAATAATCTACCTTCTGAATTCTTATTCTGGCAATTCAGATATTTCATCTTGAATTTATTTAAAGTTTGTTTTGTCTGATAGAAGAATAATCTACCTTCTGAATTCTTATTCTGGCAATTCAGATATTTTATCTTGAATTTATTTTATTTAAAGTTTGTTTTGTCTTACAGAAGAATATCTACTCCTAGTGTCCATTTGCATGGAATATCATTTTCTTCCCCTTTACCTTAAGTTTATATGAGTCCTTATGGGTTAGGTGAGTCTCTTGAAGGCAGAGAAACTTGGTTGGTGAATTTCGCTGGGTGATCTCAAGTATATGGAGAGTTCAGATCAGCCAGGCCTTCCCCTCTCAGGCATATGGATCTGTTGCTGGTGCGCTGGTATGATCTTTTGGGGTGTTAAAGAACTTTGTTTTGTCATATTACCAGAATTGTTTTTCTGGTTCCCTCTCATTGGGGTAGACTACATCAGGGGAAAAATCTGGGACTCAAGGCTGCTGTTCAGATTCTTTTGTCTTACGAGGTGCTCCCTTGATGTGGTATTCTCTGCCTTCTCCTAGGAATGTGGCTACCTATGAGCCAAACTGTAGTGATTGTTTTTGCTCTTCTGGGTCTAGCCACCCAGCAGAACTATCCAGCTCCATGCTGGCACTGACGAGTGTCTGCAGAGTCCTGTGATGTGATCTGTCTCAGGTCTTGCAGCCATGGATACCAGCATCTGCTTTGGTGGGAGTTTGTGGGGGTGTGAAGTGGACTCTCTGAGGGTCCTTGGTTGTGTTTTTGTTTAGTGTGCTGGTTGCATCCCAGGTAGCCTGCAGTGGTGAAATATTTCCTTCAATGGGTCTGTAGATTATCTCGGATATCCTGATATGTTCCTGTGGTAGTTCTTGGAACAGAAGTTCATGACATAAGTCTCCACATGCTGCTGTATCCTTTCAAGCAGGAGCCACAACTAGTCCTGCCTTCTATCTGCCATCTTGGAAAAATTGACAGATCTGAATTTTCAGGATAGTTCTTGGTCATTGTTTTCAGTGATTAATGGTGAAGAGTAGATTGCTAATATCAGTAAGAGTCTTGTGGTGTTTTTGCTGGGTGATCTCAAGTATATGGAGAGTTCAGATCAGCCAGGCCTTCTCCTCTTAGGCATATTTGTAAATAGGTTTTATTTGGGCAGATTTATGGGGTACAAGTGTAATTTTGTTGCATGGATATACTGCACAGTGGTGAGGTCAGGGCTTTTCGTGTATCCATCACCTACTTAGTGCATTGTGCCCATTAAGCAATTTCTTGTCATCCCACCAACTCCCAGGCTTCTGAGTCTGCGTTGTCTCTCATTCCACACTCTATGCCCATGTATGCACATTATTTAGCTCCCACTTTGATGCAAAAATATGTGACATTTGACTTTCTGTTTCTGAGTTATTTCACTGAAAATAATGGCTTTCAGTTCCATCCATGTTGCTACAAAAGACATGATTTTATTCTTTTTATGACTGAATAATACTCCATTATGTATATGTACAACATTTTCTTTATCCAGTCATCCATTGGTGGACACATAGGTAGATTCTATATCTTTGCTATTGTAAATAGTACTGCAATAAACATAAGAGTGCAAGTGACTTTTTGGTATAATGATTTCTTTTCCTTTGGGTAGATACCTAGTAATGGCATTGCTGGATTGAATAGTAGTTCTATTTTTAGTGCTTGAGAAATTTCCATAGTGTTTTCCATAGATATTGTACTAATTTACATTCCCTCCAACAGTGTATAAGCATTCTCTTTTTTTCCCCTTTCTTGCTATCTGTTATTCTTTGTCTTTTTACTAATAACCATTCTGACTGGTGTGAGATGGTATCTCATTGTAGTTTTAATTTGCATTTATCTGATGATTACTGATGTTGAGCATTCTTCCATATGCTTGTTGGCCATTTGTATGTCTTCCTTTGAAAAATATCTATCCATGTCCTTTCCCCACTTTTAAATTGGATTGTTTTTCATGTTGCTGAGTTGTTTGAGTTCTGTATATCTGTAACTGTTATTTCACCTTTGGGGTTCTGTGTGCTGTGTGTGGCAACCCTAAAGACCAAACAAGAAGATTCTCAGACTTCCTGAGAGGAGGTAGATGCCAGAACCCTGTGGATATCTGAACTTTATCTGGTATCGGTGCTCAGAGGTCTGTGGATTGTGTAATTCTGGACAGTTCACAAAGCCATCAATGCATATGGCTGTATTTAACCTCCCACATGAGGATGCAGAGTCAAGGTGTAGGTAGGTCATGGTTTCCTTGCAGTCAGCTTCCCAATTAAATACCAGAGGTGTGCTTTTATCCCAGCTCTTTCTACCCAAATGCTGTTGGTTTCATTTTAGTGCAGCCACCAGAAATACTTTTTGCATCATTTTCTTTTTTTTTTTTCTTTCTTTTTTTTTTTTTTTTTTTCTTGTTCATTTGCTCATTTATTCATTTAACAAATACTTATTGAGGACCTGATGAATCAGGCCTGTTCCTGCCATCAAGGAATTTTATTTATTTATTTTTTTATGCTTTCAAATCTTTTTTTTTTTTTTAATTTTTTTAAATATTTATTTTTTTTATTGCATTTTAGGTTTTGGGGTACATGAGATGAACATGCAAGATTGTTGCATAGGTACACACATGGCAGTGTGCTTTGCTGCCTTCCGTCCCCTCACCTGTATCTGTCATTTCTCCCCATGCTATCTCTTCCCACCTCCCCACTCCCCGCCCCTCCCCTATTTCCCCCCAACAGACCCCAGCGTGTAGTGCTCCCCTCCCTGTGTCCATGTGTTCTCATTGTTCAATACCCGCCTATGAGCGAGAATATACGGTGTTTGATTTTCTGCTCTTGTGTCAGTTTGCTGAGAATGATGGTTTCCAGGTTCATCCATGTCCCTACAAAGGACGTGAACTCATCGTTTTTGATGGCTGCATAATATTCCATGGTGTATATGTACCACATTTTCCCTATCCAGTCTGTCATCATTGGGCATTTGGGTTGGTTCCAGGTCTTTGCTATTGTAAACAGTGCTGCAATGAACATTCGTGTGCACGTGTCCTTGTAGTAGAATGATTTATAATCCTTTGGATATATAGCCAGTAATGGGATTGCTGGGTCAAATGGGATTTCTATTTTTAGGTCCTTGAGGAATCGCCACACTGTCTTCCACAATGGTTCAATTAATTTACATTCCCACCAACAGTGTAAAAGTGTTCCTATTTCTCCACATCCTCTCCAGCATCTGTTGTTTCCAGATTTTTTAATGATCGCCATTCTAACTGGTGTGAGATGGTATCTCAGTGTGGTTTTGATTTGCATTTCTCTGATGACCAGTGATGATGAGCATTTTTTCATATGTTCGTTGGCCTCCTGTATGTCTTCTTTTGTAAAGTATCTGTTCATATCCTTCGCCCATTTTTGAATGGGCTTGTTTGTTTTTTTCTTGTAGATCTGCTTTAGTTCTTTGTAAATTCTGGATATCAGCCCCTTGTCAGATGGGTAGGCTGCAAAAATTTTTTCCCATTCTGTTGGTTGCTGATTCACTCTACTGACTGTTTCTTTTGCCGTGCAGAAGCTGTGGAGTTTGATTAGGTCCCATTTGTCTATCTTGGCTTTTGTTGCCATTGCTTTTGGCGTTTTGGTCATGAAGTCCTTGCCTACACCTATGTCCTGAATGGTTTTCCCTAGATTTTCTTCTAAGGTTTTTATGGTATTAGGTCTGATGCTTAAGTCTTTAATCCATCTGGAGTTCATTTTGGTGTAAGGTGTCAGGAAGGGGTCCTGTTTCTGCTTTCTGCACATGGCTAGCCAGTTTTCCCAACACCATTTATTAAACAGGGAGTCCTTTCCCCATTGCTTGTTTTTGTCAGGTTTGTCGAAGATCAGATGGTTGTGGGTATGTTGTATTTCCTCTGAGGCCTCTGTTCTGTTCCATTGGTCTATATCTCTGTTTTGGTACCAGTACCATGCTGTTTTGATTACTGTAGTCTTGTAGTATAGTTTGAAGTCCGGTAGTGTGATGCCTCCTGCTTTGTTCTTTTTGCTTAGAATTGACTTGGCTATGCGGGCTCTCTTTTGGTTCCATATGAAGTTTAAGGTGTTTTTTTCCAGTTCTGTGAAGAAGGTCATTGGTAGCTTGATGGGAATACCATTGAATCTGTAAATTACTTTGGGCAGTATGGCCATTTTCATGATGTTGATTCTTCCTAACCATGAACATGGAATATTTCTCCATCTGTTTGTATCCTCTCTTATTTCGTTGAGCAATGGCTTGTAGTTCTCCTTGAAGAGGTCCTTTACGTTCCTTGTTAGTTGTATTCCTAGGTACTTTATTCTCTTTGTAGCAATTGTGAATGGCAGTTCGTTCTTGATTTGGCTCTCTTGAAGTCTATTACTGGTGTATAGGAATGCTTGTGATTTTTGCACGTTGATTTTGTATCCTGAGACTTTGCTGAAGTTGTTTATCAGTTTCAGGAGATTTTGGACTGAGATGATGGGGTCTTCCAGATATACAATCATGTCATCTGCAAATAGAGACAATTTGATTTCCTCCTTTCCAATTTGGATACCCTTTATTTCTTTTTCTTGCCTGATTGCTCTGGCTAGAACTTCCAGTACTATATTGAATAGGAGTGGTGAGAGAGGGCATCCTTGTCCAGTGCCAGATTTCAAAGGGAATGCTTCCAGTTTTTGCCCATTCAGTATGATATTGGCTGTTGGTTTGTCGTAAATAGCTTTTATTGTTTTGAGATACGTTCCGTCAATACCTAGTTTATTGAGGGTTTTTAGCATAAAGGGTTGTTGAATTTTGTCAAAAGCCTTCTCTGCATCAATCGAGATAATCATGTGGTTTTTGTCTTTGGTTCTGTTTATGTGGTGAATTACGTTTATGGACTTGCGTACGTTGAACCAGCCTTGCATCCCCGGGATGAATCCTACTTGATCATGGTGGATGAGCTTTTTGATATGCTGTTGCAATCGGTTTGCCAGTATTTTATTGAAGATTTTTGCATCTATGTTCATCATGGATATTGGCCTGAAATTTTCTTTTCTTGTTGAGTCTCTGCTGGGTTTTGGTATCCGGATGATGTTTGTCTCGTAAAATGATTTGGGAAGGATTCCCTCTTTTTGGATTGTCTGGAATAGTTTCAGAAGGAATGGTATCAGCTCCTCCTTGTATGTCTGGTAGAATTCAGCTGTGAACCCATCTGGACCTGGGCTTTTTTTGGGTGGTATGCTCTTTATTGCTGCCTCGACTTCAGACCATGTTATTGGTCTATTCAGGGTTTCAGCTTCTTCCAGGTTTAGGCTTGGGAGGTTGCAGGTGTCCAGGAATTTATCCATTTCTTCCAGGTTTACTAGTTTATGTGCATAGAGTTGTTTGTAATAATCTCTGATGATGGTTTGGATTTCTGTGGAATCTGTGGTGATATCCCCTTTATCGTTTTTTATTGCATCAATTTGGTTATTCTCTCTTTTCTTTTTTATTAATCTGGCTAGTGGTCTGTCTATTTTGTTGATCTTTTCAAAAAACCAGCTGCTGGATTTATTGATTTTTTGAAGAGTTTTTTGTGTCTCTATTTCCTTCAGTTCTGCTCTGATCTTAGTTATTTCCTGTCTTCTGCTAGGTTTTGAGTTTTTTTGATCTTGCTCCTCTAGCTCTTTCAATTTTGATGATAGGGTGTCAATTTTAGATCTCTCCTTTCTTCTCATGTGGGCACTCATTGCTATATATTTTCCTCTAGAGACTGCTTTAAATGTGTCCCAGAGATTCTGGTATGTTGTGTCTTCATTCTCATTGGTTTCGAAGAACATCTTTATTTCTGACTTCATTTCATTGTTTATCCAGTCAACATTCAAGAGCAAGTTGTTCAGTTTCCATGAAGCTGTGCGGTTCTGAGTTAGTTTCTGCATTCTGAGTTCTAACTTGTTTGCACTGTGGTCTGAGAGACTGTTTGTTATGATTTCTGTTCTTTTGCATTTGCTGAGGAGTGATTTATTGCCAATTATGTGGTCAATTTTAGAGTAGGTGTGATGTGGTGCTGAGAACAATGTATATTCTGTGGATTTGGGGTGGAGAGTTCTGTAAATGTCTATTAGGTTTGCTTGTTCCAGGTCTGTATTCAGGTCCTGGATATCCTTGTTGATTTTCTGTCTGGTTGATCTGTCTAATATTGACAATGGGGTGTTAAAGTCTCCCACTATTATTGTGTGGGAGTCTAAGTCTCTTTGTAAGTCATTAAGAACTTGCCTTATATATCTGGGTGCTCCTGTATTGGGTGCGTATATATTTAGGATCGTTAGCTCTTCTTGTTGCAGTGATCCTTTTACCATTATGTAATGTCCTTCTTTGTCTCTTTTGATCTTTGTTGCTTTAAAGTCTATTTTATCAGAGATGAGAATTGCAACTCCTGCCTTTTTTTGCTCTCCATTTGCTTGGTAGGTCTTCCTCCATCCCTTTATTTTGAGTCTTTGTGTATCCTTGCATGTAAGATGGGTTTCCTGGATACAGCACACTGATGGGTTTTGGCTTTTTATCCAATTTGCCAGTCTGTGTCTTTTGATTGGGGCATTTAGTCCATTGACATTTAGGGATAGTATTGTTATGTGTGAATTTGATGCTGTCATTTTGATGCTACCTGGCTGTTTTGTTGGTTAGTTGATGCAGATTCTTGATTGTATTGATGCTTTTTTACCATTTGGTGTGTTTTTGGAGTGGCTGGTACTGGTTGTTCCTTTATATGTGTAGAGCCTCTTTCAGGAGTTCTTGTAGAGCAGGTTTGGTGGTGATGAAATCTCTGAGTGCTTGCTTGTTCACAAAGGATTTTATTTTTCCTTCACTTATGAAGCTTAGTTTGGCTGGATAGGAGATTCTGGGTTGAAAGTTCTTTTCTTTAAGGATGTTGAATATTGGCCCCCAATCTCTTCTGGCTTGTAGGGTTTCTGCTGAGAGATCTGCTGTGAGTCTAATGGGCTTCCCTTTGTGGGTAACCCGACCTTTCTCTCTGGCTGCCCTTAGCATTTTCTCTTTCATTTCAACCCTGGTGAATCTGACGATTATGTGCCTTGGGGTTGCTCTTCTTGAGGAATATCTTTGTGGTGTTCTCTGTATTTCCTGGATTTGAATATTGGTCTGCCTTGCTAGGTTAGGGAAGTTTTCCTGGATAATATCCTGAAGAGTATTTTCCAGCTTGGATTCATTCTCTTCATCACGTTCAGGTACACCTATCAGACGTAGATTAGGTCTTTTCACATAGTCCCACATTTCTTGAAGATTTTGTTCATTCCTTTTTGAGCTTTTTTCTCTGTTCTTGCCTTCTCTTTTTATTTCATTGAGTTGATCTTCGACCTCTGATATCCTTTCTTCTGCTTGGTCAATTCGGCTGTTGAAGCTTGTGCATGCTTCACGAAGTTCTCGTGTTGCGTTTTTCAGCTCCATCAATTCACTTATACTCCTCTCTATGCTGTCCATTCTCGTCAGCAGTTCGTCCAATCTTTTTTCAAGGTTCCTATTTTCTTTGCGATGGGTTAGAACATGTTCTTTTAGCTCATTGTAGTTTCTTACTACCCACCTTCTGAAGTCTGATTCTGTCATTTCATCACCCTCCTTCTCCATCCGGTCTGGTTCCCTTGCTGGTGAGGAGTTGTGATCACTTTTAGGAGGAGAGGTGTTCTGGTTTCGGGAGTTTTCATCCTTTTTACGCTGGTTTCTTCCCATTTTTGTGGGTTTATCCACCTGTTGTCTGTCTCTGTCCCGGGGAGTTGGAGCTTTATGAGTTTCCGTTGCACCACTGCCGTTTTTGATTTTTCTTTCAGGTCGGACCCGCCCAGCTAGCAGCAGGCCTAGCCTCTGCCTGCCCGCAGGGGCTTTGCTGAGCTGCTGTGGGCTCCGCCCAGCTGCCCTGAGCTCTTCCCTGTAGTCCTTTTTATATGGGCGTAGTTAGAACTGTCTGGGCAATGGTGGCCCCGCCTCTGTTATGGTGGACTCTCTCTGTTGTGGCAGGTTGCCTCGGCAACGGCGGGTTGCCTCGGCAACGGCAGCCTGCCTCCGTAGCGGTGGAGAGTCTCAGTAATGGCGGAAGCCCCTCCCCCACGGAGCCGGACCGTCCCGGTTCAGCTGTGCTTGGTTTGAAGGGCTCAACCCAGAGGGTTTTCAATTACTGTTTTTGTTTTGGTTGTTGTTGGGGGTGGAGGGGTGGGACCAACCGAGCCTGATCACCTGGCTCCCTGACTCAGAGTCTTTTCTTTTAAGTTGAATGACCCTGCGTTCCGGTCGCTTGTTGAAAAGGCGCCGGGATCTCCCGTGCTGCGACTCACGGAGTCGGCTTGAACCGCGGCGCAGGCTCCTGGCGGATTTTTTGCCTAGGAATCTCCTGGCCTGACTGGCTATTTCAGATGAATGGGCAGCTCTGCCGTCTCAGGGCTCTGCTCGCCAGCTAAGAGGGCTCCCAGACCAGTGGCTTTTGTACGGAGAACCGCAGCAACAGGGAGTGGTCACAGCAGCCGGGCGGGCGGAATCAGCCCCGCGGGGGCCAAAACAGCCGCACCGGCTGGTACTGCGAGGCTGGCGACCCCTCTGCCTGGGTATCTCCTGGTCTGTGGGCAATAAGAATTCGTCTGGAAATGCGGCGTCCACTCACCCTCTGCACTTTCACTGGGAGCTGAAGTCCTGAGCTGTTCTTAGGCGGCCATCTTCCCAGCATTCCCCCTACATCATTTTCTTTTCCTCACATGTCCTATATTTGGATCTTCAGCTGAGTTTCCTAATCCCAGGTATAAAATCTGGTTTTGCTGTTCTGAGGAGCTCTAGAAAGAAGACCCTGCAATCCACCTCAGTAGGTCTACGTGGAGAGAGAAAATGTCATCATGTTTGATTATTTGGAGCTTGTCTTGTAGTACTTCATTTTTCAAGAGGGAAATAAGATCTCTGGTGGTTGATAAAATCTGCTGAAGAATTCACCATGTCATGCATTTTGTTTTACTCACAGAATCATGTCAACCCTGCCATGGACTTCACGCAGACTCCACCCGGAATGTTGGCTCTGGACAACATGCTGTACTTTGCCAAGCACCACCAAGATGCCTACATCCGGGTAAGTATGAAGGCCCTTTTCAGATATTATGTGTTTCCTAGTCAGTGTTAATTTCAGATTCACAAATATGGGGTGATTACCTTTAGATGAGTGACCCCTGTATTTTTTTATTTTCTTAGCAAACTAAATATATCCTGATATCAGAATTAAGTGAAATCAGTTAGGGGACAGAAATGGGGATTTTAACTTGCAATTTTTTTTCTATGTGATGACCTTAAAAATACAATAGATACTTGGAAAACATTTCATGTAGTCCAATATTGAATTATGACAAAAACTCTTAAATAATAAAGAACAGAAATGAACTACCTAGCCAAAAAGCTGCATGACTCCAAATTCAGTGGCTGTTCAGTCTGCTGCTGGAGGTACAATAAGATAAACAGAAGAACAGAGAAAAATGGGAGAGATAGGGAAGGCAGATAAATGCCTTCTCACATTTCATATCAGACTAGTCAAATTCTAGTCACAAAGATAGATTAATTTGTGGGTCGAGGAGAAGGACGTGGGGGACTCTATTTTCTCTGTGAAATGGAAGATGACACCTGCTGACTGGGCAGTGCTGGCATGTAGGAGGCAGAGTTTTAATGAATGGGAGCCTAATGTGGCAGTGGCGGAGATGGCTTATCTATCAGGACTGCTCAGTTGGAGTCCTGGATTTGTACTGACACCTCACCCCTGTCCTCAGGGAGAAGAACCCAGACTCAGTTGGGATGAAGTAGATCTAAGATTCAGATCAGGGAAGGATATAAATAAATGAGGCAGGGGAATTGTTGAGTGGTTAAAATGATGACTAGATGTAAGCTCAGAAAGTATTTGATGAACAAGTCATCTAAAGCAGGAAGAGTATGGCTGAACTTAAAATATGGTAAGAGCATGCTCATTCATCTCACATTCTCTCTTGGATTCTCTGTGGCACTGGCTCCCTAGAGACCTGGCACTATCAATATCTAGTGACGTCAATGTGGGCAGTTCCTTTGGTCTGGGCTCAGGTTTCCTCTGTAAACCAGAGACACGACCGTTCTTAGTTGGGACAGTATTTATTCCCCTAGATAGCATTTGGAAATGTGTGGGCATGTTTCTTTGATTGTCACCATGCCTAGTGAAGCGTTGCTGGCCAAAATCTATAAACCATGGGACAGTCTGCACGGTGAAAAACTGTACCACCCAGCAGTGATCTCCATGCCAGATCACTGAGTTCTCTGTAGGCAATATATTTTAAATTTGTGTATTGTTCTATATATATGCAGTTTGGGAAGCTTCGACCTATTCTAAAATATTATTTGTAATCTGATTATGTAGAGGATTTCATGGTCATTTCTCTGAAAGGTTTGAGATCAGGTGCTTGATCAGAAATACAGTCCCACATTAAAAAATTGTTTTTCCATAAAACTTTGATTTGACTTATATCTGAATGTATTTGTTGCACAGATGGTTTCTAAGAATGTAATCTGCTTTTGTAGTAAGTAAATTAATATTTTTGAGATACCATGTAGTATAACCTTGGAGAGTTGAGCATGAAAAGTAGAAATTTAATTTATCATTAACTGATTAATGTTCATGGATGAGTGTTTCTAAAATTAGAGCTTATTGATGCTGAATGTATTGTTAATTGCATAAGAAGCATATGTCTCATGAAAAGTAATTTAATGTTTTAAGCCTGTTTTCCTCAATGTGTTCTTTAAACATTGTAAGTGAAATTAATACCATGGCAACCTGACAGAACTTTATATTTGATAAGGACTTAAAAGAAAAAACTTATTTGTAAAGAAAAGTTTGGCTTTTTGGTCCACATGCACTTTTCTTTATTGGTTAGACTTTCCTATATCTCACATGACTTTACTGGTTTCTCAAAAGTGTCCGTTCCCTAATTTTTTTCTGTGTCCCATTTGACTTTGAGGCATTTACTAGATAGAAAGCTAAGGCTATTTATGTGAATGTCGTGGGGTTAGTGGAGCATATATAAAGTCTGAAGATCTCTGCAAGGAAATTTTAGGGTGACTTTGAAAATAGATATCTCTGTGATAGTGCAGTAGTGCTGTAGGTAGTGAAAAAGGTGATCTGGACAGCTAATTAAGTTTTGATTCATGAGCTCAATGGTCTTTTCTGAATTATAAGGATGGTCTCAATCTTTTCAGTTTACATTTTGGTAAAAATCTGCTTTTTTGAGGATGTGTGTCTTCTCTATGAATGCAGTTTTTCCTTTATTATTTATATCTTTCATTTGATAAATGCTTATTCTGTACCTGAATATAGCCTCACTATTTACTCTCTTTGCCAGTCAGATTTATAATTGAAATTTTAAAAAATTGTAATACACACACACACACACACACACGCACACACACACACACACACACACACACACACGTATGCACAAATAGTCCCTCTCTTTGCCCTTGTCACTCCCAGGTGTCATGGTCCCTCACCTACTTTCTAGCCATATGTTCCTGAATTGTTTTTTTGCCCTGTGTTCAACTTGCCTGCCACTTACTTTTCAGCATCCTGCACCACGACTTCTCTCCATGGCTTTCTGGAAGCTGTTTTGCCAAATGCGGAGCATTCTCCTCATCCTTCATCTCATTGACCTTGCCCTTGACACCTGACACTCTCCAGTGACCAGTCTTCTCTTACCCAGCAGCCAGTGATCCGTCTTGGCTCTATTGTTGACTATTGCTCTTAGTCTCTCTGGCAGGTTTCTCCTCTGCCTGCCCATCAAATGCACAGGACCCCCAGGACTCTGTCTGTGGACCTTTGCTTGTATTAGTCCCTCAGGCTGCACATTTCCTGAGTAACCATCAAATGCCCAGCCATGAGCTAAAGGGTGGGGATTCCTAAAAGAAAACAAGTTGCGCACCAGTGCTGACATTGAGGAGTTCACTGTCTAGAGATGGAAAGTAGGGGTGGTGGTGGGGTGGAGGATGAACAGACAAATACCAGGCAGTTTCCAAGTCACTTGGCATGTGTCTCAATTGAGGAGGATCATGCTTGGAACACAGAGGGAGGTCACTAACACAGATGCGGGGGTCATTTCAGGAAAGCTCCTGGAGGAAGTGGTATCTAGACTCAGAGCTGTTGAATGGTACTAATCAGGTAAGGGGAAGAGATGGGGAGTACTCCCTCATGTGGAGGAAACCATGAGAACAAAGGTATAAGGTGTGTGCTTTGTTCAGGGAGCCACATAGCATAGGGTGGTCAAGGCAGGGACTGGCAAATGGGGCATGGCTTGTGAGGGAAATGTGCTTGTTCAGTAGGGATGTCTTAAGCCATATGAAGAGCTCTGTTGGACTTAAAGGCAGTGAAGAATTTCTGAAGTGTTTTAAATAAAGATAAGAATTAAGTTTAGACAAATCACTGTCCCGCTAGAAAACCAATGTGAGAATCAAGACTACAGGTGAAAATAGAATGTGAGAAATTATAGAGAAATGAAGGTACCTTGAACTAGGGAAGTGGAAGTGGTAATGGAGTAGAGCAGTTTGAATGAGTTACTTTGGAACTAAAATCAACTTGACCTTCTCTAAGGAAGAGGGACTTTCCTGGCTTGAGTGAGAGGTAGACAGTGGTGTCATTAGATAGTGCAGGTCTGCGAGGGGCAGGCATTTGGACCATCCAGACTCTTACATGCATGTGGGATGTCTGTCTGGGAGGACTTATGCAGTAGGCAGTGAGATCTGGGTGCGTAAGCTCAGACCCATGTAGACATCATACTCTGTACTCCAACTTCTTAAGCATTCTTATTCCCTCCAATACATTCCTCTATACTGTCACAATATAATCTTAATGGTCTGCTTGCTAACGTCTGGAACCTTCAGACCCATCTTCTATGCCAGTTGCTAGGATGATCTTTCTGAACAGAGTTCAGAGTGCTTCAGGGACCACACCTGGTCCACAGCCTATCTCTGTGGTTTTATCTCTTGCTGCCAAGTCCCCTTTCCCTCTTTCCATCCCCCCACTGCCACAATAGGCTTTGTCTGTATAAATGATGGTAGGCAACAGCTAGCCAGGCAAATCTCTGCCACTGTGTCTTTGCCCCCATTCTTGCTTCTGCCTGAGTGCCTGTCCCACACCATCTGCCTTTTGGATGGCCCTCATGGCAAAGGCCATCTTCTATCTGAAGAAGACTTCCTGATCCTCTATCTGGATGACTCTATATACTCTCTTTGCACTGTGGACACACAATTTAAATCCTAGAACATTGTACAACTTTAAACGTATTTACTTTTTATTTCCCCTAATTGATTGTAAACATCTTGTGAGCAGGCATCAAGGTTCATTTATATTATAGCCCCTGGCACAGAGCCTAGCACATAGTGGCTTTTAATCATTTCTTGTAATTTACATGAGTAAAGAGTTTTTTTTAGTTCTGGTTTAAATGGTCTCTTGACAATGATAAATTCTCTTTTAACCATTGGAGAATCATAGCCTTTGTTCCTCCTAACAGTTATAAACGTATGTTTTTGCTATGTGAATTTTGTAATGGCAGCCTGGTTTCTCATGCTATATTTAAATAAAATTATGTAACTGTGTACTGACGAAAGCAGTGGATATAACTGAGTTACCCCACACTTGGACAGGCACAGAACATGAGAAGGAATTGCAAATCTGAGTATCCTATTGTGCATGGAGTAAAATCTGGAGGCATAGCATGATTTCAGACTTTTGAGTCTTACTTACTCTGGGTATAATCACTTTTACTTTTTTAGAGATGCTTCACTCCTCAGCTCTTGCCACCAAAAGAATGGTACGAGGCTGTCTCAGTAAGGAGACAGGTGGAGGGTGAGTTCTTGGCTCATGCCCATGATCCTTGTCATTATTTTCAGAGACAGGATAATGGTACAGAATTGAGTGTGTTGTTTTGTTTTGCTTTTCTTTTACTCCCTGGATTAACAATTCTCAGTGTTTTGGAAGAATGAAGCTTAGTGACTCCATTGGAAACAAAACCTTTGGACTTAGAATTTGTTTCTTCCTTCTTTCTTTCCTTCTTTCCTTCTTCCTTCTTTTCTTTTCCTTCCTTCCTCCCTCTCTCCCTCCCTTTCTACTTTCCTTCCTTTCTTCCTTCCTTCCTTCTTTTCTGCTCTTTGCCTCTCTCCCTCTCTCCCTCCCTCTCTCCCTCCCTCTTTCCCTCCCTCCCTTCCTCCCTTCCTTCCCTCCTTCCTTCCTTCTTTCTTTCTTCTCTTTCTTTGCCTCCCTCCCTCACTTTCTTCCTTTCTTCTCTTCTCTTTTCTTTTCTTTTTGAGACAGAGTCTTGCTCTGTCACCCAGTGTGGAGTACAGTGGTGCAGTTTCAGCTCCCCATAACCTCCACCTCCCAGGTGCAAGTGATTCTCGTGTTTCAGCCTCCCAAGTAGCTGGGGGTACAGGCATGCTCTACCACGGCCAGCTATTATATTTTTAGTAGAGATGGGGTTTTGCCATGTTGGCCCAGCTGATCTTGAACTGACCTCAAATAATCCACCCACCTTGGCCTCCCAAAGTGCTGGAATTACAGGGTCGAGCCACCATACCCAGCCAAATTTATGTTCTTAATGTATTTAATTATTCATTGGGAACTACTGAGAAACCAAAATTACTTGATTTTAGTTTGACTCAAGACCTGTGCTGGCCAGTGTGGGAGCCAAGATTCAGCCACAAAGCAGGAAGCAACGGGAAGGAAACAACCAGTAGACAAGTGGACTTTGAACTTACATATTTGGCCTCCAAATCTCAGGTTCCTTCCAGTTCTGTAGCCTCCTGTCTCTGGGCTTGGAGTCTGATGAGGGCAACAGTGTTGTCCTTCTTGGAATGGAGAGAAAGGGGACAGATTCAAAGAGAGAATGATTAGAAAAATGGAAAGTCTGAAGGACTGTCAAACAAGTCGGTCATATTCAGTTAAAAATCTTCTGAAATCTAGCATGGTCAGGAAGCTATTTCTAAAAATGTTTGATTGACAAACAAAAGATGTTATTTTAAAATAAGAGAGACCAATGAAGGCATTGTTGCAAGGCTTTCCATATTTCAGAGATAGTCTTTAGTTTCAGAGTAGTAGTGACAAGAGAAGCATCGTGTGGAAGTATTCAGATGTTCAGAACCTATTGTCAGTCATTGGCATTACAGTCAGACAGAAGCAAACTGTGCATTAATCCCAGGCTCTAAAACAGTTAGATAAACAATTAATGTGCGGCAACAAAAACCAAATGCATGCACATGAGATGTTTCTATTATTGCTTATATCCTTTTCAGAGAAAAAAAAAACATAGAAAATAGAAACAGTCCATCTTCTTAGATGCTAAAAAATATCCAACTAATGGAAGAAAAATCCATTTAATGTTCATATTCATTCCTTCATTTACTTTTTTATGAAATATTATCAAACACTTACCATGCGCCCACATGGCGCCATGCACAGTGGCTGTGGTGGTGAGGAAAGTCAGGATCTGATTCTGAGATACCAGAAATAGAAAAGCAAGCAAGTGAAGGAAATAGTTGCTTATTTACTTTTTACTTGAGAGATTCCTTGTTTCCTTTGAGATTTTGAGATGTGACTTATACTGGGCACAGCTATCAAGTTATGAAAATGTTGCTTGATACTTATTTGCAGTTTTTCACAATATATTGAGCAGGTAAATATTTCATTATTTTATAAGTTATTATACTGTTTATATCAGAATCACTTAGGGCTTGCCCCCTTTCCCAGTGACCTAATTTTAAACAATGGTGCTGCTTCTTAGGGAAGTATTCTGGTGGACAATCAGTGTGTAATAGAACAAGACTGACCTCTTTTTTCTGTTTGGTTTGGCATGGTGCTATGTCGTAAATAAAATATTTCCTTAATTAAACTGCTACCTAGCCAGTTGATAAAATCCTACCCAACAAAGCTGTTACCCAACAGAATTTATAAAATCGTGAGGTTTCCAGGCAGAAATTAAAAAGTAAATCCTGGAAAACAGTTTGTTCTTTACATATCTGGCAATTCTTTTTTTTTTTTCTAGTTTTACTGAGATATAATTACTATACCAAAAAAAAATCACATAATTAATGTACACAATCCGGTGACAGCACCTTGAAATTCTTGCTTCAGCGTTCCTCATAATTTCTGATTAACATTTCACCTAGTTGGAAAATTGTTGCATACTGGCTGTTATAGAAGATAATGAATTTCCTGAGAGGGGGGAAAATAGAAATGCCTTTAAAAATAAGATTAAGTACAATGCTTTCATGCAATTGTGAGACGGAGCATACATGTGTTTCTTATATTATACCAAATCAGAAGATAAATATTTGTATGTCAAGTAAATAAGACTATAGGTAAAGATGGATATTTCTACTGAAGAATTGTTTTGTCAAGATTGTTTCTTTATAGCCGTTTTTGTTAACAGATGAAGAATTTAAAGTATGTTTATACTATTTTAAAACCTTTAAGTGGATTTTTCCTCCTCATGATGCATACATAGTAAATCATACTTTTAAACAATAGTTGGTAGAAATAATGATTTAGATCCTAACTCATGGATAGGACAAGGAGGCCTGGATGTTTTAAGCCAGAAACCTCAAGAAAATGCTATGAAATTACCTAGCATGAGAATAGCTGCTGTGTTTTGAGCCTTTACAATATTCTGAGCACTTAATATATATTATTTATAATTTCCCTCCAATGCTCCCAGACGTGGGAAGGTAAAGAAACCTTGTGTTCTTTCCTTCCAGTCTGTAGATCTCTCTGTTCTTCTCCTCAAAGCCCACCTTAGTTTCAAAGTCATTTTGTGGAATCTCTTTTCAACTTCTCTTGTCAGGGAGCAAAAACATCAACAATAGCAGCAATCACATGTTTGAAGCTTACTATACAACTAAGCTGAGCGTTTTCATTTATTTCTTGCAGCACCCCTTTGAGGTTGCCATTCTTACTGTTTCCATTTTACAGATGAGGAAGCTGACACACGGAGAGGTTAAGTGGCTTGCCCAAAGTCACGCAGCTAAGGAAATACCAGAGCTGAATTTTAAATCCAGATACTGTGTGTTCATTGTTCATACCATTTGCTTTTTAGGAGCTTATAGATTCATATGGAGGTGGTAGCCACAGTTCAAGAGTCCTACGGATGTGTTTTGCTCCACTGATCCAGTGTTTTAAAGTGTGATAGCCTTTTGTCAGGGTTTACACTCCCGCCCCAATTAACTCAGAGCCCCAGACATCTTCCTGTATTATGGCTGACTGCTTCTTGCATTCTAGTTATCTGGCTGGTACTTGAAGGCACTCGAGTTAGTGCCCGTTGATGCTGATAGTCTGCAGTGACATTTGTGAAGTTCTGAGCACATCGCCAGCACATGGAAGGTGCTTCAACCATTTGAGTTGATTGTTTCCATTCCCACTCCTTTAAGTAGCACTTGATTGATGTACAGTCTTCTGGGGTGGGAGAGTGTTATATGTATTTGCTCAGTGTTTCTCTTTTCATCCTTGTAAACTCCCAGAAAGCAGGCATTTCATCTTTGGTTGGGTGTTTATTCCCTGGCTGAGAATGACGGACTTCAGTCCTAACCTTCTGAGACTGAGGGAAAGGAAGAGGCATGTTTCCCAGTTTCTCTGGTTGTGAATTTTAAAGAAAAAAAGTCACAAGATTATGTTATAAGTAGACTGCACTGAACCAAGGTTCTGGGAGTTCTGAGCATCGTCAGCCCCTCTGTACCAGGAGTCAGACCGCAGCGTGGATCCCTTGCAGGATACCAGTCTGCATTGAAGGGAACAGGAACCAAGTAGCTGCTGTGCATTAGGGTGGGGTGCTGGTGGAGGCGATGCCAAGTCTTTAAAATGAACTAAGGGGCTTTTAACATTGGCAGTTACCCAAGCGACATAATTACAGGACAGTATGTAATGTGTAATTAAACTTAACTATGAAGCAAATGATTGGAATAACTTAGTGCACTTCATTTTTTTTGTTCCCATTGTGCTGACAGAGCTCCCTCCTCTTGTCCCTGAAATGGCTTCAACAGCAATTGCTCCTCTTTTTTTTTTTAAATAAAATTATATGTTGCCAGTTAAACACACAATTCCATGTAAAGGAACCTTTTTTATATGAGTGACATTTTTCTTCTAGGTGATGTGGAGAAACGATTCAGTTTAGAATAACAAGGACCCCAAAGGCACAGCATTGCTGGGACTTTTGAGTTTGAAATGATTCTTTGTCTCATAATTCATTTAAATACTTTTTTTCTTGGCTTTTATTTTTGTTCTTTCTTTGACCAAGATCCACAGCTTGGAGGCTTGTTTGTATATACAGGATTTTTTCATGTTTTAAAAATAGTGGCATTAATTTCATTGATTGTGAATAACCAAGCTGTTACTGCCAAACAATCGGGACCCCTTGAGAGTGTGAATATGTGATTAGATTTACTAATTGAGCTGGAAAGAAGAATTTCTGACTTCCAAAGCCAGCGACTTGAATGGAATGCTTTAAGCATGAGGATGAGATCATTGTTAAATGTGGGTTTGGTTTTATCTCAGAAGACCCCTTGTTCCAGGCGGGGAGGGCAGATTCCACAAACCTCTATCAGCCAAATGTAGCAGTGTCTGTGCGGTGTGCTCACACCACCTGGGATGCTCACCTGTGTTCCTGTGGTGCTGGATGAGGTGTCTGAAATCTGAAGCAGAACTAAAAGCTGGTAGTTATCTGTTTGTCTCTCTTGGTACCACTCCAAGCTGAGCATTAGGTTCAGAATGTTTGTTTGTTTGCTATTGTCCCAGGTTTACTGAAAATATTACAGCATTGCAGAAAGATCCAAACAGCTCTACGTGGTATTTTGAAATTTATTCCAACTGTAGGCTGAGTGACCTGCAGGTTGGATGGACTGTGGAAGTCCAAAACAGCATTTCCTTAGTGTCGGGACCTACTTTAGTGATTCCAGGTCCAGGACTGAGAGCTCAGGAACATAATTATCTCTCCTTTCTTTTCTCTCTTCGTCCTGCAACTTAATGGAGATACCTTTCACTGGACCCCTCCGAATCTGTTCCATCAGATGCGGGATGTAGCCTGTCCTCTTGTTGCAAAGCTTCTTGCCAGGGATAATGATGATCGCCTTGCCCAAACACTTCTTCCTGTGGAAGTCATTGCCTAGGCACATGTAGTACTTTTCTAGGGTGACCCAGGCTTCCTTTTCATGGTTTTGATGCAAAAGTGGCCCATCTTGGAGAGTCCTTGGTGAAAGAGGTTTCAGATATTTTTACTTAGTATTATCCAAAGGTTTTGTTGTTGTTTTTTATGTTTTTCTAATTTTAAAACACCGTGAGACTTTAGAACAGTGACTGATTTGTTGAGAAAAAAATGAAACTAAGCTATATAGTGAACCATATGTAGTTGATATACTGTAAACCCAAGTCCAGTGTGAATTGAAAGGTTAAAAACTACAGAAATCTCACATGTGCCAGACTCCCTCACTGAGGTACCAGCCAAGACGTAGCTCACAGTAACTGTTGTGGTTTCTTTATCTTAGATCCAGTTAACATCTTTCCATTATTTCTCCAACCTAGTTCTCCAGATTCAGTCCACACTGTTCATTGTTATGTCTTGTTTAGATAGTTTGTTGAGTACAGTACCTGCTCTGTGACAAGCCCTCTTTCTTTCTTCTGTAATTGATCAAGCTTCCACCTTTAAATGTGCATTGTCTACCTTAACTGTGCAGAGCTCAGCAGCTGCCGTGCTGGGGGATTGCTATTTCTTCTCCCTTTTCTGCTTTAATTGTTGTAATGCAAGAGTTCAAAGAACTGAAGCTCATTTCTTATTTCTTTGAAGGGGAAAGGTTTCTGGGAATCCTCTCTCTTCTGTTTTTCTCAAGTTAAGAGAATGCAGGCTGCTCTGCCTTTTTAATTTTTAAATTAATAGACATTGTGTTTTAGAACAGTTTTAGGTTTATAGAAAAGTCGAGCAAAAGTACATAGGGTTCCTATATATCCCACCTCTCATTTTTCCCACTCACAGTTTTCTCTGTTTTTAATATCTTACATTAGAATGGCTCATTTGTTATGATTGTTGAACCAACATCTTGCAATCTTGCTGTAATTGTTTATTAGTTCCAAGATTTTATATATTAATTCTTTGGAATTTTCTACATAAACAATCACATCCCCTATGAGCAAAGACAGTTTTGTTTCTCCCTTCCCAATCTGTATATGTTTTAATTTACTTTTTCTTGTCTTATTACATTAGTTAGGACTACCAGTAAGATACATAGGGGTGGTAAGAGTGACCATCTTAGCCTTGCCCCCAATTCTAGGGCAGAGTCAAGTTTCTTGCCGTGAAGTATGATGTTAGCCGTGAGTTTTCTGTAGATGTTCTTTATAGAGCTGAGCAACTGCCCTATTCTTAGTTTGCTAAGAGTTTTTTTTTTTTTTTTATCATGAATAAGTATTAGATTTTGTCAAATGCTTTTTCTGAATCTTTTGATACCATTATACAACTTTTCTTCTTTAGCCTGTTGGCACGGTGGGTTACATTAACTGATTTTTGAATATTGACTGAGCCTTGCATACCTGAAACAAATCTTATAAACAGGTGCATTATTCTATTTATAGATTGTTGGATTCTATTTGTTACTTTTTTGAAGGATATTTGCATTTATGTTCATGAGCACTATATAGGTCTGTATATTTTTTTCTTTCTTATGCCTTTGGTTTTGGCATTAGGATAATACTGGTTTTATGGAATTAGTTAAGAAATACTCCTTCTGCTTCTATCTTCTGGAACAGATTGTAGAGAATTGATATCATTTTCTTGTTTAAATATTTGATAGAATTCACCAATGAAACCACCCAGGCCTGATACTTTCCATTTTGGGAGGTCATTAATTATTTATTCATTTCCTTTAATAGATACAGGTCTATTCAGGCTGTTTGTTTCTTCTTGTCTGGGTTCTGGTAGATTGTGTCTTTCAAGGAATTGGTCTATTTCATCTACGTTATCAAATTTTTGAGCATAGAGTTGTTCATCATATCCCTTTATTATATCCATGGGATCCATAATGTTGACTCTTCTTTCATTTTTGATGCTAATAATTTGTCATTTTTCTTTTTGTCTTGTTGAGTCTGGCTAGAGATTTGTTTTTATTGATCTTTGTTAAGAACCACCTTTTGATTTTATTGATTTTTCTCTATTACTTCCCAGTTTTCAATTTCACTGATTTCTACTTTATTTTTTATTTTTTATTTTTTTTAAACTTTTCTTCAGCTTGCTTTGGATTTAATTTGTTCTTTTTCTAGTTTTCTAAAATGAAAGCTTAGATGCTTGATTTTGTATATTTTTCTCCATTGCTTGAATTCCTCATTCAATTGATACTTTGTTATACAAATATCCTTCTAGCAATTCCTCTACCTTCCACAGGGGTTAAGCTTGGCTAAACCTACACAGGACTTTGCCATTTAAATGTTTCTTAGCACTGAATATGGGTTGCCTTGATAGGCCAACCCAGTGACTAAAATCTCTGGCTTAGTGAGTTATTCCTTACTCCATTAGGACCCAGTTACCAGCAAACTACCCCCAGCAAGTTCTGTTTACTTTCAATTCTATTGACTCTACTTTCTATTGATTCTCTGTTGACTTTCTGTTGACTTTCAGAATCCTGTTGACTCTGTTTTCCAGAAACCTACCTACTTCCCTCACTTCTACCACCATTACAGTAATCTAGTACATCAAATCTCTCTCCTGTAATAGTGTAATAGCCTCCTGATTGGTACTGCCTGCTCCCATCCTTGCTCGTCTTTTCTGTTTTCAGTGCAGTAGCCAGAACATTAAGATGCCGTAGTGATTCTTCCAATATTGGTCAGATCACATCACTCCTCTGCCTACAACCTTCAGTGACTCCCATCTAACTCAGAGTAAACATTCAGCACCTTTTCCATGACCCTCAAGGCTCTGCAGTATTCTGGCTCTCTATCATTATGTCCTTCTATCCTACTCCTCCCTCCGTCAACTCCAGCCTCAGAGACCCCCTTTTGATAAGTCAGCTATAGCCACTGTAACAAAATACCGCAGACTGGATGGCTTAAACAGCAGAACTTCATCTCATAGCTCTGAAGGCTGGAAGTCTAAGATCAAGCTACTGGCAGGGTTGGTGTGTCTCCGGGGCCTGCCTTCTTGGCTTGTAAGCGGCTGCCCTCTTGCTGCCTCTCCACATGGCCGTCCTGTGCGCTCACACCCTATTGTCACTGCTTCTTACAAGAACACCACTCATATTGGATTTGGACCCTACCCTAATGGCCTCATTTAATTTTAATTGCCTCCTTTACAGGGGGTTAGGGCTTCAACATCTGAGTTTTGAAGGGCACAATTCCTCCACAGCACCCTTGTTGGCCTCGAACATCCAGGTACCTCTGGCCTCTGGGCCTTTTACTTTTTACTTTCTCTCCTAGGAATCTGTTCCAGGGCAGCTCTGTGGCCCATTGCCTCACTTCCTTTAGTCTCTGAGTAGCTTTCTGTCACCTCCAGATATAAAGTACTGATTTCACCCTCTTGCTCCCTGTCTACTTTACCTCCTTCATGTCTCTCAAAATTTAACATATTTTACATGCTCTGTATTCACTGTTTTGTTTATTTTCTGTCCACCCACACTAGCCAGCAAACCTCATAATAGCACAGAGTATCCATGATGTCACTGTGGTACCCCAGTGCCCGGAGCAGTGCCAGGTACGCAGAGACACTCAGCACATATTTGTTAAATGAGTGCCCAGATTGAGTGAGTGGCATGACTCTGCCCAGAGAGTTCTGGTGTTCCACCTTTTGGCAGGATTCACCCGATGGATGGAAACCACAGAAGTAGATCTAGATCTGGAACACGCTCTAACCTCTCTGGTTACAAGTGCCCTTCTGGCCTTTGTCCATCCTGGAATGAAAACCAAATTAGAAACTATATTGGTATGCCCCAGAATGGGCTTGCCCTAGATATGCTGATGCTTGGGCTTGGGTGAGTCACTGCTGACTTCCCTTTTTGAACAGAATTCATGTGATCAGAGCCCAGCCAGTATTAGCAACCTGCCTACCAAATCAGAAGGCATTTTATGTTGGTATAATAAAATTTAGGTGGTAATGTTCCCAAGTGTCCCTTTGTATTCGTTAAAAATAGCTTCCCCCTTAGGAACTATGCTGTACACCTGGTGCACCCAGCAATGTTTGACATTGTCAGATAATTTTATTTTTACATTGACCTTAATTTTATCAACTTTTCCCCTGCACTGGTAAAACCCAAGGTTCCAAAATTTAGCATACATCATAAATAATAGACAATATTTTTCTTGTATTAAGCAACTAAAGCAGATATAACAGCCCTAACATCTAACTTCTCCTTGGCTGGTTTGTCAAATGCTGCTCTGTAACACTGGTCCTGATACCGGGAGACTTTTTGAATCTAAGACCCTGGTAAATATCATTCACACCTGTCTACAAACTTGCATTTGCCAAGATCAAGAAGGCCAGTCTAGCCAGTATTTCAGTACCTGACTGGTGATGCTCCTATGCCACAGGGCCCTTGTACGTACTTTTTCAGCTGACTCAGCTCCTGCTTTCTCCGTGCCGTCCCGCCCTGCCTCCTTACACCTGCATTCATCCTACAAGACCTCACCCTTCAGGCTCCTCTTTCCCTGTGTCTCCCTGTGATCACACTTAGTTCGGAATTATATAATCATATGTTTTATTATTTGATCATTATCTCTCTCAAACATGAAATTTTTGAGCAAGAACCATCTCTTTTGCCCTATGCCCTTACTTTTTGTCATTGGATCATCTAAATTATTTGGTAAATGAATGATAAAAGATAGGATGTGTTGAATCCCTGAGCAGGGTTGTGTCTCTCCTTTTTCCCCCTCTGAAGTCCTTTATGGCTGTAAGTGATATGCGTCAGAAGATCAAAACTGAAGCTTAACTTGGAAGGAATCTGTCTTTCCATGAGCTGGTGGGACTATCAAATTGGGCAGATTTTGAGCTACACAGGTTAAAGCCTTGCAAGTCTCAGTTATGAAAGCCATGAGGATGTATGTAGGTTACATGAGCAGACATGAGTTCTCTATAAGCAAATGACTAAGAGGACCAACATTGAGTTTTTTCAACAGAAGAGTCAGTTCTGCTGATAGCTTGGCAGCTTGGGGCTCCAGTCTACATATGGTAGGAACAAAAAGAAAGCTAAACTATGCTGAGTAATGAATGTTTCCAGGCTATGGTTATGAACATTTTATATGAATTACCTTATTGAATTCTCACTATCATTGTACCCATTTTGCAGAAGAGAGCACTGAGGCTCAGAGAGGTCAAGTAACTTGCCCATTGTTTCAATAGATAGTAAATTGCAAATGTGGACTTTCAACCCAGACAGTTGTGGTGCTGACTTTAATACCTTACGTTGAATTTAGTATTATTGTGCTAGTACATAAGTTTTTCTAAAAAGAAATCTAATTAGTATTGTGCAGCATTTGCTGGTTTCTGTGGTATCAATACTCCTGCTGTGGCTGATTTAAAGCTCCCAGCAGTCTATGGGCTGCAAGCCTTTTGAAAGTGGTAACAGCAGCTGATTAGCCTGCTCTAGCACCAGCCACTGGATCTCAGTAATGCTTTTGCCTTCTCATGCATTGTCTCATTTTCTCTTCTTAGCAACATGAGGAACTGTGGAATGGGTGAGGTTGAGTTACATGTGCTGATCTTTTCAATGGGTGAATCATGTGTCCAGTTCATAGTGCCAAGTCATGGCCTGAGGTGAGAGACACTCTCTTACTGACTCTCTCAGGGCAGGAGCCTGCAGAGAATACTGAGCTAGACCAAGAGCCCCAAGGAACCTACTGTCAGAAGGGCTGAACAACAAACAAAAGAGGATCTGGACAGGAAGAGAGAGGCCCACATGGTCATGGGCAGGTGATGCTGGTGGATAGTGGTGGTAAAGAGGATAGGAGAATGAAGTAACTGACAGTTTTTTTTTTTTCTGAATTCAGAATTCTGCTAGTTCTCTGAATTCATAAATATATATTTGTTGTAGGAATTCTTCCCCAAAGAGCTTGCCAAAAAATCCCCGACGCTCACCACCACCCCTGGCCATGTAAGGGTGCAGCTGTTTGGAGGAGAGGCAATCCTGGATTCTTTCAGGATTAGGGAGTGGCTGTCCTGGTCCATGGCTAGGGAGAGCCACAGCATAGGGCTGATTGGGAGAATCTGGGGCTCCATAGCTACTTTCTTCTTCCATCAGAGGAGACTGTGGATTTTTCTTTCCCATGGAAGTCTAGATGAGCCAGTGACATCATTTTTAAATGGAACTCCCCTATTGCTTTGGGAAGTAAGAAATGACATCATTTTTAGATGATGGTTTATCAATACATATATTTTTCTGTTTTTTTTTTAAAGATACTTTGTTTTTCTTTTTCTTTTATTATACTTTTATTTCTGGGATACATGTGCAGAATGTGCAGGTCGATTACATAGGTATACATAATTGGCAAAAATGCTGACATCTTTTGACTTAACATTTATGTTTTTAGAAGTGTACTTAAAAGAAATCATTCTGCAAATCAGCATACAAGTTGCTGTGTAAAGATGTTTGTCATTCGCTCCGGTCAGGTGCAGATGTGAGGACGTTTGGGCAGAGGTAGAGGACCTGGAGACAAGATGGAGAGTGAGGCTGGAGTTCCCCTGGGCACTTGTTCAGACAGAAATACAGCCAGGCAGCTGGGCCTCTTCGCCTTGGCAGGCTTAAGCACATTGGATTTGTGTCTTTTTATTTTTTTAAAAAAGGAAAGAATTCTGAAATGAAGAAAAAAGGTAGTCTTTTTGGCATGTAACATCTGCAAGATAATTGATCTCCCTGATATTTCCACACTGAGGCTGTTTATCGCAGAGACTGCCTGGGAACCAAGAACAGCCAGCCTCTCTGCAGGACCCACTACGTACCTCGTGTGGCAGGGGAGAACCTGGTTCATCCCAGACGGCAATCTGGAGGCGGTTAAGGTTACTTCCTGGCAAAACCACAAACATTCATTGCTGTGGCCTCATCAGAGGTCTTTATCCATTGTTGAGGAATTCCTCAAAGGGAAATGTCCCATTCATCTTGTTCTAAAGAAATATATTTGAGTCTCTTGTTTTCCACTTTTTACTTTTCACCTGAAAGTACCCAAGCGTTAACTGGGAGGCAGACCAGTCTTCAGGGTGGGTGTTGAGGCCATGTTTCCAGCTGGAAGCGGGGGCTTGGAATCAGAACCATTAACTAATATGCATGAAGGGGAAGGAAATCCTAGTATTAGAGGCCATCGTCACCTAGGAAACAAGCATCAGTTTCCTTTTCTGCGCTCCAACATGGGATGCTGAGCCTGGAGGCACTTTAAGATATTGCCCCTTCTCTGTTCCCCACCCTCACACTCCTGGACCCCTGGGGCCTCATTTGGGGGGATGGAAGGGTACGGAATGGAGCAGTGTGTAGGGTGTGTGGAAGAGAAGGGGACATTCCTTTGCTGTGGGTGTTGGCTCCCTCTCATCTCATACATTTTCCTGCTGGTTCTCACTCACAGCATTTTCAGGAAGCATTTATAGCAAATACTTGCCAACTGTTTTCCATAAACACACAACGAAGGACATTTTTCACACATTCCAATGTTCTGTAAATGTTTATATTGACAATACACAAAGAAGGTTGAGTGTACAGTTTTCCTAAATGAACCTTTGAAGTATGGGCTTTGGCCCAGGGAGATTTGCTTCTGAGTTTTCTCATTCACGTGGCCACATCATCCCTGGGGGCACACTAGGCATGTGCTTCAACGCAGAGAGTTTCCAGCTGAGCTTTCTCCCTAGCTTGGATTCTGTGTGGGAATACCTGCCCTTACTGATGAGTGGCTTCTGGGTGCTGAGCCTCCTCCTATGAAGAGAGAGGTTAGTGATTCTCAGTGCATCACGTGAGCTTTTGCTTCTGATTAAATCCGCAAGTGACACAGAATAGGGAATATGGAGGACAGGGACTAAGAAGATGATTGTGACTCACTTAAGATGCATTTGCACATATAGATGTAGTAAGTTACGGAAACACTCATGCCAAAGCCAGGCAAGTAGGTATTCACGTAAGGGCTGGAGAAGCTGACTAAACCCCTGTGAGCACTGCCATCCTCAGCAGAGGCCAGAGTCATGTCCCATACTGTCCACACACTTGTTCAGTAACTGCTTCATTAATAAGTGCCTACTGTATGTGCAACTCTGCAGCAATGTCAGAGATTCACAAGTGAGGAAGTGGTTCCGAACCTCAAGGGCTTGACTCTGTCGGGGAAGCTAAGACACATATTCTTTACCATAATGTGGGAGGATAAAATGAGAATTGTTGCAAGAAAGATACAGATAAAATGTTATCTCACTTGGGAGAAGACTTACTTGGAAACTCTGCATTGAAGCATGTGGCTGGTGTGCCCCCAGGGACCATGTGGTCATGGGAATGAAGAAACTCAGAAGCAAATCTCCCTGGGCCAAAGCCCACCCTTAAAAGGCTTGTTTAGGAAAATCGTACATAAGGTTTTATGGAGAAAGTGACGTCTGCATTGGGTCTGAAGGAGAGGGAAAACTGGGACAGGGATAGGAGGGGCAGTGTCGGGGAGCGCCGTCCGGAGGCAGTTTCCCTAGGAGGGAGCCACATCTTGGCTTAGCCCGGTAGGAGAACTGTACCAGAGGGAGATCCTTCCTGTAGCAGGAGTAGCTGAGGTTTACAATTCACACACAGAATGAGATGTAATGAGATGAACTCCATTTGAAAAGCTAGAAGTAATAGGAAGAAAAGATTTCTTTTTCACATGCTTTTTTAACTTCAAGTAAAACAACTTAAGGCCTCATTTCTTAATTAGGTTTCAGTCAATATTTTTTTCATTGTAGCTAACTTGCCATGTGCACATTTTCTGTTTGAAAATATGTTCCTGAAATGGCCAATTTATTATTTGTCCAGCAAAGGGTAATAAGAAATAGTTCTCTTTCCTTACCTTTCCATCTTCTCAAGTCCATTCTCCCAAACCAGAGTGAATTTCTAAATCAATGTGTAAATGAGAAAGTGAAAGGGGAGCTAACTGAGAGAGATTCAGCTTACCACTAGCTCTCCTGGAATGTGTTTGCTTTGTAAAGTGAATTATATTCAAATATGTTTCAGACAATATATGTGGAGGGTAACTTTGCTTTAAGACTGCAGTAACTGTTCAGACAGTGGTGACAATTTCTTAGTAAGAAGTCAGGCTTGGGAGATGTCAAGCTTAATTTTTCATCCAACAGCTACTGTCAGACAAAAGCCAAACATCTTGGTATCTTTGCACTCGGGTGAAGGAGATGTGAGGCATTTGTATTCAGTAATGTAATGCTGAATGAGTCAAAACTCTGCCCCGTGATCTTCAGATTTCTTGCTAATACTGCCCAAGATGCATAGGGGCTTCTATGCCTTTATTCAACATCCATTTTCCCATTGTAATTCGTCTTTCTTGCATTCCACAGCTCACTTCTGGTGTGGAATGTTAAAAAGATGCCTTCGGAGAGAGTTTAACATCAGTTTCTTCTTCTTTAAGGCTGAACTCAGGGCTCACCCTCTCCATGAAACCCTCTGTCTGCCCATTGCATCTCATATGCACCTTCACTGCAAAAAGTAATAGTTCTTTGTGAAAAATGCAAGCAATATAGAAGTACATAAAGGAAATTGAAAGTTGGCTCATCCTACAAAACCCATGTCCTTGTATCTTCCAAATAAATTGCAAGACCTTCAAAATGGGATTTTGTTCATACATGTATTTTTAATATCTAGCAAGTTGCTCAGCAATAATAAATGCTTAAAAAATTCATAGAATGAATGAATCGGTTACAGGGTAATACATTGTAGGGATATTGGGAAGTACTAGGGTTAGAATTCAGCTGATAGTTTGGGAAATTGGTGCCTCGATTTTCAAAATATGAACCTTGGACTTGCAGTGTCAGCATCATTAGGGAGCTTCGAAATGCGGGACCTCAGGTCCCAGCCCACACCTGCTGAATCAGAATCTGCATTTTAACAAGATTTCCAGGTGATTGTGAGTACCTTAAAGTTTGAAAAGCGGTGGGATTGTACATGTCTACAGAATCATTTAAAATGTGAACTTAAAAAAATATTACAGTTTAAGTGTGTGTGGTTTGCAATAAAGCAGTATGCAGTAGTGGAGTTCTGCCTTGATACCACAGAACTTTGTACGAGTGCCACACTTTGCTCCCCCATACACCCAATGCCCTGTCCTTGGATGTCCTGTAGGACTGTCATCCTGGGCCATTTCTGAATCAACACCTATAGTGTCTTTGTATGATTTTGCTGCTGTAACAAAATACCATAGGCTAGGTAGGTTATACACAATAGAAATGTATTTCTTATGGTTCTGGGGACTAGGAAGTCCAAGATTAAGGCATCAGCAGGGTTGGTGTCTGGTAAGTGCTGTGCTATCTGCTTCCAAGATGGTTCCTTGGTGCTGCATCCTCTGGAGGGGAGGAACATGATGTCCTTTCACGGTGGAAGTGACAGAGGGCAAGTGAGAGCCTGCTTCCAATCAGAAGCCCTTTTTTAAGGGTGCTAATCCAAGTTGTAAGAGAGAAGCCCTCATGGCTTAATCACCTTCCAAAGGCTACACCCTTAATACTGTTGCATTGGGGATTAACTTTCAACATGAACTTTGAAAGGGGCATCATCATTCAAACCATAGCAGTGTTCCTCCTAAACAGCGTGCAGTTACTTAAACTCTAAGGCATGGCTTCCTCATCTGTAAAATGCAGTCCTGATTCAATGGCTAGTGAGGACCAAGTTAGCTAAACATGTGAGAGTTTGTACATGGTAATCATGTAATATATATTAACTTTTTTGTATTAATTGAGATGAAATGGATATGCCATAAAATTAACTATTTTAAAAGTAAGTTCAGTGGCATTTAGTACGTTCACAGTGTTGTGTAATCACTACCTCTATGAAGATCCAAAGACATCATTACCCCCAAAATAAAACCCATACCCACTAAGCAGTGGCTCCCCATTCTCACTTCTTAAGGCTTTGTGTGTCTTTAAAAACAAAAGGAAAACTTAGAAAGGCAGATTCTTGAGTCTACCCCAGAATGTCTGATTAGAATTCTGGGGGTGAGGTTGAATCCAGCAATCTGCATTTTAATAAGCTTTTAGGGAATTCTAATAGAAGCTCAAGTTAGAGAGCTTTTGCTTTAAACAGACAAACCTAGAGTGAAGCCCGCACGTGCCTACTACACCCGTACCCATTTTGGGGCTCAGGAACACACGCACTGGCATAAAAAGGGAGATCTTCGTAGCCTAGCTTCTTTGGTGGGGGAGTCAGCTAGGGAATTTTCCCTGATGCCTTATGGCCTTCGAATAGTCAGCAGAGCTCGGCTTCCCTCAGTAATGTTGTGGTTACTTTATGGGCACAAAATACAAGTCATCCTGCTGTTATTTAATCCTTTGCCCTCTTTGTGCTACCCAATGTGATGCCCAAAGGGAGGGCCTTTCAGCAAAACGTGGCTGTGATTGCTCTGTGTGTTTCGCATGTCCTGCTTTTGTTGCACTATGTCAAAGTGCAGGGAGCATTTCTTTTTGGTTGATTAATGTTCAATTTGAGATCTATTATGAACCTCCAGGCTTTAATTACTATACCATTACCCAGTCGATTCCTTGCCATTTTATATTTATGGCCTTTGTTATGCCTTTGTATGTGCAATTGCCTAATTTTATTCTGGAGGCATTTCACCTCATTAGCTGGGTTTTATACCATTCCTCTCATTTGTCCCAATTGTTATTTATCTTGGTTCCCTGTGTGCATTTTCTACTTTTGATTTTTTTCACCAATCTGACCCATTAATACATTTTTTTTTCCTGCTTTTCCTGGGTTGTATTGTTATTTGCCTCTTGGGAATATATCTTTAAGTTTCCGCAAATTCTTCCCTGGCTATTCTTTTTCTTGGTGGTCAGGTACACTCACATTCTGAACTCGGTCATTTCCAACCTTCTGAAAGCCCATCTCAGCTGCCTGGCAGCACTGACTCTGTCCAAAGGCCTGGGGCCTCTGCAGCCCAGACATACCATGAATGGCTGCCTCTCTCTAGATGACCAATTAAGGCTCAGGGAAGGTGAGGGGATGGAGTTATTATTTTTTTTAAGAGCATGTTGCTGAAAATAACTTTTAAATGTTCTCTTAAATGCTTTTCTAACTCTCCCTCCCTCAATCCCCTCATTGTCTCAGAAAAACTCAGGATTTGGTTTACTGACTGACTCATTTTTGTGGGTTCCACCTCCGACCTATTCAATCAAACCTTAAAGAGCCTCCCAGCAGCCTGCCTTCAATGTGTTCTCCAGGTATTTTTGACACACATTAGCGTTAGAACCACTTTTCTAAAGAGATGCTAAAAGAACTTCAGGAAACCCATCTAAGTCAAAAATAATATTTATTTCACCCAAGTCCTTACTTTATCAAAAAAGCAAGATTAGTAACCCCTATAGCAACTGTGCTTTGTTTTCTGTTGTGTTTTTTTGACAGCTTTTCCCAAGGACTATAAGAATATTTCAGAAATGCAAATAGTAATACCTTGGAACAAAAGTATATATAATTATTATGGTGATAGTAGTATCAGTTGTCTCCATCATCAAGTGTTTGAGGTGTTTCACACAGTAAGGAAATCTTTACTTCCATTTTGCATTTCCATTTAATCTTTACAGCCCTTTATGGGTAGGTATTCCTGCCCTCATTTTTATGGAGAAAACTGAGGTTAAGGGATATGTACAAAGTCACCAAGAAGTAGACTTTGTCTGTTACAAATAGATCCAGGAGGTTTGTCTCTGTCCAGAGCCACAATACTGATCACTCCTTTGTTACTATTTGAGGGCCTGCTCAAAGCTTTATTACTGTAATATTTCACCCTTTCCATTTTCTTTTCTTTCTTTTTATTTTATTTTATTTTTTTTTTGAGATGAAGTCTTACTCTGTCACCCAGGCTGGAGTGCAGTGGCGCCATCTCAGCTCACTGCAACCTCCGCCTCTGGGGTTCAAGCGATTCTCCTGCCTCAGCCTTCTGAGTAGCTGGGACTACAGGTGCGTGCCACTCTGCCCTGCTAATTTTTCGTATTTTTAGTAGAGACGGGGTTTCACCATGTTAGCCAGGGTGGTCTCGATCTCCTGATCCACCCGCCTTGGCCTCTCAAAGTGTTGGGATTACAGGCATAAGCCACCACGCCCGGCCCCTTTCCGTTTTCTGTAGGAATCAGTAACCAAGAATATATGCTTTGGATTTAGGCCACCTAACCTTCCAGGCTGGGTCTACTTATTTCTGTACTATGTGATCTTGGACCAGTGAGGCGTCTCTTTGCCTCTGTTTTCTCATCTGTAAAGCGAGATGGCATAGTATTTTGTCATGTGCTGGTACATGTGTGTGGAATGAGACAATCTGTGCAATGCCCTTTGAAGGTCTGGGAGAGAAATGCTCTCTATAAATGTTAGCTGTTAGTTGCCTTTTGCTGCCATCTTGCCTGCATCCCTAAAGCTTTTTTCTTTGGAGTTTATTTACTTCCAGGCCTCACTTCCTTTCTAGGCAGATCTGGTAAACTAGCAGCCTGTGGTTCTGATCCGTTCTGTTTTGTTTGTCTGCTTGGCACACTTTTTATAATTTTAGTGTTCCTCTTTCTCTGCTCATTTAAAAACCATCCTAATTAGGGCTTGGACATGTTTGTTTAATTCTGTGGACTTGATCAAAATTCATGATCACAATTAACCTCTTGTGCAGACCAGCATGCTTTCTCATGCTGGTCTTTAGTTTTCTTGGGACCAGTCATCATTAGCACTGGCATCAAGTCAGAATATAGAAGTGTCTCCCCTGTGACTCCCATGTCTCCATAAGTGGAATCAAAATTGGGCTTATTCTTTGACCCTGGATTAGTTCTGGGTCTTAGGATATGATCTAAGGACTAATGCCTCATTCTGGGGAGTTGCCAGGTACTACTCCTAGGATGACACTGGCCCTGTGTTGGAGTGTGGGGATATCTCATTGATACTGGCAAAACTTCTTATTTATTTGTTGGTTTAGCAAGGGAGAAGATCTCCAGTGGGTCAGGAAACAGATTTGTGAGGTTGACAAGGATTCTGAGGACGATTGTCCTATGGTGGCTGGAATGGTTTAGTTTGAGGACTTTATTGCCAGACACACCATATCATGGCATTAATTTGTTTCCTGGGGTTCTTGTTCGTTCTTTCCTCTATTATCACCCTGCATTCCTGCAGGAGATTTCTCCTTGGACACCAGCACATGGGATTCTTTAGCTTGCATTCTTGGTGTAAGCAGGAGAGGATGCTACTTTTGTCTCTCTCTCTGCCTCTCATGCTAAAACAACCAGAAGTCCCCTGGCTTATTTTCATTAGTCCCTAGAAGCCCATTGTCAGAGAGTCAGTCTCACTGCAGTCTCGATTTTGGTTTAGCTGCTGGCAAAATTGCTGCGTGAAATGTTGGCCAAGGGCCACGCAGGAACAGGAAGAGACAGCACAATAAAGAGATAAAAGCACAAACTCTCTTAAGTCAGTTTTAGCCATTCTGCCTTTGTTGTGTGACTCAATATGCACAACAGTCCCATGAAGTGGAGTTTATTTAACATCTTTGTATCTCCTGAAGAGATGCAGGTCCATCCTACTTCGTGTCACCTTTGTCCAAGGTCTCTAAATTATCAGTGCTTCTCATAGCTGCTTGGTGTCCACTCTCTTTGTAGACAGTATGACTTCACACACACTGTCCTTGGTGTGGCCTGTGGAGATGCCTCACCTGACACTAGGTTAGTGTCAAAGTGACATGGGAAAGGTTGAGAGTGGAAGGGAAGCCTCCACAGATGGCAGGGTATGGAAGAGGCCCTCAAGGCTTGCCCTGGCTCCAGAAGGCACAGAATGAATTGGGCTCTCCCTGAAAAGAGAGAGTTTCAACAGAAAGTGGAAGCAGGTGACTATAAATCAGTCATGTAATACTGAGGCAAGGTGGGCAAGAGAGCCAGAGAAGGGATGTGTACTTGAGTGAGGCTGGCCTTGAACTGGATGCCTCATGGTCATTCATGCTCAAGCCAAATAGGTTCCTGATCTACACGATTGGAGAAGAGTGACAGGAAACACAGACCATTCAGAGGAGAGTCTGGAATTTATGGAAATAAGGTCTGTGGAGATCCTGCAGCAGCTTTGGTCACTCACCATGAGGAAATGTCATCTTCTGGGGATAAATGAGATGACATAGACCCTTACAGCTTCATCTAGGAGGAGCAGGGCTTATAGACCACTTCAAGGAAATAGAAGAAATTGATCAAAGTCCCCTTAGCTTCTTTATACATGAAATCTACTGAGTTTCATGGTAATCTGTACATGAAGCCAATTTGTAAACTCTAAGGAGACAAGAAGAGATTTGGTCATTGGAGATCTTAAAAATTTAATTCTAGGGTTGGGCACGATGGCTCATGCCTGTAGTCCCAACATTTCGGGAGGCCAAGGTGGGTGGATCACCTGAGGTCAGGAGTTTGAGACCAACCTGGCCAACATGGTGAAACCCTGTCTTTACTAAAAATACAAAAATTAGCCGGGCATGGTGGTGGTTGCCTTATAATCCCAGGTATGCAGGACGCTGAGGTAGGAGAATTGCTTGAACCTGGGATGCAGAGGTTGCAGCAAGCCAAGATTGCGCCACTGCACTCTAGCCTAGGTGAGAAGAATGAAATCCCATAAAAAAAAAAAATTGAACTCCAGTACTAACACAGGCTAGCTCTGGGATGGTAGAAAGTCACCTCCACCTTTGGTTTCCGCATTCTTAAGAGACTGGTAACACCTACTTTGTCAATGGATGGACATGTTGGAAATCAATTGATAGAGAATATATAAATGTACTTTGTAAACTATGAAGAATTTTATAAAATATAACTTCACATTGCACAGATATCCAGTGTTGTTGTTTTTTTTTTAAATAAAACATGCAGAAAGAATTTACTTTGGTATGTGATATATTCTAAGATGAGTGGTAATAGCAGCTTTTAGTACTTTATTGTGATTTCTGTTCTAGTATATATGCTCTTAAAACTGTAAAGGGAAAAATAAATATGAAAAATATGCTTTGATATTTTCAAATGGAGCTTTTCAAAATGTCTCTGATGGACATGATTAATATTAGAATGTCAAAATTGAATGTAGATGTATCAATGTGTTAAATAAAACCTATTGTCCAGCTTAAGAATTATCTCTCACTATAGTAATATCTAACTAATGGCATTCATAATCATAATCTTTTCTACAATATTTTTGTAAGAAGGTGAATCTTAAAAGTCACACAAATAGCTTTAAATATTTGTGTCTGCCTTGACAACAGAAATCAGTCAAGAAGGCAGCGGGTTTATTTTTCCTTAGGTGAGTAAATATGATAAGATGGATGGTGCATTAAAAAATAAAGAGCAAGACTTCTCCAAGCTGATTTGCATATTGATTACTTAAATTACTACTTAATTTAGTGCCTGCTAATAAACTGTGCCTTGGAAATGTTTCCCAAGCATTTATTGGCTGCAATAATTCTACCTACAGTGTATGCAGATCACAGCCTCATTAAATATTAATGTACTCATGAAATGTTAATAGAATGTTAATGTGAAATACAAGGGAATATGCTCTCTGGGAGCTGGGAGCCGATGAGCACTACCTGTCTTCTGTCTTTTCTTTATGTTCTGTCTTCTGGGTCTGTTTCCATTTTTCAGTTCATTTCTGGAGCTTCAGATTTTCTCTCTGATCTGGCTGTCTCAGATACAAAATATTTACAAGGGAAATAAGATTCACTGATTAATGGAACTTAGTTATTCTCCTCTCCTGCTTTGCGGAATGGGAGTTTCTGGTTAGAACCAGAATGAGTTCCCTGAAAAGGAAAAGGGTTATTCAGGCTGAGTGAAATGAGCTTCTCTGTGCATGGGCAGACTGCATTTGTGTATGTTTTGGGGAGGCCAGCCCACTGCCCATCTCATCTCAATGGGCTCTGACCTTAATCTCTCTACCTGGATTGTTCTTTCTCACATACCTTGACATAGCAAGATCGTTCTCGTCACTCGATTCTCAGTAGTCTGAGAACCTTCCTTGATCACCTGGTTATCTAAACTCCCCTCCTCAAGCATTCCCTGTTACTCTCTGTCATTCAACAAGTATTTTTTTATTTTCATGGCACTATTGATAAACTGTAACTACCTCTTTTGTTTTTGTGTCCTTCAGTTAGAATGAATACTCAGTGAGGTCAGAGCCCTTGTCTATCTCCTTCTCCATTTTATGGGGCTCAGCCATCTTCCAGGTAGATAATAGGTGCTCAATTAACACTGTTGAGTAAGTGAATAAAACACCTGTCCCTGCCACAAAAGAGTTCATAGTCTGTGGAGGTAACAAAACAATGAGACACTGCACAGCATCATTGTAGTTGCTGCTGAGAAATGATCATGCAAAGTGGTGTAGCTATTAAGGAAGTCCCAGGGAACTCTTACTGAGGATGAATTTTGGAGAGGTAGCTTTAGACATGGATAAAGTTCTGTAACTTTAGAGTTTTGTTATTTTGCTTTGCTTTTGTTTAATCTCTTTGTAGAGTTATTTCCATAGTTGAGAGTGATATGAACATCTCAGATTAGCTTAAGAAAAGAGAATAATTTATTAGATGGACAAAAGGATTTTCAGAGGAGAGATTGAGCAGCCAAAGGAGAAAGACAGGGAAGTAGCTGTGCTGTAGGAACAGGGGGACCAGTAGGAACAGGTGGAACCAGGCTCAAACACTTCTAGGTGTCTCATTGCCTCTCGTCTGTTTTACTTTGCTTTTTTTTTTTTTTCTCCTAAGGGCCAATATCCAGGTCACTCTGAAGTACACATCCTGCAGTGGCACTATCTTGGATCAGTGCAACCTCTGCTTCCTGGGTTCAAGCGATTCTCTGCCTCAGCCTGCCCCCTAGCTGGGATTACAGGCACCCAACACCACACCCAGTTAATTTTGTTTTTATTTTTAGTAAAGACAGGGTTTCACCACGTTAGCCAGGCTGGTCTCCAACTCCTGACCTCAAAGTCTGCCTGCCTCAGCCTCCCAAAGTGCTGAACCACCATGCCTGGTTCCAGTTTTCCCCTTAGTACGAAGTCTCAGAGAAAGACTCTGATGGGTCCATCATGCCATGTTTTCCAGGCATGATGTAGTCATCTGATGCCAGAGGGTGAGATCTTCTAAGAATATGGACTTCCTATTGAAATTTGAGATAGAAGTCACAGAAGCAGTTACTTTTCCCAAGAAAAGAGGACAGAAATGGGAGGAAAAGAGAGTCATTTGGTCACTGAAGTAAAAATGTCTTTATTGTACTGTTCCAAAATGCTCTCCACAGACTCCTCTGCGTAAATGGAAACCAACAAGCAAAATATCCTCTTACAGGCCTGAAGAGGGTTGTCAGAGATTTGGGGGAGAAAAATGAGACTTTTAGGTCCTATATACTTTGGGTACTGTTTTGTCCTGGCCCCAGTTTGGGGATCTGAAGTGCATCTGCGTATTCCTCTGTTGCAATGAAGCTGATATTCTTGATGTTTTCAGCAATTGAATTCCCTTTCTGAGCTATTCCTTTTCCCATTACAGATTGTGCTTGAAAACAGTAGCCGAGAAGACAAGCATGAATGTCCCTTTGGCCGCAGTAGTATAGAGCTGACCAAGATGCTGTGTGAGATCTTGAAAGTGGGCGAGTTGCGTAAGTATACTTATTTCCCATGTGGGTGTGAAGTCTGGCAGAGTCCCAGCTTCAAGAGTTGTGCCCTTACCTGTACGAAGAAATCCCAAGACACCAAAAGCTTCTTATGGTCATCACTGTGGATAGGTTGATTATTTTTTGGCCCAAGTTTATAGCGAACATACTTTTGCATATCTGCTCTGGAAATCAATGTTATTAAAACCTCTGGGAATGGAGAAATTTTCAGATATTGTGGCTGAGTTTCAAATAATCATGAAAATGAGTATATATTAAAACAGGTGCTTCTGTTCAGGGATAAAAAATCTATGGATTTCTTTTTTAAAATTCCAGTTTATAACCTACCAGTAGATCATTTTCTTTTTTTCTTTCAAAACCATTTTTCTCTATAAAGAAAAATTGAATGCCTTAATGAAATTCTCTTGCTCCCAGTGTTTCCATCGTTCGGAACACTTTCTCTAAGAAAAAAGAAATTATTAAAGAAAATAGGTAGCTGGAAATGAAAAATGTGGTCAGAAATATTTTCATTGCTCTCTTTCTTGCTTATATCACAAAACTTATGAGAGTAAATACAGAAAAAGAAAGGATGATAATTTTCTTGTCTTTTGCTCATTGGCATAATTTGGCTTTAACCTATGAAGGTGGATATGATTTAACCTGTTCCCATTATCATTGTCGATGATGAGCCTTCTCAAAGTGGTTTACCTCCGTTTCGTCCAACACACATATAAATCTTTTTATAAGCCAGCACACATATAAATCTTTCCTCACAAGCTTAATAACATGAGCACCAGAGAAAGACTGTTTATACCAGAAAAATGTTCATGTGTTTGTTGGTATTACTATGAAAACATAAATATTCAGTTGCCTGCATGAGAGCTTAAAATAAGGGTCTGAAATGATTAATGGGAGGAATCTGATGATTACATTGGAAAGGGAGTTATGTTTTATTTACAGTGTAGAACTGACTACAGGTGCTGCTGAAATAAACTAAAAAATTTGGTACTTAGTAAGGAAAAATACTAAGAAATTGACCAAGTAGGAAACTTTACCATCTTCCAGTGAGGGCTCATGGGAGGAAGCAGCCAATATTTACATGGAACATGAGCATTTTTGCATTGTAATAGTAGCAACCTAACGTGAAAGATCTGTGCATTCATCAACTCCGGTTTACAGTTCACCAAATGTGAGGATTTCTGTTTACATGGATCCTTGTCTTGAGTTATTTTTCTTACTCCCTAATTAGACTCACTCACTGAGATTTCCGTCTGCAGTATCATGTACTGTTTACTCAGCTTAAGGATGTAAGTCCAAAGTCAAACAAATCCTGTTGAATTCCTCCATGTGATAACTGTGACCGTTTCATGTTTATCTCAATTTCATGGAAGAAATTGGTGACAGTTGCTGGCTGAAAAGCATGTCTGGATCGTCTAGGAGTTAGTTTTCAGGAGCTGGAGTGAGTAGTAGTGTTCTACTAGGCAGGGTGTCTGTGTTCAAGGTAATGCTCTGCACTGCCCTTCCTCGTCCCCTCCTTTCTGATGACACCCTTTGGCTATTCATACTCATCTTGATGGCAGCAGAAGGCACACTGTCTGTATGTACCTTCACTCATGTTCTATGATGTTCCGTGCCTAGCTATCTGCTTCCTCCTTTGCCCAAAGGACATATGTCTATCCTGCTAAAAGTTAACACAGAAGAGTGATCTGGTATTGGAGGGGGAGATTGCCGGGAATAGAGGGGAGCTGAGTTCAACTCCGCTGCTCCGGGCCTCATGTCCCTAAGTGAATTATTCACAATCTATACTTTGCTCCCACACTTGCAGGTTCTCTCCAGAGCAGAATATCTAGAAATGGATTGGTAGTATTTTGGGTGATTTGAGTAGTTGTTTTCATTTTCTGGCTGAAATTGCAGTGATCTCAGTGAGAAGAGCTCTTTGGGAACAGCTTGTATCCAACCTGCGAGGAATAGCTTGGAAGAGATGGCTGAATTCCAGAGCACGTGCAGGCAGGGTAAACATGCCCCTGATGTGGGCTGGCCTCTAGGTCAGTGGGTCCCCATGCAGTGGGCAGAGGGGGGCCACAGCTGGCAAGAGTCTGGGCAGGTAGTCCTCCTTAGGTGTGTTCACTTTGTACTTGGGGATAGGGCGGAGACAGAATAGGGGATAGGGCTTGATCTCTGGCAGGTGTAGAGTGGCACTCCTGGCCTTTTGAAGACCTGGTAGTCAATCCAGGAATCAGGACAGAACCCCATTTCTGGGCTGAAAGAACAGAGTGGAGATGAAGGCAAACACCTCAAGGGTCCCTGTAGGTTCCGCAGATGCTTTTCTTGCACTGAAGACTGTTTCATCTCCCACCTTCTGGTGAAGAGAAGACTCCCAACTTTCTGCCACAACTCACTCAGGCCCAGTTTCTGCAATTAGATTGGGCTTGGAAAGCTGAGGCCTGACATTTTCACAGCAGTCTCTCTTCAACTAATATGACAAACACATTTATTGTGTTCAATTAAAATCTATCCAGTACATGCCACGGACTACAAGGGACACTGTAGGTACAAAGGAACCAGTTATGGTCCTTGTCGCTGCAGAAGTTCAGAAAGCTTCCTATACACTTCAGAAAGTGGGAGAATGAGCTGGGACTGGCACTTTTTCCGTGAGTTTTGTCATTATGTTTATCACATACCCATCGTCTGTCCCTAAGCATGATTTCCCCGATGTGGTGGTCGTTTTAAGTTTTTAGTTTGACTTGTTGTTTGCCATCATCTGCAAAGCCCATTCTGGAAATTTGTCAAGGCTTACAAAAAACATTCATGTTTCTGAAGCCTACATGCCCAAATGAGTTGTTTTCTGCTCATAAAATATTAAAGGATTGTTACATTCTGACTGAATGCTAGACATCAAATGATAAAACACCCTGTAGTAAGAGCAAAATTGCTTTTTAATGGATTGCTTTTTGCCCATTGCCATATTAAATAAGTTACTAATATGCAAAGCAAATCTGAATACATCCTTCTGTTGAAGAAATGTCTATTTTTCTTCTGAGGAAAATTAGATTTACACACGAATCTATCTTCACTTGGTTTGTATATGTCTGTTTTTCTCCATGCCTAAGTTCATGGTTCTGAGCACTTCTCACATTTGTGTTAATAATTAATCTTGAAGCCCATGGCCACTTTAGTTCTATAAACAAGTGCTAAGACCAAAGAAGTACTCAATTAAAAATCTATCTGGTGGAGAGAAAAAAGGATGTTTACAAAAGTAGAAAGATCCAATTTTCTAGAAAGGATTTCTCTTTTGATTTCAATTTTCAGTCTCTTGTGGAAACCCACTTCTGAAATACCAATTATGTTTTGGTGTCTAAAGCAAACATATTAATGTTCAATTAATTACTGGAAGCAAATGTTTATGTACGATTTTCTAAGGTTGCTTTAAAAAAAAAAACTATTTTTCTTCTTCCCAATTATTGACACTGCAAGAAGCAAATATTACCTCTAATAGTGTGGTCTAAAATAATGTCTTTTAACATTCTCAGAGCACTTTGTCAAGGTTATTCAGTTGGAGTCTGTAACACTCTTAGGAGATAATCAAGAGCAACGGCATTATTAGTGAAGGGAAGACTTGCACCTACTGCAGGTTGTCTGAGTTTATGGAGCTCACACTGGAATTTACAAAACTCAAAAAAAGACAGGGTAGAAAGATGCAAGAAAGTACAGTGGTTGCATTTGGGCATCTGAAGGACCCGTCTTGGAATCACACCTCAGTCACTAGTTGTATGCTTTGGGCATGTTTCTTTTCTATTCTGAGCTTCTGGTTTCTTATTTATGAAATAAAGATAATATATGCTGTGCATAGCTGGTGGGAAGCTTAAATGAGATAACGGATGTTGTCCTAGTTAGAAGATGGGTAATTTTTTGATGAGTGATAGAACCTCACTTTCCATGAACAAACTGAAAGTAAGTGAGGCAAGGCAGGAAGGGTGGTCTGGTGTAAGTGACAGCCAGATCTAGGGCCTGGAACAATGTCCCTTGTTTCTTTACCTTCTGTATATGGTCAAAAGTTTTTTTTATAATCTGCTTGTTTTCATGAGGCTCTTTTGTGAGCAAGACACATATTTTCTCTTAGTTTCAATCTCAAAAATTACAAAGAAGAATACTTAGGGACCTGGATGTGGTCACATATCCCCATAGCCTGGGTTGAATAATTGGCAGCCCCAGGCAGAAGAACAAGATTAAAGATTGAGGGATGATATGGTTCGGCTGTGTCCCCACCCAAATCTCATCTTGAATTGCAGCTCCCAAAATTCCCATGTGTTATAGCAGTGATGAAGACATCACACTCAGAGGACCCAGTGGGAGATAATTATGGGGCTGACACTGTGACCTGTGACTGTGCCTAGCTCAACTATGGACAGGGAATGGGACTGTCCAGAGGTTGGATTAGTCATTATCCATTATCCATTAGTATAACATACCACTACTGAGTATGTTATATGACCGCAGGATGTTAGATAGCTAAAGAAAACTGGAGTTCTGTCAAGATGGGAGAAGCCCTTAATTCTGTCTCGTTACAGTCTTTTCTTCATTTTTTTTTTTTTTTTTTTACTGATACAGAAAACTAACAAATTGAAGCCAGATTACAGCCCTCTGTCATTTTGTCTTTATTGAGAATTGGGGAAATGCACTAATATCTTTTTTAATGTAGCAATATCAAAGGTTGCAGAAAGATGGAAATTGAGCTTTGATTATAATGCATTTCTTCTTTCATCACTAAGATGGTAGGGCTCCACTACATTACCGGCCTTTTAGCAAATGGATATTTCCGCTTCCTCAATTATGCTTTTGTGTGGGAGTTATTCTCAGGTGTATTTTGAAGGGCAGGATAGACATATATTTGTGACTGAAGCATTGAAACAGTTTTGCAACTTCACCTGTTTGACCATTTTTCTTCTTTGCAATTATTGACATTGCAAGAAGCAAATGTTACCTCTATAATTAATACCTAAATAATTAGATTTCAATGTAATAACTACTTTCGGATTTAAAAGAAAGAAAGAAACCTACATCACACACTATGAAAATGTTCACCATTTCCTTACTTTGTCTTTCCATGACAATATTTATTGTAACACAGCAGTGGTGCTGAGTGGAGCCCCTTGTATAATTCATCACCCAGACACCTCTGCTTTAGCAAGTAAAAATAACACAGATGAGCAATCTGAAGGACTCTTTGGAGTGCAGCAGCAATTAGAATAGACACTTAACTCTGGGACATTGGTGTTTTCGTATCTTGAGAAGTACTATCCATCACTTTCATTCTTGGGCAAAACATTCTGGCTAAAAAAAACTGAAGAAAATTAGCTTTTGACCATAAAACCTCTTAAGGACCTTTTTTTCCCCTCCTAATACGAGCCTGTACTCTTACTCTATGCAAAGTGGAATGCTTTCAGATCTTGATTCTGCTCTGAATTTTCATATACAACTTTTATACTCTATTTCAAACTTAAGTTTAAATAAAACAAAACAAATGTTCTAAAGCCTAACTTTGACATTGGGAAGTAACAGCTACTTTTGGTCCAAATTAAAATCATCGTAGGAGAGAGCATAAAAGTCATTTGAAGGCAATTGTTTTAAATAATTATAAAGCCAATAGTGGGATTTATAGTAGCATTCTCCAAGGCAGGAGAACTTCATGCATTCAGAATCAGAAGCCTTTGTGATAGGCATAGTTTATATGAGGGCTTTTACTATGATGGTTAACCTTCATCTTGCCCCTTCGTATCCACATCTGTAACATGGAGATATCATCATCATCATCAATCATCATCATCATCATTCATTCTTATCTGAGAATCTGGTGAGGCAATGTAAGTTAAAGTGCTTTGTTAACTGTAAAATGACCTATTTGTGGAAGAAATAAATTAACTTGAATATGCACAAACTTAGATATACCAAGATGTATCTTGCAGCAAAGCCAACTCTTTCTATGCATTTTATGGCTATCCTAAGAATCTGAAGTTCTGTGGTGCTTTGCTTGTGTTTCAGAAGGAAGGACTTGGAGACTCTTCTGAAATTGCAGTAAAATGTTCATCTCTATAGGAAGTGGTTACAAAGAGCAACTAAACTTGGCAGTTTAAAAGGAGACTATACCAAGCACATCTCAATTATAAATGGATGAAAACAGGCCAGGTGCAGTGGCTCACGTCTGTAAACCCAGCACTTAGGGAGGCCGAGGCAGGCAGATCACGAGGTCAAGAGATGGAGACAATCCTGGCCAACATGGTGAAACCCCGTCTCTATTGAAAATACAAAAATTAGCTGGGCATGATGGTATATGCCTGTAATCTCATCTACTCAGGAGGCTGAGGGAGGTGGAGGTTGCAGTGAGCCGAGATTGTGTCACAGCACTCCAGCTTGGGCGACAGAGTGAGACTCTGTCTGAAAGGAAAGGAAAGAAATGGATGAAAATAATAAAATAATATTTATCCTAGGCTTTTTAAGGACTTACTCCTTTTTGCATTATTTCTGAAAAGATACATAGCTGGACCCAATCAGCATCCATTCCTTTTGTCTCTTAGAGGTCATGATTAAGAGGTGAGCCTGGTAGATTTGTCCAAGCTGGTAATGAGAGAGACAGACCTGTTGAAAGGCACAGGCTCCCCTTGTCTTCTTAAGCCTTAAAAAACACTTCTGGTTCATTTCAAGCATCCACTTTGGGTGACTGTTTCTGATTCCTCCCCTCACCCTCACTGTTGGAAGGCATTACAGCCCCTCAGAACTCCTGTAGCACTTTATCTGTGTCTCTTTATTATGCCTTCTACTGATTATCAGTACTTCATTGCTGGCCTCATTTCCCCTAAAAATTGGGGTGTCTTCTAGGAAAGCTTGAAGATAATAAAAAATAACGATAAATGGTAAAACCCAGGGCAAATAAAAAGTAAAATGAAGAAATAGATGACGAATGTTAGCAAAGTACATATTACAAAAGCCTTTGAATTTGCTGGCAGGGGACACTGAATTTTCAGCCTCAAATATTCATTTGTCTCAGGGAAGCAAGAAGAGGTCGGAAATGAGAAATAGGTCAGTGCTCCATCTCACATGAATAAGCTCAATGTGAAAACCCAGATGCTAATTTCAATTTAAACCCAATGGTGTTAAAATAGTATTTAATAATATTGAATACACTTGTTAAAGATGATGGACTAAGACACATCATTATCAATTAAAAAAAAGTCTACCACAAAGTGACAAGCCAGCATCTTCCTTAAAATGATACTAAAACAGCTTTCTCATCAAAAACTGGAACTAAACTGGGATGCTATATGATGCTGATATTCACCATGATTATTTCTCCTCGATCTGGAAAACTTACAAATACAGCAGAGTACACTGATAGAAACAAATATTTTAAACTATAGGTAATAAGACTTTCTATTGCTGAAGAAGCCAAGGATAAGCCAATGTGGTTTAGAAGAGTAGCTAGATAGTGAATAAACAAAACTTAGTAGATGTTCCATATGTCAGCAGTAATGAATTATAAAATGGAAAAAAAAAGATTTAGCAGTAGCAATGAAAATGTAAACTACTTAATAATCCCAGGGGAAAACATCTTGGAAACTTAGGTGAAGAAAACTTAAGACTTTGCAAAGTATGCCATAGATGTTTCAAATAGAGAAGCAAAATGTTTTCTTCCTTGTGAGAAAACAATGTGAAAAAGATGCAAGTTCCTCTGCACTAGTAGACAGGTTCATATCACATTCGAAAGTACCACTTATAATTAGGGTGGAAACTTCACAGAATGATTCTAGACTTCATTTGAAAGAATAAGGGTATGAGAACTGGTAAGGAAGAATTGATAAAGAATAGCAATAGAAAAAGAATGTAAGTAAAAATATATTTTTACAACTTTTTTTTTTGGCAAGAAAGTTCAAAGAATTTTTTTCTTTTTTCTTTTCTTTTCTTTTTTTGAGACAGGATCTTACTCTGTCACCCAAGCTGGAGTGCGGTGGTGCAATCTCAGCTCACTGCAACCTCCGCCTCCTGGGTTCAAGCAATTCTCCTGCTTCAGCCTCCCAAGTACCTGGAATTACAGGAATGCACCACCGCACTGGGCTATTTTTGTATTTTCAGTAGAGATGGGTTTTTGCCATGCTGTCCAGGTTGTTCTCGAATTTTTGACCTCAAGTGATCCACCTACTTCAGCCTCCCAAAATGTTGGGATTACAGGCGTGAGCCACTGCATCTGGCCCAAAGAACTCATTCTTACATACCTTTCACCCAGGTTCATCTACAGTTATGTTAACATTTTGCCATATATGTTTTATCATTCACTCTCTTTCTCTCTCCCTCTCTAAACACCCACACACACACACACACACACACACACACACACACACACAGAGTTATGTATTGTTTCAAAAGTATGTTTCTTTTAGCCAAAAAAAAAAATGTTTTTAAAAATAAAATTTGAAGAAAAATTCAAAATAGAAAGTATTTAAAATCAGGTCTAACTCTGGCCTCTTGTTTCTGAAAGAGGAAAAGGTGCTGGAGCCCTGCCTGGCAGGAGGCTTGTCCGGGAGGGCTGTGGAGGAGGAAGGGACTCTGCTGCCACAGAGTGAGGTTCCATCTGGAAGTGGTGTCAGGAGCCTGGCTCAGCACCTCTGGCTCCCTTAGAGATCTGAGAGAGACTCACTGCCACCAAATTTTCCCCAAAGTAGGTCAAGCAGTGTTGCTGTCAGGGACCTTCCTTGGATGAAACTTACATCCATCTTCCCTTCTGGTCTTTTCCAATGCTAGTGGATATGGTTTTCCTAAAATCCAGTGGTTATATACATGAGGAAGTTTAAATTCAGGATACAAGCATCTTATAGCAGGAGAAACATCATTTAAAAAAATCACAAATGTAACAGGATTTCAGTCAATGATGGAGGCCATTAGCAGGATGGCATCATTATTTCATCAGTAAAATGAGTATCATAGTGACTAGTCTCATTCCAAAGGTGTAAAGTGCAAAAACCATCTTTCCCTAGTTCCAGAGATGTCAGTCTCTTCTAAATCTCAAGCTTGGACCCATGGGTTATTTTTTTTCCAGAGCAGTAATCACTATCATCAGCATTTATTATATGATCATTTTGGACCAGTCCATACCCTCCAAAGTCTTCATAAGTTGTAAAAGCAGAATATTAATATGGAAGGTAGCATGAAATTGGAGGGAAAGTATAAGCAGAATGTTAGACGTCTAATAGATAGTAAAATAAACTAACCTCACTAAGAGAAAGTAAAACAACAGAAATCAGGATGTCAAACTGCACTGAAAAGGTGATGAAATGCTAACTGAATAGTTTTCAAAACCAAAATATACATGAGTGAAACAAACAAATGGAAAAAAAAAAAAAAAACAAAACAAAACAGAAGCATACCCACAGCTAAAGTCTTTTCACAGGCACACTTTTCGCAGACGCTGGCTTCCCACAGTGTCAGTTTTTCCCTCAGGGAGTCTCCAGTGGTTGGGGGAGCAGCTGAGGACAGAAAACTCAAGAATGCTTTTATTTCTCATCCTTAACCTGGGGACTTTGGTTGTGAAGATTTACCTGGGGGTTGGAGTAGATTAGGAGGTAGATGCCAATCAGGTTCCATCAAAAACCACTTGCTGATTTTGGCTGGGCGCAGTGGCTCATGCCTGTAATCTGAGCACTTTGGGAGGCCACAGTGGGCAGATCATCTGAGTTCAGGAGTTCAAGACCAGCCTGGCTAACATAGTGAAACCCTCATCTCTACTACAAAAATTAGCTGGGCGTGCTGGTGGGAGCTTATAATCTCAGCTACTCAGGAGGCTGAGTCTGGAGAATTGCTTGAACTCGGAGAGGTTGCAGGGAGCCAAGATCGTGCCTGGGAAACAGAGTGAGATTCCATCTCGAACAACAACAACAAAAAAGATTAGTAGGAAGAATTTGCTTTTTAAAAAAGAGGGAGACCATTGCCATTTATTGGATGCTTTCTATGTAACAGACAATTCCGAGAGTGAATAATAAGCATGTTACCTCTGTTAACCCCTGCAACACCTCCATTTACTAATGAGGAACCTGAGGTGATGGGAGAGGTTAAGCAGATATTAATGCAGATAGTAGATGCAGTAAATTATTCCAGGATCCTCCTGTGCTGTTTTCCCTTAAAGGTGCAACGCTATCACCTACTGCTTTCACTTTTTTTGGTAAATATCCCGTCTTCCTTATAGACTGTAAGCCCTTTGAGGACTAGACTCATAGTGAATTCATCTTCCATCCTAAACTCTATCCCAGTGTTTTACATATAGTCTGCATTTAATAAGCATTTGTTGCCTGAATGGAGTAGCTTTCTATTTGCTTCAGGGTCATTTCCAAAAATATTATTCAGACATTGCTCCATTTTTAATAAACTTTGCATTTTACCTTGAAACCTCTCAAACAGCATTCTTTTTTTATTCTAAAATAAGTGAGAATGTGTTATACGAAAGGGCTCCTCTTCATCCATCTCCCTCTCCCTCTTCCTCAGGGTAATTTGGTTGAGAAGGCCCACTGAGTCCAAATTTGAATTAGAAAATATCAACACTACAGTATGTTCTCCCAAGAGAAAAAAAAAAAAAAGATCTATTTTCAATCTTGTGTTTCAGAACACACAGCTGTGTAACTTCCTAATTTATTATATCCCCAACTGCCTCCAGACAACTCTCAGCTTGCTGCTTTTTTTCTACCCACTCCCGCTCTATGGGAAGTGGGTTCAACTTTAACTGGCACACAGTTCAATCTCTGTTCTAGACAGGACTCCATTGAGGATTCAGAGAGGCCGGTAAACAGCACTTCTCCAAAGATGCCTCCTTCCTTGGCAGGTGCGCCTGGTCACCAGTACTTGATGGGAGCCAGGCCCCTGGAATGGTGACTGTAGGAAGCCAGGCTCTCATGGGGCAGCTCCAGCTAGCAGGTCATCTGGCTGCCTGTCTCTCTGGAGTGAGCTCACGCTCTTCCTCCCAGAGAGGCCGTTCTGACTCATCTGCAGGGAGCAGGATACAGTTCTAGATCCCAGCAAACAAGCCCAAGGTGGCTTCCCTTAATTTGGCTTCCTAAGGGTTTTGGCCACGAGAACAGATTGCAGCTGTGGCCTGAGCATCTTTAGAAGTGTGAATCACTTTTTTTTTCCCCTGAAGAAGCTATTTTGAGCTTTATAACGGCATATTTCCATGTTGTTTTTTATAGAGTGAGTAAGGAGAATGACTTGCATTTTTTTAAAATGGAAATCTGCTGGTTTCTTTGCTCTTCTATCTTGCATAACTTAGTCCGGTGATTCCTGCACTTGGCTGTGTATCAGATTCACTTCGGGGAGCTTCTGTGAAATGCAAATTCCTGCAGGGGAATCCAGAAATCAGCAAGTTTAATAGACTCTGCAGTTGATTTCTAGGCAGCCCAACTGCCCCCTCCCAAGTTGAGACTTACCCTTCCCTGGGAATTCATATTATGGCTAAGTTATTACTGTGGGGTGGCAAGAGCCATCCACAGTCCCCAAAGGAGATTGAGCATTAGAAGACCTGGATTCTAGTTCTGGCTCCATTGCCAAGCAGCTCTGGACAAGCCTCACTTGTATGGTCCTCATGTTCCTAGGAAGGGAAATGCTGTGATTGTCCAGGTGGCCACCAGCTCCAAAGCTACTGTGGTACTCCTTGTTATGTAACCAATATGCTGACTCTAAGCACTACATTGGTTATACTTCAACTTTGCTATCACCTGTTCTTGAGTGACAAGTGTATAACCTGGATTGGCTACTCCATTCTGTACATGAGTATTATGGAAATGCCCACAGGCCTTGTTATAAAGGGCTCCTGGGGAATAGGCAGCCTCAAAGCATGTACCAGAGGACTTACCTCTCCCATGCAGGTATGACTACTCTAAGCTTTGGACAGAGAGTTAAGCAAAATGGGCTTTTCTGTTTGTGACAGGGTCTCACTGTGTCACCCAGGCTGGAGTGCAGTAGCACAGTCACAGCTCACTGCAACCTCCGCTTCCCAGGTTCAAGTGATCCTCCCACTTCAGCCTTTCCAAGTAGCTGGAACCACAGACACACACCACCATACCCAGCTGATTTTTGTACTTTTTTGGTAGATGCAAGGTTTCACTGTGTTACCCAGACTGGTCTCAAACTCCTGGACTCAGGCAATCCGATTGCCTTGGCCTCCCAAAGTGCTGGGATCACAGACGTAAGCCACTGTGCTGAACCATGAAAAATGCTTTTCTCATTCTGCATGTTTTTCTCCTTTGAAATATCAACCATCAGAATCTTTTTTTTTTTTTTTTTTTTTTTTTTGAGACGGAGTTTCGCTCTTGCTACCCAGGCTGGAGTGCAATGGTGCGATCTTGGCTCACTGCAACCTCTGCCTCCTGGGTTCAGGCAATTCTCCTGCCTCAGCCTCCTGAGTAGCTGGGACTACAGGCATGCGCCACCTAATTTTTTGTATTTTTAGTAGAGACGGGGTTTCACCATGTTGACCAGGATGGTCTCGATCTTTTGACTTCATGATCCACCCACCTTAGCCTCCCAAAGTGCTGGGATTACAGGCTTGAGCCACCGCACCCGGCTAACCATCAGAATCTTTTTAGAGGAATTAAACATTAATTTTGCCCAAAAAAATATAGGAACGGGTAAAAAATTATCCTCCTTTTTTCATTATTTTCTGCCCAACTGATTTCTCCCCCTCTGTTTTCCCATGTAAGCATCCTCTGGGCTGGGTTTGGTGGCCACTCTATAATGCCAGTGCAGCTTTCGGGAGCTGTAGCAGGTGCTTGGCCCATTTTTACATGGAAACAGCAGTGTTTAAATAAAATGACACTTCCAGGAAGAAATGAACCTAAATGCAAATGCTATTAACATTTCTGCAAGTCATACCTATCCCTGAGAAACCTAGCTCTCATGCTTCTTTGTCTTTTATTCGCAATTTAATTGTTTGAGAAACTGCTTTTTACCAGAGCCCATAAGAATCCTACCAAAATGCACTGACTTATTTTTCCATCCAACTTGACCGAGTAAGAACTCATCCTGCTGCTTTTCTGTGTCATTACTGTCATCAGAAGAGACCTCAAATTTAAGGCCTCACAGGGTTCATTGTTTTTTTGTTTTGTTTTGTTTTGTTTTGTTTTTTCAGAATAAATTGATTTTATTTTGGTTTGAAATTAGGGCCCTGCCTTGCAAGGGAGGTTTAGATAAATCCAGTGCCGTCTTTGTCCATCAAGATCTTAGAGATCTTCACTAATCCATCTCCCCAAAGCTAATTCTATAACCAGAGATGTTCTAGATAGTTATCTGATATAATAAGAATACACAGATTCAAATAGAATTCAAATTATTTAGTTCAGAAAATCATTTTTTGTTTTTGTTTTAGATAAAGAGTTTACCTTAATGCATATTGTGTTAGTCCATTTCACACTGTTGATAAAGATGAACCTTAGACTGAGTAATTTATAAAGGAAAAGATGTTTAATGGACTCACAGTTCCACGTGCCTGGGGAGACCTCACAGTCATGGCAGAAGGCAAAAGGCACGTCTTACATGGCAGCAGGCAAAGAGGGAATGAGAACCAAGCAAAAGGGATTTCCCCTTATAAATCCATCAGCTCTCATGAGACTTGCATATTCACTACCACAAGAACAGTATGAGGGAAATCACTCCCATAATTCAATTGTCTCCCTCAGAGTCCCTCCCACAACACATGGGAATTATGGAAGCTAAAATTCAAGATGAGATTTTACCAAATTCTCCTATGTGATTTTATTATAAAAATGAACTAATCATGCACATTACTTTGTATCCTGATTCTTTTCACTTAATGTGTTAGAAACATCTTTCCCTTCAGAAAATATATTCATTTGTATTTCATTTAAACTTTTAATGATTGCATAGTATTCCATTTTCTAGATGGGCTCATTTTGTGGATATGGATATAAATAGTATTTAATTTTATGAAAGTATGTCTCCCATTGACAGACATTTACATTGTTTGCAAAGTTTTCTTTTTATAAAGAGCACCAGGATGAGTATTTGCTCAGTAAATACACTTAACATGTTAGCATGGGGGCTATAGCAGTGAAATAATCTGACTACCATCCTTTTCCTTAAATAACATATATTTCAGTTGGAGAAGGATAATAGACAGATAAAGAAATGTCATATGGTGAAAAATGCAATGGAGAAAATTCCAGCTGAAAAGGGAGGGCACATAAGATTCCCTCACTGATAAGGTGACATTGATCAAAATTATGAATGAAGTGAGGAAGTCGGCCAAGATAGTGTCTGGACAAGAGTTTTCCAGAAAGAGGGAACAACCAACTCATGTTGACTCTGAGGCAGGAGTTTTTGCCATGAGAAAGTAAGAAAAAGGAGGCCAGTGGGGCTAAAGCAGAGAGAACCAGGGGAAGGCAGTATGAGATAAGAGTAGGGTAGCAGGTGAGAGATTCGTCAGACCCTTGTGCCCTTGTAACCAATTTGGCTTTTACTCAATGTAGAAAGAGAAGCTATTGGGCAGATTGAGCATGCATGGGACATTATGTAATGTATGATTTCAAAAAATTGTGTGGCTGATCTATTGAGATTAGACTGTGGGAGGGCAAGTTAATACATCCCACTATAATAAGCAAGTTGAGAAATGATGGTATCTTGAACCAGAGTGTAAGCAGTGGTGGTACTATAAAAAGATTGGATTCAGGATTTATGTTAAAGGTAGAGCCAACAAGATTTTCCTGGATGATTGGATGTGGAATGGGAAATAAGAGGAGGGAAGGATGGGTGACTAGAAGCTAGAGTTATCACTGAAATTGATGGAGGGGCATAGAAGATTAGGAGTTCTGTTTTGTTTGTGTTAATTTTGAGATGCTGTTTAGACGTCTAAATGGAGCTATTGCTTTCATAGTTGTATATACATGTCTGGAGTTTAGGAGATGGTTCTGAATTGGAGATTTAACTTTGGGCATCACTAGCATGTAGATAATAAAGCTATGAGATTGAATGAAAGCATCAATGATGCCCTAGAATTGATCCCTAGAGCACCCCAAGATTTAGAGGTTGGAGAGAAGAGAAGGATAGGGAAGGAATTGAGTGAAGTTTCAGGGGTATAGGAAGAAACTCAAGAGAAAGTTCAATTCAGGGTAAAGAAGAGATTGCGGTATCATGCTGTAGATGGTGGGGTTAAATGAAGACTGAGAACTGACCATTGATTTTTATTATGTGGAGGTCAGGGTGACCTGAACAAGAGTGATTTCACTGGAGTCAGGGAGGAGAGAGCCCAGCTAGATGAGTTAAGAGCAAGTAGGGGTAGAGCAATGGGACAGTTAGTAGAGGTACATGCTACTCAGTGTGGGCCGGTGATGGCTGGGAGGAGATAGTGAAGAGGAGGCTTTTAGAAACTTTTATAACGGTTGACATCCCCATAGCCTTCAAAGCCCATGATCATTTTTCTAGTGGATAATTTTTATTATACTTTTCAAGAGTGTCTGTTTCTAATCAAGTTAGAAATGGAAAACAAATTGATTTTTACTACAGGTAGTTTGAGAGGTACTGATATAGATGACCATTTAAAGTGGCGTTGCTTCGCTTCACAGTGGTACAGAAAATAAGGTGGAAGCTGGAAGGGAAGTTACAGTCAAGTGGGATTTTTTTTTTTAATTGGTGGGAGAAATAGCCGCATGTTTTTATGCTCCTGGGAAAGATTTGGTAGAGATGGAAAATTTGATGAAGAAGGAGACCTGTATCTCTGTGGCTACATCTTTACATACATCTTAATACTATCCTTAACCAAGTGTCTACCAACAGATTCTGAATTAGATAGTGCATACTTTATCTTTTAAGTCTCAGGTAATATATGCTCAATGCTAAAAAATTTAAACATGCAGAGAAGCAGAACCAATAATTATCAGTTATCCTACCACCCATGATAGATTCATATATACCTTTCCACACTTTTTGGGCATTAAAACAGGATTAAACTATATATTTTTAAAATTTTCTGTTTAATATATTGTAACTATCCACGATAACAAAAATGTAATTGTATCATTATTTAATAGCTGCTCAGTGTTTCATTGTGTGTATCCACTATAATTAATTTGACTTAACTCTTACTGCAGGATATTTAAGAACATTCTGATTTTTCGTGAGAAATAGCACTGTGATGAACATCCTTGTAACTCTATGTGATTATTTCCTATAAATTAATTCTTAGAATAAGTTCTGTGTCAAATGGTCTGAAATCTTAAAGCTTTTTATTTATTTATCAAATTTACCCCTAGAAAGGCTGAAGCATTTGTACTTCACTGAGCAGTCATGCAGATTTAGATAAAAGGCAGTTTTTGAACTAATTAAAAAATTGGGGGTGGAGGAAGAAACCTAACTGAGATGGTGGGATTTGAGATGATCATATATAGGGAGATATTAGGATAGATGGATAATTAATAGATATAGACATGATAGAAACTTACAGATGTAGGCATGATAGATTTATACGTATTTATGATAGAGATTTACAGATAGGGATTTATGGATGCTCTGTCTTTATCTACGCTATAGCCATATTATTACTTCCGTGTGCCCTAGGTGCTTTTGCCTTTGTGGGTCTCTTCCTTCATAAAATAATATTAAAACTTATATTTTACGACTGCATTATTATAAAGATGTATATAATCCTGGCTGGATTCGTGATTATATATTCACTATTATTCTATTTATGTTTTCCTTCTGACTTAAATTGAAATGAAAATATTTTCAGGGACCTCTAAAAGCATCGTGGGCCTGCAGCACTTTGCCTGCTGGGCCTCCTGACTAGGTCAGTCCTGATTCTGCTTCTCTGTACTTTTTATATTTTTGATAATGAATAGACTTTACTTATGACATAAAAAATAAAAGAGGAAAATATCAAATTAAATGTATAAATATTCATGCTTCCTATGTAGGTTTCTTTTCCTTTACCCTGGAAGGCAGGTGGTGCATTCCCCTTTGCTTGTATGCTCCAGCTCATTTCCTCCTTACAGTGGGCTGGAGTGGAAGGCCTGGCTCCTACAGTCAAGAAAAGGTGAAAACGCACTAGCTCCTCTCGCCACCTTGTGGCTCCTCCTGAGCCCTGGGGTCACTGTTTACCCCACTGTCGGTGCCTGAAACTTGCTGCCATCTTCAGTCACTGCCTCATGTCCACAGCCAGCTAGTGGCCATGTCCTTTTAATTCAGTACCCATATTTCTTAAATTTCCTGATTACTTTGCATATCCACTCCCATCACTCTAATTCAGATCATCATTGTATGGGCTGTGTACTTGCCTCCTCCAATCTGTCCCTGCTTCATCTGGCAACTGTGTATTTTTTCCTAGGATATCATCAGACATATCTAAAACCCCTAATTGGACCCAGATTCCTCTTAGTGTGAAGCCCAAACTTCTTTGCAAGACCCCCACACCTCAGAAATCCCAGTGTGATGTACTTCCTCTTCACCCTGGGCCATGGCCCACACTGGATCTTTATTCCAGAACGTCCTTCTTCCATCCTTGTGCTTATGCAACTCAGACCCACTTCTTAGCCTCTCTCCCTGAGGACACTGCTCTCTAAGACCTCGGCTTGATCCTGCTCTTTCCTCTGTTGAGGCACATCTCAGACTGTATTGAATTGCATATTTGCTTATCTTTCTTTGCAGCTTTTCTCTCTCCAGCTCCATCTTTAATATCAGTTCCATCCCAATTCTAGTATAAGATTGTCCTTTAATCCAACATGTATGTAAAGCTGGGAGAGGCTGCACGGATTGGAGCAGGGCAGCTAGTGGCTGCCATACTGAACTGGATGGAAGACAGTTTTGTTAGAAAGTTAAATTCCTTGTTGCTGGGGGCATAACTGGAACAGTAAATAATCCATAAACTCTCCCAGTCAGGATAAGCAGTCACATGAGATGGTAGAAAGCAATGGGAACAGTCTTAACTGCAGTGCCAGACACACAGCCTGTGCTCAGCAGATACTGCCTTTCACCATCATCCCAATGTGGGTAGCATTTGGAACCTGGCTATCCAGCCAGGAGTTTGCCCTCTGAGGGCTGTCTGCAGGATGGTGATGCACCCTCACGATGATACCATCACTGGCATTCGGAAGGAGATGAGAAACCAGCAGATGGGTCCTACTGCTGCCAGATTCTCAAAAATGGAACTCAAGATCTTTGTTCTCTTTGTGTGAGATGCAGCCCAAGTTTCTTTGCTGCTCCTGGCCTTGAGGAAAAGTTATAATCATAGCCAATAACACTTATTGAACTATTACTGGCTGGTTAGAGGTTTGGGTTTTCAGATGATAAGGAAACAAATGTTAACAGCCAAACAAGATCAACCTAACCTTCCGGCTGTTGATTGTGTTGTTTTCCTTACAGCACTGGTTATCATGGTTGGTGAGATGGGCAGAAGAGACCATTGCCCAAACCTTTATTATTTCATTGGATCCCATGCCATGTGGTTGTCTGCATTTATGCATAAGATAATACTATAATTACTGTCATTTTTGAATATTCCTCTTTAGTCATGACCTTGAGTTCTTTGATTTCTAGCTTTGAGTAATTCATGAGATGTGGTTGTAGAGACTTTTTAATCTCAAGAAATAGGAGAAAAAAAATAACTGGAAGGATACAGTCAAATGGATTACTCTCTTGAAGTAATTGCAAATAGTGACTCATCAGGGGGTAATGAAATCACTTCAGTGAATTTTGGATAGTGGTTCCAAAATGGAATAAAATAATTTTTAGAGTGCTTCACAAGTAGCAAAGGGAAGTGTTTCATTAAGTCAGTTTTACATTCATCTGCATGTGTACTGGGATGCAGTACAAAATGTGTTTCATACTGTAGGTCACAGCTGAAAGAGTTTAAAAAGTTCTCCTCACCCGCGCCCCATTATAAGGCAGTTCACCTTGAAATTACTTACTCAATAGAGCATTGTCTGTTTTCACATTGATGTATGCTTTACACATTTTTTGATTCAAATGCATTATTTTCCCTCAGGGTTTATCTTAAGGGATCAGTAGCCTGGCACGCAGTAATATAAGGAAGACTGATCATCATCTGTTACCATCCGATTCCCACTCACAGCCTATCTATTGGTGCCACTTCTGGCTCTTTGTTGTGTCCCCACATCTCTAGGCTTCTCCCCCTCTTAGAAGGGCTTCTTGGTAGATTAGAAAATAAGAACGTATGGCATTTCCTACACACACGTAAGAGGGAGCCACAAGACATGTCTTTAAATAAAAGGACAGCATCCATCCTTATAACTGCCAAATAGAATCTTGGTCTCAGCCTCCTGGAGCTAGACCTTAAAACAGCTTCTGTGTTTCTCATTTGTCTCAGTGTTTTGCCAATGTTTTATCAGAAAGATAATATTCCATTTGAAACAGTTCTAAATAAAAGCCATCAACTATGCTCTATGTAAAAGCCCTGTATCTAAAACCCAGGCAGAAATGGCTGGCTAAATGATACTCGCCTTTCATCGCTCCTGGAAATCCTTACACACAATCCAGGGAATGGGAATAAGTGGGGCATGAGAAAGCAATTTCAAGGTCCTGACTAATAAGAAAATGATTGAATAGTCATTCACTCCCATTCAAGCCAAGGTCTGTAGAAAAACCCGTACTGCTTTGGGCCTTGAAAGTCTCTAATCTGGCTTCTGCCTGCTTTTCTGCCCTTTCTAATGCAGACTCAAAAGAAAACCAAACTGATGACCAAAATCAGCTACATTTTGCCCATTTGCAACTCCCTAAACAAGCTAAACCACCTCACTTCTGCCTCTGCTCCTTGGTACTTTCTCTCCCCAGCTGCTTGTGGTCTAATATTAACGCGACATTCACAGCCAGGTTATTGCCACTACCACACAAAACTCTGGGGGCCCTGGATTCAGGCTAAGTGTAATTCAGTGCACTTCTGTGGAGCATCTACCATACTGCAAGAACGACGTTCAGATAGGACAGCAAAGACAACAGGATTCTTGTCTTCATCCCCTCGCCCTCCCGAGAACCCAGGCCACAGAGTTATTAGGCAGATATCTACTGGACATCAGCTGTGTCCCAGATCTCATTCTGGGCACTGGGAGTTTATTGATCTGGTGAAGATAACTAAAAAGTGAATCATGAATTATTCCTTATTTGTTTATATTCTACCATCATTTTAAGCTACTGAGCAAAGGGGAGTTCTATAGAAACAACATAGAATATTACTAAAGCTGTTTTACCCACAGTAATCGTTTCTATACCACGGTTAAGACAAGTGACATAGCATAGATTTTATTTACAAATATTTTCTATTATATTTAAATTATACTGTATATTTATACTCTGAATTTATACATATATAAAATATACAAATGTATATGAATAAATCTATTCACATAAAATATGCATAAATATGTAGTATGTTGATATATAAATGTTTATATACTTAAATATATATTTTTGCATACTATATATGTTTATACTATATGTATTTAATTATAAGTTTTGAGGAGATCAGTATTTTTATTTTGTAAAACAAATAGTCACATAATTGTTCTTGAATTTTTTTCTACTATTTCCTCCTAAAAGGTCACACAAAATCTGGACTGCATAACATATATAGAAATATATTTTAATATGGTAAAACCGTGCATGAAAAATTTGAGTGACCAGGCATAGTGGCTCTTTCCTGTAATCTTAATACTTTGGGAGGCCAAAGCAGGAGGATCTCTTGAGGCCAAAAGGCAAGTCAGGGCAACACAACAAAACCCTGTCTCTACAAAAAATAAAATAAAATTAGCTGGACATGGTGGTATGTCCCTGTAGTCTTAGCACAGACCCAGGAGTGCAAGGGTTACAGTAAACTGTGATATTCATGAAGGATACAGTGCTGCTATACTCTAGGCTGGGCAACAGAGCAAGACCCTGTCTCTAAGAGAAAAAAAACACATCCACACACACACAACAACAACAATAAAAACCAAATGCTTGTCCATATAGAAAATGGGAATGATATTTAAAGGAGAAAATTAAAGCCACTCACTATTCTACTGCCCTGAGATAACAGCGTGGGCATAGGGATGTGTTCCCTTTTAGCATCTACTGTGTCTATATTTGTATCCTCACATTATCTGCATAAATACATATGTTTGCATATACATGTATATATAAAAGTATGATCCCAGTGGGATCATACTGCCTCTGTAATTCAGAATCCTGGGTTCTTTTTTCTTTCCCTCAAAATTATTATCAATAACTTTTTTCTATATCTTAAAATATCCTTCAAGAGCATATTCTTTAATGACTAGACAGCATTCCATTGTGTATATGTGTATATATATATATATATATATATATATATATATATATATATATTTAATCTCATAATTTATGTTCCAAAGATGTCTATTTCTATATATTGAGGCTGTTTCCAAATTTTTACTGTAAAAAACACCTCTGGCTATATCTACCACCACAATTAATGCAAAGGATTTATTTTTTAATCCTTTACTTAGAACAAATTCCTAGAAGTGAAATTGCTAGTCAGTGGGCATGTACATCCTTAAGTAATTGGATAGATATTGCCAAACTGCCCTCTGGAAAGTTTCCTTTGATGTTTCTGGCCTTTAGTGGGATATGATAAAAAGAATAGCAACAGCAAAACAAAACCAAGAAACCTCTTTGTCAACTTGAGAGTTCAAGGTATTGTCTTATTCTTGGCAATTTTATGAGAAAGGTAAAACATTTTTTGACATATGTATTGTCCATGTATATTTTGTGTGTCGAAATGGTTGGTTCTGTTGTATCTGCACATGAGTGGTACCCGCCTTATGTTTTATGAAGAAGAGAAACCAGTGGCACCCCCCTCACTGTAGGCTCCTCCTAGTTAATGGTGACACATGTTATTGACATAGGAACTAGGAAGGTTGATGTTTTCAGATAAGAATGGATGATTCCTCATTTGGAAATCATATGCGTATGGAGTGGTGGTTTTACTTATATATCTTACTGCTTTAAAAATATTAAAATAGAGGGGCTCTATTGATTTGCATTCCAAGTTCATAAGAAGTATTGAGGGGCCCGCAGTAGTCTGTTCTCACGCTGCTGATAAAGACACCCCCAAGACTGGGCAATTTACAAAAGAAAGAGGTTTAATGAGCTTGCAGTTCCACATGGCAGTCACATCTTACATGGATGGCAACAGACAAAGAGAGCTTGTTCAGGGAACTCCCATTTTTAAAACAGCAGATCTCATGAGACTTACTTACTATAATGAGAACAGCACAGGAAAGACCTACCCCCATGATTCAATTACCTCCCACCAGGTTCCTCCCACAACACGTGGGAATCATGAGAGTTACAAACCAAGATGAGATTTGGGTGGGAACACAGCCAAATCGTATAAGGGCCCAAGCCCTGTTTTCAGAGGAGACCCTTTTTTAAAAAGCCATTTTCTTGGTGCTTCGTGCACTTTAATGCTCTCCGTTTTTTGAGGTGCCAAAAGCCTATAGGGTAGTTGGGTTAGTATCTAATTTAATTTTTGTAAGTTTTAGATTCCTTTTTAGTTAATATTTTTAGATTTAATATAAAGAATACTCCTTCTCATTCTCAAGAAGAATTTTACTCTCGAACCTTAGCTTCTAGCTGAAGGGCTCTCCTGAACCTTTTTCATTGAATATATTAATACATCGTGTGTGTGTGTGTGTGTGTGTGTGTGTGTGTGTGTGTGTGTGTGTGTATTTAAAGTCTGGATAATAATATTCCAGAGTAATGTCTGACCTAAAATAATGTTTGAAATGTGAGCATTAACAAAGTTAGTTTTGCCTGCAGGGAATCTTGTTTATTTTAATCTACTAGCAAGATTAAAGAGCCTGGGAGATGATCTTTTTAGCTAACGTTAGTAGAGAAAATATGGTAGCATGAGTTTTGGTTTTTTTCAGGGTACACAAAATAAAGGGAGTTATTATCAGATTGTATTGTCTTCCTTACTGGTTGAATGTACTTAAATTTTTTAGCTTAATTAAATCTGGGGAGTAGGGAAGGTAGAGGCTGCATGTGCACCACCATGGAGCTCTCTCTGGAGTTGAATTCTCTTTAGGAGATTTGAATCAAAACATCCAAAAATTGATTCTGTTCTCAAACAATAGTCCCACTCAAGACTCTGAAACACAGTTATGAAATCTCTTGCCAGTTTCTTTTTGAGAGCATGAGACCAGTTTTGGGAAAAATCAGTTTTTTTTTTTTTTTTCCTAGGATTGTGGGCATGGTGAAGAGTATGAGGTTTGTATGTGTAGGGATGGAGGTGGAAGGGATGAATAATTCATTCTCTTTCTTTTCTACCTACTATTCATGTAAATGGAATCCTACACTATGTAGCCTTTTGTGTCCCTCTTCTTCCACTCAATATATTGTGTTTGAGAGTCATTCAGGCTATTACATACTGGTTTAATGCCAGGTGAGACTTAGTTTGCTTCATTTTTTTGTTCTCCTTTTAAGTCAGAGTTATTGAGGGCCAATTTATGCAGTAAAATTTACCCTTTTTTGTGTGTAAAATTTATGCAGTAAAATTTACACTTTTTTGTTCTTTAGTTTTGGTAAATGTATACAGTCATGTAACCACCACCAAAATCAGGATAGAGGCTACTTTCAATTATCCTGAAAGTTTTCTCTGGACAGTGAGTTTTGCCTTTTTGACTAGTATCTCTCAGTTAGAAGAGGATAATCAGTGGGGGAATATGGTGAAGGTAAATCCAAGCTCATTGACATAAATCTCCACTAATCTCATTGAGTTAACTATTAGGATGATGCTTTGATTCCTTGATGAGAATGTGCCTCCCCCTTGTAAATTTTGTATAAAGAAATGTCCCAGAAGAGAAAATAGATCACGATGCTCCCTGTAACTGGATTACCCTACTTAGTTCATTAATCCAGGTGTGGTTAGTTCCACAGGGTGGGCCAGGTCCCCTCCCTAACAACAGAGTAAAGCTGGTGCCCATCATTCCGAAATCCATCAGGTCATGTTTCACTAGAAGCCAGGAATGGCCAGACCGAGCAAGAAAGCCTAGCTCAAGAACACACGGGACCACCAATAACAGGAGGCTGTAAACCCATGTATTTGCTGATCATGGTTTCTAATTCACAGCTATTATTCCAGCCTGATACTTAGATACGTGTTCTAAGTATAACACACACACAGACACCACACAGTTCACAAATTTCAATGGAAATCAAGAAAGGGTGTGATATTTTTAGTAAACTGTTGATAAAGAAGCACTTTATATGGTCGTAGCCCTCTTCTACAGATGAAAAAGAAGTAAAGAATACAAGAGGATTGCATCTTCATATGAATTTTCCCCAGTCTCTCATATCCTCTTCACATCTGTTTATCACACTCCCCCAAAATGTAGAAGGCTTGCGAAGAGCCATGGAATGAAGAGATTTAAGCAGCATGGGCTCCTCTGCCATCCAACAGTTCCAGGAAGGTAGGGTGCTGAGGATGTAAAAGGATGCAGTGGCAGTTTTCTCTCTTTTGCCTTCTTTGATTGCTGTCTCCTTACCCCCTAAATGAATACCTCCTATGTCTGATTGGATGAGGTGAAGAAAAGAAAATTATATTTATTTTAAGCTTAAAGTTTAGCCAGATGGGAGCCAGCTTAAGTTTCATTTGAATGTAATTTTATTTTCTCCCCCCATCACCATCCTATGTTGAGTTGCCTCTGACAACTGATAAAATTCACATTTTCAAGCAAATCTAGGATTTAGATATAAATATGCAGAGAGAGCACACAAATTAACTCATGTTCTCAAAGTTAAAAAGGGTGAAATTGGAGTAACTTCACATAAGAAAAATTTCAATTTATGCTGGGAAGATGAATCAAAATAGAATATAACAATATTTTAGTTCTTAAATTCTTCCATTTCTTAGTTTTTAACAGTCAGTAGGTACATTCTAGCAAAGTTGATTACTAATTCTGAGACCCATTTTCTCATTGACTTTTAGTATAAAACTGGAGATCAGTTCCATTTGAAACATTTCTTCCAAAGATTGAGCTAAAAGTGCTTGTTATGAAATAAATTATAAATTTGGGGCATGTTATGAGATGTGAGACTTTAGAAATTTTAGCACCTATTAGTCATTCACTTTTCTTTGCTACAGTGAGGAACAATTTGAGAATTTCTCTTCTAGGGAATCTCTTAATTTCGTGTTTGCAGCTGCTAGAACTTTTCTGCTTTTAGTAACTCTGGTTCTAGATTTTTCTCCTGCCTCATAGATGAAGGGGTTGAGAAAGTGATGGAGTGGAATTTCTTTTGACTTTATCAGACTAATAATTAATTTACTAATTCAAGCAGTTTCCATCAAGAAACAGATTCTTTTCCTTCTAAATAGATCACTTATATTTGTTTAGAGAGGTCTTAGGACCAGATTTTCAGGGTGTAGATAAAGCACATTTTTTTAATGTACTCCTTTCATCTTTAGTTAGACTTACTGGGGAAGTGGGGAGGGGCTCACTGATCATCCCTGGGAGTAAATGTTAACCAATTATTGCAGCTCCTAGTAGTTTAGAATGGGAGTGGAGTTGTTCCCACCACTCGACTCCCATTCTGTTCTCCAGAGAGCAGCAGCTGCAATCTTAGAGGAATGAAGGAGTGTCCCGTTGTCTCAGGCTGCCTGGGATGTCACTGCGGGACTGTCAGTATACAATCCTGACTCTGACATGGAGAGATGAGGCATTTGGGGACATGTGACCAATCATTTCAAAATGAGGTCATTAAAACTTTTATATTTCACATGTAAAATTGTTACTTGAATTCACACTGCTATTTTATAATTAGTTTGTATTAGCCAACTTTATTTAAGATCTATAGCCTTCAGTAATTTGCGAGACCATCTCATGACCTAGGAGTCAGGCTCATTACTATGTACTGTTTGCTTGTAGGGCCCAGACCTCCTAAAGGGGATTTCTGTAGGAATCTCTCAAGCTATTCGTGCTTTAGTGAACACCACTATCTCCCCTTTTGTAAACCAGCATGAATGCTCCTTAGTTTCTTTACATCATTATATTGGGTAATGAACCAACAATAGTTCTCTACTCTCTCGGTTATGTAAGTCTAAAACATTGTGTGTTAATTTCTGAGTTACCTGTATCTTAAATGTTTTGTTCTTCTGTGAAATTGATTTTCTTATTTGTGTTTTACTGAGGCATATACTAAAATTCATCTGCCTTAACAGAGTGGGCCTCTTAGGTATAATAGCAACTGCAATAGGAAGAGATGGGGGTGTGTTCTGGGAATTAATGTTGACAATAAGCATCATGTACATTGGCCACTCTCAACTATGACATTATTACATTTTAATGTTCACAAATATTCTACTACTAAGAATCGGTAAAGTGCCAAAGGTTACAGGTGTTTTCCTAGAGCAAGTTCAAGAATGTCTCTTTAACATCACTCTCACTTGCTAACATACTGTACCTTCCTGAGATAGGGAGAATGGGATAGAGTTTCACCCAGACAGCTGGAAACTGCTTAACTGCCCATCCCATCTCATGTCACCTCAGGCCCTTCATTTAGGGCCTGCCTGGGGAAGGGATGAGGCATGTGAACTTTCCCATGTGTCAAAGTGGAACAGGTGACCCACAGTCAGTTCCACTCAAGAGCAGTAGACCTGTGCCCAGGCCATCTATGTCTGCTATTACCTGTTGGTCTTCTCCATTTTCTTAGTCCAGTATTTGGTCTCTAATGTTCAAATGCAAATGTTCTGAGTACCTCCATAATACTGAATTTTTGGATTCTCAAACCCCAAGCAGAGTTCAAAATGTTTTATTTATGAGTGAGAAAACCCACCTAGAATTTGTATTTCAACTCATCCTTCTGAGATTTGTGAGTGACTCCAGTCCAAGGAGAGCCTGCAAGAACACACTTATTAGCCACATGACTTCATTGCCAAGAAGCTTTTTAACCTTTGTGGTGTTAGTAACAGGAAATTCTGTATTTTAAATAAAAACTTTTATGTGAGTTTCAAGCTGTTTCAAACTAAAAGTTTCTATTTCTAGTTTGTTAATTTTGTAATTCTAAAGTTAATAGAGATAACTTAGAGAGAAGCAAAGATGTTTTAATGTTTTAAATGTCTGAAGCCTTTTCTGAAATTATCTCTCTTTTGACATCTTTTCCTTAAGCAAGCGTTTGCTTCTTTTCCTGATGATGAAACAGATAACTAAACATAATAGAATAATTAGAAAATGAAGTATGAGAAAAAAATAAATATATATGCATAATACAATAGTTAGAAAATGAAGTGTAAGAAGAAAATATTTTACATTTATGTTGCTCCTTGTTGCACATATGTTTAGGTATTTTGTTCATCGCTGTACCCTAGTGATAAACAGACCTGAAAAGTAGTGAGATGCTCAGCACGTATGTGTGGATGCCTTTTTTCATGTTGATTTCTCACTTTCTTTGAACTTGATGGGGCACCTTAGCACCATGTGATCAGAATGTTTACTCTCAGAGCGTCACATCTGTAGATGAATGCTTGGGCTGCTTGCCACCCTCAGTATTCAGTGGCATCTATAAATTTAAGACCTTTACCTAAAAATGAATGGATAAGTTTCTGGAGAATACATGGATCCTGATTTGTATGAGATCTTCTTTAATTCTGACAAAGTTTGTCTCATAAATTCAGCCTGTAAAAAATATATCCTGCCCCAAAAGTTGCCCAGATAGAGAATTTACTCAAGTTTTTTTGATGGGTGTCACTGTCCAATCAGTCAAAAATCCTTGTAGATTATTGTGACCCACTAGTTTTTCTTAGCCGGATAATCCAAGTGGATTTCCAAGAGAAAGAGCAGATCAAAAAACACAGTACCCTCAGTTTCTGCATTTTTAAAATTAATTTTGCTCTACCCTAAAACTGATATGAGCCCTTGAGTCCAATGTTCTCTGTATCAATAGCTCTTCCATTTTTTTATTGGCAAATAATAAGTGTACATATTCATGGGAAACACAGTGATGTTTTGATACATACTAGTTATAGTGGTCAAATCAGGATAATTAGCATATCCATCATAGTCATTTATCATTTATTTGTGTTGGGAACATTTGATACCTTCCTTTTTCCAGCTACTTGAAACTATATCATATATTATTGTGAACTATAGTCATCTTACAGTGGTATAGGACACTGGAACTCTTTGAGTCATGGAGGCCTACTGGCCTGTAGCCACAGTACCACCTTTGGAGGATGACCACAGAAAGCCTGGGTACTGTGTACCAAGGGACAGCCCAGTGACCACAGCCAAGAAGGGGCCTGCATCTGTGCTTGGAGAATCACTTCGTTCTGACGGAGATTTGGTTTTGCCTCATTCTTGCCATTGGCCTCAAATGGCTAAATACAAGATTCAGAGAAGTAAGGCCATACACCCAGGCATAGGTGCTTGCATTAATGGACATGCCACACTCAGTGCCCTACGGTTTTGATTCCACCTCTTCCTCATGTGGTTGTGACTTACATGGCTGGCAAGCGTATTAGTCTGTTCTCATGCTGCTAATCAAAACATACCCAAGACTGGGTAATTTATAAAGGAAAGAGGTTTAATTGACTCACAGTTCCATGTGGCTGGGGAGGCCTCACAATCATGGCTGAAGGTGAATGAGGAATAAAGTCAGGTCTTACATGGCAGCAGGCAAGAGAGCTTGTACAGGGGAACTCCCATTTATAAAACCATCAGATCTCATGAGACTTATTCACTACCATAAGACCAGTATGGGGGAATCTGTCTCCATGATTCAATTATCTCCACCTGGCCCTGCCTGTGACGTGTGGGGATTGTTAAGGTTCAGGGTGGGATTTAGGTGGGGACAGCCAAACCATATCAGTGAGTCATAGACATAACTTTTCAGATTGTTTCCTTTCCCCAGATTGCCTGAATGTGGTTAGGGCAGGCAGTGTCTCTGTGCTTGTTTCAGTCCTCCAGTCTGCTAGCATGAGTGTTTTCATTTTCAAAATAGATACATTCAGATCGGAGAACCCAGAAAGAAAACCTATGCAGAGAAAATAAATTGGCACTTTTTGCCATGTGGGTTGGTGTTAAAGTTATAAGATAAGTTAAGATTGTCTGAAGAGAATTTGGAGTGAGAAGAACAGAGGTCCAGCATGCAAACCCCTGGAAGACCTTCATTTAAGGTCTTCTAGAGGACGGGGAGGATTACCACATGAAGGAGTGACTTGAGGGGGAAGGGCAGAACCAGAAGACACAGAGGCACCAGTGAATGCTGCTAAGAGTCAGGTTAGAAGAGGACTGAATTGTTTCCTCGAAGACATTGGTGTCCTTAGCTAGCACAGTTATCATGGAGGGATGGAAGGAGATGGAAGGCAGAGTAGATGTCAGGCCTGGGATGATGGAGACGCCTCTTTTTAAGATGCTAGCCACAGGTGGGCACCTGCCTATAATCCCAGCTACTTGGGAGGCTGAGGTAGGAGGATTCCTTGAGCCAAGAAGTTCAAGGCCAACCTGAGCAGCACAGAAAGATTCCACCTCATAAAAATAGCCATGAAGGGGAATGAAGAGATAGGGCAAGCTGTTTGGGGTGAAAGGTGGAGGTGTGTGTCTTAGAATCCTGGCTGGGTTTTCGGTTTGTTTTTGTTCATGGTGGTGTTTTGGAGTTTGTTTAAAGATGAGAGACACTCCAGCATGTATTACTGAGGGACTAGAGCCAATTATTTTCAGCAAGTTTGGTACCCAGTCGTTAAACAGTGGGCAGCTTAGAATTGGCTATGGTGGGAATATTTACACCACAGAAACTGGCAAATACAACAAAGACCCCACTGCCCCCTCCAAAAGCTAACTGTTAAACAGGTACTGCATACTGCTGAGCATATCTGAATAAGATAGACAGGATCCACTGGAGGCAGGAGAGATATGCAGGAGAGAGAGGAGACACTGATGGAGCCTAGTCTCTGCAGATGAGGAAGGAGTTAGGATCTGAGTACTTATGGGGAGATAGGCTTTTAAAGGCAGGAAGGATTTTTATAGGAGGGAAAGCAAGAAGGATGAGAGAGGAGAGAGCCAAGATTCATAATAACAGTGATAAGTATCAAAGCTAACATTTCTGAGTGCATATTGTGTGTCAAACACTGTTCTGCAGGCTTTGCCTGGATTATTTCCTGTAACAGCTACACCACTGAGGCAGGTAGAATCTTGTGTCTTCATAGATGAGGAATCCAGGGCACAGAGTGGTAAAGTGGTTTGCCCAAGGCCCACGGGCTGTCAAACCACAGGGTCAGGATTGGAACCTGATGATCTGTTGCTCCAGCCCTAATACATAGTCGCTACAGTTTCTACTGCATCACAGAGAATGTGCAGATCTCAGGGCAGGGTGTGACATGAGCTCCCCACCAATGGTTCCATCTTCTCTGTGAAGGATGCAGCATCACCCTCTTAGCATGAGGGGAGTCAATGAACAAGGTTTAATTAAAGACAGTAGAAAATGTATGAACTGATGTTGTGGAGCATGTGAGAGCAGGCTGACTAGAGGAATACAAGAAGATGCCCAGGCAGCGTCAAGGACCCAGGTGATGGTTCGGATTGTGACTGTAGAGAGGCCATCTGGTGGGATTCTGTTCTCACAGACACCTTAGCTGCTCCGTGCAGGCAAAGAGAAAGGAGCCTGTGGGGCTCCTCTATGGTTAGGACTGTGACAAGTGGATGCGGTGGAAGATCCAGGGATGAAAGCATTTAGGAATTTAGGGAATCTGGCAGAAAGAGCATGATTGTAATAATGGACCTTGGGAGAAAGAGATTGTGGTTGCAGGAGGGGGCTGGTTGGACTTGCGATTTTTACTAGGTTAAAGAACTACAGCAGTGATACTCTCTACTTAAGGAGGTAGGAGAGAAGGCTGTCTTCAAAAATTTGAGTGTTGGAAGGTGCTGATTCTGGTGATCATGCATTTTCTCAATACTCTCAGCTCAAGGATAACTGGGGAGGGAGATAGGTGAGATGAATTGAAAGAAGAGTCATTGGGAGATGAGGTCAAGGGTTATACAAGTGGATTTAAAAGCAACCCAGGATGATGGCGGAAGCTGTGATGAAGAGAAAGACTGTGATCATGGCTCTAAAACACTTACTATTAAATAATATAATATGTCATTTGACTTCTGTGTCTGTTCCTGTACTATAGACAATGTTTGCAGTTTAGTTCCAAAACAAATTTGTTGTATTCATTAGGGAAGGAAAGCATATGCCTGTCTTACAGTTTTTTTTTTTTATTTTTTTTTTATTTTGAATATTTAGATTCCTTATTGAACCTGAAAATAAGTAGCAGCATAATAAGTAAATCTTCATTGAGTGAATTTTCACCAGGATTTAGCTATTCACCAAAAGCTGCTTATTGATTTAAAATACAACCTACAGCTTCCTCGGGCAATACAATCAGACATGGTGCAGGTGTGAGCATCCATTTCAGTGACAATCATATAAGACTTGAAGTTTTGATTTTCACATAAGTTCCAGATTTCTGTCCCCTTTTCTCTAATGGTCTTTCATTGAATCCTAAGAGAATTGGCATTCACAAGAGATAGTAAGGTATACCGTATGTATGGTGGCTTCTTTTCTTAAAGGGAGGATTAAACAAATTCACATCCTGGGCCTCAATGTGTAAGGGCAATGTGTTTGTTATTCTCCCTCTGATGCCTCTGGAATGTCTAGGCTCTCACTCACTGGGCTGTCAGCTAGTCAGGTCATACCAGTTGAAGGAAACATTTCTTTTCCCTAAAAGTAGCTTCCAGTGAGCTGCTTTTCCTCAGGACCTCATCTTGAGGAGAGTCTGCTACTCAATTAATATAAAGCTCAACCTAACTTCGGTTTTTCCCTTGCTTAGGGGCAGTGTTTTCTCATGTTCTAAGTGAGATTAATTTTCATAACTTAATTTACCAAGTCCAGGAGGCAAGCTGCAGTTGCTATGGAAATGGTAACTGAATTTCCTGGCTTTTGTGCATTTAACACATCAACAGTGATGCTAAAGTGACATAAGTATTTCTCCCTTTCCCCACTTTCATTTCCTTTTCCCTTTGTAGATGGATTATTGTTGGGGAAAGCAGAAAGGGGATTTAATTTCACAGCCCGGTTTATCTGATTAATGTGTCATAATATACACTTGGTGAGTTATTTTCATGGTAGTTACATGTCTAAAGGATGCACGTGTCTAAACTACTTCCCACCTTTGATGCTGGTTCTGACAGGCTTTCTGACATCACAGAGATTCATGTAAGAAAGTTAGAGAGAAAAATGTTCATCCTCATAGCATTTGTTGAACTTAACAAGGCTTTATGTACTGTGGTAAGTGAATGGCAAATTCAGAATGCTGGGCTCATTCTCATTTCTTCTTAATCACCATGAGTCATTCCTTCACTAAAATTGAAAGGCCTATCAGGTTAGATATCTATATACACACAGAGCGTGATTGTCAGAGAAATACTTGTATTGCATTTCTAGGCCACATAATCTTTAGCCTAACATTTGCATATTAATGGATAATTGTAAAACATTATGTAAATTATACATGGTGGTGAATATATTATCAAATCAAATGGCCTTTAGGGGTAATTACAGGATGCTGCTGTGTCAACTAGGATGCTGCAGGTTGAATGCTGAACACTTCTCCATAGAATGAAATATAACCCGGCCAGGGTTTATTTCTGTCCAAAGTCACGAGTTGCCTTTCACTGTGACCCTTCACTTTTGTTAGATAAATCACATTTGGGGTCACAGAATATTAGGAATGAAAAGGATAAAATTCAGAAAGAAAAATATTAAAACATGGAAACCTTTTAGGTTGGTAATTAACCTACATGTCTGAGTCATAAAGAAAACCCCATGAATATTGATAACATTTAGTGCAGGCGTCCCCAAACTATGGCCCGAGGGCCGCATGCGGCCCCCTGAGGCCATTTATCCGGCCCCCGCCGCACTTCAGGAAGGGTCACCTCTTTCACTGGTAGTCAGTGAGAGGAGCACAGTATGTGGCGGCCCTCCAACGGTCTGAGGGACAGTGAACTGGCCCCCTGTGTAAAATGTTTGGGGATGCCTGATTTAGTGTATTATTTTAAAGTAATTTGTTTATTGTTCTTTTTTTTATTTTTAAATAATCTGGGCTTGTTATAAAAGGCAGCCGACATCACAGTCTCCTTAAGGTACCCCATTGCTAATGACTTTATTCTTTTATTGGCTGCTTACATGTACCCTCCCTGAAGACACTGGTTGATTCATCACTCTTCCCCACTAGTCTACCTCAATGTCTATTTTGTATATGGTGACCAAGAAAGCATTGTGGAAGGAAGGAAGAAAGGGTGGGCCAGAGGGAGAGAGGAAGGAGTCTGGGTCAATAAGTGCTACCACCATGGGATTGAATTCTGGGCAACCTTAGTCACTTTGTTCCACTATTTGTTAGGCCTGCTGTATTCTTTGTTTTAATAAAGCTTCTCTTGAGAACATGTCTTTATGCATTAAGGAGATCTGTACTTTATGGCTGTATCCAGTGCTTTGAAGGAAGCCTACCTCTGTGTGGAAACCCTTGGTTTTATGCAGTAGGTGATAGACCAACTGGTCTTTAGGACCAGTTAAGTCTTTTCCTTTCAAATCCCTTGTACCTGCAATAGGCAAAACAAAACTGCCTATTCTATCCTGCTAGATTTCCATGTAAAGTGACCTTTCCCGCATCCCCAGTAATCTGTTTCTGGTTCTCTTGAGTACTCTGTTCTGTCAGTGAAAAATGAAGGTAAAACCGTTTATGCCAAAGCAAACCTAAAGTTATGGCAGGTATCATCTTTACAAAAGCAAAATATAAATGACAACCAAATTTGAGAAATCAAGAGTAGTCGTTGACAGAAACAGTCATTCAGATGTGTACTTGGAAATGGGAATCTTAGTCTAGGAGCCTCTGTAGACAGGAATCTTCTGTATCAGATTCCTCCCCTTTCCCTCTGTGCCTCCCTCCTCCCCAGCCCATCACCAAATTGGGCCAGAGTCAGGTGACTTGGGACACTGCCCCAAATTTTTGACAAATTAATTTATTTACTCAGTTTAGTTATAGTGTAACTCAAACAAAAAAATAAAAGCCAATGATTTAATATTTTATGGGCAGTAAAGCTCAAAGGGATTATTGACTAAAGTTTTTATGTTTTGGCCACTTGGGTTTTTTGTTGTTTATTATTTTACTTATTTTTTGACTTTTATTTTAGGTTCAGGGGGTACACGTGCAGATTTGTTGCATGGGTAAATTACATGTCACTGGGACTTAGTGTACCACTGTCACCCAAGTAGTGGGCATAGTATCCCATGTTAGCTTTTCAACCCTTGCCACCCTCCCTTTCTTCCTTCTGACTAGCTCTCAGTGTCTGTTATTCTTATTGTTGTGTCCTTGTGTACCCAATGTTTAGCCTCCCACTGTGAGTGAGAACAGGCAGTATTTGATTTTCTGTCCCTGGGCTAATTCACTCAGTATACCAGCCTCCAGCTACATCCATGTTGCTGCAAAGGACATGATTTCATTCTTTTATATGGCTGTGTAGTATTCCATAGTGTATATGTTTGGTTTGGTCAATTCTTTAGAATTCTCTACACCCATTTCCAACTGAAAAGAGAAGAACTATGCCTCATTAAAAGACAGTTCTTCACTTTCTCAGTGCCAAAGCTGGAATCACATGGTTAAACTTTGACTTTGTCTCTTACTGGTTCTGTGACACTTGACAAGTGACTTAAGTTCTCTTTATGAAAGTGTAGGTAATAATGCTTACTTCATGGGACTATTGTAAAGGTCAATGTAATCACAGATAGGAAAGTCCCTAACAAAGGGCCTAATCCATAATAGGTGCTCAATCCACATATTTCCTTGTAGGTATCTTGCTTCCATCCTCTTCCTGTGGTGGTATCACAGAAACCTCTAGAAGTGATATTGTCAAAACTAAATGCCGACAGGTGAACCATGTGTAGTTCTGTACCTGCCCTTGGGCAAGTCATTTATTTATCGTTCCTTTCCTTTTTAAAATTTCTAGCTCCAAGTGATAATTTGGAGCCATTGGGATCTAATGAGAAAATGAAAGCCATTGTTATCATTATTGCACTGGTGCCATGAGGTCTCCGATGAGAGCATTTGAGAGAGGAAAATGATAATAAAAAAAAGAGAAACCTCCTATTTAGCTGTGCTGTCTGGGGCCTCCTGCACATGACTTCAAAGCCACATTTCCTTAAGTGGCCATTAAAGTCTGAATCTCCTTGCCAGCTAAAAGTAATTTGAAATGATTAACATAATAGTGAATCATTTGTGGCTCTGTGAGATATTATTAATGGCAGTTCATACTGAAAAGCAGTGAAACACAGAAATGGCTTCTGTCACACAATGAAAGAGGAAAATACAACAATAGGCCATAAAATAGTTTCTACTATACTATACTAGAAGACTGACACACATAATATTAGTTTTCAGCAAGGATAAGTTACCTGATTTTTATGTTGTTCCCATAAAAAGCTGATACATTGGCCCTAAGCTTGCATTCCTGCCTTAAAATAATTTTAATCTTCCACTCTTGACAAGCACTGTCAAGGGTTGTGGCTTGCTGGAACACTGTACCACAGAGCATCTGTCTGTAAAAGCCCCCTGGAGTGATGTTTTCCCTGGTGGATCAAAATTGGCCCCCTTGGGATTATTTAAAATATTCATCAATATGGGGAATATATCAGAGCAAATATAAAGGGGCCATCTCAGAGTAGTTCACTGGGGCACTGGAAAATACTCCAGCATGAAATGCTCATCTGAGACTCTAACCACAGGGAGACCTTTCCTTGCCTCAGGTGGCCTGAGTGGGCCATCCTGAGCCAATGGGATGCCTCATGTGTACTGGTACTGTGCCTAATGGGTATAGACCCTTCCCCAGCATCCTTCTTGGTCATTTCTTGGGTGTCTCCACAAAAGGAAGAAACCCACTATGGGTTCCAGAAATCTCCAAGAAATCCTTTTTGGGTACCGATGAAGTCAGACTGCTAACTGTAGATTTTCGAAACATTTCACAGTCTTGGAGGAATCATTCAACCAAGTACTCTCAGATGAGGATATGGTCCATGTGGAATCAGGGCCAGTTGGTTTCCTAGAAGTGTCTTCTTGGCTTCCCTGGTCCTGGGGTATCCCCAGGGCTTCCTGCATTGAGATTCTCTGGAGGAAAGGTCACATCACACTGGCATAGAAGAAACAGAACCTTCAGAAGGTATGCATTTACTCTTATGCATACTACAAAATCATTTCCTATCAGCACCTCCAGTCAGTCTGATTAAAGCCTATACAGATTATCCCTTTTTCCTTGCTCTCTTCTCTGCCCACTTCTGGTTGGCTTGTCTCCTACCCTCCAGTGCAGTGGGAAAGTGAAGGGACAGAGTAGGTGTACCCTTGAGGGCAGGAGAGAGAGAGTTTGGTGCATGACCCCTTCCTTGCCTTTTAAAATTTTTAAGTGAATTTATTTTTATTTTATTATTTTATTTTTGAGATGGAGTTTCACTCTTGTTGCCCAAGCTGGAGTACAATGGTACAGTCTCGGCTCACCACAACCTCTGCATCCCAGGTTCAGGTGATTCTTCTGCCTCAGCCTCTGGAGTAGCTGGGATTACAGGCATGTGCCACCTTGCCCAGCTATCTTTGTATTTTTAGTAGAGACGGGGTTTCTCCATGTTGGTCAGGCTGGTCTTGAACTCCCGACCTCAGTTGATCTGCCCACCTTGGCCTCCCAAAGTGCTGGGATTACAGGTGTGAGCCACCACACCTGGCCTTAAGTGAATTTAAAAATCTACAATAAAAATATGATAAACTAGCTAAAATAACTCTCCTTCAAGAGTGGGATTTTAAAAATTTTGCACCTCTGTTGCTGTGATGAGTGAAACATCCCAGAGATGACTTAACATGTATATGAAACCAGCCCACAGAATCAAAAACAGTGAGGAGAAGGGACCTTAGGATTGATAGAGTCCAAGGAACCACTAGACTGAAGACCTTGCTAGCCTGCAGTGGAGGTTTCACTGTTCAGTAGCCAGAATCATACAATATAATGTATGCTGTGTGTGAGTGTACAGGCATGCACTTACATCTGTGCACACAGGTGTGTGCCTGTGTTGAGTTGCCCTTTGTCTTGTCTTTCGTGGCACTGAACCAATAACCTTTTTCTATAACCAGGTAACACCAAATTCTTTAGAGTTAATAACATCTTCCTCTTTATTAAATGGTGTTAATTATATAATAATTTTCAAATGGTGTTAACTGACACAATAGGAAGTTGGTAACTTTATGGTAATACACAAATGCAAAAGAAAATGTGTTCTGGTCTGAAAATAGAGATCATTAACTAACTTAGCTGCCAGTACTCACTCCCCTCTAAACTCAATTTTTAGATGAAGCTTGGAGATGTGAAGAGAAGTGTTCTCACTAATCAACCCACAACTCAATTCATTGTGGGCATGTGCTTGTGAATGTGTGCACATGCACACATGTACATTGAAAGGACAGACTAGCTTCTCTACCAATGGTGCTCTGAATTTGCTGGGCTAAGGTGGTGTTACAGAGCTTGATAAAGCTTCTGTGTTTTGGGGACATCTGAATGAAGGAATAATGAAGGCCTTGTAAAGAACAAAGTTCATGAAAGAATTTCTTGTGTAAATTATTTCATAAGAAACTCATGGCTTCAGGAGAACTTGATGTCACTTTGAAATTGTTTTCCCATTTTCTACCTGGAGTGACAGGTCTCAGGACACATCTACCCCACAAAAGGTAGGCAGTGCCTTCTGGAGATCACTAAGGGAGTCAGTCTTCTAACACTTCATTCTCTTTAATCCTTTAAAGTTAGACATTTGCCTAAATGGTTTTGGTTTTTCAAAACACGTGACAACTGTGTACCACAATATTGTAGATTGTAACATCTTATATCAGAGTCAGGGTGTAAAGCCCACCATAAATATTAAAGGGAAAAAAATCATGTAAAACCTGCCATTGGTAATATAATTTCCACAAAATGATTAGAATTTGTCGGTCTTGTTACATGTTTGTTTTCATTTATTTACCAATCATGTGTTAAGCACCCTCTTCCTCATCTTTTCTGTATTATACATAACCTACTAAAACAATAATAAAATATTTTTGAGGACTTATGTGTTGGACATTTTCGCTAAGAATTTTTGCATTAATTACTTAATACTTCAGCCATCCTATGAAACAGATACTATCTTTATTTCCATTTGAAGGGTGAGAGAACCTATTCAGAGGTACAGTGACTGGCACGAGATGCCCCAGCTGAAAGGGGACCAACTAAGAGCTGGAACTCAGGACTCTGACTCCCAAGCCCCCTGACTGGGCTCTATGTTCTTGCCTTGACTATATTCTTGTATTTCTCCTCCTGCCCTCCCACCATCACATGCACACTCACACAAGGATGAAATAGGCTGTTTGGATGATAGACGTTTCCATCTGATGGTGCCAGAGCACCTTTCCTCTAAGCCTCCAAAGGGATCCTGCCCTTGGTGCCTTTTAACCTGCTTTCCAAGTCAAATCTGTTTGCTTGTAAAGAACCAGAGGAAGAGTATGCTTCTTTAATTTCCCATGTCATCCTTTTCCTCTTCAAAAACAGATGGATTAAATAAACTCAGTTTGTGGTAGGGATATTCTGTTCTCTTTTCTGACAGTCACTAACACTGCATTCTAATGGACCATGATCTGGTTTAAGCTTATTCCTAGGAGCCCTTCTTTGTCTAAGCCAGAAGGTTGCAGTAGGAATTCTAAAGGATGGCTCTCCAAGAATTATTTATCTCATGGTAAACTGACATGTGAAAAGCTGACCCTGCCTGGTGCCCCTGTCAAGAAAGTCACTTAAAAGAAACTGCAACTGTTGTTGCTTTTTAATCACTGCATTTCTTCCCTCATGGATACATGACCTTGTAAAGAACTGGCTAGGGATCTCTAGTCAATAAAAATAGCTTGTGTTTATAAATAACCTTTCCCCCAAAGTGTGAGAATGACTCAACAAATTTTACTAGTAAAATCTTCTTGAAATATTATTGAGGAAAGCCAGACCATTGTAAATCGTAAATTCTTCCTGGGTAGGATTCTGCCTTTACATTTATCTTATTCCTTCTAAAGCACCCATGTTTCTAAATATCTTGTGATTAATTGGTTTCTAATTAAGGTTAAGTTGAATGCTAAATCTTAATGAATTATATGGAATAAAACATGAAAATTTCAGGCTGCCCTTTCAGCCAAGACTATGGGTAGGGTATCTACCTTAGACTGTGGCTGCCTACTGTACCTGGATGGCCCAATTCCAGGGTGCAAGACTGACATGGACAGTGAGGATGATGGTGCCCCCTAGAATTGGCACCACTCAACTGGATGCAGTGGTCCAGCTGTGGGTACTGCAGGACCCAAGACTTAACACAGATGTGGTGAGCATGTATGTTGCCTAGAAGGCTTTTACCCTCAGAATTCAGGGAGACAGAACCAATGAGAGATATCCACCTGCAGGAGGGCTGAAACTAACATCCTCTTGAACATTGACTCATCAGCTGGCTGGGGCAGATCCTGCAAAAAATGACCACATTTTGTTGGTCCTTTGGGAGGATATTTGGGCAGGTGGGTCTGGAAGGGGTTAGGTATCTTGACTGCTGCAACTTTGATTCTAGATTTATATGCACACTTGAAAGTCTGAAATGTGCATAATTATGGACCCAGGAGTCTTTGTCTCCTGCTATAGTATCAATTGCCAAAACATGAAGAAATTGAGGTTCACAAAGGGAACTCAGCCTCGCCAAACCCACAGCACTCCTAAGTTGTAGAGATGGCGTTCACCCAAATCTTTAATGCTTATGTTCTTACAGTGTATTCTGCTGCTTCTAGTTTGGACAGTATTTTTTCTATTGATGTCTCAGCTCTTTGTTTCTTGTTATCATTTTGTATCTGCATTCACTGGTCACAGAAGCCATGTGCACAGATTGATTTCAATGTCCAGTGTTGATGTTGCAGGATGAGTCACACTCGCTTTTTGACATGGCTGACAGGGAGATGTGGGTGTTGTGGGAAAGCTAAGTGATAAGCTTCTTAGAAATCTGTTCCCTGGGTGATGGAATATGCTCGGTGCTATTGTTTTTGAGCAGTAAGATTCCTGTTAGGACAAGAAATGCAATACGTATGCTAATATGCACGTGAATGGTTGGAAAGATGTTTGAATCAAAGAAGCTTGTCTATTTCACATTTACAGCCAATGGAAAATGAAATTTTTATAGCAGGTTTTCAATGAAATTGGGAGAGGTGCCAGAAACTGAGGATTGCTACATAGTAGTGCCTTCCTCTGAATTACTGTAGGCATGCATGCTATCTACAAGGGGTTAGATAAAATGTCTGCCAACATTGAAACCCAGATTCTCTAAAATACTACATGAATTATACAGATCTCTCATATGCATTGAATGTAGTATGAATAAACACAAGTTCTCAAATTTACCTTGAATTGCAATTCTACAAAATGCTAAAAAGGTTTACATTTTTTCTCATGATTTCCTTACACTATTTAATAAAACATGAGTACATTTCACCTGTTAATACTAACCCCAAAGCAAAATGGCCCCTTGAAACTTTTACGTCTCTTATGATAACGCATCACCTTCTTCCTTGAAGTGCTGTTTTTATGCTCATAACCAATCTCCCATTCTTCCAAGATCTTTGAATATAGAGGCCATATCTTATGCATCTTTTTGGTAGGCTATTAGTGTATGGTAAGGGGCTAGGATGAATGTCATTATTATCACAGTCTTTAAAACTAGATTCTGAAACTGTTGTCACTGACATTTTTAAATGGGTTATAGGAAAAGACTAGGTTTTGATGATTAAAAGAGAAAGTAACCAATACTTTGAGCCATTTTAGGCTTACTAAATTTAATTTCTAGCAAAAAATAACTTTTATATCATAAATTTTAAATTAGGCATGTATCCTATATATAGTGTATCTAGGTTTTAGCTTGAGGAGATGTTTACAGATTTCTGAGAATCATTTTCTTGGAGGGAGCATGAGTCTATCCTTAGCTGTGTATTTTTAAAGGATTTGAATTCCTAATCTTAATAAAGGAATGCAAACTATACTCATCAGACTTTTCAGGATACCCCAAACCAAGAGGAGTATTTATTTCATAACTAAGGATTTTTTAATGTTCTAGTAGACTGAAACCATGGGACAAATATTAAGTTCTGCTTAATTTGATATCATTCTGTACTTAGACTTAAACAATCAGTTGCACATTGCATACATGTAGAACTGAGGAGATTTTGATCAATAACCTGAGGTGGAAGCTTGAGCATTTTTGTTGACAATCCTGTCGATCTAAGCCATAGTAAATGACTGCTAAGTAAAACCAGTGCAGTATCCAGCTACACTCACAAAAATATAGTTTCCAAATCCAAGAAGGGAGTTAATAGTCCCATGATCAATATACTTGGCTCAGATTATACCTGGAATATTAAGAATCATTCTGGGGCACAAGAGCACATCCAGAAGGTAATGATGTCTGGAAGCAACAGTCAATGAAATGGGGTAGGATTAGCCTTGAGTAGGCAAGTTTAAGAGGAAACAGGTGAACTCTCTTCAAGTATTTAGTAATCATCAAGTGAAAAGATATTTGACTTACTGCATATAACTCTAGAAGATAAATCAGGACCAATGTTTACTATTTTTAGGAAACCAGACAATAGTTGTTTTTCCTGTGTGTGTGTGTGTTAACATGAAAATGTCCTGCAAAGTTGTGGGGTACTGCGCTTGGTGTGCCCAAGTTTACATGGCAGTCTTTCATGGATGTTGCTATGATTCAAGTTAGAGTTTCCTTTTTGTCTTTTGATTTTTGGCCATGTGCATATGTACTAACTTCTCACACAATAAATAACCTAAAGACTTTTTTTTTTTAAATGATTTTTTGTCCATGTCTGGAAATGAATGCAGATTCTTAGAAGCATATTCTGACAAAAGTTCTTTCAAGGATATAAAAGCAAAGAGCTGGATTCTTTCTGCTTGACACGTACCCAGCCCCAAGACATCTGCTGAACATTCTGTAAATCACAGTCACTGCTCTCAGGCTTTTTTTATGGAAGAGTCAGATTGCGTCATTAGGGAGCCTCAGACAAACAGGGCCTGGGGTTGGTGCTCTCCTTGGTGCTGAACTAAGTCAGGCTGGGCCTTTGGGCTTCCTCCCAGGCTAATGTTGGCCTTAAACTTATCCCTGCCCTGCAATAATTCAGGTTGCACCTCTTGCCTGTAGATCTCATAATTCTGCCTGCCTTTGCTAAGTCCAGCTGGTACTATGACTACTTTGATTTCCCATTCAGTGGCCTCTCTCTCCAGAAAAATGGTTTATGCAAGAGGTTTGAGATTTGGATAAGGAGCTGTGTATCAGGCAAAACACCACACTCATAGATCTATATTGACTTATTAAACAATTATATCTCCTATAACTTCCAAAGTCATCTCATGGTGTGGATTCATTGACTCTTAGTAGACTTAGATATTAAGACAAATATTAGATATGGTGGATTGCAGCCTGAGAAAGAGGGCTTTAAGGGTTTGATGAGAGCTCTGATAAAATAGATATAAAAATTGGAATTTTTAAATGTTTTTGATTTCCCTCATACAAAGCAGTGTTCTTGTTGGCTGGAGATAGCAGTTCTTTAAACTAGTATGGCTTTGCATGATATGAAATAGCTTTGAGTAAATGTCACCAAATGACAACAGGAAGAACTACTTTGATGGGATAACTTGACAACAAAAGCAGAGATCTGATGAACTTGGCCTGTCTGGAGTAGGCAGTCATATTCTGCTGATGAGAGAACACTGGTGGGCTAGCAGGGAAAGGTGCTTCTGCCCTTCTGTGGAGTCTCAACAGACAGAAATTCACTGGTGTTGGCATTGCTCCCCAAGACCCCAGGCAACTCAGATTGAACACAAGTGAAAGGATCTTGGAGATCTCAGAATTAAAAGGAAATGCCAAAGGGAAAGAAGAACATGGATCATAAGAGAATGAAAAGTCTGAGAACCTCTGCTGAGCTTTTATAAAAACCTGCACAGAAGACAAACCATTTAAGGTTCATAAATTATATAACCAGATTTTAATAGCAAAATTCCTTGAGGAAAGGATTCATTTAAAGTAGTTCTCTAGTTGTAATTTATAAAACAGTGTTACACCCAATTATGCGGTTAGTGAATGCTTTCCATGGTTCACGTGAGTTTGTTAGGAAGAGAAAATAATATTCCCTTTAAGTATAAAGGTAAATAAAAACAGGGTTTCAGGAAATATAGCAAGTGAAACATTTAATCCTCAGAATTCATCAAGTGAGATTCTGTGGTTAATATTTCATAGAAAGAACTTGGAGATGAAAGAATTTATACTGTCTCATAATTTAAGCCAGACTTTTAATATCTGGTCAAACTCAAGGTTAGATTTATTAGTCTTACAAAAATTATCCAAATTTGGAAGAGTCACTGAAGAAGCAGCCCATTTATTGAATAGTTTAAGACCTTTTTCTTCCTGAGTGAAGTATTCTTCAGTGCTAAAGTGACCTAATGTCCATTTGCAAAGCTCTTATTATCATATCTCACCCAGCTGCATGAGAAGCCAAGTAGATGTGGTTCATTTTTTATTACTTCCCATTTCTTTTAGCACTGCAGTTCTTTCCAAAGTTTTGATGCTACTTATATCTATTCTGAAAGATATAGTCCAGTCCTTTGTTTCACAGAATGGCTCAGATCAGTTACTACACATTTACCAAAAGAGGAAGGAAGCCGAACTTGTCAAAGAAAGAATTTTTATGGGAAATACATTTATGGCAGGGCCTCCTGCCTGAAGCCCTTAGAGTAAACCAGGCCTTCCCTATGTGTTATCTTCTGTGGCTAAATTGTCTCCTTGAATGGTAATTAACCTCGGTTGGAGCAGACTAAATATTAGCAACAGATGTTTCACTTGTCTTCCACTGAGGTGCAGATAAGGTTGTGATTTAAAAAAAAACAACCAAAAAACAAAAAACAATCTTTGAACTTGTCTTCTACATCTATCAAATACTTTTTTTTTTGTAATTGTATATATTTAAGGTGTACTACATGATTTTTTGAGATACATATACATAGTGAAATGATCTCTACAGTCAAGCCAGTTTGGCTTATTTCACAGTTATCTTGTGTGTCTGTGTGTGTGTTTGTGGTAACAGCACCTAAAATCTACTCTCTTAGCAAATTTCCAGCATATAATACAATATTATTGACAGTAGTCCCCATGCTGTTTTTCAGGTCCCCAGACTTGGTACACTCCTTTGTAGAATTGTTGTAAGGCTTGTGCACCATAGCAGAGGAACCCTTAATTCTTGGTTTTCTTTCAAGGCTATTATTTGCACTATTAAAAAATAGAACTGGGGGCTGGGTGTGGTGACTCACGCCTGTAATCCCAGCACTTTGGGAGGCTGAATGGGTGGTTCACCTGAGCTCAGGAGTTCAAGATTAGCCTGAGAAACATGGCAAAACCCTGACTCTACTAGAAATACAAAAAGTTAGCTGGATGTGGTGGCATGGTGTCCCAACTACATGGGAGGCTGAGGCACCAGAATTGCTTGAGCCCGGGAGGCAGAGTTTGCAGTGAGCCAAGATTGTGCCACTGCACTCTAACCTGGGCGACAGAGCAAGACTCTCTTAAACAAACAAACAAACAAACAAACAAAACTGGGAAGTAAATTTTATTTCTGCCAATGAGTTCCACAGCTCTCAAACACCTGGAGATCATTTGCCTCTGGAAATCTACCTTCATAGAAAATCTGTAATGGACCCCTCTCCTCCTGAAGAAAGCCTGCATAGGGCAGCTTTCTTTGAATCCCATGACCGAATATGATGAAAAAAAAAAAAAAAAGGCTTCTGACCTGAGCCCCTGGTTTATCTAGTTGTCTTAGAGAGAAAAATACAGCAGGCTCCCAAGAAGAAGCCATATTTAGGGAGGCAAGCACAGATTGATGGGCTACTAAATTTAGCATTTATTGAGGAAAACCAAATATTTTCCAATGGCTAAAGTGACAGAAGGTGGGAACGTTTAACATTTAAAACTAAGAAATTGGGAAGTGACTGCTAATGGAAAAGAGGTTTTATTTTTTGATGATGAAAATGTTTGAAAATTAGATTATGGTGTTAGTTACACAACTGTTGAGGTACACTGACCACCACTGACATGCATACTTCACTGAGTGAATTTTATGGTATGTAAATTATATCTTTATAAAGCTGATCATTTGTGAAAGGGGTGAAAAGGTGCCATTTTCCAAGGGCACAAACATTGAAGACAAGATGATTTAGGTTCAAATCCTCATAGCTTTATAGTTAATAGTTGGGTGGCAAATGGTTATCTCTGTGTCTCTGTTTGCTCACCTCTCAAATGGAGGTAAGTTGGCCTCCTTGTAGGGTGGTTATGAGGAGAGCTGGAATAATTAAATCAAACATCTACTGGAGTGTTTAACTGAGAGAAAACCCTCCATAATTCTAGCTACTGGGGGTGGGGAGAAATTAGGGTGGGGAGGTACTGATAGCAGTAGAAGTAAGTGTTTAGAATGAAAGTTTAGAGGCTGTAAGAAGCTCTTGTGAGAAAACATCTGACCATCCCATTTCAGGATGTATTTATTCCCCCAAAGCCATATTAAAGGAAACACTTGATTGTATCATGTTCCCTCAATGAGCCTCTCTTTACCTTTTCCTTGGGCTGACCTGGAGACAAAAATCAGCAAATTCACTTATGCAAGGGTGTGGCTGAAAATCAGACAAAATTTGTGAGCTTTTCAGGGAAAGCTAGTGACCAAAGACTAGTGACAAAAATGGCTTCTGATCTGAGTTGTCCAAGAGAGAAAGATACTGCAGGCTCCCAAGAAGAAGACACCTTTGGGGCAGACAGCTCTGTACCTTTCACATTTTTGCCCATGGTTTGCTTCGGTAGGGAAAAGCTGAAATGCAAAAGGAGAAGAGTACTGGGCACATCACATAGTTTTAATTTGTTTAAAAGGGTCACCAAGCAGAATCCTTTCTGCAGCAGAATAGTCTTTCCATGGGAGCTGATGTGGTCAGAGAAGAATCCTTGCCCAAGAGCTGAACCAGGGGTCCTTTGGGGAGAGGGTCTGGGGAGTCCCAAAGTGGCACTGTTTCTACTTGGGCTGCAGGAAGTGACCCTCTCCCCACACCCGACTCAGAGTCAGCTGTGTCCTAAATCAAGGTGGTACATTAGGCACTTACTGTTTGTCCCTTAAGAAGACAAACATAACGTGGTGGTCTCTCTTTAAAAACATGGTGGTCTTCCCATTCCAGTGCGAAGACAGATAAAAAAATTTAAAAAGAAATTAAATAATTATAAATTCTGCCAAGTTATGAATCAAAAAAAAAAAAAAAAAAAAAAAAAAAAAAAAAAAAAAAAAGCAAGGGCTTGCTTTCCCAAGCCTGACCACGTCACTTCCCCTAAACTCATTGGGAATAGCCATTTTCATCTCATTTTCATGTCTGTGAAAGATACAAAAAGCTGCCCACATCAAGAATTAAAATTCGAGCCCTTTTAGCCAATACAGGATATTCTTAGTCAACTGAACTTTAACTGTCCAAAAAGGTTATTGCAGATACCTAGGCCCTGTTTTTAAGTCTTTCAAAGGACAGTGGCTACATGATTTCAAACTGAGGTAATACATGGGAAAACACCCTGAAAATGTTAAAGGAATCACTCTGAAGATTGCCTCATGAAACATGCTTAAACAAGTGTTCAGGCTAGTCTTTCCATGAGAACACTCAAATAGACATTGTTTACTTGTCTGGTCTATTTCCCATGAATAAAATAAACAATGATTTCTCATCCACGTTTTAGCTTTAGAATTGCATGTGGGCTAGATGGGGAACAGATCTCAAAACGGAGGCTTCCACTCTCTAGTACCAAGGAATCAGAGTTTTTTTCAGCATTTCAAGTCACAGAATTGTCACAATGATTATGCAAATGCGCAGGAATCTTCCTTTATTTGCTATCTTATGAAAGAATTGGAATTAGTTCTATAATGCAACTGATTGTTTTATTTTTATAATTTAAGGAAATTTATTTTATAAATATGTAATTGATAAAGTTGATTTTTATACTAGATTTTACTGTGTAAATTAGTGACTCTCAGTGAATGTTGGTTTTGTACCCCAGGGCACATTTGGCAATGTCTGGAGACATTTTTGGTTGCCACAACTTGTGGGGGTGCTACTGGCATTCAGTGGGTAGGAGGGGCCAGAGATGCTGCTAAACACCCTTCAGTGCACAGGATAGCCTCCCTCTCAACAAAGAATTAACCAGCCCCAGACGTTAATAGTATTGATGCTGAGAAGCCTTTGCTTAAATCTATACTGTTTTGTTATAAATTTCAAGATGTGAAGATTTAGTTCTACAAGGCAAACCAATGATTTATGGTAAGAGTAGAATGATTCTTCACATAAACTATGATTATAAATATTTAAGATACTGACATATTCTAATCAAAGAAAGAAGGGCTTTTTTTAAGATACTTTTTTTTTTTTTTTTTCAAAAAAACAACACAATCTCTTTTACTAGGAAAATTTGGAAAGAGAAAACTAGTCTGTACTACATGAATCCTTCCTGTAGATACTTATCTGATAGGCTCAACTGAATGCACAAAGATCTCTTGCTGAGAAAGAGATAACTTCATTTATGTACGAAAAATTATATATTTTATTTAGGGAAAAGCCTTTCCAATGCATACACAGTCTGTTTAGCCACAATTCAGACACATTTGTAGTGACAAGCCATGGTTATGTTTTATGTCATGTAACTAGAATAAGCCCAATGACCCAGTCAGAAAAAGAGGTGGCAACTGTGTTGCAGCCAGAATTTCCTTACTGAAGAAGATCTGGAATGTTAATGTATTGAATCTGTGGGGAACAGGTGACTCTGGGGTAGCTGTGCCTGCCTCACTGGGCATTAGTCCTCCCTTACATCTCTCACATACTTGTAAGCCAAAATATGCTCAGCCTTAACTGGGGCCAAGCTGTCATGCCTGTCATGTCTGTCCGGTTTTGAATCTGAACCCATTTTTGTGGTCAGCCCAGCTATCTTGCTTGGGTGTTTTAAAGCTCACGCACAATAGCAAACACCAGCTATAGAGAGAGAAGGAACGGCTGAAACAGGAACGAATACCAATAAATGAGCTATTTCTACATTTAACGAGCTATTCTGCTAAATTGGCCTATAAAATGAAATGCCAGGTCATTTGTATTCAACAAACATGTATTACAGACAAAGCACTATAGGGTGAGGGCAGAAAGGTGAGCCAGCCACAGATAGCTCTGTGCCTCTAAACATTTATCTTGTATCAGCTCTCTTTCTCCTTTGCAATTTAAATAAGCAACAACAGTGGTAGACTACCTAAGACCAACTATGTCATCTTTCTAAAAAGTATAATATTTGAGAAAATTGTGATCCTAAGTTATAATTTTCTTATTGGTGAATCCGGCTTGCAAACATAGAAGGAAAATTTCTGTTTCATTAGCAAGCACATAGTGAGTTGTTCCAGCATCTCCCAGTACCTTCCACAAGCTTGAAAAGGGTTTGAAAACCCCTTTGTTCTTTTACTGGAATCACTTAGCATTTCCAGGTTCCATTAAAAAAAATCAGAAAGTGAATTTGTGTTAGCTGTTATTTTGCTTCAGAAACTCCCTTGATCTTTCAAAGATGCCCCTTCTTGACCTAAGAAAATCTGATGCAAGATACACACTATGGCCTTCCCCTTGATCCCTCCATGAGTTTCTGAGAATTAAGGTTAATAGCAGACATTTGCTTCATTCTTTGATTTGTCTCCCTTTGATTTCTTTTTGTTTTGTTTTGTTTTCATCATTCTCATTCCCCTGTTTGATTCACCAATGATTGCAGAATATCAAAACAGAAAATGTGAACTGCTGGTCTAAAGAAAGCAAGCATACTGGGGTTCTTTCTTTGGCCAACTCAAAGCCTGAAAGGTAGCTTCCAGTGGGTCAGTTCCACACTGGGCTTTTTAGTTCTCATTACCAAGGACGAGTATCTTGGGATTCCTTATGAGATAAAATGATGCTTGATGTTTCTGGCAGTGCCATCTGAGACATTCTGGCTTATTTACGTGTGTAGAAAAATAGTTTCTCTCTTTCAGAGGCCAACCCTGTGTTAGTCTGTTACAATTGTGATAATAATTACTGGACAGTTATACATATTCTCTACAATTTTAAAAGGAGTCAAGAAAAATATGTCTTACAGACAACATTGAAAGGTCAACGGACTCTTTCTTGGCTTATTTATATTCAGAAAGATTGTGTGTAGGTAAAGCTGGACATGGTGATTATAAACTTAAAATCGATTTAGATTTTGGCAAGTTGCTTCTTGGGGCTTAATCCATCTAAGCCTGCCTCCCTTGAGACAATGTGGGCCCAAGGGCCAGCTGGGTGGAGGAGAGGTCATGGATTTGCAGGAAGCAGGCATCTCTGCATACCTAGGAAGGCTCTCCCTCGCCTCTCAGAGCCTGTGAGATAAGGATAATTCTAAACCTCACAGTGGTCCTTATCTAGATAATGTGTGGTAAGCCGTGAGGAAATGCTTTGTTAACTCTGAAGTATTGCATAAAAGATACTTTCCATCATAGAAACATAGACTGTTTCATAATCCTACACTATTTTAGGGAATCCAGGAAAATATGTATTTAACTATCTTCTTCTCTCTTAATTCCTTTGTGGAATGAGGCACTGCATATATATATATATATATATATATATATATATATATATATATATTTTTTTTTTTTTTAAAGAAAACCTCTTCTTCCTCCAAGTTCAAATAAGTGGTATTTTTACTTCCTCTCTATTTAAAATTTAGTAGAGAAAAGAGGAAAGAGAAGTTTGCTGCTGAGCAAAAGAAGTGAGCAAAGGAAAAAAAAAAGGCCTTTTTAGAAAGTTTTTGAACTATTGTGATTTAGAAAAAAAAAAAAAAGAGAAGCTTTATTTAAATAATAACATGCCATATAAGTTTGGGCCAGCAAACAGATCATACAAATACTCAGATTCTTATACCACTAAAAGTGTTTTAGTGTAAGTTTTTTAGTCCACTTCAAGAAAAATGCAAAGAGAGCACACTGAGTTCCTACCGAGACCAGCCTGGTTGTGGAGACCCCAACCCATTTTTGAAGGAATTAAGAAACAAACACAGAGCTCAAACAGCAAAGTGGGATCGGGGACTAACAGCCTTCTGAGCTGAGAGCCTCAGGCAGACGCTGACCCATGTATTTATTCTCTCTGAAGAGGTGGTTGTTATTAACAAGCAGGTGTTCTATGTTTTCTCATAGAACAAAGATAAACTAGGCAGGCAGCTGGTACCTGCTTAACTGATCAAAGATGAACTAGACAGCATTCTCCACGAGGGAGCAATGGGGCAGGGTCACATATCCCACCCCCCCACCCCACTCCCTACCCCCGTTTAAAGAACTAGTTTAACTGGTGTATGATACACATGTACTGTTGACTATTTTAGAACGCCCTGAGCAGTTTTCCACTTGGGGAGCTGGCTCAGTTTTCCTTGCCATCATTCTCAGCAAACAGTATAATCCATCACACACTTTAGGACTTGTCCCAGCACGTTTCCATGTCCCCTGCACCATTTCTCCTGTTATTAACATCTTACAGCACGGTATTATATTTGTTGTCATTAGTAATAGTAACTAGAGTCCATACGTTATTCAGATATCCTTAGTTTTTATCTAATGTCCTTTTTGTGTTCCAGGATTCCACCTGCAATACCACATTGCATTTGGTCATTGATTTCTAGTTTGCGTGGTCTGGATTCAGCCTTCACTGGTAGTGTGCATTTGTGTATAATACTAGTTACTTTTTCTAAAGGTCTCCGTTGATTATGCTAGTAAAGCATTCATAGCCTCATACTGGAGTGGTAATATTAACTCTATCTTAGAACTTAGCTGTACAGCCACTTTAAGCAAAACACAGGCAAAACCTGGCATGGAAATTTAAAATGAATAGCCCAGAGCAGCCACAGCACATGGCTGCCAGCATTACTTCTCTAATTCATACTTTATTAAAGAAGGGAAGACTAGAGAAGGGGAGGACTTGAGGATGAAAGCAAAACAAACATCCAGGCTTGGATGTTACATTTGAGATGTCTGTGTCATGAAAATGAAGGTAGTTGGAACCATGCATCTCGCTGCAGAAAGAGGGAGGAGACAGGAGACTGGATAAGAGTCCATTCACCCAGAAAGTGAGAACAGGTGATGAAGCAAAGAGAAGCAGATCGAGCTCTAAGTTTGGACATTAAGAATAGGAGGGGGAGACAGTGAAGCAGGCACCCATCATAGGGAGAGCCAAGAGAGAGTGCCATCCACACGGGGAGGGGTAATCACCACTTCAAACACCCGTGATGGGCTGACTGAGATGGTGACTTACCAGGCACCACTGGATGTGGTAATGTGGAGATGGTGGGAAAGACACAACTGCCTCATTTTTAATGGAAGACAATAATATTGCAGTCTTAGAATGTTGTGAGGATTAGAATATAACACATGTGAGGTGCTTAGTGCAGGAAGTGTGCATTCACACTAGCTATTTTAATGGGATACAGTTTACAGATTACTTTGATGTAGGTTGGCTACTCTGAGTCTGAGGTGATCTGAGAGAGAGTCGTGGCCATTACAATCATTGTCCCTGCTGACTAGTAAGGACCCTCACCCTCTGGCTGGGACAGAGTTGTCAGTCCATGCCTCATTGAGCATTTTCACACCTGGCCTGAGCATAGCCTTTTTGCTGTATTTTGTTTTGTATAAAAGCTAAAACCCGTTTGTTGTAATTGTTTTTTAAAATGAGTGGGTTGGAGAACATTTCCCTTACAAATAAACATCTCATGCGTCACTCTCCCCCTCCTTGAGTCTGTCTGATGTGTGTAAAAAAGACTACTTCATTATTCCAAGTCTTGGGGAATGCAGATGGCATCACTACTATAAAGAGACAGAGGAATGCGGCTCATAAACCTGAGGACCACTGGGTTGTTGATCTACAGCAGGCAGCAAAGCTGGCCTTTGGCCCCAGCTTCTTGTGTGCTGGGCTCCCTGTTCTATGTGACTGTCCTGCTGCCACAAGGTCCAAACTCACGTTGGTTTCCATCCTGCCTGCACGTTAGATTCAAGTGGGGATCATTCAGATAATGTTTGTGTTCTGGCTCACACTCGGATTTTCTGATGTAATTTATCTGGGGTAGGTTCACACAGTAGTCATTGTAATTAAGTTTATTGAGATAATTTACACATAGTAGAATTTCCCCTTTTGAGTGCATTCCTCTGGGTCTTGACATGCACATAGGCATCTAATCATACAACTGACTCCACAGTCAAGATCTGACCATTTGCATCACTCCAAAACCTCCTGTGTGCCCACTTTGCCATCCTTTCCCCCAGCACTGGCCCTGGCAGCCACTCCTCTGCTTTCTGGGACACCACTAATTCTTAAAGGCAGGTGATTTTAATATGCAACTGAGTACAGCTGCCTGGCAGCCTTTAAGGTGCTTGGGGCACAGGGAGGAGAATTGCTGTGCTCAGTTAACACAGTACAGGATCATCCATCAGATGATCTCAGACATATGCTTTCTTATGGCTTTTAGCTAAGAGAAGGCAGTTCTATTGCCCACTCTTGCTGCTGTTGTTTGTTTAGTGGTAATTGAAAGGGAAAAGGGATTGGAGTGAGAGGAGGCCCCAGGCATTGTCTGGAGAAAGCAGGCCTCCTGAACCTGCCACCGTGAACACTGTGAGAGCACCAGATATGTATGCAGCCATGTTTAGGTACCTCGCACTCTTCCCAGCAATGTAGACACGGTGATGAACTACATATACAGGTCAAATGGGGCTTGCTTCAAGTGCGTGGAGATAGGCAATGAACAAAGAAACATACATGCAAAGAAGAAAATATGTATTAGAAAATGTATGCAGAACTGAATCCAAGTGAAATTCTAGAGAGAATGTGGGGGCTACTTTAGATTGAGTTGCCCAGGAGAGCTTCTCTGAAGAGGTCACATTTAAGCTGAAACTCGAATATTATAAAGAAAGAAGCCATGACGAGTTAATGAATATTCCAGGCCAAGGGAGCAGCCAGTGCAAAGGCCTTACAGTTGGAAATGAGACTCATGGGCATTAGAACATAAAGAAGGCTAGTGTGCCTGGATTTAGGGGGAAGGGAAGAGTGGTAGAGATGAGGTGGGGCAGGCAGGGGTCACATCTCTGTGGGGACTGTGTAGAATCACATCTAAGTAGATTTCATTCTAAATGTGATAGGCATGTGATTTGAAGCAGGAAGGTAAGATTCTGCCATGTTTTAAAACATCAATTTGGGTGCTGTGTGGAGAATGGGTTGTAGGGGAGTAGGGCAAGAATGGGGTGAGTGGGATCTGAAAGACTAGTGAAGAGGCTGGTGAGGTCACTGATCTAGGCCAAGTAAGAGGACAGGAGCCTGCATCAGCCACCAGTTGCCTGGGAAGAGAAATCAGTGGGCCAATTCAGGTTGATTTTCAGAGACAGGTGTTTTCATGCAGCTCTTTTGGGCTTTTCTGTGATTGGGTGTGGGGCATGAGAGAAACGGCAGACTCCAGGATGTCTCAGATTTTGGAAGTAAATGTCTGGTCACTAATGACCCATTTCTGCTGTCTTCTCCGGATAGAGCCTGCATCTTTGGATACATATTCCCAGCCCCTACCTGAAATTCCAGCTGACCAGGCCCAAAGACGTTCAGCTGTAACTGTGACATCACTCACAGGGCAGTTGAGCAGCTCTGCTTTGGGATGATGGCCTCCTGCAGATTAGCACAAGAAAGGAGGAAATCAGAATTAGTCTAAGAGAAATCAGTGCCTATCAGCAGCAATAGCGTTAATATGAAAATATTTAATTCATGACTACAATGAGCCCCATACAAACTGGGTTTAAAAAAAAAGCATGGCTCTGAATATTCCTTTACAGCAAAATGTAAAAATATGAAACTCAAAATTCACACTGAATGTGTAACACTCACCCTCTCCTTTTTTAAAGACAGAGTCTCACTCAAATAACCAGGGCTGGAGTGCAGTGGTGGAATGGTTTTTGTGTATTTTCATAGAGACGGCGTTTCTCTGTGTTGCCCAGGCCAGTCTCAAACTCCTGAGCTCAAGCAATCTTCTTGTCTCAGCCTCCCAAAGTGCTAGGATTAAAGGCTTGAGCCACCATGCCCGGCCATGTAACTGTCTTTAAAAAAAAGGGGTGTCAAGAATACATGTTTATAATTATGTATATTGTGAAACATACATGATGAATCTCTTTATTTTTGAAGATATAATTAGCGATGTGTTTCATCAGTGTAGAAAATAAAATCAAGAAAACCTGTGTCCACTTTGGTGTAACTCAGTGAATGACAAACAGTGCCATTGCAGGGCTTGCAGCTGGGGTTCCTGGGGTGGGGGGTTGCTTTTCTGCCATGTTAACTCACGTGTTCTTGTTGGCAAGGTCAACACCAAGCACAGCTTGATCCTCAAATTTTCATTCTCCTTTCTTCTGCCAGTATTTCAGGGGCTGTGACTTCAAGTTAAGTGTATGCATTTATTTTACACCTATGCGACAAACTCATCCATTTTTTCTCTGGTGATACTTTTCAAACAATGTCTCCCCACTTCCTTGCTCCCCACTTCCTCACTCTGAGAATTTCTGGGAGATTTTGGACGAGTGAAAAAAAAATGCAAAAATACTCACGCCTGATAAACGTGTGTGTCTTCTGTTTGGCACACACAGACCACTGCTGCAGTCCCAACTCAGGAGCCCACAGTAGATCAGCCAGGTGGGCCAAGGCCTTCCAGTTTGAAATAGATCTTGTATATTTCAGGGTCCTCTAGTCTGTCCATGATGAATAAGACTTTATTGTTGTTCAGGTTATGGCTATTAAATGACAAATGATCACATTAATCTTTGTGTTACTATTTTCCCCTAAGGACATTACAGGGACAGCCAAGGTCAGTGCAACAACATAACGGGAGAGTCATTTTTCCCACTTTCCTTTCACACAGAGTATTAATGTTACCTATTATATATGCCACTCTTCTCTGATCTCAACTTCCTACTCCCATATAGCTTTTATGTATGTACATATGTATGTATGTATATATGTATGTATGTATTTGAGATAGAATCTCACTCTGTTGCCCAGGGTGGAGTGCAGTGGCACGGTCTCCGTCCACTGCTACCTCCGCCTTCTGGGTTCAAGCAATTCTCCTGCCTCTGCCTCCCGAGTAGCTGGAATTTTAAAGATGTGCACCATGCCCAGCTAATTTTTTTTTGTATTTTGTAATAGAGATGGGGTCTTGCCACGTTGGCTAGGCTGGTCTCAAACTCCTGACCTCAGGTGCTCAGCCCACCTCAGCCTCCCAATGTGCTGGGATTACAGGAGTGAGCCACCATACCTGGCTCCATATAACTATTTTAGAGTGCCAGAATGCTAATGATACAGGAATAAGGGAGGCATATCTGCTTCTTATACCCACCAGGATATAGCTGATGAGGCAGCTACATAATTCCCTGCTCCTCCCTCACTGATGGAGAAATACACTAACAGGCAGTAACATTGTGTGTTAAACATACACTACTTTAGGTTTGTGACCAGCTGTTTTTGTTCCACCACAAACAAAGCCGTATGCTGAGGAGGAGTGGGGATTTGGCATCCGCAGAGTTCTGCATGTCACATCAGGTACATGCTGATAGCAGCTGGGTGCTCCTATGTTTACATTTCTGTCATTCCTGTGTCAGTTAATGTTTTTGTTGTAATGATGCTAAGTCCTTTACGTGGGAGTTCTCCTCTGCTGGTCTTGCGTTGGAAGACCTATTATGCAAGAACTGTTTGTACAATATCACAGCTACTTTTGTCCTTAACAGAGTCACCATATTACCATTATCCCTGGGGGTAATGACAAGGAAAATGATTCTGAATTATTTCTGTTTGGCTTTATTTAGTTTTGTGCTTTGAGGACAATTTTGTCTGGTGGTAGGTGTCTAAGTTGAACATCAACCACTCTAAAACTATTGTCCAGTATATTAGCCACCAGCCACAGGTAGCTATCTAAATTTGAATTAAATAGAAATAAGTAAAATTTTCAAATTCAGTTTAATTCCTTAGTCACACTAGCCCTATTTCAATCGTTCATCACACACACACACACACACACACCCCTTTACATTATCACAAGAGGGTCTACTGGACAACATTGTAATATACTGTAATCTAATGTAGTGTTACATTACAGTACTGTCCAGTATAACTTTCTGTAATAGAATTTTAAAAATCTGAGTAAAATTTAAGCAGTTTACGTCTTTGCACTTTTTAATTATTCTGGATCAGCACCTGTAATTTATCTTAAATTACCATGATGTTGCTCATGTAGAGAGAGATTATTTCATGTCAACAAGTAAGTAAAACCAACAATCTTATTTATCTAAATAAACCATGTGAATTGTAATTATTGATTGTCGAGAGATAGGAAGAGGAATTAGTCACAGGCTGAAATAGAGTCAACTGGCCTGAGGCTAAAAGGGGGAATTTTTCTGGAAGGAGAAGGTGCAGCTTGTGACAGCTTCTGCTTCCCTGTTTCCATAAGGAAAAGGGTTTGTTGAAGGGTTTGTGTGCTCATATAGTGCTTCCTTGTGATGCTGTAACTGGAAAAGTCCAAACTGCCCTCTCAGCATTTCAGTTCTCCTCATTGTTGAGTCAATATTAAGACAAACTGGGACGATAGATCTGTTCTCCAGTTGTGTGGGGAAAGGAACAAAGACACAGTTTGCTGTGTCCCCTGCCCATGAGCAGGAGCCTGCTAGAAGAGAACCTGCCCTTGTATCTCCCCCTCCCCATGACCTACAGTCAGAGTGCCCAGGAGGCTTCTAGGAGGCAAAGTGGTTCTTATTAAGGAAGGAATATAAGCACTTTGAAACAAAGAAAACCAGTTGACCTCAAACCATGGTATGCCATAATCTGTATGTTCTGCCCCTTGATAAGTATATAATGTAAAAGGTCATTCATTTTGTGAACCTGTTTGCATCTGTGTGGTTGTCCTTGCAAACTAAATAATTTTTTTAAAAAAATTGTAGCAGTGACTCCTTTTCTAAATGTCATAAAACTTTTTCTAATTATTTCAAGAAAAAGCATGAATCTCAGAGTTCCCCAAGTGCTACTAACTTAAGTGTGTCCTCCCTCCAAATGTGTATGTTGAAGTTCTAACTGCCAATGTGAAGGTATTTGGAAATGGGGCCATTAGGAGGTAATTAGGTTTAGATGAGTTCACAAAGGTGGGGCCCTCATAATGGGATTAGTGCCCTTATCAGAAGAGACACCAGGAAGCTTGCTGTCTCTCTCTTTCTACCATGTGAAGAAACACCAAGAAGGCGTCTTCATCTCAGAATTTTTTTCCTTAAAACATTAAAGGGCATATTCTACTCTATTATATAGGAAAATCACCATTTGATTTGCTGTGAGTTTAACTAGTGGATGTGGAAAACTCCACAAATTAACTTTCAATTCCTCATTTATTATTTCATTAGAAGAATATCTTTTATTCTGCAGTAATGCTATGGTATTTCTCTTTCCTTCTCATTGTTTCTCCACTTCTTTCCTATGCTTGGCTCCTCATTTACACTGACCCCTTCATTCTCCTATGATTTCTACGAACTCAAGCCTCAGAGTGACCTTTATTTCCTTTGTCTCCTCTTCCACATAAAATATGCTGAGAATCTCTTGAATATTTTCTTGCTTTGGGAGCCAAATCCTGGTGCTGTCACTTTTGGGTCACTAGATTCTTAACATAGCTTTCCTCCAACTCCAATGTCTTGCATCCATTTTTTAAAAAAGATGAAATCCCAGTACCCACATGTGTGGCCCCCATTGGTGGACTTCCTCCTGATTTCCTGTCATTTCCTGGAACTAAGTTCCTATAACAATCCCAGGCCAGGCATGGTGGCTCATACCTGTAATCACAGCACTTTGGGAAGCTGAGGTGGGAGGATTGCTTGAGGCTAGGAGTTTGAGACCACCCTGGGCAACATAGTGAGACCCCATTTCTACAAATATAAAAAATTTACAAAATTAGCTAGGCATGCTGGCACTTACCTGCAATCTCAACTACTCAGTAGCCAGAGGTGAGAGGATTGCTTGAAACTGGGGGTTCAAGCCTGCAGTAAGCCAGGACTGCACTATTACACTCCAACCTGGGTGACAGAGTGAGACCCTGTCTTAAAATAAATGTATTGATTAATAACAATCCTGACATTTATATGATATTAAGCATCTTCAAAGGTACTTTTTATACACATGACTTTGCTAGGGTTGCCATGACAAAGTTCAGATGACCCTTGAGCAACATGGGTTTGAATTGCATGGGTACACTTACACATAGATTTTTTTTCAACAAATAGGAAAATTTTGTGAATATTTGCAACAATTTGGAAAGACTCCAACAAACTGCATAGCCTAGAAATATCCCAAAAATTAAGTACGCCATGATGCATAAAATATATGTAGATTCTACTCTATTTTATCATTTACTACCATAAAATATACATAAATTCATTATGAAAAATTTAAATGTATCGAAACTTACACAAACATATACAGACCATACATGGCACCATTCACAGTCAAGAGAATGTCAAGAAATGCAAAGGTGCAGTGTTAAATCATAACTGCATAAATTAACTGTAGTATGTATTGTATGACTAATGATTTCATAGCCATCTCCTGTTGCTGTTGCAGTGAGCTCAAATGTGGCAAGTATCTGCTTAAAACACCATATGATGCTAATCATCTCCAAATAAACAGTTTGTCTCTCCAATAAATTGCATATTACAGTGAAAAATGATCTCTGTTAGTTCTCTTCAGGCTTAGTGCAATCCTTTAACATTGAATAACATCATGGACCCATAAGAAGTGCTGCTAATGATGCTGGAGGTGCTTCCAAGAAGCAAAGTCATGATATTATTTTAAAAAGTTGAATTGCTTGTTATTCACCAAATATTGAGGTCTGCAACTGCAGTTGCCTGACATTTCAAGATAGATGAATCCAGCATAAGGACCATTATAAAAAAGAAAAGGAAATTCATGAAGCTGTTACTGCAGGTGTGCCAGCAGCTACAAAAATCTTTCACTTTTTGTGAAATATGTTTTAATCTCATACTGAAAATGCAGCTGTTATGTGGTGGCAGGATTGCCATTAGAAAGGCATAGCTATAGACTCAAATATGATCTAACAAAAAAGGAAGTCATTCTGTGACAACTTAAAGCAAAAGGAAGATGAAAGATAAAAATTTGGAGAATTTAATGCCAGCAAAGGATGGTTTGATAATTTTAGAAACAAGTTTATCTTTAAAAGTGTCAAGATAATAGGAGAAATACCTTCTGCCAACAAGAGGAAGCAGATGAGTTCCAAACTTCCATTAAGAAAATAATGGATATATACCCAGTAATGGGATTACTGGGTCAAATGGGATTTCTATTTTTAGGTCCTTGTGGAAACCATCATTCTCAGCAAACTGACACAAGAGCAGAAAATCAAACACCATATATTCTCACTCATAGGCGGGTGTTGAACAATGAGAACACATGGACACAGGGAGGGGAGCACTACACACTGGGGTCCGTTGGGGGGAAATGGGAGAGGGGTGGGGGGTGGGGAAGTGGGAAGAGATAGCATGGGGAGAAATGACAGATACAGGTGAGGGGACGGAAGGCAGCAAACCACACTGCCATGTGTGTACCTATGCAACAATCTTGCATGTTCATCACATGTACCCCGAAACCTAAAATGCAATAAAAAAAAATAAAATAAAATAAAAAGAAAGAAAATAATGGAGGAGAAAGGATATCTGCCTGAACAGGTTTTTAATGAAAACAAAAGTGCCCTATCTTGGGGGAATGAAAAATGCCGCCAAGAACATTTATTGGTAAGGAAGAGAAGCAAGCACCAGGATTTAAGGCAGGAAGGAATAGGCTACCTCTACTGGTCTGAGGCAAATGTAGTTGGGTTTATGATCAGGGCTGACTTTATCTATAGAGCTGCCTATTTCCAACCCCTAAAGGATGGAGATAAACAACAGCTTCCAGTCTTCTGGTTGTACAAGAAGATGCTCTGAACAAAAAGAACCCCTTTTCTGGATTGGTTTCATGGATATTTGTCCCTGAAGTCTGGAAGTACCTTGCCAGTAAGGGACTGCTTTTTAAACTTCTTTTATATTGCACAATACCCCTGTCACCCAGAGGTATAAAGTCTAAAATCAAAGATAAGTCCATAAATCACCCGTAAGTCCAAAATCAAAGAAACTGAAGTGGTCCACTTGCCCCCAAACAGCATCCCTAATTCAGCCTCTAAATCAGGGAGTCATAAGGACCAGTAAGGCTCAGTACACATAGTACTCTATGGAAAGGATGTCCATGCTGTGGAAGACTCCAACAGAGAGTCTATCATGGAAGCCTGGAAGGCTTCCCCCATCGCAGATGCCATCATTCTTATAGAAAAAGCTATGAAAGCCATCAAGCCCCCCAAAATAAATTTCTGCTGGAGAAAACAGTATCTAGATGTTGTGCATGACTTCACAGGATTTACAACAGAGCCAATCAAGGAAATCATGCAAGAGACTATGGATATGGCAAAAAAGCGGGAGGCCAAGAGTTTCAAGATACTGATCTCGGAGAAATTCAAGAGCTGACAGACACCACACCACAAGAATTAACAGAAGACAAATTGATGGAGACAAGTGCTTTCAACCAGGGCCAGATGATGAGGAAGAAGACCAAGAAGAAGCAGTGCCAGAAAACAGATTGATGTTAGGCAGTTTAGCAGAAGAGTTCCAGTTAATCAAGTTTTTGACTTGTTTGATGACATGGGCTCTTCAATGAGATGGGCACTGCTTTGCTGAAACTAAAGCAAATGGTAGAGGAAAGATTAGTACTATATACATGTTTTTTAGATAAGTGAAAAAGAAAAAAATGTCAGACAAATTAGATGTATTTCCATAAACTTACCATAAGTGTGCTTGCTTTTTCTGCCTCTCCTTCCACCTCCTTCACCTCTTCTGCCTCTGCCATCCTTGAGATAGCAAGACCAGCCTCCCCTTCTTCTCCTCTTCATCCTATTCAACCTGGAGATGGTAAGAATGAAGACCTATATGATGATCCACTTCCACTTAATGACTAGTAAATAGATTTTCTCTCTTATGATTGTATTTTTTAATCTAGCTTACTTTATTGTAAGAATACAATTCATAAAACATATAACATGCAAATATGTATTAATCAACCATTTTTGCTATCTGATAGACATCTAGCCAATAGTAGGATATTAGTAAAGTTTTGGGGGAGCCAGAAGTTATACAGAGATTTTTGATTGTGCAAAGGGTTAGTTCCCCTAACGCTCATGTTGTTCAGAAGTCAACTGTATCACAAACTGAGTGATTTAAACAACATTTTTTTAAAAATTATGATTCTAAAGGCTTGGAGATTTTATGATTCCTTGGTTTGGAGATGACCATATTCTCATGTGTCTTCAAATAGGCCTCCCTCTGTTCATGTCTTATCCTAATAGCTTCTTCTTATAAGGACACCAATCCTAGTGGATTAGAGTCCACCCTATTGTCATTTCAGCTTAACTCTTTAAAGGCCCTTTTTCCAGATATAGTCACATTCTGAGGTAGCGGAGTTAGGACTTCAACGTAGGAATTTGGGGTTGGGGGACACAATTTAACTCATGTTATTACACGTTTTTTCTCTGATCTCTCAATGGTGTGAGGTTGTGAGAACTTGGACGTAATTCATCTCCTGAACATATACCTAATTTGTACATGGGACTACAATTTATGTCCTCTAATACTCAATCTATTTTATTTTGCACAGCACTCTCTCTCTTATTGTAAACCTAATTCAGAGAGTTACTAGCTAAGCATTTGCTTCTTCCCTTTTTCTTCTGTTGTCTTTATTCGGCACCCTTGAAGATTCTGAACCACCTATTCCTTTCTGCCTTGGGCAATGAATATTCTTTCTCTTAGTGTCCTCCACAGGTCCTCTTCTCAGTTCTTAAGGAATCAATTCTGATGATCTTAGTCTCCAATATTCATGTCCCTGATGTCACATCATGGGACAGATTTACCTTGCAATTTCTTTTCCAAATTCTGTATTCTTATCAGAAATATCTGTCATCCAGATACTGCATTTGCCTCATTTCATCAGTTATTCAGTGTACCCAGACCCTTCTAGCCCTGCTCGCTGGGAAGGGACATTCGGGCCTTGACATTGGAATGCTGGCTTGTTGGAACATTATAATCCAGTGTCTGTTTCATGTTTTTCTTACACTAAACACATAAACTAAAATCACGACATTGGTTTTGCTTCGTTTTCACTCAACATTATGATAATAAAGCTTTGTTTTCATAGAGCATTTATCTCCTAAAACATTCATACTGCTGTGAGCACGATCCTGCCTTGCAGTGTGCCTCTGAGGCAAGTAGGTGGCGAGTATTTTTATCCCCTTATATTAAAACAGAGGCAGAACTCACTGCACAAGGATCCCCTGGGAAGGGGAACAATTTGGACTTAGCCTGTCTGTCCTGCTCCTGCTTCGATTATTTGGGCACCATAAACCCACCCCTGACAGAACTGCACACAGAAGTGTCTCCTTTGCAGGCAGACATAGATGCATGCATTTTGATGGCTTCCAGGAGACAGCAATTATGGAATACGGAGTCTGAATGTAAATGGAATTTGAGATAAGCCTGACTAGTAAATTATTCTGAAAGAAAAACACATTCAGAAATATGATTTTATCGCTGCTTGGCCTTTTGGCGAAGACGAAGTGTAGGAGTATGATTTAGATTCCACCCATCCTTAGGTGCAATTCAAATGCCAGTTTCTCTAAAGAATGAAGCCAACGGCCAACCCTTCCCCTGGACTCTGCAGACACTTGGCCTGTCCTTCCTTTGTGGTGTATAACTCACTGCACTTTATCTTGCTTCTCTCCTGGTCAGAGTCTGTGCCTGATCCATCTCGGTGGATAAATACTCAGAAATGTTTTCTAGAGTGGGATGAAAGGAACCAACCTGCATTCCTTCTAACTGGCATAGAACCTAACAGTTTCTTCCAGTGGGAGGTCATGAATGTCTTGAGACATCCAGATTGTCATGGTTTGATTGTCCTCTCTCTTCGCTTCATGCTCACGGCTTGACTACTGATTATTCTGGAGAATGTCTCTCTTCTTGATCAAGGCTTTGGGTATTATAACCAAGAGAGCATGATCTAACCAGCCATTTTATCAACAGTAGCTCTGAGAGCCCAGCACTGGTTGCCAGCCTTGCAGAGGGACATTGCAAAGTATCTTTACATCCTTCGAGCATCCCTCCTTACCATCCACTGACAGGCGGAGCAATAGCATTCCAGGAATAATGTGAGCATCGGATGTATTAGGCCTCCGAAGTGTATCTGTGCTGCTCTGATAAAAGGTGCTTTAAGTAGGGTTGCTTGTTAAAAATAAGTAAAGCCAATTTTCAGACTGCCCCCTGTGTTTTCCTTTCCCTTGCTCCCTTAGATGTTTTTCAGAGGTGCCAATAAAGTCTGCAAAACATGGGTAATGAAAAGGAAGGGAGAGCAAGTTCTTTTTGTCATAAGCATGAACTGTGAGTCATCTCTTCTGAGTCACTGTGAACATACAAAGGAAGCCAATCAGTAGGGGTGCACTCTAATAGGATATTTCTCCAGTGAGTCACGCAGGCCTGGCATGAGGAGCAGCCTGAATCAAGCCAAACAAGTATATATTTAAATCTGGAAGGGTGCGCTTCCTGGTGCAATGCGATGATCAGTCCTACACACTTACCTGCTTATTTTAGCCCAGGCACTGAAATGTGTAGGCATGGTCTCCACAGAGCCTTCTCCTTTGGTCATGTTTTGTTTTGCCAATGGGGAAGGATGTTTAATGATTAACTGTCACTATCAAGAATATAATATTTCAGTGTAATATTTCAGTGCAAGGAGATGAAGAATTTTTGAATGTTGTGACTTCAAGAACTCGGCTTCGTTGGATAAGGCCTGCTTCGCATGTAAGCATGCATTCCACAAACATTTTTTGAGGCCCTAAGTACTGAATATACAAAGACAGAGAAGGCAGAGTCCTAAGCCTCAAGGGTCTTAGAATTTCCATGGGGAGACAAAAAAGCAAACAGAGCATTGAAAAATTGGCAAAGGATGAGATGGAGACACTTAGAAGGTTCAGCCTACAGAGAATCGGTATAAAAGGATCCCTCGAAAGTGGAAATAACTGCTCTGGATTCTGAAAGACCTGCAGGAGTTATCACTGAGGGGTGGACTGAGATGAGGAAAGGTGATTGAGGCAGAGGGAAAAGCATGTGTTAAGTCTAGAAGTCTTGCAAACAGTTCATTTTATGTTTTTGGTTATTCTCTTATTTTCTGAAAATTTTGCAGTTGTTTTCTTCTTTTCCCCAGGCAAATGCATTCTGGAAACATTTTTTCAAGCTGGCCCAGAAACCATCTCATTCGGGGTGAGTCAGGGTCCACATTGTGACGAGGCATTCCTTTATCTGAAGGATTTTTAGCAGAGGCTGTAAATGTGGCTGTAGTTAGGTTTGGACAAGCTCCTCATGGAAGACAGTAAGGGAAATGGATCTGTTCTGAGACCAGGAGAACATTGTAGCCTTTTGTCTTAAACCAGAAGAGCAGTAATGAGCACCTGAACCAAAGTCAGTGGCAGTGGGAAAGGAAAGGAGTAAATATAATATATTTATAAGCTGGTGATTGAGAGAGGAGTCAAGGCTACCCTGGCCAACTGAGCAGAAATAGCTGAGATGGAAAACCTAGTAACTTTGGGTAAGTCATAAAGATTAGGAGTTCTGTTTTGCCAATTTTGACTTTGACGTGGCTAAGAGATGTGGCTAGGATGGATGTGTCCAGTAAGGAGTTGTCTCGAGCTCAGGAAACTATCTGGGTTCAAAATAGAGATTTGGCATCTATGAGCATAGGAGCCACAGGATCAGATTATTTCTCCTAGGGCAAGAGTGAAAAGTGAGAAGAAAAGAATGGTGAGAAAAGAGCTTTTTAGGCAGAAAAAAAAATTAACAAATCTATGACAGAGACAAGAAAGAACAATGAGATTGGGAAGAACAATGATCCAAGTATCTCTTTTCCAGTATTAGTGAGCTGATACTTGTTTCCCCCTGTGAGGTCTTAATTACTACCAAATAATTTTGGAAGCATTCATAAGGAATAGACATGAATATATACACACTTGATAGAATGTCTTATTTACTAGGAAACATGTTGTCATATTGGGTATCTTATTGTACATCATATTAATCATGTAAGATTTCCTGGGTCACTTCTACGTGTTGGAGAATGTAAGTAATGGTAAAACTGCTCTCTGGTTTAAGAGAATTGGAAAGTGTTTATAAAATGAAAGTTTCAGAATGCATTTGTCAGGGGAGAGAGAAAAAACCAGTTTCAAATATTAGTAACAAAATTGACTAAGAAATAAAATATCTGCAAGGAATAGGAATGAAAACATCTTGAGAGTATCAACTTTTATTTCACACAGGAGGAAGTTCTGAAGAATTTCATCAGTGTTTTTCTTCCTTTGAAAGGATCTTATGTTTATTCTCATCCTTAGGTTTTCATTAAGTTGTGTTATTATCTAAAATGGTCTCTACTTAGTGAAGATTTTAAAAGAGAGAGAGAGAGACAGAAAGATGGCGGCCAAGAAGCTGGAGAGGAAAGTATCCCTCGTTGAATTTAGTTTGGGGTAAATTCTCCTGGAGTCAATGTCTGTGATTGGATAAGAGCCACCTGAAAAGACTTGCAGGGATTTTACAGAACCTTCGGGGGTTAATTATCATTGTAAGTCAGTAAGATGAAGAAAAAAAGTAGCAGACATCTAGTATGAAGAACAACTTAGGAGGAAACTAAGATTTTAAAAAATGATCTTTACCCATTAATTTAAGACTAATTCTTCACAAACACGCATTTCTATATACGCCTCTATCCCAGTGGCCCAGGAATAGAAAAACAGTGTTTTATTCGTAGGAATACCAGTTAGCCTACAATGCTATGTAGAATGAAAAAGTAGACTCCTTATACCAATAACAAGAGTTAAACCTAATTTTATGAGAGCTTTTTTATAGTGCAAATAATTTTTATTAACTGCAAAACCAGATTCCTTTCCAGGATGTCTGTACGTTCAAGACAGTGCAGTACATTCTAAGAGCACACCCTAGTGAGTGTGCTGTGTTACACTCAAATGTATTTCCCAAAATACCACGAAAACACTAACATCTGTTGTGTTGTGTTGTTTTGGTTTAGTTTTGAGGCTCATTTTGTGAAATAAAAAAAAAATCCACTCCTTACGTAATCTTCGTGTTTCTCTTTTAAGAAATCAGTGTACATGGAATTGTTTGTAATGAGTCAAACTGATATAATTTAATTTGGCTACTTATCGATGAGAGATTCTAAAATCTGAGACAACTGGGGTAATCTTTGATATGTATATGATCAGTCAGGATCAAAGAGGCCTGTGGCATTATCATGTGAACTGTGGGCAAATTCACATCTCCTACTGCACAATGACGGTAATTATGTATTTATTTAGCTTCTGGGCTGTGGAGATCTCTGAGTACTCCGGTTATAGACAGATCTGGTTAAGAACACAACCTCAGCCAGGCACGGTGAGTCACGCCTGTGATCCCAGCACTTTGGGAGGCCAAGGAGGGAGGATCATGAGGTCAGGAGTTTGAGACCAGCAGAACCAACCTAGTGAAACCCCATTGCTACTAAAAATACAAAAATTAACCAGGTGTGGTGGTGGGCACCTGTAATCTCAGTTACTCAGGAAACTGAGGCAGGAGAATTGCTTGAACCTGGGAGGCTGAGGTTGCAGTGAGCCAAGATCAAGCCACTGCACAAATAAAGAACACGGCCTCTGAAAGGTGCTTGCCTCTTGCACACACATCTGGCTGTGCTCTCTCTGGCTATGGGACTCAGGCAAGTCACTTAGCCTCTCTGTGCCTCATTTTTCTCACCTGTGTAATAGAAATAAGACCCAAACCTATCTTATGGGGGTGATAGGAGAACTAAATAATTTAATAATTGTAAAACACTGAGAACAGTGGCTGTTACATATTTAGCACTATATAAATGCATGGCAAGAAATACACTGGTCTGATTAGCTTGATTTTCTTAATCTTTCGGGATATTAGCTCTGTATTAAAGGAGATGCATTTGGTATCTTCTTTACTAAAATCAGAACTTACAGTCTGGGCAACAGAGCAAGACCCTTTCTCTACTAAAAATAAAGAATTGGCCAAAATCTTGTAGATGTCAAATAAAAAGTTATTATACTAAACAAACAAAAAAAAATTGGCTAGGCATTGGGGCACATGCTTATAGTACTAGGTACTCGAGAGGCTGAGGTGGGAGGGTCGCTTGAGCCAAGGAGTTGAAGGATGCATTGAGCTGTGATCATGCCACTGCTTTCTGTCTCAGCAAGCCCATAAGACTCTCAAAAAAAAAAAAGAATTTTTTTTTTAAAAAAAGCAGGATTTATAAAACCAATGAACAAATATATAGTTCTTGAAGTGAAAAGTCTGTGAATTGTCTACTTTTTCCCCAAGTAGTATTAAAACAGTAACACATCTATGGGAATACATGTCTGCCATGGATAAACTGGAAAATTCTGTGCTTTTATTAACTATAAGGAATGCATGTCCAAAAATTATGATAATTGACAAGATCAAGTCTCCATAAAAATGATAGGTCAGAGAAAAAAAAGAAGTAAAATCAACTTTTTTTTTTAATCATGGCAAATAAACTTTCTAGAAAATAGTAACTTTCTGCTTTAAAAATTTTCCATGAAAGGAAATCCTTCTCCAGTGAGCAGCAAAATACCAGGAATTCTGTACCCAAACTGGTGTTAAACCCTGGCTCTCTTTGCTGTTCTGTGAGTCTGGGCAAACTCCTTCACCCCTTTGTGCCTCTGTTTTCTACTCTGTCCAATGGGGATGATAATAGCTGCACCAACTTTGTGGAATGTTATGAAGATTAAATGAGAAAACACTTGTTTAAAAAAAACAGAAAACAAAAACAGTTCCTGGTATATGGTCATTGCAATATTCTAGGATAAACAACTCCCCTTTCTAAGCCGCTCTCCTAATTTGCTGAAGCAGACCCCCCAAGTGTCATGTTATTCAGATTATGTCCTTTTCAAGTTTTCCAGCCAGCTGTTACTGGTTTGATATTTAATGCCTTATCCTTTAGCATTCCCTTTTTTTGGTAAATCTCAGTTAAGTACCTGCGTGAAGCTTGACCTTTTCCTAAATTGTTATCACAGTGCTTGAGGATATGCTTCTTGAGGTCTGGGGTTGTGTTCATGTGCTAAGAGCGCCTCTCTGTGTCCCACTCATGACCTTTCCCACAGGCGCTTGGTTGGCAAAGAGCTATGGTCTTTCCCATACTCATTTGTTTAAGGGACTGAACCAAATAGTATATAGACAAAAATATTAAAAGATTTAACTCTTATTTTGTTTACTAGTATACATCTCTATCCTTTCTAATCTCACATTGGCAAAAGCATGATTGTCACTGGATCATTCCCTTAATATCCCTGGCATCTCCCTTTGTTCAGGATTAACATATAGTTGACAGTGTTATGCAGTCCTTGAGGCGATATGTCCATCATGTTGGAGGCTGGGATGAGCACTAAGTTCAGTGTCCTGCTCAAAGCAGGTGCCTATAAATGGGGCAGGTGGTGCATGGTAAAGGGAATCAGCTTGCTGGGGACTCGGTGTTGGCAATTGTACAGAGGAGGGCCATGTCTCTGTATTTTAAAAACATAATCAGATTTGCTTTTGTTTTCTGTTGAATTTGTGCAATGAATTTGCTTCTTTGTGATGTTACTCATTGTTCTCTTCTAAGAGAACACCTACACTCAATTTCAGAAAGTTGGGGGAGAGAGGGAGGAAGAATGGGACATTTTGAAGAATGTGGACTATTTTAAGGCAGTGGGTGAAGCATGTGGGAAGCCTTCCAGAGCGCTGTGTGTCTGTGCTGGCCCCACTACAGGAGGGCTGTGATATATGTTGTAAAAATGTTGGGGGATACTTCACGATCTGTGCATTAAGTGAAACATAATGAAAGCCACATAGAAGAAAAGCACGTAGCTGGACGCATGAGGAGGCAGGAAACCAGGAAGGGAGTGCAGTCATGTGTTTATGGAAGGCTGGCCATGTGAGAGCCATGAAGGATGCAGACATGATGAAGTCAGCCTCTCCACTTTTCCTAGGCTCCTAATCAGGAGTGGGAATCCAAATGGAAGGGAGAAATGAAAGACCTATGGAAGCATAAAGAAGTGGGAAAGAGCTTTAGAAGTGACGTGCCCTTAGCAGAGATCTTGGCTTTGGAGGTTGATTCAGTGGGCTCCAAGTAAAAGGAAAACCACGAGCTTAGCATGTGGAAATGCAATCACAGGTGATTTGTTTGACACAGAGGTGTAAATTATGGTTGAATGTAAGGTGCATTCATAGATCAGAGAAAAACAAGTAGTAGTCAAGTGGGCTCAAGTTTAGAAGAGGGTTGAATGCCTTCTTAAAGCATTTGCATTAACAGCTACAGGTGATCACTATAAGGTAATGACTTTTGAAAGGGAGTCAGTTACTGAGCCCTAAAGACAAGAAAGAACCTGTGCAATGAGCAAAGCTGGGCATGTCATCTTTCATTAAACTCACATTTATCTAAACAGAATTGCTGATTTTTAGCCCATCTTGCCAGCTCCCTAGACCTGATTAGTGCTCTCTGCTCCAGGTCAAGGTATAATCTAAAGTCACACCATGGCTCCGTAAGACAGACACAGTTCTTACTGGGTCTTCAGTGAGGGACATCCCAGCTGCTCACTAATTGGCCTCTATCCCACCATAACCCTCAAGTGCCTATTTCACATGGTTGGACAGGCAATTACTTATATCCACAATAAATTTGCCATATGAAAGTCTCTTAATGTGCTACTTCTCCGAATAATTTTCCTTGTAAAGGAAGTTTTAACGAGGGTATGTAGAAATCACTGCTTGAATATATTCTCCTTTGCCCTGCCTTGAACTGTTTACCACGTAACTAGAATTTTCCTCTTAATCTTCTGCTCTTCCTTCTTGTAATAGGCTTCTCCAGAGAAACAGAACCACTAGAATATATATATATATATATATATATATATATATATACACACACACACACACACACACACACATACACACACACATATATTTGGAGAGATAGATAATTCCTTATAAATCTCAAGTATATGTGGAATATATAAAATGTATGTGTATATATGTGTATATATATATATATATATATATGAGATTTATCATGAGGAATAATCTCATGTAATTATGGAGGCTGAGAAGTCCTACGATCTGCCATCTGCAAGCTAGAGAGAGACTCAGAAGAGCTGGTGGTGTAATTCAGTCCTAATCCAAAAATTTGAGAACCAGGGAAACTGATGGTGTAACTCCCAGTCCACAGGCAGGAGAAAATGAGAGGAGATGTCCCAGCTCAAGCAGTGAGGCAGGCAAAAGGTCTAAGTTCCTCTTTCCTCTACCTCTTTGTTCCGTTCAGACCCTCAAGGGATTGGGTGTTACCCACCCACACTGGGGAGAGCTGTCTACGTCATGAGTTCACTGATTAAGATATTAATCTTGACTGGAAATACTCTCACAAACACGCTCAGAAATAATACTTAATCTGGGCACCCTTTGGCCCAGTCAAGTTGATGCATAGAATTAGCTACATCTCCTGATGTTCCAGGAACACTACTCCCAGAAGATGAGTAAAATATATTTAGCAAAATAAGTGTGTTTCATACTTAGTTTTGCATTGCTAATTTATACCACAAACTTGATACTCCTCTCCAGAAAATCTGTTGTTGTTGTTGTTTTCTGTTCTTTTTTCTCTTTGGGCCAAGAAAGAGCATTTTTTAGACCTAAAAGCTGCTCCAGAAACGATTATTTTGCCAATAGATGAAGTGTAAATGCTCCAGGTTCTGTTCTGTGCACGTCTTGATTGTTTTCAACTGGAGGACAAAGGAAAAGAGCAAACACAGAGCATATCAGCAAGACCATTTTTCAATTATAAGCAAATTCCCAGGGGTTACTTAGTGTGCATTTACCAGAAATCTTAATTTATTGGTTTTTCTGCATATTTGCCTTTCAGTTCAACATCTCACAAGATAACCTTGCTGCTCTATAACTTTCTAGGAGATTAGGGTACCTTCCTAATGCAAAGTTTGTAAGATTTCACTACAAGTTAAACCTTAAATCAATGACCTTTTGGGGAAAAAATCATATCTGTATTCTGCATAACATTTTGTGACTAATATTTATGGAGTGCTTACCAAATGTCAGGCGCTCAACTAAGCATTTTATGGGAATCTTTCCACTATATCTTCAGTCAATTCTACAAAATATGCGTTTTTGTTATTCTCATCAGAGTAAAAGAGGCTCAGAGACATGAACAGACTTGGTTGGGATCACACAATCAAGTGGCAGAGGGAGAATTCCAGCTGTAGTCCTAACTCCAGAATAATCCTAACCACTTTGTACTAAGGCATTTACCTGGGTCATCACTCATCCTTAATACACTGAAATGTTAGTTCACTGGATTCCAAAAAAAAGCAAGAATCCTCAAATCACCTGACTTTTAATTTTATTAAACAGAGACCAAAAGTAAGCATAAGAAAAGAGATGGAAAGTTGTCACTTTATCATACTCCTGTTTGAACCCCTTTAATGGCTTCCCATTGCAGGTGGAATAAGTTCACCTCCCTAATGCGGTCTACAAAGCATTGTGTGACCTGATGCCTGCTGTTTTTTTTAGCCTTGCCTTTTACCCATATCCCCTTGCTCATGAGCTTAAGGTCACACAGATAAGTGGCAGAGCCAGGATCCAAACTCAGACAGACTGTCTCTAGGGCCATGCTCATAACCACCTTGCTAGTTAGATGGATGGATGGACCAACAGATGGTCTAATGTGCATATGAATGGATGGACGGAAGGAAGGGAAAAAAGGAGGGAGGGATGGAGGGAGGGAGAAAGAAAGCACCCATAAGTGGATGAAGGAAGGGAGAGAATAAAAAAGAGAGGGAGATGATTTAAAGAAACCCGAAACACTTCTCAGAGTTCATACACAACTAATCAAGTCTATTATAGTTTTAACATTGACATCTGCAGTACCCTTCAGTAAGACTGCGATCCCCAATCATGAAAGAAAATGCATGCATAGGCTGGTGCTCATGCCTGTATTCTCAGAACTTTGGGAGGCTGAGGCCAGTAGATCACTTGAGGTCAGGAGTTCGAGAACAGCCTGGCTAACATGGTGAAACCCTGTCTCTACTAAAAAAATGGCCGGGCGCGGTGGCTCAAGCCTGTAATCCCAGCACTTTGGGAGGCCGAGGCGGGTGAATCACGAGGTCGAGAGATCAAGACCATCCTGGTCAACATGGTGAAACCCCGTCTCTACTAAAAATACAAAAAATTAGCTGGGCATGGTGGCGTGTGCCTGTAATCCCAGCTACTCAGGAGGCTGAGGCAGGAGAATTGCCTGAACCCAGGAGGCGGAGGTTGCGGTGAGCCGAGATCGCGCCATTGCACTCCAGCCTGGGTAACAAGAGCGAAACTCTGTCTCAAAAAAAAAAAAAAAAAAAAGTACAAAAATTAGCAAGGCATGGTGGCATGCACCTGTAATCCCAGAGCTTGAACCCAGGATGCAGAGGTTGCAGTGAGCCGAGATAGTGTCACTGCACTCCAGCCTGGGCAACAGAGCAAAACTTGATCTGAAAAGAAAAAAAAGAAAAAAAAAGAAAAGAAAAAAAATGCATGTATATACTCTTTTATCTATCCAACAGATCAAATTAAACTAATGTCCAGGTATGGAGAGCTACCCTCTGCCCGACTTTAGAAGCTGATAACAGTTCGGTGATTGGACTAAGATGCCTGCATAAATCAGTTATGTACTTTTTTTTATCCTGCCAGTGAACCTAGTTACCTGAAATGTCAATCCTATTCCTAGATGGACAGAGCATACACAACACTTGTTCTGAAAAGCCCACTGAAATCATATGTATGACATATTATAGTTTCATCCTGTCTACAGTGCCATTGCTCCTGGAAAGCTCATATTCTACCTTTTTAAGTTAAATTTTCATAAAAAGTGTAACTTACATAGAAGTGTTCAAATCCTAAGAGCACACACAGCTCAGTTAATTTTCAAACCACCAACCACCTGTGTAACTACTACCTAGCTTAAGAAAGAGCTTTAAACAACCCTCAGAGACCCTCTTGGGCCATCCTGCCACTCTCAGTTTCTTCTCCCTCCTGAAAGAACAATACCTATTTCCATTATCATCAATGAATGTTGCCTGTTCTGAGCTTTAAATAAATAGAATCATATCCTATGGTCTCTTTTGTGTGGGGCTCTTTTTGCTCCACATTATGTTTGTTTCCATTCATTCATCTTATCATGAGTGTTATTTGAATACATCCATATTATGTGCAGCATTTTTAAAAATAATTTCTTTGTAGTAAGTATGCTGCTGTATGAATAAACCATGATTTATTTTTCTAGTCTGTTGGATGGACATTTAGATTGTTTCAAGTTTTGGCTGTAACAAATAGTGCTGCTGTGAACATTCATATACATTTCTCTTGGAATGCATATGTATGCATTTCTGTTGGGTTTATATCTTTGGCTAGAATTGCTGTATTATAAAGTAAGAATATTTTAGCTTTAGCAAATACTGCTAAACTGTTTTACAAAGTGGTCGAACAATTTTATACTTCCGTCAACAGTGGATGATTATTCCATTTGTTCCACATTCTTATCAACACTTAGTGTTCTCCATCTTTTATTTTAGCCCTTCTGGTGGATGTTTGAAAGTAGCTCATTGTTTAAAGCTGCATATTTTTGTGTGTGACTTAAAAAGGTTAGCCCCTTTTTATGAGTCATTGGCTACTTAGATGTCCTATTTTGTGAAGTGCCTATTTACATTTTGCCCAAATACTGTTGGGTTGTCTGTCTTTTACTTAGCAACTTATGGGAGTGGTTATGTATCATAAATACAAGTTATTAGATAATGTTGAAGTTTTTTCTCCATTCTAAGGTTCCCATTTTTGTTGTATATTTTGACAAACAAGTTTTTGAGTTTAATAAAATAGAATCAAACATTTTTCTTATGATTAATGATGTTTCTGTTTTACTTAAGAAACTTCTTCCTCCCTTAAAGTCATGAATATATTCTTACATTATATGAAAACAACTTCATCATTTTTTCTTTCACATTAAGATCTGTAATCCACACATCATTGATCTTTGCAGATGGTGTGAGGTAGGGAGTTATAATTGATTTCTGCCAGATGCAAATACAATTGGCCCAATTGAAATTCCTTTCCACTGCCGTGTCATTTTTGTCATAAATCCAGTGACTGTATATATGGGTCTCTGGACTCCCTATTCTATTCCATTTTTCTATTTTTCATTCATGCAACAATACCACACTGTCTTCATTGCTGTCATTTTATAAGTTTTTGTATTTGGTCCCAAAAGTTTTCCAAATTTGTCATTTTGGCTAGGTACAATAATAATTAGTTATTACAATGAGTAACAACTAACATGTGCGGAGTGCTTATTTTGTCTCAGTTACTGTATGAATCACTCTACATTTAATCTTAACAGCAACCTGATAAGATACAAAGCATTGGTGTTTTTTTGTTTGTTTGTTTGTTTGTTTGTTTTTATGGGGATATAGAGGTCTGGAGGAATTTTAAGGTGATGAAGGTCACATTGCTATTAAGTAGTGACATCAACATTTGCATGCAGGCCAACTTGGCTGAAGAAGCTCTGCTCTTTTATTAACACACACTGTGTCCCTGGGACGTGGCCTCCTATTACTTGTGCAGAATCAGCTGTCTTTTGGTGCTATGGGTCTGATTTTCAGCCTTAACACTAATCAGTCCTTTTTTTCTTCTCTCCATGTCTTCAAAAAAGGCCCAAGGGAAGGTGAACAATGAAGCATTGGATAAATTTCATACCATTTTTCAGTATAAATTTCATACTATTTTTGGGATGGCTGAGGATACAAAAGACTATCCAGAGTTCTATTAAACCAGACTTCAGGAGCTGGGAAGAGCTGCAAAGGTTTAAAGCCTCTGATCCCCTGTCCTAAAATAGCAGGGGTGGTAGCTTCTATCTAGACTGAACTCATTGGCAGTGAAGGAACTTCAAGTTCTTGACCCCACTCTCCTCTTTTCACCTCTCCAACCTACAAAAGGTTCTGAACTTTTAGTATCTTCCCACGCAGCACCACCTTCCAAAATCAAACTGTTCAGGAATACCAGGTTTAAAAATAGAAAACTCAAAGTTTTCTAGGTAGGGTAAGATTATTTTTACACAAAGCTATAAATATACATCTGCATCAGAGAATTTATAAATATATTATCCAGACTGACCCTAGAACCACAAATAGTTCTAATGTAAGTTTCTGCTGTAGATCACCAGGCAGACTTTAATGACTGCTCTGGCAGTTTTTCTATGTTAAATGCTTTTGTGTGTCTAAGATTTATTTCCTTTTTCCTGTAATTCATAACTTTACAACAAAATGTCCATTTTGTTAGGCCAGTGTGTGTGTCTTTTTCAAAGTTCACCATTTCCAAAGGCTGTTGGAATAGCTCATAGAGTCACAGTAAAAAATATTCATATTTGCCCAGTGCTTCTCAAATCTCTGTCATTTGTGAATGGTTCCAAAGTCTGTCTTAGCATCACCAAGGTCACAGAAAGGATGGAACAGAGCTTTTCAGCATCTCAGAATTTGTATTTGTCTTTAGAAAATTCCTGTGAGAGCAAAAATGGTATGCATTTTCTTGTCATCTTGTCATTCTATCATTAATCAAGTAATTTCCTTATGAAATGGTCTGCATTAGGTGGGATTAATAAGTTGATAGAATATAAAAACAACTGAGAATTTTCTTATGAAAGAAAGAATAAATACTTGCTCATCAAACGTTTGCTAAACCTGTCAAATACACTCTAATACCTTCACACTCTAAATTAAATGTGTAGTCATCCTGTCAATAAAAGAAATAGTAGTTTAGGAAGTAAAGTTCAGTGCAGGCAGACTCTCTAAATTTTATAATTTTGGGTAGGCTTTGGGGACTTGAAGATACATTATCTGATGTGTATGTGTATGGAGACTGCTGGAATTTTGGACTTGGCAGGAGCCTTACAAATCAGTTAGCCCAACTCAATTACAGATAAGAAATCTGGAGCCTAGGGAGCTACAATAACCTTTGCAAGGTTATGGTCAGCTCTAGAACCATTCCCTGCACTCATCTTTCATTGTTTGTTTGCTACAGAGCCATAACCGTTGTTTTCTGAGAGCCAGTGACAATACCTCCCTCACTGTACATTACCTGGTGCCCAATAGGAATACATCTACTTTGACAGGCAAAATGCTACATAAGTGTACAGCATTCTTTTTATTTATTTATTTTTTTAATTGCATTTTAGGTTTTGGGGTACATGTGATGAACACGCAAGATTGTTGCATAGGTACACACTTGGCAGTGTGGTTTGCTGCCTTCCGTCCCCTCACCTGTATCTGTCATTTCTCCCCATGCTATCTCTTCCCACCTCCCCACCCCCCGTCCCTCCCCCATTCCCCCCCCAACGGACCCCAGTGTGTAGTGCCCCCCTCCCTGTGTCCATGTGTTCTCATTGTTCAACACCCGCCTATGAGCGAGAACATGCGGTGTTTCTTATTTTTATTTTTAAAGACTTATATGTTCAGGTTATAGCTGCTTTCAAAGCTGCCCCACTTATAAGTGAATGAGATATCAGCAAATTAATAGAATCTGTTGTACCCTCAGTCCTGAAAATATGTTAATATTCTAGACTTAAAAAACCATTGTGTTGGTTTTTTAAACAAAGTGAAATCTCATTGTGTTAAAAATAGTGTGATTAAAAGTAATTTCATATTTTAAAATATCTTACTATTTTTGTCTCATTGAAAGTATCTCTCTAGATTTCATTTATAATATATTGTCTGCTAATTCGATTCTTTTTTTCTCAATAAGTGTTGTTTTCCTTTTAAAACAATAGTAAACCTCACCCTTCCTGGTTTTATTTGTTTAATTAAACCTAAGAAACATATTTTTAGAATTAGGCTATCTCTATAGGGTGACAAGCTCACATGTATAAATGTGTAGCCTGGGACCTCTCCCAGGCTCCACTTGATGAATGGTGAACATGGCCACCCTGTTGGCCCACACTTGCATTGAGCTTGCTGTCTTAGTCACTGTTCCCATTTGATCCTCACAGCAAGCTGATGAAGTTTGTATACAAATACACAAAGCTGTTCCTTGTGTTACCTGTCAAGGATCAAGTTGTTCTTACTTTGTTATTTGCCCATATCTCCTTGCAAAGGAGGAGTCTTCAAGAATCTTAAAATGATGGCAGGCCAACTCCTTCACGTGGAGGTTGGAAACACCAGTGCTGGAGATAAAACGCTGGGTTTGATTTCTGGCACTGTCACTATTAGTTATTTACCTTCACAGTTCCTCAGTTTTCTCGTCTGTGAAACAGGGGTGGTAATAATAGTACCTTTGTTGTTACTACAGATTCAGAGAGTTCAGACAGGAAAAGCTCTTAGTAGAGTACCCTGCACATAGCTGTCTCCTCATGTGAAATTTCAGCTTTGGAGTCTGAATACTTCAGTAGGTTTTTGACATAATCATCAGGAATGATTGGTTGACTCTACCCCTCCTTATCTATGGGTCCATAAAGGTCATTCACCAGATTCCTCTTTCCTTGCTCATCTTGTAGAATTGTCTTTAAGAAGCCATATAGTGTGTTGAGAATGATGATTTAAAATAGTAACTAATAGCCACCGTTTACTAAGCCTATCCCATGTACTTGATCAAAAATAGTAACTAGCTGTGCATGGTGGCTCACACCTATAATCCCAGTGCTTTTCAAGGTCAGGAGTTAGAGACCAGGCTCGCCAACATGGTGAAACCCCATCTCTACTAAAAACACAAAAATTAGCCCGACATGGTGGTGTACACCTGTAGTCCCAGCTACTTGGGAGGCTGTGGTCGGAGAATCACTTGAACCCAGGAGGCAGAGTTTGCAGTGAGCTGAGACTGCACCTCTGCACCCCAGCCTGGGCAACAGAGCAAGATTTCATCTCAAAAAAAAAAAAAAAAAAAAGTAACTAATAGCCTCCATTTACTAAGCCTATGCCATATGCTTGATTAAAAAATAGTAGCTAGTAAGGTCCGGAAGGGGAGCATAACTCTGATGATTCCAACCTAACTCCACGTGAGTCACAAGTAGTAGGAGGAAGGCAGAGGAATCTTAGGCAGTAAATACACACAAGCATTAATAGGTAAAGCTGCACCTCTTGTAAATTTTACTTCGTAAATACTTTCTGTGGATAGAAAAACAATTGTTTCAGATTTGTATTGGCGGAGGTTCATTGGAGGCAGGGTTAATTGGGAAACAGAATGAGGAAAGAGAGTGCAGCAGAACAAGGATGGGCTTTGGAGCCAACTTGACCTTCAATCCTAGTACCACGACTCGCAAACCATGTGACCTTGGACAAGTCACCTAACCTTTCTAAATCTCCTATTTATAGTCTTAAAAAGAAGTTAGTAACATCTTCCTTTTGTGCTTGGCATAATAAGTGATGATAAAGTCCGTCATCCAGGACCTGGTGTGTGGCTGCAGGCGGTGGTATTGCTGGCCTTGGTACTGCTATCTGATGGCCAGGTCTCCTCCATTAGCAGGCGTTGGCTACACACTTGCTGTGATCCACGTTGGACTGCAGGTCATGATCTGGATTTATATTGAAGGAGCAGTACGGGAGACCTAAGAGAGTGAGTGGAGAGGTTAATTTTCAAAGCAGCAACCACAAAGAAATGCAGTGAGCTCTTAATGTCAACTAAGGCAGGAAGCCTACTGCTGAGTCAGCTAAACTGTGGGTTTTAGGTGCTCATTTGGGGCCAACTAAAAAAACCTCATGATGAAAGGTGTTATTTATCTAAGTTTTACCTTTCTCATATATAAAATGAGGATGTCCGTAAGACCTACCTTCTGTTGCAAGAATAGTGCCTGTAGAGCCCTTAGCATGTCATATGCACCCAAAAAGTTAACTATTAGTTAATTGTTAATGATGTCACTTCCCTTCCTCTTCACCCAAACAAGAGCAGGGCTTGCAAGTCTCAGTTTTGTCTGGCTATCTTAGTTCTACTCATCACATAAAAACTTCAGGGCATAAAGTACACATCTAATCACATTAGATCCAAAAATTATACTGTGATAATGTGATTAATAACGAGTTCTTGGACGGCAATAGTGTTTTAAGGTACAGCTGAAGACTTGTAGATTTCACTGGCTTCAGTGCTCATGAAAGTGAGACTGACTGCTCATTGCCCAGGGCAGCAAACTGCACAGTCTGCCAGTGTTGATCTTCTGAATTTCCTAAATAGCTTTGTATTGCAAGTCAGAACTTCACATTTGCCATCTTTCTACTAATAACACAGGCTGGTGTGGGATGACTTATACGTTCTTGCTTCTAACTGCTGAAATGCAAATAGGCTGGACTAGGAATTGGTGGGGCAGAAATCACAGAAAAACTCAAGTTCCTGGAAATAGTAGGCAAATACAATATTTATTGTCATCACCACCACTTCCCTCCATATTGGCATTAACTTTTATCCTGTCCAAAGCACTTTCCCCTCAATTGGCTCATTTGTTCTGCCCTGAAGCCTAGGGAAAAGGCAGAAGCGATTTAATTTCCTTTTTTTTTTTTTTTTTAGATGGAGATTCACTCTTGTCACCTAGGCTGGATTGCAGTGGTATGGTCTCAGCTCACTGCAACCTCCACCTTCCGGGTTCAAGTGATTCTCCTGTCACAACCTTCCGAGTAGCTGAGACTGCAAATGCATGCCACCACACTTGGTTAATTTTCGTATTTTTAATAAAGACAAGATTTCAGCATTTTGGCCAGGCTGGTCTCTCAAACTCCTGTCCTCAAGTGATCCACCCACTTTGGCCTCCTAAAGTACTGGGATTACAGGTGTGAGCCATTGTGCCCAGCCCTTTATTTTTTAGTTAAGAAAATTGAGGCTCAGAAAGGTGAACTGACTTGCTCCTGATTGGCCTAGACTGCACTTGAACCCAAATCTTCTGTTCCCTGACTCCCGGACCTTTCCTACAGGACTGTGCATTGCTCCTGGCCCATGCTTTTACTTTATGCAGAAGGAAAGAGCATTACCATATCTTCAAATAGGGTTGTGCCCTTGAGAAGTGGAGAGCTGTGCAAATATATACCACTTTGCTGTTGTTTTAAGCTGCTCAGAAGTCTGAAATTCACTGTAAGAGATAAGAGGTTGGTGTATAATAACTTGGTGGCCATGTACCCTTAAGTGTGTTTCCTTGAGGCTTGATGAGGGTTTGTTCACTGGGGGCCTGCTCTGTAGGATTCTAAGAGGATTTGCTGCTCATCCACATGGCAGGCACCAGGTCTCTCCCTGAGAACAGAAGGTCTCCCCTGTAAACCTGCTCCCACCCCTCCCTCCATCCTCTCCTGGACTTCTAGGGCCTGAGACCCCACTATTCTGAGCCTTGAGGATGAATTGACCTTAAAAGGGATTCCAATAACAAACGAAACACCGCATGTTCTCACTCATAAGTGGAAGTTGAACAATGAGAACACATGGACGCAAGGAGGGGAACAACATACACCAGAGCCAGTTGGGGGTTGTGGGGTCAAAGGGAGGGAGAGCATTAGGACAAATAGCTAATGCATGTGGGGCTTAACACCTAGATGATGTGTTGCTGTGCCGCTGTGCGAAAGCCATCCAGTCCTCATGCAAACCACCATGGCACATGTATACCTATATAACAAACCTTCAGGTTCTGTACTTGTATCCCAGAACTTAAAGTAAAATTTAAAAAAAAAAAAAAAAAGATTCCAAATAAAATAGAAAGACTTTCACTGTATGTAACAGCTTAGATTTTATTTTTTAAAAACCTTAGGGTATTGATTTTGGGGGTCAAAAACCTTAGTTCCTTGGGCTCCACCATATCCTCACCTGTAAGACATGAGTAGTAAGAGGAACTTTAAAGTTCAAATGAGGCGTAATGTACAAAAGGGCTATAAAAATGTAAGCTTGGCAGATGGGATGTAGGGAGGGGTTGGGGTGCTGGTCTGAGGAGGAGGAGGAGAGTAGGGGCTAGACCTAAATCTCAGAGCACTAGGTCTGACCCAGGGAAGCTCTACAATGGGGCATTGAAGGCAATTTGGGCTGACTTTATGGTTTTATCCAGGACTGGACCAGTTGCAGCCTTCAGAGTCGTTCGGGTTGCTTTGACCTCCAGCCATCTGTGCCTGGAAATGTAAAACAAATGGTTAATGGCATCAGATGGTTAATGATCTCACATGTCTCCTGCTTACTGCCATAAGAGAGAAGAGCCCCCTGGAGAAATAATCACGGATGTTATTTTCAAAGTTGCAATTAATCGTGTATTCAGGAAAACCCGTCTTCTGCCAGTTATTCTGATAAGAAAGAGGAAATTGAGGGTGACAGAGGAGCTGTGCCTGAGAGGGCAGTTTGAATAATCTGTATAAGATCAAGAAGGCAGATATAGGCTCATAATCAACACAGCTGTTTTGGAACAAAGCCCGGGGGATCATATCCTGGAGTGGGTTAGGGACTGACTTTTGTCAGTCAAAATATGTGCCTAAGGCTAGGTCTGACTATCTGACCTTAAACTTCTAAGTTGAATGAGGGCCAGGGCCATCCTTCGGTTTCTTTTTCAAAAAAGCTTTTTCATTATTATTGCCTGAACCAAAGATACCTCCGCTTGTCTCTCTTTGGGGCACTTACCGGTGGTTATGTCCTCGCATTTCACTGTTTTAAAACTTCTTCCCATATCTTCCATCTCTTTCCTCCAGCTAGTGAGACCTGCAATGACTTCCACCCGATGTTCTTCACCCACGACAGATCATTTGAGGAGTTTTTCTGCATCTGTATTCAGCTCCTGAACAAGACATGGAAGGAAATGAGGGCAACTTCTGAAGACTTCAACAAGGTAACACTGATCTCTGGTAGAGACAGGGGATTCCCATGATGTCACAGGGGCCTGCTGCATGGTCCCTCTGCTGTGTGCAGAAGGCAGTTGGCGAGGTGGGGAAATGAGGAAGACTGCAATTCAATTTGCTTCAAAAATGAAGAAAGACAAACATACCTATATAGACCTGAATCTGTGTGTGTGCTGGGGATGACCTCATCCCACTGGGGGTAAGCTTGGAGCAGCCTTGCTCCTTTTGTGTTAAGTCGGAGCCACCAGCGGAGACTCTTTCTGGAGAAACACTATCAAGGTGAATGCTTCCTTTCATAGCTTTGGTTTGAGATGCCTTGTCAATATTGCAGAGCCTACCAGGGAAGGGGCCTTCCCTCGACCTGTCCAGGAAACTTGTACAGAGCAAATGAGATCAGGGAGATTGCTCAGCCTAGATGGTTTATTTGTGGATTATGGATGTGCTGTGATCATCTGCCCTGTGCTGTGTCAAAAAGAATTTTTATGAAAATGGAAGATCTCTTTCAAAGAACTGAGGAATTAAAGTTATATGCAGCATTTCTTGGTTTACAGTAAGGATTTGATCCTTTGAACTGAGATGTCCTTTGGTTTTCTGTATCATAATGTCTCACAAGAGTAGGACTTTTACATTTTCATTTGTGTGTGAGTAAGGAGTAGAGGGAAGGACACTGGCCAAATTAAAGAGAGCAGAAGCACTATCCATGCTTTCATAGAGAAGCAACATCTTTGTCCTGAGATAAAAGCCTGATTAGCATTAATAACTAGTAGGATATTGCAGCGTTTAGGTACTTTTAATTCGCAGCTACGTACGGCTCTGAAGGTGGTCGGGCCCATCACCCATGCCTACTCACTCAGCGCTAAGGGCTGTGACTCTAAGAGTCAAAGGGTCTGGCCCTCAGTCATGCTGTGGGGCTTCCATGGGCATGTGCTTAGTGCGTAACAATATCTGAATTTCACCTGTACTTAGTATGCTTGTTGGTCATTGCCTCCCTGTCACCTTGAATATACATCTCATCCTGTTTCCCACTGTACTTCTGGTTTGTGGCATCTTGAACCAACGCCAATTGAAAAGAAAGAAAATCAGAAAAAGGACCCAAGGTTCAGTCAGGTCCTAACCTAAGGGGCTAAGGCCACTTTGCCCTGTATCATTTCAGCTCTTTCATGTGCTGCTTTGTGAAAGTCATCTAGTCCTCAGCTTTGTGAGCTGGGGACACCTGTTCCTCCAGGAGAAGGAGACCTCATCAGCTATTATGGATTTGGGCATCAGGGGTCTGCTTTCTGAGAGATTTCATTTATCCTGCTTTTCTTGAATTATAAATTCCACATTTTTGCAGAATAAAATCTGCAATTGATAATGTTGCAGATAGTATTATTGTTGATCTAGGCACAGATAAGCTGTGTAGAAAATATTATGAAAGTTCTGCGGAGGGCTGACTCTGGGGATGAGCATTCAGACACTTAAATCCTATGGAAGTTATGGTTTGTAACATGAAGCACCAAGAGTTCCTTGTTAGCAAAGGAAGCCAGAGGCCTCAGGCTGGAGGAGGTGGGCACAGCTGGTGGAGGGTAGTGACCATAGTTCTGAGGTCCCTGTGGCTTATCATGGCCGTGTGCTCAGATTAGTGGCAGACATACTGCCTGTTCAGGGTGAGGGCCTGCCAGGTGACAGGAAGCCCCGCAGAGTATCACCCTGAAACTTTTATCATAATTAACCTAGATGCCTGCAAAAACTCTTCAGCAAGACCTAAGAACCAGGTTTTGGGTGCAGTTTCTTACTGTAGCCCTAGTGCCATCTTTCTGTGTTGTTTACAGATCATAGACTAATGCTGGGTCACACGTCTACTGCCAAGTAGGGATGGCAGCTTATGGCTGAGGACAGGCAGCTCCGGGCCCGGGAGGCAGAGGGTCCTGCCTCACATACAGATAGCCATCAGGCAAGAGCAGATGTCAGAGGAAAATCAAGGATGAAAAGTACTAGGAATTTTAATTTTCTACATTAAATACTTTTGTTGTGTTTGCTTTTTTTTTCGGTACTATTCATGCCTCACTTATGTAACCAAAAAAATTTATCAGGTATTTACATTGTTATCATGTATGTATCGATTTTCTGTTGCTGATCTAACAAATTACCACAAATTTAGTAGCTTAGACAATACAAATTTATCTTACAGTTTCATAGTTCAGAAGCCAACAGTGGATTTCACTGGGCTAAAACCAAGGCGGCAGCTGAGCTGTGTTTCTTACCAGAGGCTCTAGGAGAGAATTCACTTCCTGGCCTTTTTTCGCTCTCTGGTGGCCACCTGCATTCCTTGGCTTATGTCCTTGTTGTCCATCTTCAAAGCCAGCAGGGACAGCTTGAGTCCTTCTCACATGTCACCCCATCACCCTGACCCCTCTTTGGCCTTGGTCTTCCACTTTAAGGACCTTATGATTACACCAGGCCACCTGGATAATCAGGCATCATCTTCCTGTCTTAAAGTTGGCTTATAATAACCTTAATTCTACCTGCAACCTCAATTCCCCTGTGCTGTAGAAGGCAACGTATTTGCAGGTTCTGAGGACTGGAGACGTAGGCACCGTGGGGAAGCTGTTATTCTGCCTATTCCAGTGTGTATTTGATTTACAGCTATTTTACATTTTTAGATGTGTAGATCAGTTTAAATTAATGAAACATGGACAGATGAGGCTTTCGTTTGTTTTTCTTTTTGCTGGTAGACACAATACCTGTTACAGAGTTATGCTAGTGGCAGCTCAGATACAGATATAATTATGTCCCTTCTCTTTTATGCTCCTGTTCTGCCTCCACTAGCCTTTTTATGAAAGAAGGCCCCTGTATGACAGTCTCTAGTTCATTTTGAAAACTCCCTTTCTGATTTTTTCCTGCTGCCCGTCTATCAGTCACTGTTCTGCTTTACCTGATAATAAATTGGAGAAGAGAGAAGAGCTGAAAGTTAAATCAGTTCACTTTTCTTCTTGTTATTAATTTGGTAGCAGAGGAGATTGAATTTAGGAACAAATGTGGGTTGTGAAGTTACTGGTAGATTTAATGTTTTTCTCTTATTCCCTGTCTGTCCAAATTCAAATTCAGAAATATCTTTAAAAAGCTCAATATGAAACATAATTTCTTTTCAACTTTCATGGACACCGTCTCAGGCTCTTGCCACTGTAAACAGAGCATGGAAGGTGGATTTACTTGTCAACCCTGAGACCCAGGGCTCTGTAAGCAGGGCTTAGCTGTCTGCTGTCTTTAGCTCCTCACTGGAGAAGCAGTGCCCCTCAATTTGAAATACTGATTTGCCCAACAAACTACTCTGGATTCTATTAGAGGCAGGAATAGCTTCTGCAGTCCGCCTTGCTTGGGACACCAGTTTATAGATATCTAGTGCTTGGTAGTTAATGCCACTGCTGGAAGAGCGTGTTTGGAAAAGCAGCTGTTGTCTGCTCTTCCGGGCTTGGGAAGCAGCAGATGGAATGGTTTTTATTTATATAAGAGAAGTAGAATTGGAGAGTGATTAAAATATTTATGCTTTGAAAAGTACTTTCTTTCAGTTTCTCAGTATAGCATTCTGCAGAATAATCCATTGATTCAGGCCATTGAGTTTGCGTTCTATGTTTTCGTCTTTTATTACCAATATTTTAGAGCATGCATTATTCATTTTTATAGGCATTAGGGAAGAGCTAAACTGCAGCTGGATACCTCAGCACACAAGTAGCCCCATAATCATTTCACTGAAATCTTCATTTTTGAGTGAGGTAAGAAAGGGGACACAAGTAATTTTGATATTTTAGGCATGGGAATCTCACTTAAAGCATGTGTGCCTTACTACTCCACTGTAAAAAAAAAAAAAAATCTAATGAGAATATACGCTTTAAAATATATGTCTTCGTGTAGCAGTGTTTCTCAGCGTCAGCTGTACATTAGAATCACCTGGGGACTTTTGAACATCCTGTTTTCCCACTGGCCAACTGCACCACAGATTAATTAAATCATTGGAGGGGGAAGGCTATGAATGAGCATTTTCATTAAGGTAGATTTGATCATTAAAGGGGATTTATGTCAGTGGAATCACCATCAGTTGACACCATCACATGACACTTATGAGCCACTGTAAATTTCGTGCATTGATGGAGTAGGATGCTCATTGACCTGTACGACCCAGGTTTTCATCCTGGGTCTGTTATTCAAGAGCTGTGTGTTTGATAATTTAAAAAATAATAATAGTTTTTAAAAGGATATATGACCCTCTGTTTTTGGTGGGGTGATAATAAATTGAAGCAATTAGGGTAAAAATGCTTTGAGGGAGTAAAACTGGCATATGTAGTTGTGGAGTGTTCTTTTGTATGAATAAGAGAAAGCCTGTCTGTGAAAAATGAACAAATTGCCCTTTTCACAAGCAGACATTTTTTTGGCTATGTTAAAAAAAAAAAAAAAAAAAAAAAAGTGAAGCCTTGAATTCCACACAAAGTTCTGAACCGAATTAGTAACCCCTTTAACTTTGACAAAAATAGGCTTTAAGCTGAAATTTTCATGGATTTTGGAAGTGCCTTCCTCCCAACAGGTTTATTCGGTGCCTTAGTTTCCCACGTGAAACACAGAGTAGCAGCCTAAAAATCAGCAGGGCCCATGATTGTCACATATTTAATGGCTGTGAGAATTGAGTCCCCCCCAACAATTACTGGTTGCCCAGATCTCTTCGCTGATGACTGAGCCCTTTTAGATAACATCAAAATATTTGTTCCTGGCATTGGTGTTACTTTAGACACTATTAAAATCGACATTATAAGCCAAGATCAGGTGATTGTACCACGCTTGCAGATTACCAAAATGGAAGAAACTAATTTGAAAAATGAAGTCACTCGAGAGTAAAAGCACTATTTTGAAACTTTATCCAGCAGCATAATAAACTAAGCGCACACAATAGAGCTTAGAGTCTCAGGCTTGCAGATGAAAAACCAACCCTTAAAATAGCAGAGACTGTGCATAGGGAGAACCCAGGCCCATTAAACAAAGCTGCAGCTGCCCCTGGCCAGGCTGTGAGCTTCATCCAAGTCAATGGAGAAAATCTCAATTAGGAAGAATGGGAGTGCAGGACAGAAGAAAATATCCTGAGAAATCCCCTGGAAGATTATTCATAGGAAATAGCCACCAACTAGTCACATCTAGCGGATTATAGTGTGGGATAGGAAAGGGATTGTGTTTAAAACCTTAAAGACAGCTAACACATGAATAAAAAAGGGAAATGTGTTTGCTTCTCAAACTGTTTGCAGCTTACTGACTTTCTGTGCATGCTTTTCAGGGGAAAATTATATATTCAGGAGTCCCCTTACTAGGACAGTTCAACTTCATAGTGGTGCAGACGGCGCTCTGTTGGTTAGCTGAGCTGGCCCAGGGAATGAAAGGTGGTCTGTAACTCTCATCATGAATAAACATGAGTCTCCTCATTTGCATGAGGCAGGTGACTGTAAAATATCTTGGAGCAAGCTGTGAAAGGAAGCTTTGTGCATCCATGCCCAGGGAAAGCTGGGAGGACTCAGTGTTATCTTCATTAGAATTCCATCTAGTGCTGCCGTTATTGATCTGAACTGGGCCTGGAGTGGCTAATAAAGTAGGTGTACGTTTTAATTGAAACATGAATATTTGAGTGGAGGAGAAGTCTTTTAAAGAGCCCTAATATCATACAGTGAGGTTTTCCATTTTTCAACTGTCTAGGCCATTAATAAGCATTTTTTTTTTTTCAAACAGCTTCTGATGTTCCACACAGGCAGTGGAACCTCCTCTAGAAGAAATGCGTTATATGAATAGATTGAATTACTTCTTTGATATTTCTTGTTGGATAGGTAGCAAAGCGTTTCATATGTGTGTCTGCTTTTAATCTATTCACATAAGATAGTGTTACCTTTTTCCATGGAGTTTGTCACATATTGTTGGACAGCAATCAAGATATTTCCTCTCCAGTCCTTGTCAGTGTCAATTATACTATCCAGAGGTGGCAGAAAAACCAGGAAAGTGACTTTGGTAACATATATTTTTCAATAAGTGTGTGTTCAAATAGACCCCAGTGTCAACATAAACAGATACGTATTAATAACAGTTAACATGACCCTGGCTGAGTCAGGGAAGCGCTGTGTTATAGAGCAGTACTTGTCATTCTCTTTTGCATTATCCGCCCCCCAGTCAGTTTTTATAGGTATTTTTCCCCAGTCACCCTCCCCTGAAATTGAATTACAGATATATTATAGATCTCTTTGTATATGTATACCTGTGCCTTATATGTAAAAAGAGTAAGATTTACTCCTCCAAGAACTATTTTTGTGCCTCCCCCAAGGATGATGTCCCTACTCCCTCACCAAGAATACATGGTGCAAAGGCAAGAACAAAAACTGAATTAGCAAGAGGATCTTGTGGCAGTCCCAGTTAGCCCCTCAGCAGCAGTGTGACCTTAAACTTGTCCTTTAACCACCAAGTCCCTTCTCACCTGTAAACTAGTAGTGACAATAGTAATAAATAATACTTCCCAGAGTCACTGTGAGGGTTAGGCTCTCATTAGGTTTGCTTTGCAAATTGCCCTATACAAATAGGAGGTGCTAATCTCAACAGGCAAAACCTAAAGTGGCGGTAATTTGCACTTGGCGGTGCAGTGTAATTGAGCTGCCTTGATCTCCCCAGATAGTTTGATCAAATATTCATAAATACAGATTGTTTCATGCCTCTAGATGGGGTGCATTGAACTTTAGTTTGGCTGCAGAGGGGATTTTAACCACTGTGGCCCCTCCTGCAATTCCACACAATAATGAATTTTCTTGCCCCAAATGCCAATAGGCCTTATTGAGAAACACTTCCAGACCCCTCCATCAGAATCTCTTCAGATGCCAATAGTCTGAGGAATTTATGAAATGATTTTGCCATCTGTTTCTTAGTACAAATGGCAGTTGTCATTATTTTTCTACCCATGTAGCTTTATATAAGGTGAATAGAAAGCCTCCAAGACATTGAACTTTTGCAAAAGAAACTGAATTGTTCCTTTTCCAAAAAGATTGGCTGGAACTCCTTGTTAAAAAAACATACATGTGTGTGTGTGTGTGTGTGTGTGTGTGTGTGTGTGACTATACAGACACACACATACATATGTATGGGTGTATACGTGTGTGTGTATGTATATATAAAGTCTCCCTCTGTTTCATTTTTACCTTCACTCATTTATTATATCGCTCTTAGGCCTGCTTAATCCACATACCCTGACCATTCAGGGAGCACTCTTTTTCCCACTAGCCTTGTTTCCAGGCCAGGGGGAAAAATACCATAAGTAATGGTGCTTATTCTTTCCCAGAATGGCTGTGAGAGACCTTCCAGTGCAAAAGACAAATGCGACTATCAACCTTCCATCCCGTGTAGGGGACTAGTGTCCAAGAGACATGCTTATGCAGGAGGAATATTGACTCACATGTGTGAGCACATCATGCTGTTCACAAAAATTATCTTTTGTATTTTTCCTTTACCTCCTGAACTTCTTTTAAATTGGAAAAAAAAAAATGCATTCTCCTTAGACCGTCATAAGACTGGGAAGACCAGTTCTTGCTACAGTGAGTGTTTTAAGTGCTGGAGGCAATCAACGCCCAAGAATTCTTCTGGTCCTGTTCTCCTTATTTCTCTTTTTCATATTTGTTTGCATGGCTTGGCTGGATCCGAGGTATATGACATATGGCTTTTTGCTGCTTGAGCTGCCACAGAAATAAATGTCATTGGCATATAATGCCAGATTTCCATTTTGTGAATCACAGAGCATGGGATTCTGTCTGAAAACTCCCTGGCCACTATGTGTTTTTAAAGCAGAAGTAGAAAAGGGTAAGACCCATGCATCACACAGAGATGCTTTTCCTATTAAAATGTACTTATTGCCACAAAATTTATGCATAAAATGGACATACTTTTGCCCCAATGTGTGTTTGAAAAAGCCGCTTGGCTTGTTTTATTGTGGCTTTGGCACTGAGCAAGCCTGGACATTTGCTCCCAAGCCTCAACTAAGCAGATGCTGGTTGGTCAGGGATTCAGATGGATAAAAATTTGCTTGTGTGTGTACCAGAAAAAAAAAAAGGCTGGAAGTAAAAGATGTCAATGTTTTACGAGTGAATTTTACCAGAATTTTGTATTCATTAAATTTTCAAGTTATAAAAGGCTTTAGGACAGAGGTGGCTGATAATGGAGACCTGAAGCTGCCATAGGTGCAGCCTCAGCCTTTGCACCCCTGTATGGCTGAGAAATCAAGAGAGGGCTTTGCAGATACATACACACACACACACACACACACACACACACACACACACACACACACAGAGGCAGAGATTACATGGAGCCATATGCAATTGCCAGTATTTGACTGTTTTTGTCTGACAAAAAATTGTTGTACATTACATGGAATCAGCAGTACTTATCCATAAACATTTACTGTTGATTTCTGATGCACTCTTCTTCTGTACCTACTTCTCTTCACAGTACCTATTTCTCTTTCATGTTATTATTCTGTGATCATGTAACTCAGCACAATAAGTTGTAGTAAATTCTAACAGTCAGGAGCATTAGCCCTGGACCCAAGGAATGAGGTTCACACCCTAGCTCCTTTGTTTCCTTGCTGGATGAACTTGAGCAGGTTAATTACTGTCTCTCAGTCTCTTCATCTGTAAAACATGGATCATTGTAGAGTTGTTTTGAGGGTTAAGTGAACCAAGATTAGGTGGAACCACATGAAATGGCCAATATTGGACCATTTCGGAATTGCAAAATTTGTAGTTCTGTTCTGCTCATCCTAATAAATGAAAAGCATTTGGGGCCATTTCCATGATAGAAATGACAAGAAGGATCACACAGCACACACAGCACTCCAGATGAGGCATGTTAAGGCATGGATTCTAGTCCAGCTCTGCCTGTGACCTCCTGCATGACCCAAGTCTTTTCTCCTGCTCCTGCACTCACCAATCCCTCCTAGACAAGGCTGTGGCCCCAGGGGATAGCCTCCTTCTGTGCTTTGAATTCCATCTCCTCTCACCTGCTCTGGGGCTCTGTACATTATCACTTCTAATCTTTATATCATCAGTCTCTTCCTCCTACACGCTGTCTTCTCACCAGAATATAAATGCACACAAATCTCCCACATTTTTAAGAATAAATAAAAGATTTTCTCGACCCCCATTCACCTGTGCCCCTCCAGCTTGGTTTCTGAAATAGTTGCCTCCGTTTCCTGGCTCACCTCTTCACTTATTAATCCACTGCAGCCTGCTTTCTGCCCGCACCAGGAATATAACTGAGCAAAAGAAGAGAAATAGGACTCTAAAAAGCACTAAAATATATTGCCAGTCCTTGAAAACCTCCATAGCCACAAAAGCTACTGATTTTGACAAAAAAATGACCTCCGATGGACAGTTTTAAATCTCAATCTTGTCTGCCACCTCTGCAGCCCTTGACGCTGTAAGCCACTCTCTTCTTCTTAATTCTTTTTTTTATCGTGGCTTTGGAAATGAACATACATGCAAGACAGATATAGATATACAGATACAGACACAGACACAGATATATGTATACAGTGCACATAAGATTTATATACAGATGACACATTAAATATATATGGAAGAAATAAAATTATTATTGTTCCAGTTACCAGCGTTATTTTTAGGAAAAAAAATAAAGGGTAACTAAAAATATAACTGAGCACAAGAAAAGAAATATAACTCTAAAATGCATTAATATATATTTTGAATACTCGAAAACCTCTGTAGTCACAAAAGACATGATTTTAAGAGGCAAGAGGGAATTGAGAGGAGTCGTTGAGTTGCTCTAAATTTAAGACTGGAAAGAAGTCATATTGTTATGAATCCCGCTCTGATGAAGAAGATAGACATCAAAAAACTTATAAAAATACATCTTTTATCCCTTACACCTTCATGCTATTCACATCCTCCCCCACCCCCATCTCTTCTCTTCAGCCTAAAAATACACCAAAATCATTCCTGTCCTTAAACAATATTTTCCAACCCTGTTCCTCTTTCAAGTTAATATCCAATCTCTGTCCATCTCTGCACTGCCAAATTTTCCAGGAGAGAATGCCATCTCCACTTTCCTATCTCCTCCCCTCGATGTGGTTTGATGTTCACCCACACCGACCTGCTGCAATCACTTCATTTAGCTCAAGGTCACATTCTGATTGTTCTTGTTCATCCTCTTCCCTGGTCCTGAGGCACTGACTTGTATTTCCTTCTGTGCTTCCTGGGATCCTCTCCTTCCTGGATTCCTATGCCACTGACCCCTTTAGCATGGCATTCCTGGAGGCCCGCTTCTTTTCCTCACCACCTCCTTCCCACCTTCAGCCATCACCTGAGACAGACGGAAGTCCACCTCCCCATCTCCTGCGGATGGTCTGCAGACTCCTCAAACTTGGGATTTCCAAAACTAAACTCTTCATTCTCACAGTTCCCTTCCCGCTGCTACTTCTGTGGGCTCTAACTCCAGGAGGGACATTACACTCCACCTCATATCTCACACTTGAAATCCAGGAGAGATCTCTGGCTTTCCTACCTTTGTCTCCCTAGTAGGTCCCCAGGTCCTACTGATCCACCATTGTAGGAGATGGGTCACCTGCCTTTCAATGCTCTGACTCTACTTTTCTGCACCATTATCTCAGCCCGGGTCTCTGTGCAGGAACACATGCTAGCATGAAAAATCAATTGGCTTTTTTCAAGCTGTAAATACCACCAAAAGAAAATCTAAAGGTGTTGTTAAGGCAGAAAAAAAAAATCATTTTCCTTCTCTCCTGGAAATAGCTTAATTTTTTTCTTCTGTTCTTAAAAGAAATCACTGTTCTCAAGAATCACTTTATCCTGTCATAACTTAGTCACCCAGTGCCTTTCGCTGATGGATTCCATTTGTTCCGTACCCTGCCTTCCTGCTGCCATCACCTCTTGTTTGTCTTTTAATGGGCCTTCCTAAATCTGGACTTGACCCAAGCGTAAGTTCTCTTCCCCCTAGCTGCCAGAAACACCTTTCTAGGACACAGCTCTTCTCATAAGGCATCTGTCTTCAAAAACTTTCGGCTCTCCCTTCTTCCAGCAGGATAGCAAAGCTGTAGATTCTGTTATAAACCACTCTTCCAAGCAGCATGCCTACTACGTCTAGCAGCACACGTCCTGCTAAGCCATCATTAGTCATACTGAGTGCTGCAGCATGCTTTGTACTTCCCAGCCTCTGTCCTTGCCTGGGTTCCGTGAGCAAGAAGGAACCTTCACTCTTTCTGCTGAAAATCTTCCTGCCTGTCAAGGCCCAATGCATGGGCCCTGCAGAGCACCTCCACAGGGACAGGAGTAATTCTCTCTCTTATGTTCACTTTTCTTTCTCTCTCTTAGAGCATTTAACTTAGCCATACACCGAGTTTGGAAACTTATTTTAGGCAATTAACTTTGCTTTAAATGGGTTCCCGTTCATTGTCTGTCCCACCTCATGGCTACCTTGAGGTAATGCTGCAGAATTCCAAAGGCCTGAAAATCATGATCTTAGATTATGGGCATTATCTACATTCTCTCTCTCTCTCTCCACACCCCCCGCCCCTTTTTTTTTTTTTTTTTTTTTTTTTTTTTGAGACAGAGTCTTACTCTGTCACCAGGCTGGAGCACAGTGGTGCGATCTCAGCTTATTGCAACCTCTGCTTCCTGGGTTCAAGCTAATCTCCCCCCTTAGCCTCCCGAGTAGCTGGGACTAAGGCAGGCGCCACCATGCCCACGTAGTTTTTGTGTTTTTCGTAGAGATGGGGTTTCACGATATTGGCCAGGATGGTCTTGATCTCTTGATCTCATGATCCACCTGCCTCAGCCACCCAAAGTGCTGGGATTACAGGCATGAGCCACGGTGCCTGGCCTACTTTCTCTCTTTCTTGACTCTACTCCTAAGAACCAGGACTATTTCTTACTCATCTTTCTACCCCAGAGTGCCTACCAAAAAGAAAGAAAGAAATTATGTGGACTTAACAAATGTTAATTGAATTGACTTTTTATCCTATCATTGATAAAAATATTTATCAATATTAATATTAATATTTATTTAAAAATCAGCTGATAATGTCTTAAAAGGAAAAAGCACACTCTAGAACAAACTGCAATCTACAGAACAAATTGAGTCTTATGGACTCTATTTGGCATTGAAGGGCTTTGTGTGGCTATGACAGGAAAAAGAGTGATTCTTAGAGTGGCAATTTCTTTTAAGACCAGAAGAAAAAATTAAGCTATTTCCAGAAGAGAAGGAAACGGAATTTTTTTTTCTCTGTCTTAAAAACATCTTTGGATTTTCTTTTGGTGATATTTATCGCCTGACAAAAGCCAATCGATTTTTCATGCTGGCATGTGCTCCCCCACAGAGACAGGGCTGAGATGATGGCAAAGACTTCCCTTCTCAAGCCACGCTGGGCCGAGGCTGGAGAGTCCTGGCTTCCAGCTGTTTGTGAGGTCTGTTACACCCCTCTCCATGGGGAGAAGACCTGCACCTCCTCCTTCAAAACAGAAAGGAAGAACTGGCATTCATGATGACACAAAAGGTTGCCCTGCTACCACTTTGCTGGCAGAAACCTTAACATTTCACTAGAATTTTAAGAAACTGGTTGAGGCAAGGTTCCTTTGGGAAAGTCACCAACACTGATGATCTTGTTTGTAGAGCCATTCCATATCATACAGCTATTTAGAATCATAGACATTCGGGGGGAGGGAACAAAGAAATGCATATAGATGTCCACTTCATTGTTATTTGTGAGTGAGAAATTGAAACTAGCCCAATTATTCAATAGTAGGGATATGATAAATTAATTTATGAATCCGTTTATTTATATGTTAGAATTCTTTACTCAGAATGATATTTGTGAATAGTATCTAAATATCAGAAATTACAGTTTGTACTATGTTAAAAGTAGAGCAGCATGCAAAATTATATCTCAGCTTGTAAAACTACAAGTTAAAAAGGGTTGAATGATTTTAACAATGGCTTCTATGATACTGGGTTGGGGTTTGAAAGAAAAATGGTTTCTTCTGCATAGTGTGATTGATTATATTTTTCTTTTTTATTATGTTTTTAATGTTCCTCATATTTGCTACCTAACATGTATGATCTTACAATTATTTTTTAAAAAGCACTTTAAATTACGTGGGTGTAGAACTGGCAGCAAGATCCAAGTGTGATCTGATCAGTCAGGCTAGGGAGAATTTCTTTATCTTGACATTCCATGTTATAAATTCAGGCTAAGTTTGTTTATTCTTCCTTGAAATAAAGCATGGGTTTGGACCAGCTGTGCCAGCCCAGTTAGTGCCCAGCATCTTAGCCTGAAATTGATTGGTACTGAGATCAAAAGCCCTCTCAGGCTTGTTTCAAGAAAGACTCATTAACTGGAAGGACATTCTAAGCAGATGTGACACCCTTTAAAAAGTAAGCCACATTGCAGACAGACCTGGACCCAGCACCTGGACTGCTTGTAAAATGGATTTCTGAAAGGGGTAGTGTTCAGGAGTGCTTCACAGAGCAACGTTGCCCCTCTCAGACTGGGATTGCAGGAGTGGGAGAAGAAGAAATGGGAGACAACAGGGATGAGCCATTGAGTTGTTTTCAGATATCCTCATCCCATGAAAGATACCTAATGAAGGATACCTTCTGAGTACTGCCGTCATTCTACCTACCTATGAAGGTGGGTAGAATGACAAAAGTACTCAGAAGGCTTGTATAACCTCTCTAAGTGTAAGGTTTGCAGTAGGATTCTGTCTTCTTGGCAAAGATATCAGAGACATCTAGATATGGTATTCCTGGTGTTGAATTAGTAAATCCAGCCTTAAAGGGTTCCCAGTATTGGGGAGAGCTGTGAAAAGAGATAACTGTGCAAGAGCCATAGCACATATATTGTATGGAAAGAATGCAAGAAAAAATTACATAGATGAAGGACTTTATTTAAGAGAGCATCATATGAATAGAAGCTCTCCAGGTGAGCAGAATATAGTCTGCTTGGAAAAGGTATTAAATATAATGAAATTCATGAGCAAAAAATATAATAAATGGAACTTTGTTATTTTCAAGATATTAAGGCTGTATTTTTGGTTCTTGAAAGAAACACAGGGCAGCATGTTAGAGTGCATTGTCTCAGGCACTTCCTAAACATTACTTGAATAAATGCACCAACTCTTCACTTCCCAACTGGGATTTTTTTAGTGTGAAATATGTTTTCTCAATGTATGTTCAGAACAGCTGAGAGGTCCAACACAATAGATTCTCACAAAACATAAGCAAGAGCGTTTATTCAAGGTTCAATGTCTGTGATCATTTGAAAGATTTGCTTCATTTTTCTCATGCTTGTGATTGTGTGGAGAGAATTGTAGGCAATGTATTTTTGAAACCATGTTCTATATTTAACTTGAGATGACTTGGTGAGGGCAGGGGTACATTTTTACATCATATATGCATGGATTGATTATTGCCCTTCAGGCCAATTTTTATTTATATCAAATTAACTTCTCTCCACAATTAGTAGCTTAAAGTTGCAGGCAAGTATTGGGCAACAAAATAAAATGTTAATTTTTTCTAAATTTAATTTCTTCACCAGTTAGGTTATAAAGCTTATTCTTGATGAAAATTGAGATTAATCAGTCAAATATCATTTGCCTAGGGGTCATGCTTCACATTTCAAAGCTTCCTTTGATTGGAAGTATTAATAAATAGAAAACAGTTTGAAGTGATCTGGCTCTTACAAGATGTTGCAATTGAAAGATTGGGTTTAAGAACAGCAATCCTGTTTTTTGTGATGGCAGCGCTGGTTTGCTAAGACCAGGCACACTCTTAGTTGGTTTGTTTAGAGAAGTTATGGGTTGTTGCTGATATTCATTGAAACTCTGGACACGTAATTGTGTTGTGACTGGTGTCTGATAAAGCCAACTTACTACCAAGATCCAAAGTTAAAACAATTGGGTTTAAAAAGGACTCACCCTAGAATTTCATATAGTGACTCACTGGGCCTATGGGTGCTCTCCCCTTGTGGTTCCATATCTGGCCCTGAACAGACCTCTTGGATCTCCCTTTAAGCCACTCTGCTTTGTCCACCCTCTTCCATGTCTCAGAGCATGACCTCCCTGGAATTGACTGCCTTCATCTCTCTCTAGTTTCTTCTTCTTCCTTGCTTCCCTGGGTAAACTGAGTCTGCTTGTCTTCTTGACCTTGTTGGTTTCTGTCTTGCTCTTCAGACCCTATATTCTTCCCCACATCCCTGGTTGTAGTATAATCTTGCTGTCACAGGAAACCAGACTGCATAGGTTATCTGTGAGCCTTTTGGTTTGATAAAATACCTATGAAGAGAAGAATGACCAGAAAAAGTAAGGGCATCAAATGTTTAAACATTTGGTAAAACATGGTGAGCCATGGGTTTAATATCTACAAACTGAAATGAAATTACTCCTCTAATGAGAATATCAGAAACAAATTTTTTTCTCAAAATGTAGAATTATTTGAATGTAAAATGGATGTGTTTTGGAATCGGAAGAGGTTTACTCATTCATTAGATCTGAAAACCAAGGAGGATGTGATGAAAGTCCAGAAGCTTCCCTTTTCCTATGGTGAAGAAGCTGTTTCCCATTTTGCACCATCTAAAGGATATCTTACCATTGGCCCAGTCGCTTTTTATCACCATATTGCCAGTGGATGTGCTTGGCAAGACTGAACTGAGAATTTTGGCATTTTCATTTTTCCTTCTGGCTTGATTTTTCATCAGCCTGCAATTCTGTAATTCATTTCCATGTATATTTGGAAAATTCAAATTGGCAAGTGATAAACTCAGAATTTCACCAACTATCCCTTTGAAGGCACTCAGAATGATCAGAGATGCATCATTTTGGCCCTTGTTCCTCAGGCCCATGTTTTTCTGAGTCAACCCCCTCATTTATTAGGTCTGTGATGCCCTAGGAACTTCCAGACCTTAACTTTCCAATCCTGTGAGTGTAAATCAGGGTCACCTGGCTGAGGCTGGTACTCCGGAAGAGGCAGGAAGAAGTGCATGGGTTGGAGATCTGTTTATAGGATGGGTATGTATTATGTATTTTGTGGATCTTGGTTTTATTTCATAGTGTTTGTAAGTATCACTTATATGTTAGCCATTTTGTGGGTAATAAAAATAGCAAAGTCCAGGGAAATAAACTTCATATTGATAACTCATATTTTGTAACTCAGCCTTAGGATGCTTGGGAACAATCCCACCTGCTCCAGCTGAGGTCGCAGTGGGGTGTGCTGCTCAGGGTGCTCCACAGATGGACACCTGAGTTTGACTCCTGAGTGCCTCACTTACGAGATGGCAACTGGAAACATGTTCTCTGAATATCTTGGGCCTTCATTTCTCCATTTGGAAATGGGGCCTTTTATAGCACAGGCCCATGGTAAGCACTATATCTGCATTTTCTGTTACTCTCCTAAGCTTCCACAGATGTCCAGGCTTATCACAGAGAGCTCAGCATCCTGGGACCAAAAGATAAAGTGCCAGTGTGGCAGGCTTTGCACATTCTCCTCAGGATCATCTCTCTGTGAAAGTGAGGACAATAGATGCAGGTGTCTATGTATGGGAATATTTCTATCGATTATTACTGATATCTCCCTTTCAGGTAAAAAGAGTTGTAAGAGTTCCTCTGACTGTGTTCAGTTGAGGTTTTGCATATGTTTCAATTTTTAAAATTCACCATGTAAAATGATCAGAGATAACTCTATGTCAGCCCAAATACTAAAGAAATATCTGTCCAAGGTCTCTTGAATGAAATAAGGTAGTTTAACTGAGCCAGTAGTGGCTACACCTCTGACCCATTGGGGAACAGTCCTCACTTCTGACCTCATGCCCTTGGAAGATATGGTCTGATTGAATCTGTACTGGGCCTGTTGCTGTTTTGGAAGTGATAGCAGTGTGCTTTGTGTGTGTGGGAACAGGCATGTGCATGTGTGTGCATGACGGCATTCCCTAAGAGGGCTGCGCTGTAGTTGGAGAAAAGCCTACTGCGTATATACCCTACTTGTTTGGAATTTTCTTGAGGCTCAGTTTGACCCTGATGATCTCCCTCATAAGAATGAATTAATCAAACAAAAATGGATTGCAGCATAACCATGTCATAAACTGGAGACCATTACCATCACCTTCATTGCCAGCAAGGAACATGCATCCTGATGAAATGGATACCCAGTGGAAGCATCCAGTTTGGGACCAGGAGTTGGAAAATGAAAGGAATAGGTATAAGTGCCACCTCTAGGGCCCAATAAATCCCTTCATTCACCTTTTAAATGCTAATATAAAAGGTGCTCATTTCAGTTAAGGCCTATAGGTGAACTAAGGAGAATTTGGACAGCCAGTTTCAAAATCATTCTATAACAGTCATATTTTTTATTCAAAAATACATGCCTATCACCTAACATTCTTTTTTGATTTGTGGATTTATTTAAAAAGTATTACAAATGTATAAGAATTAGATCAGATTTAGTAACAATACATTTAATAAATCATGTTTATGGAAAGGAATAAAATTTCATGAGATCAAATCTGCCCCAAGACAGTATGAGATGAGTGGTACTGACAGTGCCTGCTCCAAGCAGAACAAGGAGTACAGGTTGTAACATGTGAGTGAAATAGAAAGAGATTTCTTCCGACTCTTATTCAGATGCCCAAGGATGATTCCCACCCCGCCCCCTGAATTTTCTAAGTATTTGACACTGTGATTCTCTTGTCCTATCTGTGGACAGCACATAATAAATCTGAGTATGTTCAGAAGCTGGATGATAGGCTACCCATCATCTGTGTTAGCCCGTGGAGTACAAGTCCGTTAGGTGTATGCAGAACAGCTTCATGCCAGTTCTGGGGAGCTTGACAAGCAGTCATCCAAATACCATGCCAACAAAATCTGAGCTTCCCTCTTTTTGAGGCTCACCAGCAGCCCTATAAGCTGGTATATACTCTTTTTATTACAGTCTAGAATGGGGGAAAAAATCTCCAGAAAAGCCAGGTTAATTAAATAGAGCACCTAGTCTGTGATCTCCATAACAAAACCACTGGACAAGATCCCATGGAAAAATTCTTTGGAAGTTTCCTCAAAGATGCTACAGCTGTTTTTGTGACGTGGCCCCTCTAAAAATATCAATGAAGCTGCTTATTTTCTAGAAGTAAAACCATGACTAGCTAGGTGAACGAAAGAGCTATCTTGTTAGCTTTCGAATAGATGAGGGGGAGTAGGATTGAGGGCTAAAATGAAATTATCGGTTTACCTTGCAATTTTGTCTTATGAGTTTTCTGGGCCAGGCACAGTGGCTCACACCTGTAATTTCAGCACTTTGGGAGGCCGAGATTGGCAGATCACGAGGTCAGGAGTTCCAGACCAACCTGGCCAATATGGTGAAACCCTGTCTCTACTAAAAATACAAAGATTAGCCAGGCATGGTGGCGCATGCCTATAGTCCCAGCTACCCGAGGGGCTGAGGCAGGAGGATCACTTGAACCCCGGAGGTGGAAGTTGCAGTGAGCCAAGATTGCACCACTGCACTCCAGCCTGGTGACAGGTCTCAAAAAAAAAAAAAAAAGACTTTTCTGGGATAAAAATTACCTTAAAGAACTTTATGACATTTCACATAGTGTCAACAATAATAATACATAGTCTTCCCACTTTATTGCTGACAGATCTAATAACATCTGTATTACCTAGAGAATGTGGTCTTTAGGAACATGCATGCTCTTGCTTCATAAACCTCCTAACTAGGATAACTACCACATGCCAGACTATGCTGTCTACCTACCCTCCACTTTAACTTTGGATTCTATGATAGAACCAGAATTCACAGTCATTCAAAAGAAAGATGGTCTTATTCTCATGTAGATGGTCTTTTGTAATGGCTTGAAATAGTGAGACCTTCTGTCCCATTCTCCAAAAAAAGAAAGGCTTTTTCCATTGTATACGTGGAAGATTAATTTTGGGGTAGTCTTCTCCTCGTTTATGAAAATATCTATTAGCAGTGATTCCTAGACTGTGGTGTGTATAAGAATTCCTGAAGTGCTTGGGAAAATGTTCCTGATTCTCCTCTGAGATTCTTGCTGGGGAGAGATGCACTTGAACCCCAGGAATCTGCATTTAATGAGAATTTCTAACATAGGTGATCCTTGTGGATCATACTTTGAGAAGCTAGACCTTGAATCCCTTGATTCAAATCCCAGCTCTGTTACTTCTTTTGTGGTTGTTATTTCAGTCACGTTGCTTAAACTTCTCATGCCTCAATTTTCTCATTTGTATAAATAATATAATAACATCTCACAGGTCTTTGGGAGGATTAAATTGGTTAATCTAGATAAAGTGCTTAGAATGTACTGGATTATTAATTGCTGGATTAATTCCTGGATTATTAATTGCTCAGTAAATGTTAGCTAGATCAACCCAACAAATCACGGATGTCTTGAAATAGATTGTTTCAATCAGATTGGTATTCTGTTCATCTGTCATTCAGATCGGTATTCTCTTCATCTGTCATTCAGATCAACTGAGGAATATATTCGGGTATGTTGGTATGTTAGGAGGGGCAAGGGATCATTTAATGGCGCACTACAATGAGCTGTCATTGCTTGTAGGTTAAAAACCAAACTCCTTAACCTGGTGTCTAAGCACCT